>NC_143395.1:280578128-281828128 GCF_052110815.1 Crocodylus siamensis
GCACTGAAGCAAAAATCCCCTGCTCAGATTTACACTGCTTCTATTTGAGGTGCTGCAAATGCACATGCTTGCATGTGTGGACACGCCCAAAGGGGCTAAAGTCAAAATTCACAAAAGGACCGAGTTAGAATTTAGGTGCCTTAGTTTATTGTGTGATTCACAAATCCTCACCCAGTCCCTTAGGGACCTAAGTCTGTTGACATCCAAGTATTTAACAATGAAGTTCTTCTATGTATGCCCAGAACTGACTCAGTCTTGGTAAAACTGAGCAGTTCATTGCCTGTCTTGCAGTTGAGGTCAGTTATGAACCTCAAAGTAGGAATTTTCTGCCCGAGTCTCCTGAGGAGCTGATCCCATAAGATCCATTCTGATCACACCTAATATACATCTATAGGGTTGAGCTCCATTTAGAATACAGCAGTTACATCCACTTTTATTTAAAACGATGTGGCTTCTATACACATACAGGGAGGCTGCTCTGACACTGTAATTACAGTGTGTCAGAGCAGACTTGATTAATAAAGTCTGATGGAGCACGGTAATTACTGTGCTCCAGCAGACTGCAGCATCACATGTATCAGTGTCCCTGCGCTGAAACATGGCAGAGATGTGCTTTAAACTAAAGCTCGTTTGATGAGCTTTAGTTCGAAGCTCCCCACCACCATTTTTCAGGATGTGGTCACTGATACACATGAAGTTCCACGTGCTTTTAATTAGTTCAGCTCTCGGAGCTGTGCTAATTAAAGCACTCCTCCCCTCCTGCCTCCCGGAGCACATCTATAAATGTCCTTTCACCCTATATCTAATAACAGATCAGTGGTTACACCACTTGCCCAAGTTGTGGGAAACTTGAGTTTAATGTTTACCTCAGCTCAGGGAGTTGAAAACCTATGTGTATGACCATCTGGTGCTAGGCTTTTCTGGGTGAAGACATTCCCCTTCCCTTACTGTTAAGGCTGTGCTTCTGTGCAAACTAAAAGTCAAGAATCCTTTGGCTACAGAGTGTGAGCCAGAAGGAGCATAATTCTGTAGTCTAGTAGTCAGTGAGAGAGCTGAGCTTTGATCCTTAATTCCTGGACTGCTTATAACTTTTATATTAAAAAGGTCATTGAATAAATACAAAAACTGCCCTGGGTCCAAAAAGCCAAACTCAGCTCTTTTGTCTCTTAATCGAGTGCCATAGTCACTTTAGATCAACTTCAGATTGATAGTCTGTTCCAGCTTAGCCTCTATTCCAGTTTAGCCTATAGCTAGATGATTAGGCCACTCTTCTAGGAGAGATGTGTTGTGGGAATAAATATCCTATTATGCAGGAGTCTCCTACATCCTGGAGAAGTGCCCTGACCATTGAACTATTCGGGGGGGAAAGGGTATTGCCAACCTACCTCTTTAGATTGTGGTATTTATTAAAAAAAAAACCAAACCATATATATATATATACACACACACACACACACACACACACACACATATACATATATACATACATACATACATATATATATATATACACACACACGACACCCTGCAAGATTCATTTTTTGAAATACTTCATATTCACAATTTTTGGTATAAATGCTTAATTGCTACAGGGAGGTCTCTGACATTTTCTGTTTCTCTAGTCATAAAAATATTGCTTATTTTGTGTGGTTGAATGGATTTTCTTCAAGTCCTGTCCTCAAGTGAAATATTTCTGCATTTTTAGTGCCTGTATACGTATTGATATATAAATACTAGTTTCTCTGTTACTTTTCTGCTCTCTGGAAGGCTTTTTTCTCAGAATTCTCATGATAAACTATGAGTCATTAAGCAATTACCTATGTATTCTTTTTCTTACATAAATTGTGTGAGGGTTAGCTTAATTTTCCTGGCAAAGTGAAAACCTGTTTTTTTCATAGCTGTTTGAAACTCTTAACAGCGGGAGGTCTAGAGATGTATTCAGCAGGAGTGAGAATAGTAAAACTGAGAAGCTTGTGCTGTTCTCAGACATTCTGTGTAGGAAATAAGATGTCTCTCTGATCAGATACTGGGAATGTTTTTTTTTTCCTCCTGTAGTTCTGAGTCACTCATAAGGAATGTTAAGATTAATAGACGAGATAAAATCTGTCACCTTGTTCTTTTCTTCTACAAAAATGGAAATTGGTTTGCCTTTGAACTTTCCTCTAATTTCAAATAAAACATCAGTTACTTAATTACTTTAAGTGTAAATGCAAGTTCTGATTTTATTGTGTGAAATTTCTCTTCAGTGTCTCTTACTAAAGGTCAGAACTAGGTTAGTGTGTGTGTGTGCACGCACGCGCGTGTGTGTGTTGTGGCACTCACATATTCACTTGCATTGATATTCATATCTCTGTCCATCTGTTAGATCTTTTTGGAGGTAGGAAAACAGGAAGGATGGGCTTTTATTATGCTTGTTGTTTGCTGTGTAAGTATATTTTGGGCACTACTGCAATATAAAGAACCATACACTAAGTTCACAGTTATAGTTCAAGATAGTGTCAATTATCCTTACTGTGTAATATCAGTACTAAAATAATTTTTAGTTTTAGTGATGGATTAACTCATTAAAAAAGATAAACTGGCATCTCTTTCTAATAAAGCATTCAAACCATTCAAAAGAGCCATTGAGAATTTGCTTGTACCTGCCAGAATTGGAGACAGACAGAAAGGGGAAAAGAAAGGTGCCCCCACCCCCCACAAGTTACTGTATAGGAATTTCTAAACTGTATCTTTCTTGAATTCTCAGTGGGACAGATTCTGATACCATTTATCACATGGAGTACTCTATTCAAGAAATACCTCACTGCATTTGAATGTAAGAGTTTTGGAATCTGGTCAAATGTGAGTAACAAATAAAAGTTGTAGGTAGAAGCAACTTTCTTTATGATTCCTTAAGATTTAACCTACAGTATATAGTTCATAGTTTCATAATTTCATAGTTGGTCAGGTCAGAAGGGAATATACCTCTTCTGCTCGTGCTTGTAGGGAGGCAGTTAGACAGGCCAAAGCTACCATGGAGCTGAGGATGGCAACCCAAGTAAAAGACAATAAGAAATTGTTTTTTAGATATATAGGGAGTGAAAGGAAGGCCCAGGGAGGAATAGGACCCCTGCTAAATGGGCAGAAACAATTGGTGACGGACAGAGGGGACAAGGCTGAACTCCTCAACGAGTTCTTCGCCTCAGTGTTCCTAAGCGAGAGGCATGACAAGTCTCTCACTGGGAGTGTAGGGAGGCAGCAGCAAGGCACCAGACTTCCATGCGTGGACCCTGAGGTGGTGCAGGGTCACTTGGAGGAACTGGATGCCTTTAAGTCGGCAGGCCCGGATGAGCTCCATCCGAGGGTACTGAAGGCACTGGCCGACATCATTGCAGAGCCACTGGCGGGAATATTTGAACGCTCGTGGCGCACGGGTCAAGTCCCGGAGGACTGGAAAAGGGCCAATGTGGTTCCCATTTTCAAGAAGGGGAGGAAGGAGGACCCGGGTAACTATAGGCCAGTCAGTCTCACCTCCATCCTTGGCAAAATCTTTGAGAAAATCATCAAGGCTCACATTTGTGAGAGCCTGGCAGGAGAAATTATGCTGAGGGGAAACCAGCACGGGTTCGTGGCAGGTAGATCGTGCCTGACCAATCTAGTCTCTTTTTATGACCAGGTCACAAAACGCCTCGACGCAGGAGGAGGGGTGGATGTCGTATACTTGGACTTCAGGAAGGCCTTTGACACGGTATCCCACCCCATACTGGTGAACAAGTTAAGGGGCTGTGACTTGGATGACTGCACAGTCCGGTGGGTGGAGAATTGGCTGGAGGGTCGCACCCAGAGAGTTGTGGTGGATGGGTCGGTTTCGACCTGGAAGAGTGTGGGCAGTGGGGTCCCGCAGGGCTCGGTGCTTGGACCGATACTCTTTAATGTCTTCATCAGCGACTTGGACGAGGGGGTGAAATGTACTCTGTCCAAGTTTGCAGATGACACTAAGCTATGGGGCGAAGTGGACACGCCGGAGGGCAGGGAACAGCTGCAAGCAGACCTGGACAGGTTAGACAAGTGGGCAGAAAACAACAGAATGCACTTCAACAAGGAGAAATGCAAAGTGCTGCATCTAGGGAGGAAAAATGTCCAGCACACCTACAGCCTAGGAAATGACCTGCTGGGTGGCACGGAAGTGGAAAGGGATCTTGGAGTCCTAGTAGACTCCAAGATGAACATGAGTCGGCAGTGTGATGAAACCATCAGAAAAGCCAATGGCACTTTATCGTGCATCAGCAGATGCATGACAAATAAGTCCAAGGAGGTGATACTTCCCCTCTATCGGGCGCTGGTCAGACCGCAGCTGGAGTACTGCATGCAATTCTGGGCGCCGCACTTCAAGAAAGATGCGGATAACCTGGAGAGGGTCCAGAGAAGGGCCACTCATATGGTTAAGGGCCTGCAGGCCAAGCCCTATGAGGAGAGATTAGAGAAACTGGACCTTTTCAGCCTCCGCAAGAGAAGGTTGAGAGGCGACCTGGTGGCTGCCTATAAGTTCGTCAGGGGGGCACAGAAGGGAATTGGTGAGTATTTATTCACCAAGGCGCCCCCGGGGGTTACAAGAAATAATGGCCACAAGCTGGAGGAGAGCAGATTTAGATTAGATATTAGGAGGAACTTCTTCACAGTTCGAGTGGCCAAGGTCTGGAACGGGCTCCCAAGGGAGGTGGTGCTCTCCCCTACCCTGGGGGTATTCAAGAGAAGGTTGGATGTGTATCTAGCTGGGGTAATGTAGGCCCAGCACTCTTTCCTGCTTATGCAGGGGGTCGGACTCGATGATCTATTGAGGTCCCTTCCGACCCTAGCATCTATGAATCTATGAATCTAAGTAGATCATTTTGTCCAACCCCCTGCCATGGGCAGGAAAAGATGCTGGGGTCAAATAACCCCAGCTAGGTGGCTGTCTAGCCTCCATTTGAAGACCCCCAAGGTATGGATGACCACCACTTCTCTTGGAAGTTGGTTCCAGCCCCTAGCCACTCTGACAGTGAAGAAGTGCCTCCTGTTATCTAGGCTGAACCTACTCTCAGTCAACTTATGGCTGTTGTTCCTTGTTACCCCTGGTAGTGCTCGGGGGAACAGGGACCCGCCCATTGCCTGCTGGTCCCCTTTGGCCAGTTTGTAGGTGGCCACCAGGTCCCCTCTCAGCCGTCTCTTGTGAATGCTGAACAGGTTCAGGTCCCATAGCCTCTCCTCATAGGTCCTGCCCTGCTGCCCCCTGATCATGCGAGTGGCCCTCCTCTGGACCCTCTTGATGCTATCCACATCCCTCCTGAAGTGCGGCACCCAGAACTGGACACAGTACTCCAACTGTGGCCTGGCCAATGTCACATAGAGGGGTCCTGCAATGACCTCTGCCAATTTCCTAAGCACTCTGGGGTGCAGATTGTCAGGACCTGCTGATTTGAACACATCTCGTCCCTCCAGAAGTTCCCTCACTAGGTTCTCACTGACCCTGGGCCTGGCTGCACCTCCCTTGGGTCCGTCTGGAATCCCAGCGGGGGGGGATGTCTCTGTCCCTGCTCAGAAAAATGGATGCAAAGAATCTGTTAAAAAGATTAGCTTTGTCGTCTGGTGCTGCCACCAGATTACTAAGCATGTCCTGCAGAGGCCCCACATTACTTGGTACCTTCTTTTTACCCCCTGTGTATTTAAAAAAGGACTTGTTATCTTTGTTATCTTTGATCTGGGTCACTCGTCCTAGTTCCACACCTGCCTCCTAATAGCCCCGCTACAATCTCGAGCCAAGGTGGTATATTCCTCCTTGGTGATGGCCCCTCCCTTCCATTGGGCATACACCTCCCTTTTGACTTTAAGGCATTTGTGGATGCTTTTGGTGAGCCATGGGGACTTCTGAGCACTCCCGCCCCTTTGGTCCGCGTGGGGATTGTCACCCTTTGGGCTTGGAGGATTGTCTCCTTAAGGAATGACCACTCTTGGAATCCCAATTCCCCTCCCCTCCAGGACCTCAGTGCCTTCCTGACTAGTCTTCTTACCTCATTGAAATGCCCTCCTGAAGTTCAGGAGTGCTGCCTTGCTGCAGGCCTTTGACAACCTGTGCTGGATGGTAAATTCCAGTAGGTGATGGTCGCTGTCTCCCAGGTGGTTGAGTATCTGCAGTCCCACAGGTCGTTGCCTGTGACCAGGATCAGGTCCAACAAAGCATTTCCGCTTGTGGGACTGTGCACCTCCTGGTTAGGTGGAGGTCCTGTAACTCGGCTAGGAATGTGAATGGTCAGACCTGGCTGACTGCTCTTCCCAGCAGATGTCCGGGTAGTTTAGGTCACCCATGATGACCACGTCCCTTGACTTAACTGCCTCTGCGAGCTGACCTGAGAATTCCTGGTCCAGCTCTTCTCCCTGGTTAGTTGGCCTGGAGTAGACCCCCATCATTAGGTCCCTTTCCCCCCGACCCCCTTGTATTCTGACCCAGATCACCTCAGTCTGGTCTACCTCAGACCCAGTGCTGTTTGCTGAGGATGTGTATTGCTCTTTGATGTAGAGCACCACACCCCCACCTTTCCTCCCTGTTCTATCCCTCCTGTACAGCCTATAGCCCTTGCCGTTTACCACCCAGTCATGCACTGGATCCCACCAAGTTTCAGTGAGTCCCACTATGTCTGGGTTTGTGTTAGCTAGCAGGAGGGCAAGTTCCTCCTGCTTGTTCCCCATACTATGAACATGGGGGTCAAAGCAAACAATCTGGAGCAGTTTTCTTCTCTGTAGCTTAGCGATACTAGTCAAACTATGTTTGCACAGGACTCAAAATGGCAGCAAAAATCAAAAAACTTCTTATAGTTCTCCGGCCCAAACTCACAGAGGGGTTAGTGAAAGGTACAACAGCTTCAGGGCTGCTCTAAATCTCCACCAACTAGTACATGCTAGCTTTTCTCCTGCAATTAATACATCCAAGGCATGCCTCCAGGAGAGAGGGAATATGGAAGATTAGGTGTGAACTGATAGATATTTTGGGGGCCGATACTGATAGCCAATATTTAAGGAGGTATATTGACTGATACCAATCCGATATCTGATACAGCTGCCATCAGATGGTAAGTCCAGTGTGGTGGAAGGGAAGGGCGTGGTGGGGGGGCAGATCGGTGCCCCTGCAGTGAGGGACAGGGCAGAGGCAGGCACTGCAGGCCGGGGTGGGGGTGGTGGCATGGTGTGGAATGGAGGTGCAGCTCATGGTGTGGGGGCAGCTTCTGCTGCTGCTTGCACCCTGAGAGGGTCGGGGGGAAGGGGGCAGGTGTGTGGTCCTGGATCTGCGCAACACAGTACAGGATGCAGCTGTGAGGTGGAGGGAGTGGGAGCAGGGGCTGCCGGGTGGCAGAGTGGGGCAGGGAGTGGAGCTATCGTGAAATTTGGTGTGGTTGCAGCCTTCTTCCAGCGCCTCTGGAGCCAGCTCTGAGCCCAGTCCCTGGCAAGAAAAGACCTGCACAGTGCCAGCTCCACCCCGCAGCTGCAACCCGTGCTGCGCCACGCAGATCCAGGGGCACACCCTCCTTCCCCCCTCATCCTCCTGGGGTGCAAGTAGCAGTGGGAGCTGCCCCCACTCCACCAGCCATGGCTCCCTCCCGAATCCCCCCATCCTGACCCTGGCTGGGCAGTGCCTGCCCCTGCCCCTGCCCCCTCCCTCACTGCCTGGGGCCTTGATCTTGCCCCCAGGCCCCTTGCCTCCCCTGCTTTCCAACTCACAAGCTGGAGGCAGCTCTCCATGCTGCTGACTCTGCTTCTTGCTGCACTGCAGCTGCGCACAGTAAGGGTATTTATTGGCCAAATTATTGGCCCCATAGGGCCGATATCCAGTATAGATAATTTTCTTCATATCGGTACTGATCCGGTATTGGACCAATGTATGGGTGCACTTCTATGGAAAGTAGCATATAGCTGAATATGGTGGCCTTATGCCAACCGGGGAATCTCTAATTGTTTCTTCAGTGGATAATAGGAATTAATTCGAGACTCCTAGAAGGGAGAAGAAAATATATACCAAAAGGAATAATATTTTGGATAAGAGTGTGTGCAGATACATCTGTGAAGTATCAAGTGTAATAGTACTGCATGTACAGTACCATGTCTGGGTAATCAGTGCATGCCTATTGACTGTATTTTCACTGATAACATTTACTGCTCAAAGTGCAATTACCTGCAATCACAAAAATTAGCAATGCATTAGAATGAATAGAGTTCATTTCCACAATAGTATTGTCACCCACGGGGAGGCATATTTGTCGTGAATGTTGTAGGAGTTTTGCTATTTACTGTGCAATGAGAATAGGAGTTCAATTAAGTGTCCCGATGATGCTAAGACACAATGGAGACTAAGGCCAGATTCGTGTTTCATTTTACATATCCAAATGTCAGTTATCCAGTTGTTGAATTGCCATTTTTGGTACTTATACAGTGTGCAATCCTATTCCGTGTGCAATGGGTTGCACTCTGGCTGGGTAGGTATGTGGCCTTGTAAATGCATACTCTAGGCTAGTGATGCTTAACCTTTTGGCCTCTCAGGCTGGATGAAGCCCCATGCACCAGCATCAGGCTCTGCGGTGGGCACTGCCCCCTCTCTGACCTACCTGCTGGGATTGTGTCCCAGAGCACTGGTGCCACCCCCTTCTATCCCCGTGCATTGGGATTAGACCTTGATGTGACCCCCTCCCTTTTTCAACTGCTGGGATTAGGCTCAGCAGCCACCCCCTTCCACTGGATTTGGTCCACACAGAACTGGCACTGCCCTCTTCCAGCCCCCCACACAGTTAGAAATTATTTAGAAACACCCAAGGAAATTGCAGACCTCACTCTGGACCATGCTGTTATCACTGTAAGGCCCCAGCCCCAGAGCAGCTCCCTGCCCAGCTGTGCTCCCTGCCAGGACTGCATGGGTTGGTCTCCATGGAAACCCTGGTCCCACACTGTCATGACCCTGCCACTGCTGGGGTCTCCATGGAAACTGGCTGCAGCAATGTGGGCAGGGGCTGCTGGGAAGTGGAATCTGGCCACCGGCCGGAATGGATCTGCCATTTTGCCCATCACTGATGTAGACACAAACATACGTCTACATTCAAAATTGGCTTGAAAAATCTGAACAAAGCCTTATATTTTTTCCCCTCTTCCAAATCTTAAAAATTGTTGTAGCATTCTGAACAAAATAGGATTGGTATCTTGAACCTTGAAAAAGACATTCAGGGTGTGGACAGTTGGAGCATTCCAAGAACTTCCCTGCTTGGGACTTGGTTCAAAGTGGTTGCAGTTCATAAGTGTCTGTAGGTACACTCCCAAGGGTTCCAGATACAACCAGGGGTGCTCCAACCCTGGCCTACAGGCTGGATCCAGTCATCGGAGTCATGCCATCTGGCTCTCAGGGGTTCCCATGGGTCTGAAAAAACTGGCAATGGGGGAGCTGTGGCAGTAATTGCTGGACCCCTGCCACCAAATTTCCAAACCTGCGGAGAGCCCCATGGACCACACAACACGCTACATCAGCACACGGGTGTGGCCTAGGACTCAGTCTGGGCACGCACAGGCTGGCTTGATGCAGCGTGGGGCCGAATTCTGCAACGCAGGGAACAAAGGAAGCAGCTGAGGTGGAGCAGGCAGGACAGAGCTCCAGGAAGGTAGCAGACTGAGCAAAGTCAGCGTGGGGCCTGATTCTGGCACATGGAGTCTCAGCCAGCCTGCAGAAAGGCCCTGCACCACTCATCTGGCCTGCCACTCCAAAAGGTAGAGCACCCCTGAAATGCAACTATCACCTTTTAGGCACTGCAATGCCTAATACACCACCAGGGGTGGGAGAATACTCAACCCCTTATGCCTTGCAGTAGTGAGTGCCCAGACTTTGTCCAGGGATGTATTTGGTAGCTGTGTTAGTCTGAGACAAAAATAAATGCAAAATTCTAGAACTCTTGGTTCAGAGATGATACCTTTTATTAGCCCAATTAAGAAATTGCAGAAAAGCTATCTTTTTTTTGGGTGTACACACCCTTCCTCAGGTGCAGGGAAAATTTAAAAATGGTAAGAAGTTCCCATAGGTAGAAAATAAACTTCATTTTTGCACAGAGGAAGCTGGAGGTGGAAATCTCTTCATCTGGGTCCATGAGAATGTCTTTGTGAGTTGCTCTTTGATGTGCAAATTAAGACAGGATTCCTTTCCTGGTGGTGTTCGATGGCAGACAGGCAGGGAGGTATAGAAATTTGGTTGTTCAGGAATGAAGTTTAAATCTAAAAATCGGCTACAGTTTATTTTCTACCTGTGGGGACTTTTTACAATATTTAATTTCCCCTGACGTGTGTGTGTGCTTGAAAGCTTGCAGAAAAAGATAACCTTTTTTTGCAGTTTCTTAGTTGGGCTAATAAAAAGTATCATCTGTGAACCAAGAGTTCTAGAGTTTTGTATTTCAGAGATTCTCCAGGATTTCCCCAGTTGAGGAGGAACACCTTGATTGGCTAGACAAAGGCAGAAGGGGGGGCTACCTGGATCCCTACTTCTTCATTTCCAAGGGTCTGGGAGTTCCTGTGGCTGCCCAAGGTCCGAGTCTCAAGCTGCACCTTTGAAAAGGCAGAAGGCCACTTAATTTTTCTGAATTCACATGCTCCACATGCACTGTGAGAATGGTGGGAGGGTGCAGCTTTAATGCTAAACATCCATCAGTTCCTAGATGAGGGAAAACTGAACCAATGCTGGACTCAAGTCTGGTGGTCAGTTCTATGCTGTCAATGTAAATTGGCCCATTAATTGTTAATTGTTCCTTGCAGCAGAAGCAAAAGCACCCTCCCCACCCACTTGAAAGTGAGTGGTATCAGAGCAGCCAGGTGTGGAGGTTGGAAGAGAATTGAAAAGTGTGCAGTGTAGGATTGCTGGAGGACAAACCAGACACTACTTTTGGAAAGCTTGCTGTCCACTCAACGCTGAACCAGTTCAAAATGATACGTGATTATTTGTGTATGCTTTTCAAACAGTATTTCAGAAGGTTTAAACTGTTTTAAATTGGATGGTATGTCTGATCACTTGCAGCTTAAACACCATGTGAAATGGTCAAAGTGTTATATAGATATCCTCACCCTCACAACTATGCAGGAACAGAGAGAAGTAGAAAGAAATTATACAGGAGTAGAGAGAAGTAGAAACAGTGTATTCTGAGGAAAGCACTGGTAGCTGCAAGCTAATGACATCTCCTTGGCTCTGATACTGATGTCTTTATGGTGCTAAATTAATCCGTTGAGGCTAGATTTACAAAAGATTTTATGCAGAACATCACAGTTAGATGTTAGTACCAGTTAGATACCTCAGAATGGATTTCATAGAAGCTAGCCTATCAGCTGGAGAGAGACTGTAAGTTAACCATTGAGAAATATGGGTGACAAGAGTGATCTTAAATCCTGCTCTTCTCTGGAGCCTAGGCGCTGAATTCCGGGCTATGGAAAGGCACCTCTGTTTGAGATTTAGAGTTCTGAGGCTGCTTCTCTTGTGACCTCTGAAGTTAGGCATTGTGCCTTTTCTTTCAGGAGAGAGCAGAAGTTACTTGTTTCTTTCAACAAGCAGGTGCTAGTGATGTTGGTGCTATCACTCCTCTTAAGCAATGATGCAGCAGTGCAGGTAACACCCAGCATGCGATTACCCTCACTTGAGAGGTAAGATTCAGTTTCCTCCTGTATCTTACGTGTTAGGGTACTGCCCAAGCCACCAAATTATAGCCTACTCAGAGATGGAGACCCACTCTATCCTTCCTAAAGCAAAGGTGGCCTATATCACGTACCCTTAGGGCAAGATTGTCCTTACATACAACAAGGAGAGAATGAAGGAAAGACCTAGACCCAATGGGTTGGGTAGCGTAAGGGCTCCAGGAGGCTAGCCAGCTTGGGGCACTTCTAGTTTCTATTGTTGAACAGGGCTTTTCTTCTTTCGCTTCCTTCCCCCCTCCCAGACAGTGGATAGTCAACAGCTTATAACTTATTGAGGATGAGCTGCAACTTGCAAGTAGTTCTAAATGAATTCTATAAATAGAATATTATTTATACAAAGAAAAGCTATGTTTACAGAAATTATGTGCTAGTCCAAGCAGTGATAGAGCACCATTTTAATCACTTTTCTAATCACTGCAGTTTGTCATTAAGTTTTTAATGGAAATGCAACAGCTACAACACATAAGACCTTACAAGGGCTGCATGCCCTTTTGTTATTTGTTTTAGTTTCTCTTTTCAGACTGAAGTTTGGGGTTATATTAACATGTTCACTCTCAAGGGAAGAATAGAAAAAGCACAACTAATGTCAACATCTACTGTCCCTAATTTTGGTATTTAAATATCTACCTAAAATGTGGTTGGATATTTCACATTTAATTTAACAACAAATCAAAAAGGGGCTTGCTTCTTATATTTTCATGGTTTATTGCAACAATAGTGTTAGTTTGGGTATTTTCTGATAGTAAATGACAAGCTCAGATAAACGCCTAAGACAAAAGCTTCCTTGTCAATTATAATAATCTCCAAAGACTTTCTGTTGGTTACCCAGCTTTCTTATCAAGGCCAGTCAGCTCTGTCTACAGTCTCCAGATAGTTTATTTTGCATGGGACAACTTTGTCCCCACAGCAAACAAAACCAAAACATGCTGACATTCTTTGGATCTTGAGAAGCAGCACAAACTCTGTGCTTCTTCAGCACCATAGCCACCTCTCAGTCTGTTTCTCTCTGTGGCTCCATCCTTGTTTACTAGTCTTCAGCTTCAGCTGGCTCCCAGCCAGGCAGATTATTGTCTACTGATTCCTTGCACCTGGGTTTCAGCCCCTGAAGGCTGAGCATCTCTTTACAAAAGGTAATTTAAATGGAATTGTATATTATATAATGTGTTTCTGACTGAAAGTATCCCAACTCGTTTTACCAAAAATGATTGGCATAAGTGAATGCCCCAGAAACCTGTATGTGCCCAAAACTAGTTCATTCTGCTTTGGGCCCAGATTCTGATTTTTGTTGTGCCTGTCTAAATCTAGAGTCACACCCTTGGCTTTAATCAGAATTTCCAGAGATGTTGTATATTTGTAGTCTGATTTAGGACATAAGAATCATCTCAAAGACACCAAGGTTACTGCTTACAATTTTAAAGTAATTTTACTACTAATAGAGAATTGCTTCCCATTTATTACATTTGTGTATTGTATCCTGGTGAGAGCTGGATAGTTAATGTCAAATAAGCTTAAGAATGTAATCAGACAGATTTCAGAATTAGAAAGTTTTATGTGCACTTAAATGAAGAATATTGAAAAGTATAGAATACGTAGATTGGATAAGAAAAATCTCCTTTAGAAAAACAGGATGCGTTGGGTTTTGTTGTGTCAAACATGAGTTGTTGAACTGTCACCTGACTTTAGCTTTCAAAAAGAAAAATCTTGTAATTCCCATGCTGTCATTAAGACGATGACATTTAGATATAAAGCTTCCAATTCTAGTATAAACAGTTTTCTTCACGTTTTGATACTTGGAGCTTGTACCCTTTAGTAGAAAGTAGAGTGTATGCATCATCATCTGTGGTAAAAAGCAAATGCTTGGTTACTCCATCTATTGTAAATAACAATGTAAATTGTTTACTAAGAAATGTGATTGACATCTGTTTGGAAAAGGAACAAGAATATTTATTAATTTATCTCACGCACAAGGCCGGTTGTGGGCATAGTAGTGCATTCTAAATACAAAAATGTGTAAGGTGACATTTGTGAGGGTGTAGAATAAGACAGCCTGCATTTAAACAGTTGTTTCAGTTGTTTGTTCTTACCAACAGTTCTGACTCACTTCTCCAGAAAAGTTCAGTCCTCGAAATGGGAAGCTTACATTTAAGAGTTCCATTGCGCATAGTAGCACGTCTTGTCATTATAATGATGCATGTGGCTGTGCTGACCATCTTTTTACTTCTAGTTAGCTTAACTGGAATTGGGCTGGAACCCAGTTTCTCAGCCCCTATATGTTTGGTGTATCTGTTGTGAACATTATTAGGAATTTAATACACTGAGGTATTCTACTTGAGTAATACACTGAGGTGTTCTGCTTCTTCCCCAATACCAGTGACACATGCAGGGGTCTCTGAAGCTCTTGCAGAATCTGCCCAGTCAGGCAGTCTGGAGAGCTAAGATTGAGAGAGAGAAAACGAACGTTTTTTTCAACTTCAGTACGTTCTTGGTTCCCAGTCCTGATGGAAACTGACCATTCTCAATGGTCACTATTATACTTTAGTGTTCAGTTCTTTGCAGGATTAGACGTCTGGCCTGGACCAATTAACCCAAATAATTTCTGGCCCTTTTAGTGTCTCCTGCTCTTTTCTTGTTGCCCTTTGTACTTTTTGAGATTTTTGGGCCCTTCTAGATTTAACATTTATTATGTGGTACCTGAAACTGCAGGAACAAGACTTGGTTACCTAAGTGGCCCTCTCGAGTCTTTTTTTTTTTTTTTTTTTTGTATATACACAAGCTCTTGTTTTTTATATGTCTTTGTGCATAGTGGCCATAATGGGTAGCTTTGATAATCACTTATTACAGGCCCAGCATGGATCCTATAGCTTCTGTGCAAAATTTACAAAAGTACCCAAGTAATGTAGAAACTTGAGTTCTCTTACTAAGTGATGCAGACTTTTAGGGCCTGAAGGACTTTTGTGCCTTATGCTGAAATGCACCATGTAGTCACCCCCTATACCATTTTTCTAGTTTGACTGGAGCTGTTTTAGAAACATAGGAGTGGATGGGATTCCCTGTGTCACCGAGTTCATCCCCTTCTATCGTAGACTACCATATAATAAACATTGCATAATCCTTTTCATGACTGCAGGGATAGCCAGCGTAGGTAAACTCTGTGCTAGCTACAGACATTCACAAAGCCCAAGGTGGAACCAGTCTAAGTGTCACAGTTTTCTGTAAGTGATATAATTTAGATTAGTAGCAAAAAGAATGCACATTCACCCTTTGGGGGCAGGGCAGGTAAGGAGGGGTAAATCTTAGACCAGGTTCCACCATTTTAAAACTAGTCTGTGAGTGCCAAACTTTTGTTCTGTTATGGATATAGACTGGATTTGTGTGCCAAATTTCTGTTACAGGTATAGATTGGTTTCTGATCACTTACACTGATAAAAGCATAATTTCTGTATCTGGCTCTGATGTCTATTTGGCGATATGAAAAATTAATAGATTGTCTCTTTGTCCAGTGCCCTTTGGACCAAGAGCTACATCAAGAAGGTTTTCAAAAAGAAGTTGGTATAATCATTAGTCAGGGGTGATCTAGAAGTAGCTATGTGTGGAGGGTCCTGTAAAGAGCAACAGTAAGAAATCTACCCAGATCACTTGGAGATCAGAAGACCTCTGTAGCCCAAAGCAGATGAATATTGGAGAGGACTGTGCTCAGCATTAGGAGAATGAAGCAGAGCTCCATAACCAGCTTCATTACAAAAGAAGAATAGAGGCACTGTGATTTGTTTATGTCAGGGATAGACTTTCAAAAAGAGGAATGTTGGCTGTCCAGTTAGGAGGTGTGTTGTGTGGAGTCATGCTTGCTGACCTCACATTGCAGAGAAGAGTGGAGAATGATTTTTTTCCCTGATTTTGCTGGTCGCTGCTTGGTCCAGGAAGGATTTTTTCCCTTAACTATTAATACAGGTGTCAGAGTTTGTTTTTGGTCTCGCTTTCCTCAGAAGTACTGTGTATAGGCTGTAGCCAAGGCTAGGTATTTTTGCTAGGTTGTGCTAATGCTCCTATTGGGACTAAAACTCAGAGATCTCTGGTTAGAAGGTCCTGTCTCTCCACTTGCGGTCAGACCAATTACCACATTTGGGATCAGGAAGGAATTTAACCTTATGGTCAGATTAGCATGGACTGTGGGGTTTTTGCCTTGTTTGGAAGAGACAGATGTGATCCTCTTCCTTTGATCTATCAAGCATATTTTAACAACCTGTGCAGCACTGACCCTTGTTTCCCTGCTTTACCTGTTCTAATGTTGGACTTTCTTGCTTTGTTGTGCAAAATGCCTTGTAGTTTGCATGTTGTTTTCTGACAAGGTTAAACACTGTTTACATCAGGAGCAAAGGCAGAGGACACAAGGAAAGAAGGACACAACAAACAATATGCCTCGTTTGTTTAAGTAGGTTTATATTCTGCCATATCCAAAAGGCTTGTTCACATAGTTTTAGGAATAGGTTAGACCAGGGACTGGCCAACAACCCTGTTCCAATCTGGCATGAGGCAGGTGGCATTGGTGGTGTGGCAGCAGTGAGGGTCTTTGCCTATGCCAGGGCCAGGCAGCTGGAAACTGCACCAGCACTCTTGCCACTTCACCCAGCTTCCCACTTCCTGGCTGGAACATGACTGCAGTTTCTAGCTGTAGGGGAGCTATGCTGGAGCTGGGCAGAGCACCCATGCTACTGCCACTGCTTCTCATCGGCCTCCTGATCCCTGGCTGTAGAGTGGGTGCACTTCCAGCCAGTGGGGAACTGCACGAGGGCCAGGCAGCTTGAAGGCACTTCTCCCTCCTCCATCCCTCCCCCCACCCTGCTTCACAGGTACAGCTAGAAGATGCCAAGCCCTGGCTCAGTTTCCTACCAGCCTCAAGCTGCCCCCTCACTGCACCTGGGGAGTAGGGCTCAGGAAGAAGCCACAAAAATGCAGACATAGCTTCAAACTGCTTCTTCCCACTGCAGCTTCTCGCTGCCTAGGTGCAGACAGAGGCAATGCTTTCCTGCTCCAGGGACCAGAGCCTGTGGCTCTAGGTACGCTGTATGTTGCAGCCCCCTGGGTTAGCCAGAGACTTTCATGGCATCGGTTTCATCCTTGCTTGAGCAGGAGATTGGACTATATGACTTCTTAAGTACCCTTTTAACCATACTTTTTCTGATTCTGTGATCAAAATTGGCCCAGAAATTCGTGAATTGAATTGGCATGGATACGTAACTGTCTTTTGCTTTAGAAGTTGTTCTTCCAGTTTTGGATAGAGTAATGTGAGGCAGTTGGTAGTATCACTCCTTAAGAGGGAACTCAATTTGTGTTCAGCCATGCTTGGAGGAGGGAATGGGATGGAATTTGGGGGGGAAAATCCTGAAATGAAGTGTGATTTCAATAAAAAAAATAGTCACCTCAGAAATACAAAATGCTGATATCCTGTTCTGGATGACATACACAAAAATAAGATTTGAAGGTGGTTCTGTAATTTAAGATGGGTCTATATACGGCTATAAAACATGCCAGAGGCTTAGTACTCCTCCTTTTCAGACTTTCCACTTTCCCTCTCAGACACACAACTGTATTCTCTCGGAGTGGCTGAAAAAGCAAATTTCCTCTGAAGCCCGGAGTAGATAAAAGGTGAATGTTTTTCTAATAAGCTTCCTGCTAATGTAGCGATTTGTATACTAGGAGAACTGGAGAACTATTTTTGTCAGAAAATGTAACTTTTTCCTTAATCCAAGTATTTGTTTTTTATGCTTTTTAGTCCTTTTCACAACTGCAGAAATCTATAGCTTGTGCATAAAGTACTTTTTTGGTTTTATTAATTTGGTTTTTTTATAAGAATCCACATATCATGGACAGAAGACATGCAAGTCAAATTGCACAGCTGTCATTAAATACAAACTAAGTCACAAATGCCTCTACTTGTGTACATATGGATGGTATCAGAGTATCAAAGAGAAATTATATTGTGCCACGTTATGGGAAACATTCAGGAATTCCCTAGGGAAGATTTGTCAGCCTCTGTTCATTCTAGGAAGCAAGCAAAACCCGAAGAGTTCATCTGGCTGAAATAAGCAATTACACCTCTGGAAGACACATTTCAAAGAAGACAAATTAGAAGTCTGTACAGCAGAGATTAATTGAACATAAATTTTAGCTCAACAGATAACTTATTGGCTAAGTACAGACATTTAAAAAGCCCAAGCCTGAACTGATTAAATCTTTGCAGGTTAGTGTAACTTGTGTGGATTGAACTGATTTGCAATTGAATAGACATTCACTTTTGATTCTGAAAATGCAGCCACATGCTTGCAGTAGCTCAGGCTATAAGCCAGGGGGTGCTAGAACAAGCCCTCCCTTCCCTTCCACAGCAGCCGCAAGGCTGGAGGGAAACTGAGCTGGGGAGGGCATGGCCAAACCACAGCAGGGCGCTAAGTATGATCGGGGAGGGGTTTAAACCCCCACCCTGGCCTGCAGGGACCCCAGTTGGGGTGTGCCTGGAGGGGGAGGAGGGAAGGGGGAAGCAGCCCTTGCCAGGTTTGTCCCTGAGTGGCAGAAGCCATGGCCAGCTAGCAGCCCAGGCTCAGGCGGAGGGGAGGGAGGGGGATTAAAGCCCCCTGTCTTCCCTCTCTCACCAGCACGGGTCCCCAGCCAGGCTCTGCTGGCTTTTTTTCCCTGCTGGCTGCTCAAGTGGCTGGGGGCAGTGCCTCAGGCTCAGGTGGAGGGGAGGCAGGCGGATTAAAGCCCTAGGTAATAATATTGCTTATAAGTGGGGGAAAAGCCAGCAGACTCTGGCTGGGGTCCTGTGCCAGTGAGAGAGGAGAGGCAAGGAGGTTTAATCCTCTTCTCTTCCCTGCTCCCAACATCTGAGGTGCTGCCCAGGCTGTTGGCTGGCCATGCCTCCCCACTGCACAAGCAGCCAGCAGTGGGGAAAAGACAGCAGACCTCAGCTGGGGTCCTGTTCCAGTGGGAGAGGGGTTGCAGGGGTTTTAATCTTCCTCCTTCACCCCTGCCTGACCCTGTTGTCCCATGTCCCCACCTCCTCCACTCCATCAGGGAAAAGTCTGGTAGAGGCAGCTTTGGCTGTGTCCCTAGCTAGGGTTCCCACCCCCACCCCCATCCTTACCCTCTTGTCAGCCAGCCCTTACTGCTTTGGCTAAAGAGTAGAGGGGCAGGACCAGCTCTGCTCTCTGGAGCAGACAGCACAGCCCAGCCCAGGGTTGGAAAGCATGCTGGGATGCTGGGGAACTGTAAGTTAACTTGAACCAGGAAGGGGCCTGGGACAGAAGTTTTATAAAATGGTTTGACCTAAATCAGTTAAGTCTGATACTACAGGTTCTCCACCTTGGGAGGAAAAACCTGCACTGTGCCTATAGGCTTGGTAGTGCTACACTGGTTAGCACTATGGATGAAAGGGACTTGGGGGTCATGGTTGACCACAAGATAAACATGAGCTTTCAGTGTGATGCTGCGGCTAGTAAAGCAAGGAAAACATTGGCTTGCATCCATAGATGCTTCTCAAGCAGATCCCAGGACGTCATTCTCCCACTGTACTCGGCCTTGGTGAGGCTGCAGCTGGAGTACTGCATCCAGTTTTGGGCTCTGCAATTCAAAAAGGATGTGGAGAAGCTTGAGAGGGTGCAGAGGAGAGCCACGCGCATGATCAGAGGTCAGGAAAACAGACTTTATGATGACAGGCTGAGAGCAATGGGGATCTTCAGCCTAGAAAAGCGCAGGCTCAGGGGAGATCTGGTGGCCACCCATAAGCTTATCAGGGTGCTCATCAGGATCTGGGGGAACGACTGTTCACCAGGAACGACTGTTCACCAGAGCCCCCCAAGGGATGACAAATCGAAAGGTCACAAACTCCACTGTGACCGGTTCAGGCTGGACGTAAGACAGAGCTTCTTCACTGTCCGAGCCCCCAAGATTTGGAATAGACTGCCACCCGAGGCGGTGCACCCACTGTGAACGCCTTCAAAACACATTTGGATGCTTACCTTGCTGGGATCCTATGATCACTGCTGACTTCCTGCCCCTGGGGCAGTGGGCTAGACTTGATGACCCTCCGGGGTCCCTTCTAGCTCAAATGTCTATGTCTATGAAATCTACATTAAACCAGGTTTATCTTAAACTAATTTCAGCCATTTTCAAACTGGTTTATGTGCACTGAATTTATGTTCTGTTACAGATTTAAACCAGTTCTAATCACTTAAACTGGTTTATGTATAACTTCTGTCCCTAGCCATTAAGTTGCCTCTTCTGCAAGCAGATGTGCCAGTGCACATCCTTATTTATCCTCTTAATTTCAGTGGGAGTTTATAAAGGTGTAAGAGTCTACTGTTGGCAGGATCAGTGGCTAAAAAGCAGAGATTGCTCATGAGTTCAATGATACAGAGTCAGGAAAGAAAGGTGGACAAGTTGCTAGCATGGAGCATACAGACTTTCAAAAGCCTTCAGTAATATTTCAGCTTCTCCTGATGAGCAAGGATCACCAGTGACAGAGAGAGTGACCAAATATTCAGAATGACATCTTACAAATCAACATCAGCAAGGCTATTATCTCAGAACTCTTCCAAAAAAACCCTAGATTCCCAAAGAGCATTGAAAAAGCAATCCTAAATTACCTACCACACTGTTTGCTTGTTTACTGTTTAATTTTGTATAAATTCTAACAGAAATTAGAAAAATCTCATTATATTTAATTTATATAAATGCAACACCCAGAAACCAGTGATAGGTACACTAGAAACAAAGTAGTCATAAAAAGAGCTTAAATCCCCGTTTGTTTTAAAATAGCTTGAACTTGTGTAGGGATTCCTTTGTTTCTATGGATAACTTTTCAAAGCTTTAAATATGCAGAGGGAATCTCCCTTTCTGTGTTTTTCACATTACTATATTTATATATTTTGTTTATATATATTTTTATATATATATATATATATATATATGATGTTAAAACACTATGTTTTCATATCATCTATATAAACATAATGATGTGAAAAAAGGCAGAAAGGGAGATTCTGTTTGTGTATTTTATATAATATATAAAGCCGTGGATATATGTGCATGTGTATGTATATGTACACACACACACACACACGGAACTGTGTGTGTGTGTGTGTGTGTGTATCTGTGGTGTGCCACAGATTTTTGGAGCAGTACAGAATCAGCAAATTCTGATTCTGATTAAAAAGCATTCCTCTGTAGACTGTGGTGAGCTAATTTCAACACTGGTGTAATTCCTGCCTATGTCCTCTGAAGTTATAATTCAGGGGGTTTTGAGCTGGGAAAGGAGTGACACTATTTACATATATATTTACACACACACACACACACACACACACACTATATATACTATTTACTATATATATCTATCTGTAGATATACACACACACTAATATATATATAGTAATAGATATACTATATATATTAGTGGTGCTTCATCATGAAAAAATGTGGATTTGGGGTTACTTTTTCTTAATCTGAAAATTGGGGATTATTTTTTTTATCTGAGAAAACCAGAATCCCTGCATATGTCACACTCAGTAAATACAGTCTTGTTTTATTGAGGGCCTTGATGCACAGGACATTTAGTACATATTAAATCTATGGAACATTATGAGGTATTAAAGTTAAAACAGTCCAAGCAGTCACGTGGTAGTATTCACTACAGTCTCTAACATTCACAGCTTGTACTTCACCACTAACAGCCGGTGAGCAGACATCCCAGCATTCTTTGCTGGGGCACCCTTTCACATAGTTCTGAAAACAGCTGAGTGCATAGAAAAGTGGTGATTGGGTCACCATCTTGCTGGGGATGCAAATTCTAATTCTTCCTTGACCAGGCATGGGATCTCCAGTCCCTCCATGAGCAACTCTCCTAGCTGGGATCAGATCTTCTGCAGCTTTCTGGAGATGGTAAGTGATGGAACCAAGTCAGTCCTTTCCCTGGCTACTATAATCCATAGGCGATCCATGCTTTAGCAGCGTGAGTGAGACACTACTCTGAGGGCTATGATGCTGTGATGAGCATCATACTAGCCCACTTGCAGGAGGCACAACATAATGCCATGCAAACCAGGGCACTGTAGCTCTGGTATTGTGCCCAACTTTGCCACTACTGGGCACTACCAGCAAGCTCGGACCATTGAGACATGTGTGGGCATACTGATGTGGAAGTTAGTGCACACCAACAGCCTCTGTTCCATCGCCAACCAGTGTGGTGTGGGGCAATGACAGTGGCTATGCGTGAGGTATGTAACAGCATACTCGAGCAGCTTAGGCTTTGGTTCATTCTCAGAAATCTGCAGAAGATCAGCACCAGATTTGAACACACAGGCTTCCCAATCAGTGTGGGGATCATCAGTGGGACTCATCAACCCATTGTGTGCCCCCTCACCCAGCCTCAAATTACATAAACTGTAAGGGGTTCTTTTCAGCTATACTCCAGGTACTTGTGGACCACCAGGGATGCTTCACTAACATCAGGTTTTTTCCTGGGCTTAGCACACAATGCCCACATATTTGGGAACTGAATTCAACTGGCAATTTCACAGAATTCAAATAGTAGTAACAGATTTTGATGGATTGGAGGAAAGTGGTCCTCCAAAACCCTATGACAACTAGCATCAACCCCTTGGGCAGTAGAGTTCTGGCAGGTGGGTAAACCATGCCGTGGAGTGGGAGTGGCGAGGTGGAGGGGTGGGGGGCGAAGTGGGTGCCTGGGAGCAGCCTGAGATCCTGGGATGCTGGAGAACCACAAATTGTTCATATAATATCAGTGGAGCAGTCTCATGATGGTTGAACACACATTACTTAATATGACCTGCAGATACCTTGCAGAAATGTGTAACTTTGCTGTGTTACAAGCACACTTAACACATTTTACTGCTTGAACGTTCACATCGTGTTACATGCAACATGGCCCTCAAAATATACTAAATGCTTTATTAAATAATAGTAGTATGCAGATTTTTGAGGCCTTAGAGTAGAGTTTTATTTAAGATAGATAGAATACGTTCATCTTAAATCTTTGTTTATTGTCCTTTCAAACCATTGTGGGTTAATTCAACATTATTATCACTGTTCTACTGATTGGTAGACTGAAAGGCAGAGTGAATAAGGATAGAAACAGACATCATATTTGTCATGGGAGAACCTATTTTATCCTAGGACAAAGTGCAATCATTCAGATGCTCATATTTGTTTTCCTGGGGCAAACCCTGAAGAGGTTCATGGGATAAGACTGACAGTTTATCCTGGGACATTGCTAACTGTGTCTAACTATCTGTCCCAGAATTTAATTATTGAGTCAATGCCAGAAGAGCAGCAGTGAATTCAGCTGTTTACTAAACCCAGATTGGAAGGGTGATATGTGTACCCGCCAACCCAGGACTTTTCTGTTCCGGGACAAACACAGGCACAATTTGTCTCAGAACAAATGCAACATCTGTTCCTAGCCCGAGAGAGTTTTCCAGAGTGATACTGAGGGTCTGTGAGAGAAGAAGGAATGAAACTTGGTTCACTTGAATATCAGCTTTTCACCATTCCTTAAAGTCCTATAAGACAAACAAGTTGGAAACTCACAGCAAAAAGATGAGTGATATTAAAATACAGCCGAATAAAATTTGTCTGAGTAGAGCTTGTATTTGAACTCATTTCATGAATCCTACCATATGCCATATCTATTCATTTCTGCTATACAGTTTGGTGGTGGACATGATGATTTGAAAATCTACAAGGAACATTTTTTCTAATGGAATGAATACTTTAGCAAAGTATCTGAGGAGAAAGTGTGCAAAGGCCGGAGGAGTAAGAAACCCCAAGTATCCTGAGAACAAGTTTCCCACTTGCTATTTTACAGACTTAGCCTCAGTTTTATCATATATCATGAGGTTCTCTTTTTGCCCTCAAGGGTTAGAGAGTTTTCCTCAAATACAACCATACATAACTGTAACTCAAAGTCGAATTCTTGAATACCACTGAAGGAAATAGGGAAACACTCTGTACCGACCCTAGTTTCCTGCTATTAATAACAAGTAGAAAGTGTAAGAGGTAAACCTGGTGTGGAAGTGAAGATGCTTTAAAACTTTTAAGCACTCTGTCTTTGTCCTTTATTGCATTTTGTCTCTCTCTAATGTGTTGAAAAGTGTTTTTACAATTTGCATTTATGCCTCTAATAAAATAATCTACAATCAGTAATGAAAGCTGTAGGTAAAAATACAGCAGAAACTTGTGCATATACCTCACTTTAGAGAATTCCTGAACGCCATACATTTTACTAGAAGTATTCATCGACTTCCTTGGTCTCTGAATTGAGGGTTTTATCAGTGTAAGAAGTGAGGAGGATACATGGTAGATATTGCCTATGGAGTAAATAAATCCTAAAAGGTATTGCTCACTTTTCAAGACACAGATGTTCAAGTAACATCATTGCAATACCATATATATACATTTATATTCAACGGAACTGCCCCCCAACAAAAAAACAGAGTAAAAACCCTACTCAACCCAGGGTTCTTTTGATTCTTTAACATAATTCCAGCTGGCAGACAAGACATTAGAACTGCAACATTCAGATCTCATAACAACAGTTGCTTTTCATCTCCAGTCATTTCTGCCTCCAGTGCTTGGAAGCACACCGCAAACAAGTGCAGTGTTTTCCAACTAGTGCGATGCGGCACAAAAGTGTGCTGTCAGATATGAATGGGTGTGCCATGGAATTTTGCTGTGCCAATGAGCTACAATAGGTATGAGGATGGGGAATGCCTTAACAGGTGTGTTGTAGAAAAATTTTATTAATGTATGCATGCATTGGGGTGGAAACAGCTGGGAAACACTGAACTAGTGGTTTCTATAGTTAGAGGACTCCTAAGGGAGAAGATACTTTCCAATTATTTTTTTTAAAGCAAGATGGTTCAAGATTCACATAACATAGTCTTTGTCTTAAGTATTTTTATATTTTTCTGATCTCCTGACATACCTTGTCTCTTTCACTTTCTTTAAAATTCTTTTCTCTATATGTGGAATTCCTCAGTGCCCCCAGATATATGGATATATACCTCTGTTGACCATAAACCTGGCACTTCAGTTATGCCTTAATGCATAAACACATAGAATATGAGGGATGAGTCAATACTCTGTCCACTCCCAATTTCTTGCCTGTTCTGAAGATATTGGGGACCATACATGTATTAATGCAAAACCACAGAGCACTGCAAGAGCTAATGCTTATAAGCAGCAACCAAGCATAACACCCTACTGGAGCCAGCTGAGGGCACTCAGGCAGCCATCCAGACTATATGGGTCAACTGAGTCTTTTCTGGCAGCAAGCAGACCAGGTTCTGACACTGAGGCGGCCTACATGTCAGGTGCCTCTGCTCACAACATCTAGTTCCACTTCTGAGGGAAGTTGTTTTAACAGCAGCTGCTGCTACAACAGCTGTCCTTTTCTTGATCAGCCTAGTAGTATGAGCCCAGGAAGTGGGAGACCTGGGTCATAAGCCCTTCTTGGCTTGACTGAATTCAAATCTTTGTGTCCCATTTCCTATGAGACTGCCCTGACCCATAGTTTATGTATTATGCTGTGTGGAGGGCACCTTCCACTCTTCCTGCTGAAGGTAGCCCAGTGAGAAACCAGAAGTGTGAGAATCATGGTGTTGGTAGGAGCATAAGCAAGAGCGAGGTCAGCCTCTGTCACCTAGACTAGGTACAAACAGTCAAAAAGCCCTAGGCTGAATTGATTCAATCTTTGCAGGTTAGGCTAAGCTGCATAGGTTGAACTGATAAGCAAGTGAACAGACATTCGCTTTTGATTCCAGAAATGCAACCACATGCCTCCAGTAGCCCAGGCCAGAAGCTGGGAGGTGCTAGAGCATGCCTCCTTGCTCAGCTGAAGAAGACAGCTTGGGCCAATGCTAGCTTGTCCACCTTGGGGGGCTGGGTTGTGGGGGAGGTGTAAAGCATTCTGGGATGTTGGGGGACTGTGAATTAACTTGAATTTGGAGGGGATCTGGGAAAGAAGTTCAATAAACTGATTTAACTTAAGTCAGTTAAGTTTGATACTACTTCCATCCAGGTTTATCTTAAACTGGTTCCAGTCATTTTGAAGGTAGTTTATGTGTACTGAACTTCTATTGTATTACAGATTTGAACTGGTTTCCAGTTACTTATACTGGTTTATGTGTAATTTCTGTCCTTAGCCCTAGTGTTTAGTATATTCTTCTGGGAATGGGGGGACTTGGATTCCACTATCTGGTCTTAGGGGTTAACTGTTTGAATTGCCAGGCTACTGATTTTGTGTGTGATGCTGAAGAAATATTTATCTACTTGCTAGATTCTCTTTAAATAATTTTACAGCCCTGTCATAAATTCTGGCATGTATGGCCATAAATTCTGATCATGCATTAATGGCCTTTGTTGAAGTTAATGGGACTACTTGCGTAAGGCTGTAGGATCAGCCTTTATGTCACTGGTGGTATATTAATAGTAGAACATTTGAGAATAAAATGATTTAATTTATGATGGCAGTTTATCCTCTTGTTTTTAAGCAGAGACCAAATAGTGTCATTTTGATTCTATGAAGCAAAAAGGAATATCAGTTGTGGTCAAGTGTATACAAATGCCAAAACCAACCTTTCCAGTAATTAACAGTGGAAACAGTAGTTGTAATTCAAGTCCTTATATTACAAACCTGGCAAAATTAACGATTAAATTGGATCATAAGGAAAATCAAGTAAAAAAAATCTCTCCTCCCATAAACATAAAAATATTTTGTTTTATAAAATGGTACCAGAATATTTAAGAAGTATAGTTGTGTTTCTCTGTGGCCTATGTGGCTACGTCAGCCTTTCAAGAAAATATAAAGCTTGTAGAATAGCTTGATAGTCTACTGTATTGATTTGAAAAGGTTTTCTTTAGATTAGAAGGTTGAAGTCCCTGCAATGTTGAACTATTTTATTACCTTGTTTTAGTTATGGAAATAATTTATTATTTTAAAGTTCTGTAAACCTGTTTGTGGAAATGTTGAGGATTTGTTTTATGTGCTCAACAGGTGTAAATTATTTCCCTGATTTAACATTTTATAGCAAGACTAGGTTTGTATTTAAAATTCAAATGATTTGTAATTGAAAACTAAAGTTCAGAGTGTAGCTTGTTGCCAACTTGGAAGAATAATTGGCAAGTTATTTATTTCTACTTCCTAGCCAACCAGATGGATATGATATTAAGCCAACTTGAACCTGAAAGCCCATTATGATACTTTCTTTTTGCCAATGCAAATCTTGCATTAAGAGGGACTATTACATGAATTAGATCAAAACTTGGGCTTTACTTCATAAAGGTTCATTTGTAATTTTAAAAAGATCTTAGTTTATTATTCCAGAGCACTTTTCCTACTAAAATAATTTTCCATTACTTCTTTTTGTTTCTTTATTTGAATTTAACAACAAGGAATAAAATACTGATTTCCATCTATAAAACAAGCATATTTATAGTGATAGTGCTTTATTTTTTCCTTCCTCTAAGAGGTATAATAAAAAGAGGAAGATGGATTGATTTTTTTACCTTCTCTCTTGGACAGTTATTACCAACTTTTGTCAATTTTAGCAGCAGAATATAGGAATTAGCAGAGAAACGGGGCACAAATTCTGTTATCCTTTTCATGCCTAGATGGTAGGTTACCAGTGGTGTAAAGGACATTTACAGTTCTTACACACTATTTGGGTGCAGCGTGGACATTAAGCTACATTAAAAATGTTCATTAGGCTATGCATTGGCTATATATGCCTGATGGGTGTGTCTAAGCCACAAAAACCCATAACCTGTATCTCTTTGGCTTCCAGTGCAGTGCTGTAACCACCACAGGCTAAGCAGTATTCGTTACATCTTAACCCTTCTTTTGAAACTGCTTTCTTGTGCAGACACGAGCAAGAGAGAGAGAGTTTTTGACTTTTAAAAATTTTATTGTAAAAAGTGTAACAGGGGCTCAGGCAGGAGCCTTGTTACTAAGGCAGTTTCAGGTGAGAGTGACCTGACCATGTACCCCGCCAGGCGAAGGGAATCACACGCTGGGGGCAACAGGGTGATTAGCGCGCCATGATCAACATAAAAGTGGCAACAGGAGATACACAGTTTGCCTTTGAGCACAAGAAGAGATACAAGGGGAAGACTGTCTCAGAAGACAAGGAAGATGGGAAGACTGCCTCTGAGCTAGGGGGACACTGAGGCCTTGGTGTTCAGAGCGACGTGACTGTTCAAATTGAAGCAAGCTACATATTGATGAATTGCAGCGTCTCCAGTGAGTGCGGGAAAAACCGGGGCTTTGTGGTACAACTCGGCAACAGAGTCCTGGGTCAGGAGGGTCCCTCTTAGAAGTTGTGTGGGCTGGAGGATATTCCATAAGCCCACAATCCCTTTAGACCAGCTACAGCACTAAAAGAGGCAACAAGAGAGGTGGCAGAGCCACTGATACCTCTGTTAAAGAAACCAACTCATAGAATGCATCTGGTTAACAAGGCAATTAGCCATAAAGGTGACAATTGCTATAATGTATTTGTAAAGATTTGGGCATTGAGTTACCTTATCAGTAACTTGGATTCTCACCGCTAATAAAGTAATTATTTATTAGCTGAGAAATAAAACCACCCTGTTGAAAGTTAACATCTGAGTGGCAAGAGTGTTTCCTGACCCAGTAAGATCACTGATACCGTCTTCTTTTCTTCCCACCTAAGTTGTGGCAGGAGAGTCCAGAGGAAGACCCAGTTAGGAACATTCACCTGCTCACAAAAAGATTACAAACAAAAAGAGAAATTGAAAAGATTCATGGTCCTTCTAGGGGCTGAGCATGAAACTCCTGTCAAAACAAAAACTCTCATTATCAAAGATTGAAACTTCTCCTACACAAAGCCCTTCCTGGGGTGGTGCATTTAGAACTAGCTTTCTTATCTTCCACCTTGATGGCTTAGTGTAACACAAACTGGTCTACGTTTTGTTGTAAGGTGAAGTGTCCAAACATAAATGTGATGCGCTTTGCGACCAGGAAGCTGAAGAATTGGAGGGGATCATTGGAACTAGCCCCTGCTTTTGAGGGTTGCCATCTTGGCCTGACTTAGCAGGAAACTAGCCAAACATATCACTCGCTCAGCCACTTGGTATGGGACAGAAAAAATATACATTGAGTGCATCTACATGTGCTGATTTAAGGTGCATTAGCCATTTTTAAGGCACTTTAAGGGCATGGGTGTACACATGCACACTCTTAATGAACCTTAAAAATGGCAATTTTAGGCTATTCACTCCTAAAGCCCCTTAACGCACATGGAGATATGCTAAGATGTATTAAAGCTGTGTGCTGACTGACTTGGGACTAACTTTAGTTCCAAGTTGGTTTGCACACAGTGTTAATATGCTTTAATGTGAGCCCATGTAGATGCGCACGTAAATCACCGTAATGTGCATTAGGCAAATGCCCATTAAGTTTAGACACATGTAAAAGCATGTGTGGACATGTCCACAGGGTTGCAGAAGTCTGAGTCTTGTGAACCAAAGATGGTGCTTTGGGCAGCCAAGGAAGGTGAAGAAGATTGTCTCTTACCTTCTCGTAGAAGGAGCTGGCTGCATATACTGTCATGTGGTAGAAAAGGTGCTTGTGGCCAGGAACCCATGCAGTGGCCACCACTGGAGGTTGCCATTTCTCTTGTCCAGGGTGTACCAGGAAGAGCGAGATCACTCTGGTGTTTCTGCCACTAGTTGCGACCTCCAGGTCAGGCAGCAAAGACACAGGCATGACATACTTTGACCGTCCATGTGTACAGTGTCTTCCCAGGCAGGATCCTGAAGCAGATCGCACCACTGTTCTTGTTGGACAGAAGGAGAGATAGCAGGGTAATAGGCCTGCCACTCTCATCACCTGTTTCTCCAAAGCTGGAGACAAAGGCAGCAGTGGAGGCAGGGGTCTGTCTAGCAAGCAGCTATGAGAAAGGGCTTGCCATGTGCAAAGCTCATGATTTCTCCAGGACAGAGAACACGCAAGAGAGAGAATGAGCAAGAGAAAGAGAGAGAAAAAGATGTGGGGCCAAGAGGAGGAGGCTTAAGGAGATGGGTGCTGCTCTAGAAAGAACCAGAGCTTGGATCAGTTAAAGAACTGCTGCCAAACAAGAGTTCTTTTACTCTTCTGTATTGTGCCTTTTTGTTTTTGTTCTCCATATACTATTTGCCAAATGCACAAGACACTTGAGAATGAATTTGGGGGGTGGGAAATGGAATGAAAGGTGAAGTGGGAAAGGAGGCAACCGTTGACAAGGCTCTGTGAATGGCTGAAGTAGGTTAAGGTTAAGAGGGATCAGTCTTAACCAGTTTATGAACTGTAAAGAACTCTTGATAAATACATGCTTTTGTGTGTCCATCTTTAGTACCTGAACTCAGTACATTGTTATAAAAATAAGTGGTGGTTCACCTACTGAGAGTACATAGTCTTAATTTTCCAATAGCCTGCTTATTGACATTGGGCTGAATTAGAAGAGAGAGCTTTAAGATTAATACCATATTTTGTTGCATACCAAATGCTCCTTGATAAGGCAGAGTATAGAATAGAGGAAGGGCAGACTAGAGAGGAAAAGATTTTTCCAGAGTCATGCCTACTGTGTAGCAAAGAATAAGTCCTCATAGGCTGTCTAGAAAGTCTGGTATCCTAGGGACAGTCTGCATGAGGGAGTAGAAACTTCCTAGTGTGGCAGAACAGCAACAAGGCTAGGCCGGAGACCTTTGCAAGGGGAGTTGCAAGACTGTTATTTCTTTACTGTAAATAGTTTTTTACATAAGTCTCTGTAAATAATAAAATATTGTTTCCATACTTCAGATACTACAAACTGCCTGCATCAGCTCACTCACCCTCAGTGGGTGTTCAGCTAAAAGTTGCTGCCTTGCCAGCAACTGTAAGAGGGTTAACATTGGACTCTGCCTCCACTGTTTTCAGCCTCAGGGACAAATGGCACCCGTCTTGGCAGCTATGAGACACTGCATCTGTTTGCTCTAGTCCACCTTGCTTCTGTTTCAACAAAGAAAATTCAGGGCTTTGTTTAACACACTCCGATTTTGATATGGAGGGAGAAAAGGTACATGTGGGATACAAGTAAATATGGTAATTGAAATACAACGTTTGCTTATGGTCTTTGGTGGTTTGTTTCCTTGGAAAATTGATATTTTCTAGGGGTGTGAGAAGATTTGATTGCTGATTAGATTTGGAGGACATTTGGCCCAGTTCGATGGCCAAATCCACAAATCCGAATTGAATCAGGAGATTCGGAGAGATTCGACAGCTTTATATGTTTTTTCTACATACCTCCAGGTACCAGGCATGGCTTGTGAGGTAACAGGCATGACTGAGATAGTAGGGTGGATGGAGTGTCCCATGGGAATGTGGGAGGGTCCCCTGCATGCTCAGCGGCAGAGCTGGAAGTGGACCAGAAGTACTGGCCCCTTCCCTCCCCTCTCCCCCCCACAACACTCTCATGGAACGCTCCATCCGCCTCACCATCTCAGTGGTCATGAGCTGTTCCTGGTACCTTGGGGTTTGTAGAAAAAACATATAAAGCTGTGTCTGTGGCTGAATCGATGATTCTCCAAATCAGAATTGAATCTTCAGATTCAGATTTGGCAGAATCAAATTGGGACAATGATCCGAATCAGCAAATCGAAACTGAATCAAATGCTGCCCGCTTCGCACACCCCTAGTATTTTCATTAAACGTTTTAATTTAAATAATTGTTTTTCTAAATGAAACTTGACTTTTTTGTTTTTGTTTTTTGCATGTTTATTTAGTTTCTCTTCCTCTTTTTTTCCCCCTGTGGGGAAAAAAGGAAGATTAGATTGAAGGAGTGGAAAGAGCAGAAAAATGTATTTTGTTTTGAAAACTGCAGAGTTAAAGTTCTTTATTTTAAAAAGGATCTTACTTATCCAGTTCCTGAGCTTTAATAAGAGCTATGATGATGGTGTCTATGGCTAGACTGGCCTTGCCTTCACCCTGTCTGGTTTTACCCACTGTGCAGGTTCTGCAGGCCCATTAGCAGAATGGAAACTATAGAAACCTTCCATATAGTCAGTCATCACAGCTTCTGGGGCTCTAACTGGTCTTCCATTCTAAAAGGAAGGTGACCCTTTCTGAGTAGGAGAATAGCATCTGCATGAATCTATACATTTGGCTGTGGAAAAGAACAACCACTGAAATATGAATTAGTATGTCCCTCGCTGAGAACAGTGACAATAAACACAAAAACAAACAATGCCATAAAACCCATATCTACCAAAAGATACCATAGAAAAGCACTATCCAGCACCTTTAGAACAGCACTGTGCATTTTTCTTAGTCCATCTATTTTAAGATTATGTAAACACAAATGATGGTTGTCAAACCATGTCTGTCTGAATGTCCTTGGGCTCCTATACGTGAGCAATGAGGCTGATCTGCTGCAATGTAATTACAGCACATCGGAGCAGACTCGATGAATTGAGTCTGTTATAGTGTGGGAATTACCACACTGTAAAAATGGTGGTGGGGGTGCTTTAACTAAATGGTGGTGGGGGTGCTTTAACTAAAGCACATTCAACAAGCTTTAGTTAAAGTTCCCCTGCTGCCATTTTTAAGCACGGGGAGAATGGAGTACAAATTCTTTAATTCCCTTTTCCATGATACAGAGCTCTAGGTTGTGTTTTTGTTTGCTCAAATACTGACCATAGAAATTAACTTAGGTTTTTTTTCTGGAGGTTTTTTCCCTCCATAAATGTAGACATAGGTGAACTTCAGGGAAAGATGAGTTTAAGTCCTGATGATGCCGTCTTAGCTCTAATATGTTTCTCCACATTTTATTGCACGTGTTCCTTATTTCCAGGATTTCAAATTGGTTGAAACCTAGTCATGGAAGTTCAATGTATTTAAATCCAGTTGGGGACCTAGAGGCTGGGGTGAGCTGTGATTTCATGAGGACTGTCTAAATGAGTCTGTAGGGTGAAGTCCAGTAGAGTGAGGGTAGGGGAGAAATATAATCAAAACAATAGTCTGATCCCCCTGCATACCATTGTTCCCACTTCTGCCACTTTCCCTGCACCTGTTACTTGCTCAGGCTATTTTTGGGCTGTCTAGACAATCTTCCTAAAAGTATCTCTTCTCTATTTTTTGTTCTAATCAGTGGTCCCAGTGCATAAAGTGTAACTGAATTCATTTATGCATCTGTCCATATTTATCAATGTCTGCTTTATAATTGAATAGCTAACATTTTTTAAACTGAATGGAATTTGGCATAATTAATACTTGAAGGCCCAATCAAGAAATTGTTCTTCATATGGCATTTTTTATTAAGTCAAGTCTATTTTTCCTCAAAATTGAATGTTTAAACAAGTTTATAAAACGTGGTCATAAAAAAGTGAAAGGTATACCTCAGCCCTTTAAAGTTTTAATTTGCTAATAAAGATGATAAGCTCTAATTTAATATGTTTTAGCTTGTTTGCTCTGTTGTTTTACAGACCTTTAAGGCAAGACTCTCCACATCAGTGATAGCTTTGAGAGCTGCTTGATAGATCAAAAGGTGTAGAGTGCATGTCTTTCTGGCTATACAACATTCTAGAACTCTTGGTTCTAGATACCTTTTGATTAGATTAAAATGATACCTTTTATTAGACCAACTAAGAAATCACAAATAAAAAATCCTTTTCTGCCAGCTTTCATGCTCAAAGGCCCTCCGTCAGGCTCTGGGAAAAGTACAGATGGTAGAACACCCCCATACCCCATAGGTAGTAAATAAACTTTATTTTTGCACAGAGGGAGCTGGAGGTGGAAAGTTGTCCCTCTTGGTCCTGTCTTTCTGGCTGGATCTCTGCAGCAGCTACAGTGCACCTACCATCATCTGGCTTGTGTTTTGATAAAATTGGGTTTAGTTCCCAATTTTACTTGACACTGTCTGCCTCTCACTGCCTATAATACAATCTTCAGCTTTCTCCTCACATACTTTGCATTGAACTACTGTTGTTGCTGCTCCCTCTTTCCACTCCTGCGAAATATTAAAGACGTATTTAGCCTTCAGCCCTGGTGAGGCTGTACCTCAAGTGTTGTGACAAGTTTTGGGTACTGCTCTTGCAGAAAGATGAGCAGCAGAAATGTTTAACAGTATAGGAAATGTGGTTTATGAGAAATTGTTGGAAGAACTAGGATTACTTACTCTGGAGAAAAGAAGACAGAGCAGAGATTAGATTACTGTTTTTAAATATTTGAAGAATGGTTTTAAAGAAGGAGATAGAATATTCTCTGTGTTTGCCAGACATAGGACAACAAGTAATGGATTTAAATTGAAGTAAGGAAAGATTTAGGTGGCTGTTAGGAAAAATTCTCTAACAATAAGCATTGGGACAGATTTACAATGACAGTCTTGGGAGCCTTTTAATGGGCCATCAATTCAACTTGATGTGGGATGGTAGTGACTAAAGCTGCTGTCCTCTGGCTATTCAGTAGCCTCTTTGAAATGAGTTTGTTGCCTAACCAAAACAGAAGTGCTGTAAGTATGGAACTCAGGTGGTCAAAGCAGGGGAAGAAGGGGATAAATTAGCCTGTGAACAGTCAAACATATTTGTTCTTAAAAAAATGCCGCCATCCATCTGGTGAACAGTATTATTGTTTCCTTCTCTTGCCTCCTATGTATATTTGTATCCATGTCTTTCTTTTCTCTTCTTTTTTCTCTTCTCCTTTTTTTTTTACTTGTATGCTTTTCGGGACAGGCAGTCAAGATTCTTTGGGTAAATGTGATATCTTTTATTCAACCAACTAAATAGTTGGAAAAATTGTTCTTTGCATGCTTTTGGGCACAAACACCCTTCTTCAGGCATCTGGAAAGTCTGCTGGTGTTTGTGCGCTCTCCTGGGTGGAATAGAAGGTGCCATGCTTTATTTTTTTTTTGTTGATTCTGTACTTGGCTTAATGGTGACCTAGTCCATGAAAATAATACAAATAATTAACAGCCATGATTAATGTAAGAGCAGCAATACTAGAAGTGACTGAGATGGCAGAAAAGAGCAGGGAACAAAAGCTGAAGGCCATTAATACTTAAGCAGTCACACTTATTTTTTATGTAAATGCTGTGTCTGTCAAACAACTATTTACAAAGGCACTTTTTTTTAAGGGGGCATGTTCAGTTGTGAGCTACACCTGTGTAATAACAGAACTTCCAGGAAATCTATTAAAATGTAATTTTTCATACAGTTTTTAAGTTATATAGTTTCATAGTTTCATAGTAGCTAGAGTCGGAAGGGACCTAGGTAGATCATCTAGTCCGACCCCCTGTCTTGGCAGGAAAGAGCACCGGGGTCAGATGACCCCGGCAAGGTGCTCATCTAACTTCCTTTTAAAAATCCCCAGGCTAGGAGCCTGCACCACTTCCCCTGCAAGCCGGTTCCAGGCCCTAGCCGCCCTGACTGTGAAGTAGCGCCTCCTAATATCTAATCTAAACCTACCCTCCGCCAGCTTGTGACCGTTATTCCTGGTCACTCCTGGCAGCACACGGGGGAACAGGGACTCCCCCAATACCTGCTGATCCCCCCTGACCAGTTTGTAGCAGGCCACAAGGTCCCCCCTTAACCTTCTCTTGTGGAGGCTAAACAGGTTCAGGTCCCGTAGCCTCTCCTCATAAGGCCTGCCCTGCTGACCCCTGATCATACGAGTGGCCCTCCTCTGGACTCTTTCCATATCGTCCACGTCCCTCTTGAAGTGTGGCGCCCAGAACTGGACGCAGTACTCCAGCTGCGGCCTGACCAGTGCCGCATAGAGGGGGAGGATCACCTCCCTGGACCTGCTCGAGATGCATCTGTGGATGCATGACAGGGTACGGTTGGCCTTCTTGACTGCCTCCCCACACTGCCGGCCCATGTTCATCGTGGAGTCAATGACGACTCCAAGATCCTTTTCCGTCTCCGTGCTGGCAAGAGGGGAGTTCCCCAACCTGTAAGTGTGGTGCCGGTTCTTCCTCCCCATGTGCAACACCTTGCACTTATCAGTGTTAAACCCCATCCTATTCTCATCCGCCCACCGTTGCAACCTGTCAAGGTCAGCTTGTAGCCTATTGCACCCTTCTAGTGCACCCACATCCCCCCACATCTTAGTGTCATCAGCAAACTTGAACAGGGTGCTTTCTACCCCCTCATCCAAGTCACTGATGAAGATGTTGAACAGTGCGGGCCCGAGGACCGAGCCCTGCGGAACCCCACTGCCCATGTCCTTCCAGGTCGAGAAGAACCCATCCACTACCACCCTCTGGGTGCGGCCCTCCAACCAGTTAGCGACCCATTTGACCGTGTGGGCATCGACACCACAGTCTCCCAGCTTTTTGATGAGGACAGGGTGAGAGACAGTGTCGAAAGCCTTCCGGAAGTCCAGAAAGACTACATCCACAGCAACCCCTGCATCTAATGATTTGGTGACCTGATCGTAAAAGGCCACCAGGTTGGTCTGACAAGACCTGCCACTGATGAACCCATGTTGGTTGCCCCTGAGCATGCATTCCCCCGCAAGGCCCTCCTGGATGTGTGCCAGGATAATTTTTTCAAAGAGCTTACCCGGGATTGAGGTAAGACTAACTGGCCTGTAATTTCCCGGATCCTCTTTTTTTCCCTTTTTGAAGATAGGGACCACACTGGCCCTCTTCCAGTCCTCCGGCACCTCACCAGAGCACCACGAGTGCTCATAGAGCCGCGCCAGGGGTCCCGCAATGACCTCGGCCAGTTCCTGTAGAACCCTAGGGTGAAGATCGTCCGGACCAGCGGACTTGAACACGTCCAGCCTCTCCAGAAGTACCCTAACTAACTCCTCGCTAACCCCTGGCCCAGGCATGTCTCTCCCGGGGCCCGAGGGGGGCCCAGCAGGGAGGTGGCTGAACTGGTCCCTACTTAGGAAGACAGAGGCAAAGAAATCGTTAAATATGTTAGCTTTGTCATCTGGCATGACGACTAAGTTGCCCATCGTGTCCTGCAGGGGCCCCACATTACCCGGGACCCTCTTTTTACCCCCTATGTATTTGAAGAAGGACTTCTTATTGTCCTTAATCCGGGAAGCTAGTCCTATCTCCATCTCTGCCTTGGCCTTCCTGACTGCCCCCCTACATCCTCGGGCGACTGTAACATAGTCCTTCTTGGTGATGACCCCATCCCTCCATTGGGTGTATGCCTCCCTTTTAGCAAGGAGACATTCCCGGATGCTCCTAGTGAGCCATGGGGGTTTATGTGCCCTCCTGCTCCCTTTGACCCTTGTTGGGATTACCTCCCTTTGGGCATGGAGGATCGTCTCCTTAAGGAGCAACCACTCACCTTGGACATCTGGCTCCCTTCCCCTCTGGGTCCTCAGCGCTTCCCCAACGATCCTCCTTAGCTTGTTGAAGTCAGCCCTCCTAAAGTCTAGGGCTGTTGCCTTGCTGCAGCCCTTTGCCACCTTACGCTGGATGGTGAATTCCAGCAAGCGATGATCACTGTCTCCCAGGTGGCCCATCACCCGCAGCCCCCTCACCAGGTCGTCACCCGTGGCCAGCACCAGGTCCAACAAGGCGTCTCCCCTGGTGGGGCTGTGCACCTCCTGGGTTAGATGGAGGTCCTGCACTCTGGCTAAGAACCGACGTGAGCGATCAGACTTGGCTGACTGCTCTTCCCAGCAGATGTCTGGGAAGTTCAGGTCCCCCATGATGACCACATCCTTAGCCCTCACTGCCTCTGTGAGCTGACCTAAGAATTCCTGGTCGAGCTCTTCTCCCTGGTTGGGAGGTCTATAGTAGACTCCCACCGTTAAGTCTCTCTCCCCTGGACTGCCTTTTACTCTAACCCAGAGCACCTCAGAGTGCCCCCCCTCTACCCCCTTGCTAATTGACGAGGAAGTATATTCCTCCTTGATGTAGAGTGCTACTCCTCCACCTTTCCTTCCTATCCTGTCCCTCCTGTATAGCCTATAGCCCTTGACACTCACCGCCCAGTCATGCGATGAGTCCCACCACGTTTCTGTGATCCCCACTATGTCAGGGCTGGTGACAGCTAGGAGGAGGGCGAGTTCCTCCTGCTTCTTCCCCATACTTCGAGCATTCATGTAGAGGCATTTGAGGCCTCCAACGGTTGTGCCCACTGACCCCCTAGTCTCAGCAATGCCCCGTCCCCCATCACTTACCTGTTTCTCCCTTTTGACCATTGGTCTGGGCTCGCTGGCTGTTGCTGGGCCTGGTAGTTCATCGTCTCCTCCGCCCTCATCTTCCCCCTCCCCCGACGAGCCTAGTTTAAAGCCCGCCGAAGGAGGTTCACCAACCTGGAAGAGAACACACGCTTACCTTTAGGGGAAAGGTGGAGCCCATCCCATCCCAGCATGTCTCTCATCACGATGTGCCGGTCATGGCTGAGGAAGCCAAAGCCCGCCTCGAAGCACCATTCCTGTAGCCTCCAGTTGGTCTCCGCTATGCACATCTCGTGGCGTCTGCCTCGACCGCTCACTGGCAGGATGGAAGAGAAGACCGCCTGTGCACCCATCTCCCTCAGCACGCCTCCCAGAGCATGGTAGTCCTCCATCAGGCGATCAGGGGCTCTCCTGGCCGCATCGTTAGTACCCACATGGACAAGGACCATGGGGTAATAATCGGTGGGCTGGATGATGGACTGGAGCATCCCCTTCACATCCTGAATCTTCGCTCCGGGCAGGCAGTAGACCTCACGTGCTGAGGGATCCTGGCGACAGATGGGGCCCTCCATACCTCTCAGGATGGAGTCACCAATCACGATGACGCGACGCTTCCTCCTCTTAGGCCTCTTGACTCCCGCCGCCCGCACAGGACATTGTGTGCGCAGAGTCTCCTCCCTGGTATCTTCCACTGCTCCCTCCTCCTCCAGGGCTGCCAGGGCCTCGTACCTGTTCTCTAGATGGACAGGAGGAACTGGTGCCGCAACATGGTTAATAGCCCTGGCACGGGAGACCGTCTGCCACTCAGCAGTGGAGGGCTCATCCCGGGCTGCCCTCTCCTCGGTCGTACCACCCTGCAGAGAAAGAAAATACCTATCAATTTCCTCCTCTGCCTCACGGATTCCCCTCAGCCTGCTAACCTCCTCCAGGAGCCCCGCAGCCGTTCCTCCAGGGTCCTAAGGCGGATACCTACAGGACAGGTGCAGGAGTCCCCAGTCCCTGCCCCCCCAGACCTTGCCGGGCAGTTCCCGCAGGCCAGGGGGTTGGAGGACGGCAGCCCCCCCGAGGGCTCCATCTGGGTGGAGGCCTCGGACAAGCCCCGGGAAGGCTGCGCCCCCCGGGCAGGGGCCCTGGCAGAACTCCGTGTTGACACCATCGCAGGAGTTACTGCCCTTACTAGCAGAGCAGGGGTCAGCCTCTGGGCCCCGCCTGCTCACCCGCCGGCGCGAACGCCGCTGCAAACGCCGGTGCGATCTTACAGACCGCGCCTGTTTGCGCGCTCTGTTCGCGCGGCTCGGGAGCGCGGCTCCCTACCAGCTCGGCTAAGAGGGACCCGGGGGGCTTCCCCTCCGGATTCGGCTTAGCTGCGCCGGCCCCTCAGTCCCTCAGCCCCACTTACCTTAGGGGGATCAGCTGCTGCTGCCCCCTCAGCTGCTCCGCTCGCCGCTGCTGCTGCTGCACTCTCCTCCGCTCTCCTCCGCTCCGGGTCCAGAAAGGAGGCACACGTGTGGGAAGGGCACACGTGCGCCTGTGTCCCTCCTCTCCCCACTGCTCCTGGCCTCCAAGTGCCGGAAGCTACGTCAAACCGCCGTTTATAAAGGAGGCGGTTTGAATTACCCGCCGCTGCTTTACCCACCAATCAGGCACTCCGGTGTCACCGGAAGTGCCTGTCGATGATCCCGCCCCCTGTGCACCCCCACTGTGGGGATCCGGTGAGACTGGAGCCTGCTCCCCTAGGTTAGTCAGAGATCTTGTTTCTCACAAGCATTCATTGCTTTGGAGCGTGCTACTAGCCTCCACAGTACATGCACTTGTGTATTGATGTTACCACAACATAAATACATCTTGTATAATATTTGGAGGTTTTCTTTGAACTTAATTTGCATTACATTCCCTATCAAAATGTAATATTATTTTTTTAATTACAAGAAACTTTGTAAGTTGTAAGTTTTTAAGTCTGTCGCATACTGTTTAACAAAGCAATTATAGCCATTAGATTAGCGTTTGGGAAAGGCATACAGTGGTCATTTCCTCTCTGAACTGTGAAACAAATCTTATCAAGGCAGATCACAGAATGTGTTATGCTGCTATGTATTCATAAGTGAGATTCCATAGCAACGTCACAACTTGATATTGAATAGATGAGAGCACAGCTGTGGTACCTTTTTCCCTCTTATTTTCTTCCTTCATATGTAAAGGGCAACATTTCTTGTGCTGCCTCAACAGTAATTAATGTGTAGGCCGAATCCTATTCTCAGATAAACTGGTGTAAATTCATTTTAGATTTCATATATTATATTACATATTCATTTTATTGCAGTAATATCTAGGGAGTAACCAGATAAAAGCCTGGCACTATGCAGACATAGGTTACAGTCCTGAACAGACTCATGCACATGCTTAACTTTGAAGGACTTCACTGTGCCTGTTCTTTGTGGGTGCATCTACACATGCACTTTACTGGGCATGTCTACACATGCAAATACTTCCGGGCAGGTGTCTATATGTGGCAATCTACTCTCACCCCCACTGGCCCTTCACTGGCCCCGTGCAGCAGCCAAGGGGAGCTCTAGGCTCTCCCTGAGTGCTAGCCCATGTGGTGGCAGGGAGCACGGGGCCAAGAGACAGCTGTCTCCCAGCAGGGGCTGGGGTATTGTTCCCTGCCCGGGGAGTTGCCTGCTGCTGGGACAGGCTCTGCCACCAGAGCCTGGGCGGGGAGAATGTCTCTATGGGCAGCAGAGAGTTCCCAGTCCCCGCTTTGTGGTTGCAGTCATTGGGAGAGTCTTATCTCCCAGCCTGAGCTCTGATCCTGGGGCTGAGAAATAAGGACTCCCCGTCTGGGCCCTGTGACTGCGGAGGTTGGGTTGGGAGATAAGGATCTCCTAGCCCTGGCCATGTAATCACTGAGTGGGGGCTGGAAGTTCCCTACTGCGGGGGCAGGAGGACATGGTCCTTGCTCGGGCTGCAGTGGTGAAGCTTGCCCCAGCAGCAGGCAGCTCCTGGGGGCAAGGAGCAGCTTAGCTGATCCGGAACACATTTGCTCCTGGTCAGGGTCTACACGTGCACTACTGCACAGTATGTAATCAAGAGTAAATTTGCTACTTGTATTTACAGGTAGCAGATTTACTCATAATTAGAGTAAGCATCTGCATGTGTAGACAGTGGTGCTTGCTTCACAGTAATTTGCATGAATCTGAAGTAAAGTGTCATTGTGGAGTTGATTAATTAGCTCTGCCATAAAACATCACTGTCTAAAACTCTAAGTCACTTTTTTTGTGAAGTTAATTTCAGTTTTGCATTCTTAGTGCTGCAATGCCTTCATACCAGATACTGCAGCAGAAATTTGCTTCTAACTTTGTATAGGACAGTTTGGATAGGGATGATCCTACCTCAGGCAGGGTGTTAAACTAGATGACGTGGTTCTAACTTCTTAGTAAAACTAACATTAACCCTAACGCAACACAAAATAGTGTCCTAACCTGGCTCAAGTAAAGCAGGGGGACCACAGTAGCCTGCATCCTGCTTCTGTAAATGGTTGTTAATCCCAGGTAGAAATGCCAGGTAGAGTGCCAGGCCCCCTGCTACAGTGGAAGGAAAAAATTCCCACAGTCTGTACCAGTCTGATCAGGGGGTAAAATTCCTTCCTGACCTCAAATATAGCAGTTGGTCTGACTCTGAGTGGAGGGGCAAGACCCTCTATCCATGAACCTCTAGTTTTAAGTCCCAGCAGGAACATTGGCAAAACCCAGTCATAATCAGCGTTAGCTGCAGCCTTAGCTGCAGCCAATGTACTGTGCCTCTGAGGAAGGCTTAAAAAAACATCTACACCTGACACATGTAGCAGAAAAAAAGCAGTATGTTTTATTGCTTTTTAAATGGAAGTGCAGATGGTCATAGAAAGGGACCTATCATAGTTGGCCTTTCTTACATTTCCTTGCTCCATACCTTACCTTTATCACTTCTTTAGTACTGTAATATAATTATTGCAGGAACAATTTTAAAAGACTATCCAGAGAGAATAACCTGCAGGCTTGTGCTACAACATATGACTCATAATGCTTTTTTTAATCTTTCTGAGCAGGAACTTGCTAGGCCCTGATATCTAACCAGAAATAGCCCATCTTTCAGGCTCAGACAGTTGAACATTTTCTCTTTGTGTCAGGCCAAATGGTCTCATGCTTCCTGTCTAAGGAAACGGGTATCAACTTCTCTTTCTCTCTTCTCCCTAACTCCACCCCTCCTTTTCTCTTCTGGATTGCTACTGATCAACTCTAGCTTGCTTGGGAACGGGTAAGAGGATGCTTTTTAACTGCTTCTTTCCTTAGACACTTTTCATGCCATAGTTTTGTAATTAAAACAGAATTCAAAACATCTTTTAATATTCTGGGTTGTTGTTGTTTTATAAGAAACAGATTGACTTACAATATGACATCCTAATTTTATGGAGGCACACTAAAGGAAAATGCCCTGCAGACTGTAGCATGGAAACTACAGCAATACACCTTTACATAAATAGAAATATTTTGTTTTTCCTGTGTTTCAAAAAACTATCATAAGAAGCAGTTTTTTAAACTTATGCCCAAAACCAGATTAGCCCTTTCCTTATTATTTCTGCCTTTAAAATGTAATCACATATGTATGTGAATAAAACTTCCACTGTATTTCTTTATTTTTCTCTAGGTTTAGGCAATGACATCAGATGTGATAAATTGGAGTCTTTAATGTCAGGATACTACTTATTGTGTGATATTTAAAAATTAATCACATGGTTGTACATTCTGTCATTTCGATCTTCAAGTTATGAATAACAGAACATCCCTGATTTACCAGCAGCCCTTTTTATAATCAGATAAGGTTAAAAGCTCAAATGCTACAACGACATCAAAAATTCTTTAGCATGGTGATCCTCAAACTTTTTCTTCTTGTCTGCACCCTTTTTAGGTTTTTAATACTGCTGTTTATTGCTGTGATTCTATGTTATGAATAATACTTAAAAGGTTGCACTTCATGTTGTGACTTTATAGGGTCTCCAACAACCAAAGATAGTGTAGGTATAGCTTCCATTTTTTTCTTTTTCCTCCCCCTTCCTTCATATTTTCTTTTTCTCTCTGTTTTTATATTCTTTTCTCTGATGTACCTCAAGAAGTTCATCATATATCCAAGAATGTGGGTGCCCTGGTTTGAAAAATAATGCTGTAATACAACTCACTCTGTATCGTGATTCATTTTTGTAGATTCTAATGAAATATCCCTTACGTTTTGCTGGGTGATGCTTCATGATTCATGAACCATCAACCAGCAAGGGATATTTCATTAGAATCTTCAGAATCACTTGATCAGTGATTGGTCCTAGTGGCTGTCTCTGATCTTACTTTCTCTTGATAGCTGTACTTAAATACTCTTTTAAAAGCTACTGCTCTGTTTATAGAAGGAATGGTTGTACATTCTGTCATTTCGATCTTCAAGTTATGAATAACAGAACGTCCCTGATTTACCAGCAGCCCTTTTTATAATCAGATAACGTTAAAAGCTCAAATGCTACAACGACATCAAAAATTCTTTAGCATGGTGACCCTCAAACTTTTTCTTCTTGTCTGCACCCTTTTTAGGTTTTTAATACTGCTGTTTATTGCTGTGATTCTATGTTATGAATAATACTTAAAAGGTTGCACTTCATGTTGTGACTTTATAGGGTCTCCAACAACCGAAGATAGTGTAGGTATAGCAAATCTAAAAATGTCTGAAAATGGCTCAAAATACCTGCAAAAGCATTATTGTTTAGAATATAGTAATGTCCCAGATACACCTAACACTTTTCAAACACAGAAGGAATGTAAGCTATTAAAGAGGTTCATATATGAGATTGGGCCAAATATTTTCCTCATCCAGCATACTCAGATTCCACCCCTTAATGTCTTACAAGGGCTTAATGAACAAACATACAAATGTCTCAAAATTATACTAAGCACTCGGGAACATAGAGCTCTTTCTCTTTCCACAGCTCTTGGAAACACAGCCTTCCCTAATCTTAGGTTTAAAGGTAAAGGGTTTATCTGTAGCAGGCACAGGCAGATTATTGCCAAATGACTCCACCTACATACTTCCTGAACTGAAAGGCCAAAATTAAAGGACTGAACCTCGTATGTGAGTGCATGTATTTAAGGACTAGCATATTGTTGCAGGTGGAGTCACAGCCCCCTGAAACGCTTGCCAAAAGATCAGACGAATAGAGGGTGGAAGGGGAAGGATCATAGGAAAATAGCACTGGAAGTCTCATAAGGTTATCTAATGCAGGGCTCTGCAAGAGGCAGGAGCATCCCTGACTAAAACAGCTCAGCCAAGTGTCTGCTTAACCCAGTGATTTTCAACGAGGGTGCTGGGGCACCACGATCCGCCACCACCACTGCCCAGCCCCTCTGCAAAGAGTTATAAACACCATAATATATCAGTTTTTTAAACTGGGTGCCACTCAGTTCATAGAAGTTATGGAGGAGTGCCTTGAGTCCAAAAGGTTGAGAACCACATGTCTAACCTGCTCCTGACAACGTCCAAGGATGGAGATTCCAGAACTTCTTTGATAATGAAGGTACTGCCCACCTGAGGCAAGGCGAGGGGTGGGACAGAGCCATGGGTGGCTCATTTGGAGGTTGCGGAGGAGAGCGGCTCTCTGGTGCTGCATGCACCTCCATGGGGGGGTATGTGCCCCCTAGATTTGTGTACGGGGTGAGGGCAGGCTGCCCATTGCGGTCTCAGGGCCAGGGGCTGCACTGGCTTCTTCCCAGTGGGGGCTAGGCTTGTGCTGCACTCGGGGTGGGCAGTGGTGGGGTGGGTGGCAGTGGGCCGGCTGTGGAGGCACTGAGAAGGTGCGCTATGTGGTGGGCTACAGCCACCCCAAAATTTGCCATAGCCCCTCCTCCCAGCACCACTGCCACCTGCCTTGTCGCCACCTGCCCTGGCCCAGCAGCCCCACCAGGAAGAGGCCAGTGCAGCCCCTGGCCCCAAGCCTGCCATCACCCCACACATAAGTCTTGGGGGCACATGCCCCCCATACTCAGGAGTGCATGCAGTGGCAGGGAGCTGCTCCGCTCCCTTCCTCCTTGTACCTCCCAGACAAGCCACCCTTAGCTCTGTCCTGCACCCCACCTTGCTCCATCATAGTGCCTGCCCTTGCCCTTGTCCCAGCCCCACTTCCTCCCTCACTATGGGGGCCTTGATCTGCCCTCAGCACGCCCCTTCCCCACTACAGACTTATTGGCTAGACTTACGGGCTGAATATCAGCTATTGGATCGATATCAGCCGATATGGCTGGTTAATAATTGGCCATTGGTATTGGCCAAAAATTTTTATCAGTGCACCCTTATTAGATTCACCATTAAAGTGTAAAAAAAGTATAGTCTTAAGGCGAGGTAGGCAACACCTTTTGACTGGAGTGCCAAAGAACACCATAATGCCTACCTCAGAAGGTGCTGGAGTGCAGGCATGGCAGAAAAACAAAATGAAGGCAAATGGTACATGGCAGGATGCCCTGCTTGTGCCCCTTGCCCCCCACCCAAAGCCCTTCGCCCCCAGCCCTACTGCCCCTTGCCCCCCACCCAAAGCCTCTGCCCCCCAGACCTGCTGCCCCTTGCCCCCCACCCAAAGCCCCTGGCCCCCAGCCCTGCTGCCCCTTGCCCCCCACCCAAAGCCCCTGCCCCACATCCTGGGCTCTGTGGCTGCCAGCAGCTACCCCAACTCTGGGTAGCTGCTGGAGCCCGAGCTGCTCCGAGCAGGGCTTGCAGCTGCCTGCTGGGAGCAGCCCGGGATCCTAGCTGCTCCCCAGAGCCGAGGTGGCTGCAGCTGGGAGGCTCCAAACAGCTGTGCTGGCCTCATCACCTCCATGCTGGGAGTGGGGGAGAAATCGGGGCTGCGATTCTCCAAGGTGTGCCTGCTCGCACCCATGCAGAGCTGGTGCTGGAGCTTGGCACAGCTGTTTGAAGCCTCCTGGCTGCAGCCACCCTAGCTCTGGGTAGCTGCTGCTAGCTGGGATCCCAGGCTGCTCCCAGCAGGCAGCTGGGATGCTGCAAGACCTGCTGGGAGGAGCCCGGGCTCCGTCGCTGGGAGCAGCTTCCTGGAGCCAGGGCTGGCTGCGGCGTGCAAAATGACCTCATGTGCCACACTCGGCACACATGCCAGGGGTTGCTAACCCCTGTCTTAGGGCTTGTTGGGGGCAAACAGCCTGGTCAGGGAATCATAGCAAAGGATTGACACTCTACTACCTAGGGCTAAGCAAATAAGTCACAAATGTACAATACAGACCATATTTAGGCTTGTGAAATATTCATGGGCAGAGCTAGATTCCTTTAAATGTATTTGCCAAATGATTTCATTTTGTGGGCATTTCTTAGTGAGCTCCTAATGCTCATTGCTTGAATTTTGATGGTTAAATGTGACTGGTTAAGTACAAAGTATAACTATACTGTTTCTGTTATGCTGTTGGACTCAGGTATAAGTGTTTCTAGTATAAATATATGCAGATTTAAAATTTAGTTCCAGCAAATACTTGTGGATATGATTTTGAAATTTATTTTCCACAATCATTCAAGCCAACAAAACCTGATTGCCTGAACATTTGTGGGCAAGAGCAGCCAAAGAAAATACATCTTGATGATTTTGTACAAATATTTCCTGTGTTCATTTTGCTGTAGCAGAGAGACAAGGCAATGCATTGCAAGGATTTAAGTACTATTGGAATTAAATTGCAAAGTAGAAAGAAAAGGTGTTTCTCACTGATCTTTCTTTTTTTCTTATGGCATCAGATCTCAACTTCCTAATCTATAATCTCAGTACACAGATTCTGTCTGCCTGGTTTGGGCATTTGTAAAGATTGCAGCTCTTGATTAAGTACTGTGCTGTTTGTTAGACACTGCATTCACACAGGGGCTGTCCAAGATGTTCATCTTGTGAAGTGTTATTTTGAAGTGTCAGTATCCAGATCTCAGTCTGTTCAGATGACACACTTCTCTGTCAACGTTGTACCCAATGCGGGATTCATTTGGACTTATTGATCTGCTACTTTGGAAATGTCAAGAAAATCCAAAGAATAATAAGGACATTACATTTATAGAACACTTTTCATCTCAAACGATTGAACACATTTTATAGGGTTACTAACGTTGTTCAATCTTTCTATATTGTTTTAAAAATATAGATACTGTGGAGGTCTTAGTCAGTTCCCAAGCCCTATAATTGGGCAGATTTTAAAAAGTGATCCAAGCAATATTATTTTGCTTTTGCCTTTTTCTGTTCTAGGCAGTATATGAACAAGATAATATACCCTTCTGGCCTAAGAAGAGGACAGTTTTGTTTTTTACAAACTAGTAGTTCAGGGGTCAGTAACCCCTGGTGTGCATGCCAAGTGTAGCACGCAAGGCCATTTTGCTTGGCATGCGGTGGCCAGCCCGGCTCTGGGTAGCTGCTGTCAGCGACAGAGCCCGGGCTGCTCCCGGAAGGGCTTGCAGCGTCCCAGCTGCCTGCTGGGAACAGCCTGGGATCCCGGCTGGCAGCAGCTCCCTAGAGCCAGGGCGGCTGCAGCTGGGAGGCTCCAAACAGATGCGCCGGGCTCCAGCACCAGCTCTGCACGGGCATGAGCAGGCACACATCAGAGCAGGCAGTGGGGGGATGGGGCCTGAGACAGTGCAGCCCTAGTCTCTCCCCAGCTCATGGCATGGAAGTGATGAGCCTCGGGTTCCTCCCTCACCTCACGCTCCAATGCACAGGTGCACGTGCTGGTGTGGAGCTGATGCTGGAGCCAGACACAGCTGTTTGGAGGCTCCCAGCTGCAGCCACCCTGGCTCTGGAGAGCTGCTGCCAGCTGGGATCCCGGGGGTGCTCCCAGCAGGCAGCTGGGATGTTGCAAGCCCTGCTCAGAGCAGCTCAGGCTCCAGCAGCTACCCGGAGCCGGAGTAGCTGCTGGCAGCCACAGAGCCTGGGCTGGTGGGCAGGGGCTTTGGGTGGGGGCAAGGGGCAGTAGGGCTGGGGGGCAGAGGCTTTCAGTGGGGGGCAAGAGACAGCAAGGTTGGCGGCCAGGGCCTTTGGGTGGGGGCCAAGGAGCACAAGCAGGGCATCCTGCCATGTACCCCTTGCCCTTATTTTGTTTTTCTGCCATGCCGGCACTCCAGCACCTTCTGAGGTAGCCATTACGGTGTTTCTCGGCACTCCAGCCAAAAAACGTTGCCTATCCCTGCACTAGTTGCTAAAATATTTGGGATCGTACAGACATTAGAGATGGAACTGTGCTTTTAGGAAGAGACTAAAGAGAGGAAGTCAGGGTATAACCAGTTTTTGAACATGGATTTTCCTGCCCTTGAGGATGCTTGATATATGCAAGACGTTCCCCAAAAATCTCAGGCTTTCTGTGACATTGGAGGGCCACTTAGTAAGGAGGATGTTTTAATTCTGATATGAGGATCTGTGAGTATGTGCTCAAACAGAGCATGTTGTGTTCTGTATTTTTGACAGAGTATTCTCGATGGCTGGTTCAAGCCTGTGTAATAAGTTCCTACAGGAACTAAATAAATACATGCACATTTCTTTGACCTTGCTTTGCTTAATACAAATGTATAGCAACATGGGTATAGACATAGTACATTAACAAATTGTGGTTCATTGCTCATGTCTCTCCCTGGGGAAAAGATGGGAGAATAAACCACATGTAACTAATGCATAGTCACAGTGCTTAATGGGCTACTGGAAGGCACTCATGCTACAGTGATAAGCATGATATAAGAACCTGAATATAATAGAATGCATGCGATATAATACCGTTAAAATAACAGAAAAAAAAGGTCATTAAAAGGGAGAACAAGAAGAAATTAATAGTTGTTATTCAGAATTGTCAGGAAATATAATTTTAGTTAGGCTAATAAAAATACAGGTATGTGCAGATTTCCAGGAACTGTAATTATGACCTAGCTTGTTGCTAGGATTTCAGATAATCATTTCTCTCCATATACATGTATATTTCTGAAGTTATAGCTCTGAGAAGGATTTGCCATTTATAACACAACTTTTATTTTAAACATTGTAAAAGCACCGAAGTTAACATGATTCAACTGTTGAGTTTTATGTGCCTTTTTAGAGAAAGTTCTGTATCTTTGAGACAGGCAACATAGAATATGTGACAGTTGCTAAGACAACTCATTTTTTATGGAATGCTAGGATAAATAATTGTATGAAGCATGTGTAACCTACGTACCTTTCCTGTTAGCCAATTTTCCAGTATTTCTTAGTACAATATATGATTTATGATCTTGACTTAGAAATGGATTTTTTTTTGTCCAACTCAGCCACTTTTGTGAGGGTGTATGATTTTTATGGATATAGCAAAGAAAAAACTATTTACATTCTGGAAATCAAGGATTCAAGCATCTCTTAAAAGCATTCTTTACAAGGAAGAAATGTATTCCACTTTCTGCCTGAGTAGATTTCATTAGATTTGTACGACACTAGGTTAAACTTTTTTAGTTTTATCTAAGAATTCTATTTTTCTGCCCTTCTGCCTGTTCATGTTGTGATTGTTACATGCATGTTTTGAGAGCTATTTTTCACATCTAATTTATAGTAAATTATATGGCAAAATCAGGAATAATTGCTTGCAAGGGCTTGAGGTGAGATTAGAGCTGTGTATGCCATTCCAAGCACACCTTTATTTTGTGTCAGAACCAGATTGCCTGGCAGGGCAGACCCAGAAATTCTTAAAGGCTTGGACTTTGGGTGAGTGGGTGCATCTACATGAGCTACTAAAAGCACAGTAGACTAATTCTACTGCGCATTAGCACATCACGGTGAAAGCCATGCTAATGTACTGTAGAATTAGTCTACTGCACATTGGCATCACATAAAAGACATGCACCAGTGTTATTACAGGTACTAAACTTAATGCGCCACAGTGCATTAATACACATGTAAACAGCATCTAATGCTGTTCAGTAAAAACTGCCATAATGGTTCAAAGACAAGCCCTGGTACTAAAGATTCAGATCCTGTTCATTTACAAGCTATTCATTTTAAGTGCAAGTACATAGATAAATAAATGGTTCTTATCTCCCTCATATAATTACCTATTTAAAGTTGAAGGTGAAATTTCTATACTTCGAAGCTATCTCCACTCCCGTTGAAATCAATGGCTTTTTAACAGTTGAGTTCAGTGGGATTAGAATTATGCCAATAAAGAGTAATTTCAACAATCCCACTCTTAAGCCTTCAAAAGCAGGGGCTAATCTATATATGGAATAATATGTAAAAATTCCCAAACAAAACACTTTTTATACCACAAGGTTGCTAAATATAAAAGCAGTATTAACAAAAATAGCAAAAAGAAAATATTAATAATTAAAGTGACCCTTTAAAGCAGAATATAAACATTAAGAATTTGAAAATCTTAATCTCATGTCATGTAAATATTTTTGTAATTCATATTGATATATATTTTTATCATACAAACAATACCAAATTTTGCCTTCCAGAAATGAAATTAAAGTCACAGAAATCTTGCTATTATTTCTAACATTTCAAAGACACAGTTCCCAGTTACGTAGGTTTGAGACATGTCTTATTTTCATTTTTAAAAAGTTACTTTGACATTATTATTATCCATATTATGCTGGATGGTTTTTCATTATGCACTTGCTAAAAATTGTTACTGAAATCTGATCCAACTTTCCAAGTAAGGGATGTTGGTATGTGACCAGAATAACTCTACCAACCTGCATTTCTGAGAAACAGTGCATGAAGCATACACATTTTTTGCATGGATGAGAAAGTAAGGAACATTTCTTATTGATTTTATGCATTTTTAAACCCTGTAGATCACTAGGTCCCATTTCATTGATGTTCAGTAAGGAGAAGTAATTTTGTTAGTTTAATACTGGTCTCCCTCACTTTATATTGTACATGCATTCTTGGAAAAAGACACATAACTCAAATTTGCATAAATTCAGTGTAACTTTACAGTGCAACAAATAGGGATACATTCCAAGACCTCAACTGTACTGACCCTCAGGCCCATTTCTACCACTTTTACAAGACAATTTTGGTACTCACCAACACCAGACAGTACACACAAGCACAGGGCACTAGCATAATGGGGATGGCAACTACAGAAACACGTGTCACATATAACGAGCAAGGAGCATGCATCCATACAAGAGACTATATTTTGGTGCGTGTCACTCCCACAAGGCACTGCACAAAGCAGCTGACTGTGAGCTTCCACCACACGGAACCCATAAGAGTGAATTTACTTCACATATAATGGACTTTTGGTATAAAATGGGTCATGGCGTAAGAGTGAATTTGCACATACAGAACCCGCATAAAGCGAGGGAAACCTGTATAATTTTCATGGATATAATGAAAACCTTTCTCAACTATCAGATGAAGAGAGACAACTAAAACTACATTAGTAAATAAAAACTCCTTTATCACTGAATACTCATTCTCTATTTTAGATATTCCTGTGTTAATAACTACAGTTTCTTATTCCAAAATACAAAATGACAGTGTGCATTATGATCTTTCCTAATATCCTTTTCCAGCTCTCTCCTTGTTCATCCCTTTTTCAGTTACAGGAATTTCTCATTTGTTCTCTTTCTGTGAGTTTTCCATTTGCACCAGTCACCCTATCCTACTCAGCATCTCTCGTGCCCTCTCTTTCCACTCTTACTCTTGCCCATAACTCATTCCCTTCTAGTGCTTTCTCTTGACAACACAAACATGTTTTAGCTTTTCTCATTTTAGAAAACAAAAGAATCTTTGTCTGAATTTCTGACTTCAAGTACTGCCCCCATGTCCCTTCTCCATTTAATCTCTCTCCTCCAGTCCAGTTTAGACCTGTTCCAATCTGGCTTTTGTCTCGTGCACTGCATTGTAACGACTCTCACCAAAATCTGATGACCACAGAAGCAATAACTCATCCTCATCTTAACCCATCAACAGGTCAGCTGCATTCAGCAAAATTGACTAGGTTCAGCTTCTTGATACCTTGTTCTTCCTTGGCTTCTGTGACTCCCTTTCTCTTCTTTGTACACTCTTCATCCCTCCTCCAACTTTTTTTTGGCATGTCTTTGTCCTTTGTTCTCTTATTGGTTCTTTCATCATCTACAAAAACAAACTTAAGTATCTTGTTCATGCTGACAACACATAGTACTTTATATTTGCCCTAGATAAGTGGTTATTTTCTTCAGAAGTTTTGTCCAACTTTAAATTTCAGCATTCTTCACTGAGATCTTGTTTTGAACATCTAGCCTTCATCTCAATTTCAGTATGACTAATCACAACTCCTAATTTTCTTATCCCAAAACACTGGTCTCTACTTCCTTAATTGTAACTGTTGCTAAACGGTAACTTTTATGTAGAATTTAAGGAACATGTATTTGTTATAGATTTTTCTAATGGGGGGAATGAATTTACAATTTTTTACCCCTCTAATTTCAGTGGGGCTTACGCTTCTGAGCACCTAATGGACAGCTGAAATGCTGTAACACTTTGCGTGTGGATACAGCTCAATGAAAAATAGTCCTTGTAATGGTAACTGTATCAGTAGAAGAAAATTAAAGGAAATACGGAGTGATTAAAAATGAAGTAATAAATATAAAAGCTATAAATGACTAAGTTATATACATTGGTATATTCTGAAATAACTCATTAATCTACATTTAGATTGATATAATGGAGATTAGGTTCTAGACCTTAAGTATCAAGAGAAAAGTATGAAATTCCCTTTTGCTAATGATTGTACACATCTTAGTTTTGATTTATGATGTTGCCCATCTTGCTTCCATTTAAGTCAGTCACAGCAACCACTAATTTAAGTGGGAACAGGATTATAATGCATAATAAGGGAAAGCGGTGGGAGTCTAAGAGAGGTGTAGTAGAACTTGAGAGAAAGAGGCTTCATTAGCCAGAAGAGTTGGGAGGCACTGAAGAATTTTTAGGTACTTGTTAGCTAAAGGCTAACCCACAGTTGTATCCTGCTAAGAATGTCACTACCTTTCTCTTTTCAATTTGCTTGGGAAGGGGCAGAGTTTGCCCCTTTCTTGTTCCCCTAAGAGCAAGTGGTGCTTAATCTAAAATATCTGTCTTTGACTAGTATGTTTTATCCATGTGGCCCTTATTTGTTTGTTAATATGTCTTAGCATTTTGTGTGTCTAAGCGCGTGCACACACATGCCTGGGTGTCTGTGTAGAAGGATATAGGTTTTTAGATAAGAAGGAGAGGGAAAGATTATGATGTGAAGAAAAGGAAAGTACAGCATAGAAGCATTTTGTGAGAGTGGGAGAAAAAAAGGAAAGAAAAAAATGTGGGGAATCCAGTATGGGGAAAATAGAAAGGAAAGGATGAGTTGGGGGAGGGGTGGGGAGTGAGAGTGAAAAGAAAGAAAAACCCAGGAATTAATACAGTTCTGAAACTGGTACACAGGAGAGAGAGAAAGGAAAATTGGAGTCAAACGAGAATGGGAAAAGCAGATAATAAAACCCAGAGGGGCAGAACTAGAGCTGTTCAAATAGCCTTGAATATAGCATCTGATTAATTTTACAGGTAGTATTCAAAAAAACCAATATTATCTTGCAATATTTTACTACTACTACTACTAAATACTATCTGCAAATGTATTTGCTGAATATACTCAATTAATAGTTTTTTCTGCTGTACAGTCTGCTGTATTAGTAAATCATGCTAAATAAGATTTTGTTTTGCCCTGATAGACTGATTTGGTAGGTGGATTTATAGGTGAAAGATAAATAACTTAGTTTCTTGGAAAGTAATTTAAAATATCTAGACTATGAAAATATTAGGAAATTGAACCTCTTTCTAACATAGTTAAGGGCTGACTTACATAGGCTGTTTGAACTACGCTAATATTTGTTGAATGGATGCGATGCCCAGGTAATAGCTGAATATAGACTAGGGGGAGACAACCCCCAGCATGCATGCCAGTGTGTCAGTGTGTGGCAGGAGAAGGCATTTTGCTTGGCACTTGTACCTGAGGGCCGGGGCCCAGGGTTGTGCTGCCACAAGTATTGGGTCCCTTGCGGCTTCCCCACCATTTGCCCCTGGCATGCTAACATCGTACAAGTCAAGGTTGCGGGTGTTTATGGCACTCTGCCCAAAAAAGTTGGCAACCTCTGATATATGCTGTTGATATTTTCTGCCAAACACTTTATTCATCTCTGGATTCTTGTGTCAAGGGACGCCTCTACTTCTGTAATACTGTTAGTGCATCCAGGAGCCCTATTATGAAAAAGATAACTTAGTGATTGTGATTGTTTTCATCCTTTTCAAAGAGATAGGGTGGTCTTCAGATAACCACCTGTGCTTTACTGCACAGCACTTGTAATAAAATGTCATTGAATCCATGCACTATAGAATCATGAGAGATTACTCAACATTTGTTAAAATCAAGCATATAAAGATCCAAATGAGTATTTAAGGGCAGCAACAGTTAAGGAAGTTATAGGAATAAAACTATACATTTATAATAGGTCTGGATAGTCAAACAATTGAGGTTAGCAAAAAGAGTTGAATGTTTTTTACTCTCAGTATAGTGTCCTGTTCCCTCACCCATATCTGGTTTGCTTTGCTTCCAGGAAGCACTGAGGTTTCTGACTTGAAGGTCATGTCAAGAAGTCTTGCTACAGTTTGAAAATAAAGGGAAGTTAACTTGTAGCTCATCATCATACACATCAGATGGAAACACTGACATTGGTAATAATTGAGGTTGAATCGTTAAATATTGTTTTTGGAAACTATGTTCAAAGTTGTAGTAAATACGGGTTCTACAATTTTAATACAGATGGAATTACAGATTTTATAAAATGTAATTCAGTCCCTAGTTATCTAAATTATGCTAATATTTGATTACAATTAAGCAGCCTTCTATTTTTGACATTGCTACAGCAGAGTAAAATGTCCTTCATGACAGTTGGTGATGGCTTATACTTTCCTGTCTCTGTATTTTGCAGTAAAAATCCCACTGTTTTTATGGTTAGTACTTGATTTATGTATATGACCAGGTGCATAAGTATTTGGAAGGGAACATTTTGAAAGAACATTTTTTTCATAAGCAATTTTTAGTAGTCATTAAAACGTACTGAGGCCTAGCTTGCTAATTGTGATAAAATAGGCCTTTTTTCAGTGTCTGGCATATATATAGTCTTTTACCTATGTGCAAATTTCATGAATGATGGCATTTTATATCTATTTTCTACATGATATAAAGCAGTTGGGAACCAGGTTTCTCGAGCTAGATCCTGCAGAGTGCTGAGTTGTTACTGAAATGAAATCCCATTGGTTTTAATCAAAGTTAACATGGTCAGTGTGCTGAACTGGGAAAATATTTATGTTATCCTTTATGTGTGTGACTGAGTTTTCCTGGTTCAGTTTCCTGTTGCTGCCTGTCTCAGCACAGAGGATTACAATCAAAAGAGTCTGTAAAAGGGTTGTTAAAGGGCCAAGCAAGAAAGATTAAACATTTGCACAGTTTAAGAAGACCCCAGTATACAGGAGTTAACACAAAAATGTCTGGGTCATCAGCTGAGGGGAGTAGTTAACTGTGGCCAGAATAGGATGTTTTACTCTTTGAGCCCTAGGCCTAAGTACAGACAGTCAAAAAGCCCAAGGTTGAATCAATTCAGTCTTTGCAGGTTTTGTTAAACTGCATAGATGGAACCAATAAGCAAGTGAACTAATATTCACTTTTCAGGCAGGAAAGGCAGCTAGACCTTGTAGTGGCCAATACTAATAGCTGGTGGGGGGAGGCACTAGAGCACGCCTCCCAGCCTGCTGGCTACTGCAGGGAGCCAGGGCCTGCTGATTCCCTAAGACACACCATCTCCTCAGCCTCCCTGCTGGCTCAGCAAAGGGTTAGGAGGGGGGAACCCACCCATCCTGCCTGGCACCAGATTCCCAGCTGGGAACTGTCTGGGATGGGGGGAGGGGAAGCTGAAACTGCAGGCTTTACTCTGCCCGCCTCCCCCTGCCAGGCTGGGAGCGAGGGCTGGAATCTCCTAGACAGTAGTGGAGGGAAGTCTGCACTTGGGCTTGGCTCTGCCCCCAGAGCAGGAAGCTACTCCTCAACCTGGGGCTGGTTGACTACAGCAGGGGAAGGGAAGACCTCAGCAGGGTCTGGCTCTGCCTCTAGAGTTGGAAGCCAGGAGTCACTCCCACTCCTCAGCCTCTAGGCTGGACAGAGGGAAGGCCCACAGCAGGGCTTGGCTTCATCCCCTTCCAGAGCTGGGAGCAGGGCTGGAGTCCCCTAGTCATGCCCCATTCTTGACCTCTAGACGTGCTGAAGGGAGAGGGTGGACCAACACTCCTTCCACCCCCCCTCATAGCTGGGAGCCTCTGCCCACAGAGCTGACAGCCCCCCTGAGATTCCAGGCTGTCTGGGAGTTGGGGAGAGCCCTGCACCAGGGCTTGGCTCCGTGCTTAGAGCTGGGAGTCACACCCCTTTCTCAGCCTCAGGGCTGGCTGAGGGGAGGTGGGGAAGGTGGGAAGTAGGGAGAGGAGAAGCCTGCACTGGGGTTTGGCTTTGCCCCCTAGAGCTGGGAGCAGCACTAGAGCCCCCTGCTACATCCCCTTCTCAGACCCTGGGCCAGCTGAGAGGGGGGTGAGGCTTCCAGTTCTGGGGCGCCAAGCCCTGCTCTAGGCTTCTGCCCCTGCCCTGCCCTCAGCTGGTTCAGAGGCTGAGAAGGGGACATAGCAGGTACTCCAGCCTTGCTCCTGGTTCTGACTCCAGCCTTGCTCTGCAGCCTGCCCCATGCACAGATCTGGGGAGTACATACCTCTCCATGCCTTCCCTGGTGGTGCATGCAGCGGCAGGAGCTGCTCCCTCCTCCATGCCCCCAAATGAGCCACTTGCGGCTCCGTCCTGCATCCTGCACCCCGCCTGCTGCAGTCCCCCTCCTCCCTCATCGTGGGGCCTCGATCTGCCCCCACCATGCCTCTTCCCTCCCCCTGCCCCTTTCCCCCAACAGACTTACCAAGTGGATGCTGCTCTCCATATCAGTCTGCATATCAGTAATTGGGTTGGTATCAGCCAATATGCCTTGTTAATATGACCATTGATATCAGCCCTAAAAATCTTCGTTGGTGCACCCTTAGAGATAAACACCTGAGGTCTGTGCTTTTATTGGTATCCCAACAAGGGGATGCAGTGTAGGAATGGCATATACTGTGAGTATATATGTAGCTGGAAGGCATACAGATCTAATCATGTAATTTATAAGACTGTGAAAAATTAAATCTATGTGTATTTGCAATATTAAAAAATAGTGGTCAGTTTGCCCCCTTAGACTGGTAGAAATACTGAGAATTACATGCACAGCTGTAGATAGCATGCCTTTTTAGTTGTGGATTTAATTATTATTGTTACTGCCTTATAGTGCAGTGCTAGTTGACATTTATTGATCTGAGAATCCTTTCAGTCCTTCCTTGCCTTTTTTTCTTTTCCCTGTGTAGTAATAAACTAGGCAGCTGGCTTTCTCTCATGGGAGCAAATGGAGAGCATGACAGTTCTCTAGATTAAATACACATAAAGTCAGGGTGAAGGAATTTCCTTCGTTCTCATTATCTAAAAACACAGTGCCTATTTTTTAAAAAGGAGTTTTGCTTTGGAGGATCTATATTTATACCCTCTTGACTGAATAGTCTATTTACAATGAAAACAAACCATGAAAAGAATAGAGATTAATCATTACACTTTCAAAATGTATTAATAAAGAAGTCTAACTAGTATGGCTATCAATGTGGAAAAATGCAGATTTTCTGTTATGAGTTATCAACGGAAAAGCATCACATGGCCATAATTTGTTCCTATATGTGGAGCCTGCCCTTACTGTCTCTTTCTGTGTTAATACAGCCATATTCAAAGAAACTTCTTAAAACTATTAATTTCTGGCAGAGCTTTTCAAATCCATTGATTGCTAATTTAACGTCCAGTATCACCTCAGAGTCTGAGGTAGCTTGCAAGGTGTTTAAGGTGAAAACTAGTTTATAGCCCTTCTTTATACCTTGTGAGGGAAATTAAGTGAATTAAGTTAACTAGGTTGTTCCAAGTTTTTTTCTTCAAATGACACTGTGGGACAAAGTGGCTTGTGGGAGGAAGCTGCTGACCCTGCTTTAAGTATCTTGAGTTACATGTATTGTGCAATTAGCTGGTTAATTGCAGAATCAACAGCAGCAAACTTGGAAGTGCCACTGGCTTCTCTGTGCCATTGCCATGTACCCCGTGGGGCCTTCCAAAGTACCCCCAAGGTATGTGTACCCCCAGCTGAAAACCCCTGGTTTATGGAATTGAAGAAAAGGCCCACAAAGAGTGTGATGTGTGCTTTTAATGTGGTCTGTCTCAGATACTTAAATTTTTTGCATGGCAGAGCATTGATTATGCACTGATGTAAGCGCAAAAATATGAATAATGGTAATTTAAGTGATGCTTCCTCTTCTGAATTTCAGTGTCACAGATAGTAGCATTTTCTTGTACCATCTCATCCCAGTCCCTTATTTGTTCCTGTTAGAGATTTTTCAGATTATTTTCTACTCACATACCAATGGAGGAACAATGTGGATAGCATTATTTATCATATTGAAATATAACAGAAAATCATTTATACAGCTTTAATTTTGCGCCGGGGTGGGGGGCTGCTTATTTTTTTGTTATCCATGAATAAAATATGAACAACTTTGGGCTATGTCGGGAAAGATAATATTTCTGGGAAATAGTGAGTGCATCTATTTGTTCTGTTAAGGCAATGAAATAAACTCCAGCGCAATTTGCACTGAAGACAGTTGCTGCTGGGCACAGCATCTACATGTATGCCTGGGAGTACGGCACTTTAAGCCAGAGCAGAGCAGCCCTGGGCTGGCTGGGAGCCTGGGGGTTCAGGTGGCGAAGGGGCTGGCAGGGGCACAAGGGTGCTAAACTGTGGTACTGGGCAGCAGGCAGCTAAAGCATCTTGATGCCCCAGGCAGCCCCTGTGATCAGTCTATATGTGCATTTTGGCGAAGTTAAGTACTCTGCTGTGAGATAATGCTGTCCTTGACAGTACTGTCTTATGGCGGAATTAGTTAATTTACTGCGTCCTAATACTGGCATACATGTAGATGGTGACGCTTTAATATGGAGCTAATTCGTTCACTCCATAGTAAAGAGCAAGTGTAGATGCACCCAGTGTTTCCTTGAGGGGGTTGGACTAGATGACCAGTGGAAGTCCCTTCAAGCCCTACTTCTCTGTGTTTCTATGAAAAATGGCAGGTGCTTTTTATCTTCACTAAGATCTGACAGTGAGATCACTGCTGTCATGTAAAAAAACACTTCTTTGGCACTTATTTATTGTGCCACTTCTTTAATTTATTATTAAAAACATTTATTATAGTCTGGGCTGAGATAGAACAAGAGAGGTGGTGAATGGATTGTAGCTGTGTCAGATAATACAGATAATACAATAGTCAATATTATCTGTCTGTTCTGGAAAGCACCTGAAAAAATGGGTAGTGTTTATTCTGACAACTTGGATGAAATACATTTCTTGCTTGCTATGCGCATTGGCAGACTGGGAATGGGAGGGAAGGGCTGTCTTATATGCACAAGACTTATGGACAAGCAAGTAAATGATGAATGCACTTTTTTCCCATGTAAGAGGAAGAAGACTGTCACTTTCTTCCTCTTACATATCTCACTGAAGTTTTTTTTTCTTGTCACCTGGAGATAAGTCCACTGCTCACTGTTCTGCATAGGGATACTATAAAAAGCCATTGAAAAGCAGAAGTGAAAACACAGCAGAAGCAGAGAGGCCAAATACAGCTGCCCTGTTATTGAGATTGTTGTGTTAATTACATGTTATAGTAGTGCACTGATCTGTGATGGCTTCCTATCACTCCGTGGCTAAGTACAGACAGTCAAAAAGCCTGAGGCTGAATCGATTCAGTTCATGGGCAGCTGGTGCCTCCTGGGTGTGTCCAGCAGGCAGTTAGCAACCGGGGTGCGTGGGGGGATCCCCTTTGGCCGATCTCACCAATCCCTTTCTCTGGACCCAGACCCCAGCCAGAGTTTGCCTGGGGGCGGGAGGCAGTCCCTGCCTCTCTATCCTGCCCTCCTTCCCCCACTCGCATCCTGCTCCCCCAACTCTTCTCTGCTGGAGCAGACAGCACAGCTGGGATGGGATGGGATGCTGGCAGCATGGCCATCATAGAGGATGTTCCGTTTTTCTGCTACTCTGTCCTCTATTGATACGAAACCTGACACCTTTATGTCCTCTATTTTTCTCTTCAACAGAAAAGGCGTCCGGTTTCATATCAATAGATGACAGAGGACAACTGGACTGTCCTCTATGATGGCTGGGGGACTCTGATTATCTTGAATTAGGAATGCGTCTGGGACAGAAGTTTTATAAACCGGTTTGACCCAAATCAGTTACGTCTGATACTACATTCAACCAAGTTTACCTTAAACTAGCTTTAGCCATTTTGAAACTACTTGATGTGCATTGAACTTCTGTTCTGTTACAGGTTCAAATCAGTTTCTGATTACTTAAATCAGTTTATGTGTAACTTCTGTCCCTAGCCTGAATATGTGCAGTTTAGCATATGAAGCTAAAATGAGTCCAGAACGCAGAAACCTTCCCAAGGGGAGTCTTCTTATTACTGGCTACTGAGTTTGTTGTCTTCCTGGCCATTTTGCTTCCTTGCTGCACAGTGAAACAACTTCAGGAGGAGGGCTGGAGAATGCCCCTACCTCAGCCTAGCCTATATAACTTTGTGATCACTGCTCTCTCTTTGGGAAATGGCAAAAAGAGGGCATAGAATAGTTTTTCTACTTCCTGAGGCAGTGTTCTAACCATTATATTATTACATCAAAGGCAGGCACCATAGTCTCTTCAATATACAGCTGCTTTAAAAAGAAAATACAAGTTGGATGTCTGTATCTTAAGGGATGACTTAAGCACTGAAGTCCAGGAAGGGTTTGGGGCTGTGAATTCCAGTTTCACATCACAGCTTTACTTAAGACTGTAGGCCTGGGCAAGAAATGGGATTTTAGAAAGCTCCTTGTTTTGTGACCTTTCACATTGGGGGGGTAATGCAGGCTCCTTCAGTGCAGGCTGTTATGGTGACTGATTTAGGCTTATGAATTCCATGCTTGGAGCTGTGCATGTGAAAAATAGGTGTAACGTACTCAATGTCACCAAGCCTAACTCAGTTTGTAGATCTGGGCCTTTGTCTGGCAGTATCACCTGGCTTGCAGGGATGTTGTGAAGGCTTTCAGATATTATAGTAACTGAATATTATGGTAATTTAATATATTATAAGAACTGAATAAACAAGGAACAATGGACTCAAGTTGCAGCAAGGGAAGTTTAGATTAGCTATTAGGAAGAATTTTCTCACTAAGAGGGTAGTAAAACACTGGAACAGGTTACCCAGGGAGGTGGTGGAAGCTTCATCCTTGGAGGTTTTCAAAACCTGGCTAGAGGAAGCTTTGATTGGGATGATCTAATTGGGGATGGTCCTACTTTGAGCAGGAGGTTGGACTAGATGACCTCCTGAGATCCCTTCCAAACCTAACTTTCTATGATTCTATGAATATGTATCAAAGACAGACAGCGCTGAAATAGTTGGATCAATTTTAATCCCCAGGAACCTGTGAGAGTGATTCACAAGTCTATTACAGCTTATTTAAACCACACTGGTTGCATAAAGTTTGTAATTGAAGGAACTTGGCCTCTGAAGGAAAGATCTATTGCTCACAGGTCTCAAAACAGTGGGCACATTTGAGAGGGAAATGCACTCCTATTACTCTTGACTGAACTTCCGGGATAGTTGCAGCAGACTGTAGTTTAGAACTGTTGTAAAATAATTCAGTTGTGCACAGAGGTCACTCATTTCTAACTTGTGCTTGTTCCCTGAGTTTCTTTGAAATGCAGTTGTTTGTTCTTTACCCAGAATGTTTCCAAGAGAAGTATCTTCCTGTTGACTGGGTTTATAATTTGATGCATATCTCAAAACAGTTCCCTAAGTTCTTTTGAAGCGGTGTGTTCCACTGACAGGCTGTGTTTCACTTTGATTCAACTGTTACTCCCCTCCCCTCAACCAAACAGATGACATGACTTAGGGACCAGGCATTCTTGAATGGTAAAAATAATGCCTTTTAAATTATGAAAACAGTAGTGCTATATCAGCATTCCTTTGATGTATTTTCATCGCTTAACCAATATTTGAGCTGTTTTTTCTTTTAGGCTGCTGTTTTCAAGTCTTCTTATTGCTGATTGGTAGTATACAGCTTCCTGAAAACTTTGTTTGGTGAAAATCTGTACATCTTTATGGTATGTCTATACAGAATGAGTGTATGCATCATAAGGACTGTGAGATATTGGCTATGTAAAGTGCATCTTTGAAGAGGGCACATTTGGTAAATAGTTGTAGATACAACCAACTAGTTTTCTGATGTATACTGGAAGAATCAGGACTTATTTTGTTCCCTTTGTTGGCAAATTTTAATGACAGAAGTCTTCCTTTTTAACAGCTCTGCTCCCTAAAATTTTGCCTCCAGTTTTGGTCACCATTGTCATAAATGCCATATAAAGAAATCATGGTAATAAGGGTAGAACTGTAATTTTGTGACAGTGGAGAGTTGTGGCTGTTTGAGTAGGAGAGAGTTGAGAAGCTTGGATTCTGTTCCTTATTGTGCTGTGATTTCCCAGTGCCCTAAAGTAAGGAACTTGGCCTCTGTGTGGGTTTCCCTCTCTATGAAATAGGGCTATCAGTAACCCCCCTCTGAAGGGGGGTTGGAGAACTTAATTTATTGGAAATTTCATTGATCTGCATAATTTTGACTAGAAGTAAGCTACAATTCTTATTAATACTTCAGATCTGAGAGTATTTGTATTGTGTAATGACAGGGGTCGGCAAAATGCTGGATCTGGCCCGTGACCAGACTCCACTTCCTGGCATCTCTGGCGGCGGTGGCTCCTGGCTGCCACTGCTGGACCCAGCCCCACTGCCCTTGCACCCTGGCCTTGCTGTGCTGCTCCCACTGCTGGGGGCAGGACCCACGCAGACAGAGTGTGTGGCTGCCTAGCTCGGACGGGGCCATGGCCTGGCGAGGAGTGGCATCCAGGAGTGGGATGGGTGGGGTCAAGGAGACCCCAGGATCTTGGGGTGGTGGCAGTCTGGGTCCAGGGCCTGGGGCAGAGCTGTGATCCGCATGGGCATGGGTTCCACAGGCAGGGGCATGTGGGGAGTGGATTGTGGCTCTGCCCTGACTCCAGCCCTGGGCCTGGATGCAGGTCCCTGCATGGCTCCTGGCCGGTCTCCGTGGAGACTCCAGTGACAGGGAGGGGCTGGGGCAGACCTGTAATGCACTCCCCACATGCCTCTGCCCACAGAACTGGGGCTCTGCCCTGGTCCTGGCTTTATGTTGTCACAGCCCTGTGATCCTGGGGTCTCCATGGAGCTGGGAGCTGTGCAAGGAGCTGCATCCAGGGCCAGGGCTAGGGTTGGGGTAGAGCTGTGATCTGCTCCCTGCATGCCCTGTCTGCAGAACTTGCTCCCGTCACAGGCATGTGGGCAGTGAGTCGTGGCTCTGCCTGGCCTCTCCCTATCATTGCCCCAAGATCCCAGGGTCTCCCTGATCCCACCTGTCTGTCTTGCTCCCAGACACTGCTGCCCACGGCCCCATCCCAGCTGCCCAAACGTGCACCCTGTTTGTGCAGGTCCTGCCCCGGTGTTGCTTGTGGGATGAATGGGCTGGGGTGCCTGGACAGCAGGGCTGGGTTAGGCAGCAGCAGCCAGAAGGAGCTGTTACCACCGGGGTTGCCAGGAAATGGAGTCCGGCATGGGCTGGATCTTGCCTGTATTTTGCCCACCCCTGTATATGATTTGCTGACAACAAATATAACTGTATAAATTAACTGCATTTGGCACTTGCATTAGCATGTTAGGTGGAGTAGTTTTGCTTCCAAAGTAAAGTTTTGGTTTGAGTGTTTTGGCATGTGGAGCATTAAAATTTTGCTGTGAGTAAAAGGAAACAATTGGTTTGTTCTGTCTGCAAGCAGCTTTGCTTCTCTTGTGACACAAAGGATTCAGTAGGCTCAGAAAGTCAAGGAATCTACAAGACTAGACTGGTAGTCACTGGTATTGGGCGAGCAGGAGGGCACGCTTCCATCCCATTCCTCATTTATTAGTGCAGGCCTTTATGCTCTTGAGTTCCAGCTGGCATTGTGAGATGAAGGGTGATTCCAGGTGAACTAAAGGAGCAGGAAGGAAGACAGTGTTCTCAGGGGAACCCCTCAGTGCTTTGCTGCCCAAAATTAATTTCAGTATGTCTCACCTGCATTTGTTTGAATTCTCCCTTTTACGATCTTTCCTTCCCTTTTTTTAATTGCACTGCTACATTCTCTTCACTTCCCCATATTTTCACCCAGCATTTCATGCTTTCTTTCTTTCCCTCCTTCAGAGAGTTTCTCTCTACCTTCAAAATCAGATGTGCCGTTCTTCTATGACCCCGTTCAACCGCGCCCCCGCGCCCACTTCTGTTACTCTCAGGTCCCAAAGTTTTAGTATTGAACCCCTCTGCAATCCAATAGGGCCTCCCCCAGATCCCATTTTTGTCTTCTTCCTCAGTCCTACTGTCATTGCTTCTCATCCCAGATCTTTTTATCTCCTCTTTTTCATGGTCTCTATCTCTTTAGTCATCTTCTGTAGCAACAGGAAATAGGCTCCTCTTGGACACTGCTCATCTTGCTTTTGGTTTCAGGAAGTCTCCCTCTCCCAAAGGGCAGTGTATTTATAGCCTAACTCTTTTCTGTACTAGTCAGCAGTGGCTTTCTTTGTCAGGAGGAAGGAGTGAAGCAGAATGCAGCTGGTCTGCCTAGCTGCTGAAAAAGTGTATTAGCTGCTGCCTCCTCAGCTGGGCCATGACATGCCAATATGTGGTCTGCATGTAGGATACACGTATCCATGAACATTTTGTAGGCTAAGGTGTCCAGCAAATTCATGTAGGAGTTTAAAATTGAGGTGTGAGTTCTAGTCTGAAATAAATGTGAAGCTCATGTAATTGTTTAAGCATAGATTGGGTTGGCGTTTTTTTGGTATGTGTGAAAGAGCTAGAAACATAATTTTGTGCCTGTTGGGATTTGGGAATCTAGAGTGATGGGAAGGAGGAGGAAGAAGTTAATGAGTGCATGACTGCAGATTCCAGAAGCAGTCAATTAAAACAACAGTACGAACTTTACATGATGTAATTTTTATGGAGGTGAATATCATCATAAACAGAGTTGGAGGCAATCTCATTGTTCTCCTTTCTGTCACTATTGAAGTGTGTATGAGGAGAGATTTTCAAAGGCATAAATGGTAATCAGATGCTATGTAAATTGGTGGGAGTTAGGCATTTAACAACTCTATATGCCTTTGAAAATGTTCACCTTTGCTAGGTACAGACATTACACACAAATCAGTGTAAGTGAGCAGAAATCAGTCTACACCCATAACCAAACAGAAGTTCAGCCCAAATAGACCACTTTAAAAATTGTGGAACCTGATCTAAGACCTTGATGGATGTAGTATCACACTTAAGCAGTTTAGGGCATAAAGAAGTTCTGTCATACAGAAGCTGTACAGAACTTCTGTACAAAGTCTTCTTGTGACTTGAGTTAGGTTGCAGTCCCTTGGCATCCCAGGCTGCTTTGCAGAACCCCACTAACCCTCCCTCTCGGGGTGATGCTTATCTGCTCAGGGTGGTGCTCATCTGCTTTGGCTGAGTGGGCTCCCATAGTGATTTTGTTCCCATTGGAGCCTTTCTGTTGATGTCAGTTTTTATTGGCTGGACCCTAACTAAATTCAACATAACCCTTTGTAACATTACATAAGACTTGTGCAAGATTTAGTTATTTTAATCTATTAATTTTCAATAAACCTCATGTAGGCAAATGGTATTATTCCCATTTAACAAAGAAAGAAACTAAGGCATAGAGAGGTTAAAAGAATTTCCTTAAACTGGAAGGAAATTGGTGACAGAGCTGGGGCTAGAACTAAAGTGTAATAGTTTTAGACAGAGAACATACTTTCTTTGCTAGCTGCACTGCCTCTTATTGCTAGATCTCAGATATATTTTTACCACAGATAGAGAGAAAGCTGTTTTCCCATAGATAGAGGGTAAGCTGGTTTGAAAGTAGCCTGTATGGGCTTTAAATGTTGGAGTTATACTTTCATTTTATTTCCTGCTTTTAGGGGAAGGGTCTAACAGAGGCTAACACATCTGTAAAATGTATCATGCAATGCATACAAATGTGACACTGCTAAGAAGTTAATAGCAAAGTGAAAACTCTCTCCCTGTCACCTCCTATCCATGTTTAGAGAAAAGAAGTAAGAAAGATGGGTGTCCATTCTTGTGTTGACTAGCAGAGAACTTAGAATCCCCTATACAGAATGTTCCCTGTGGCTTATATTTAAAGGGTCATAATATATTACTGCAGACAAGAAACATTTGAAAATCACAAGTTGGATCCCAAAATAATGAGGATGAATATGATAATTTGATGATCTTATTTATCTTCTGTTTTCTAAGCCTTAAGGCTAAGTACACACAGTCAGAAAGTCAGAAAGCCTGAGGCTGCATTGATTCAGTCTTTGCAGGTTAGTTTAAGCAGCAAAGATTGAACCAATAAGCAAACGAACAGACATTCACTTTTGATTCAGGAAATGCAGCCACATGCCTGCAGTTGCTCAAGTCAGAAGCCGGGGACGGGGAGTGCTAGGCTCTCTGGCACAGAGGCAGCCTGGGCTGTATGTTTGCTTCCTCTTCCTGCTGCCCCTGAGGTCTCTGGGATTTGCAGTCCAGAATCACAGCAGCAGGACTCTGCAGGGTCACTTACCATTTCTTCTTCCTGCTTCTAGGTGCCTCTGGGATTCATAGTCCACAGTCACAGCCAGCACTAGGTAAACAGGGCAAGGCAGCTCCATACTCAGGGGAAGGGAAATTTAATTCCCCTCGCTAACCCCAGAACCCAGCAGAGGTTTGCCTGGTGGAGGCGGCCATTGATTCAGCCAGTGAGGCCGGTGAGTGAACCCTCATTGCTCCAGCTAGGGAGCAGAGGGGTGGGGCACCCCTGCTTTCTGGAGCAGACAGCACAACCCAGTCCGTGGGTGGAAAGGATGCTGGGGGACTGTGATTTAACCTGAACTAGGAAGGAGTCTGGGACAGAAGTTTCATAAACCAGTTTACCTAAATTAGTCAAGTCTGATACGACATTCAGCCAGGTCTATGTTAAATCAGTTTCAGCCATTTTGAAACTGGTTTATTTGTAACTCCTGCTGTTAAGAGTTCAGTGGGATTTTTGATCTTCTGTCCACAACCTTTAAGACTAAAGCCCCTTTATTTTTTAATAAAAACTAAGATGTTTGCTTAAATTGCAAGCCTCCAAGGGTTGGACCTTCAAGAAATGAATCAAATGCTAAAAGACTTTGCTAAAATCATCAAAAGATATGTAAAGATGTGTAAAGTTATCAAAAGATATGTAAAGATAAATTGATTTCTCAAAAATCATGGAGTACATCATACTTTAATACTTAACAGAAAAGTGAGTGAAACCAGTATTTTTAAGCAAATCATTTTCTTCCTTACAGTTTGATTATACCAGGAAAAAAACCCATTCAGAAATGCATTTTATTCTTGACTGTGATCTGGCTTTCAGTGTTCAGATCATTTGCAAAAACAGAACTATAAAGCAGTTCCCAAAGATTTGGTTTCTAGTTTCAGCCTTCATGCTGTCTTTTTTTAAAAAACAGAAGTTCAGTTTATCTTCTAGCAATGTGAGTCAATCTCTCTCTGGATAAAGTTACTCAGTATAGTTCAAATTCCTCCGAAGGCTGTTCACAGTGTCTATGATATGCATCCCTGCTTATTTAGGAATGTAAGTTCCAGGGTCATTTTATGTAAGCTGAAGGGCTGCACCTTCTTTTCAAATTAGAAACATAATTTTTCTAGGTGTTGTTTAGACTGCACAAGAGCCTTGCAGTAAGAGTGGGTTGCTGCCATGACCCACTGACAGTGCTAGGACATGGTGTTGCAGGCGGGATTGGGTGAGAAAAAATAGCTTGTGGGAAGAAACATTGTTTGCTTATTCCAAAAGTCTTGTCCCTGTGTGGGAGGTACTTGGATTTAAGATGTTGTGGGCAAGAACAGGAAAAAATAAAAGAACATTTTTTAGGGGTAGGCAGGAGTGGGAAGGGTTTCTGTGAGGGGCAGGATTAGAGACACAGTCCTGTATGGGGTTCTAGTCTGCACTCCATTTTTTATAAGTAAGGGACCAAGAGACATACCTGATATTTATATTACCATTAACATAAAAGTGTATCTTATGAGCCACGACTCTTATGGTCTAGCTTCAACACAAAGAGACATAATAAGGTTTAATTTTTTTAAAACATTTTTATTTGCTGGTTGTTTTTGTTTTTCTTTAGCTATAGCGTTCACTAATAAGAAGAGTTAATGGAAGGATATACCACTGACTCCAGTGGAATGATGGATTCTTGAAAGAAAGTGAGAATGCCTAGAATACTTTCGCTTTTTTCTGATTTCCTGGTTTCTTTAATCCTGAAAGAAAAGGGAAAAGAACTAAATTAAAACCAGCCTCATACAGAACTCTCAAACCATGGTGGTAGACTTTGTACTTCGCCTGTTAAACCAGTGATAAGATATGACTTTGAACTCCTTTTATTTCTTGGTATAAAAGAATAAATGGTATGTATAAAAATAGCAAAAGCTTGCAAATTTGTTAATCACCTAAATATGTGAACTAAACTTGTGTGACTGTGCTGTCTTTCAGTTGTGCTTCTGAAGTAGTAAGGAAACTTCACTGTATTGAATGATTTTTTAAAATATGCTAAGATAATGTTATGAACTATATCTGTAACAAAGGCTATGCTGTCATTTTGTTTACATTTTCATGCATGATACAAGGTCTTGGAGATTATATCCTTACCCTTGTATAGCATTGCACAATTTGTTAGCTATACTATGGGATTTCTTTGTCTTTCCCTGAAACACTGTGTTCCCCCTGAAACACCATTTAACGTCCCCAGACATTGGCAGGATAGACTGTATCTGGTTTGGCATATTTTATGGCTCTATGGATATAATCTATCCTTATGCACAGAAGCTACCCTAGTTTAGTTTAGAATTTCTTTAAACACTGGAAACATGGTAAACCAGTACAAACCATCTTGTGAACACACATGATTTGTATTGGTCTAACTTGATAACCTTTTTAAAAACAATTTTCATTAACAGGTACAACTGTGAATACGTGAGGCCTTTGTCTCACATTTGAGTTGCTTACAAATCAGTGCAGATTTTACCAACATTTTGTTTAGCCAGGGTTTGAATTTTTAGGAGTCAAGTCTTATGTCCATTGCTAGATGGTTTCTTCTTACAATTCTTTTAACAGAAGCTACGGATGTAAAATTTTCACAGGCAACAAGGGGAGAAGAGAATGCTAAATAGCATCACAGCATCAATCGTCATGTCATGACTGACTCTTTTTAGATTAATATTATACTTTTAGTTAGCAATGGCAGCTATAGTTTAAGTTTACATTACTATTTCCATTCCTGTCCTGAGTTCTCATTCTGACAAACTTACTGGACAGCTACTAGGAATTTTTTTTTTGTCCTTGCTGCTTTCTTTTCAAATTGAAACAGACTTGAATGCCATGATAATTTTTATATCTAGAAATGTTATTTTAGGCCATTTTTTATAGATAAAGACCTATTATAGTTTTAATTATTTCTCTCTCTTTCTGAGCTGTACATATTTATACTTAAAGCAACTTAGGGACCTGTCTCAGCAACTCAGTACCTGTAGTGGGAGAATACAACAAATGTCACTCAAAACCAATTAAATTTGTGTGAAACATTCCTAAGCTACATTATCTGTAACAAATGACAGCTAACCCCCCCCATCATCTATTTTGCAGAAAGGCATTGTCAGCTTTTATTTGAGATATCTGCATCATTCACTTTTGTCTTCGTTAGAACCCTCCCCACCTCGATCTAAATCAATGCCAATAGACACTACATCACCAGGCAAACCTACTTCTTACCTTACCCTGTTTATCACAGAGGTCACCTCCTCCTATATGGTACCAAAATATGATGTGACTGTAGGGATGTGCACAGCAACAAGTATTTCCCTCTCTCTCTCTCTCTCTACTTCCCACTCCCTTCCAAACAGTCTTTTATTTTCTGTAATATTCAGATGTTCACCTTTGTCAGTTTTTGAAATATCACATTAGCATGCTTTTGTGTATGCGTTGCATAGCTAGTTCTACATACACATAAAGACTTACTTGTGCATGTATGCCTACGCAGACAGACGCACACACACTCATTCTGATTTTAATGGTTTAAAATATGCCTTCTTACTATTTCCTCTTGCTTGGTCTTGTCCATTGGCCGCCATGGTTCTAGTGGCATGTCCGGCAGCAGTGGTGGCAATGGCTGCATTGGGTACATTGGTGGGTTTGGAATCCCAGGTTGCTGGGGCTGCATTGGTGGGTGTGGACTCCCAGGTAGCTGAGGCTGCATCGGTGGATTTGGATGCCCAGGTTGTTGGGGCTGCACTGGTGGGCTTGGATGTTCACCTGGCTGTGGTTGGACTGGTTCTTGGACTGGCATTTGCAGGCTTGGTTGTTGCTGTGGTATAGGCATCATTTGTTGTGGACCTGGCATTTGCATCAGTGGGTGCTGGGGTGACAGGAAGGGGATCTGGTGGTGAGGTGTGAGAGTCTGGATGGGTGGATGCTGTTGGGCTATTGGTAACATTGGCTGGTGTAGCCATCCTCCCATTGGTTCATACCCATAGGATGAATACTACAGAGAGAAAAACAGTTAGTCAGTTCTATGACATTCTCAGCATTCTCAGTTATTATCTAATATTTACATGTTGTGGCACCAGGAGACCAGTTGGGTGCAGAAGCCATTGTGCAAGGCTCTGTCCATGCATAAATTAAAGTCTCTGTAGCAAAGAATGTATTTTTGCTAATGCATCATCTACATCTCTCCAGCCTTTGCAGAAAAGAATGACACACTTAAAACATTCAAACTAAAAGCTTATATTCCTTCCTTTTGGGTGTGTTAAGAGGAGCGAGTTTGCCATCTGCTGCTGTCTGCCTCCTGTGATCTGTGCTAACTAATGCAAAGGTAGTGGCTTACTTCTGCTTCATAGCCACATCGTGCCCAGAGCCTGAAGCAGTGCTAACTATGTAAAGTTTTCTATTCCACATGCACAGAAACTTCCATATGCTTAGCTTCCTTCTGACTTTGATACCCACAAAGGTACAGGGCACAACTAGTTCCAGTGTGTTTCATTTGCAAGCTCTCTAAATTTTGGCTGACTCTATTAGTAATGTGCATATATATAAGTATGTATAGGTAGCTACTATGTTTGTCAAAATCTGTCAGTGATAGGGTTTTTGCAGCTGGTAAATTGTAGAAAAAATAAATTATAGTTAAGATATGTTTACCGGTTGTCTCATCAGGCTCTGGTACCATTTCAAAGGTGTTAACACCTTAAGGGGAAAAAAAAGAACAATACATCAGTATTTTAGGTGATATAAACCCCTCTTCTAGCCAGAGAGAGTAAAATTAAGTTGTCTAATAAGTGTAGTGTTGTCATTTGTCCCATTACTAAGGATGAAGTCATTTTGTAGATACAGATTTAAATACACTATGGGCAAATCTACATGTGCAATTAATACAGAGCAATAAACTCGAGCTCAGTAAGTGCCAGAGTTTATTGCTCTTTGGTGTGCCATTTGAACATGTGCCCAAGACCACAGCATGTTGAATTGGGTTGGAGCAGCCCTTGCTGGCAGGAAGTCCAGGGGGTCAACCTGCCAGCTTGGGGCTGCTCTGATCCAGCTCAATGTGCAGTGGAGGGGATGACTGGGGCATGAGGGTGCTCCAGTGTGGGGCTAGGGGGCAGGCAGCCCCAATGCTGAAACACCCTCATGCCCCTGACAGCCATGTCACGGTCTACATGTGTACTGCTCTGGAGTTTATTAGTTTACTCCAGCTTAATATCCCTGTACATGTAGATGCACAGATGTTTACTGTGGACCTAATTAATCAGCTCCACAGTAAACATCTCATGTAGATGCACCCACCCCTATGTATTCCAAACACTACTTATAAATACTGACAGTTAGAAATGTTTGGGTTAAGCAGAGTTTCATCAAATATGCTGGTTTGTCTAATGTGAAATGTTTCAACCAAGCACAACAAGTTTAACAATTTTTAGTGGATCAAAGGCAGGGTTGCCACAGCACTTGGGTTTGATTCAGTCATAAGCCAAACAACAACAAAACCCCCCCAGAAATTTCTCAAGCTGGAAATCCTGCATTTTAGCCAACTCTATTTTTGAGTCTGCATCCACAGCCTATTTTTGTGCTGCAACCTGCAAAGTTGAAACCTAAAGCCAGCTGCTCTCAAAGGAATTGCAAATATTTTTATGCTTTTAAGAAAAAGAAAAACCCGGAGATCACAGTTTCCAATAATAGTGATTTTCTTTTTCCTACTACATTTTCTCTAATTCTCTCTTGAATAAGATACCCCTTTTCAAAAGTGTTGATGCTGCTGTACACACGAGAACAAAATAATACTCTGTACTGCTAAGAGAGTAATTTAGTTTTCTTTTTCTTCCTTTATATAAAGAATACTAACTGTTTAAAGAGTGTTGAACTCCCTGAATACAATGCATGAGTGTCAATTACTATTAGGAAAACATGTTTTTATTGAATATAGATAGCAAAACAAGAAATATCACTACTACATGAACTTTTGTTCTTTGGATGTCCTTCCTGGGTGACATTACTACTAGTATTTGTATACTTGCTTAGATTTAATTTAGTTCAGTTAATGAAAAGCACATTTTGTAGCAAATCCAGTCTAGAGACCTAGTGGGCTATATGCAACATTGCATTACTGTAGTTTTATGCCAGTATAACTGTAGTATTGTATCAGTCCTCACCCTATGTTTTGGAAGGTGAATGCATACAATGGGAAAGGTAAAAATGTTTTACCTCATAACTGAAGTTGACATAACCAGGATGATGTGGATGGGGAGGCAGCTGTTAAAAACAAAATTGCAGTATGTGTGTTTGATTTACTTTATGTAATTTATTAATACATTCTTGTGATCTAATTTATATTAGTAACAACCTAGAAACCAAATCCTTGAAATTATTAAATGCCTATGGCCAGTGATAGATTTGCTTCAGAGCTAGTGCCAAATCATTATGTCTACAGTTCAACAAAGCCCTCAGGCACATAAATAGACCTATGGAAATCAATTAAACTACTTAAGCATGTGCCTAATTTTGTACTTTTCTGAAGTTGCCTTCTATCTAAAATCAAGCTCAAATGGCTTATTTTTACATCAAGCTTCCAAACTTTTAGGGTTTAGGGTTTTGAGAGGTTGGGGAAGAAATCCATATCCTTGGGCTGAGAGCCCTGGTAAACTGGTAATTTTTATATATATATATATATATATATATATCTCCTAGTGGCTTTTCATTTTGAAAATCATATTAATAGCATTAATACTTATCAAAGTGTTTAACTAAGTTTCAGTAAATAATCATTTGTTTTGGGAAGTTTATAATTATATTTGTATAAGTCCTGTACATATGTTATTACAGTTGCGTTAATCTTGCACTCGCATGCAAATTCAAGAGAGTATTTATTGTCAAAGCTAATGGAATAGCTCACTGAATTACAATATAACTATTATATATACTCACTGGTATAGCAAATGTTGCACCTAGTAGGCAAGTGATCAGCATCCAGCCCTCCATCTTTCTTGAGATATGGTACCTGAAAAAAAAGGGAAAAAATATTGTCTTGGTTAATACTAGAAGAGAACGTTGTTAATATGACAGCATCTGGATCTGCTTTATAATAAACTATCTTTAGATGTCAAGGACAAGTCTATTAAGAAAGTTAACTCATTCATTTTTCAGTATGGGATGGAAAGAACATATCAGTGATAAAAGGCCTTTGGATTCTGGAATTAATTTTGAGATTGAACACAGTTCTTCAAACTTTGCCTGTCTCCTTCAATACTTCCCTAATCTTTGAAGGGAGTTCTTTGTAACTTTGAATCCTTGTTCATGCTGCTTAAAAGCACAGCAACTATAGTTATGTCATTTAAAATAACATAGATGGACTTACCAAAGAAGATTTAGTAGAGTCTCAAAGAATGTGGCTACGGTCAGTTTTATTTATTTGTTTTAGAAAAAAAAGTAACAGAATTCAGCAACTGGAAAGATCTGAAACATATTTGAAATCTATGCAGGATCTCTTCTTCTTGTGAGGCTAAGTTGTTGAGAAGAAAACAGTGTAAATACTTTCTTGAAGAGCTGTCTATATATCCATTTCCTCACTAGAATACCTCATCTTTAGCATGTACTTGATTGCATTTTTATGTTTTTATTTTTGGCCAAATTATTTTTAATGTGCTACTGTCACTGTGTATTTATCTTAAAGCCTTTTTTCTATTATGAGTGTTACATGTTGCACCAGGTGAAGCACAAAGCACACATCTGGCTTCAGAATACAGTACCACATGTTCAGTGTATTTCCCTCAACAGGCAATATTAAGGTTTTCAAAGTAAGAACATGTTGTATTTGAGTGAAGAAATGGGTTTTCACTAAAAATGTTTCTATTCCAGTTTAGGGGTTTAACAAGTCTGAAATGCAGTTGTAAAGGACATACACTGAAGGCTGAATTTGGCCATATCAATAAAGGATAGCAAGATCCTTCTACTTACCCAAGTTTTCTGCTGACTGTGGCTTCTTTGGGTCAGCTTTTAAAAATGTTTAGGCACATACCGATCACTGATTACAGTACCTTTAAAAATCTGGCCTTTTGTTCTTGTGCAAAATGCCATGCTAAATGTCCATCCCACAGTGATGGAAGAATTATAAAGCTTAGACTTGGAAAACCAATATTTACTTGTACTAACTTAAACTGTACAAACTAAGGTTCAAATTTTGTTTTGAAACAGTAGTAAAAGAATATTCAATTCTTAAGTACTTCAGTTCTAAAGTACTTACCTTAAACCTTTCTAATATTTTTTCTTTCTTAAAAGTGAATTCTCAAGTCACAAGAAACATACAGTGGCATGATGCCAGGAATGTTACAAAGCTATTACACTGATACTTTAAGAAACATTTCTTTGACCAATTTTTAACAGTAATCATAGAAGAAACATGGGGGAATATATAGAGATGTTTTCATTAATATCTTTGGCTACATGTTAACAGTATGATTGCAGAAGAAATATGAGGTAAGGAATAACATATTTGAACTGGTCTAGAAGCACAATTCAGTTTTAAATATACTATAGAATAATATTCTGTAAATAAAACAGGTTTACCTGTAGAAGTACTCCAGATAAATTCTCTGTAGGGTGCAAGGTCTGTTAGTCTTGATACCTTTGAATGCCTCATACTCTGCACTATTTAAACTATTCTCCTATCTTCAACAGCCAATCAGCACTCAGAAGAAAAATCTCTCTAGTCATGAAGTTTCAGCCATCAGAATACATTGTTGAACCAAATATTGTGATTAGGACATTCAGTCTTTCATTTTGCAAAATAATATGCTTTCCAGCAAAACATGAATATGCGTGATGCGTGCTGTTTAAGCAAATTAACAGCATGTATGTACTGGTTGGTCTGGAATACCTTTGAAAAAGAGCAGTGTTGTGTTCTGCTGGAGTAATCAGTAACTGTTTCTAATTTTCTTATTAAATTAGAAGATATTGAGCCAAATTTTGCCATGCCAGGAACTCTAGTAGGAGGTAGTTGAGAGCAGAAGTAAACATTATATTTTCCTAATTTAGGGTGAAATTGCACTTGGACAGAGTAGTCCACCACATCTACTTCTTGTCTCTGGTCTTTGCATAAGTTTCTCCATGACACTTCAGTGGGGATTATATAATTCAAGTGACAAAATGTGGACCCAGAGGTCTGGCAGACACAGCTCATTCAGAATGTGAGGTATGACTACTGGCCCTCATCATCGGACCCTGTGGAAAATCAGTATAGTTCAAATTAATGTCTACTGTGTCAGCATTTTTGTCCACTTTCCTCTTGTTAGATAGGAAACTGGATGAACATCACTGAAAGGCACAGGCTTGCTACATTTTGGGGCTGCATGGACCACATCTCTGTAATGTGTTGGTATAATTCTCTAATTCTAGCTTTATTTCTAGTTTAGCTAAGTGTCCTCAGGTAAGTTGTTATATTGCTGCTAGATCATTTTAACCCTTTGTTATAGATTTAATACTATTACTAATTTTTTCCCATTTCCTTGGCTCTTGGATTTTTTTTTCTGTTGTTGAGAGCTATGAAAATATATTAGTGTTTATAGAAAATGCTGTCAAAATCAAGCTAACACATAAACCTTCTTAATGCGTCTTTTTCATTCACTTTTTAAAAGGTAATTTTCTTTAAAAAAGCAGCTTGTTTTCTTTCACCAGAAATACTCTCTAGTTAGCAGGGATCTGGGTTTTCCGTTTCCCATGGAAAAAGCAAAGTAAAATGTGGATTTTCCCCTTTACCTGAGGAAATCACAGAGTTCTTATTTTAGCAGAGAAACTCATGGATTTTGCAGTATTGCAATGAGCCCCCTGGAGGCTGGCAGAGTCCCAGCGTGCAAGGGGCTGGGAGGGAGCAGGAGGAGGGCAGTCAGGCATATGCATATGCATGGCTGCCAGGCAGCCTGGAAAGCAGCTCCCACAGTTAAGTGGTGGGTGTGGGGGGTGGGGGAGAGGATTGAGGCCCCCATAGTGACGTTGGGAGGGAGCTGGGCAGGGCTGGGACTGACTTGGGGCCCAGAGCTGTAGTGTGCGGCCGCAGGGCCCCAGTGGGGAGCAGGATGGGACTGCAGGGATGGGAGGGTGGGGCCAGCTCCCTGCCACTATGTGCACTCCCAGGGGGCAGGGGGGACCTATGCCCCCCCAGATCTGTGTATGGGGTGGAGGTGGAGCAGGCTGCCTGCTGCGGGCACAGGCTCCTACCCTCCACCAGGGCCTCCGCAGCTAGGTGGGTGCAAGACAGTGCTGCAGGGCAGAGCAGGGCCATGCAGGGATCCCTTGGCAGTTGGGGGCCCCCTCCAGTAGGGCTCGGGGCAGCAGGAGCTGTGGGTGGGGGTAAGGGCATGAGCATAGCTGGGGGGGTGGGGAGTAAGGGGCACGAGCAGGGGTTGGGAGGGCTTTCATTTTAATCATGGATTTAGGGTATTTTATCAGAGAAGTCTCAATTTTTTGTCAGAGAATTTGCAATTTTTTCTCAGGGGAAACCAGGACCTCCTGGTAATTAGAATTTAGCTGATGGTTTTCTGTCATATTTGGAAGAACAGCATCCAGCTTTTTCTCCCATAGCCCTGTTAACTCCATGGGAATAATATTCATAAGGGATAATGTAATGTAGCTGACACAATGGATTATTTGATTAGATTATTTTCTTACCCTAAATGAAATTGGCAGAGTTTTAGCTACAAACTTCTATGTTAGTAGGATTAGAAGCATGTATAACAAGTATGTTGATTAAAACGTATCATTTAAAAAAATTTTTATAATCCAAAAAAATAACACCAGAGTGCCTAGCCACCTGTCTAGGCACTCTGTTTCTAAAAGTCATAAGAAGTTTTGCTAAGCATATATTATATATATTGCACTATTATAGATTCCCCTGAAGGACATGTTCAGGAGCAGGACCACAGCCAAAGACCCACTGCAGTATTCCATAGCCAAAATGATTTTCATTTTCTCTCATTTGAATCAAGTAATCTCTACAGTTGCAGCATGCTGGAGATACTTGGCTGAACTATTAAGACACCCAACTACTTGACCAAAGCCAAATTTTGCTGAAGGAAAAAAATGTGGAAGCCAAAAGAAAAATGCATCTGTCTGATATACTGTAGTAGTTTTCACCATATGGAAGTGCAATATGAACGTTTTTATTCACACAGACCATATAGAGATTCTTGAAATCTAGCAGTTCATGCTAGAAGGGGTGGGAGTAGAGGATTGTAGTGACGGATAGTTTTTAACATTACTAGTGGAAAATGCAATAGCAATGTAAACCAACCTAGTGGTTTTATGTAGCTTGTAATTTCAACGTTTTGCAAGTATTCCATAATTAGATGTTGAAGGCAATTTTCTCCAATATACAAGTGAGACAAGATGCAGATGGATGGTAGTTTGGTTAGATGGTAATTAGCTGTGGTAAAAACATGGAGCGAAAAATGCTCATCTGCATTAGTTGACGACAAAATCAGCAACAAGAAGAAACTGCCAACATTCCTAAACTTAAAAGAAAATCCTTACATACCACAAGCTGCTTATTCTCTTTCATTTCTGAGACTTCAGATGTTAAGGGTAAAAGCAAAACGTTGCACTAGAGTCAGTTCTGATTTATCCAAGTCAAAACCCAGAAATGGCATAGCCCTTCACACAGATAGCTTGTCCCTGGAGTGAATGGCAGTTAACTTGAATTAGCTGTGATTGTCCCAGGAAAAAGTGTTATTTTGTATACTGCACAGATACTTCAAGTTAGACATCTGTAGAATCTCAGGATAAAAAAAAGGCTTTGTCCCGAGAGACAGTCAGTGTTTGTTTTATCTGGAGAGAAGCTGATCCCCATTTGCTCCTTATGTGAGGGGATATGAGGGTATCCAGCAGTAGCAGCTGCTCCCCATGGGATATTCAGATTAGCTCCACTTCTGACTCAGTAAGTGGTAGGAGGAAACGTTAGTGTCTTTTTTTCCCAGCAGGATCTGTTCCTCTGGGAGTAGGGAAAGCATCTGGAATACAAGGAAAAACATTTTTTTCACTCTCCCAAGCAAAAAATGTTATAAATGGGAGAAGTGAAGGGTTGCATTGGCCTGCCTATACTCTGTTCCTTTTTTTCCAAATCTCTTGAAAGTATTATGACAAACCAATGAATTGTCAGAACTGATTCCTGTTCTTTCTTGAACCTAATCTGTTGTTCCACTGTAGTGCAAAGAGGGTTTTGGAAGTAACAGAATCTCCTCTTTGAAACTGGGAGGCAGTAGTCAGTTGGAATACCATCAACTGCATATGGATGAATGTGTCGAGATTTTCACAGGAAAGAAGCATGTGGGGAAGGAGATTGGGAAACTGGTTGTCAGGTTAGTGTGAACCAAGATTAAACTGCATAATTAAAGGGTTGAAAACATTTTCAACAAGAAAAAAAGTGCTGGTCTTCTCTAGGAGAGGTAGATTTCATCATAAATAGGATGGTTATACTAAAAGGTTTGTTCTGAGAGAGTTTCAGAGATTCTGGCTTTTATCAAGTAAAACATAGAAGCCCATACCTAACTGTATGCACATTGACCTAAGTGGGGATTAATAAGTAGGAGAGGGAGATGTACCCAGACACATTTATATAAAGCTCAATAATTCTATTAAATAGATCTTCTTTTCTTAACAAAGATAGCCTGTAGTAGTATCAGGAGATCCCTTCCTCGGATGGTGCTAGATAGGTAGTTGTGCTAATATGTCTAGATGATACAAAGTGTAATTGAGTCTTTATACAAAGGTTCACAGATATTGATAGGACTTGCTGTCAGTTCGACCAACTAAAGGGGACTAAAAACAGAAATGTAATTGTTGGTTTTAAGGGCCACTAGAGCCAGTGTGGGGAAGCTTAACCTAAGCGTATCTAGGGATGCCCCTAGTTGTACAATTTAGATGTGTAAGTTACAAACCATATTGACAAATGCATTCTGACAATGAACAGGAGCTAGTTACTGATACTGGCTAATTCCTTCTTGCTGTGCAGTGGATACAGTGTAAATCTTATGCAGTGTTGTGTCATTTGTTAAAGCAAATAAGTTGGTTCTGTAGTTTATGTAACAATTAGATAATTGTCCTTTCATGTAGCTCTGATTTAAATATGTTGGGCAAGCCTTTCCCCCCTCCCCCTTTTATTCTTTTGAGGGAAGCATTCTTTAGAGGATTTCTGTTTTATACATTATGATGGGTGGAAAGGGTGATTCAGAAAAAGAAACAGTTTGCAGCTGGCATGGATTGGTTGCAGATTACTTTTTTCTCCACCTACCTAGGGGACAGAGGGAAAACCAAGGAGATCATTGTAACTCCTTTTTGCTCTGTGAAGTAGCTCTGCTTCAGGCTAGCCGTTATTTGTACAGATTGTGAACTGCCTGTCACTTTTAGTGTGCAGTCATTCGGGACATTAGGGGGAAGTTAAATTGTGTTAACAATGGCCACCAGATCCAACTTAGTTCACTCAGGTGCAGACCTTACACTGAGATTCCTAGTTAGCTCTATCTAAGTGCAACCTGTAGAGGAGTTCAGGACAGTTCGATCAGTCTAAATATGGCCAACCTGATCTTATTTAAACTACCGCAGAGGTAGGGTTAACTTAGATTGGATCAGTCATTTTTAGATAAAGCTAACTGTCCTGAACTTCTGTATAGTTCCTCATGCAGCCCCAGGGCTGGGAAAGCCCAGTTGCTGGCACAGTCCTGGGACTGTGCATTTCCTACTGACCCTCCTGGTACCAGGCTATTTTTAACACCCTGCCCCGCCGGCCCCTCTCCCTATCCCCAGATGGACAACCTCCCTCCTCCCACCCCACAAACTAGCCAGCTCCTCTCCACCCAAGCCCGCCAAACTGCCCATTCTGCAAACTGCAACCAATGCCATTTTTATTGGAGTTCACCAGTGCCAGGAGCTGGGGAAGTAAGTCAGGGTGGGAGGTTGTTTTTGGGGGTGGCGGGGGGGGGTATTGTTTGTCTGAGGGTTGGTGGGGTAATGGGGCTAAAAATAGCTCCTGGTCTCAGGAGCTGGGGAAGAGGCCTCCAAGCTTCTCCACAGAACCCATGAGACCCCCTGATCCCTCCAAACCTCTTGGACCCCAGCAACCTCCATGCAGATTCTGCCTACCTCCTCCAGTCTCCCCAATACCCCTCACAGACCTCGCCTACCCCCAGTCCCTGTCATAGACCATGCCTGTGTCACCAATCCCCTGATCCCCCCTGCAGACACTGCTTGCCCCCGATCTCCTCAACTCCCCCCCACAATACCCCCCTTCATCCTGATTTACCTTAGATTAGCTATTTTTAACTCAATGCTAACCTTTGTGAATATACATACCCATATTATGATACATGCTGTCATGGTGGCAGGGCTGTCTGCACCTTTCTTTCCTCCTCTGACCTCTGGGTGATCTCAGGCCTTGTATCTTTACATTTCCCTAGGTTGAATCATACAGTTCTCAAGTCCTGGACCAGGCCCTGGATCATAGTTCCCTTGGTGGTCAGATTCAGTTGAGAGATCTGTAGTTTTTCCCTTTGGGAGTCTGTGACCAGTAATGAATGTAGTGACTACACAACCTTTTTAAAACTAACACCATGGTTATTTTAACCTGAAAACAAAGCATTTACATTAAAAATTATATTAAAACAACAACAGTCTACACTTATGTCTCCCTAACCATGCCATACCATCCTTTGATAGTGATATAGGTAGGCATAAATTTCTCAGATGCTTTCTAGAGTTGTGTATCATCTGTCATAGGTGTGTGTGTCAGTCTGTTTTTCTAGTGACTATGTCTTTTTTTGGGAGAGAGTATGTATCCTCTTTATTCCATGAGCAGAGAGAATTTAGTTATGTTAGTCTGTAGTCAGGCAGAAGGCAGGGCAGAGCTGTATTTTATTACTAATTATTTATTAGAAATAACTTATTACTACTTCTTTTGTCTATAAAATATAACTCTATTCTGTCGTTTATTCCAGGAAGAGTTCCTTGTCAGTGTTTGAACTCTGAGCCTGTTTGCCAGAACAGTTTTGGTAGTCTCAGCCTTCCTTGAGGCAGTACCTTTGCTGTTATTCTAGAAAAACTATTAAATACTTACTGATGGTTGGACTTATTTTGAGCTGCTATCCTTGACTTCATAATTTTCCTAACAGCTCTCTGTTAAACTAAACCAAACCCATACAGTGAATGTTCCTGTAATTAGGCAAATATGCTGTTTGCATGAACTATTACACAGTGACTTTATTTCTGTGTTACACATTAATAATATATGCCATAATATATGAAAGGTTTGTATTTAGAAGGGATACAAGAACAGAGAATGACAGAAATCTTTAAGGTAGCAAACAAGCAATATTTGGAGTGCTGGATATGTCAGTGTTTATGTTAACATAGGCTTGCAAGGTCTTGTGACTTTATTCTGAATCTTATGATTTTAGAAAAGGGGTTTTCTCTAAAGGTGCTGGTACCTGGAGACAGGTGATTAAATGAAAATATCAACTTTCACTTTAAAAAAGGGGAGGAAGGGGCAAAATGTAGGTCTCATGGTTGTGGAGAAAAGCTTGAAAACATGCACTGAGCAGTCACAAAAGCCTGAGAAACCAAAAGGCAAATGAGGAGAACCCATGTTTTATTCTTATTTCTAAATATTTCATCTTTTTAATCCAATCTCATGATTTATAAATGCTTAATGTTGGCAGTAGTGTTAACACTAGAGTTAGGTAGCATTTTAGTAGGAAAACAAAGCTTAGTAATTGGAAAATAGAAATCCAAAGTTCAGGCATGGTGCTGATTAAACGTGATATAAAAACCAAGAACGATATAGTCAACAAGTAGTGCTTGTCTTCTGCAGTTTAAAAATCTGTAGTGTTTGTTAGCACTGCAGCTTTTTTAATCCTTGTCCAGAGATTTAAGACAAATACTGTACACTTGGTTGGTACCTACGTTATGGAGTTCATCATCTATACTGGGTCCTACCCAGGGAGCCCAACTCTGACAGATTTTTCCACAAAACCAACTGGAAGAAACAAATTCTGACTTCAGTTATGCAGGTACAAATCCAGAATAGCTTTATTTCTTTAACAGAACTTAGTTGAATTCAGACAAGTGTAGGTAATATCAAATGGGATAAGAATTACAAAACAAAACTGTATATTGTTTTGATGTAAATTCAAGCATAGATCTAAATATGGAAAAAATGCTCAAATTGAAACTCAGTAACATCCTCATGATTCATGTGCTCTCATGGACTGTTATCTGATCTTCCAAATTATTTCTTTTTAAAACATTTTGTTATTCAGTCAATATTTACTTTAAGCCTAACTGAATTCTTTCTATACTAAAGTGATGTAAAATTAAGCAGTGGTAGGTATGCTGATCAGCATGCTGCCCTGATTTTCTGCACATTTTGTGTTTGGAATGCAGAAAAGTCAGTTATTACTAGCTTGGGGTATGGAGAGGCAATACTTCTATGCTATCCTGTAGAATTTCCTTGAAGAGCTTAGAAAGAACAGACTGTCATGTTAGGGTTCAAGGGTCACTAATAAACGTACAACACTTACAGGGTAGGGATACTGTTGTACAAATCATAGCACTCTGAAATCCTGTGTCTACTTTAGATGCAAAAAAGTCCTAAATCAAACAGTACTGTTGGGGAGGGGGAGTTGAAGGGTTTTTTAATCTATTTTTCCTAGTGGGTGGTTGTATATTTATGGTAGGTTTTTGGAAATAGGCTGTTTTACTACTTTCTTGGAATTGTCAGTCATTTTCGATTTTGCTTTGCGTGAAGTTTATATTCAGCAGCAGAGATAAGAACAATAATTTAAGCCATAGGAAAATGTAGTAGAGCCTCAAAAATTGGTAGAGGACTGAAGGCTGGTAAGTACCAAAAAGGGTAATGAAATTTCAGGCTGACAGTGTTCATTTAATAATTGTCTCTTGTTTGATTTCTGAGTTTCTTGAATAAGGGACTGAGGGGAAAATGGAGAACACATGGAGCATGTTCAAAAGCGAACAGAAAATAAGCCTTTCCTCCTAGAAGTTATGTATACCCACCCTCTGGAGTGGTGAGAGATGCCCGGGTGAAGCCCGCTGCGCCCCCACTCCCCTGAAGCCCCCCAGACACCCCCTCAGCAGCCGCAGAGCCCCCTGCTGACCCCCAGCACAGCCAGAAGTAAGCGGGCTCGTGGTGGAAAGGGGTTAACTCCTCGCTTGCTGGGAGGAGGCTGCTGCCTGATGCCGGGCCGGGTCAAGCCCCCGCCCAGGCCCCTACTTGGCCCAGCCCCCCAGGGAGCCCCGCGAACAGGCTGCGTAAACAGGCGCCCGAGTTAGCACAGAGTTCGCGCAGGGGAGGGCGCAGGAGGGCACGAGACCCTGCCTGCGACCCCCCCCAGCCTTAGCCAGCCCCAGCCATAGCCAGCCTACCAGAGGCATGACACGGATGGGCACGCGCCGCACCCCGAGGGTCCCCTTGGGCTCTGCAGCCCCTCCACTGGGCACCTCAGAGACGGCCACCCAGCCGGAGCCCATGGTTCCGGGCTCCACGCAGACGGAGCCTCTTGCTCTTGGTTGTGGGGGCTGCCTGTCCCTTTTTCAGGCTCTGGGGCCTCGGAGCATGGCCACCTCCCCTTGCGGGGTCTGCTCTCTATTGGGGTCTCTGGCGCGCCAGCTGGAGGAGCTCCAGGCCACAGTCCAGAGACTGCGTGCCATCAGGGACTGTGAGCAGGAGATAGACTCCTACTGCCAGGCCCTTCTCCCCCGGGAGCTGGAGGGGAGAGCTCCGTCTCCCTCCGTGACTAAGGAGGACTCTGGGACCTCCAGCTCTGCCCAGTCAGGGGCATGGACCAAGGTGGTCAAGGGCCCCAAGGCCTGCTGCACCAAGGCCCCTGCCCCGCCGGAGCTTAGCAACAGGCTCGCACCTCTTGCAGCCCCAGCAGAGCCCACGCAGTTGCCAGCTCCCACAGGCAACCCAGGCTCGACCGCAGCTACTGGCCCCGCTCTCCCCAAGACAAAGCGTAAGGTGTTTGTTGTGGGAGACTCCATCCTGCGGGGCACTGAGGGGGCAATCTGCCGCCCCGACCCCTGAGCCTGGGAAGTCTGCTGCTTCCCGGGGGCCCGCATCCAAGACATTGCGGAGAGGATCCCGCAGCTCCTCCGGCCCACAGACCACTACCCCATGCTCCTGATTCATGTGGGCACCAATGACACGGCTCGGAGCACCCCCAGCCAGGTCATGAGGCGCTACAGGGAGTTGGGAGCGGGGCTTAGGGGTCTGGGAGCTCAGGTGGTGTTTTCGTCGATCCTCCCAGTCTCGGGCTATGGGCTGAGGAGGGAGAGGAGGATCCATGCGGTGAACCAAAGACTGCGACGCTGGTGTTATCGGGAAGGCTTTGGCTTCCATGACCACAGCCCGCTCTTTGGAGAGAGAGGCAGCAAGCTGCTGGGAAGAGATGGCCTCCACCTCTCTCCCCTGGGGAGGAGGCTCTTCTCAGCCAGGCTGGCTGACCTGCTCCACTGGGCTTTAAACTAAGCCCGCTGGGGGATGGGGGGACTACTGCCCCTGCTGGCCTGCTGAATGGCCCTTGCAAAGCCAGCGGACCAAGGCACTTAAGGGGGCACTTAAGGGAGCCCACCCCTGCCCCAGCCCTGGCACAATCTGTGGGCAAGGCAAGAGCCCCCAAGGGCACACTTGCCTGCCTGTACACTAATGCCAGGAGCCTGGGCAACAAGCAGGACGAGCTCGTCCTCCTGCTCAGTGCAAAGAAATATGATGTCATTGGGATAACGGAGACCTGGTGGGACTCCACCCATGACTGGACCACGGGTATAGAGGGCTATACCCTATACAGAAAGGATCATGTTGACAAAAGGGGCGGGGGTGTAGCTCTCTATGTGGAGGAAAGCTACATGTCCCTGCAAGCTGATGTTGGCGACCGGCATGGACAGCTAGAGACCCTCTGGGTAAAAATTTGTGGGGAATTTGGCACAGGGAACACAACGGTGGGAGTCTACTACAGATCTCCCACTCAAAGTCCCGAGCTTGACCAGGAGTTTGCCCGGGAACTGACTGAGGCCGCTTGCTCCAGGACGTTGGTTGTCATGGGTGACTTCAATTACCCGGACATCTCGTGGGAAGATCACTCAGCTAAATCTGAGCGGGCGCAAAGCTTTCTCTCATGCGTGGATGACCTCTACCTGACTCAAGAAGTCTATGGGCCAACGAGAGGCAAAGCGCTGCTCGACCTGGTACTGGCTATGGGGGACGACCTAATCGGCGACCCAGTGATTGATGGGAAGTTGGGTGACAGCAACCACGAGCTGATCACCTTCACCATCCGCCGTAAAGCTGGCAAGTCAGTCAGCAACACAGAAGTCCTTGACTTCAGAAAAGCCGACTTTGACAAGCTCAAGAGGCTAGTCGGTCAGGCCCTCAGGGACCGTGACCCCAGGGAGATGGGAGTTCAAGAAGAGTGGTTGCTTCTCAAGGAAGCGATCCTCAGTGCACAAGCTAAATCTATTCCAACACGGAGGAAAGGCAACAAGAAGGCACAGCAGCCCCCCTGGCTCTCCAGAAACCTAGCGGACCTCCTGTGGCTAAAAAGGAAAGCCTACAAAGGATGGAGGACGGGATTCACCTCCAAGGAGGATTACTCCGCACTGATCCGGTCCTGCAGGGAGCAAACCAGGAAAGCCAAGGCTGCAACTGAACTCCAACTAGCTTCAGGCATCAAGGACAACAAAAAGTCCTTTTTCAGATATGTGGGGAGCCGGAGGAAAAGCAAGGGCAATGTTGGACCCCTGCTAAACCAGATGGGGCAACTGACGCCCAGGAAAAAGCCAACCTATTAAATAGGTACTTTGTGTCAGTCTTTCATCAGTCACACGGGATGCCCATGCCTGCTATGGGACAGGGAAATCTGGGTGAGGGGAATCCCCTCCCCTCCATAAATGCTGACCTCGTGAAGGAACACCTTGAGAAGCTGGATACCTTCAAGTCAGCTGGCCCTGACAACCTGCACCCCAGGATACTCAAGGAGCTGGCGAGCGTCATAGCCCAGCCCCTGGCATGGATCTTTGAAAACTCCTGGCGCTCTGGTGTAGTGCCCGAAGACTGGAAGAAGGCCAATGTGGTGCCGATCTTCAAGAAAGGGAGGAGAGTGGATCCGGCTAACTACAGGCCCATTAGCCTGACTTCTATCCTGGGGAAGATCTTAGAAAAGTTTATTAAGGAGGCCATCCTTGAGGGACTGGCCCAGGCTAACATTCTAAGGGACAGCCAGCATGGGTTTGTTGCGGGTAGGTCTTGTTTGACCAATCTTATTTCCTTCTATGACCAGGTGACCTATCACCTGGACAAGGGAGAAGAGATTGACGTCATATATCTTGACTTCAAAAAAGCTTTTGATCTGGTATCCCATGATCACCTCTTGGCCAAACTGCCCAGTTGTGGCCTTGGCTCCACCACGATCCGCTGGCTGGGAAATTGGCTTCGTGGTCGGACCCAGAGGGTTGTGATTGATGGCAGTCACTCATCATGGTGCCCTGTGACCAGTGGGGTCCCTCAAGGCTCTGTCCTGGGACCCATACTGTTCAACATCTTCATTAACGATGTGGACATTGGAGTCAGGAGTGGACTGGCCAAGTTCGCCGATGACACCAAACTTTGGGGCAAAGCATCCACGCCAGAAGATAGGCGGGTGATCCAGGCTGACCTGGACAAGCTCAGCAAATGGGCAGACAAGAACCTCATGGTGTTTAACACCGAAAAATGCAAGGTTCTCCACTTTGGGAGGAAAAACCTGCAGCACCCATATAGGCTCGGCAATGCTACGTTGGTTAGCACTACAGAAGAAAAAGACTTGGGGGTCATCATTGACCACAAGATGAACATGAGCCTGCAATGCGATGCTGTGGCTAGTAAAGCGACCAAAATGCTGGCGTGCATCCATAGATGCTTCTCGAGCAAATCCCGGGACATCATTCTCCCCTTGTACTCGGCCTTGGTAAGGCCGCAGCTGGAGTACTGCATCCAGTTTTGGGCTCCACAATTCAAAAAGGATGTGGAGAAGCTTGAGAGAGTCCAGAGAAGAGCCACGCGCATGATCAGAGGTCAGGAAAACAGATCTTACGATGACAGGCTGAGAGCCATGGGACTCTTTAGCCTGGAAAAGCGCAGGCTCAGGGGTGATCTGATGGCCACCTACAAGTTTATCAGGGGTGACCACCAGGATCTGGGGGAACGTCTGTTCACCAGAGTGCCCCAAGGGATGACGAGGTCGAACGGTCACAAACTCCTGCAAGACCGTTTCAGGCTGGACATAAGGAAGAATTTCTTTACTGTCCGAGCCCCCAAGGTCTGGAACAGTCTGCCAGCGGAGGTGGTTCAAGCACCTACATTGAACACCTTCAAGAGTAAATTGGATGCTTATGTTGCTGGGATCCTATGACCCCAGCTGACTTCCTGCCCTTTGGGCAGGGGGCTGGACTCAATGATCTCCCGAGGTCCCTTCCAGCCCTAATGTCTATGAAATCTATGAAATGTGGTTCTTTCAGCAGAATTATTGTAGACCACTAGTGAGTATAAACTGCAACTGCAAATATGACAAGGCTAAGGCCAGGTACAGACATTACATATTTGCCTGTATAAGTAATTGGAATCTGGTCTATACCTGAAACCAAACGAATGTTTGTCACACAAAACCAGTCTATACCTGTAACAGAACAGAATTTTGTACACACATATTGGTTAAAAACGGCTGAACCCCCCCCCCCCTGTCTAAAATTTGCCCCCTCCTCTTCCCCCACCCACCAAAGAATAAATGATTATTTTGTTTTCTACCAATCTAAACTATGCCACTTTGGCTAGCGACAGAAGTTAGACATAAACCAGTTTAAGTCAGGGGTTTCAACCTTTTTGAATCAGTGTACCCCTGGCGGCCAGACATGGGGAGGGTGGGGGGTGGAGAGGTGCATAGTTGGACATGGGGTGGGTAGGGTGGCGCATGGTTGAATGAGGAGCAATGGCAGCTGTCACGTGCAAGCTTCCCCTGCAGCCAGCTGGGTGGGTGGTGCCTGCATGGTAGCGCAGGATGGTGCATGGTGGTGTTCCATCCCCGCCCACCCATGTGTACCCCCTAGCCCCTTCTCAAGTACCCCTGGGGGTACACATACCCCCAGTTGACAACCCCTGGGTTTAAGTGATTAGAAACTGATTTAAACCTGTAACAGAACAGAAGTACAGTGCACATAAACGAGTTTCAAAGTGGCTGAAAGTGGTTTAAGATAAACTGATTTGGGTTGAACTGGTTTATGAAACTTCTGTCCCAGACCCTTTCCTGGTTCAAGTTAAATCAGAATACCGGGCATCCCAGCATGCTTTGCAGCCTCCGGTTGTGCTGTGCTGTTTAATTCAGCAGCAAAGGGTTGGGGGTGTGCGTGGAGGCAGGGACTGCTCACCCCTAGGCAAACCCCGGCTGGCATCTGGGGCCAGGGATGGGGCTTAAACTCCATTTCCCCCAGTTAACGCCCCCCTTCCCATGAGTACAGAGCTGCCCTGCCCTGCTAAACTTACTGAAATGTACTCCTGGCTGCAACTGTGGACTACAAATCCCAGAGGCACCTGGAAGCAGGAAGAGGAAGTGATGAGCAACCCTGCAGAATTCTGCTGCTGTGATTGTGGATGAGAAATCCCAGAGATCTCAGGAGCAGCAGGAAGAGGAAGCAAACACACAGCCCATGCTGGCTACATGCCAGAGAGCTGTGCTCTAGCATCCACTGGCTTCTGGCCTGAGCCACTGCAGGCATGTGGCTGAATTGCCTGAATCAAAAGTAAATGTCTGTCCAGTTGTTTCTCAGTTTAATCTCCTCCAATCCAGAGGGAGAGGCTGCTTTTAAAACACCACACCTTGGGCACAGTGCAACATGCTAGGTCCAGGATCGGGTGAATGGGGGTTTGCTGCGCGGCCATTCCTGGAATCTTTTCTTGGTCCCCTGTGGCTCTCCCACACTCATCATAAAAAGAGGAGGAAATTATCTGAACTTGGAGTATAGTTTAACTAACTCAAGCAAGTGCAGATGAGGTAATCAATTCAGGGTATGCACGAAGCAGTGTTTTACAACTTGTCTCTCACAACATTTTTGTAAGTAAAGAGTATATATAGCTATAAACGTGCGTGGGTTACAGAAGTAGTTTGGCTGATAATTTCTTGAAGTAAGACGATGTCCATGGGAAACTGTTTTTTTGTTTGTTTGTTTCTATCTTTCTCAAGGCCAAATCAGTTCCAAATTCAACTGGGCAAAGCCCAGTAGTCAAGCTCTAAAATTTGACTGAGCAGAACTCAGTTGTAAAATCTGCACATCTCTACTACCGGGCAGGTATCCTCCCTCCAAGATCCATTGGTCTAGGGCTTTGGATACTCCCCAAATCCCGGCAGGTATCCTGTGTGCAAGCCCCATGCCCAGAAGCCTTGGGATTCAGATGCCCCCCGTTTTGCTTGATCTTGTTCCTTTAAGAAAAAGACATTCCCCTGAGCTAAAAGTTCTGGCCTGAAATACAGCCTTTTCCACTTCAGCCAGCTGTTTGTTTGCTTGGAATGCTGCTTTCTTAAAGGGGCAGCGACAGTGTAGTAGAAATTTATTGTTCAAGATAGCTAATTCCTGATAAATTAAATTCTTTTTTTCTTAAATTAATTCAGGGCGCTTCAAGCTTACTGGGTATAATATTGTAATATGGGTTTCAAGCTGTATTACATCCTGTCAATATGGTGCCTACCCATTTTCTTTTTTCTTTCTCAGAAAAATTTACTAGGTCAGTTTCTTTCTCCCTTTCCCTTTCTTAGGAAAAGGATTTTTTTTTTTTGCCTGAGAAATTTCAAGTTTTTTCCAAGTATTTATTTTGCAGAGACTGAATTGCTTCTTTGCCAGTCACCCATACTACCTGGACAAATAATTGTGCTTATTTTCAGAGATCCTGGAAGAAGGTTTTTAGGTTAAACCAGTTTATCAAACTTCTGTCCCAGACCCCTTCCTGGTTCAAATTAAATCAGAGTCCCCCAGCATGCCAGCATTTTGCAGCCCTGGGCTAGGCTGTGCTGTCTGCCCCAGAGAGCAGGGCTAGCCCCACCCCTAAACTCCCTAGCTGAAGCAGTGAGGGCTGGTTCTCTGGCCGAATCGGTGTCCCCCTCCCCACAGGCAAACCCCTGTTGGGGGCTGGGGCAAGGGAGGGGGGTTAAACTTCCCTTGCTCTTCCTTGCTTACATAGTGCTGGCTGCAACTGTGGACTACAAATCCCAGAGGCACCTGGAAGCAGGAAGAGGAGCACCCCGTAGAGTCCTGCTGTTGTGATTCTGGACTGCAAATCCCAGAGACCTCAGGGGCAGCAGGAAGAAGTGAATACACAGCCCATGCTGGCTAAGTGCCATAGAGCTCTGCTCTAGCACCGCCCTCCCCCTCCAGCTTCTTTCTTGAGCCACTGATGGCATGTGTCTGCGATTCCTGAACCAAAATGAATATCTGTTTATTTGGTTATTGGTTCAATCTTTACAACTTAAAGTAACCTGCAAAGACTGAATCAATTCAGCTTCAGGCTTTTTGACTGTGTACTTAGCCTTAATGACTAGACTTAGCTCTGGAGGGGAGAAAAAGCAGCAAAAAACTCTCGTGTAAATTAGATGTTGTGCATCTGCAGTTATTCACACTTGGATATGCATGTTTGTAGGTAGATGGCATCTTTGAGTGCTTGAAAACATTACGTTTATATTGACCTAACCAAGGCTTAAAACACAGGGCTTAAATCACCCCAAAATTGCCCACTTCACTCAGGAAGTGAACCAGCTTAAGCTAAGAAAAGGTTAACCCAATATACTAAGAATTAACGGGACCTTGTGAATGTCTATACATGTTCACAACACAGCTTTGGGGCTGGGAGAGCCCATCCACTCACCCCAGCCCTTGGGCTTTGCTATTTTAATCCACCTACCTCAGGGGTGGGCAAAATACAGACTGTAGGCCAGATCTGGCCTGTGAGGCCATTCTATCCAGCCCACGGGGCCCCTAAAAAATTTAGAACATTAATATTTCTCTGCCCTTGGTTCCTGTAAAAAATGACAGGAACCAAAGGCAGTAGGACCCAGGGGAAGCCCGGTGGGCTCCCACAACAGCAGCTCCCCCCCCAGCTGGAAGTCCCTGCTGGGGCTTCTAGCCTTGGAGCATGTGGCTGCCCCATGCTGGAACTGCAGGTGCAGGGCGGGGGGGGAAGCAGCCCCTTCCCCACCCTATGGCTGTTGCCCCATGCTTGCAGCCTGCCTGGGACTGCATGTGTCTGCCTCAGACAGCCCCACGTGGGCTGCAAGCACCTGCAGCAGGGAGCGCCGGCCATGGGGTGGGTGAGGAGCCGCTTTTCCCTGCACTCAGCACCAGCTTTTTCCCTGCCAGCAAGCAGGGGCTTGGGGCTGTGAGCTGCCCCCCCGCCTGTACCATGGGTCTGGAGGACACTGGGTGTTAGTGGGTAGGGAGCCAGTGGGAGCACGGGGCACGCACCAGTGCCCTGGGGTCAGTGCCAGCGGGGCCCAGAGGAGGGTGGCAGGAGTGCATGGTCCCAGCCAGCAGGGGCTCTGTGGAGCCAGGTCAGCTCCCCCATCTCCCTGCTGGCGCAGCCCAGCCCAGCTTCACGGACCCCTGCCAGCCTGCGCCCTGCTTTGGGCCCCACCAGTGGTGGCCCTGGGACACTAGTCCCAAAACATTGGTCCCAAGATAGTGACCAGGGGGCAGGGCACCTGTCAGGGGGTGGGGCACCTCTCAAGGGGGTGGGGCTACCCATGCGGCCCTTGACAGCCTGCCAAAACTGGGTAAGTGGGCCTCCACCTGAAATAACTGCCTGCCCCTGACCTACCTGGACTGGGTTATCTTTAGCCCCCTAACTGTCTCCCCTGACTGTGCACCTTGCACTGTTCCTTCTGACCTTCTCTTGACCCCACCAAACTTCCTCTCTGCCTCAGTACCTGTAGATCTGTCAGCTCCCTTCTCTATCCCCCACCAAATCCCAAATGATTTACCTTGGGCTACCCATGCTGCTCCCAGCAGCAGCACATGCCTGCAGGGGTTGCTCCTAGGTTAGGTTTAGGCAGTTTAAAGCAAGGTACCTAAACCAGGTGATGTACCCTTTGTCTCATCTCTTTCATAGCTATGGAGAAGGGTTTTCTTTTCTGCTTCTTAGAATCAATTTGTGTAATATAAGACTGGATTTTTCCAATCTGTTACTGAATAACCTGAACCTACTGGATTCTGATCCCAGTGGAAAATAAAATAAAAAACCTAACAGTTCCTTACTTGATTAAAACTTTTTACTAGCTTGAAATATCTTATTATAGATTCACTTGTACACTTCGTCCACTTGGAAAATAAATGTTTTAATTAGTGGTTTGGAAGAAGTTGCATTACTCTCAAAAGCAAATTCTTCCTTTCTGCACATTTTCAAAAGACCCTATTTGGGAAGGAAAGAGTAAAATGAATTTCCAAAAAGAAAGTGCTTCAGGATTCTTGGCAGTTTTCCACTAAACATCTGTGGAAATCTGGAAATAGTGTTATTTTAGTCCTTTAAAAGAAAATAATATTATAATTCTTCCTCTTGCTCTCAAACAAAAAATGATAAAATTCTACAAAATGTATTCTTTAGTAGGAAAAACAGAACTTATTTTTGTAAATAAGACTTCAAGAACATAATTTCTTTTAAAATGTTGCTTTTGCTCTTGGGTGTATACAATGTGGAGGTTATTCTTAGCTATTATCTTCATACTGGAAATAGTTATATTAATTTGTGGAATGTTTGGTGGTGGGACAATCTTGATCATATTTGCTGCAAGCTAGGAAGGTTATCTCACTAGGTGTTGTTAGTGCCGACCTTCTTCCTAGTATCTGAGGTCCTCCCAAAGAAAATAGTTTGGCAGTAGCGTAGTCTTGAGTGAATTGCAGGGTGCCTCTTGTTCTTTTCCTCTTTTGAGTTATAGAAGCTCTGCTTCAAGAACAGTTTTGTGGGGGAGGATAATGAAAGACAGAAAAGGATTTGACAGATGATAGTAATTGTCTATATAGTAAACAAAAGCTGAATATTCATGAGTATTTTTTGTTGCTATATCTAACACTTCATAAGATGCTGTTGCTGATTAAGAACCTGAACCAACTCTAATTAAAGTAAATGGCAAGATTGTTGGTCGCTTCAATGGGAGTAAGCCTATTCTTTCTTGTAGTGGAGATCCTCAGGAAGCAGTTTTAAGGCTGCATTCCAATGGTGTAGCACACGCTTGTCACAGAGGTTAGCACCAAACTAGCAACAGGCTTGAGAAAAAGTACTAAAATCATTGTAAGTGTGGAGATCATCAAATGGTGGCTCATGTATTTCATAATATCAAAGTGTGTATCCAGTTCCTAGGGGAAAGTAATCTGCATTAGCTGAAGACTGCAGTGTGCTATCTAATTCTTCCCAGGGACAGAGTCCATGACTCCACCCAGTCCAACTGCTATAAATGGCAATTGGACTTAAGGGAATTACAGCAAGCACTTTGCTAAGCAAGGGTGGGTTCATTTGCAGTTGACATTTTCAGTACTGAAAACAAATCAAATGCTTATGGAAAAATAACAGTTCCCTTGTCTTCTGAATATTAGAAGAGACTCTTCCTCATGTAGTATGGAGAATGGACTCTGAACAAGACAGGTTTATGTTGTGAATATGATTAAGGTATAATCCACCCTGTCTAGATTCCAGTAGGATCCCTGCATCATTTGCTTTAGAGGGAGAAATTAGAAAGGACTGTATTGTAGTGAAAGGACTGGACTGGAACTCTGGAGAAGTGGGTTTGTCTCTGTTTTTCCTACCAAGTTGCTCAGAGAAGTTGAGCAATTTTAGTTAAACTAAAATTTTTGGAGATGGCCACTGTTCATATGTTCTTCATGTTTTTATTGTTCACAATGAAAAATTCAGAGCTTCTACAGAAACAGCAGGTGCTCAGGAGCTGTGAAAAAAGCAGGCTCTGGGCATCTCAAATAGATCAACCAGATATCAAGGAACTCAGACTTAGCAGATGCTTTTGTAAATATTGCTACTAAACACTCTCTGCTTCAAATCATCATCTGGAAATTGGAAAGAATAAAACTTCCTCAGCAGAACTTTACAAAGTTAAACTCAATAACTTTATCATGTATAAGATCTAAGTATCTTTCTTATTTAGTATTGAAGCACTCTTGTATTATGGGAATGAGAGCCATTATTTCCAAGGTATTTCGGAAAGTAATAGCAATTTCAAAATAAAGCCATTTACTCAACTAGGCATTGTGTGCATTGAATGGGAAACTACACAACAGTGGGGAACACAGGTCATGGTCAAACCACCCATTGTTTACAGCTATGTAAATAAATGATGTAGTCCAGTAAATAAACATTGCATACAAAATGGTTTATTTCAAAATTGACATTACTTTCTCAAGCACACCTATATTTTTTTTAAATATGCAGAACTTGAATGGTCTAAAGTAACTAAAGTTTGGGATCACATACTGAAAGATAAGGATAAAAGGAAGCATTCAATATCTGCCTCATTCTCTATTCTTTCCTCAGTTTCTGTCCATAACTGTTGTTTAGCACTTGTCTCTGAATATCCATAATCAGTTAATAACTGTTATATGAGCGGTCTGAATAGTTAGCGTGTCAGTTTATCTATAAGCGGACAACCCTGAATTCTTTTTAATTTGTTGGGATAGATTTCTTCTTGTTAAACTGTCTTGTGTATATATTGAAATTATTAAAGATTCAAAAGTGAGAACAGCTGAAGGACTCTACAACTACCTCCTTGTCAGTCAATGTAGGGGAAGTTTTGTTGGCTCAGATGGGATCCTGCTCATGGATTCATGTCTCTGGGAAAATCCCTTATTTTTCCAGCCTCTTATTTCTCAATTATATGCTTGTGAATCAATCTCCCAAGTGAGTATTTCTCTCCTTTACTGGGAATCACACCCTCTAATTGCTGGGAAGAGGCCTGTTTGGACAGTTGAGTAAACAGTCCACAGCTATAGTATTTCTTCAGACTTCAAAAATCAAAATTTGCTAATTTTTTAAAAAATATATATATATATTAAGGTGTTTTAGGAACATAGGACTGGAAGGGATCTCCTAGATCATCAAATCCAGTGCCATCCATTCAAAGGCAATCAGTTATACAGATTCCTATAATCTAGCATCTCCAGCCTATCACACACACACTACAGCCACAAATTACTTTATGAAAACAAAATTCAGAACACTTAGTAAAGTACCACAAATAACAAGCAGGGGCAATAAGAATGCTGCCAATTCCCCTCCCACTGTCAGATAAGTTATTGGTTAATTTGTTGAAACAATAATAGGACTAAGACAATGCCCACCACTGTAGAACAAAGCAACCCCTTACCTCTGTTACTTCCCAGTCCTCCTGTGTCTGACCTGGGAGAAAATTTCCTGCTTGATACCAAATTAGATAGTCAATTTGACCCTGACCAGAAAAGCAAGACCCTCCAGCAAGGGAAATAGCTAAGTACCAGCAGGCCAGAAGATCGAGATGTGCTTTCTGGCTTCTGACCCATTTGTGTATGTTCAGTTCTCATTTTTATGAAAGCTGTGAGAACACAATTGTGTAATATTGTGAGAACTGACAAGATTGTAATTGCCTTTGAGAAATGCTTGTACCTCCACAAACCAGAATTTTCAGAGTTCTCTGGTTATAGGGCCATCAAACTACCACATAAGCTGATACAGCTGGGCTTTAACCTTTAGGCTAGATACAGACAGTCAAAAAGCCTAAGGCTGAATTGATGCAGTTTTTGCAGGTTAGTCTAAGCTGCACAGATTAAATTGAAACAGAAGTGAACAGACCTCTGATTCAGGAAATGCCGCCACAAGCCTGAAGTGACTCAGGGTAGAAGCTGGGGGTGCTAGAGCATGCCTCTCTGGTTATGTGTTCACTTCCTTTTCCTGCTGCTTTCCAAGGTTTCTGGAATTTGCAGTCCAGAGCCACAGCAGTAGGACTCTGCAGGGTTGCTTATCACTTCTTCTTCCTGCTTCCATGTGCCCCTGGGATTTGTAGTTCACAGTCACAGCCAGCTGTTAAGTTTAAGTGGGTGTTTAACGCCCCTCCCAGGCTCCAGACCCCAGCCGTGGTTTGCCAGGGGAAGGGGGGAGAGTAGCTACTGCACTCCTGTAGATTGGGCTGCATCTCCAGGTGGGCTTGTCCTCCCCACTATCTTGTCAGTCAGCCCTCAGTGCTCCAGCTAGAGAGCAGAGGGGTGGGGCCAGCCCTGCTCTCTGGAGCAGACAGTACTGCCCAGTCCAGGGCTGGAAAGCATGCTGATATTGTGGGGGACTCTGATTTAACCTGTTCTGTTACAGGTTTAAACCAGCTTCTAATCACTTAAACCGATTTATGTGCAACTTCTGTCCCTAGACTTAGAAATCAGTTCTGGTATCTGAGGTTTATTGTTCTGTTGTTTTTGTAGAATGGGATGCTGTTGCTGAATTTCAGTAAAGGCTTTTGGAGCTTTATTTTATATTAATTTCAATCTTGTGATTCTCTGGTTCTGGAAAAAATGGTCAGGTCATTAGCTAGGATGAAGTGTTATAGACCAACTGAAGTTAATAAGGGTATGCCAATATACACTGGCAGAAAATTCAGCCAGATATTTTGTTTTTGCAGAAACTACATTTATAAACCAAAATGGCTATGTATGTTATAATATTAATTACACTTAGGCATGTTATAAATTACTTGGGCAAACGACCACGGAATGCAAGCCATATGCATGGAATCGTGTGCCTGCAACTTCCATAAAAGGGGCTAAGTCAGTGTATTCACAGCTCACTAAAGACATGGTGTAACTAAAGTGGTAGTAGTTTATACTTTATAATTTGTAGTATATACTACAAATAACATACTTTAAAATGCAGACTTTATTACTGGGTTTACTGTACATAAAATATTTTATACCATTATAAGACATTCACTTATACATCTCAGTGGTATGCTGTAAGTTAATGTCCTCTAGACTAATAAAGGTTATGATTCTGATAAGAAATATGTACTTAATACTCTCCAAAACCATTAGATTTTAGTCTATTTATTAATAGCAATTTTGAGTTGTTCTGAATTATTATAAGCTCCTGATGTAATTAGGCATGGACAAAAGTTTTGAAACCTTGTTGTGGCATTGTATTGTGTGTACTGCAGGACACAGACAGACTTATTCTTATTCCAAATCACTGTTGATTTTACAAGGCCATTGTAACAAAAGCTTGTCAGTTCCCTATATATGCCTATTTTTAGCAAGAGACTCACACAATCTATTAAAAGCCATGCTGATGATTTCTTCTTTTTACTAATCTTTTTTGTGTACTAAATCCAGAATGAAAAGAAAAACTTGAAGAGGTTCATGTAGGTCTTTCTGCTGATGAACATGTATTTTAATTAGAATATGAAGAGTATGAAAAATATGAAGTAGAGTTACTTTGCTAATAGAAATGTTAAAAAAGATCAGAAAGCACTTGGCAGGCATAACAACAGAACCAAATTGTAGAAGGGGGAACCAGAGGAAAAAATCAGAAAGCTTGTTTTATATAAAAATAGGTTTTCAGTCTGCCATTAAGATTGTTTATGTTTGTGTCTTGGGTTTAGGCATCAAGACTAAGATTCTCCTTTTTTCAGCACTTTGTGGAAAGGACTAGCCTAACCCCTTGCCCTTTCCTTCAGCAGGGTTGACTTAAAAGGCTCAGTTTGGAAATGTGCATGCAAAAGTGCTCATGTGTTTTTGTACCAGTGAACCACTTCAGAAGTTTTCCATGAGGGTTCTCTGTGCTCATTTTTCTCTCTCTCCTAGCAGAATCAACATTCAGGGGTCCTTCTGAGCTAACAACCCATAGGGCTAGTGTAGTTTCTGTGGCCAACAGCATAGGAGAGCGTGAAGTAGTCAGCACAGTTTGGGCACCCTTGACACCACAGCCAAATGATCAGGTACCTGTTGACATCTGGGTTGTCTTGGGGCAGCCTTTGGTACATGTCCAAGCAGAACTGGAATTCATGCTTCAGAAGGCATAGTAAAAAGCTGAAACTACTCTTCTGTCAAGACTCAGGATGTGTGTAGTGACCATCCAGTATTATTTTCCAACAAACTTAAAAAAGAAGATATGGCCAGCACTAGTTTGTTTATTAATAATAATAATAGTAATAATAATAATAATGTGTTTTGAATCTATAATGTTGTGTGCTAGACTTTCCCTACAGAAGGCAAATCTAGGTATTCACATATGTGCATGTTCTCTATTGCTTTAGTAACTGTGGTGCATCCTCTAGCACAGAGGTGGCCAACTTTTGGCAAACATGCCACGAGGCATAGGCACCTTCTTTGTGTGGCAGATTAGAGCAGGGTCAGGTAGCACACACACTTTGTTTGAGTGGGGTACTGAACTTGATTAGGAAGCATAGGAACAACCTTTATTTCAATACCAATGAACAGTAGATACATATATATACCAACAAGCAGTACTAATGAACTGGGTGTTAGCAGGAGGGATCACACGTGGAACCTCTGAAACTTATCCATAAAGCCTTTACTAGCTTTGTCAGCAAAGGCTATATCAGACTCATCAACCACTATTTGGCCTAGCCATGGGTAGAAGTGCACACAATGCCAAACCAAAGGGGCATGTTATTACATAGTCCATAGTCTCCTCCTTCCCTTGTGAACTGGAATCTTCCCTTTCTGTGTGTTGTGGGAGCAATCTGATGAAGTACAACATTGTATCAGTTGAGAAACAAGGATGCCATTTAGAGTGGTGATATGTTAAGTTCCCATGTGGAATAGAACCACGATCAATGTAATTTGTGACTCAGAGTTTGTTTTTAATAAGACATATTAATCTTCCCACTCCCGTGTTGTAGGTGACAGCATTGCACTCATAGATTGTGAGTAATGGAGGCTTTATCAGCCTTTTTTTTTTTTTTTTTTTTGCAAAAAGTATTAAATATTTAGGTTTTGCAGGGAAGCTTAAAAATAATTTTAAAAAAAGCTAACGACATGGAAGGTCAGGAAGAACGTCAACAGTGTCTTACCATGCTCTAAGGGATATTACCAGATGCTTTCAACATTCCTTTGGCTATTCCTAATAAGGAAAGTTTACACAGTTACTGTCCAGCTATGAGTTTGTACAGCCATATAGAAGATGGATTTTTTTTCTGGAGACATGCCCCTTTTTAACCAATCCTTGTGTTTCTTCAAAACAGTCCCATTGAAATAAAAAGCAAGGAATCCAGTTACAGTTTGTTTGCATCTCTCCCTCATTCTCACTCCCTCCTCCGTTCTCCCGCCCCCCCCACACATACCCGTACACTCACTTTATTACAAAGCTTTCAGCAATACTGAACTCTCTGAGCTCACTTCGAAGCAATGAAATGAAAAGATCTTTTTTTTTTCCTCTAGATTCATGACAGTAGAAGTCTCTGGCAAAAAAAAGGTATCGTGGGAGATATATCTGTTCCAGCTGATCTATTTCTCAGACCTTTGATATATAATTTCAGGAAAATTACATTATTATGACTTTAGCGCTTCTTTTTTTAAATTTTTATAAACATTCTAAGTTGGACTTTATGTTCTTATTCCAAGTCTGTTTTGATCAAAATACAAGGGACACTGGAGACGCAACAGAATTTAGTTAATGGGTAAGCAAACCAAATATGTGTATACATTGTGTGGGAGAGATACCAGTAATGGAGTGTTTGAGCTGAATCTGATAATTTACTGTGTTTTAATTTGTACTTGTTTTAGCTGAATTTCAGAAAAACAAAATACTTTTTGCTCAGTAAGAAAAAAATTGGCCTTTAGTCCGTAACTGCCACTTAGCAGGCTCTGAATTCAACAAATTGAAAGCTCTCAAAGACTCTTTATTTTGAGACTGGTTTCATGATCTTGCATGTTTGCTTAACTAGATGGAGCTGAGCAAAACCTATGTAATGAGCAGTGGTATTACATAATTAAACTAAACTGCACAATTAAGACATTTAAAAAATCAACTTAATTAGATGGTAGGTTGCTTTGAAGTCTGTGATATGTTTATCATTTTCTTTAAGTGTGTGAAAGGTCTGTGGCCCCAGTCTTCAGTAGCTGTGAGCCAAAGCATGCCATTGATAAGTCTGCTTGAAAACAGATTGTATGACATGTATAACTGCAGACATTCAGTTTTGGGAAAAAAAACCCCAAAAACTAAAAAAGCAAACTTTCTGTAAGAGTTGTGTTTTATAGATCTACCTAAAATGCCTCTATGTTCCAGTTAGCTGCATTGAGCTGTAGCACAGAGTAAGAACTGTTCATGTGCTGGCTTAGTCCATGAGGAGCTTGTAACTCTAGCAATTGTTTCTGTTTTTCATAACAGTGGGAACTTTATGGGCTATTTTTCCCTCTTCCTGTCCAAAATAAATGTACTGTTTAAAACAAAGAATGAAATTGCAGATCAGCTGGCAGGTGTGCAAATTGGACTTGGGGTATTTAATTCTAGGGAGGTAGCTTACAGAAGGTCCCTCTCATTTATTTCATGCTGATATGTTATTTTTTATTTTAATGACCAATTTTGATCTTCACATTTTAATTGTGCTGTTTAACAAGCGTTTTTAACAGGCCTTCTTACTTAATAGAGAACGGAGACAGCATCCAGTAGCACTGTGTTGATTTAGTGTCAGAGCAGTTTTTCATATACCGACTCATTTATCTGGTATCATGTCTTTTTTCAGAAGAGTTAGGCACCATCTTGTGCTGATGCTTCCAGGGCAAAGAAACAGATCTAGGAAGCCCTGTTCTGACATTGGACACCGTTGCATAAGGATGTAGAATTGTTTGAATACAATATTTTAGTCAGTGATGCTGCTACAGGCAGAGGCGGGGACAGGGTGGCCCAGTGCAGCTATGGTAATTACTATTTGGGCAGCTACGGGGCCAGTTAATGACCCCTTGTTCTGTACTGCACTGCACCATAGATTTAAAATAATCTTATATATGTCTGTACTTTTTATGATTCTATAACTCTTAATTATAGCCTGTGGCAACAATCATCTTCTTTTTTTAATTGTCATTCCACTAATCAAGCTAAATGATCTTAGGGCAGTTTTGCTGTCTGCTAGGGCTTCCTGTTTCACAGCACATGCCTACCCACCCCACACCCCAGATGTTCATTTTAATTTTCACTTGCATGGCCAGAATTGGCCTCCAAATCTAGGACTGTCCCGGCCAAACTGAGATGTATGTTCTACCTAACTGGTAGCCTTTTTTAAGAGTTGCATGGTCCAAAAGCACAGGCTAAATCAACTCAAAAGAAAATTTCCCAAAAGGAAACAGTGGTGATTTAGTACGTAAATAAACTGACAAGCCAGAAGTAGGGCACATCACTTTTTATTCTCTATTCAGTAAAGTTGCACTAAGGATCACTGGGCGCGTCTACATGAGATGCTAAAAGTGCAGTAGATTAATTCTACTGTGCATTATGTGTCATGGTGAAAGCTGTGCTAATGTACAGGAGAATTAGTTTACTGCACAATAGTGCCACTTAAAAGATATGTGCCGGCGCTAGTGCACAGTAGTGCCAATTACCACACATTAAGTTTAGTACCTGTAATAATATAACATAATTATGGCACGTTAATACACATGTAGATGTGCCCGCTATTATGCTTTTCCAGTTTAGCTTCCCTGCAAGATTGCTCTCTGCAGGACAACCTAGTCATCAAGAAAGGTGCTATGGTGGGTGGGAACTGGAATATGCTAAGTAGAACATATGGGAAATACTGGGTCATTGCCAAAAGGCTGCAGCTGGCTCAGTGTCATAGTTTTGAGTTATCCAAGGGTCCTGGACATTTTAAATCAACACGTGAGGTATAAGGGTATGTATGTGTAATGTGCGAGACTGTAAACTTAGAATGGGTGCTAGAACTGTGAAATGAAGATGAATGGGAGGAGCAGTTATGCAGTAAGTGACCTCAAAATTCATAATCAGCTAGAGTTAAGTATTTATTTTTCAAATGCATGAAATGTCCCTATCACCACCTCTAGGTGTACTGTTCATCGGTACTGAAACAGTTGGAATGCAAGTGACTCAGAAAGCAGAATCTAATGGAATCAAAAGAAAACTTTCCTTATTGTTTTTTTAAAAGGTCACATGCAAAACCCATCCTTCTCTCAGCACAGATGAAACCTGACACAATAGACAGACCTTGCAGCAAGGAAAGCAAAATATAAGAGCTTTGCAGAGTTGAAGGTATTCCGCGGCGCTTAGAAACCAGCTCAAATCTAGTGTAGCCTGTCGAGTACATTGATACAATATTCATTCTACAAGAAGCAGTACAGACCAACTTCTGCTAGCAGTGTTCAAGCAGAAGTTTCTAAATTGTCTGTGAGGTTAGTCACATTCATTGTATGTTCTGAAAATCCAGTCTGGAAGGAATAGATATCCCATAATAATGGGATATTATAAACAGGGATCCTGGTTTTTTTTTTGACAACTCCCCTCCCCTCTCCCCCCCCCAATTTTTGGGTTAAAAAAAGTAATCCCAAATCCACATTTTTCCATGATCAAAGTGAAACAATACTGTATATATAGATATGTATTAGTGGCACTGAATTTTAATCACAGAAATAATGTGGATTTGGGGTTACTTTTTTAACCTGAAAATTGGGAAACAGGATCCCTGATTATAAAGGTGCTCAAATATTTTCAACAAAACATTTATGTCAAAATTGGGTGGAGCAGAAATCAAAGGAGGGTGCAAGCACAACAGTGCACCCTCACTGGATCCTCTGCTGGAAGCCAAGAGTGCAAGAATCAGGAAGCCAGGAAGAAAACAAACAAGAAGGAGACTGGTTCTGATTAATGGTTAGGGCAGGGGTTTTCAACCTATTTTAATAAGTGTACTCCCAGCGGCCCCCTTTTAATAAGTATACCCCTGGGTGAGGTGGAGTGGTGAGCGGCTGGATGCCGAGTGTGGGGAGGAGGGTTAGTGAGCAGCCGGATGCCGAGCGGGGCAGGGAGTGGGTGGTGAGCAGCCGGATGCCAAGGATGGGGGCGGGAGGGGGTGGCAAGCAGCTGGACACTGTGGAGCTGGCGGGGAATGACAAGCAGCCAGATGTGGAGCAGGCAGGTGGCAAGCAGCGGCAGTATGGCATCTGTGTGGCCCTGTTCTTGCCCTACCCTGGCCCTGCATCAGACAGTAGATGTGAACCTAATGGATGGTACAGCATTTCCATTCCTAACAGCCACTCTTAAAATGAGAAAACTAATACATTCTCCTACTAACTTTTTTCATTGGATTTATTTTCTCTTGCAGTTTTCAGTTTTAATTAATTTCCATTTCAGGCCTACCAGAATTGTCCTCAGATTATGTATGTGCTTGGACATACCTGAAAGCATTAATGACATCATTCTGAGAGAGGCTCAGAGAATAAGGATTAGCAGGGCAAGGCCCTCCAGGGGCATGAATTCTCCCTTCTGTGTTAATGGATTTAACTGGCTGAGTTGGTGTTGGTGAATTTAGTTTGGTATCTTGATGTTTCATTATAAATCAATATTACATGTCACAAATATTGGATTCTGTGAACACAAATATTTGGACGCTCCAAGGGAGTCTTGAGAGGTCTTAATGATTTAAATTAGCATGGGCTAACCTTTTTTGGCAGGAGTGCCACAAATTAAGCACTGTGCCCTCCCTGAGTAGTATGATCCCCTTTCCCATCCCAATCTGCTGCCCTGCTTTAAGCTTCTTGCCCTATCTGCCACTGTACTGCTTGCCACCTTCTTGATCTACTATGTGGTACATACAGAGGTTACCCAATCCACTTGTGACATGCTTGCTTCAGGGTGGCCACCCTTGATCTAAATTATTCATATTGTGCTTATTTTACACAAACAACCACTTCTGTTTGGAAATCCAAAGGCTTGTTAAAAAGACTTCTCCATGAGGGATTCAACCCATAATTGCCCTTGTGTTGAAAATGTTTTAATCTTGAAATCATGTGAAGAAGTAAGATAGGAACACTGTAAGATCTTTTCCCCCTCCCTTTCTCTACTCTACTAATAGTGCCCTATAAGAACATTCTCCATCCCATAGCCACTCTTTATTTCATAGTAATGTTAGTAGAGCTTTTTTTCCCCTGATAACTGGTAGTCACTAACCATTTTTTTTTGTTATTATTATTTGTTAGGGGCTAATTCATGTAATTTTCCTAAGTGATATTTCTCTGGTGTGGGTGTGAATTCAGTCTCCCTTGTGGATCTTGTCAGCATTCCAGTATCCTACTTGTCTTGCCTTGTTATACAGAACTTAGCAACGTGTATCCTGTATTCATCCAATTCCACTTGGCAATCACAGGGTTGTTTGCAAGAAAGACAGATAGCTGAGAGTAAATGAGTATATGTCTGCCTAAGAATTGCCACTTAAAAGTTAATTACTATTTAAACACAACTAACAACTAAGAGAATTCTTTATACAGTCCAGTCTCTTGCCAATACTAACAGATTTCCTTGATTTAATGCATAGTTTATTATTCACTGTATAAATACAGTACTTTAGTAAAATATTTCTTCATATTCAGAGGGTGATAATAATCAGTTTTGGCACAGAGGTCCAAAATGTATTAAAATCATACAATAGGTATTGTTTGCAAAGATCCTGACTTTTAGGGAACATGCATTGCATGGACATTTTTGTCATTATATTATATGTTGTCAATGGAATGATGGCCACATTGAGAACACCCTGTGAATTTTGGCATTCATGGCATTGGGGCCAGGATTTTGCTCAGTGGGTTGAAATGATTAGTAAAATCAGCATTTCCTGTTGTGTAATTGGCTTGGTGTTCAGACTTTATTATGGATGTTTCTGAGACATATACAGCCAAGTGCTCCTATATATATATCTTGTTATTAAAGTTTATTCTGAGTATTCATTTCTGATTTTTTATCTTTTACTTGCTATCATTCCTTAATCCCCCGTGCTGTCAGACATCAGTGGGGCTCCCAGCAAAAGCCAGAATGTCTTCAGTACTCCCAAGAGTTTGAACAAACATACATTTGGAGCTATTTCAAAAGGGGAAGTGGGAGCGAAGAGCAGCTGTTATGTTCTAACAGTTACATGTGTCAAAGCCGGGAACAACACCAATGTAGCAAAAGAGCTCCACCTTTAACACTGCAATGCTGCTTTATTCAGGGTTAAACTGGAGTAGTCATGCTACGTTTATATCCTGGCTTATGTACACATGACTGTTAGAATTTAACAATTGTTGCCTGCTCCCAATCAGCAGCTAGCCTTTTGAAATGGCATCAGATATATGTTTGTTCATACCCTCAATAGGTTGCATCAATTTATAAGTATACCTAGAGGATACCCTGTTGGCAGGGAACATTTGATGTTTGACACTGTTTTGTAGGGGGAGCTAGAAGAGTGTGACCTAGGCCCCTGGCAGACACGTAGATGAAGGAGTGATGGCTCCTGATGTGGAATCCCAACAAACACGTTTCCTGCCATTCCACACTTTTGTGGCAGGACGTGTGATTGTGGCATCCAGCATCAGATCCAATCACACCTTATTATTGGTGCAGGGTGAGTTTATGACTCCCCCTGCACCAGCAAGTAGCAAGTTCCTGTGACTGAGAATTGCATCAGCTAATGGGGCTTCCACCCCATATCGGGGAATGTACCGGGGAGTCCTAGCCTGGCCACACATTCTGTTAATGGCATGAAAGGAACCAGCCACAAAGTTATTACATATTTAAACAATGTATAACAATTAACAATTTAAGATGTGATTTATCATGACTTAAATGTATAACCTCTGACTGGTTTATCATGACTTAAATGTGATGTGTGCCAGGGGCCATAAACAAGCTGCTCTACATTATTACCTGCAAGTAACTACCTCATATTGGGTAGTTACAAATCCCCCCAAAATCATCTAGGACAGTTTTAGGTACTCAGTGGAACAAAGGGTTTTTCCCCTTAGTCATTTACAACCATAATGGTCATTTAGTGCTATTTATTTTTCAGTTTTTTTCTTAATTCCCCTCTTTTATTATGCTTATCATTCTGTTAATTCTTTTTGTCCTGTAGGACTAAATCTTTACAGGAACTAGTGGCTTTCCTTTAGGTCGTTTTATTGCTGAATACAAATTGCAACAACTGGAAAGCAAGGAAGGGAGAGATTAGAGGTACAGACAGGAAAAGTGTGTTATGGGAATATGAACTGACAGAATCTAAAGTGCCTATGGTTAAGAAGTCTGGAAATAATTTTAAAGTTGAAATAAATTACCAATGTAAATGAAAGTTTTACAAAGTGGCAATTGTATACTTAGTTTCCTGAAACTTACAGAAGAAATTAAGCAAAGAAAGTTAAAACTATGTAATACTATATCTGTTATGTGTCATGTTTTCCATAGGAGCTGCTCTGATCAAAGCACAGGCAGCATCTCATGGATTCAGCATCCTGTATTTCAAAGTGGTGGTGGGGGCACTTTAACGAAAGCTCGTGTGATAAGCTTTCGTTAAAGTGCCCCTGCCACCATTTTGAAATGCAGGAATGCTGAGTGCATGAGATGCTGCATTGTGCTGGAGTGTTCTGAATCAAGGTGAATTGAATCTGCTCTGACACATTCCAATCAGAACATATGGAGCATGTGTAAAAGTGTAATAGTAATATTGCATTGTAAGTAATAGACTACTAAGGTTGGAAAGCACCTTAGGACGTCACCTAGTTCCACCCTCTGCTAAAACAGGACCATTCCCAAGTATAGGGTTATCCTAAGGCTTTGTCTAGCTGAATCTTAAAAATCTGCAAGGATGGAGATTTCACTAGTGCTTTACTACCTTCCTTGAGACAGGGTTTTTCCTCATATCTGACCCAAACTTCCCTTGCTGCAACTTGTTTTGATTGGTCCTTGTTCTGTTATCCACCACCACTGAGAAACTAGAACAGTCTAGCCCCATCTTCCTACCAGTTCCCTGATTCTGCTTTTCTGAAGTCCAGGGTCCTTATTCTGCTGCTCTCCTTCTTTCCTTTCATCAGGATCCTGAACTCAATCACCTTGTGGTCACTGCTGCCCAAGCTGCCATCCATTATTACATTCCCCAGCAATTCTTCCCTATTTGTGAGAAGCAAGTCAAGACTTAGTCATGGCCTTTCCAACACTGGTACCTGGAAGTTGTCCCCAGCACTCTTCAAAACTTCCTGGATTGCTTGTGCACTGCTGTATTGCCCTCCCAGCAGATGACAGGGCTGATTGACGTCCCCCATGAGATCCAGGGCCTGTGATCAGGAAACTTCTGGTAGCTGTTTGAAGAAAGCCTCAACCACCTCATCCTCCTGGTGGTCTACTACAGCACACACCCACCACATTACCACCCTTGTTGCTCTCTCCTGTGACCCTGACCCAGAGACTCCAGTTTCATACTAGAGCTGAACAATCATACAGTTCTTTTACCTGAAATGGAATTCCTCCTCCTCTTCTCCCCTGCCTGTCCTTCCTGAACAATTTTTACTCATCCATGACAGTGCTCCAGTCATGCAAGCTGTCCCACCAAGTCTGTTATTCTAATCATAACATAGTTCTAGAACTGTTTGAGGACTTCCAGATCCTCCTGCTTGTTTCCTAGGCTCCGTGCATTCGTGTACAGATACCTGAAGTAACTAGCCAATTGCTTTACTTTTTCAGGAGGAATGAGAAGGTCTCCCCTGTTGTCCACTCCTGCTTGTGCTTCCTCCAGGTCACCTGCTTCCCCACTTACCTTAGGGCTTTTGTCTTCATATCCTGGCGAACCAAGCTTAAAGCCCTCTCACTAGGTTAGCAAGTCTGTCTGTGAAGATGCTCTTCCCTCTCTTTGTCAGATGGATCGCATGCCTCCCCAGCAATCATTTTTCTTGGAAAAAACTTCCTGTAGGCAAAGAAGCCAAAGCCCTGCTGGCAGCACAACCTGCACAGCCATGCATTGATCTGTAGGATGTGTCTGCTCTTGCCCAGGCCCTTCCCCTTGACCAGAAAGATCGAGAACACCACCTGAGCCTCTCTTCCCTTCACCATTGCACCCAGAGCTCTGTAGTAACTTTTGATCTGCTCAGGGTCATCCTTGACAGCATCATTGGTGTCCACATGGCTGAGAAGCATGGGACATGTCTACATGCTGCCGTATGACAACGATGCTACAGTGCCATGCTTTAGTACTTCCTTTTGGAAATATAAACCCATGTGATTGCTACGTCATTGTAGCATGCCCTGCAGTGGCCTAGCGCACTGCTACGTTGCCATAGGGCAGCAAGTAGACTTGCCTGTGAGGTAGTCATCTACCAGGGGGCCGGATGAGTCTTGGTAATCCCTCCATGACATCTCAGCTCCAAGCAAGCAGGAGATTTCCTGGGACAACAGGTCAGGCTAGCAGATGGATGCCTCCATCCCCTGCAGAAGGGAGTCTCCAACCACCACCATCTTTGGTAAAAAGCACAGTTTGTCATTGTAGCATAGCACATCACTAAATTTTAGTCCTAATTCTGGATTTTTCGAAGAATTTAACAGTGAGAATGTGGGCTGTTTGATTGTCTATACTGATTTTGTTTAGGTTTAAAAATTCAGGGGGAAATTTTTTACAGTAACTTTATTTCCTAAATCCAACTTATTTTCACTTGCATTCTTTTGGAAACATAGGCCATAATAGAAATTAGCCAAAAACATATTTTTAAAAAACCAGCAATGGTTTTCTTACTGTGAGATTATGCTCAGAATTTGAATGATATTTACAAGGAGCTTGGAAAGGGTGGGAAGATTTTCAAAGGCACAAATCTTCCCCTTAATGACTAAGTCATCTGCTCTGGTATTTCAGTTATTTATGTGATAAGTAAACTGCTCATTTTTGTGGAGGAAAAAGGACGTTAGCAGGAGAGCAATGAGAAAAATATAATAGAAGCTGAGAGGACTCCTGAGTGAGAGAGGTGATTAATTGACAGGAATTACGAGGACAAGGTTTTAGTATGGTTTTTCCTTAATTTTTAAATTATACAATTTAATTAACAAGATGTGTTCTGTGTTGTACTTGTTTTTTCCACCACTTCACCTTTTTTGGGTGGAATACTTTGTAGGGAGAAAGACTATAGCTTTCTTGGAATTTGGTAAGTTCTGAGTTCACTTCATGCAATGCTGCAATCTAACGAGTGAAGCAGTGATGTATGTGTGTGGCAGTACATGTGCATGAATACATTTTCAAAAGTGAGTAGTTTAGATACTCAGAAAAATACTCTTCAGGAGTCCTCCCTGGAGTAGGTTGACTATTCATCCCAGTTTGGCCAGGACGCTCTAGGATTCTGTAGGCCAGTCCTGGCTGTTGGTCAAAAGTGTGGGCTAATCCAGTGGGGAGGCAGAGTAGCATGAGCAGGTGGCTGAGCAAGTACCGCTGCTCCTGTGTAGGAGCAAGGCAGGTGGACTGGAGCAGGTGCCACCCCACCTGTATGTGGCATGTCCTTGCTCCTGCACAAGAGCAGTGGTGCCTGCCCAGCCACCTGACTGGCATGCCATGCTGCTCTGCCTCCCTGCCAGACTCCTGCTCAGGACTTTTGACCAACCAGCTGGGACCAAGTTATGGAATCCTGGAGTGTCCTGGCTAAAGTGGGACATACAGTCAGTCTACCCTTGATCTTCACCTAGGTTACATTTCCAATCGGTGACCTTGCATAAATTTTGAACTGAGAAGAGCAAATTATTCTGGCCAGCCTATACCCAGTGCTCTGTGACACAGGAGAGTCTTCTCCCAAAGCTGTGCCAAGTACGGTGTGCTGTCCCTCAATGCCCAGAATCTAGTTCCCTCCTTGCACAGCAGACTTGCCCTTGTATGACCACCAAGGTAGAGTTTTCTCCTTCATAGAAGAATTAGTAGAGGGTTAAATGTGATGTTTCTCATGGGCAGTGTGAGAAGAACATGGTCTATACTTCTTATTACTATTCATTCATTTGTATTATGATTCCAGTACAGGTCTGTACTTTATGTTTTTGTGTTACAGTAGAATATGTTATGTGTTATACTAGCATAGGTCTTAGATAAGATACACTATGCATGTACATTGTTAGAGCCCTTAGCCTGCAGAATTTGAAGTTTATGTAGTCCAGACAGACAAAGGCTGGGGTAAAGGAAATATTATTATCCCATTATACAACTGGGGAATAGAGACATGGCTTGATTAAGTAACTTCCACAAAGTCCACGAGGAACTCTGTGGCTAAGACAGCAGCTGAATCCAAATCATGAACCCCATGATATGCCTTAACCATAAAACCTCCCTTCCCTTCAGTTCTGTGTGAACAATTACATTTTCTAGGTTCTGACTTCTACCTGTTCTGTCTCCAGTGCTCCCACAACCATAGGTGCCTAGGGAAATTATTTTTGACGAGAGGGCCGTGAAATCTTTTTAAGCATGCTATGGGATGCCACATGAGATTAGCATGGTTAGGTATGCAAACACCTGTATACAATTCATGAGATAAACTCGGTGATTTCAAATAGGAATCCATAGCATTAAAACCCTTCTGACATGTAGCATTTCTGAGTTCTTTGCAACAGAAGAATTATTCTGTTTTCCTGTAGTTAAAAAATAAGTGGAAACTAAGAGCAGACATTTCTAAGGGGTGCCTTGAATCTAAAAAGATTGAGAACCACTGGATTAGGGCCTTAGGTCATTGACTAGGACTCCACTGTGCCAGCTGCCAGCAAGTCACAACACGGTTATTATTCATTCTTTATATACAGTGTTTTAGTGAAATCTTTACTCATACTGAGAAAGTAAGATAAATCAATACTGACACAGAAGTCCAAAATGTAATAATGTCTTATGGTAGGTATTGATTGCAAAAAATACTGACCTTTAGGGAACATTCACAATAATTGCTTTTATCTCATGATTAAATTTTGGCCTCATTCTGAAGACCTTATAAATTTAGACTTTCATAAGCACTAAGGTATACAATACACAGTAAGCCAAAGAAGGGTCCCAGAGAGATGAAGCTGTTATGTCTCCTTTGGCTGATTATGCGAAACCTATTAGATAAATATTGAAGTCTTGGAACAAATAATAGATATAAATGAAATAGAAATTTACAGCATATATTATAGTAGAAGTTTGAGACCTCTAACTTACTTTTCATTATGCAAAAGGAATTGTGCTTAGGAATTGTGTAAAGTGTATATGTTGGTTTGGCCTGTAGAAAATATTTTGATAGCTATTTGCCAAATAAAACAGACAGTTTCAAGCAAATATTTCTTGGATCTCTCTTTTATAGTAGATTAGGAGATTCCATGGGGCCTAACAAAGCATATTCCAAAATACTTTAGTTAACTACAGTCATGTGTTCTGTTAACCTCATAAAATCCATGTTAAATTGACATAGAAGAGAATGTATCAACTACAATGTGTGAAAGATTAACGTTTTCTTTGATGAGCCGAAAATAGATTGGATGATTCCAAATTTTTATTATCTTGTGTTATTTTATCTCCCTGAGAGTAGCTTTTCCAGACACATTGCATTCATCCTTACCAATGTTAGCTCTTGTTTTGCTGACAAAGCATTATTAGACCTGTAGTTTGAAAGCATGCAGACTTTTGATAAAATTCTCCTACAGCAATAAGCAGCACTGAAGTTCTGAGAAATCTCTTATGTAAGTCTGTTCTAAATCCGTGTCCTAACAGAAAAACTGGGGACAGTGTGTTGTATCGAGTTGCCATTGCGCATGCCAAAATGAGCCTTGTCCATTGCTGTCCATTAAAGATGAATGCAGCACTCTTCACAGAATAAGGAATAAGAATCATGTGTCTGCTAAGTGATATACTGAAACAGAAAAAAGACTGTCCTTAAGAGCATAATCTAAGGCCAGGTACAGACATTACACTTTTACCCACATAAGTGATTGGAAACTGGTCTATACCCATAAGAGAACAAAAGTTCAGCACACAAAACCAGTCTATACCCATAACAGAACAGAAGTTTGGTGCACACAGACTCTTAAAAACAGTGATCTAGACTTAAAAATGATCTAAACTACTCTGCTTACAGAAGACCATGTAACTTAAATCGATTCCAACCTTGGGCTTTTTAAATGTCTGTCTCTAGCCTAAGTGTCTAAATTATCATACTTTCTTCAGTTCCTGCTTTAAAATTAGACACCAAAGTTATAAGTAGTGTATAAATATCATACAGAGATAGTAATGCTATATTCAAAAAAGTATTCATAAAAATTTAGATGAGTGATTCTCAACAAGGACACCACAGTTGCCTGAAGTGCTTTGAGAATCTTTCAAGGATACCATACGGTACCATTGCAATGTTTACACTGTTAGTTGTGCAGACATAATCCCCAAAATAAACCCAGTGTTAAAACGCTCTGATCTCCTGGAGCCTTTCTGAGTTGGTTGCAAATTCCTGTATTATATTTCTGTAGAAAAAAAACTAGCGAATGCTGGAAGCTGGTATGTTCCAAGTGGTGCCTTGAGTCTAAGGAGAGATGTCTTGACCTTAAAAATTTTGAGAACCTCTGGTTTAGGTATTATGGTGTTTAGTAGTATTACTCTTACAAGAGACAAAGATATAAAAATAAATAGAATGGTACATGTCAAGGTACCTATTGTAGTGTTTGAGGGCATTTTTATTTCTATAACTACATAATTGTAAGTGTGGAACATATGGACATGATATGCCTATAAGGATTTGGTTGCATACATCTTTATTTCAAATGTTTTTTCTTTTGGGGAAAAAGGTTAGATAGACATTACTTGTTTTCTTATTTGTTGTCTGCTCTTGATCATTTTTGACTGTAAATGATAACAGCTCTTTAAAAATGTAAACATTCTTCTGCTGGTGTTGTGACTGTGGGCTCTGCAGCACCTACCTCGTTTGGTTAGCCTGAGTTTAAGTTCAATGGGTTTGGCTTGTGTGGCATAGCAAACCTTCAGTTTGAAATTGCACAACCCAGCTATGTGACAATAAACTGTTCATAAAGTATCAACAGAGGGAGAAGAGAGGAGAAGGGGGAAGGGAAAGAAATAGGCTGCAAATCTTGTTGTGTATGTGTGGAATATATTAAATATGTGCAGTGTAATTTATTTTTGTACTAGATATGCTTGTATATTTTGTATAAGGAGCTGATAGATAACCCTTTATCCTGGTTTCATAATCGTTTTCATTTTAAAAGATTGTTGTGAAGAAGTACCTTTTGATAACCATACTTTATGCACAGTCAATATACCTATAACACAAAGTAAAAACCAGCACTGAATATTCAAGCTACAGTGAGACAATGATATATGCAAAGTATTATATGTTTATATAATACTTTGCATATATCATTGTCTCACTGTAGCTTGAATATTCAGTGCTGGTGCAACAAAGTTCCTGGCGTGGCTCGCCACTCGGCTCCAAACTCCTCAGCCTTAGTTTGAGACTCTCAGGGTCCTGCCCCTTTATGGTTATCTCACCTGTCACAACTTGATGTTCTAGTTTCATAAGGAGTCTGCCCCAGGAAGTGGATGCAGGTTTTGGGGTTCGTCTTTGTCTGAACCTGGGCCCTTCCTGGCCTTAGCTCACTTTTAATCTAGCTGGTTCCCACTGCCTGGGGTTCACTGCACCAGGATCCTAGGTTCTTGAGCTCCAGCTCTGGCCCTTTGTGGGCTCTGGGTCATTTGGCACCTAAGCACACCCCTTGTGGATGCAGGAATTACACTCCCCAGTTTTTACTGTAAAATATCCAGTCTTTTGACATGCCACAGTCTTCCCTCTAAATGTATTTGGACACCTGTCTGTACTCAGCACTCCAGGGTTCCAGGCCCCCAGAGTGTGCTGAGCTGGGTGCCCCTGATGCAACTTAGTGGCCTCCAATGTGACCCTTACAGCCACCCCAGTCCTCCAATCCAAATGTAAATCAAAAGCATGAGCATCTGCTTCCAAAGCATAACGCTCACAAAACACAAGTTCCCCTGTCGGGGTTAATTTTACCTGGCAATAGAACCAATGGAAAAGGTTCAAGGCCCTCTTCTTGTGTTGCTCACAGTGTCTGTTCTGCCCTTCTGTGGTAGAAAGTCTTTTCTGCCACAGTCTGGACTGGCTTCTCCCTGGTGCTCTGCCTCCTGTGGCTCATAAGGCCAGACTGCCCTTTCTGGGCCAGGCCCTGGGGTTTTGAGCCTCTCCCTGGGTCATCTGACCATCTATTCCCCCCCTCCCCCCCCCCCCCAGGCCTGCCAGTCACTACCTGGAGCAGGTAGCCATCTTATTTAAGGTCCCTTTTTGCCATTAAGTCTGTTCAAGGGGCTGAGGTGGCCATCAGGCCCTGGTTTTCCTTCCCCTGTCAGTAATGGGTTAGGGCCTCCATTACACTCAAAAATATATGTACAGTATATCTATCAGATAGACACACATATGGGATGGGAGTTCTTATATTTGTGTTCAAATGGGTTTTAACACAAATACAAGAATTACTCTTGTAACGTGACTGAACCTTAATAATGTCAAAACTATTCCTCAGCATGTTGTGCTGGAGTATGAGTTGCTTTGTCTGTGTATTTCATTTGCTGAATTTTTAGTTTAAAGTTGATGGTTAACCTAGCAGATATGTATGTCACAATTACTGATTACTTTAAATATATGTACCTCATCTTAATGAAATATTTGCCAAGGGAATAATATTTTAAATATGTTATCACATGTGGGAGACACACAGCTAGAGCTTTTGGTTTTGACCCGTGGACTCATTTGGTATTTATAGATTATGTGTTTTTTCATGCTGTATGGTTATATTTATCTTAACACACAGCTGATCAGGACTGTTTGGAGCATGTGTAGTAATTCGTCATTCAGTCAGCATGAATCAAAGTGTGATGCATCCATGAAGAAAGGGGGGTATTTGTAGGAAGATGTGGTGCTATGGTGGTGTGCTCTGTGCATGGACCAATGGAATAGGTTTGGCACACCGTGGAAAATATACTTCACACTATACAGAAGACCGGTAAATTTGCAGTACATTTAATTAACAATACATAAAGGTGCTGTCAAATCACCAGACCAGGAAAAACTGAGTGCTGTTTTATTTCTTCCTTTGCTTGCTTGAAGTCCCAACATTGTTGCAACAATAGTAGGTTAAATATGTGCAGATGGAAGTGATATTTTTGCATGTCTGGGCTTCTCTAAGGAATATTGATTTTATGAAAACAAAGATATTTGAAAGGTCAGAGCTGTCCAAGAACACTTTTTTTTTTAAAAGGCCCCATGATGTTTTTCTTGCTGATAAAAGAGACGGGTGTGTTTATTAAACTGTGCAAACCATATGATGCTTCATATTTTTCCACTTGATTTCCTGCAGGGTGACTTCACTTGGAAAAGCATGTCAGGGCGCAGTGTTCGGCTGAAGTCAGTTCCCGTTCAAAGCCTTTCAGAGCTGGAGCGGGCTCGACTACAGGAAGTGGCTTTTTATCAGTTGCAGCAGGACTGTGACCTAGGTTGTCAGATTACTATTCCCAAAGGTAAGGGCTCTATCAACTATTTCTGTTTAGAACTTTGCAAGTTAAAACTCTGCTTGGTAAACCACAAACAGCATAACTTGGTAGTGCACGTAGAAGATAGTGAGTTGGTCACTGCTCAGCATGAATTGTGTATTATGCTTCTATTCAATAATAGCATTGTCGTAAACTATGAAGAATTTCAAAAGTGAATTGTGGTTTTTAGGTGCTTCTGTTTGTAAGTATATCCAATGTGAGGTACCTTTAAGACTCCTTTGCAGGCAGTGAATATTAAGTACTGTTTAAAAAACAAGACCTTAAAAGTCCTCTAAATTTGAACCCTTAAAAAAAGAGGAACTTGAAACACTGAAATCTTTTTGAAAATCTTGGCCAATTACAATATGTCTTTCTAGTGCAAGGCAGCACCCTGCAGAGACAGCTTATGCCAGCTGTGTATGTTGGCATGAGGATACTCAAGTTAGCTCGAGGAATCTCTGCAGGGTGCTATTTTGTCCTGTGTAGACTTATCCTAGGGTTTTTCTCCCAAAGTAAAAGATTAGCTCTCAGAATTTGGATGCAATATAATACTGTTAAAAATTATCTTGGTCACTATGGACAAGACCCGTACCAGGGGTGGGCACTTATTTTGGCTGGAGGGCCATTTTAGGAATTGTGTTGAGCTGTTGCAGGCCAGAGGTGGGGTGGGTAGTGCTGACTCAGTACCCAGGTCCATCTGCCCTGCACCCACCAATGGGGGCACCGTATGGAGTGGGCAGGCGGGTTCTCCATGGAGACCGGATTGGGCAGAGCGTGCTCAGTGGGTTGGATGTGATGGGACTGTGGGGAGTGGCATCCAAGAGCAGGACACTTGGGCAGGGGTCAGGTCCAGGATCACAGTGTGGTGCAGGGCCTAGAACAGAGCCATGATCTGCTGTCTGCACAGTAGGGATGTGCAGGGAACAGACCACAACTCTGCCCTGGGCCCTGGCTCCATGCTGTCACCACCCCACAATCCCAACCTTGGCCTCCGCTTGCTCCATCCAGGGCCTGTGATAGATGGAGTGGATGCAGAGCAAACTGGTCAGCAGGGCTGGGTCAGCAGCATTGGAGATGCTAATGGCAGTAGCCAAGAGGAGCTGCCACTGTGGGGGCTGTCAGGAAACAGAATTTGGTCACCATGCCACCCCTGCCCTGCAGCGTGCCCCAAGGATGGGGGTAGTGGCCACACACACCATGGTCTGCGCTGTGCCCAGGCTAGGTGGGGCCAAGGGACCTACCACAGGACGGATAGAATCCCTTGGCTGGCTGGCTGGGTCTGGCCCACAGGCTGTATTTTGCTCACCTCTGATCCAAACCATAATGAAGACAATGGACAGAGCTCTACTGCTTTTGGTGAGTTTGGATTGCTCCATTTAAGATAAATAATGACCTATACTTTGGTGATCTTCAAATCCATTTTTTCTGTTTTCTCTCCACACTACTGTGCACTTATTTAGGAAGTAAAAGAAATTCACAACTCTAGCATTATTTCAGGTCAGGATATTGTGTAGTTCGGGGTGGTCAACCTGCAGCATGCGTGCCACATGTGGCATGGGAGGTGTCTGTGTGTGGCACATGAAATATTGGGGAGGAGACAGCACAGCTGCTGATAGGGCAGGAAGCAGAATGCAGAGCAGTAGATCAGCAGGGAGCACAAGGCTGACAGCAGAAAGCAGAGCAGCAGATATGTCAGGGAAGGGGATTGGCCTGGATCTTGCGGAGAATGCAGGGCTGATGTATGGCATGCTTGCCAAAGAAGTTGGTCTCCAGTGGTCTAGATTTTACGGCAGCATGACCTAGCTAGAGATGCCACAGGGCTAGATTTTGAATGGCTCATAGCTTTTGAAGTTCAGAATATCTGCAATGGATAACAATACTGAAACTATAAGAGAACAAAAAGTGTGAGGCACCTTCTTGCATACAGTATTCTTAAATCTTCTTGAATGTGCCTGAAATCCCTGCCAAAGTTGATAATGCCAGAAATACCAGCAACGGCAGAGTAAGTTTTCCACCTACTATAGGCTTCATTAATCACCAGCACAGGTCCACTATCCCCTCAGAAATACATGCAGGAGATATGAAAATAATGTTAAGCCAGAAATACTGTCAACAGCACCTCTGTAATATGTTTTGATTGTTTGAAATGCTACTTGTATACTGAGGGCCAATCTTTTGTGCAAGCATGCCACAATGTAGCCCTGCACCCTTCCCAAGTGCCACTCCTGTCTGCCCCCTTCCCATGCCCAATCTGCTGCTCTGCTTTCTGCTCCCAGCCCTCTTTCCTGACTGATCAACAGCTCTGCTTTCTATTTCCTTCCCTATGCTCCATGCCCAGTCTGCTAATTTGCTTTCTGCCATATCTGTCACTCTGCTCCCTCCCTGATGTGCTATGTACCCTATGCAGAAGCTGCCAGTGCCAGTTGTGGTATTCCCATGCTGCTGGTTGGCCATCCCTGCACAAGTAGATCAATACAGATTATAAAAGGAAATCTCACCCAAGCCTTTGGTGTACATATTAATATTCAGATATTTTGAGATTTTTCAGCTTTGCAAATTTCATTTTTTCACGGCAGTCCTGTGTAATGTTTGTTATTACTAGCAAGGTGAGCTGTGAAAGTATAGACATCTTACAAGAGGAACTGGAGTGCTACCAGCTGGAGCAGCCAGTGCTTCTGCACTTCAACCACTACAAACTTAATTCCTGCCTGTGTAAGATTTACTGGTCAGAAGTATACCCTGCCAGTTTATTAATGCCAGGCACAGGAGAACGTGAACCTTACACCTCACCACCTTTCTATTTGGGCAAGCATTTAATAACCAAAGCCAGACCAAGGTGTTGTTCAATGGCTCTCTGCTTTATTTCATTTATTTTAATTGCCCTTTTAAGTTGTTCTATTTCTCTTACTGTGAGCTGCCCTGAACCATTGTTTAGATGGTGACACATAAATCACATCAATAAATAAATAAATCCACATGGGAACAACTTTTAACTTATGTGTGTATAGGTGAAACAGAGTTTAAGTAATGCCTTTATGGATTGAATAGGATGATTCTAAACATACAAAATTGTATGTAAAAATAACATCAACCATAGGTAAGCATCATAACATAAAATTTACTTTTCAGTAACAAAGTCCAGGACTGCTGCATCACTTCATGCACTACTCACCAGTTTCCCAATTCTTGGCTATTTCATGTACTTTTCATTTGTACATCTGTGTTATGATTTAGATAAAAAACAAATTATTCTCATATCACAAAACATTCTTCAGTTTTGTCATATTAGACTTCTCAATGTTTGTAATTGTGGTTGGGATTGGCAGGAAAGCTTGCTTCGTGGTTTGAGCAGGGGGCGGTGGTTGGGGAAATTGGAGTTCTTGGGTTTTGCAATGTTGTATTGTATGGGGAATCCTCTAGATTGTGGTTTGTTTGTTTATTGTAAGCCACTCTGAGACTTTTGGAGAGAGTGAGATACAGTTTTCCCTCGCTTTATCCTGTACATGCGTTCCTGGAAAATGGCGCATAACTTGAATTCATGCCAAGGGAACCCACTTTACAATGTTACAAGTAAGGATACATTCGAAGACGTCGACTGTACTGACCCCCCACACCCATTTCTACCACTTTTAAGAGACAATTTTGGTATTTGCCAACAGCAGATGGTACACACAAGCACAGGGTGGTGGTGAATGTTTAGTTGGTGTGAAGAGAGACTGGTGAAGGATTCATTGATGGACCAGAGAAAGGGGTAGGAGATAAGGTAGCGGAACTCTTAGAAATCATAATGGGGATGGCAACTACAGAAATACGTGTCACAGACAATGAGCGAGGAGCACAGATCCACACAGGAGACTATATTTTGGTGCGCGTCACTCCCCACAATGCACCGCACAAAACAGCTATCTGTGGGCTTCCACAACACTGACCGCATAAAAGTGAATTTACCTTGTATATAATGAATTTTTGATATAAAAAGGGTCATCACATAAGAGTCAGTTCACACATACAGAACTCACATAAAGTGAAGGGAAACCTGTATAAAACAAATAAAATCAGATCAAACTGAACAAAATATTAATATAATGCAATTCTTGTCAGGTCTGCATAGCAATCAGTGAGTGTGTGTTTGTGTGTGTGCATGTGTGTGTATGGATATATATATTCACACACACATATATATATATTCTCTCTGTCTTACACACACACAGAGTTATATTGTATCAAAACATGTTGCTCCTCAACTTGAAATTATATTGAAGGATGCTATATGTTTATAATTAAAAATTGAATTTGGTTTTGAAGTGTTTCAAGAAGAAACAGCCCTGTGAAAAGACTAGAGACCTGGACAGATCTTTTGGAGTCTGGAAAAACACAAATATGTGTTGTAGACAGGGTATGAAAGTCAGGCCTGTTGCTCATGGGAGGAGGGGTTCTGGACTGTCCTTGGTATCAGAAGCCTTGCAGTGCTCACAAGAGGTTCCCAGCTTAGTGCCACATGACTTTTATGACCAGTTACAACAGTATTAACACTTGATCACCAATAACATACTTCATAAACTTTAGGCCCCCTCAAGTGAAGTAAGCACTTCAAAAGCATAGCTAATTCTTTTTGTCACCTTGATTTGAGTATATCAATGTGATAATGCAATCCAGTGCAGTATGACTGCAATAAATATCTCCCAATGAAAGAAGTCAGCTCTTGTTACCTTAAATATAGTAAGATTTATTTGGCATAGGAAACAAAGAAGAAAACAGACAAAATGCAAATGAATCCATATGTAATTATAAAACATGCTAAGACTTGGCCAGGGATCTTGGTTAAAGATTAAACTATGGCATAAGGATATGTGTCTCTACTATAATTTTGATTCATACTGGGTTCTTTTTCTTTCTGTCTGCAGTCACCATGTCTTTTACCTCATATTTCCCATCTGCCAGATTTAAATGTAGAAATGTATATTCCCCCTAGGACAGGGTATTCAGGTGAGATCCTATCATTAAAAATGAGATGATTGTGTAATTTATCTACTTCTGATGGATTTACTCTTTGCGCAGTTTATTAATTAAGCTTTTGATATTCTGAATGATTCAAAATAGTTTTAGTTTAATTCTTTTTCAAGTCTACCTGGATATATTGGGAAAATCAAAGATCATTTTTTTAGAATCAAAGATTTTTTTAAATCTCTGTGGACATGTCAGGGGTAGGTGCCCAGGCCTGGGTGATAACGTGACCTGGATTGTCCTAGAGATGCCACCGCCTCTTGTCCTTCTTTCCTGCCACGTCTTGTTGCAAGTTTAATTCACATAACAGGAGGCAGTTCATTGTTAGGACACAATCCTCATAAAGGTAGGATTTATCACTTTCAGTAGTCACAGTCCAAATCCTGTCCCTTTAAGGGCTGGCCAGACTTACCAGTTTGGTTGCCCTGTATGTTTAAACAGAGCACTTCTGGATTGGAGGTCCACCACAGCTATGCTCCCTCCACATCCACCAGTTTAAAAGAAATATGCAATAACAGAAAATGTTGGGGCCATTCACCCCTCTCACCATGTCCAAGAGCATTGCAGTTGGGAGCCTCTGTTCCCTCTCACTTCCCTACTTCTGGTCAGTGACAGCTGCCTTTAATTCTCCTTCTGGACACTGGGTGTCCAATCTGCTGGCCTCTCTGCCCACTGTTGCCTTGTCACACACTCAGGGGGTTCATTTACATGGAGTCTTCTCTGAGCCAGGTTTTCTTCCTAACCCAGCAACCAGCAGTTTCTGAGTTCCCTGCTGTGCCATGGAGCACAGTCAGGGCTGAGGGAGGGACACAGCCCTGCTCTGTCACTCTTGTACAATCTCAAATAGTCTTGATTCATTACAAAAGGTTATCAAAGGGCAGGGTTGGATTAGGTAACTTCTTCAGATCTCTTCTAGCCCTACATTTCATGATTCTTCCTTAATTGTGGGAGAACATACAATAAGAAATCTGAGATATGCTTAACAGCTTGGTAACTGCCAAAAGGTAACTGTTGAGAAAATAGGCTGTGTCTTCCTTGCAGAAATAGGTGTGCTTTTGCATTACGGTAGTTAACTGAAAGGACCTGTGTTGTTGTAAAATCACAGTTAAGACAAGGATTGGTCATTTTTACCTCAGTGTAGTTGAGGAAAACTTAGTCTACTTTATCTCCACTAGGCATTTACATCATGATATCCATCTCAAATGTGCTACCTCTGTATAAAAACTTTATACCTATTTGTGCAGTGCAGTGATGAGAGAGATTTGTGCAGTGATGAGAGAGCCTGAGGGTGAAGTGTATTAATAGTGTCTACCTCTTTCCCTTTAGCATAATATTTCAAAAGAAAGAATATATAAAATGTTGTTCAAGTCCAGGTTTGCCTTTCCTGACCTTCCCTGTCTGCTTATAGATTATGCTTGGATGATGCCTGTTTCAGGAAAGGACAGGGTTCACCTTGGTCCTCCCTTGACTATGAATCAGGGATGCTCAACCTCTGGCCTGTGAAGCAAATACAGCCTGCAGAGTCATTGCATCTAACCCATGGAGCTTCCCATGGGTTAGGAAGTTTGGCAGCAGCGGGAAGCGAAGGCTATTAATACAACCACACACTCCCCCCTGCCAAATCCCAAGCCTCACACACCCTGTTAAGGCGAGGTCAGGATGGGCTGCCACCCTTTCACCAGCCCCTTTTGCTTCTGGGCCAGGCCACACTCAATTCCTTCCCTGCGGAGCTGGGTTGGGATCTGGGCATGTCCCCTTCCTCCCCACCCCCTTCCCTCCCTGAAGCGTTGATTTGGGACCTGACCATGCCTCATCTGCCTCCCCCACAGGGCTGGGCCCACACTCCTTCCCTCTCAATGGGGCCAGGTCAAACTTCTTTATTCTCTGGGGCTGCACTGGGACCAGCCTGCCCCCTGTCCCCTTTCCCATGGCCAAATGATGCCTGTTGTGCCCACCAGGCAAAAGCTGCATTAGCTTGTTCAGCAACATACCTAAGCATCTACCAAAAATTAAGTGTGCGCATCACTGCTTGGATAAAGAGAACTGCATTTTAAACATATGCTCATGTGTTTACCCTGAGTTGGTGCTTCATGGATCCACCTTTGGGTGAGAAGAATGGAGGACGCTTTTGGCCTGATTATAGTTGAGGAGACTTTATAGGACGAGGAAGTAAGAAAACAATGAGGAAGGGGGAGATAAGCTTTAAAAAAAAACGAACCCCCAAAATATCCAAACTCTCCCCCCATCCCAACATTTTAGAGTGCATGAATGTGAAAGAAATCTTGAGCAGCCTATTAGTCACCTTCATTTGTGTATAACAATCTACAATCCATTGCAAAGGAAAATACACAAACCAAGAAGCAGCCAGCAAACCTTTGGTCAAAGATGGGAAGCTTTTATTTTTTTTTTTTTAACAAAAAAAGAACAAAATCGTTCTCATGGAAATTAAAAAGAACACACGGAGATGATTAAAGCTTGGAGAAAAGAGAGAAGAGAGCATCAAGCCATTAAGAGAGTGAGCTAATGAATTAATACTCAGATGATATAAGGAAAATATAAAAATCATTTTTTAAACATATATCAAGGCAGTCAACATACAGGAGTATGCTATGTTAGGAGCAAATACTATGGCAGCTTATGTGCCTGGTACAGCTTTTGGCACAATAGAGCTCCCTCTGTAGAGCATTAGAAATAGCACATGATGATAATAGACTTTCTTTCTTTCTGTTAATTTAAAAATTAGAAAAGAAAGGAAAGAGTACTAATTCTAAAAAAAAAAAAAGCAAAAAAACCTAGTTTCGTACAATGTGATGTGTGAGCACAGATGGCTGAGCTTTGAATTATTTTTGTAATTGGTCTTCAAAAAGATAAATAAAGGAAAAATGTATGGATAATTAGGAAGTAATGAAGCTGTATAAATACAGCTGCTGAAAAAATAAGCCCAGCTAAGAGGATCACTGGAAAAACTGAATAATATGTACAAATAGCATATGGTAGGCAATCTTAGGCATTTGGGGAATAATTTAATTAATGTCCTGAAACATTTTATGAAAAGTCCTGGAGAATTAAGGAGGTGCTTCCAAAAGAAATGGGTGGGGGAGGGAACTGTATGTAGTCCCAGTATTAAAAAATGAGAATGTGATAGATCTGAACTTTACTGAAACATGAAAATCACAAAAAGAATTCATTCAGATTTGGCTCGTGAGCATTGGAATGTGAATTGCAACCTGGCCCAAGGCCTGTAAACAAAAGCTAATAGTAAATGTCTCTTTTTCTAGGATAAGGACCAAGTTGGATTGTAACTGGGTTTAAATCTGTTTGATCAAATGAACTGGCCTGGAATTTCTATTTAATTATCTCCTGGCTCTGCTTTAAAACACACAGTTTTTAAGGGAAGGAACAATGCCCGTATTTACATTCTGTGAGACTGAGGGGGCTCCATTGTGCCTTTAAGGTCTGTTCGAGAAAGTCCTACTGAGAACTAACTCCTGGTTGCACTGCACCTGAAGCAAATGCAGCTGCTGCTTGAACTCTGTGGCTAGGTACAGACATTACACATAATCTGGATTAAGTGATTGGAAATTGAACCAAACCTGTAACTGTACAGAAGTTTGGGGCACAAACTGGACTAGACATGGTGGAACCAGTAGTCCTGGATCAATGTGCACTCAGACTTACATGAATTAAGTTAGTCTGGTGCATTGAACTCCTGTACCAGATCCCCTGTCGAATCACGTTAGGTTGCTGTCTGCCAGCATCCCAGGCTCCTTTGCAGGTCCCCCCAATCCCTCTTTGCAGGGAGATGTGCTATAACTTAGCTATGCTCAGCTGCGCCACCCCTGAGCTCTCACCAAGCTGAGTCAGCAAGACTTCTATTCCCAGCCCCACCCCCTGCCTGCTGCCAACTGTCAACCACAAGCTTGGGGCAGGGAAGGGAGCATCTGTAGCTCAGTATTTTTCTGTTTTTATACAATGTCCCTAAGTGGGGGGAGGGCAGGAGGACACTCCACAGAAGAAAGGATCGGGCCCCTCAGAGCCCTGGAGAATAGCAGGGGATTCCTGCAATTGCAATTCCTACAATCGTACTGGGCACCTGCTGCTGCCACCTGCTGTTCATCGGAGCTCTGAGGGGCCTGATCCTTACTTGTGCCAAGTGTTGGCCAGGCTGTTGGCATGCCTGGGTGACCCACTCTGCAGCTCTCCTGGAAGCCTAGGGCCAGGCATGGGAGACGGTCCACTGTAACAGGGGTTGGGGAAGGGCTTGCTCCTACCCAGGAGCCAGTCAGGCATGGCCCAGCCACCCGGCTCCCCTCAGCATTCTCCAGCAGCCGAGGAGCCCATGGGGCACAGTGGGAGGTGTACGGGAGCATCCCCAACCTGCTGGTCTCGGCCAGTGCAGGTAACCTGCAAACCATCCCCACCAACCGTTGAAGGTCTGTTCTGTTCCCTTCCAATCTATCCTACGCTGCTTACAGAAAACCACATAGGTTAGCTCAATTCCACCTCAGGCTTTTGGAACACGTGCACCTAACCAGAAAGAACAGTTACCATGCCACCGTTAAGATGGTGTAATGCCAGCTGGCCTCTGGGCCCAACCAGCTCTGATACCGTCGCTTACTAAGATAAAGCTGTGGCTCTTTATCCCAACTTTGCTCTTTCCTTTAGCAGAGAAGTGTGGTTAGCTGTGTTAGCTTGAAGTCAGGCAGAAGGCAGGGCAGGGTATTACCTTATAGACCGTCTAATTCAGAGGGATCAACTTTTATAAACAACAGCTTACTGCATCACATGCTATGAATAGACCTGTAGGGAGCAGGGGTTCTAAATAAAAAGAATAATTTAAATGAAAAGGATAGGGAAGGGGGGAGGAAAGGACTAACTCATTTAGAGAGGCATAAACATTTGTAAGCAACAACACTGTCAGATGCTACAGGTGGACCTGCAGAACTTTCCTTTCCTCCCTCCTTCCCTATCCTTTGTACAGTAATTAAATTACTGGTTTCTTTTTAAAAGCCCTGCTCCCTGCAGATCCATTCAAGGTCTTGCTTACCAAAGCTTATGCCTCTCTGAATTAGGCAGGCTATAAGGTACCACCTTGCCCTGTCTTTTGCACTTTCCTATTATTGAGGATCATGAGTTTCCCCCTTTGCAAAACTGGTTCTGCCTACCGTTGTTGTCCTTGCATCACCTTTGAGCTCAGGGAAACCCAAGAGCAAGTACAGTTTGATCCTTCTTCCAATCAGGAAAGACTCCTTGTACCCTCTCCCCATGTATTTGTATAACCATTAGAGATGAGCACAAATCTGCCTCAATGAGAAAGAGTAAAATGGGAGCTCTGGGCCTGATCCAGTGCCGATGCAGTCACTGGGGGTCCATAACTTCAGCGACACTGGACCAGGCACTTTGTGAAAAAATGGCCATACTCAAATCACCCTCTATCAAAAATATTTTATGCTCATACACTCTCCTGTGTACCATTTTTTTCTTCCCTAAACATCTGACATCATAGATGAGCACTGTTCAGTATATAGTCTACAAACAATGTTGTGATATAAAAAGTAGTTGATGTTTTCACAGAATTGTGTGAACAGAATGTATGAATACATCTCTTGGCTGCCCAAAATTTTGTCAGTTATATTTCTCACTGGTATTGTGCCACATGCCATAATCACACAGGCAAACCTAGTAGTGAAGTAAACACTTTGTGTTATTACTGTGATAACAATCCAGCTGACTGCAGTTAGTTTCAAAATTCCTTCCTTCAAAATGAAATAGGCATCTTGGGATGCAAAAGAAACTCTGTATTTGCAACAAAATAAAATGCACAGAGTACTTTCCATGATCACCTACTGTGTTCCTTCCAACATTGTAAAGAGGAAGGTTTTATAAATACAGGAAAGTTGTTGACTCTTAGATTTTTTTTATTTAAGAAGTTATGAACTTATAGGACTCTTTAATTCTTTGATTCCATCTCTAGGAAATCTGTCTCCCACTTCCCCAACAGACTGCAAAAGTAGGAGCTGCTTGGTAAACACAGTGGCTTGGTACTGACAGTCAGAAAACCCAAGGCTGATAACAGGTTTCTCTAAACTAACTTGATTGAACTGATAAGCAAGTCTGATGTTCACATTTCAAACCAGAAAGGCAGCCAGACCCCTGCAGTGGCTGATACCAGTAGCAGGGGGCCACTAGATCAGGCCTCCCAACCTGCCAATCACTGCAGAGAGGCCAGAGCCCAGCAGTTCCCCCAGCCACTTTCTCTCCTTAGCCTACAGCTGGCTGAGGAGTGGGCACTGGGGGGAACCCGCCACTGGCACCTGACGCCCAGCTGGAGTCTCCCTAGCATAGGGGAGGGGAGGGGGGGAAGTCCCCAGCAGAACATTTCTCCCTCTCTCCCCTGTACCCAGAGCAGGGAGTTGGGCAAGTTCCCTAGCCACATACTGGAAACCCCAACATTGATCCACCAGCTGAGGTCTCCCTGGTGCATGGAGAAGGGGGAAGGAGGAAGCCCCCAGCGGGACATTTCTCCCTCCCCACCCCCCAACTCCCACCCTGCCAGCAGCCAGGTAAATCTCCTAGCCACATCCCCTTCTTGGCCAGTGGACTGGAAGAGGAGGCAATGGGGGTGAAAAACACCCCCTCTAACCCCCACTGGACCCACAGTGGGGGGGAGGTTTACACCCTCACCCCCAAGCTGGAAGCCAGGAGCCTGTCCATGTCCCTTTCTGAGACAGCAGGCCTTCTGAGGAGGGAGTGAGAGAGGGGTAAAATCCTCCCCTCCCACCTGCACCGGGCACAGCTCAGCTGGGGGTCCAGAGCTTGGTGCAGGGGAGTGTGTTTTCCCCCCTCCTTGCTCCTTTCTTAGTGGGCCTGCAGCTGAGGAAGAATCATAGCTGGGTACCTGGCTTCCAGTTGGGTGGAGGGAGTAAAGCCCCATTGTAGGCTTCCCCACTCTGCACCAGTCACAGCCCAGGTGCAGAGCCAGGTGGTGGGGGGAAGCCCGTAGTGGGGGCTTTACTCCCCCAACTTGATCTGGAAGTCAGGAGCTGGGCTGATCACCTGGCCATGCCCCTTTCTTGGTTGCCCAAATACGTATTGCACAATTTCTATTGTGCCAGGGAGATGAGATCTGTAGAGTAAATTGGCAGAAAAAAATCTGAGGAAGGATACTCTGCCCTCCCTGACAAGATGGAGAAATGTGTGTAAGGACCAGTTAAGATCACATTCAGAACTGGTGGGATCCATTGGCCGCATGCAAATGAGCGTGGATATTTGTTTCCCTGGGGACAAGTAACAGCAGCACACTGCTTGTTCCTGAGGAATGCTTGTGGTGTGTATGCTCTGGTGCATGGCAGGTTACCCTGGGTGGGGCTGGGGAGGCTGGGGCCAGCAACTGTGCTGACCCCAGCAGCCTTACCTGGGGTCCTCTGGGAACTACAGCGGTGGCACTCCTACAGCTGAGATCCTGGTTGGCAGCTGGAGCTACACTCCAGCCAGGCAGGTTCCAGTTTTGGGCAGGTGCTGCTGCCACATGTGCCACCCCACTTACTTTTTGGCATGGGCTTTATTGGACCCTAGGATCTCCTGGGGTCAACCCTTCTCTCCCTGCTCCATGCTGTAAGGTAGCAGCGCAGGGAACATGTGCATGTGCAGAGTGATGGCACGTTAATTTATATTTGTTAAAACGTTTTATGTCGAAGTTAATATATTTTGTTTCTTTTAATTTAAAAGTTTAGGACTTCATAAACTTTCATATTGTTAGCTGTCTGAAAGCAGGAGTGGTCTATAAATGTTTAATGGCAATGATATTAAGATGGTGGAGAGGGGATGTATTACAATAATAATCACAATGTGAGTTGGAGTTATTAATTGTTGATTATGCAACATTGATAGCAGAAAGGCCACCCAAAATGTGGACATGCAAAACAAACTTTTACTGGTTAAAGAAGGTGCTTTCTTGAAAAGGCTGAACTGTTAGTAAGGAAGTGTAGAGGCACTAGCACTGTTGTCGCCCATGCTTGTTCTTGGCATGTTTAACAAGCTTAGAACTCAGTTTTGGTACTAAGAGGAGAAATAAAAACCTACACTAGGCACTAGGTATACAAGGTACACAGAAACTCATGCCTCTTTGTACAACTATTCCTCACTTAACTTCGTCCCGGTTAATGTTATTTTGTTATTACGTCACTTATCTATTAGAGAACATACTTGTTTAAAGTCACACAATGTTTGGTTATAACATTGTTTGGCCGTGCCCTGCTATTAGGTAACTATTGTGGTGTAATTGGATTTACTTGACATCATTTCGCTTAAAGTCGCATTTTTCAAGAACTGTAAGTACAACATTAAGTGAGGAGTAGCTACTATTGGGTGTATGTATGATCTGTTTTGACAAATGGAGGCAGCCTATGATTATTACATTAGGGCTTCAAATGAAAGATGAGGTTCATTCTTTTATATATGTTTAGAGGCTAGATGTTGTTTTAAATCTGCAGGTGAACATGAAGTAACACTATACTTTCATAGTTACATAGCTGAATGTCCTGGAAAACTGAGGGTTTATATTAACATATAAATCAGTTAGCTTATTTATTCTTATGCACTGAAAGTGAGTTTAAAGACAGTTATCTGGGTCTAAGGCCAATGATTTTGATCTGATGATTAACTATTCTGTGAATTGCAGTAGTATGTCAGAGACACAGTCGTGGTTCAAGATCCCATTGTATTATGTGCAATATGAACAAATTGCCAAGATACGATTCCTGTCCCAAAACATTGACAATTGAAGTGAACTTGGGTTCAGGAAAGCATGTAATCCGTCTGTCTCTCTCTCTCTTACATAGATTTCATAGACATTTGGGCTGGAAGGGACCCCGGAGGATCATCGAGTCCAGTCCCCTGCCTCAGGGGCAGGGAGTCAGCAGGGATCATAAGATCCCAGCAAGATAAGCATCCAAATGTGTCTTGAAGGCGTTCAGTGTGGGTGCTTGAACCGCCTCCAGAGGCAGTCTATTCCAAACCTTGGGGACTCGGACAGTGAAGAAGTTCTTTCTTATGTCCAGCCTGAACTAGTTGCGGCGGACTTTGTGGCTGTTCAGTCTTGTCAACCCTTGGGGTGCTCAGGTGAACAGATGTTCCCCCAGATCCTGATGAGCACCCCTGATAAACTTATAGCTGGCCACCAGATCACCCCCGAGCCTGCACTTTTCCAGGCTGAAGAGCCCCATAGCTCTCAGCTTCTCATCATAAGGTCTGTGTTCCTGGCCTCTGATCATGCGTGTGGCTCTCCTCTGCACCCTCTCAAGCTTCTTCACATCTTTTTTGAATTGTGGAGCCCAAAACTGGATGCAGTACTCCAGCTGCAGCCTCACCAAGGCCGAGTACAGTGGGAGAACGACGTCCCGGGATCTGCTTGAGAAGCATCTATGGATGCAAGCCAGCGTTTTGCTCGCTTTACTAGCCGCAACATCACACTGAAGGCTCGCGTCCATCTTGTGGTCAACCATGACCCCCAAGTCCCTTTCATCTCTAGTGCTAACCAGCGTAGCACTCCCAAGCCTATAAGCATAGTGCAGGTTTTTCCACCCATGGTGGAGAACCTTATATTTTTTGGTGTTGAACACCATCAGGTTCTCGTTTGCCCATATCATGAGCCTGTCAAGATCTGCCTGGATCACCCTCCTGTCCTCAGGTGTGGATGCTTTACCCCAGGTGTCATCGGCAAACTTGGCCAGTCCGCTTCTAACACCAATGTCCACATCATTGCTGAAGATGTTAAATAGTATAGGCCCTAGAACAGAGTCTTGTGGGACCCCACTGGTCACAGCGCACCGAGATGATTGGCTCCCGTCAACCAACACCCTCTGGGTCTGACCACAGAGCCAATTCCCCAGCCAGCGGATCGTGGTGAGGCTGAAGCTGCAGTTAGCCAGTTTAGCCAAGAGGTGATCAAGTGATCGTGGGATACCAGATCAAAGGCTTTTTTGAAGTCAAGATATACAACGTCAATCTCTTGCCTCTTGTCCAGGTGATAAGTCACCTGGTCATAAAAGGAAATGAGTTTGGTCAAGAGATTGCTCTCTCTCAATGAGATTTTTCTCTCTCATGTATCTTATTTAGCTGGTCTATAAAGGTGCATATCTACCCTGCCTTCTAACTGGCTGTAGGAGGACAGAGATACAATGAAACAGCACTAATCAGTGTGAGAGGCAGTGGTTTGAATATAACAATGGACTAATTTTCCTAAGTGTCTTTATCACTGCAAAACAGAGTTTTAGGAAAGACAATGGCTAAGTGAAGACATTTGGGGAGGTTAGGGGAAGGTTAGATAGACTTAAAAATGGCTATTCAATCTAACATAGTTCACACAGGTGCAGACCTTAAGAGTAGACTCAGTCTCAGTGATCAGAAATGAGTATAAAACCATAACAGTACAGAAGTTCCTGCACATAGATTTGTCTAAAAATGGCTGAACCTGGTCTAAGAAAGACCTGGATCGATGTACTCTAAAACTTAATTGATCTAGGTTAGACCTCTAATGGTACTTTGGTAGAGTTACCTGGGTTATATTTCTAAAGAGGGTTATATTTCTAAAGCCCAGAAGCTTGCCCCAGCCCTGGGGCCACACTTTTCCTACCTGTCCCCCTGGCACCAAGCTATTTTTAGCCCACTGGCCCCTTGCCCTTACCCCGCCATGGATCAGCCAACCCCAAATCCCCCATCCTGCAGGCTGCTCTCAGTGCCACTGGTTTTATTAGCATTTGCTCCTGTGAGGAGCTGAGGAAATGGGTGGGAGGGATGGGAGGTAGGTTCACTGGGGTACATTGGGAGGCTAAAAACATCCCTTGGTCCTCCCCCTCTGCAGACTCCACCAATCCGCTCCATCCCACCAAAACCTCCCAGACCTCACCAACCTCATGCGGACCCTGCCAGCTTCACTGACCACTCTCACAGATCCTGCATTCCCTCTCCACCCCTCCCATGGATCTTGCCTGTCCCCTGCCCCACCTCCCGCGGCCCCCCCCCCCCATTCCCCTGCAGACTCCGCCTGCACTCCCATCCCCCGGATCATTCCTGTGGATCCTGCTTGCCCCTCCATTCCCTGCAATCCCACCCATCTCACATACCTTAGACTGGGGGGCAATTTTAGCCCTGTCTAACCTCTCCCTAGCCTCTCTGAATGTCTGCACTTAGCCAAGGAGTCAGTTTGGTGGCTGGTCATGGGAGTGCTATGCAGTTCAGGAATACAGCTCCTTAGATATAGTTTGTGAACACCAAGTAAGCATAGTTTAGTAACATCTTGTTCAACATGTACATTTTATATAAGAAACTTTTGTCCCTGGGCGGTTAAGGTAAGCCTCAGTATCTGATCATCCAGGACTTCCGCTACTGAAGTGTCTGTATCTCTATTGGTAGAGGACTGAAGATCCTGCAATCCAAGAAATGCTTCTGCAGCTAAAAGTGCCTTATTGATCCTAGAACTAAAATGTGCCCTAACCTGAACCTCCCTGTTCCCATAGCAGCTAAGTACCGGGGCTTATGACCCTTTCAATTCTAGCATGATTAACAGAGCAACACCCTGTAGCAGAGCAGGAAACTTGGGCTTCCTGACATCCCAAAGCTTCCCTCTTTAGAAATATAACACAAATCTCATAACTCTCACAGGTCAGAGAATAAATGGAACCAATTTAAAGGCCTCTGAACATAACCAACTAGAAAATGATTAGGGATCCTGAGTTCAAGTTGGAAAAAGCAGTTCTAGAAAGGAGCCTGAGGGAACTGAATAGATCAGGGGTCAGCAACATTTGTAGGCAAAGTGTCAAAAACACCTTCAGTATCAATTTGTAAGATGTTGGTGTGCCAGGGGAAGATGGCAGGGGAGCTGTGAGGAGCCCAATCTTTGTTGTGGCAGTGCAGCCCCAGCCCCTGCCCCTGCCCTGCCATCCAACCCAAGAATCATAGAAGTAGGGTCGGAAGGGACCTTGTAGATCTTCAAGTCCAACCCCCCGCCTGAGCAAGAGAAAAACTGGGCTCAGATGACTCCAGCCAGGTAGGCATCAAGCCTCTTCTTAAAGATCCCCAGGGTAGGAGCCAGCACCACTTCCTGTGGAAGTTGGTTCCAGATCCTAGCCGTCCTGACTGTGAAGTAGTTCTTATGGATGTCTAATCTAAACCTACTCTCCAACAACTTATGGCCGTTATTCCTTGTTATGCCAGGGGGCGCTAGGAGAAACAAGGTCTCTCCCAAACCCTTCTGGTCCCCCCTAGTGAGTTTATAGATGGTCACCAGGTTCCCCCTCAGCCTTCTCTTGTGAAGGCTGAACAGGTTCAGGTCCCGCAGTCTCTCATTGTAGGGTCTGCCCTGTTGTCTCCGGATCATGTGGGTGGCCCTCCTCTGGACCCTCTCAATGTTGTCCACATCCCTCCTGAAGTGGGGTGCACAGAACTGGAAACAGTATTCCAGCTGTGGCCTGACCTGTGTCGCACAGAGGGGGAGGATCACCTCCTTGGCCCTACTTGAGACGTACCTGTGGATGTACGACAAGATGCAGTTAGCCCTGCCGACCGCGACCTCGCATTGTCGGCCCATGTTCATCTTGGAGTCAGTAATGACTCCAAGATCCCTTTCTGCCTCTGTGCTCTCAAGAAGGGAGTTTCCCATCTTATAAGTAAGTGTGTTGCTGGTTACTACTGCCCAAGTGCAGCACCCTGCACTTGTCAGTATTGAAACACATCTTGTTTTTGCTAGCCCACCCCTGTAACCTATCCAGGTCTTGCTGTAGTCTTTCGCTCCCTACTAGCGTGCTTACCTTACCCCAAATTTTGGTATCATCAACGAATTTAAACAGGTTGCTTTTCACCCCATCGTCCAAATCGCTGATAAAGAAATTGAACAGCGCGGGCCCAAGGACCAAGTCCTGGGGGACTCCACTGCCACTTCCCCCCAGGTTGAATATGACCCGTCCAGCACCACCCTCTGAGGTGCACATGCCAAGCAAAATGCCTTTGCATTCATGCTCTGGCTCCTGTACTGCGTGTTTCCTACCCCTGGAATAAACCCATCAGCCACCGAGACCTGACATTTTTCTGGTCAAAACTTGGAAATGTTTATTGATCTTGAACAGAACAAGATTTTGATCAGCTAACAATGTATTACATTGCCTGCATATGTTCATAGAGTCTTGTGAATATTTTCCATATATGTTTTTATATACATTTTAGAAACAAGTTTCTAAAATTTGTTCTTGCCAAAAAACTTTGGGACACAGGATAGCCACCTAAGAACATTTTTGTGCACTTTCTAAAATGTCAAAATACTTGATTAACCCAAGCGGAGGCTATAATAGTAGGAAAAAACTTTCAGAAGTGCATTATTACTAATTAAACCCATTTTCATCTATGCCGTTGGTGCAATATTGTGTAATGCTGTGAAGTTTTTTGTTTTGTTTTGTGTTGTTTTGTTATACAGGGGAAATACAATAACAGCAAGTATTTTGGATTAGAGCGTCCTCACGCTTTTGGGTTTCAGAATGAGATATTAAAGTTATAGTCCTTTCTCTTAAATATTAGATTGATACATTCCCATTTAAAGATAAGTCGTATAGGTTGCTTAGTATTTGGATTGTGTCAGGTCAGCAAATACAACAGGTTAGGTTAAGTCCAGATTGTCAGCCTCAGCAATGAATTTTCTTGCTTTTTGTGGCATGTGCCACAACTTTAATGTTTTATCTGTGTAGTGTTTGTGTTTCAACATGCATTGCATTCCAAAGGACATTTATGTTACAGTGGTAGTACCATACTCTCTTTTTGTCTCTTAGATACCATATCCAAACAGGATGTTGGTGACCATGGTCTTCCTCAGATCTCTTCTGTTTCAGGCATACAGAATTTTCAGTGTTGATACATACATCCATTTAGATAGACTCTTGACATAAGTCATCCTCTGTCTTCCATGATATCTCCTTCCTTCAGTCTTTCCAGTTATAACCATTCTTTCAATTTTCTCTTTCCTCATAATGTGTACAAGAAACTCCAACTCCAACATCTTTTTTATGTTAATCAACAGCTTCCTCCTGCAGCCTTCTCTTAACAAAGTATCTTTATTTGAAGTGTGCCTTATCCAACATACCTTCAAGATGCACCTTAAGAACCACATCTCAGTTGCTTCAATTCTCTTTCCTATACTTGGCAGTATTGTCCAGCATTCTGAGGCATACATGAGGACTGATATAACATAGCAATCCAAAGCTCTTAACTTCGTCCCCATAGAAATGCTACTATTTGTTATATCTTTTGTAATATCTTTTTCATTTTTAGAATGTGTCTTTTGCCATCCCTTTTCTCCTTTTATTTCTTGATCACATTTACAATCTGATGTTAACCAACATCTCAAGTAGTTATTTACTGACCTGCCTTATCTGTTCCTTTTCCACTTCGATGCCACATACAGGAATGATCTTCTTTGTAATTACCATGCATTCTGTTTTTCTGAAGTTGATACATAGACCCTTCTTCTCACTTTCACTAACACTTTTATCTAAAATTCCTTGCAGCTTCTTTTCTGATTCAGCTATTAAGATTGTATCATTAGTATAACATGTCCACCAGTGATCAGCCCTGGTAAATCCTCAACGTCCCTGAGTATTTTCTCACTGTACAAGTTGAACAAATCAAGTGAAAAAAACACAGCCTTGCCTCACACCTCTCTTAATTCGGATAAAATCACATAGTTCATTTTCTATATTCACTGCTGCAGTTTGGTCCCAATAGAGGTTTGTTAAAATTATCAAGACTTTACCAATATCCAGTTCTTCCAGCATTTTCATTAACTCCTCATGCTTGACTCTATCAAAAGCTTTGGTATAATCAATAAAATGCAAAAAAGCTCTTTTCTCATTTCTATGGCCCTTTCCAAAAGCATTTTGTACCATGAAGATAGCATGTCTTATACCTCAATCTTCAACAAAACCACATTGAACTTTTGGAATCTTGAGTCTTATTCAACTTCTAGCTCTCATCATCAGCACCTTTAATAGGATCTTTGTTGCATGGCTCATTAAACTGATGGCCCAAAGGAGTTCTTATTAAATGGCTCTAGGTCTTTTGTGGAGTTCAGTAAAGATCAATTTATTGAGGTCCTCAGGTATTTCTCCACTTTCACAAATCTCATTAATAATGGTTGTTAACTTTTCTATACCAAACTCTTCCAAACATGTTATTTGTTCTGCTGCAATCTCATCTGGTCCTATAGCTTTTTTGGTTTTCATTTGGTTGATAACTGCTTATACCTCTGACTTAAGAATTTTCAAACCGTCCATTTTCTTCTCAATAAGATGCCTTTTCTTCTCAACTGCCATGGGATAACTCTTCAGTATATTCTGTCCATTTTTTCAATACTTGTTCTTGTTCCATAATTACATCACCATTCTTGGCTTTTATACATTCCCTAGCAGTACATCCTTCTTTGCCTGTGATATCTTTGATATTCCTATACATCAGTGTAACACCTTTGTTCTTTTGTTTTTCTATCTCTGTACATTTTTCATTAAGCCATTTTTCCCTTTCTTCATTTCACATTGATCAAATTCTTTGTCCAGTTTCTTATACTCTTCTATACTTTAGGTTTTCATCTTTCTTCCATAAGTTCAAGGATTTCTTCAGCCATCCATTTCTGTTTCTTTTGCCTTCTTTCTAATGGAATAACATTCTTGGCTGTTTCAACTAGTGCTTCTTTGAATATTTCCCAGTTTGACATATTTCCTTCATCTTCAAGTTCTTGAAAATGGTTTTTGACTGCAACTGTGTACCTTTCTTTAATCAGATCTATTTCCATTAGAATTAGTAGTAGTACTTAATTCTAATTAGTAGTACTACTAATTCTAATTAATTCCATTAGAATTAATTTTAGGGTTCCTTTTAGCCTGCCTTAAGTATGTGTGGGGAAGATAACAGACTAATATGAGAAAGGTGGCATACAGATTTTTCTTAAGTTTTGAAAACCGACAGTAAACTTTTATCTGTCAGTCTCGGCAAGCTGAAAATGCATGACTTAAAAAGGAAACACTGTTTCTCTTATTGTGACTTGCAGTATCGACCTGGTATATGACCAGCACGTATATCAATATAAGTGTTTATTTTAGCAGTAATCAGTGTCCTCTATAATAGCTTCAAGCGTTAGAGCAAATTTCTCTTCACACTATATGTGGGTATGATGGTATCTTTAATTTTGAATAAGTAGTGTTGACCAAACTTTAGTCATCTGTTCAATCATTGTGAAAAATAACCATGGCTAGTATAAATATCAAAAGCTGGCATTACCTAAGTAAATGCACCAGAATTTTTGGAAAGAAGGGTATGACATATCTTGCTTTTACATGCAGCTGCACCTGTCCAAGTAACACGTAAATTAAAAAACCTGAAATTGCAGATGTTTGGTAACTAATTTTACAAGCTGTGTGATGTTTGACATCTGCTTACAGGAAATAAGGGCTATAGAATCCTATAGGGTAGGAGTGTCAAATTCACCCTGTACTCTGGGCTAGATCTGGTTTGCATGGGCTCCTCTCAGGCTGGATCTGTGGGGCAGTGTTTGGAAAGCAGTGCAGATCTGGAGCTAGTGGTTTCATGGAGCCACATTTGGGCAGCTTGGAGCTAGGGGTGTACAGCAGCATAGAACTCAGGGGTGAGGGACAGAAGTTACACATAAACCAGTATAAGTGATTGGAAACTGATTCAAATCTGTAACCCAACAGAAGTTCAATGCACATAAACTGCTTTGAAACTGGTTTAAGATCAATCTGGATGGATGTAGTATCAAAATTAACTGATTTAGGTTAAATCCATTTATTGAACTTCTGTCCCTTCCAGATTCAAGTTAATTCAGTTCCTCCAATGTACCAGGATGCTTTTCACCTCACCTGCAAAACCTCCCATGCGCAGCCATCCTCCCTGCCACCTCTCGTCACTCCAAATAGTGGGTGGGCTAGCCTTGACCCAAGCTGTCTGCTTTAGTTGAGCAGGGAGGTATGCTCTAACACCTGGGCCACTGCAGGCATGTGGCTGAATTTCTGGAATCAAAAGTGAATATCTGTTCACTTACTTGTCAGTTCAATATATGCAGCTTAGACTAACATGTGAAGACTGAATTGATTCAGCTTCCAGCTTTTTAACTGTCTGTACTTAACATGGCTGGCAGTGAGACAGAGCTGGATCTTGGGGTGTGCTGCAGTGTGGACACGGACATGACAATTGGTGAAGAAGGACATGGGTGTGACTACAGGTAGCAGTCCCCTGGCCCCTCACTGCTGCCTGAAAGTACTCCTACTTGATTGGACTCTTGAGTAGGTTAGGGTTTTTTTGATCAAAGCTACTGTGTAAGTATAAAATGTAATATTTGGAGATTGAAGCATAAAATGGACCAAAAGGTAGTTTAGTTTCCAGAGGTTTATCGTGATTTGCTCCATTTTTTGTCCTGCATATTTCTGTTAAGCTCTGAATAAAAATGGGAATCCAGAATTATATGTTCTCTGCTTCTTCTTTGTTTTGGCAGGGAGTGGATTTTTGGATCTGTTTTTTGTTTACATTACTCTGCATTGTATTTCATTACCTATTTTCCCAAACACGGAGAGTTACTATGATTCTTATCTGTGTTTGCATTTTTGCACATGCTCCAAGTTGGTTATTGTATTTAATCATTCACTGTGTTATTTTTTTTTAGAATATTATAAAAATGGAAAGCATCTAAGTAAACTGTACTTAGGTATTTGTTGAGTAAAAGAAGTTAACAGCATTTGTACTAGCATGTCCCATGCATTGTAATCACTGAAGCCTGTAACCACCTTTTCTGCAATGCTAGTCTGCCCTGTTTGTCTTGTATCCAGTCAGCTGTGCTGTGATTCTGTAGGCCCTTGTCTGGTGTGTAAGGTTTTATTCCAGCACAGGTAGACATAGAAGCTACACATAGGATGTATCTACATGTACTTTTACACGTGCCTAAACTTAACGCACATTTGGCTAATGTGCATTAAGGCAATTTAGGCACGCATCTACATGTGCATGCACGAAGGCATGTTAACGTGGTATGTGGACCGATTTGGAACTAAAGTTAGTCCCAAGTCAGTTGACATATACAGCGTTAATGTGCCTTAGTGTGTCTACACATATGTTAAGGCGTTTTAGCTCTTCATGCCTAAATTTGATATATGCTTTTGCAGCTATCAAATCAAGGTGTGAATAGCCTAAAATTGCCATTTTTAAGGCACATTAAGGGTGCACACATGAAGACCCGTGTCCTTGATGTGCCTTAAAAATGGCTAATGTGCCTTAAATCATCATGTGTAGATGCGCCCATTGAGACAAGCAAAGCCAAGTCTGATTCTCCATGTAGTCTTTATTTATTTGTTTAATTATAAGTCCCAGATCTACCTGACTAGCTGTCAGACTTGCAAGTTCTGTCCCAATGATTTTCAGGTGGAAAATGAACTATTCTAGTGGTTTCCAACTTTCTAGCTCTGTGGACTGGATGAATAGTGCACAGTTGGCACAGAATTTGTCCATGGGTGCAATGCTGCATGCCGGGATCTGGCCGTGTGTCAGATCGACCCTCTGTCACTGCTCCCCTGCCACCAAATTTCCAGACCCTTGGACAGCTCTGTGGGCCAGATGATATAGCTCTGTGGGTCAGATCTGGCCCACAGGCTGGGGATTGAGCACCTCCAATCTATTCTGATGTGTCCTATAGGAAAAAAAAAAGTGTTTCTCAAAGAACATTTTTTTTGTATTGCAACAATAAAAATGATGGCCCTGGAAAGCATTCCAGAGGAGCCTTTCTTGCAGGCTCTGATTAATATCTGCCTGCAGGGAGAAAATAAGGCAGAGAGTTAGACAGTCAGGGTGCTGTGTTCAGACTTAGAGGCAGTGGAGACTGCTGCTCAGGCTCCTGGGCAGGGAGAGAGGCAAAATGTTTGGCTCCTGCGTTCTCTACCTTACAGACTGTTGTTAGTATGAAGTTGACAAGAGCCTGCTGGGCAAATATGCCCAAAAATTCCATTTGGATTTCTCTCAAAAAGACAAATCATTTTAGGGAAATCATTGTCATGATTTCTTTTTAAATATTTTTTACTTTTTGTCTTAATTTAAGAGTAAAAAATAAAAAAAATGCAAAATTTTCCTTAAGAAGAAAGTTCCATTTTCTGGCCAAAAGTAGGGAAGAAACCGGATTTATCTTCATCAGGCTAGCATTCTAAGCCTGACCCATATCATTAGGCAGTTCTAATTGAAAGCTGGGGAGCAGTACCATCTACCAAAGCAAGCAATGTAACCTGGGGGTCACCATGGACAATAAGCTGAATATAGTTTCATAGTTTCATAGTAGCTAGAGTCGGAAGGGACCTAGGTAGATCATCTAGTCCGACCCCCTGCCTTAGCAGGAAAGAGCACCGGGGTCAGATGACCCCGGCAAGGTGCTCATCTAACTTCCTTTTAAAAATCCCCAGGCTAGGAGCCTGCACCACTTCCCCTGGAAGCTGGTTCCAGGCCCTAGCCACCCTGACTGTGAAGTAGCGCCTCCTAATATCTAATCTAAACTTACCCTCCGCCAGTTTGTGACCGTTATTCCTGGTCACTCCTGGCAGCGCACGGGGGAACAGGGACTCCCCCAATACCTGCTGATCCCCCCTGACCAGTTTGTAGCAGGCCACAAGGTCCCCCCTTAGCCTTCTCTTGTGGAGGCTAAACAGGTTCAGGTCCCGTAGCCTCTCCTCATAAGGCCTGCCCTGCTGACCCCTGATCATACGAGTGGCCCTCCTCTGAACTCTTTCCATATTGTCCACGTCCCTCTTGAAGTGTGGCGCCCAGAACTGGACGCAGTACTCCAGCTGCGGCCTGACCAGTGCCGCATAGAGGGGGAGGATCACCTCCCTGGACCTGCTCGAGATGCATCTGTGGATGCATGATAGGGTACGATTGGCCTTCTTGACTGCCTCCCCACACTGCCGGCCCATGTTCATCGTGGAGTCAATGACGACTCCAAGATCCTTTTCCGTCTCCGTGCTGGCAAGAGGAGAGTTCCCCAACCTGTAAGTGTGGTGCCGGTTCTTCCTCCCCATGTGCAACACCTTGCACTTATCAGTGTTAAACCCCATCCTATTCTCATCCGCCCACCGTTGCAACCTGTCAAGGTCAGCTTGTAGCCTATTGCACCCTTCTAGTGCACCCACATCCCCCCACATCTTAGTGTCATCAGCAAACTTGAACAGGGTGCTTTCTACCCCCTCATCCAAGTCACTGATGAAGATGTTGAACAGTGCAGGCCCGAGGACCGAGCCCTGCGGAACCCCACTGCCCACATCCTTCCAGGTCGAGAAGAACCCATCCACTACCACCCTCTGGGTGCGGCCCTCCAACCAGTTGGCGACCCATTTGACCGTGTGGGCATCGACACCACAGTCTCTCAGCTTTTTGATGAGGACAGGGTGAGAGACAGTGTCGAAAGCCTTCCGGAAGTCCAAAAAGACTACATCCACAGCAACCCCTGCGTCTAATGATTTGGTGACCTGATCGTAAAAGGCCACCAGGTTGGTCTGACAAGACCTGCCACTGATAAACCCATGTTGGTTGCCCCTGAGCATGCATTCCCCCGCAAGGCCCTCCTGGATGTGTGCCAGGATAATTTTTTCAAAGAGCTTACCCGGGATTGAGGTCAGACTAACTGGCCTGTAATTTCCCGGGTCCTCTTTTTTTCCCTTTTTGAAGATAGGGACCACATTGGCCCTCTTCCAGTCCTCCGGCACCTCGCCAGAGCACCACGAGTGCTCATAGAGCCGTGCCAGGGGTCCCGCAATGACCTCAGCCAGTTCCTGTAGAACCCTAGGGTGAAGATCGTCCGGACCAGCGGACTTGAACACGTCCAGCTTCTCCAGAAGTACCCTAACTAACTCCTCGCTAACCCTTGGCCCAGGCGTGTCTCTCTCGGGGCCCGTGAGAGTCAGTGGTATGTCCCTGTTGCTAAGAAGCCTAACAGCTTCTAAGAAGCCTAACAGCATACTGGGTTGCATTAGCAGGACCATTGCCAGCAAATAGGGCAAGTGATTATTCCCTTCTATGCAGCACTGGTAAGGCCGCATCTGGAGTAGTGTGTCCATTTTGGGCCCCCCACTACAGAAAGCGTGTGGACAAGTTAGAGAGAGTCCAGCAGAGGGCAAAGAAAATAGTGAGGGGGCTGGGTGCACAACTTCTGAGGAGAGGCTGAGGAAACTGGATTTATTTAGTTTGGAGAAGAGAAAACTGGGGGATTTGATGCAGCCTCTAACTACCTCAAGGGTGGTTCCAAAGAGGATAGAGCTATACTGTTCTCGGTGGTGACAGATAACAGAACAAGGACAATAGTCTCAAGTTGCAGCAAAGGTGGTGTAAGGTGGATATTAGGAAAAACTTTCTCACTAAAAAGGTGATAAAGCATTGGAACAGGTTACTTAGAGAAGTGATGGAATCTCCAGCCTTGGAGGTTTTTAAGGCCCAGCTTGACAAAGCCCTGGCTGGAATCATCTAGTTAGGGATGGTCCTGCTTTGAGCAGGCTGTTGAACTAAATGTTTCTATGATTCTAAGTTTATTGGATATACTTCCCAGGTCTCCCTGTCCCACTTAGCACTTTTGAACTTTGTGCACATATTTTTTAGCATTGTAAAGTTCATGTCGTCAGAGATTAGAAAGAGACTTAAAACTTTAACATGAAAGATCTTTCTTTCCATTTCTTTTTTTTTTCATTCCATTTTTAACAGCAAGGTCTCCAGATATATTGCCAAGAAAGCAGCATTTGTCTTTTTTATTTATATTTTTGTAAACACCTCTGAGTTTCAGCCTTAGACCAAGCCCTCCTAAGACCCAACACTGTACAAACACAAAATGGGTAGAGAGGCCTTTTTGACAGGTTCATGGCAACATTCATGTGGATGATGGTACACAGAATATGTTCTGTGAGTGGGACTGCAAGCTTTCAAAGAATGGCTTTTCTCAGGCTGGTAATTTTCCTGTCATGGTGAGAGAGAGGGAGAATACTTTGCTTTTGAACAGCTCATTAAGCAGATATGTTTCTACCTTTTAGTAGGTGTAATAATGCTGCAATTCCAAATAAAGATGTGGAAAGATGATGATGCAGGTTTCCATACAAGGGTTGTATTGATTATTCCATAAAACCCAAGTGCTTGTAATTGTATTAGGAACCTCTCTTCTGAGGCAGGGGTAATTGAGATGTTGGATTTTATAGAGTAGGCTAGTGGTTATGCAGGTTTGGATCCCTGATCCCTTGTGTGCTTTAATAACTTCAGGGAATCCCACTGCCCTCAAATTATTTCATAAATAAGATACAAGAGAAATCCTATCCAGTATGATTTTACTTAAAGTTGTACTGCATTTACTCAACTGGAAGACAAGGCTTCTTTCCCCAGTCAGCATGGGAAAATAAGCCTCTTGTCTTATATTTGCATATTGGTAACCTCATCCCTCTATTAAATGCATTGGCTATCATTAAATTGCTCCTAAAAGTACCATGTGTTTAGTCATGGAAACCAATTTTGAAAATAATTGAATGCAGCCCATGCTGAGCAAGCCAATAAAACACATGGCCCATATTGGGAAAATACCATTATGGGAACGTTGGGTTTCTTTTTTGACTGACCCTTAAAAAAATGGACAGTTTCCACTCAGGAGAGAACGAGCACCGAGCCTGGAGCTACTACAATACCAGACAAGCACTAGGAGAGGCCAAAGCAAACTCTCATCACCCTCCCTTGGTGCCAGAAATGATGATGGTACCCCTTTTATTTATTTATTTATTTATTTTTGGAACTTGAAAAGAAATGGGTGGGTGTTCCCTCCACACAAAACTGGCACACGGCTTGGAAATACTATAATACCAGACCAGCACCAAGAGGACCGGAGCCAGCCCTGACACCCTCCCCTTAGTGCCAAAAGTGCTTGATCTTAATCAAAAGGCCAAGTTGCTGATTATAATCTAGCACAAGAATATACTAGCACAGCACATCTACCTAACATCTAGTGCCCATTGTGCTCAGTCCCCCTCAGCATCAACTCTTTTTAAGTCACGCTGAACCACTACATCAAATACATTTGACCTCCTCTTCACTCCCACAGCTGAGTAGTGCTTGTCTTTCTCATTTCCAATGGTTCCTGTTTCTTCTCAACCCTTAAAAGTCTAGCAAGAATCACCAAAATTGTGTGTAACTCAGAGGCTCTGTCACCCCCTCTCTCAGCCTGTTGCAAGGGATTAGTGTGGCCCCTTTCCCTGTGGGGTGGAGACAGACAAGTCAACACTTGACCTTATTGGCATATACATTGTTGCAAGGAGGGGAGCGGTGGGGGGAGGCTCATGGATCCTTTGTGGGCAGTACCTGGAGTACATGCACATACTGAGCAGTGCTTGGCTGTGGGGTCACCTTGGGTTAAAATGCTGTTGACTGCTGATCCCAGCCCAATGAACTGTATGATAAGTCATAAACCTTTTGGCTCTGTACTAATATCATGCACAGTTTGTGTGTGTGTGTATATATGTATTATGCATATATATTTAGGTATGTGTGTGTGTGTATACATATATAAAATGGTGCTCAAAAGTGTGTTTATGGCGTACCTATGCTGAAATTTGCAGCAGTCAGGGTTGGGGCCTGAGTCATATGCAGCAATATCCTGTTCCCTTGTGTAGTTTTTGTTGTCTTTTTGATTCATGATTCTTAATATCTACTAGTAAAATTCAATCTGTTCACCTCTGTTCCTTTCTCTTCCCTTACTGTCACATGCAGCTTACTTCCACATTGTGCTAAAGGAGAGGACAGTGTCTGACAGGGAGCAGCATCTGTCAGTAAGGGGCAGGGGTGGAAGGGTGCAGAGGGTAGTGGGCAAGAGGGCTATCTGATCCGCACAGCTATTATATTCCTTGCTGTAGGAGAGAAAGAGGAAAGAATTTAAGACAGCACTCCAATAATTAGATTCTACACCTGGAAAATTATAACAAAATTATAAATGTTCCATATGGACAGTTTCCAGAACCTAATAATTGGCGTCTTATATCCGGAATCATCTTATATATGAATAAATATGATATTTAAAATAGATATAACATAGAAATGTATTTAGTATTCTATTTAAATGTGAGTTCTACTTTAAAATCTCAACTTTCATTTAAAAAAATATTTCTAGTCTTCATGATTGCAGAGTAAAGCAGGGTTCAATGCAAGCCTTGAATTAATCCTAGAGGTTCAGAAAAAACATATTAAAAGACTCCAAATATGTTGTTTGGAAAAAGCAAGCAAGCAAGTATGCTTTTGTGGGAATGGAGATAGCCATGATATCTCATTCCCTGCCTTTTGGGATTTAGGCAGTCAACAATAGTGGGCTAGATCTAAACTGATTCTTGTAGGAACTTTCATTTAGGGCTTGTAACACCTGATGCTTTGCCTCAGTAGTATAATCCAGGCTGATGGGGATAGGCACATAGGATCCCTTTCTGGTGAATGAGGATGTCTAAGTACCTCCCAAGGGTGATTTATAGTCTCTAAGTGTTAAGCAGAGATGTGCCTACAATTAGCCAGTAGGAAATACTAAGCCCTGGGATATGTCTAAACTCCCACCCCTCCAAGGAATAGTGCCTTTTTTGTTTTAGGCACCTCCTTGAACCAGGTTGCCTATCTCACACTGAAGGAGCATTGATTTTTGTGTAAAGTGAAGAACTCCAATTTCATTTTTGGACAAACCTGGTGGTATCTACCGCATAGCAGCCTAGAGGTGAGAGTGCTCACTTAGGGAGACTCTTCTATGCCAGCCGGGCCCCAAAACCACTTCCCAGGGAAATGGCCTAACCACGTGACTGCAGGCTAGTCTGGTTGGGGAGTTCTTTTTACCTCTTTTTTGGAAGAGGGATATTGTGTGGTCAAGAGGACAAGATTCATGGGCCCTGAAGGAAAGCAAGCAAGAGGGAGCAGAGTGAGGAGGGCCCTCCCTTGGGAGGACCAAAACCAAGGTTTCACTCCCTGGACTGTTACACATTTTACATTAGACAGCCATTTATTGAAAAAACGCATCCCTCCAACACACACACCAGTTGTGTTTTTCAAGGAACTCTGTGAATGTTGTCAACTACAAAGAACCACTAGGAGCTAAATCCTGTTTCCCTTTACCTGTCTTAATAGTACACCCAGTGACATGTAACTACAGCTTTTTGCCCTCATGAATTTTTTGGGATTCCAATTCTACTTCTGTTCTGAAAGAATTTGTATTTTTGGTAGAAGCGGGATACATTTGGTAAGATAGGGAACAGGTAGGTATGTTAATACACGTATTTTATAGACCTCCCTATTTAAAGTGCTTCCAAGAACAATAATAGATGTTTTTGCTATCCTTAATAACAGAGTTCTCCTCCTGGTACCAAGGGACAGGGGAGTCATGGAGCCATTTTAGGGTTAGAGGAATTCTGTAGAGATGGCCCAGACTGTACCCTAAACCTAGAATTTTGAGGCTGTCCTGTTCATTTGTAGAGCACCAGACTATGCATGTGCTAGGAAGTTAGTGGTGTTTCCACTCTCCAGCTGCCCTCTGCTGTGGGACTGTCAAAGGAGCAGGTGAACTTTATACATCATCCTCAGACTGAAAAACACAAACCTGGAAAAACATGGAGAGAACGATCAGATTTCCTGAACTGATCTGAATGCTTGATTCTCTTCTTCTGATAAAGTCATGATTCACTTTAAAGATTGTTGTCATTCATTTTGTATAAAAAAAATGTAGTTTCTAGTCAAGTCAGGATTTGGAGAAATTTTTTTTTCCCAGTAATCTATGTCAGCAGACAGTTACAAATGTTTGTTTAGAACTGACTGAAGGCATTTTAAGAGCTGTAATTTTTATTTCTTTTAAATCAACCTGCAGCACTCCAGTTTCTGGTTATGAGAAATTTTCTTTTACTGTAATCTTTCCTGACATAGGACTAAATGCAGCTCGGACCTTTCTTCATACTGATTATCAGAGCACTGAAAGTCTGGGCTGGGGTTCTACACATCTCAGAGATTTTGTTGATAACTGTTGACCATCACCATGGTGTCTTGAATGCCTTCCAAATAAAATCAGTGGTAATAGCGTAGCTCCTAATGTGTTGTGTGCTCTTTGAGACAAGAATTGAGTTTCTGAAAATTCCTAATACACGTAAGTCACTGATGCAATGCATAGTCTCCGAATAGGATCATATTCTAGTTTCATCAACTATTTTACATTATATTGTAACAAATTTACATTGTAACTATTTTACATTTACATTGTATGTTCATACCGTTACTCCCACTGGTTTCAGTATTGCTTCCAGATCCAAAAAGATAGTTTTCCTTGATTTAAACTATATCTAAGACACCTTAGTTTTTATCTATAAAAATAATTTGAGGAAAATGCATTCCATGAACAGTTAGAAGAAGAAAAATGCATATGGAAGTTATTTAATAGATTTCATAAACATTACGGCTAGAAAGGACCTCGCAAGATCATCAAGTCCAGCCCCCTGCCCAAGGGGCAGGAAGTCAGCTGGGGTCAGATGACTCCAGCAGGACAAGCATCCAAAAACAACTTGAATGTGTCCAGAGTAGGTGCTTAGAGTAGACTCTGGAGACTTGGACAGTAAAGAAGTTTTTCCTTATATCAAGTCTAAAATGGTCTTCCAGTAATTTGTGACTGTTGGACCTGGTCTTCCCTAGGGGAGCCCTGATGAACAGAGGTTTTCCCAGGTCCTGATGCATACCCCTGATGTACTTATAGGCTGCCACCAAGTCCCCTCTGAGCCTACGCATTTCTTGACTGTTGTTCTTCCAACAGTAGTCAGTTTTTCCAACAGTAATACAAAATCCACCTTAAACATCAGGTGCTAAAGTCTCATCTGCTGTAAACTGGCCTAGAACTGTTGATAAAAGCTAGGTACAGACATTCAAAGAGCCTGAGACAGAATCAGTTCAGTCTTTTCAGGTTTTTCTGAGCTGCGTAGATTGGATCAGGATTGAACAGAATACACATTCACCCTTTGTGCAAGGGCACAGAGATGCCTTCGCTGGCTGAGGCCTGTAATTTATACCGCTGCTGGGTACAGGGAGGGGAGGAGCCAGCACAGTATCTCTTCCCAGCTCCACCCTCCCTGCCAGCAACTGGTTGTCAGTGGTGGTGGGGCAGGGAGTGGAGGCCCCCACTGTGCACCTTCCACAGCTGTTCTAGCTGGGTTGGAGCCAGGGCAGGTCTACATGGCGGGGAGCCTCTACTTTCCCCCTTTTTATCCAACCGCTACTGATAGCTGGAAGGGATTAGGACCAAGAAGAGAAACCACACTGGCCAGGTGGGCCAGGCACTGAGGAAGGGGATAAGCCCCACTACACAGCCCACACCCCAGCTGTGCTGGCTGGGGGATGGGGTGGGAGTAGGGGCCTCCACTCCCCCCTGCCCAACCGTCACACAGCCCAACTGACAGGTGCAGGCAGGATGCAGGGTTAGGGAGTAGGGGCTTTGCTGCCTCAGCTCTGTTACAGCTTGACCGGAGCAGACAAGTGCTGGCCAAGGCTAGCCCACCTGCCCTGTGAGGCGGGGTTAGAAGGGGAGCTGCAAAGGCACCTGGGATGCCAGGGGACTCCAATCTGACTTGTGTTGGGAGGGGTTCTCATGCAGAAGTTCGATAGACTTCAATGGACTAACTTAAAATGGTTAAATCTGATTCTGCATCCATCCAGGTCTATCTTAGACTGTGTTCCACCATTTTTAAACCAGGCTATGTGTATTGAACTTCTGTTCTGTTATAGATTTAGGGTGGTTTCTGATGACTTATACAGGTTTATGTGTAATGTCTGTATCTAGCCCAAGTGGTTTGCTGTCCCAAACTTTCTGGACAGTCCCAAATTTCTAAGATCTGTTCCTGTATCTCCTAATCTTTCAACATGGGACTTGTGTCACAAATTTGAAAAATTGATTGCAAGTTTCTGACTTGGGTACCTTTTTTGTGCAGCTGAGGTAATTAGCATACCTACAACATCACACTAAGACCAGTATACTAACTGGAACCAGACATTACATAGTTTCACATCTGTAGATCATGTTCTGGCTTATGCTTCCTGAAAGTTTTTCACTTTATCAGTTGACCTCCCTGGAGAATCTGTCCCTGTGTCTGTGTAGAGATTGTTTGGTATATTGGAACCAATGTTCTGGTTCTTTATTTTTTTCCCCTACAATGGGTTTAGCTCCTTTTTGCTGTTGTAAATTCACAAAAGTAGGGAGGCACATTTAACCCTTAATTTGCAGTTTCTCTAGCAGTTGCGGAATAAGTGTGTGGGGCGGTTTCAATGAGATATTTATATTATTCTCTTTATATACTGCTGTACCAGCAGCACTGGACCAACTAGGAAGGGTCCAAACATTGTGCAGTGAGTCAGTAGTCAATGTGCTTTGTATACCAAAATCTTTCTGAGACTAAAACACCCCAACTTAGCCTGCTGCTTACCTCGAGTACAGCTGCATCCCTCAAAAAGCCTAATCCTTTTTGTACTTCCAAAGGACCTGTGTTTCCCATTGCACAGTTGGACATCTGTTGTTGTTGTTGTTGTTGTTGTTGTTGTTCATCCTTTGAATATGAAGATAATTATGACATTACTGGTTGGTTTGGTTTCTGTGAGCATGCGAGTGGGTGATCAGGCCAATTTGTGCTTTGAACTCTCTGTGGCCCACTGAGCAAGCGATGCCACTTAGGATTGCTTGATCAACAGTGGACATGCTGCTGTTGTGAGATTTGCTCTATACTTTTGCTCTGTGTTAGCAGTTATCCTCTGCTTGTGGACTGTAGCTCCAGTATGGATGAGGCTTCAACAGGTGGAATGATTATAAGCCCAAGAGATTATAAGCCCAATGAGATCTGCCCAAGACTTTGGGTCAATGTTGAAACATTTCAAGGATGACTTCTTTTGTCCTCCCTGAGGGTGCTTTCCTCCTTTAGATCCCTGTAGGTTTTCTTTGGCAGTTGCTCATCTGACATCCTGGTGACTTGGCCTGCCCATCTCAACAGATGTAATCAACGGTGTGGATGCTTGGGGGAAAAAATTAGACACCTATATTGAGCCCACAGAACCCAATTGTGTCCAATACTGTTGCACCAAAGTACCTAAGATTTCAATTTTAGGAATGGGAAGGAGACAGCCTGAGCACTCCCAAGAGCCATCCTACTCTGTATGCCAATTCTGTTCCATCTAGGGACAGTTAACACCTTTCTACATAGAGCATTCTCGCAATACATCGGTAGGAACACTTCTGACCTGGGTAGCATGCTTTCATTCAGACTGCTCAAACTCACTAAGTGAGTAGTTACTCATTTGGGAACCCTGCACCAGGGCACCTAATGGAGGAGGAGGCTTTACCTGGCTTTAGCAAGTCTAAGGCAAGCGTCCAAGAAGCAGAAGACCCAGATCCTAGGTTCCTCTCATACTGAGGAACTTTGAGATGCTCTATCATCTGTCCCAGGGGACAGATGATAGCCACCTGGCCAAGCACTTTGTAGAGTTGAGGGTAAATTTCACCCCTTCCTTCAAAGTCAGGTGACTGGGAAGCCCAGACTTAGAAAGTCAGGATATTGAAATTACAGCAAATAAGTGTTCCCAAATAAATGTACTGTTGGGCAAAAGCTAGGCCTCATTGCTACTGTTGACTAATTTTCCCACTTCGGCTGAATTTGTGTGTCCTCCCAGAAGCAGTAAGATTGGAAAAGAGTGAAAGTGGAGTTGACAGTCACCCTGGATCCCTTCTAAGTTTGTTTGGAAAAGATTTTTGTTTTTGCATTTTGTTCTTTTTTAAATAACAATTTTTGTGTTTTGAATTTCATTTCTGCTATAAACTTAGTAAAATTCTTATTCCTCAGTGCCTGTATGATACTTGCAGCTGTTTTATATTAATTGGTAAACATAAATAAAATATACATTCTGAAGTGATATATCTTCCATAGTAATAACTCAAAATTGCTGAAATGTTTCCTTTTAATCTAGACAAAATCATTCTAGGCAGGGACAAGATGTTAAAGGCATAAGGAATATTTTTTAAAATGTTATTATGTGAAAGCAGGGTATAATAATTAAAAGTTTGATATAGCTTTTAATCATAGCTTCTGCTTTGGTGAAATCTTTAGTGATATCTGAAGATTTCTGAGAACACAGAACTCTTGAATCTATTTCTGTAACATGTCATTGTAGACTCTGACATTACAATGTTAGGTATGTTGCAATATAAAAGCCTAAAATCACAAACAAGTTAAAATAAGCAAATCAATGATGTATTTATCAAAAAACATGAGTAAACCTTGATCATTGATTATAATATTCTCACTTGGAGGAAATTAGGTTATCAAATCTACAGTGACTTCACAGGGCTATAAGAGAAGAAGGTCATTTCTAAGTATTTTTACAGTGTCTCAATATTATAAATAACATAGGTTTTATTTTAATAGAAAGATTGTCTCATGGGCCAACTGTCCACCGATTCATGATCTCGTGAGCCTCTATCCCCAGCTCATAATGGTGTAACATCCCTGTAGCAACTACACTTTCCAAGTAGGTATACAGTACAGTAGTGCTTTTCAACCAGGGTGTTGCAGGGTGCTGCCCACCATGGTTCTGTTGTGCAGTATTAACACTGTTAGGTATACAAACATCTAGACATGATTCACAAGATAAACCTAGAGGCCACATTCACACAAGCTAGCACGTGCCTTTTGCAGGGTCTTAAAGCAGTTTCAGGCATCACAGAAGGCACATTAGAAACTAAAAAATGTTCCAGCACAGATTCTATGTTAGATACTGGGGAATCCCGGTATCAAAAGAAAACACACTGGAAAAAAGCAGCAAGGGGCGCACTCCTGGAGCATGCCCAGAAGCAACTGGTTGATGGGTCCTCCAATGAAATGCTCTAGCTCCTGGCCAGACGGTCTGTATGCCTGCCACGTGCCTCTGCTGCTCCAGGAGGAAATAGAAGTGGGGCATGGCTGGCAACCATGGCTCAGAGCTGGCTGGGATGCAGAGTCTGTTCTGAGTTGCTTCAGAGTCTGCCTGGCACCCAGGGTCTGCCCTGGGCCCAGGCACAGCAGCAGGAACAGGCAGGCTGCCTTGTAGCCGTGCACAAGGGCCAGCTGTGCCCATGTTCCAAAGGTGGAGGCACCTGGTTCTCAGCTCCAGCCCAGCAGCAGAGTCAGGAGACCTACAGGCTGTGGCAGGGACCACAGGCAATCCCGGTTATCAGGGATGTGGGTTTTCCTGTGGAAAAACATGAATTTTCCCTTTTCAAGGGGAAACCATGGGTTTCCCCATTTGCAGAGTTCCAGCCTTTGAGATGGGTGGAAAAGTAAGTCAGGGCGGCTACAGGGTGGGAAAGTAAGTCAGGGCCCAGTGATGTGTGCAGCAGGTGTGTGTGGGCAGGTATGGGGACTGTGTGGGGGGAGGGGAATATGTGGGAGGGGTGAGCTCCCATGGCGCACAATTTCTGCCACTGGTGGTGGCAGCCAAAAGCAGGTCCTTAGGGCGCTCATGGTCCACTGCAGGGAGAGGCCCCTAGCAGCGCATAGCACTGCCTAAGTCCCAGGGGTTATATATGGCACACGGCACCAGTCTGGCCTGCTGGCGTGTGCCTTCAAAGAGGACCAGGCTGGCTCCTGCCTCCATTTGGGGCTCCCAGTACTGCACTCAGGAGCTGTGCCACATTGGGCTGAGCCAGCTCCTGCCTGTACCTGGGGGTCCCCCACCACATGAAAACAGGAGCCGGCCTGACCTGATGGTGCATAGCTTTCATATGCAGTGCCAGGAGCTCCATGTGGAAGTAGGAGTCAGCATGGTCCTGCCCAAAGGTGCATGCCAGTGAACGAAGCTGGGTCTGTGCACCATGTGTAGCCACTGGGGCTCAGGCAGTGCCATGTGCTGCTGGGGGACTCTGCTTTCAGTGGGCCATGAGTGCTCTGAGGGCCTGCTGTTGGCTGCTGCCACTGGTGGCAGGGGCTGTGTGCCATGGCGAGTGCCAGGAATATGGCAGGGCCCCCCTCCCCACAAACCCCATACCCACACTCTCCCACAAATGCCAGATATCCACCCACAACCCCCTTGTGAACCCCCACCCAGAATCCACCCACACCTACTCACCTACCACCCACCACCTACAAACCTCACACGCTCCTCACAAACCCCACAGATCTCACAGCCTGCATGCCCAGATACTAGACAGGACAGGACTTGCTGGCTGCAGCTGCGGTTGCAGGGGCAGCTGCTGCATTTTACAGACCTGCCCCATGCCCACGTCAGTGCTGGGACATGTGGCCCTGACCTGGGGGAGTTCCTGGCACTGGGAACCACTTGGGGGGAGTGATGACCACTTGGCAGGTTGGGGTGGAGGTGGCAGCAGGGGTGGGTGATAGGTGGGGGGGAGCTTAAGGTGGAAGTGGGGTCTGTGGCTGTATGTGATGGGCCAGGGGTGGCAGCAGGGATGTGAGAGAGAGATGTAGCCGGGTGGGGTAGGGGTTGGGAGTGCTCTGGATAGGAATGGCTGCCAGAGCCAGGCTTGGAACTCTTCTGACCCCAGAGCAGCCTGTGCAGGGGAAGGCTGACCTGAAAGAGAAGGGTCTTGCCCAGCCTAGTACCTGAGCCCCAGTCAAGGGCTTCCCAGGAACAGCATGGGGATAGCTGGGGCCTGGGTACAGGCGCAGGGAGCAGAACAGCAAAGGCTGGCACTGCTTAGAGTCGCAAAGCAGTGGTTGGGACAGCTGTAGCTGGCGCGAGGAGGAAGCTGCTACTGGAAGGGAGTGAATGGGGGGCAGGCAGGGGCTGCAGGTCAGAAGTGAGAGGCATTGGTGGGGCTGTGGGTTGGGAGTGAGGGGCAGGGGCAGAGCACCACCATATCAGTGCTGCTTACCGCTACAAAGCAGCTGCAGGTCCAGCTGCAGCTGTCTCAATGTCCTAGTGAGTGAATGGGGGAGGAGAAGCTCTTGATTTTTCCATGATAGAAAAAACAAAAAGCAAATGCCAAAGTGTATAGATATTTAGAATTCATTTTATTATGCTAATAGAGATACTGGTAGACATCCAAATTGCTTTGAAATTATAAATATATCATTAAAACATTGCCCAACTGATCTCTCTCTCTCTATAGTGGTATTTCATTGTAATCATGGAGGAACATACGTTTGGGGTATTTTAATGAGAGGATTTGAGCATTTTTTTGTCAGGGAATTTTCAGTTTTTAAACAGAGAACACCCTGCTGGTAAGGTCAGTGGTGGGACTCAGAGCAGCCTGCCCAGGGCCAGTACCAGGGTCCCAGCTGGAGGGTAGACAAGGTGGCTGAGCTCCTGGCCAGGAGGAAATGCTTTGACAATTCAAAGCAGGCCGCCACAATGAGCACATCCAGGCAATAGCTGCCCAGATGGCCGAGCGGGGGCACTGGAAGACAGTGCCGCAAAAAGGTCAACTGTGCAGCCACAGTCCACTGGCAGCTGGCCCAAAGGTGCAGTCTACTTTGTTGCAGTGCTCATATCCTAGCTCAGGTAGCCATGTAGTCCCCATCTGGGTCTGGCTGACATGCAGCCATGAGGACACATGGGTGGATGGTATCACAGGTGGCAGCAGGTCACAGCCATGCAGCAGCCCCCACTGCCAAACTGCTGCAGTGGGTAGAGGGTTCAGGGGCCACTCTAGTTTAGGGCTGATGCAACAGTCTAACTGGCATAAGGGACTAGTGTCCCCAGATACCAACTGGCTAGGCCTCAGAAGCTTCTGAAGGCAAGTAGCTACTCTCCAGGACAGCTTTTTATACTGCTGGGGCCAGCATAGGTGCTGAAGGTCCGGGTTGAAGTCCAGGATCTTGGCTAAAGTTCTGGGAGAAGCTCTCCAGGGTCAGTTTGCCAAGTGCACAATTTGCCCCACACCAATGGGCATGTTCAGGCACATGTGCGAGGTACAAATCTCTGGCACAAATTTGTGCCACTGCTACTTGAGCTGCTGCAAGCGTACGTGCCTGCAAATGTGGATGTGCCCAGAGATTTCAAGTAGGAATTAGTAATGTAAAAAATATTCTGCCCTCTTGCAGTCTTCCTAAGTTTTTTGGAACAGACAAATTGCTCTATTAGTAGGCAAGACAAGAGTGAAAGCTAGGAGCTGGCATTTTCTAAGGAGTATCTTGCAGCCTAATAAGAGGTGCTTGAAGTCTAATGAGGGCTGCCCTTGAGTCTAAAAACATTTGAGAACCACTGAAGTAGAGGGAAAGTATTTAACATGTTTTATATCAGCCTGGGTTTTTTATCTGTAAATACAGTGTACCATGTACCACAATACCATGTGACCAGTTTGCTTTTGAACCATCAAAAACACCTTGTTAGCCACTGTTCTGGAGCTACTGTACTAGATCATATCAGCTAACCACTGGATGAAATTACCTGACACGGATATTCTAACCTTGTTTTGGGCTCTGTCTGGAAGTGGGCCTAAAATCTGGAGATGTTTGGCTTTCCTCTCAACATTTTATGTAATGTATCAACACTAAAGAAAAAGCTGGGGAGGTGGGGAAAAAAAGAGTTAGATACTTAGAATTTGCTAGTAGCTCCATTGCTTTGGGAAGTAGCAGCATTAACAAAGATCAGCTGGGCACACTGTATATCCTCATTAGAAATTTGTCTCAAGCTCATGCGTTACAATTGCTGATTGTATTTTCGTAGACAACTGGGGAACAGTGCACTGAGGTAGCAGTGAGAAGTGTTTTTTGTCTTAATTTTCCCTCTTCGATATAGCGGAATTATGGGGGGAGGAGATTGTGAGTAGCCTGGTGGTCTCTGCGATCATGTCAAAGGCTTCCATGAGCCTGGATATCCCATCAAGTTAGTGGAGTCTAAGGGCAGAGTATATTGAAGTAGCAGCACTGCAAAGAAACTGTGACTAATATCACATCTGACTTTCTGACTCTGCAGCCAATGTCCAGCCTTTTTAACTATATCAACCAGGAACAACCTCCAACATGAGCCTGGAGTGAATCTGCAAATCACACCTTCTTGGGCACAGAGAGAAGTGACAATTTTTGCCCAATCTGGCCACAGAAAGCCATGACCAAACACAAGCCACGCCCCTGCTTCAAACAGGGCTGGTTGGGTGAAAATTTGAACCCTCATTTCATGCGGAGTCAGATGAAGATGTTTCAAAACAAAGCATCTTCTGTAACTTCTGTCTGCGTTGCCTGTCGCTGTTTTCACAATGGGAGTGGGGAAAGGGGGCAGAGGGAGTTTGGTCTTGGGGGTTTTCAGCCTCTGCTGGAGGGTGGTGTGGACTCCAGTTCACCCACTCCACCATCCAACGCCAACTGGGAAACTCCTAGAATGAGCTCCCTCTGCTCCCTTTCCCCACTCCCATTCTGAAAACATTGAAAAAATCTCCACCCCCCCCCCCAGAGGAGGGGCTGTTGCTAGGGGAAACCAGCTGTAGTCTCCCAGCCAACAGCTAGACTTCCCTACCCCCTGGAACCAATAGTGAACTTCTGTTTGGTCTGAGGGCTTGTTATAACTCAAAACACTTCCTGCAAATTGTTCTCTGTTGCAGCAGGGAGCTGTACTTCTGTCTGCGCATCTTGGGTGTGTCCAAACATGCAAACACGTGCACTTGCAGCATCTCAAATAGAAGCAGTGCAAATTTGAGCCGGGGCTTTTTGCCTCAGCGCACGTGCTTGGACATGCACTTTGTTGTGGAGCAACTTGTGCCCCTTGGGGCAAAATAACCATGCCTGGCTCCTCCCGAATCTGTGGTCAGGGGAAACTAGAGCCCAGGGCCAGCACCTGTGGTGTCCCCAGCAGTATAAAGAGCTGCTCTGTCCTGGCCCCATCCGTACAAAAAGCTGCCCTACAAGCAGCTCAGGGCTGCTCGCTCTCAGGAGCTTCCAATTGGGAGCTGGGGACACTGTATCCATTTGGGACCTGGGGACAATGCCCCTTGTGCTAGCTGGACTGCTGCAGCAGTATCCCAAATCCATTTTTTAAAATACCCCCAAATCCATGCTTTTCCACAATTAAAACAGAAGACCACACACACACACACACACACACCCCCCAGAGAGAGAGAGACAGCACTCAGCTGGGCAATGATTTATTTATATTTATATATACAATGTTAAAGCAATGTGGAAGCCTACCAGTGTCTCTCTCATCATGATAAAGTAAATTCTAGCTATCTATTTGTGTTGATGTGTACTTTTGATTTTCTTCGCACATTCGCACATGATGGGTGTGTGACAGGGGGATGTGGTGTTTGCAGGAAGGGAGTGGGAAAGGATGTGGGGGAAGGTGGATGGGTGTGTTTGGAGGGATGTGGGTTGGTGTGTGGGTAGGTGTGGGGCGATTGCTGGGGGGGGGACTGTAGGTGTGGGCGACCTTTATTTTAACCTAATCAGATAGGTTCTAATGTAGCTTGACATTACAGATTTCATTCTTTGATTTGATTAATAGTAGTCTAAAAGGTGACTTTTTTACTTTAAAATGAGTGACCAGCTGTAGGTGAAGATTGCAACAGTGATTAACTACTTGTCAGCCCTGTGCTTCCAAGGGGATTCAGAAACTTTGTTCAAATAACTGCATTCATATACAGGATGAACAATTAAAATACAAAAAACCAAAAGCAACAACCAAAAACCTTTGAGGTATGAAGGAGTTAAAGTTGTGATAACATCATTACATAGGCCACATTATACAGGCTATGTGTTTTTGTAATGAACTAAACAGTAAGTGTTGAATCTGAAAGGAGCAGAGGCTAGGGACCAAAATTACACATGAACCAGTATAAGTGATTGGAAACTGGTTCAGATCTGTAACACAACAGAAATTCAGTACACATAAACTGCTTTTAAAATGGCCAACACCACTTTAAATAAACCTGGATAGATGTAGTATCAGACTTAACTGATTTAGGTTAAATTGGTTTATTGAACTTCTGTCTCAGATCCCCTCCAAATTCAAGTTAACTCACAGTCCCCCCGCATCCTACGATGCTTACACCTCCCCTACAAACCACTGCCTCACAGGGTGGGTGGGTTAGCCACTACAGCAGGGTACTTGTATTTACAAGTTTTACAAATACTTGTTACTACCTTGCTGCAGAGTTAATTAGTTTCTGCAGCATAATAGGGCCACACGTGTAGATGCAAGACATTTACCGTGGAGCTATATTATCTACTCCACAGTAAATGTCTCATGTAGATGAGCCCTGTCATGTGCATCTTGCCCCCTCTCCTTCTGTTTCCATGCATCTTGTATTCATTGCTGCCCACTGGCCAAGCTTCATCTGGAGAGGTGGGGGGGTCCGCCACCCCACAGTACTCTATGGCACAGTTTTTAGAACACTGTCCTAGGAGGGGCAGGATATCACCCCCATTTGAATTCCCTCAGACTGAAGAGGCTTTTAAACGTGGTTCTTTCACTTCCTGGGTGAATGTTGCATCCCTTTGGCTACTATGTTAAAGGTGGACACTATCACCACCATAGCATGCACTCTTCTAATTTTTTGAGAGAAAGCTGGTACCCTCAGAAAACAACTCAAGGCTCCAAGGAATGGAAGTGCCTCAAATTTAGTTTGACTCAGGTGCTAAAGCTCCAAGTGGAATTTCAGATAGAGGCTGTATTAAATGATTTTGTGAGATCTCCTCTTGCCCTATTTTCCTATTATGCTATAGCCCTATACTAAATGCTTCTTATTGGGTAGCTCTAGGCAGTTCTCCATCCAGTAGGATGCTTTTTGATCACCCTTTTGAAGCACCTAATTTTCTCCATGCACCACATAAGGAATTTAGGCACCTAATTCTAAATTTGCTGTTCCATTACAGGGACCAGAGGCCAAAGGAATCGGTGCTGCAACACCTGTATTAAATCTTTTATTACATTTGGTTCTTAGTAATTGATGAAAAGCATCAGGACTAAGTAAAAATGGTCAAAAAGCCTGAGGCTGAATCGATTCAGTCTTTGCAGGTTAGTCTAAGCTTCAGAGATTAAATTGAGAAACAGCTGGGCACACATGTACTTTTGATGCTGGTGCAGTCACATGCCTACAGTGGCTCAGGACAGAAGGTAGGGGGTGCTAAAGTAGGGCTCTCTGGCAGGTAGCCAGCATGGGCTGTGTTCACTTCCTCTTCCTGCTTCCAGGTGCCTCTGGATTAACTTTCAGTAAGTGTATTTGGGGGAAGCAGGGTTTAACTGTGGGAAGGGGGGTTTAACCCTCTTCCCTGGCCCCAGACCCCAGCCAGGGTTTGCCTGGGGCAGGGACAGTCCTTGCCTCTCCCACAACCCATCTCTGCTGGAACAGACAACATAGCCAAGTCCAGGGCTGCAAAAGATACTGGGATGCTGGGGACCTGTGGTTTAACTTGAACTAGGAAGGGGTCTGGGACAGAAGTTTCATAAATCAGTTTGACCCAAATCAGTTAAGCTTACATTAAACTAGGTTTATCTTAAACCAGTTTCAGCCATTTTATAACTGGTTTATGTGCACTGCATTTATGTTCTGTTACAGGTTTAACTCAGGTTCTGATCTCTTAAACCAGTTTATATGCAACTTCTGTCTCTCGCCTAAAAGTCCAAGGGTGAATCTCTTATAATCCTAAAGCAGGCTTTCAGTAATGGTCAGCATTGCACTTGAAATACTTTTCATGACTTTTAAAAATACCAAAAGAACATGTTAAAAAAAAAAAAAAAGCATGTGTATTTAGTGCCTTTTGGTATCTATTTAACAGGTGTTTTATCATGTAACAGTCTGGGGTGTTATTACCATATTCTGTTTGCTTGTTAAACCATAGGCTAGTAGGCAGAGAGGTATGGGGCATAAAATAAAAAATAATACTTAGAATAAAGTAAAAATAACAGACCTTCAGCCAAAAGAGTATGCAAAATGCAAATTTCAGTAGTTTTGAGGGGTCTGAGTCTGTAATAAACCATGGTGTAGGGGTTGAATGGCAGAGAGAGAAAATTGGGGTTGAATGACAGAGAGAGAAGAGAGACAACTGTGGCAAAGTGCTTCAATATTTACGATGATTTTATGTCCTGTGGGGCAAAAAGTTTTTGGCCTGTGTCCCACTAAGGAAAAAAAATGTTTACCTTCCTTCTGTGTTGCAGCTGGCAGAGTTTTAAAAGTTACTATATGGAGACAATACATTTCAACAGCACGTTAATCTAAAAAAAAATATCATGCAAGTTTTATTAAAAGTGTAGTTATGGTCAGAAAAATGACTAAGTTAAAACAACAGCATCTTTCTTAATGGATCTGATCCATATGTGTATTGAGAAGCAAAATCTGCTTTATTTTGTGACCAGAAGAAGGGGTTATGACTAAAAAGGACAGCTTTAAAAGAATGAGGAAGAATTTATACCACCATGCATTGTCAATAGAATTGGTAACTCCTTTCTGATTGCAGAGTCCTTATTACTGGTGATGATCTACAAACCAGAAAGAATGCAGCTTGACTTTTGAATCCCTGGTTGAGGAGTTAAGGCTAGTACAAAAGTTTGTAATGAGAAAATCTCATGAAAATTCATGGGAGACAAGAAACTTGTCATTTGTAATTATTTTTCAGACACAAATTTTAAGTAAACATACTCAAATTCTTTACACATGATTTTACTTGTTTAGTAATATTTCAGTAAATGAAAATTACAATCCATAAAGCTACATTAGAGAAATATAACATCACACTCCACTCATTATCAAAATTATCATCTCATTCTTGTTTGATAGATGAGCTGCAGGATAGTATTTACCTTCCAGATAACCCCTTTAGGCCTTGTGAAAATAACTTTCAATTGTATAACTGGCCAAAATTTTCTTCCCTAAATGGATAAGAAACACAATTTGTAGATAAAGGAGCATGCCAAATAAATGAGTTTATTTCTTTACTCAGTAACCCTCTCAGGCTAGGGACAGACATTATACATAAACCTGTTTAAGTGATCAGAAACTGTAACAGGACAGATGTTCAATGCACATAAACCAGTTTGAAAATGGCTGAAACTAGTTTGAGATAAACCTGGTTGAATGTAGTGTCAGATTTAACTGATTTGGCTCAAACCAATTTATGCAATGTCTGTCCCAGACCCCTTGCTGGTTTAAGATAAACCAGACATCCCCGCATGCTTTCTGGGATGGGTGGGACTCCCCTCCCCCCGCCCCCCCCGGCCAGTCCAAGCCCCTTTCCCCCATTGAGCTGAATCAGGGTTGGGTGGCCCCCAACCCCCCTGTGGGTACTGGATTGGGTCCACCAGCTGGATCCTGCCCTCACAGGGACTGCCCATGTGGCCCACCATCCAAAAAGGTTTATAACCACTGGGTTAGACAGACACTTCATTGAGATGGAATAGTCAGGGATGATCCAACTTTGAGCAGGAGACTGGACTGGGCAACTTTGTGAAGTCCCTTCCAGCCCTGCTTTCCTATAATATATATCCCTTACATAGTGCATGGGGAGAGTTAGGTGCTTCGGAATGTGATTCACAACAGCCTGCACTCCAGCTAATAGGATTCATTTGGAGAGGGGGAAAGGGGATTTCTGAAATTCTTCTTCTTTCCCAGACATAGGCTCTCCTCTATAAGAATAGGATTCACAGGCTGAATTCCCCTTCTGGGCTCAGCTTAGATCTCTGAGAGACCTGAATTTTAAGCATGAATCAGCCTGAAGAAAGGTTTCAAACCCACATCTTCTTCCTTCCAAAAGAGTGTTCTAAGCACCAGGCTTAAGATAAGGGTGGCTCAGGAGCCATTTCCATCCATGCTTTTAAAAAAGTAACAAAGAATACAGGTTTCATGTGGGTACAGAGGAGGCACAGAAAGTGGAGAGCAAATAGCCCAGGGATGAGATGTCCAGTCTCTGGTTTCTCTGTACTACATAAATGCATGGGGTGTGGAGTTTTCTTGTACACTGTAGATTTGCATGAAATAATGACCTGTGAATACCCAGCATGGAATGAGACAGCACTCCAGAAGAGAGCTTGCCAAACTCAATGGGCACTGAGTGCAACACTGAACTTTACACTGTCGTTTAAGTGCATTACATAATCATAATTACATATGGAATAACATAATCATATACTATTTACTTTGCATGACCTCTCCCTAACTTAGACTGAAATTCACACTTTGCAAGGTTCAGGACCAGGTCAATGACAACTTAAATTCTAGCTGAGCTGTACTTAACCTTATCAGACTCCAGGCACCCTTTGTTAGACTCCTCGAGGCATAACCTGTGTTAATGAATTCAGTGGAAAGGCCCCTATTGATTGCAATGGCCTTTGCCTCAGATACACAGGGAAGGGAGGTTCATGTGGGTAGGACTATTTGATGGTTACTTTGAGAACTCCTAGATATCAGTGTATTCAGGTACCTGACTCTCAAAAGAGCCAAAAATCTATTTAACTGAATATGGTTATTTCTCAGTATTTTAAAACAGTTGGGGGCAGCCTTGTTGGCAGGCACACCACAAGTTAGCCTGACAAGGTTCTTTGTATAAATCTGATATATTTTATTAGAACAACTCAAATAGTGGGAAAATTCTTCTTTGCAAGCTTTTGGGTACAAGTACCCTTCATCAGGCTGAGGAGGCATCTGTACTCCATGCTTTTCCTGGTTAGAATTATTCAAGCAGAGGGTGCATGCATAAATATACTCCCTCCCTCTCCCCACCCCACCCTGTCCCTCATGTGCACCTACCTCTGTGCAGACCCAAGCAGTCAGATATGCCCCTCTCTCCCCACCACCCTCTGTCACAGCCATCTCCATACCCTATCTGTGCTGCTCAGCTGCAACAGGAGTCAAAAGCAAGTCTGGGGATGGAGCGTGTGTGTGTATGTGTGTGTGCTGGGGCTGTGTGGGTGTGTGTCTTGCTGGACCTTCCTGCACCTCAGCAGCTTCCCTCCTTCTCATCCCCTTTACTTTCCTCTGCTTTGCCTATGTGCCCCTAGTGGGCCTCCCTGCAGCCTGACAGCTCTCCACCCTGCTTCCTCCCTTCACTCAGTAGTCACTGCTTTTCTGTCCAGCCTGTCATTGCAGGGGTATCAGACTCCAGGAAGACAGCTAATCAACCGGGGGTGGTGCCTCCTGGGATCCTGGAGGACCACATATTAGTGGTTTTATCTCCTTGGAACATTTAGAAGTTATGCTGAATCAAGCTGCCTGGCACAGGTCAAAAATAATCCTCACCTCAAGTGACATAACTTTAAGATGCCTAGAGGGCATTTAGCACTAGTTAACGAGCTTGAATATGTGATTGTTCAAGTTTCTCTGATCTGTATTGTATCCGAATGCGCTCCCTTCAGGCAGCCTGGATATACACACGTAATGCAAAGAGAATCCTTATTCTGAAAAGCTTTTACTCTGAACTAGAGTAAAACCAAAAAAAGCAACCTATTCTAATAGAATAAAAGCCTTAGTTTGTCTGTCTGTCCATAATGCTTTATGAGCACTCTGATTGGTTGTCTCGGCAGCCAATCATAATGCTTACTGAAACAACCAATTAGAGTGCTCTGCACAGACAGACAGACATGACCATGACAGCTGGGACTGAAGGGCCAGAGTGGGGGGGCAAGGCCAGTGGAGCTGGCCTCGGCCCCCCCCCCCGCCATGCTCCTTGGAGGCAGAGGGGTACAGGAGGGACAGACTGGAATGGCGGAGCACAACCATGATGGAGAGGATGAAGTAGGGAGGGAGCGAGGCCAGTGGTGTTGGCACCCTCCCCCCCCCGGCCCTGCTCCTTGGAGGCAGTGGTGGTGCAAGGTGCTGGCAGCACAGTGCTGACCTCAGCCCCCCTGCTCTGGCCTCGACCCCCCAGCCCTGCTCCTTAGAGGCAGTGGCTAGCTTTGTCTCTGCTGTCACAGTGGTGCTCTGTCCCTGGCAGAGGGGTATAGTGGGGATGGACTGGCACAGCGAAGCGCTGCCATGATGGTGGGGATGGAGCAAGGAGGCGAAGCCAGCAATGCACTGCCAGCACCCCGCGCCACCACCACTTCCAAGGAGCAGGGCCGGGGGGGGCAGGCCACCCCTTGGATGTGGCAGCAGTGGGGGGTGCTGATAGCAGGGCAAGCTTTTCACCTCCCCCACTCTTGGCAAGTGGCAGTGGCTCAGGGTGGCAGGTTGCAGCGCTCTGTTCCTACCTGTCTCCCTATCATTCTCAATGAGCAATTTGCTTTTAAGTAGCTCAGTTTAGAGAAGATAGAGGAATAGTGAGCTTAAATAGATAAGTTTGGAGAAGACAGAGGCATAATGAGCTTCTTTAGATCATTGGGCAGAGGGAGCGGGGGGATTATGCTGACTACCAGAGAGCAGGGAGAAGGAAAGTGGAGTTTTACGTACCCCAGTTCTCTGCTGACAGAAACCTGGTAAGATAAAAAATCAAAGTGTGTAACATTCCCAATCTACATAGTCTCTCCCTGGAGCTAACTCCTGGCTTCTGAGTGTGAGCAATAAGACAGATGTTCCAATCCACAAGAATTATGTGGAAGGGGAGGGAGAATCAACTGGATATACACACATAGTTAGCAAGCAGGATCTCCAGACATAAAGGACTTCCTAGGACACTGTGTCAAACCCTCTGTATTGCAGGTAATCATTTGATTCAAGGGATGATGGTTCAATTTCTAATTCAAGTTATAATACCCATTTCCAGAGTGCTGCTCTTCATCACCTGGTTGTCAATATAGAAAACATTCATGTTCATCCCATCCTATAAGCCATTCACACATGTGCTCCAGGAGTGTGTGTGTGTCGGGGGGGGGAGCATTTCAGTTAGGGGGGCTCTGAAAGCTGCTTTAATTAAAGTGTCCAGAGCACCCCACACTGAAAAATGGCGGTGGGGGCTCTTTAACTAAAGCTTGTTGAACGACCTTTAGTTAAAGTGCTCCTGCCGCCATTTTTCAGTGCAGGGACACAGATGCATGTGATGCAGTAATTACCATGCTCCAGAAGACTCAGTTAATCAAGTGTAATTACAGCGCACTGGAGCAGCCTTGATGCACATGTATAGGTGCCCTTACTGATTAGTTATTCTAAAACTGAAATCAAAGGGTCTATTCATGCAAGTAATTTTCTGAGAAAAGGTTTCCTGAGTTTAAAATTTGCAACTAAGGGTAATCAGCCTATTCTTTGTATCAAAATCAAAGGGCTATATCTATATTTATTCACTTGTTCTAGACAAATTGTCTTAATTTGTGGTTGGATCCATTCTCCTTGTATTTAGTAGGGCTGTGCAAAATTTCACCAACTGTTTCATTCTGACACTGTTTCAACCAATTTTGAGGTTGAAACAGTAAAATTGGAACAAAACAAAGGCCGTCTTAATAGCCTCAAAAAAAACTGAGGTTGGTCGAAACGTTTAAAAAGTTGAAATGTTTTGACCATAGGCTGGGGATGAGAAGTTAGTCCAGCTGGGTTAACTTCCCAACCTCAGTGCAAGATCTGGCAGGGGATGGGAGGCAGCCCATTTGGACTGCTTCCCAATGCCCCCTGCTACATCACACTGGGAGCGGAAGACGGCCGAGCTGGGCTGCTTCCCGAGACCCCACGTTACATCGCGCCGGGGGTGGGAGGCAGCCCAGCTGGTCTGAGCAGTACTGAGCTGAAAGTAAAGCACTGAGGTTTCTTTTCATGTCTGTAAGCAGCCAAGATGGATTAGTCATTTATCAAAAGTCTACTGTAGAACTGGAATTCAAATCATTAAAATGCCCTGATTGAAAGACAAATCTCATCTTTTCAAAAAGAAGAGAGAAATGCAGGTGCAGGCCTTTTTAATTATAAATGGATTTCCGGTAGTGCATTTAACAGCTGAATTTGAAGATGTATGTTCTGTAACATAACATATACAGAGACAGTATTACCATTTTATATCAAAAAGTGTACAGAAACAGCTTTATCTAGCCAGTGGTATTGTGGGTACCCTTTAAAGCAGCGTTTCAACCTGTTTTTAGGTTGTGACCCAAAAGCTGGTCACAAGAATATTATGAAAGGGTTATGAACAAACTTTAAAAATGGATCAAAGTTTAAAAATGGATTCTCCCTTAAAGGTAAAAAACATGGGAAACCATGGCTTTCCCCTTTGCAGGCTGTCAGAGTTCCAACCTGCAAGAGGCTGCCTGGGTTCCCCCCCCCCGCACCCCACATACACTTCCCCACCCCAAACACCCACTCTATGCCCCACATACTGGGGAGATGGGGTCTGGAGGTGGGGGTGGAGGCAGCAGGTGGAGAGTGAGGGGCACTGGGTCAAGACCGGCCATTGATGTTTACAAATGGGTCCTGGTACAAAAAAGTTTAAGAACCACTGCTTTGAAGAATGAGTAATACTGTTAATTAGACTGTAATGCACCTGCTGAAAAACTTTGTGGCTAGGGACAGACATTCAAAAAACCTGAGCCTGAATTGATTCAGTCTTTCCAAATTAGTCTAATTTAGCTAGGCTAAACTGGTTTGTAACTGCATAGACATCCCAGAAATGCAGCCACATGCCTGCAGTGGCTCAGGTTAGAAGCGGGGGGGAGGCACTAGAGCAGTCCTCCCTTCCCTTCTGATGCTGAGCTGAGGGGTGTGTCGCCAGGCCTTGGCAGGATGCTCTGATTAGGGAGGGGTTCCCCCCACCTCCTCCTGTACAGTCTACTGAGTTGATAACACAGTGTTTATCCTCTAATTCAGTGTTTATCACCCATCAGAAAACATAGCCTTTCTCCATTAGTTCAAGCTCTTCTTAAACAGCTTTTCCAAGGAAGGAACCAGTCTTCCACAGCAGGGACCATAGCCAGCATGTGGTATGCTAGCTAATGCTGAGAGGTGCCTGTGTAAGGCAGAGGGGATGGGGTAACAGGGGGAAGCCAAGCAAACACCTGTGGGAGCTGCAGCCAGGGAGTAGAGGGGAGGGGCCAGCTCTGCTGTGGATCACAGAGCTCAGCCCAGAGAGGATGCTGGGGGAGTCTGGTTTAACTTAACCATTGCATAAACCAGTTTGACCCAAATCAGTTAAGTCTACATTCAACCAGGTTTATCTCAAACTGGTTTTAGCCATTTTCAAACTGGTTTATATGCACTGAACATCTGTTTTGTTACAGGTTTAAACCAGTTTCTGATCACTTAAACCGGTTTATGTGTAATGTCTGTCCCTTGCCTGTAAGTATAGAGTGCAAAGCATGCTGTTAGACAAAGAAGAATTTCATCTGTAAGCTTGCAGCCCACGTATTTGAAGTGACAGAGAAGGAGAAAGACCTGGGTATATTAATCACAGGACGACTCTGATGCATCTGTGAAACAGGCAAAGGAGCAAGTACAAAGCTGTTGTAGGACAATGTCTGTAATGCTGTGTACAGTTGGTGTTTGGTCAAGAAAAATAACCTCAAACTGGAACAGGTTGAGAAAAGGGCTGTTAGGATCGGGGCAAATGAGGGCCCATACAATGAAAGGAGAGCTGAAGCATTTGACTAGTTCATGCTGGCAAAGTAAGGATTGAGAGAGGGGATATGACTTCAGTATAAAAATATATCAGGGAAGGAAAACAAGTTATTTGAGGTAAAAGACAATGTTGGCACAAGCGCACATCTGTATAAAGTGGCTGTAGACATATTTAGGCCGGAAATTGAAAAGTTTCTAACAGTCAGAGTTACAACATTCTGAAACTGTCTTCCAATAGGTACAGAGAGGGCAAAACCACTAACCAGTTTCAAGATAAAGCTTGGTAAATGTTTGAATGGGGAAAAAGATGTCTTTGGGAACTGATGTCAAGGACCAAGAAGGTCCCTTTGAATCCCATATAATAAGCTCCTAAGCATAAAACATTGTTTGTGCCTTTGACTTGATGTAAGAAAACATGTTGAGGCAAATTACTTGTTGTCTTTCCCACCATACAGATTAATTGGAGGTATTCAAAGTTTCCTTTTGCAGTATATAATAGTATTACAAACAGAGCAAGGTCAGAGTAAACAGCCATTAATCACTAGTTCAGGTAGTGCATACATTCAGTGTAGGTCTATTATATTTCTCTGGGATTAGGATGTTTAAGATGACATGTTAAAGCAGGTACATAACCTTCAGTATTGTGTTTACACCTAATAAAAATGTCATTTTCTTTGACTTTTCATTATAAAAAATGATGCTGCAGGAAATAGTGGTAGCCAACCTTTTGACATAGTTGTTTCAAGAATAAACCTGCCTACCTTGCACAAAATCTTCAGTGCCTAACATGTTAAAAACCCTTGGGAAAATATGCTATATTGAAACAATTGTTCTAAAATTCTTCTCTGTCTGACTAATCAGGACATGCCATGCTCAGATTGCAAGCTTATTATCTGAGGAATCAGGTTTTGAAGCTGGGTCATTTGCCAACCAAGTGAACCTACTGCTCTGGAGAATTCATACTTGGGATTTGTTGACTCATCCCACAAGATAGCAACTCTGTGTCAGTGTAACTGTAATATGGCTGATGATGATGAGGCATAAGTACTGTTTAGAATTGGAGAACCTGCTTCCTACCATTCTTCCAGCAGAATCTAGTACTGATGCATAAATTCATCAGCTTCCACTATATGCAATCTGGCGTGTGTGGGTATGCATACTATTGCCCCCTTTTTTGCACCTTTCCATGTTTGTGGCACACAAAAGAAACAATCTCTGTGCTTCCCTGTGACTGCCTCTGGCACTTACGAGACACACGAAAGGAAAAAAAAACCTGTACGTTTCCCTTTCTCTATGTGCTCACTCAGGTAACATAGACAATCTGAGCCTCTGTATGTGCATATGCAACACTTCTTTATTCTTCCTTCTTATGTATTTCTTATCCTTTCTCCTACAGATGGACAAAAGAGGAAGAAATCATTAAGAAAGAAACTGGACTCATTAGGGAAGGACAGAATCAGAGACAGAGGTACAACAACAATAAAATCAGTATATCTTTACCTAAAAGCTGTATATTTTGTTTAGGAAATTGCTATGTATATCTTCAATGGTTGGACTGTGTTACCTAAGTGTATATTATCCAGATATTTGTTCCTCAAGGGAAAAAAAATATATTTTATAAAGTAGCTTTTCATTGCTGCCATGATTTGTAACATCAACTCTTGTTACCCAAGTAAGCATTAAAAAAAAATCAGAAATAATTGTTTAATATGTGTCAAAATAACACTACTACTGAACATTCAGTTTCAAATAGATTCAAGTGAACTCCCTGCTTGGACAGACTCTTGATTAATTCCAGGCACCGCCCTCAGCTTGAGGTTTCTAGACATACTTTTTGAATACATGTTCAGTCTCCCTAGACCAGTGATTCTTAACCCTGGGATGCCTTGAAATCAAGGTTGCCACTTAGGCACACAACCTTGATTTATAAGATAAATCCAAAACTCTTTGGAACAGAAGAATTATTCTGTTTTTCTGGAGTCAAAAATGAGTGAAAACAAAGTTCTGACATTTTCCAGGGGATGGGGCTTGAGTCTAAAGAGAGGTTGCCTGGGACAAACAAGGTTGAGAACCACTAGACTCTGCTAATCCCTCTGGTTTCCTCATGGTTTAAATTCTCCCCTCCCATCCTCAGAATTTCAGGTAAGTGGATTTTCTGGTATAATTTAATCTAGAGGTAATCTGCACACAATAGTGAAAGTATACAGCATACAAGTGTATACAAGCATTTGGACACAAATGAATGTGGATCAAGATTCTAATATTATTGGTTTTTATTAGCAACACAAAGAATAGGTAGATATGGACAAAAATAATGAACACTGTATTCATTTCTATGCCCCTGTTTTCTCATAATTCTGGAGTATTCTTTGGTCTGAGTTGAGGTTCTCTGGGGTGGTCCAGAATCCTCCTGTGCAGCTTATGGTTTACTTCTGAACCATGGAGTTTTTCTACCCAATTTGCCATTTCAGCCATGGTTGCTCCCATATCCATATCATGCCAAAGCATACTGCTTGTCTTTTCTGTTCTTCTGCCTGGCTCTTCCTCTGTGTGTCTGGAGCTCCCCGCTTAGTTTGTCTCATGAGCTTCATTGCTTCTGTCCTTTTGTTCTACATTTGCCTCCAAACCCTCTCCCAACAGACAGGTAGGCTGTGTCCAGACAGCAGCGATGTGTAGGTAGTGCACAGGGATGCACTGGTGCACTCCCTGTCAGGCTGTGTTCCCTGTTCAGGCAACAGGCAGGGGGGCAGGCAGGAGCACCAATGCCCCCACTGTGAGCGCGGGCCAGGAAGCAGGACCGCTGGAGCAGAGGACCGCCCCTCACCCCCCCGCATTGTCACTGTCTCGAGGCACCAGTTGCCCATGCATCCAGATGAGCAAGGCTGTGTGGTATGTGGTGCCGCACATTTAGGTATTCTCTGCACCGGAAGGGAGCAGTGCAGGGGGGGAGTGGTTTGACCCCTGGATATCCAGGAATCAAAAAACCCCATGCAAAAAAAAACCAGAGTAGTGCATACAGGGGCAGTATGTGCCACTCAGAATCAGAGCTTGGCTGGCCAGAGCCACACTGAGCGGCAGGATCGCTGCTACTGCAGCCTCAGGAGGCCCCTAGGACCTCAGGTAAAGCTGTTGGGGCCAGTCCAGTGATGATCCCAGCCTCCCCTAGCCCACGCGGAGTAACCTGCCTGCACCCCAGGGTGTGTGGTACAGGTGTTCCCTGGGGGCATTTGGTGGCAAGGTGTGGTGCTGCTAATTGTCCCCAGGGAACCAAACATTCATGCTTATGTGGATGCGGCTGTAAGGTAAAACTGATTCTGCCTACACAGTCTCCCAAGTTGTTTCCATCTCAAAACATTCAAATTCAAATTGAATGCATGACACTTGTCCCCTGGTCTAAGCAGAATGTTACAAAAGTCTTGTCAGTGAAGGTAATACCCATTGACTAAAAACATTCATGATACAGCAACTTTTAAGCTAATATGTAAAGGATCAACCAGAACAGTACCTAGATTCCTAAATCACTTGATATATAAATATGGCCAAATTGTATTTTGTACTTCTATTCCTGTTTGAAGATTTCTAGAAAAAATACCTGTTCATTATAATATTTTTGTCTTATTAACTGAATATTATGTTCTTGGCTTGAAAAATAAATGTAAAAAACATTTAATAAAGCTTTCTTATATTAAGATTGTTGATAACTTTCAGGAAAAATAATTTGACTCTTGGCATGTTGACTTTTTAGATTTATTTGTTGTTTTCCCCATTGATTAAGGTTATTCAATAGCATAATTATATTATACATACTACCTACTAAATACACTTTGCATCAAATGTTCATCCCTTGGGTCTTATTGCTTTACCTATATTTTTGATTGCCAGATATTTCTTAAAATCAAGTATCAGCTTTAAAATAAAAGTGACTGGGTTGTAGTGTGATGCAGTTGGTTACTTATTCACTCTGCATTTTAGTATTTATTAACACATTTTAGTTTAATTTGTCTTATAAATTTTCCATAGACTTGTATCTCTTTTATTTATTGAACTGTTCAGCACTATTTAGAAGGAACCTGCATATGTACGAAATGCAGTAGCCACATGCAGGCAGCTGCATCAAAATTGGTCATACATTGTCACCACACTAAGGCTAGGGAATAAATGGCAAACCAGAAGTCTTAGACTGTGTGAAAACACAGACAGTTTGGCACTTTATTAACCATCACATTGGACTAAGCAAGCACCCTTGTCTCTTTGAGCAAACTATCTGCAATTGGAAATTGATCAAACAGTTTTGCTGATTCATATGCAGGAACAGACTGCAGGTCACTCTCAAGTCGCAGTATATCTTTGCTATGACAGAAATGGAAAAAATCAATAAAAGCTTGTGTTTGTCAGTAAAAACATGTTAATGTAATACTGACCAGATCCACACAATACGTTATCTGATCACTAAGGTGTTTGTTTAATATAGTTATGTTTTCAAGAAGACAAAGCACACTTTATGATGTTTATGTCAGTGTAAATAAGAGTGTATCTGCTGAACTGAATCACCCATTACACTGCACAGTATTGTAGGGTTTTTCCTCACTACCTTCTGTATTCTTGAGCAAATAAAGTAATGAAGTTTTGTGAGAAATCCTTTTTGCTTTCCATCCTATTTCCCAGATAGTAACAAAACAGTTCCTTACGCAAGGAACTGCTGTCCACTTATCTGTCTTCAGATTTATAACTAGTTTTTAAATGATAGGTGTCTTTAACCTCATGTGGCTAGTACCACTTTGATATTGTCTTATAAAAGCATTTATTTAAAGTTGGTGTTTTTTGAGACTCTAAACAAATATCATGTACTTCTTATAACTGCTAATGACTAATTTTTCAATATAGTACCAGATATAAAAATAAATTACGTATTTTGATAATATTATAAATACCTGAGTCTCTTTCACTATCCAAAAAATGTGACTCCTTACAGTTTTACTTTCAGGAGTGTTCTAATGCCTCTTCTTCTTGGGTAAAATGCCTTATAAATGTACATACCATATTACTTGGCTATTATCTGGTTGCCTTCATAGTCATTTCTGTTAGTGTTTCTTAGATTTTTAATTATATATTTAATTAATTAATATATAGTTTATAATTTTTAATTATATCTTTCTAATGCATCTTGCTATGTAGTGTTGAACTGTTGCTACAAGAAGTTATTGTGCTTATTCATTCTTGTGTATTTTATCTGCTTCCTAATTTTCTTTTTCTTTTTTATGATATGCATATCTTAACCACATTTTTTTGTTTTCTTTTGTATTGTTTTAATAGTCACCCAGCTGATTCCATGGACTTTCAGTCTATATTTTTTCCCTTCAGATTATTCCAAACTTGTCTCTCTTTCTTTTTCTTTTTTCCTCCTTTTTAAATTTGCTGTCTGTAAGTATAATGGAAGTAGCCTGTACCCTTCCCTCTTGGGCTAGGGACAGATATTAAAAAAGCCTAAGCCTGAACTGAGTCAATCCTTCCATGTTAGTTTAACCCTGCCGTTCCCAATACTCGTGCTGCTCCAGTGGCAGGATGTGGCCAGACACTGTCCTGACAGGGCCCCATTAAGGTGAAGGGGGCAGGTGTTAATTCTTCCCTCTGTCCCTTCTGCCCCCAGGGACTGGTTTTGCCAGCCCTGGCCACCACCTCCACCTCCACTGCTTCCCAGCAGACTTGCAGACCCTGGATGTAGTGGCGGGGAGGGGAAGGAGGGAAGAATTAACCCCCTCTCTGCCCACTTTGCCTTAACCGGGCCATGCCAGCTGGTGTCTTGCCATGTCTCTGACCCTGCTCAGGCCACTGGAGCAGAGAGCCCAGCCCAGAGAGCATGCTGGGGGACTCTGGTTAAACTTGAACCAGGAAGGGGTCTGGGACAGACATTGCATAAACCAGGTTTAGCTAAATCAGTTAAGTCTGATACAGCATTAAACTAGGTTTATTTCTACCTGGTTTCAGCCATTTTGAAACTGGTTTATGTGTACTGAACTTACATTCTGTTACAGGTTCAAACCAGTTTCTGATCACTTAAACCAGTTTATGTGTAATATCTGTCCCTAGCCCCGTACAAAATATTGTACAGTGGCATAAACCTGTGGGCAAAATTCTACAAGGCCAGTGAGCCATAGTCCTTATTTTCTCTTTTTCCTTGAAGTCTGCTAGGTTGATGGAGGTATCACCTAAGTTAGGGACATGGTCCATAAAATGGAGAAATGGCCATAAACCAATGAAATCTAGGTCCGCGGCTGCAGTAGTATGGAATTCTACCTCTGTACCATTCTATAGCACCCTCCCAGCCTTTTCAGCAGGACAAGGATGGTAGCTATACTGCTATTTACTCTGCCTGGACTGCTCTCTTGGGGCACAAGGTACAGTTCTTGGGGGTGAATATACAGCCTGTGTTTTCTGTTTGGTCACTCAGCTATGTAAATATTTAGCCTAATAGGTAAAGTGGATTCTCAGGGCAATGAGGACAGCATCCTGCTTAACCAGGTTCCTTCTCAACAGGTTCAGCATCATAGCTGTGTTTGCAGATTTGCTTTCCCTTCCACTGCATAGGGAGCATATTGGCCACAGGGACCCTTTCAGTATTGTTCTCTCTTTCTGTGATTGCAGCATGTGACTCTTAATTCAGGGCTCAGCCACACCTACAGCACCAAACAATGATTTATGTGTTGTGTAAGTGCAAGGCAAAGCTCCTTTCTTTTATGCTTCATAGTCAGCTAAGTGTTGCCCTGATCACTTGCATGATGTTTTCTTAGCAAGCATGTCTACTGTTTATTTTATAATGAAAATGTCTTCCATTACTGGGCAACCAGTTCAAAACAAATACTTGGCACTGTAGGCATAGGTATATTCACACAAACAGGCCTTGAGCACTCTCTTATTCATGATTACTGTTTCCCAGTTTTTCTGCCTGCAAGTAGTGACTGCAACTGGCTGGCTCTAATTGTACTAGTTTTGGGGCTGGGAAGGAGACAGCAGATAGAGAAATGAAAATAACACAGGTAGGTAGAGCAGGGTGTGTAGCTTTTGTGGGCCAGACTGTGGCTGTCTGGTGTAGGGGTGCAATGAGCATTCCTTGGTCTTAAGCTCTGTAACTGCAGACTGCAGTTTAGGGCGCCCAAGAACAACACTTGGGATGGACCCAGTGCCTGAAAAGGAGCACAAAGGGCATGGAGTCTTGGCCTCACCTCCCAATTCTCCCTCTGTACTGGCCTTGGAGCAGGTGAGTCACACTACCAGGAACAGACTGGGGGTGAGAAATAATGTATCCGTTTCTCTGATCCCTGCTTAATATGATGCCCCCTACTTCATACCCAACAAATGCTGTGCCTTTGAGGGGTACAGTAATCCATTTTTTATGAAAGAAATTTAATCACATGCATTTCAGGACTAACTCCAGTTCTGTGGTCTTTCTACCATCCTAACAGCTGATGTTTATATAATTTTATTACTGAGGGCTAAGTGAATGTTTCAGTAGCTGCATAATTCCCTTAATTATCTAAGGTCATCACAGACAATACAATTAAATTAAATGCTCTTTAATTAGGTCAACATCTTTGTTTTGCCATTTTGACAGCTCTATTTGTCAGCATTTAATTAAAAGGGGGGGAAAAAGGTTTAAGTACCTTTTTCAGTTGTTTTCCCTGCTTTGAGTGACTCATCACAGCAGGATGCAACAAATCTTGCTGGATGTAAAAATACTAAACATGAGAGCAGCACCCAACCCAAATATTGCAGTCAGTATTTTCAGCTATTACTGTTATCATTGTCCTTCTCCTTCCTACCCCTTTCTTATTTATGGCCACTTAAGCTGTCCATTTTATCGTCTGCATGTCTCTAAGCTTTTTCTAAACAAGGGGACAAGGATAGTGCCTTATTTGGGGGAAACAACAACATTTCACCATTGGTTTGAAGAAGAGATTCTCAGTATGTCCCAGCAGCTTTGCTTACCCAGCCAGCACTGTGGTAGCTGGAGCCAGAGCTGCCAGGGCCCGCCCATGGCCTACCAAGGCCCTGCCATGCAATGCCAGGTGGGCAAGGCTGCTTCTGTCCAGTGTTTCCAATGGTGCCTGGGCCATGTAATCCAACCCAGCAAGCCCTGGGTGCTGCCCACCAACAGAAGCCGGTAACTGAGCATGGATTGCAGCGCAGCACAGTGCTGGTTGAGTGGGGCTGCTTCTGCCCAGTATCCCCAAGGTAGCTGAGAAATGGAGACCAGCACTGCAGGGCCTTGGTAGGCTGGACTTCATCTCCTAGGCCACTGCATGGTACCAGGCAGGCAAGAGGGCTGCTTCTGCCCAGTATCTCCCATAGTGCCAGCGGAGGCCAGAGCTGCCACCTGCACTGCTCACCAGCAGGGGCAGGAGTTTGAGCGGAGCTTGCCCAGGGCCTGCCACTTGCAGGCCAGATAACAATCAATTGGGCTAGGTACAAACAGTCAAAAAGCCTAAGGCTGAATCAGTTCAGTCTTCACAGGTTTGTCTAAGCTGTGTAGATTGAACTGATAAGCAAGTGAACAGGTATTCACTTTTGATTATGTAAATGCAGACACATGCTTGCAGTGGCCCAGGCCAGAAGCCAGGGAGGTGCTAGAGCTTGGGCCAAAGCTAGTCCACTCACCTTATGTGTGGGGAGTGTTTGCAGGGGAGGGGCAAAGCATCATGGGATGCTGGGAGACTGTGAACTAACTTCGGTCTGGAGGGAATTTGGGACAGAAGTTCAATAAACAGATTTAAACTAAATCAGTTAAGTTTGATACTACATCCATCCATATATATCTTAAGTTTTGGCCATTTTGAAAGCAATTTATCTGCACTGAACTTGTGTTGTGTTAACAGATTCGAACCAGTTTCTGATCACATATACTGGTTTATGTATAATTTCTGTCCGTAGCCTTTGTGGGTTGGATGCAGCCCGCGGGGTGTATTTTGCTCACCCTTAATATAATCACTGCTGATTTTAATGTTAGTAGAAGCAAAGCCTTTACCTTTCATCTGTCTCCTGACAGCAGTATGAATGCTAATTTAAGTGTCCTTTTTTTGATTAGGCACCCTGACATTCCAGGGAGCAATGACTCCTGGATTGGATTTCTCCTGGAATTTTTGATCTCAAAGCTGATTCCTTACTCCCTCTCCTACAGCCTGCTCTTAAAAAAATGTAGTGAGATATTTTCCTTTAACACTAACTACAACCAGATAATAAAATTCAGAAGAAACGTGAGGGCTGATATATTGGAGAATAATAGGTTAAGTCAGTGGAATGTGCTATGATCTTTTTGTTTTATTTTAATGCTTCATTGCTTCCAAAAACACTAGAGGTGCACCATAAAACTTTTAAAAGTTGATTTCTTCAGCATGCATTTTGCTGAGTTTCTGTGAATTAAATTCAGGTTTGTGAGGCCTATTAAGCTGCAGTTTTACTGCAGTTGATAGAGTTCTTCACTAAGGACACTTGGTTATTTTTAGAGAAAACACACCTGTCTGAATAAATATTTGGTTTTTCTTTGATTGCTGCCAGTAATTCTAGAAACATTTTTTTTCTTCTCCTCCTATATTTACTTTCCACCCATTCTCTGTAAATTTAGAAGTATTTCTTACTGCTTTTACTTATAGTTCTTCAGTAGTTCACTGTAATGTTGGCAGTATGCCAACCCTTATTATAAAGATGTTTTTCCTGATGTCCAACCTAAATCTGCTCTCCATCAGCTTGTGGTCATTGTTCCTAGTTACTCCAAGGGGTGACTTGGTAAACAGAATACCTCCTATTCCTTGCTGCCCCTGCCCCTCCTCCAATGAATTTGTAGGCGCCCAGAAGATCACCTCTCAGCCTTCTCTTGCGGAGGCGGAAGAGATCCAGGGTCCTCAATCTCTCCTCATATGGCTTTGCCTGCAGGCCCCTAACCATACGAGTGGCCCTCCTCTGAACCTTCTCAAGGTTGTCGACATCCCTCTTGAAGTGCGGTGCCCAAAACTGGACACAGTACTCCAACTGCAGTCTGAACAATGCGGTATAGAGGGGAAGTATCACCTCCCTGGACCTGTTTGTCGTGCACTTGCTAATGCATAATAAAGCGTGGTTGGCTTTACTGATCGCTTCGTCACACTGACGACACATGTTCATCTTGGTGTCAGCAGCGACTCTGAGATCCCTTTCCACTGCTGTGCTGCTGAGAAGATCCTTCCCCAGCTTGTAAGCATACTGATGATTCCTTCCCCTGAGGTGCAACATCTTGTACATGTCCTTGTTGAATTGCATTCTATTCTGTTCCGCCCACTTTTCCAACCTGTCCAGATCCACCTGAATTCATTCCCTACCCTTTAGTGTATTAACTTTACCCCATAATTTGGTATCATCTGCAAATTTGGACAGAGTGCTTTCCATACTCTCATCCAAGTCACTGATGAAGACATTGAACAGCACGGGTCCAAGGACTGAGACCTTAATTTTTAATAAGTTTTTTATTTTCATTGCAATTTCTCAGAATTCTATTTTTCCAAAGCCTTTTCAGCACCACATTGTGCTTCATTTTGTTTAATTTATAAAATATGTCCATTCTGCTCTCTGGGCATATTAAATATTTTAAGAAATCACATTGTGTTGTGTTTTGTACTAACATCAACTAGAGAACTTAAGCAACTCCTAATTTAAAGGAAACAAAAACCCTCATTCAAAACCCTTCCCACAGAAAAATTCTGACTAAATAGAAAAGCCTTACTTCATGCAGTGAAGGTCAATGAACTAAAAGTAGCTGGGGAAGTGAGTTCTAGTTGCAGTTTTCTCACTGAGAACAGTATAGGTGAAATCTTCACACTATTAAAGCTGGTTGGAATTTTGCCATTTACTTCAGTGGAGCCAGAGATTCTTCCTGCACCCTGCTGTTCAGCCTTGGGACACTCAAATTTAGTTAGAGTAACTAACTCTATTTTTTCTAAATTGCTAATCAGCTAGGAAGGGGCATTCCTAAATTGAAGACCCCTCTTTCAGTGCATTCTGTTACCAGCTTTCTCCACCTAATTCTTGACATTTTAATCTGATTAGTGCAAGTGTTTCAGCAGTTTTAACCACAGAACTTCATAGGTCAGAATCAACAAGTTGATTTGCATGTGAAAACATATGCTGGGGACTCTGGGAAACACATGTAATGGAGAGTTTATAGATTGTGCTGTATTTCACATAGTGGAATTGGCAGCTACTTTAGTATCTAGCTCCCATTTAGTTTGCTGTACCCTAGGATGGCACCCACATATTACATCCAGAGCTTCCAACAAGACATCAAAGCTAGTCATTGTGATAGATCATGTTGTACTTCTCTAGTGTGGAACAGTATAGGAGTGGATGACTGTCCTAGTCTGCATTTCAGCATAATGGATGCTATTGTTTAATCAGCAAAGTGCACGAAGGTAATTCGGATCACTGTTGCTTTGCTTAGAATTGGTCTGCAATTTTTCAATAAAACTGTTTTTGTTGGAAAATCATGACGTGTCAAAATTGAAACTTCCTGCAGGAAATTATCAATTTGAATGAAAATATTGTTGAAAGAGTTTTCTCATTTCCAAGATGGAATTTATTATCCACATGACAGAGAGAGGCAGACTGAATGATGTAGAATTACCATAGAATTGTGAGTAACCTGGTGATAAATGCATATATCTAGCAGGTGGGAGACACAAATTGATTTTGGCAAGGGACAGACATTACACATAAACCGGTTTAAGTGATCAGAAACTGGTTTAAACCCGTAACAGAACAGATGTTCAGTGCATATAAAGCAGTTTCAAAATGGCTGAAACCGGTTTAAGATAAACCTGGTTGAATGTAGTATCAGACTTAACTGATTTTGGTCAAACTGGTTTATGCAGTGTCTGTCCCAGAGCTCTTGGTGACTTAAGATAAACCAGACACCCCCAGCATCCCGGCTTTCTGGGCTGGGTGGGGCTCTCTGCTCCACAGCAGGGCTGGCCTATCCCCTCTGCTTCCTGGCTGGAGCTTTGCACAGACTTGCAGGCACAGAGTGTCTGCCTGGCTTCTCCCTGCTAAGCAGGGATTATTCTCCCCTCCCCTCTGCCTTACACAGACACTTCACCATTAGCTAGCAGATCACATACTGGCTATGCTCTGTTCTGTGGGAGAGGACAGAGGGGCTTTTTGGAGCTAATCAACAGGTAGCTTAATGTCCTTCCTTGGAAGAGCTGTTTAAGAAGAGCTCCATTAGTTAATGGAGAGAGACTTTGTTTTCTTAATGAGTTGATAAACACTGAGTTAGGGGTGATAAACGTTCTCTGCCAGGCAGCCCTGGATAATCAGAGCATCCTGCCAGGGCCTGACCATGCCCCCCTCAGTTCTGCTCTATGGAAGCAAAGGGAGGATTGCCCCCCCGCTTCTAGCCTGGGCCACTGCATAATGTTCCTGCATTTCTGGGATGTCTGTCTGGGTTACAAACTGATTTAGCCTAGCCAAGTTAGACTAACCTGCAAAGATTGAATCAATTCAGGCTCAGGCTTTTTGAATGTTTGTCCCTAGCCTTGTTGGCACAGATGGAAATCAGTGACTGTCCTAGGTTAGGAACTTGGAATGGGTCTGCAAGGATGCTTTGTCTGGAAATCAGCTTTATACTCTGGATAAAGAGTATAAAAGGAAGTCTCCCATCACAAGGAGGGACATCTAGGGAGATACATGTCTTATGCCTGATAGAAGCAGTTACAAATTCAGTGAATTTTTGGAGTGCCATTCTATTCCACTGCGATAATGCTCTTGGTGACTTAATACACATCATGCTGTTTTAACAAAACAATGCTATGTTATGGAATTTGGGCAGGAACCCTGATTCAGTACTTCTAATGGGCCTTTTGGCTAAGTGCAGGTATTTGGGGATGTTAAGGGGGTTCCTGATTTAACTTAGTTAGCCCAGCTGTGGCCCTTACGTTTACAGACCCAGTTTCCCTGTTCAAAAATAAATCTAAACCCCTAATTGTATTGAAGATATGTGCACACAGACCAATCTAAAATGGCAGAACCCAGTTTAACATAGACTAAGAACAATATAGTATCAGACTTACTCGATCTAGGTTGGATCAGTGCATGAAACTTCCATACAGTTACCTGTGCAGCCCCTGGGCTAGGAAAGCTCAGCCATTTGCTCCAGACTCAGGGCTGCACTTTCCCTACAAGCACTCATTCTACAAGTTCCTTCATGTGCCACCAGATTTATCAGTGTTTGCTTTCCCTACCAGTTTCCCTGGCACTGGGCTATTTTTAGCCTCTCTGTCTCTAACCCCACCCCACCCCTACAGACCAGCTAACTCCCCTCCCTCCCAACCCCCATCTCACAAGCTGCTCCAGGTGCTGTCAGATTTATCAATGTTTGCTGTGACTGGAGCCAAGAAAGTAAGTGTCAGTGGGAGTGGGGTAGGAGGGATGTCTGTGTAAGATGGCCTGGGGTGCTGCTGAGGGGCAAAAATAGTTCCTGGTCCGTCCCCCCCAACCCCCTGTGGACCCCACACATTTTCCTGATCCTGCCAGACCCTCCCAGACCCCAGCAACCTTCTGCAGACCCTGCTACCCCATCTTCCCAATTGCTTCTGCAGATCCTGCTTGCTCCCCCATTGCCCACACAGACCTCTGAACCCCCCTCAAGCCTGTTTGGCCCCTCCTGTTTCCCCAACCACTCTCCTCTGGCCTCCACCCCGAATCCCAACATACCTTAGATTGGGTGGCCATTTTGAACATGGTTTGACATCCCTCTAACCTCCATGAATGTCTTCACTTAGCCTTAACTGCAGGTTTGTGCTGAAAATGTGGATTACTTAAATTTAAATGAAATGTTAAATGGCACCAATTTCTGTGCTGATCACTGTAGGAAAAATGTCTTAAGGTATAATACTTGCAAATGAACCTAAGACCTAGTAGACATGGAGTTTTTTTACTAGTGTAACTAGATTGGATAAAATTAGATTGGTGTGGTTTCCCTAATAAACATCTATTATGTCTGTATGTTATAAATATGCCTGACATTAGTATAGTTTATTCTCTTTCATGTGTAAAAGTAACCTTAGGCTAGGGACAAACATAAACTGGTTTAAGTAATCAGAAGCTGGTTTAAACCTGTAACAGAACAGATGTTCAGTGAAGATAAACCAGTTTGAAAATGGCTGAGCCACTGCTGAGCCACTGGCTGAGCCACTGGTTTAAGATAAACCTGGTTGAATGTAGTGTGAGACTTAAGTGACTTGGGTGAAACCGGTTTATGCAATGTCTGTTCCAGCAGATGGTATGCTAGCTAATGTTGAGAGGTGTCTGTGTAAGGCAGGCAGGACAGCATCTGCTTAGGGCTCTTTGGAGCTAAAAGAAGTAATGAGAGTGGCTTTTGTTTTCTTGATGGGCTGATAAACACTAACTCCCTGCTGTGTAAGTAAATGCTGTGTAACTCCCTGGTTGTCTGTCAGGAGCAGCAAGGGGGGAACTCCTCCTTAATCAGAGCATCCTGCCAGAGCCTGGCCACACCCCTCCTACTCAGTTCATTATTGTGGAAGGGAAAGGAGGGCTGCTGTAGTGCCCCCTGGCTTCTAGCCAGAGCCACTGCAGGAATGTGCCTGCATTTTTTCAGTCCAGGGGGGATATCTGTAGGGTTACAAACCTGTTCATCCTAGCAAGGTTAGACTAACCTGCAAAGATTGAATCAATTCAGGCTCAGGATTTTTGAATGTCTGCCTCTAGCCTGGCTAAGTTAATGACAAGAACAACCTTCATACAATTATAACTACACCCACTTACTATTTTTTACTTCTACTGGTATAGTTGAAGCATTTTTTTAGATGCAGACAAGGGCTCAGATATTCATGCAAAGCTATGCATGGATAGTTAACAACCATGTCATTACAATGGAAATTAGGCACCCAGATATCTTTGATTTGAGCTTAAATGACTTTCCCAAAGTTAAGTACAGAGTACAGCTGGTATTTGAACCCAAGTACCATGACTCCTAGTACAATGCCTGCCCTGTTCAGTCATCCTGCACTTTCTGGTCAGTATATTATTATCTAGGCTAGAGAGTTAGTATTGTGAAATTCTGGTACCCTCTTGGTATGCCTGTGGGTAAGGTGGCAGAGATTTGTAATGAAAACAATGCTAAACATTTGCAAAATCCTATTGATTTCAATACTAAAAGCTGTTTATGTTGATTTTAAGTAAACTTGCCAGTTCATGCAGAAGGAGCCTGTTTTCAGCTGTTTGCACCTCATTAAAGATTGTTACCTTATTACTCAGTACTTGTTCATCCTCAGCTTAGCTGATCGCACCTGCTACTCAGAGCACTTGGTCACTAATAATAGCCTTGAACACATTAGGACCTCATCATTTGCAATGTTGCTCATAATACACCACTGCCAACAGGTGAGATGGAGCAGAAGGATTAACTGCCTATCCCACTTTCTGATTGCCAAGTAAACCTGCTATATACATTTTAGACTATATTATATATTTAAAGAATTAGGAGGCTGATGATATTTTTATTAGATCGTTGCAAAGAAATTAACAGTAAATACTCTTTTTCTTGTTGCAGAATTTGTTCCTCAGGCTTTTGGAATGCCGTTGTCCCAGGTGATTGCTAATGACCGGGCCTATAAACTGAAGCAGGATTCTCAGAGAGAAGAGCAAAAGGATGTGTCAGATTTTGTGGCCTCTCTTTTACCATTTGGAACTAAACGGCAGAACAAAGAACTTTCAAGCAGTAACTCATCTCTTAGCTCGACCTCAGAAACACCAAATGAATCTACATCCCCTAACACTCCAGAGCCAGCACCACGTGCAAGGAGGAGGGTAAATTTATTCATGACAGTTTAATGTATGCTGGCAGCTTACTCAGCACAAAATAATTAATTTGATGAATAATAGCACTTTTTCAATCATATTAAGATGAAGTCATCCCTGGTTTGTACTGGAAGCTATAATTGTTACAGTTACTTTTTTCCCAGTTCCTGATGGGATAAAACATGATAGACACTGCAAGTTTGTTACAAGTCCCAAAAGAATGCAGACAATCTGTAGAAGCCTTCACCCTCTCCCACACCCCAATCAATCCCTGCTTAATCTTGGCTGATCTATTAAGTTCCTCAGATTCAGTCCTCATGTATTTCTTTCTATTAAGGAAAAATATTGACTGACATTCAGAAATTCTTCATATATTGATTTTAATAAAAGAATGGGAATGAGGCTGATTATTAGCCTACCTGCTAAGTATTGATAAAAATCTTTATAGCATTATTCTTACCCCACCCCTGAAATAAATCCTTGCATTAATGAGAGGGAATCCAGAATATCAGGAATAATGAAAGCAAAACCTGTGGTAAACTATGACTACCCCTTAATGTGTAAAGGCTACTTTGGCAACAGAATGTGTGCAGCTTTATGAATGAGATATGAGGACATCATCCATGTAATGGAGTGGGGAATCGGGAGGAGGAAGGGCCTACCCCCACAGGTTTGGTTGTATACCCTCATTGCTCATATCTCCCCAAACCACATGGTAACAGATAATGTGGGCTTTAGGACGTAAACCAGTCTCCATTGATCTAGTCCTTTGTACTTAAGCTGGAGTACAATAGTGCTACTGCATATAAAACACAGATAAATGATACACCTGCTATTTGCTAAGTTGTGTTTCTTGTACTTTGTATTTTTATGCCATGATCTGAACTGATTCAGCTTTGCAATACAGTGGAAAATATAAATATTAGGAATCTTTTTTTTCTCTTTTTTTCATTTTAAATCTATAGGAGTGGGCACACCTGCATAAGATGTTTACTGCACAGTTGACAAATTAGCTGCAAAGTAAATGTCTCATCCTCTATATTTGTGCCCCTGTTAGGTTGGAGTAAACTAATTTACTCCACAACAGGATAGTATTGTAGCCAGCCTTCCAATGCCATCACTGCGCTGAGCATTGCCCCGTGCGTCGGGAGTGCAGTCCCAAGTGTGGCCCTGCAGCCAAGAGCACAGTTCCCATGCACCAGGAAGAGCCTGGAGCAGTTCCGGTCCCAGCTGCAGCCTCCCCTTGCACAGATCTGGGGGCACACCCCTCCCCCATTCCCTCCCAGGGTGCGTACAGTGTCGGGAGCTACGTCCTCTGCCCTGCATCCCCCAGGCAAGCTGGAGCTCCATCCCCTGCCCCACCCCACCCCATCCCAGCTGGCAGGATCTACCCCAGCCCCACTCCCTCCCTCACCACAGGGGCCTTGATTTGCCCCCCCATGCCCCTTACCTCCCCACTCCCCATCCACCACAAAAGACTTACCAGCTGCATGCAGCTGTATTGGAACTCAGATTGGTATCGTCTGATGTTCCTCCTTAAAAATAGGCTATTGGTATCGGCCCCCAAAATCTCTATTGGTGCACCCGTAATGAAAATTAAAATGGACTGTATATTTGGCATGTAATAGGTTTAAAAAGATATTTGCTATTTTTTTTAATTGTTAGTTTTCATTTCTTGGGTATAAATTTTTAGAAAATATATTACTCATATATTTCATTTACAGATTGGCTATTTTGTTTTCATTTGCATAGAAGTTTGTGATCTTCTCAAGCCCCAAGATGTGTATTTCAAATAATCTGTTAACATTTTCAGTGTTTTAGGGCACCTCTATCCTAAATATTTGTCAATACAAAGTGATCCATGAATCAAAGGATCTGTTTTCCTTTACTCAAAACCCCTAAATTATGCAGTTATATGTGTGTACATAGAGTAGTAGTTCTCAGCCTTTCTAGACTCAAGGCAACCCATAATAAATTTCAAAAGCACTCCTCAGTAGACTCAAGGCACCCCTTGAAAAGTGCCCTTGAAAAGTGCCTGCTCTTTGATTTCACTTACTTTTTGTTGTAAAAAAAAAATAGAATAATTCTGTTTCTGCAAAAACCTCAAAAAGGTCACAACAGGTCAGAATGTTTTAACACTCTGGATTCCTGCTTCAAATCTCTGGGCTTATTTTGTGAATTATGTTTACAGACCTAAGAGTGCTGTTATTCACATCTCTGGGTCTACCAGAGGATATGTTAACTGCTTTGTCATCAGACCACTTGTACCTGGTATGCCAAATCTGAATGGCATTTTTATAAGATTGTGTGGCACACAACAACACCCTTAAAAGGATTCCAAGGCACCCCAGAGTGCCATGGGATCGTGGTTGAGAATCATTGGTGTGAACTGTATAATCATGTTCTCTAGTGTAATTGTACAAGGTGCAAAAGAAATAATGAATTGGGCTCACATTGAATATGTATGTTATATCTAGAAAATATATTATTGGTCTATACTACCCAAAAAGCTTGCTAGTTGGTTGTAAAACATAAAGTAGTGATCTGTCTCCATTTTGCTGTGCTAAAAACAATTACACAAAATACAGGGTAACTGCAAGCCAGACGTGACTGTCCACTCCATTACACTGTTGCATCTATTAGTAGACCTGAACCAGGGACAGAAATAACACATAAACTGATATAAGTTATCAGCAGGAATCTGGGTTTTCTGTTTCCCATGGAAAAACAGGAAAAAACGCAGATTTCCCTTTGAACAGAGAAACAAGTGGATTTTTCATTTTAGCAAAGAAACATGTAGATTTATCACTTTTGTAAAAAGTTCTCTGCAGGCTGGCAGAGTTCCATCCTGCAACAGCTTATTGCAAAAAGGGCAGCAAACCCTAAGCCCTATCCCAAGTGGGAGGGAGAGGGGGAAGGGATAGGGCTTGAGAGTCTCAGTCAGCCAGGGCTTGGTTCAGGCTCACCTTTCCTCCATTGAGGTAATGGCCCACTGTCTGCTGCTGCTGGCAGCGGGGGCTGTGCACCACACACCCCACACCCTCTCACAAACCCCACATACTCCCATACCCACACCCCGACACCCACTCACAAACCTCACACCATTTCACAACCCCCATAAATCCCTCACCCCCCCTTACAAATCCCGCCCCACATATATATACCTCACACCCATCCTCAACCAGCTAGGGACAGACATTTAAAGAACCTGAGTGTGAATTGATTCAATCTGTGCAGGTTAGTCTAACCTGGCTAGGTTTAACTGGTTTGTAACTGCACAAACATCCCCTCTAGACTGAAAAAAAATCAGTCAAATGCCTGAAGTGGCTCAGGCTGGAAGCTAAGGGATTCTAAAGCAGCCCTCTCTCCCTTCCACAGGGCTGAGCTGAGGGGGGCATGGCTGGCCCAGCAGGATGCTCTGATGTCCGTCCCCGCCCCCCCCCCCCGAGCAGCCCAGCAGGGAATGTTTACTATGGCTAACTCAGTGTGTATCAACCCATTAAGAAAACAAAGCCTCTCTCCATTAATTCAACCTCTTCTTAAACAGCTTTTCCAAGGAAGGACATTAAGCTCAAAAGCATTGATTAGCTCAAAAGAGCCTGTCCGCCTTTGTTGTCTCCCACAGCATTGCCTGTAGGCAGCATGTGGCCTGCTAGCTAATGCTGAGAGATGTAAGGCAGAAGGGAGGGGGAAATAATTCTTGCTTAGCAGGGAGAAGCCAAATAGATGCCTGCAGTCTCTGCTGAAGCTCCAGCCAGGGAGCAGAGGGGGGAGGGCAGCCCTGCAGTGGAACAGAGAGCCCCACCCAGCCCATAGAGTATGTCGGGATGCTCGGAGTGTCTGATTTATTTTAATCCAGGGAGAGGTCTGGGACAGACATTGCATAAACTGGTTTGACCAAAATCAGTTAAGTCTGATACTACAACCAGGTTTATCTCAAACCGGTTTCAGCCATTTTGAAACTGGTTTATGTGCACTGAACATCTGTTCTGTTACGGGTTTAAACCAGTTTCTGATCACTTAAACCAGTTTGTGTGTAATGTCTGTCCCTTGCCAAAATCAATTTGTGTCTCCCACCTACTAGATCAGGTTACTCGCAATTCTATGGTAATTCCACATCAGTCAGTCTGCCTCTCTGTCATGTGGATAATAAATTCCATCTTGGAAATGAGAAAACTCTCTCAACATTTTCATTCAAAATGATAATTTCCTGCAGGAAGTTTCAATTTTGACACGTCATGATTTTCCAACAAAAACAGTTTAATTGAAAAATTGCAGACCAATTCTAAGCAAAGCAGCAGTGATCCGAATTACCTTCTTGCACTTTGCTGATTAAACAATGGCATCCATTATGCTGTTCTGTTAAAGTGTTATGATGGTTTCTGATCATTTAAACAGGTTTAGGTGTAATGTCTGTCCCTAGGCACAAAGTACCTGCATATATTTCTAAAGAATGTTCAAATACTATTATATTTAGTTTAACTTGTTAAAAAAAATTATTTAGCATAATTTTGAATTTTTCTGCACATAATTCTCTGAGGTATACAGAGTGGTATCAGCATGAAGTCTGACTTTACATAATGAAAAACCCAAAATCAAATGCCAAAATATATAGGTATTTAGAATTTATTTTATCTTAGTTATTGAGGCACTGGTAGGCTTCCAAATTGCTTTAAAACTGTAACTATATCAATAAAACATTATGTTCAACTGATGCCTCTATATGTAGTGGCCTTTCATTTTAATTGCAGATTTTTGAGTTTTAATCAGAGAATTTGCAGGTTTTAGGGAAAACCAGGATCCCTGGTGATCAGAAATCCATAACACAACAGAAGTTCAGAGTACATAGACCACTTTCAAAATGGCCAAAACTGGTATAAGATAAACTTGGATGGATGCTGTATCAGACTTAACTGATTTAAATTAAATCAGTTTATTCAACTTCTGTCCAAGAGCTCCTCTAGATTCAAGTTTAACTTACAGGATGCTTCCCTCCCACCTCCCTTGCAAACCCACCCTTCCAGGGTGGGCAGGCTAGCTTTAGCTCAAGCTGTCTGCTCCAGCTAAGCAGGGAGGTGTGCTGTAGCGCCACCTGCTTCTGGTCTGGGCTACTCAGGCATGTGGCTGTATTTATGCAATCCAAAGTGAATGTATACTTGCTTTCTTATCCATTCAGTCTACACAACTTAGACCAGGGGTTGTCAACCGGAGGTATTTGGGAAGGGCCCAGTGGGTACACAGGAGCGGCATGGAGAAGCAGAAGGCGGGTCCACCAGTACTTTATGCCACTTGTGCCACTGCGTGTCATGCACCACCGGCACTTTTGTTTTCACCAGTGCCACATGCTTTCGCCGGCATGTGCTGCTGGCACTTCTGGCTTTGCCTCCACACGAGTGTGGGGGAACTCCGCCCCCTCCCCCATCATTGTTGATTGGCCGCCAGGGAACCCTGCTACCCCCTCCTCCCTACATGTTGACTGGCCACTGGGGGAACTCCTTGCTTCTTAATTGGCTGCCAGGGGTACACTGACCAAAAAAGGTTGAAAACCCCTGGCTTAGACTAACCTGCAAAGATTAAATCGATTCAGCTTTCGGCTTTTTGACTGTCTGTACTTAGCCTTATAGAGTGACTTCATTGAAAAAAAATAATGTGGATGATCAGGTGCACTTTGTATAGATTTTATTATTTCATATGTAGTTTTCAGTGGTCAAAGGACTTCATTAGATATGGTCTCTTGGGAGGGAGCTACTTAGTTTTTTCCATCCATACTGATTGTACGTGTGTGTGTGTGTGTGTATGTGTGTGTGTGTGTGTGTGTGTACTTTACAGGGCGCAATGTCTGTGGACTCTATTACAGATCTTGATGACAATCAATCCAGACTGCTAGAAGCTCTACAGCTTTCTTTACCAGCGGAGGCTCAGAGCAAGAAAGAAAAGGCCCGCGATAAGAAACTAAGTCTAAATCCCATTTACAGACAGGTTCCTCGCCTTGTCGACAGCTGTTGCCAGCATTTGGAAAAAAATGGTGAGTTTATATCTTTTATTTTTTTTAGTGGGTATTTTTGGGTTAGCATGCATGTATATAAACAAATAGTGCCCATACAGGAACATATATATCTTTGTGATGTGAATCAGAGATGTAGGCAAATGTCCTGTGTGCATTGTAATAATCCTCCTCTTAAGGACTGTCCATTCTTTATTCTGCCCCCTTCATACAGCCCTCTCTAGTCCTGTCTAATAGATATCAAAGAGCAGGGCTGTGATTCATTCCCATCTCTCTTTCTTTATAAGAAGCAAGATAAGGTTACAACCCAATATAAAGGTTAGCAACAAACTAACACTTAAAACTATTTTACACTGCTATACGAACAAACTAACATATACGCCTAAAACCATAAATGGATATTTAAAGGTCAGTTCTCTGCGGAGGTCTGCTCAGTCTTCCAAACCTTTAAAGCTCCCATCTCTAACTGAGCTATCCTGTAGACTTCCTTGAAGAGGTTCATTTTCATGCTCTGACTCTGTCCCTTTCAATGATTGATCCTCTTTATGTTAAGGTAAAATATATTCTCCTCCAGAGAAGGCCTTCTTTAGTCTCCAGTAGGTAAAATCTAGGAGTGTTTGGCATATTTTGGACTTTTCGAAACACCTGGGATCTTTTGAGCCAAAAACTTTCATTCCCTAGTAGCAGCTCTGGTAGTAGTTTTACTCTATTCCTAATATTGAAGGTTTTTGGTTGAAATTTTAGTTCGGTATCTCATTTCCTAAATTCCTGTAGGTTGGCCCATCTAAGGTTAAGTTGTATTGGTGCCATAGAAAATAGCATCCTAAGTTGTTGTCCTATAAGCAGTTCATTTGGAGAGTCCTGATGCCATCGGTATAGATCAGTTTGTCAGGAATAAAAGTTATGGATCTCTGGATTTATGTAGAAGCTGTTTCAGAATCTGTACTCTTCTGTTCTCTGTTGCTCTGAGACTAGTGAGAACTGCTAGTGCAATGCTGAAATCAGAGTTCCCTGCAAACTGTAGGAGTAACTCAGAGGTAAACTGAGGTCCACTGTCCAATATTAGGACATCAGGAACACTGCCTTGCAGATATACATTTCAGATTTTGGATGACCTTTCCCGATTCAGTCTGTGGAAGTAAAGCCAAGTCAGTGTGCCTGGAAAAAATAATCAACTACAATAACGTATGTATCCCCTTTCCAGAAAAATAAATCCATTGCTAACTGCTGCCAAAGTCTGTCTGGTATATTTGTAGAAAGTCATGGATCCAGAGACAGGTTTTTTTGTCATTGTTGCATGTTTCACAACCTTTTACTAAAATCTGAATTTGCTTACTCAGCTCAGGCTACCTTCTAGATCGGGGTGGCCAAAATACGGCCTGTGGGCCTTATCTGGCCTGTGAGGCCATTCTATCTGGCTCATGGGGCCCCTAAAAAAAATTTGAAAATTAAAATTTATCTGTCCTTGGTTCCTGTCAAAAATGACAGGAGCCAGGGGAATTGTTGGCGGGCTCCTGCAACAACAGGGCCAACCTGGCCCTGCCCTCCCAGCCACAAAGCCCCACAGCCTGGGACCATGTGGCTGCCCCGTGCTGGAAGCTAAGATAAGGTGGGGAGGGCAGAGAATGAACTGGAGTGGAGCGCAGGGAAAAGCAGCCCCTCCCTCACCCCATGACCCATGCTTCCTGCTGCAGCAACTCGCGGCCTGCATGGGATTGTCCTGAGCAGGCACAGGCAGCCCCATGTAGGCTGTGAGCAGCTGCAGCATGGGGTGCCGGCCACAGGGCAGGGGAGGAGCCGCTTTTCCCTTGCACTCAGAGCACCAGCTTGTAACCCACAGCTGCTGCCAGCCTGAGGCCTGTGCCAGCTCTGGACTTGCCCGTTGGGGCTGCACTGCCATGGCAGCAGTTGTGGCCCTCCTGCTTGCTGCATTGGGCAGCGTTTGCTGCTGCTTGCCCAGAGCTCATGCTGCAGTACGCGGCAGTGAGGCTGCCACCATGGGAGCTTCGGGTGGGCAGCAGCAGCAAATGCTGGCCAGCGTGGCAAGCAGGGGGGCCGCAGCTGCTGCTGTCATGGCGCTGCCCTGACGGATGAGCCCAGAGCCAGCATGGGGCCAAGGCTGGCAGCGGTTGTGGGTTAAAAGCTGGTGTTGAATGACGGGGGCGGGGGGAAGCAGCCCCTCGCCCACCCTGTGGCCAGCGCCTCGTGCTGCAGCCACTCTCAGCCTGCATGGGGCTGCCTGTGCCTGCTCACGGGAACCCCGTGCAGGTTGCGAATGACTGCAGCAGGGAGTGCCAGCCACAGGACGGGGGAGGGGCCGCTTTTCCCCGCGCTCCACACCAGCTCCTTTCCTGTTGGTGAGCAGCAGATCGGGGCTGTGTGCTGCCCCCCGCCTGTACTGCAGGGCTGGGGGGCACTGGGATTGAGTGGGCACCTGAGCACAGGGCCCAAACCAGTGTCTCAGGGCTAGCACCAGCAGGGCAACAGGAATACAGGGTCCCGGCCAGCAGGGCTCTATGGAGCCAGACCAGCTCCCCCCTCTCCCTGCTGGTGCAGCCCAGCCCAGCTTCAGAGACCCCTGCCAGCCTGCACCCTGCTCTGGTCCCCACCAGTGCTGGCCCTGCGACATTGGTCCCAAGACATTAGAACATTGGTCCCAACATGGTGACTGGGGGTAGAGCACCTGTTCACGGGGCAGGGCTACCCATGCAACCCTCAACAGCTTGCCAAAACTGGATAAGCAGCTCTCCGCCCAAAATAATTGCCTGCCCTGTTCTAGATTGTTGTGCTCTTACCAGGCATTTGTTTTTACCCTTTATTCTTTATGGATCTTCCAAAGTATTTATTCCTGAATATCAGAGGGATCACAATGTGTCTTCCTTTAAGGAGCAGATCATCAATATGAGGAGGTCATTTTTGTCCTGCCTGTATGGTTGTAGGTCTTTTGGAAGTCGCATCCTGTGGCCTCATCCATTTTGACAGAAATGAACTAGTTTCTGGCAGGCATCATCCTCTTGTTGCTTGCTTCTTATTTGCTCAAGTCTAATAGGAAATGCTGGCAATGGTGTCAGAACTATATTATATAATCTGTGTGTGTGTGTGTGTGTGTGTGTGTGTGTGTGTGTGTGTATATATATATATATATATATATATATACTCTTTTCACAAAGTTATTTCTTCTGCTGCTGGTGGCTGCCTAACTGGTCCTCTAAACAGAGTGTCTGCTGCTATGAGCAGTTTCCCTGATGTATGTTCAATAGTGAGAGAAAATCGCATTAGTCATAGCTGAAATCTTTTAAGTCTGAGTGGAAGGTCATCCAAGGTTTTGGATCCCAGTAATAATACTATGGGTTTGTGATCTGTTTCTATTTTAAAATTCAGGCCAAGAAAGTAAGAGCAGAGACATTCACAGACCCAAGTGACTGCCAAAGCTTCTTTTTCCACTTGAGCATAGTATAGTGTTGCTTGGTGTCTTGGTATAAATAGGAACTCTGGTATCCTACTGGCTGTGTTTGAAGGAGTACTGCTCAAGAAATCTTTTGCAGATGCATCTGCTGTAACCACCATAAACTAATTTACTATTTTGTCTGGGGCTGGTTGAATTCCAATTTTGCTAATGATATGTCCAAAATAATTTATTTCTTCCCAAATTCACATTTTTTCATTTAAAGTGAGGCCAGATTATTAAAAATGTTCCAAAACTGCATGCAGATCTTCATCATGTTCCTGTTTATTTTCACCATCTACCAACATATCTGCATGGCAAAGGATGCCAAGAAGCCCAGTCACAATCTGAGACTTTCATTTTTGGAAATGCTCTTGTGCTGACAATATGCCATAAGGAAGCCACTTGAAACAATATCTCCCAAGTGGGTAAATGAATGTAATTAATAGGCTTGATTCTTTACCAAGGGGGATCTACCAAAACCCAAATGTAGCATCTAATTTTAAAAATATTTTAGCCTCTGACAACTGAGCCAGTATCTGTTCTACTGCGGAAAGCTTGTGTCTTTTTCTGCATACATTTTTGTTGAGTAAAGACCATACAAGTTAGAATTTTTCCATTGGGTTTCTGTACTGCAGCTGTTCTTGCAAACCAGTCTGTGGATTCATCTATTTGGGAAATAACCCCCATTGCTTCCATCCTCTTTCCTTCTTCCTTGACTTTCTGTTGCAAAGGAATGTGGATGCACTGAGGAGCTGTTAGAACAAATGGAGTTGGCAATGGCACCAATTTAATCTTATATTCCCTTGACAGCTTTCCCAACCTTGTGAAGAATGTATCTCTTGTGAGGAATACATCTTTTGTATGGTTTGTGTTTTGCTATCAACTGAGTCCAGTCCTTTTCATTGCTGTCAGTACCAATAAGGAAATTGTTAATACTTGTATCATATAAAGAGGTTGTGACATTTTTTCCTCTTTTTTTCCACTTGCCCCTTGAACTGACCACACACTTCTAATGAAGCATTACTTACCCTTCTGAGAATTTTATCTGACCTTTGCAGATATCCATCTCAGGACTGATCTTAATCTTTTGAAGGGATGGCAGTAACTGCAGCTCTGGTGTCCATTTTAAATGTAATGATTTGACCATAGAGATCTATATTACTGTACCAAACTGTTGATTCTTTTATTGGTATTTCCTAGTAGCATAGACTCATTGTCATATGATACCACTCTCCCTTTCCTCACCCCCTGAATTATTTCCAGTAGCTTGGATGATCTTCACTCTCTTACAAAATGTCATTTCTTGTGGCATTTCCTACATTCTGTACAGTATAACCTCACAAATCTGGATATCAAAAATCTAGCACTTGCCCCCGCCACTCTGGGACCAACTGCTGCTGCCTCCTGGATGTGGAGGAGGAAGCTTGCATGCAGCGGCTGCCATTGCTATTCACCACCCCACATCGCTGCTCCATGTGCAGCCACTGCTCTGGGACATTTTATCTGGTATTCCTGCGTTTTTTTTCTAATAAGCCTGAAACTATCGGGAAGTGCTCAGGCCTTCTGATGCATCAAGGTCAGCTGACTGCATTCTCAGAGTCAGATTTCTCTAAGACCGCTATCTGTGTTATGTCCTCCATAGCTGCCCAAGCTCCCAAGCAGCCTGTTTCCTCCCTGCTGCAGTACCGATAATCTCTCCCTAGGGAGAGACATTCAAAAAGCCTGAGCCTGAATTGATTCAGTCTTTTCAGGTTAGTCTAACCTGCAAAGCTTGAACAGCTTTGGAGGTAGCTAGACATTCCCTTTTTATTCCAGAAATGCAGGTACATGCCTGTAGTGGCTCAGGCTAGAAGCCGGGGGGTGGGGGGGTGCTAGAGCAGCCCTCCCTTCCCTTCCATAGTGCTGAGCTGATGTGGGGTATAGCCAGGCCCCAGATGCTTTGGTTAGGAAGGGGTTCCCCTACTCGCTGGTCAGTAAGGGAATCAGCGGGGATTTACACAGCATTGAGTTACGCAACAGGGAGTTACACAGGGAGCATTTATCATGCCATCAGCAAAACAAAAGGATCTCTCATTAGTTCAAGTTCTTCTTTAAGTAACTGTTTCCAAAGAAGGAATGAAGGGACATTACTAGCTATCTGTTGATTTGCTCCAAAAATCACTAAGCTGACACAGTCCTGTCTGCCTTTGTCCCATCTCCCACAGCACTGACCATAGCCAGCATGTGGTATGTGAGCTAATGCTGAGAGGTGTCTATGTAAGGCAGAGGGGAGGGGGAAATCCCTGCTTGAGCAGGGAGTGGTGAGGGGCTAGGGGGAGCAGAAGGAAGCCAGGCAGACCCCACTTGTACATGCAGTCTCTGCCAGAGCTGCAGCTAGGGAGCAAAGGGGAGAGGCCAGCCCAGCTCTCTGGAGCAGAGAGCCCCACCCAGCCCAGAAAGCATGCCAGGATGCTGGGGGACTCTGATTTAACTTAAACCAGGAAGGGTCTGGGACAGACATTGCATCAACTGTTTTGACCCAAATCAGTTAAGTCTTACATTCAGCCAGGTTTATCTTAAACTAGTTACAGCCATTTTCAAACTGGTTTATGTGCACTGAACATCTGTTCTGTTACAGGTTTAAACCAGTTTCTGATCTCTTAAACTGGTTTATGTATAATGTCGGTCCCTAGCCCCTGAACCTGTCTGTGCTTTGGCAGTTTAGGGGCTCCTCTTTCTCTTTTCTTCCACAGGCCTAATTTTAACATAATATGGTGTGAGTGAAACACACACATGCAGCTTTCGTACATGTTGTAATCTGCCTCTCCTCCAGCGCTGTTTACTCTTTATTCTCCCCCTCATATAGGCCTCTAATTGGCTCAAGTAGGTCTGGAGAACCAGGGCTCTCTAATTACTCTAACATCTTCACATGCCTCTTCGTAATGTCGTGAAACATGTTTTAAGTCATCCTGAGCATATTTATTCCTTTATAAGGCAGTAATACAATCTTTTTAGAAGCAACCTTCAACAAACAGTTTGGTTTGTATCTATTATAGAAATCCTTTAAAATAAAAATAGTTGTATGTTGCATTTTTGTAAGATAGTTATGTTCAGATGATTTTCCACCTGCTGAATTTGAAAGACATGTTTGCTGTAGTCAGCATTTACTAGCAGAGAGCCAGCCAATGAGCCAACCCTCACTGCTCCAGCTAGGGAGAAAAGGGGTGAGGCCAGCCCTGCTCTTTGGAGCAGCCAGCCCAGCCCAGGACTGCAAAATGCTGGGATGCTGGGGGATGGTGATTTAATTTGAAGCAGGAAGGGGTCTGGTACAAAAATTTTGTAAACGAGTTTGACCCAAATCAGTTAAGTCAGATACTACATTCAACCAGGTTTATTTTAAACCAGTTGCAGCAATTTTGAAAATGGTTTATGTGCTCTGAACTTCTCATCTCTTACATGTTTAAACCATTTTCTGATCACTTAAACCGGTTTGTGTGTAACTTCTGTCCTTAGCCCAGGTGTCTGCATTATGGCAGTCCTGGCTCTCAGAGAGGTCCCCTGATTTTGTGCTTTTATTTATGTACTCCTCAAAGTACAATCCTGCTTCCCTGATGGTGAAGCAGTAACATCAGGGGGAAGGATGTTACAAGAAATGCCAGTGACTGTAGATCAAGTCATTTTGCTAGAAAACTAGTTTGGGTGATTTTGTGCTCCAAAGTATTAGATTTTCTGTGCTTGGTAAATACATGGTTAGGGAGACAACTACTTTTATTCTCTGTAGCTGTAGGTATACACAACGCCCAGGTTCCTTTGTTTCAATGCAATTTTTAGCAGCGTATTAAACAATGAAACAGTCTTCTGATGTGCTCTTGTTTGCAGGTCTCCAGACAGTGGGAATATTCAGAGTGGGAAGTTCAAAAAAGAGAGTAAGACAGGTGAGTAAACATTTGATTATTACCTTTCTGGCTTACAGTATAATCATGCCTAAGAACTTTTAGTGACATGATTTTTTCCCACATAAAAAGTAGGTCTTTTTGGACATTATGTACCGGTGGCTCTTGGTAGGCTGTTTACAGTCCTCCTTCTACTTAAGAAAGTACAAAAGAGCTTGGAGATTGCAAGAACTTAACCTAAATCTTGAACTGAAACTGATTTTTTCCAAATTAAATAATGGGCAAAAAATATTACTTCCTCACTCTGCCCAACCTTGCCAGCTTATTCTGGTCTCATACTTTGATAAAATCTGTATCTTGGCTTCCACTCAGTAACTGAGTCATTTTTGACTTGTGGAAAAATCTCAGAGTTTGAGGTACAAAGACAAGTTCTAGAATTAAAATAAAAGTTAGCTAAAACACATATCAGGAATGGAGTAGTGTTTTATCCTGCCAACTCATTTAAGATTCCAGAAGGAGTTGAAGATCTCAATGTAACTCGAAATTTTAGACTGCCTGCATCACCTCTCTGTTACCCCTATATAACTTCTGTTGGTTCACTCTCATCCAAGTCTCTAGTCTCATCCAAACATAGGGACAGACATTCAAAAAGCCCAAGCTTAAATTGATTCAATCTTTGCAGGTTAGTCTAACCTATGCAGATTGAACCAATTTGCAAGTGAATAGACATTCACTTTTGATACCAGAAATGCAAGCAAGTGCTTGTAGTGGCTTAGGCTAAAAGCCAGGAGGTGCTAGAGCGAGCCCTCCCTTTACCTTCCACAGCAGCAACAAAGCTGGAGGGAAGCTGATCTGGGAGACATGGCCAGTCCCCCCAGCAGGCTGCTAAGGATAATTGGAGAGGGGTTTAAACCCATACCCTGGCCTGCAGGGACCCCTGTGCCTGAAGGCAGGGGGGGGAATAGGGGGAAGCAGCCCTTGTCTGGCTAGTCCCCAAGCAAGGGAGGGGAGTGGTGGCCAAACATCGGCTTGGGCAATGCTTCAGTCAGAGGGGATTAAAATGTCCCTTTCTCCCTTCTCGGACACAGGGATCTCAGCTGTGGTCTGCCTGGCTTTTCCCCCTGCTCATGCAGTGGAGAGTCTGGCCAGAGCCAGCTAGCATGGCCCCACCATCCACCTGGGACTGAAGCTGGGGCTGCAGGGTTGGGGCTGTGCTGAACCAGCCCATGGGCACTGCTGAGGCCAAATGCAAAGGGGCTGGCCCAGGCCGGGCCATAGGAGCTGGGTCCTTTCCACCAGGGGGTGCAGCTCAGGCTGGGGCTTCAGGAGCTGTGTAGCAGGATTACTCCCAGCTTTCTGCACCGAGGCCAGGCAGAGTTATCATGGAGCCACATCCAGCTGGTAAGGGGCCAGCCCAGGCTGGGCCTCAGGGGCAGGGCCCTTCCCAGCCAGTGCAGCTCTGTGGCCCAGTGGTATGAGCTGCCAGTGTAGTGGCAAGCAAGGGGTTACTCAGGAAGGAGTTGCTCTGCCTGGCCAAGCAGACCCTGGTTACAGTCCCTGGGGGAAGAGGGAAGGAGGGGGGAATAAACCCCTTCCCTGCCCTTTTAGCCTTAGGGGGCATGTCAGGCCAGTGTCTAGCCATGCCCCTGGTCCTGCTCCAGCTAGAGAACAGAGGGACAGGGCCAGCCCTTCTGCCTGGAGCAGACAGGACAGCCCAACCCAGGGCTGAAAAGTATGCTGGGATGTTGGGAGACTCTGGTTTAACTTGAACCAGGGAGGGGTCTGGGGCAGAAGTTCCATAAACTGGTTTGACTCAGATCAATTAAGTCTAATGCTACATTCAACCAGGTTTATCTTAAACCAGTTTTGCCCATTTTGAACTGGTTTATCTGCATTGAACTTATGTTCTGTTACAGGTTTAAACCAGTATCTGATAACTTAGACCGCTTTATGGGTAATTTCTGTCCCTAGCCTGAGAAGCAAGATACTGCACTGTGGAGATTCAGTTAGTGAAATAGAAGTGGGAGCTGCCACAGCTTAAAAAATCTCAGCCTCCCTTCCAGCAGACTCACATACACATTGTGCCAGATTCATGACAAAAAATAATTTTATAACCTCAGTAGTTTGGAGGTAGGAAAGTACAGTTAACAGGAAGGTACCATGGTAGAGAATGCAGTGAGAATGATGAGACAGAAAAGAAATAATGAAGGAGTGGAATAGTATTCCTACACAACACAAGGTCATGAAATGACTTTCAATGGGTAATATGACTCTCCTATTTGTATTCAGGCAGGAGTAATTCAATATTCCTCTGAGTTGGAAATTTCAACTAAGAAAAAAGTATAAAAATGTGTTAACTTTATAGGGTTTCAACTCCAAAACACCATTTAAACAAAAGCAACTGCAAACGTACAATAACGTAATTTCTCTGACATGAGGCAGAGGTTGCACTGCCATTGCCTAGCCAAGAAGCTGATTCCCAATTTGAATGTTATTTACATGCACTAGTGTTTCCTTTCCTAATTTTTCAACAAACTTAGCAACACAAAGCAGTTTGGTGTTTGTGCTAGCTCATTGCTCATCAAGAATGATCAATTTCAGGAGGTGTTTACATGCCCCCTGCTCACCTTTCAGGGCTGACCATGTAAAGACTCCCTCTGCCACTGCTGCCTACTTCTCCAGCCTGTGGTGCGGGGGTTCCCTCCCCTCACCTGCCTCCGCCGCCACCTCCCTTCCCCTCCCTGCTTCCCTCCGTCCCTGAAACTTGGCCCCGACAACAGCCACCACCATGCCCCCCTTTGCCTCCCCCCACCCCACAGCTGCCTGGGCCCACACAGCCTCCCTGCCTCCCTGCTGCCTCCCTCTCCATACTGGCTGTTTTTGAGGGCCCCCTTCTTGCTCCCCCCCTCCCTCCCTCTCTCCTCCCCGCCGTCCCACCCTGACAACAGCCGCCACTGTGACCCCCGCCTTCACCTCCCCCCACCCCACTCTTCTACCTACCTCCCTGCCCACCACCTTCCCCTCCCTGCTGGCTCTTCTGTGGGGCTGCGGGGATGGGCAGTGGAGGGCACCACCACAGTAACCCCACCCCACTTCATCCTCAGGCACAGTAGGGAAGCCCTGCTGCTTGGGTAGCCAGGGCGTGTTTGCCACCACCACAAGCTTCCCAGGCAGCGGCTTAAACTTGGGTGTATGCAGTCAATTGCCACCCTTCCTTTTGGCGGCACAGGCAGTTGATCAAAAGCATTACAGACCAACAAACTAAGCCCTTTATTATATTAGAATCTTGTATTCATTTTGTATTTTATTTGTAATATTTATTGAATTAAATTACTTGTTTTATTTTATTAAGCAACGTAGAACTGTTAGCCTTGGTCTCTTTGTGTTACATAATAAATGCTTTCATCATGAACCCACTAGGAGGAAAAATCTATATTCAATTAAAAAATTTTCTGTACCATGACTTGTAAGAACCTGAAATTCAGTTTTTGTCATGCTTGAAAACTGTTCACAAGCCTTTTTGGTATGGGAAATGGATTATCTGCAGTTATTGAGCTATCTGTTTCTCTATGTCAGATGTATTTCATTACAAATAAAAAATGGTTATCCCAGTGGCAATGTGGGGGGGGTGTTTTTGTTTTGTTTTTAATGTTTGTATTGTTTTGTTTTGTTTTATGATTGCTGAGCAGGGGAGCAAGCTCTAGAGCAGGTGCAAACATACAAACAAACCACCCTGTTTTCTCTTAAACCCCTGCTGGAAGCCACTGTAGCTTACAGGTATGTTTCCCAAACACTTGGCATGTTCACTGGGATTCAAAGTAATATATCTGAGACTTGCTAATGAGCAGCAGTTAGATGTACATTTTTCCTTTGGCTTTCCCAGCAACTAGTCTGCTGAGAATCTGACATTTGACACATCTAAAATCCATGTCTAAAAACCTGTTCCTTTTTCTCTTGATCTTTTCCAGTTACGTGAGGAATTTGACCGTGGCATAGATGTTGTACTTGATGAAGAGCACAGCATCCATGATGTTGCTGCTTTGTTAAAGGAATTTCTACGAGACATGCCAGATCCACTTCTCACCAGAGAACTCTACACACCTTTCATCAACACTCTTTGTGAGCTTTACAACATCTTTTTCTTCCTTTTTCTGCTTTTCAAAAGCTCAGCATTCTAGAAGGCCACTAATGGTATTTCATTTTCTGAGTCATAAATCATGTTTCCTCAGTTCATTTCAAATATTTCTGTATTTTATCACTTGTTTTTTGGTTTGGGTACTGGATAGGCACACCGCAAAAAACAAGAGAGACTCTGAGCAATGTACAGGTTATCCAGTGAATGCAGAAATCCCCACTTTCTTTCTATATATGTGCACTTACACATCATATTTATGGGGTGGTATCCATGGGATATAGTAAGCACCAGTTCTATAACTGGATTCTCTCTGCTCATGTGAAACCATTCATTTTGAAAGGGATATGCATAAGTGAAAGAGTCCAGCACAGTAGATCTGCTACTCAGGGCTTATAGAACTATTATGTAAATAACAGAGCCATATTATAAGGGCACATTTTTCAGAGTTGTTACTATCTTAACTGTACTTTGCCCACTAATCCTGTCTGTTCTGTCCTATCCTGTTCTTTCTCTATCATTCCAAGCCTCTTCATAGCCTTGCCCAGCCTCTGAGGGGGAAAAATCCTATCAAGAAAATGTTTCTTTGTATTCCATAAAAATAAAACATTTTTGCTACACAGTAATATTATAACATCCTGAATCTCACAAGGGCAGTAATTCATTTCTGGCCATGGTATGAAGGTGTTCTGAGCTCTTGTTTAGGGTGGCCTGCCTGATACGTAGGTTTGCCACTAATAGCAGTGTACCTGTCCACTTGTTTACTATAGTATATTCCCAAAAGTGTTGTGCATTTGAGTTTTTACATGACTCAAATGTACCTGTACCACAGTCATGCAGGACACCCTTTATTGCTGTTTTTTGCAACAATCTATTGTGTAAGTATCAGGATAAACTATATGCATCTCATTGATTTGGAAACATTTAAATTTGCGTCCTTTAAGCAGAGAACTGGGTTTGAACTCTGTCCAGATTTCAGTGTCTGTGTCCTCGCTTGAGTGCATCTTCCTGCTTTTGACTAACATTTTATTGAAGGTGTTTGAAATGAGTATGGACACTACAGAATCTGTGCACTATTCATTGCTGCTTTGCAGTTTCCATAAGAAATAAAATAGAAAAAGGAGGAATTTCATGATTAAAACATAAATCTGAATTGAATACTTTGAAACAACAGATGCACAAATATATCAACAAATATATAAATAGAAATATATATTAACAAATATATAAGGAATGAAAGGCTGAGTCTTACCTTTGTTTCAAATTATTTTGGCAGTGTGTGAATCTGATGTTGTTCTGTTGTCAGGTAGGACAGAATCATCAAATCCTATGAGCAGAATGCCAGAAACATATCTTATGCACCTGTTGTTATGCACTTAAAGTTTTCTGTGCCTGCATTGAAAATGTTATGATGAAAATGGTCATTTAGCTCCTTCAAACAATTCTGTGTTTGTATTATTTTCAGCAGGAGCAGTGTGTTTTTTCTGCATTTATTATATTAGTTTGAATTATTTCCTTACAACTTTATTTTTTCTTGTCTTAGTATTAGAGCCAGATGAACAACTGAGCACCTTACAGCTTCTCATTTATCTTCTACCTCCCTGTAACTGCGACACCCTACACAGACTCCTACAGTTCCTCTCTACTGTGGCTAGCCATGCAGATGACAGCACAGACAAAGATGGCCAGGAGGTAAGTTAAGATCATTCACTTTCTTTGAATCCATTTATTCTCTGATCTATGGAAACATCTTTAAAGAAGGCAGGTTAGCGATTCACCTTAAAGACTAACTGAATCAGAGATGCATACACTTTTATGAGCAAGAGCTTACTTCATCAAAGTAAACTCTTCTTGCAAAGATGCTCTTCTCTTAATGAAAAGAGAAACAGAGACCGTAGTATTGTAGACAATACAGATGGGAAAGACAGCATTACCCACTCTCTTGCTATCCAGTTGTTTACTACAGTATACTCCCAAAAGCATTTGAGATTTTACATGACTCAGTCAGCAAGGCAGCCACCACTTCCTCTGGGGGAGCCACAGTCTAATAGGCTTTATTGTTAAAAAATATAGAATGCTATCCAGCCTAATTTTACCCTTAGTTTCATCCACTTATTTTAGATGGAAGAAGTGTTGTGAGTAGAAAAAGGCAGGGAATTAAGGAACCCATCTCCATCACTGCCCTGCTGTTTGACCTTGCCCAAGTCATTGACCTGTCTTTGCCTCTGCTTTCCTGTATTATGGATAATCACACTTACATTAGTAAAGCTCTTTGAGGTAATGGGGTGAAAAGTCCAGTTATCATTATTTCTAGTGATAGCCAGTCTGAGAAACCAAAATAGTTCTTGATGCAATCAGCTGTTTGGATGTTCTGTCCAAGGATGGAATTTTCTGAAGCACATCTGGTTTAGCAGCACAAACCTTATTGAGACAGTGGGCCTTGTGCACCTTAGTCACTTAAGGAATTTTACAAACCTGACCTAAGTGCTGCTATATACACCTTCATTTACCAGCTATTAGGAAAATATACATACAGTTATGAAAGGCATTATAAGAGTTGCCTTGTATTCATTTTTATTGTGCCATGAATATTGTATAGCTATGCCACTAAAATCTTGATGCTGCAGAGAGATCTCTGTTGGTTCAGGAGTCTGCTCATGTGGGTTTCATTGCAGGGTGTAACAGAAGCAGGCCCCCAAGGCCCTGTTGGTTGTATGTCTCTTGCCTGCCTCAATCTCTAAGATATCCTCCCTTGATTCTTCACCTGCCACACCTTATTCTTATTAAGATATTAAGGAAAGGAGGTTGCCTGTGGATTTTAAAGTGAGCTCTAGTCAATTCCAGCTGCAGCAGGTCCTTCCCTGGTCTCAGTCCTGCCCTTAAGCTAAGTAAACCTTCTTGGCTTGTCTGTGCCCCTAGGGTACCGGTAGCCTTAAGGGCTAATTATATGACTCTAACCCAGGGTGGGCAAAATGTGGCCCACAGGCCGGATGCGGTCCACCAAGCCATTCTATCCGGCCCTCAGGGCCCCTAAAAAAATTTAGAACATTAATATTTATCTGCCCTGTGCTTCCTGTCATGTGGCCCTTGATAGCTTGCCAAAACTCAGTAAGTGGCCCTCTGTCCAAAATAATTGCCCACCCCTGCTTTAACCTCCCCTTACACCATGCCTATGCCTTGCAGATGTCACTGAATCATCAGTCTCCCTTGTAGGGGTCTTGGCTTTATTGGCCTCCTCCCTTTTACTCTTACAGGGCCTTTTATTCCAGGCCCACTGTGTTGGGCCTGGCTTCTGGCCGAAAATTCTGCCCTTGCTCAAGCTCCAGCCTTGCTCCCAAGCCTAGCCAGCCTTTGGGCTCCTTGGCCTGGTCTCCACCCTTTCCGTTAGAGCAAATGGTTGCTTTAATGAGATTTCCCCAGGCTCTGGCTTTGTTCCAGGCCTGTCTTCTGTACTCCCAGGCCTCAGCCCTATTCCTGGGCTTGTTGGTACCTGAAAAACCACCCCTCACAGTTCTATCTGTGAACCTCCTGTAAAATCCAAACCAACACATCAGCTTTCTGACTGTAACTTAATCCTCTAAGACCACTGGTTATCTGCAGCCCCTCTCCTTACAAGGTCTCATCCTCCTGCCAGCAGTCAGCTTCTTACTGGCATATCTCAGGTATAGTAGGTTCTCTATCCAGCAGACTTCAACACATACCTTATTGCAGAGCTCCTTCCTCTCCAGTCTTCGGGGACCAGTTGGCCACTCTGGCTCTAGCCCTGTCTTATATGCCAGCAGAGCCCTGCCCCCTTCCAGTCAGGTGGCCCCCTCCAGGCAGTCTGCTGGTGTTTCCTAATGGGCTTGGCTTACTGGCCTCAAGGATGGCTTATAGCAGCAGAGCTAGTATGGACCTAGATTTCTTGCTGGTTCCCTAAGTTCCTCTCCTATTGTATTAGCACAGAAATAGGCATTTTTCCCTTCCTGGGCTCTGGCTTCCTCTCTCTGTTTACAGATAGCCACCTCTTTCTCTCCATCTGGGCTCCATTTGCCACTATTTTTCTTCCCAAGGTAACAGAGAACTCATAGGTTCTCTGTTACTCAGGGTCAGAGTCTGAGACTGCTTATGAATTGCTCTGGTGTGGCAACTGTATTAAAGACAGCTAAGTGCTTCTTACCAGTACATCAGCTCAGCTGTAGGTATGATAGAAAGGAAAATTTATATAAGCAGCATTGTAATCATCAGGAATAAAATGGGATTTCTCTTATGGATGATACATAATTATGCTCATATTCACTTAATTATTCATCCTAATCCTGCAGAAAGGTACACAGATACAAGTGACTCATTCTGTTAAGTTTAGTAAAGCTATTCACATACAGACTGCTTATTTTTGTGTAAGCCTGAACCGTACAAGACCTTATAACAATGCTTGCTTTAATGAGATTTTTATGAATTAGCCTGCTATGAATAGTAAATAAAATAAATGTTCTATCGTACAATCCCCAAATACAGTGTGAATGAATACCAAAAGCCTCCTGGAAAGCCAATGTCATCATCATCTCTTTGTTTTAATGAATTTTTTGCATGCAGTTTAAAAAACCTAAAAATGTGTGTACTTGTCATTCCTTTTTTACCTCAAAAAAGACACTTGGTCAACAGCTGTAATTCTTCTGCAGCCTTGTTTAGTTAAAAATGCTAGCAGCTTTTGTTGCATCCTTAGAATAGCAGCCAAATGGAAGCATGTGAAGGAAGGACAATTGAATGCAACCTTATTTCCTTAAATATTAAAAAAGTAAAGACTGAGATTTTTTTTGGCCAATATCAATGACTGATTTTTAACGAGTCATATCGTCTGATATTGATCCAATTGCTGATATGCATCTTGGCAGCTTGGAGAGCAGCATCCAGCTGGTAAGTCTGTTGTGGGGGATGGGGTAAGGGGGGGGAGGAAAGGGGTATTGGGGGAGCAGATCGGGGCCTTTGTGGTGAGGGAGGGAGTGGGGCTGGGGCTGGGGCAGAGCACAGGATGGAGCTGCAAGCAGCTTATCTGTGGGGCACGGGGAAGTGGGGCAGCTCTCACCACTACACGCACCCTGGGTAAGCATGGGGGGCATGTGCCCCTGGATCTGTGCATGACGCGAGGGTGGGCTGCTGCTGTGGTCTGAGGCTATGGGCAGCACTGAGCTCTTCCTGGCAGGGGGCCTGGGCTGGGCAGTACTAGGAAGGGGGCTACAGGGTGGTGGCTGCAGCCCCTCTCAGAGCTGGCACTGCTTGCAGTGAGTGCAACCCAGTTCAACTCCTTCTTGCCCTGGAAGAGCCCAGCACCAGCCTCAGCCTGCAGCAACATCCCACCCTCACCCCAAGTACCGATCTGGGGCCACATCCTCCCCATGCCCTCCCAGGGTAAGTACAGCAGCGGGAGCTGTCCCCCATCCCCCTCCAGATAAGCCACTTGTGGCTCTGTCCCATGCCCCACCCCAGCTGTGCAGCACCTGCCCCCGCCCCACTCCCTCCCTCACCAGTGTGGGCTTCAATCTGTCCCCCACATGTCTCTTCCTCCACAACAGACTTATCAGCCAGACCAGGCTGTTCTGCACGCTGTCAGGCTGTGTTCCTGGACTCCTATGTGCTATGCTCCAGCTGTGCGCATGCACGGGACATTTATCAGTAACATTATAGGCCATATCAAGCAAAAAAAGCGGATTGTCAATACTGTCAATTTTCCTTATATTGGTGCTGATCCAATATGGGACTGATATATTGGTGCATCTCTAAAAGAAAGAATAATATTTGCTGGAAAATCTGTAAGCCCCATTTAATAGAGACATTTCTATCAACCTTCCTATTTCAAAGCTAATAGATTATCAAGAATAAGATTATTGTTGCTTCTGTGAGCACAGAGCTGTAGAGGTAGAATAATTGGCCCAGTTCAAAAAAGCAAAAGGAAGATGATTAGTAAAAACCACTCACAGCTTGGTTCAGGCGTCTTGTATATAGAGGGATATTTGGGTTTTTATTTACTCTGTCCACCAGAAAACATACATACTTATTGAAAATGGTACATTGGTTTTATCTTTTGCTGATGCTGTGACTTGCTTAGAGAGGGAATTTGGGTTTCCTACAACCCAGCAGTGATCTAATTACTGGGCTCTGAAGGGATGAGGATATTCCCTGACACCACTTCGTTCCCAAGTCTCCTTGTGTACCCAGCCTTTGGTGCTCCTGATTTGTGCTCTGTTTCTTCTAGGTTACTGGGAATAAAATGACATCACTTAACCTAGCCACCATATTTGGACCCAACCTGTTACACAAACAGAAGTCTACAGACAAAGAATTCTCAGTTCAGAGTTCAGCTCGAGCTGAAGAGAGTACTGCCATCATAGCTGTAGTACAAAAAATGATTGAAAATTATGAGACTCTCTTCATGGTAGGTGAAAGTTTCTTCATGTTGTCCTAACCCATTTTAGCTTTAACACTTTTATGTCCAGAACTCCTAGTTGGTGCTCTCAGGGAGCTGCGTTGAGCTACGTTTAAATAAATTATGTGAACATTGTTATGTGAAGAGATTATTAGGATTGGCTTACTACATTTGGTAAACAGGACACATTTTTGCATGAAGGGAAATGCTTTGTATGAGGGTTAAATATTAACAACCAGTACATAAACATTTCTTGCATGTAAAGACACATAAGTCCTGAGAAGCTGAACTGGTTCTCTGAAATGTTTACTCTGTTGCTGTGTGTGTACACGTGTGCGTGCATGCGTGAGCACATAGGCAGCAGAAAGCTGGGGCATGGAGGGGCTTAGCCACTCACAAACTAATTTTGTGGCAGCCAGCAACAGCAGAAGCACCATGGCACTGCTGTCATGGTGCAGCCAGGCCAGTGCCCCACACACCTCACCTCCACCTGACTGAAAAGGAAGAGGCTAACTGCGCATGCCTTGCACGATGTAGAGCATGATGGGAGTTGTAGTTATCATGCTGGTACATGCACTTGCCCCTCCTCCACATAATATTTTCTCCCTCCATCTATGTGTGTGCATATGCATATGAGAGAGAGACAGTAAGAAACACTTATTTGTAGAAAACCTTTTATTAATCCCAAATGCAAACACTGCATAATTATGATTTTAAAAAAACACCAAAGTAGTACAAAGGCTTGCTGTCTCCGAGTTGGCAGGGGTTGTCTACATGAGACATTGACTGTGCAGTAGCTCATTGCTACAGCACAGTAGCATCATGTGGCACAAAGCTTACTGCACAGTAGTAATGAACTACTGTGCATTCAGCATCACCTAAAAGCTGTTCGGTGACGCTACTTCACAGTAACTCTAAATGACTTCGCAGTAACAACTGCACAGTCAGCGTCTTGTGTAGAAGTGGCCAGGGGATCAGGAAGAGACAAGGTTAGGATTTAGGGCAAGAAAGGAAGGAGAAACTTTTAGTCCCTTCAAAGATTTCCCTACATCCCACTTCCTTGTGGGCTTGTGGAAACGACAGAAGGAAGGGGTTTTGTGCCTTGTTAATTGGCTAAAAGGGATGCAGCATAAGCTTACTGGATCCCAACTACCTTTCCCCTTCCAAAGGAAGGTTGACTTGTGCTAAACAAGTTATTGACAAATAGTTCCCAGAAGTGTTACTTAATACAGTTGTGCCCTAGATAAACCACATTCTTGGTGTCTAGTCTTCCTGTGGTGTCTGGGACAATGAATTGTGTGGTCTCATCCTTGTCTTCAGTTGTCTACAAAAGTGTCAGTGTGTTTACTTGATTTGTGATCTTGGCTGAAAGGAGCCTGTGTTCTGGACTAGCAGAGGATAGTGTTGGTCTGAACAGTCATTCCACTATCTTAAGGTAACCAGATTCACAAAAAAATGTTTTGAAGAAAACTTTGTCTTAGAAAGGTAAAAATTGTGTGTGTGTGTGTGTGTGTGTGTAACAGAAAACACCATGAGCAACCAAGGACCACAGTATGCTGTACTAGAGGCAGTTAGTTCCCAAAGCAGAAGATACAAGCTCTGGAAAACTCCTTCAGTGCTGCAGTGTAAAAGGTCACCTGGCAAAAGAGTCTGTTGTGTGGTGCAGGCAGTCCTTGGACTTACGACACAACTGATTTCTGAAAACCGCATCTTAAGTCAAAATGTTGTAACTCAGAATCCGTTTTCTTATAAGAAACAACGTTATAAATGGGGGATTTGTTCCTAAACAAAGGCCTGATACCTTGTTTTCACCAACAATACCCCAGAATTTTGTATCCGGACAATTATAGATGAGTAATATAGCTATATTAATGTACTTTTATTGTAAATAGCAATCATATTGATTTGGAAGGACTTCTTTGAGGTGACTTTGCAGGACTTTTTGAAAGGCTCTTGGCTGGAGTCTTCTCGGGAGTCTTGGCTGCAGGTTTTTCTGGAGTCATGTCTGCTTTCTTAAAGAAAGTGTCCAAGGAAGTTTGGACAGATGTTCTCCAGGGAGATGGGCAACGCAGCGAACTTGTTTGCTGGCATGGCATCTCATTGGATCAAGCATTGTAAAGTCGAAACTGACGTCATAAAGTTGAAACAGGGTGTCAATTTATAAACATTGCAAGTGTGAAATGTTGTAACTGGAAGCGTTGTAAGTCGAGGACTGCCTGCATATGGTACAAGCCCGGCTGGCATAAATAAGTATGTTGGCCAGAAGGGGTGAAAAGATCACACCCACTAGCTGGTGTAGCTATGAGAGAAAAACCCTGGTGAAGAGAAAGCAGTGTTGGCAGAAGATAGCTTTTTCTGGCTTAGCTTGTGATGTTGAGGGAGGTATAGCTAAGTTTGGCAGGAAAACGGGCTGCTGCTGTACACTGCATCTTTACTTGGGACTCTGTTAACATATCTATGGCAGCACAGCTACAGTAGCAGAGTCTATAATATAGTGTCCCAAGACATAGTCCTGTAATGTAACATAGGTTTGAGCTAAGTATTGTAGCCCAAGAAAAAGGTGGGAAGCTCCCATGATATTACAGTGAAGGACTGAGCTACAGAGAAGAGCATGTGAAAGTGACAATAAACTCTGATTGTGGGTCCAACCACAAGATGAGCTGTTCTGTGGTTTTTGTGTCCTTTATTTCACATGGTATTTGCTTTCATTACATCCTTTGCATATTTTTTTCTTTTCATTTCAGTAAAGCATTCAGCAATTTGTTTTTTACAGTTTGGGAAAATTTCTCAGCTATTTTTCCTTCTACAGGAAAAAAAAATCTGACAGAATAGAAGTCGTCTAAGATCTCTCCATGCTGTAGCAAGGCTGGCAACAATGAATTTGTTACAGCAAGTTTAAATTAAAACAAATGTTGACATATTATTATTATTTTTATTTCTCTGTAAAAACATTTTATAGAACAACCACATTTCAGCACATTACACACATTCAGAATTTTAGGTGTGGAAAGGGTGGGGTTTCAGGATTGATTAGCCTGCATATAGAGTCTTTTAATTGTGACAGTTTTATTCTTTTATCTCTTCAGGGCTTCCATTATTTTCCAAAGGTTATACTTGGTGCTGGAAAAATTAGAAATAGTTTTCTTTTGTTTTTTGTTTTTTGTATGGCTTTTTGGTTTTGGAGTCTTATTAAAATCTGTGGACCCAAAATTGAGAATAAATGGCTAGCTGTGTGCAAAGAAAGGTTAAACTGACTCAAATAGTCTTCTTACGACCAAAGAGGGGAATGGCTGGTTAGGCTGCAGTACTTCAGAGAAGGACTTGGGTGTTACAGTAAACCAAAAGGTACATATAAGCCAACAATGTGTTCTTGTTGCAAAATTAGCCAGTAGTATAGTAGGCTGTATTAAGAGAAGTGTCATTTGCAAATCAAAGGAAGTGATTCTTCTACTCTATTGAGGACTGGTAAGGGCTCACCTGGAGTACTGTGACCAGTTTTGGGTCCCACATTCCCAAGAAGGATATGGACAGTTTGGGAAGGGTCTAGTGCAGAGCAACAGAAATTATTTGAGATCTGCGAGGCATATTATGAGGAAAGACTAAAAGAAATATGTTTTGGTCTGGAGAAGAGAAAACACAGAGGGGATTTGATGACAGTCTTAAAATACCTGAAAGGTGATTATACAGAGGATGGAGATGAGCTTTTCTCCATGCCTGAAAGGGGCAGGATAAGAAGTAATGGCCTCAAACTGCAGCAGGGAAAATTTAGGCTGGAGATTAGGAGACATTTTCTGACTGTGAAGATGGACAAGCATTAGAACAGGTAACCTAGAGAACAGGTAGGATCTCCATCCTTGGAAGTTTTCAAGAGAAGGTTGGGCAGACACCTGCATTGGATGGCTTAAATCAGGGATGCTCCTGCCTTGAGCAGGGGGTTGGACTAGATGAGACCTTGTGAGGTCCCTTCTAGCCCCATTTTCCTATGATCCTTTTCTGCATTTATTTTTTTTAACTTTTAGAAATGTACAGCACATACTAGTTAGTGCAAGGTTCAACACACAGGTGTGTTTTCTTCTGCCTCTTTTCCACCATCAAGTTTTGTCTAATGTCCATACTTGTTTTTATGTATATCTTTATCAACCTGCTTATAAGTATTGTTTTATAAAACCTCCACAATGATCTATTTTCAATTTGTTGTTATCTTGTTTGGAAGCAATGGAATGCTTTTTTACTCTCTGGGTAATTATCACTCTGCATCCTTTGTTAGCTGGTAGAATGGTGGAAAAAAACCTGCCAATGTATTTGTAATGAAGCTCTGATGATTCACGATCAGGCAGCAGTAAATTGTTTTCCAAACCCAAAGGAGAGGGGAAGCCAGGACTGCTGTTTATACTTATTGTTTGACATTTGTACTACTTTCAAGCAGAGAAACATCTGGACTGGAGCATACAGTCACAGCATATAACCTACACCCTGGCAGTAATGAACTGCATTTTTCTGAAGCTGTGACTGGCTTCAGCATTGAAACTGGATCAAGATTTGTGAACTAAAAACTAGTAGAACAGAATGTGATACTTGGCCCAGACCACAAACTTCAGAAAAGTTTTGAGTTACTAGTAGGTCACAAAGGTTGTATTAGAAAGAACCCAGATTACTATGGACTGTTTGGATTTCTAAAATGGGTTCCAGCATTTAAGATGAACTCCAGCAGTCTGCAGGCCTGCAGATTTACTGTGATGCAGTAAATGCATTCTTATTTTATTCTACTGACCTGTCAGACTCGAATTGTTAATTTATTTTGGTCTTCAAACTCCTCTCACTTCCTTGCAGATGCACAAAAATATAGTCTAGGGACTCATAAAAGAGTATTGTTTGCCTGGCTCTCAACTAAGGCACTATTCCTGCAACTGGATCCATGGAGATGGACGTACATCCACATGTTGCTCTACTGATTTTATTGGAGCTCTGTGTGGGTGCAGGAGTTAGGGTTGCCAAGTGATATGTATTTGGTGACTCAGTCATGCATTCCTACATCATAGCTGAATTTTCACATCTATCTCAGCTGCAGAGAAAGACTAGGCATTTGCTTCTAACTTCCCAATTTTCACTGTTAGGGAGTGCTGTGCCTCACTGTACAAACATCCAGGCACAGTCTCCCTCCTACTTTGATATTAGTCAGGAACAAGCAGCTAAAAGGCAGCAAAAGATGAGAGCACTCATAGGCTAGGGACAGACATTCAAAAAGCCTGAGCCTGAATTGATTAAATCTTTGTAGGTTAGTTTAACCTGGCTAGGCTAAACCAGTTTGTAATCTCACAGACACCCCCTTTGGACTGAAGAAATGCCAGCACATGCCTGCAGTGGCTCAGGCTAGAAGTTGGGGGGCATTAAAGCAGCCCTCCCTTCCCTTCCATAGTGCTGGGGGGGGGCATGGCTGAGCCCTGCAGTTAGGAGGCTTTGATTAGGGAGGGATAGGAGAGCATTGACTTAAACAGTAGGGAGTTACACAGGGAGATATTATCATTTATCAGCTCATCAAACAAAACAACAGCATCTCTCATTAGTTCAAGCTCTTAAACAACATTTTCCAAGGCAGGAATGGAGGGACATTACCAGCTACCTGTTGATTAGCTCCAAAAAGCCCTAAGTGAACACTGTCCTGTCTGCCTTTGTCCCGTCTCCCACAGAACGAACTGTAGCCAGCACGTGGTATGCTAACTAATGATGAGAGGTGTCTGTGTAAGGCAGAGGGGAGCGGGGAATCCCTGCTTGAGCAGGGAGTGGTGAGGGGAGGGAGGGAGAAGGGGGAAGCCAGGAAGATGTCTGCAGTCTCTGCTGGAGCTCTAGCCAGAGAGCAGAGGGGAGGGGCCAGCTCTGCTGTGTAGCAGAGAGCCCCACCCAGCCAGAGAGCATCCCAGGATGCTGGGGGAGTCTGGGTTATCTTAAAGCAATAAGGGGTCTGGAACAGAAACTGCATAAACCAGTTTGACCCAAATCAGTTCAGTCTGATACTACATTCAACCAGGTTTACCTCAAACCGATTTCACCCATTTTGAAACTGATTTATGTGCATTGAACTTCTGATCTGTTACAGGTTTAAACCACTTTCTGATCACTTAAACTGGTTTATGTGTAATGTCTGTCCCTAGCCATACTCATTCATAATTTCCCTGCCACACCACCACCAGACACTTGGGGAACCTCTAGTTCAGTTTCCTGTCCCTAGGCAGTCTCCAATGTTCCAAACAGTCTCAACAACAAAGCTTCCCATCTGTCCTTATCCTTCTCCCCAATATCCTCAAACTGCCACCTGCCTACCCAATCAGGGCTGCCAAGTCTGATGCAACTCTGTGACCTACCTTTTGATACTGCTTGTGTCTAACTGCAGTATCTGGGTGTTTAACAAGATTATGTGTATGCTTATATATGTATGTAATGTGTGCAAATCATCCACAGGCATGCAAGACGGTTAATTAAATCTGGATCTCAGTATTGCACATGGAGAAGATCCAGTCTTGAGAGTTATAAGTTTATCAACTCAAATCCTCAAAATCAAAGCCATTCATCTAGTTCCATATTCTACAATATATTTGTAAATCAAAACTTTCATGTGTAAATTTTTCTAAGTCTGCTGAAAGATTTGTGTGGTTGCTTTATATTTTCATTAGTAGCTTATTTTTGCTGAAGCTGTCTTCACTGGTTATATCTCTGTTTAGCAGCCTGATAGTAAACTGAGTCCATACAGAAAGAAGCAAGATCTGCTTTACCCTCAGATTTTTGTTTGGAGCTATTTCTACTTTATAGAAAAACCATGTAAATGGAGAAGTCACAAAAGCAGGTTTATAGTGCTATGATTATGCAAGAATATTCTGTAGAAAGAAGATTTGATTATTTAAGGATCCATATAAAAATTGCCTAACAGTAAAAAGCCTTTTCCAGATTAGAAGCCAAAATATGAAATCTAAAAATGCAGGCAACAGAGGAAATTGTGGGTGAACACGCACATTTTTCACAGAGAATTTGGATCTATTTGAATCAATTAATTGATGCATACCTTTATTTATTTTCTATTTATTTATTTATTTTAAATAAATGTGCCCATTCTTTAACCTGGATCTCCAAAAAGCTGCCATACCTAACCCATCACCTTGAGCAATCTATTAGTAATCCTATTCCTATTTCCCATTAAATGCTAAGGAGAACAAACGGAGCATGCAATATGACCTGAAGGTCAGTAGATTTAGACTCTGACAAATTGAGAACAGAAGCAGATTGCCCACTTGATGACTCAAGATTGTCCTACTTCCAGCTCCATTCATCATAAATAAACCTGGGGCTATAGTTCAAGTTCCTCAGATATTTTCATCTATGGTATTGTTGCATGGAGAGAGAGGAATTTTGCAGTGCAACATGTAAAATGTACCTGAAAATACACTAGTTATTTGTATACAGTCTTATGTAATGTGAGGGCTGATCTTACCCCTGCCACAGACAAACTGCCATACTGTACCAGCTGAAGTTACCAAGGTGTCACAGGAGCACTGAGGTGTCCTGTGCCTTAGCTAAGTGGAAGGAGAGATGGCAATCAGCAGGGCAGTGCAGCTGCGGGTTGCTATGGCAACCAGCCGGTCAGGTGACCGGAAGGGGGCAGGGCCGGGCCCTTTAAAACAGCTCAGGCCGGGGCCTAGCAACAGTTCCCCTTTGGCAGCCGCAGGAGCTGCAGCTCTGTGGGAGAGCTGAGCAGCAGGGTCAATGATGGTAGTTTGGCTGGCTGCAATGATGCGAGGGGAGGGAGAGAGAGAGTCCAGACAGCGGTATGACTGAGAGTCAGCACTGTGGGGAGCTTGGATTATAAGCCAGTAGGCCTTTGTTATGTTGTAGCCGGCTGGCTGACTGTATGGTTTATTTATGGTTATACCGAAGGACCGGGTGAAGCTGTAGGGGCGTGAGGAGGCCTCACAGGAGCGCCCCAGTGGCTTGGGGGTTCCTGGTGCCCAGAAGTGGGGCACGGACTGTGTGACGCAGTCAGCACAGCAGACGAGTGTTGGAGAGGCGCTCGGCGAGTGGGGGTTGTAGCCCCAGCACGGGAAGCGCGGCAAAGGCCCGGAAGGGAGCAGCGGGCGCGAGAGGCGCGTCACAGGCCCTAGGGAGGGCAACAGGTGCGTGGACTGCGGTATAGGCCCCAGAGAGGGGCAGCAGGGCGCGTGAGGTGCGGCTTAGGCCCCGGAAGGGGGCAGCAGGCGCGAGAGGCGCGGCACAGGCCCTAGAGAGGGCAACAGGTGCGCGGAGCGTGGCATAGGCCCCAGAGACGGGCAGCAGGGCGCGTGAGGCGCGCTTAGGCCCCGGAAGCGGGCAGCGGGTGCGAAGAGTGCGGCATAGGCCCAGAAGGGGGCAGTGGCCGCAAAAAGCACAGCATAGGCCCCAGAGCGGGGCAGCGGGCTGAGTGGTAGCAACAGGCCCAGGGGCGCCGGTAACAGGGCGGTGGCTATGTGCCAGGCTCAGGGGCGCTGGTAACGACAGAAGTTCTAGAGAGGGGCACCGGGGCAGGACAGCCTCGGGGCGCCAAGTGTGTGGTAAGCCCAGGGGTGCCAGAGAGGGGCACCAGGGCGTGATAGGCCCAGGGGCACCAGAGAGGGCACCAGAGTGCAAGGGACCAAACAATGTCCAGAGAACAGCTGCGAGGCTTGGGACGTGCTTAAGGGGAGGTAGGAGGCATGCATAGCCCTTAAGGCAGGGGTGCACAGAGGCACCCCATGTGGAGCAGGGGTAGGAACACACGTACCGTTCACCAGGGGATAAAGGCAGCCTCCCATATAAACTTATTACCATCAAAGACGTGGCGGGTGAGAAACCGAGGGTGCTGAGTCCACCTGAAGTGACGGTAGGGGGGCGCTAGGCAGTTCACGGCCGCTCCTAGGCCCCACTCCCTCACACAAGCGAAGTTAAAGTTTAGTACCTTATGGAGTGCATTAAAGTAAGGTGGAGAGATCTAAATTCAAAAGATGGCACAATTTCTTCTAGAGCCTTAAGAGGTAAAAAAAGCAATATGTTGCTGCTAACTGAATGTCCAACATGATCAGCAATTTGTAAATCAGAGTTACAACTGGAATGGAAATTTAATCAATAAAGATAATTCAAAATTGCTGTTCCAGTTTTTAGCATTGGAGTCTCATCACACCTGAACAACTAGTGTCCTTCAGATAGGTTTTTAACCAGCTACCCCTCATTCAAGCCCCAATTTTAGCTGCATACTTCTTTTTTCATGTGGCTGATGTAGATAATTGCATCAGGAGCAACAGAGTATATCACTAATACCTCCTTCACATTTGTGGATCCATCATTATATGTTCCATGGTCTGTTTTGGCTGCACACCAGGCACTACTCTTGTGCTGTCTAGGTCTGATAAAATGGTGTCATCCATACACTGGAGACAGTACAACTCCCATTCTGTCCCTGTCTGTCTTAGCAGCCCTGACAAAGTTGAAAAAGAGAAAAGAGAGACTAGAATCCCGTTGTAAACAATCATATGTTGTTGCCCCATGTATTGTATCGAGAAGAAACAAGCCCTTCCAAAACAAGCCCTTTCTTCTAATAATGGTGCCTGCTTGAGCAGAACCACGTAATGATATAACAAAGGATATGTCTGTGCTGTACTAGTAGGTGGGAAGCGGTTGCAGCATGTGCCAGTTTACCCAAACCAACTTTAATTAAACTTGCACAGGTAACACAAGCAGTTAAGTCACTTTGGCATGGGCTTTGCCAAAGACTCGGTGCACCTAAGTAATAGGCACACAGTTGGATAATTGCAGTTTTTGGCACTTACATACAGATCAGGTTTCTTTTCTCCTCTGTGGCAAGTACAACACACTGGGCCACACAGGGTAACAGAATCCTAAAAGTAGATGTAAATGCCCAAACCTGCTGCTGTTTATGAATCGTGTAGTAAAGGCTTTGTCATTGCCCAAAGCATTTTCCAGCCCTCCTCTTAATGCTGATCCACCATACCTTGAATTTATGATCTATTGGACAAAATGCTCTGGGAAACATTATCCCCTTTGGGAGCAGAAAGCAGAGCTGCAGCCCAGGATCACCTCCCACCCGAATAAGCATCCGTTTCACTGATCCACATGCCCTCTGGCTTCTCCTTTTCCAGATCCCATGTATCTCCCTCTCTTGCGTGTCCTGTGAACCAGTTTCAGGAGGAAGGATGAGGAAAGGTCTGATGCCTGATATATGGCCTGGTGGTTAGAGCACTTTGGTAGGATGCAGGAGACATGGATTCAAGTCCCATCTGGGTGCATGGTGCCTAGAATCTGGTGCTCCCATTGCCTGGGCAAAGGCCCTGGGCCAGTAGACCATTAGGCTGAAAGGTGGGAAAAGATCCTGCTCCTCCTCATTCTTCTGCAACTTTATTTTGAGACTTACCCAATCCTACACATACCTGGGCAGTTGTGCTGCTGGCTTGTTGCAGTACAGCCCTTTTGAGCATGCTCAGGGGATAGAGTCCATCCTGCCTTATCTTCATTGCTGTTTGTTAAAACCAGCTCCAAAATGCTTACATATGCTGCAATTGCTTCTTCTAATTGCAGAGCCAAGATACCATCTGAAAGTTTCTTTTTAACAAAAGAATATGGATTCTTAAAATTAAGTTTATAAGCTGGGATAGTCAAGGGAGGAAAAAAAGAATTTGGCAGCCAATTCTCAAGGCTTAGTCACGACTGACATCCTGCTTGCCCCAGAGTCATAAGGACTTCCAGTGGTGCTTAGGCCTGAGGTACTGGCAGCTTAACTCACTCTTGGTATAGGCCATCTAACTCGCCCTTAAGCCCTTGGATAATGTTAGCATCAAATCCTTATTTCGGCTCCAAGAAATAGATTAATTTTCAAGTACTGAGTACTCAACAGCTCCCCTGGATATGAAATATGTGGATAGGTTTGGAAGTATGACAAACACCTTGTGATTTTGTATGAGAGAGATTGGGAAATAAATAGGAAAAATGTCCCATCTGTGGGGTATTTTACATTTAGTTTTTCTGGTTCTTTAAAACCAGAAATCCAGATGGGGATTTCATAAGCTCCACTAGTTTTTCTGTTTTGAGGATTTCATTAGGACTTCTCAAGTGTTGTAGAAAGCTATATATTAGATACCAGGGCTGTGTGAAACAGCACCATTTTGTTTCGACTTCTATTTTGCCATTTTGAAGGGACAGTGTTTCATTTAGCTGTTTCAAAGCACTGTTCCATTTCATTTTGTTGAAACTGTTTCGCTGTTTCATCATTTTGCCCATAGGCTATAATGTGGAATCACAAAAATGCCGATAACTTTGTCATTTCTTTCCTGATTCGAATGAAAACAGCAGGGATGGTAGCCCCTGCTGAGGCCACAGAGTTTGTAAAGTTTCAAGGAGATAGGTGCACATTTTATGGGAAACTGTTCAGAGCAAAACTGGTGTCAGTTGTAAGTGTGAAGGCACAGGTTGGGGGGGTGAAAACAGTAGGTCTGTGCGAATAGGGAAGTATTTGTTTCATATTTGGATTTGGCCAATTCAGAGGACAGTGATTCGATTCAGTGATTCGAATCCCTGTCCCCATTCAATTCGGCCAAATCAGAATCAGAGATTTAGCGCTGATTCGGAGATTCAGATCAGGCGGGGAGAGGCAGGCATGGTTGGGTGGCTGCAAGTTCTTTTGTGACTCCTCTGGCTGTGCCTACCTCACCCCAGATGAAGGCAGCTGCAGAAGAAGCCCCTATGGCTGCCTGGCCTGACACCAGCCCCAGCCTAGTCCTGACACTTAAAAATAAATAAATAAAAAAAAACCCCACATTCACCGGTTGTAGCAGGGGCCATGGGGGCTGGCAGAGCCCCCATGCAGATCCTATGCCCTGATTTCCACCCCCCAGCCCAGCTCCTGATGACCCAGCAGTCCAGGAATAAAAAATAATTTTAAAAAAGCTCCACACTTACTGGTGCTGGCAGCAGTGATCTGGGCGCTCATGGCAGAGGCCCTTGCACTGCTCAGGGCAATGGGAGGCAGTGGGGATTGCCTCCCACCCCCACTTGGTACCTGCGCGGCAGCTGTCACATTGCATGGATGCAACACAGCTCAGCAGGGTGCTGCACACTGCCTGGGAGCTGTGGCGGCTGGGCCTGAGTGATGCTGGGCTCTGGCTGACAGGTGGAGCCACTTCAGGTCCCAGACAGCACACAGTGCCCTGCCAAACTGCACTGCACCTGCATTGTGGGGAAGCTGCCGTGCAGGTGCCAGGTAGGTCAGGGGGAGAGGCAATCCTGGACTCCTGGGACCAGCTGGGGGGGTCACCAGCGGTAGGGGCCAGGTAGGGGGGCCATCGAGGCGTGGGGTCTGTGCAGGGGGGGCTCTGCCAGCCACTGCTGCAGCTGGTGAGTGCAGAGATTTTTTTTTTTTAAAATGCCAGGACTAATCTGGGACCAGGGGTGGGATAGGGCCAGCCAGAGCAGCCCTGGGGGCTTTTCTTGTGGTTCCTCCCACCTGGAGCAGTCACCTTTCCCCGGTTGATCCAAATCTCTCCAAAGCTTTTCCGAATCAATTTGGAGGCTTCAGGTTCTAATCAGACCTTTTAATAGGTCTCCCGATTTGATTTGGATTCAGAGATTTGGCTGCTGAATCAGGCTGAATTTCCTCTGAATTGAATTGGCTACCAAAGCTTTGCACAGCCCTAGAAAACAGTAGGCATGGTAGCATAATGGACCCCACCAAACCCTGTAGGTTATTGAACCCCTGTGAGAGAAAGCACAGATTTCTTTCCTGGGGGAAAAGAATCAAAATAGACTAACAAAAACAACAAAATGAGGATTTTGGGGGATGAATAAATGGAAAGGAATTATTATAATGAAGGGTATTATAATAATGAAGGGTATTAGGAAAAGAAAAGGTTTTGGATCCCGCTTACTAGGAACAGACTAGCAACTAGGAAGTGATAGCCTTTCTGATGCTGCTGAGCTGGTGGACAGAAACACAGCTCAGTAATCTGACCCCAAGGCACAGAAAAAGCCCAGTTCGTACAATGCTTTTTATGTTGTTTTTCCATCCCTCCCCCAGAGCACTGGGATTGAAAGGGACCTCAGGGAAGGATCATAGTCACTGACCAGCTACAGATGTCAATATCAGAGCAGTCCTTCTCCCATCTTCCCCCTCCTTCTCCCTAGTTTCTGTTTAGCTGCGAGCAAGCTCGGCTTCAAATCTCAAAATATTTAGAAACTTTTGAAACATTTTGAATGCCCTCATTTAGTTTTGAAGCCATTTCAAAGCTTTTCATTTCATTTCAATTTCTCTGTTTCGAGCTCGAAATGTGTTGAAACAACTTCAAAAGGAAACCTCTATCGAAATTTTGCACAGCCCTATTAGACACCGAGGGGATACTTAACACTTAATAGTTTTCACAGCATTGCCACACAGAGTATATACTCCTTTGTATATTGTTGTGTACACATTTTTTTACTTCAGTTTAAGTGTTTTTTACTATATCATGTTATAATATACTATATTATAATAAATGTACATGGCCTATATAATTATACATATATTTCAATTTATGTGCATAAGTCTAGTCTTCTGGAATAAGCATAATAGTAAAATTAATATGAAGATAAATTCTGTGATTAACTTCTTCAGTACTGTTTTCATTGCAGGTTCCTCCTGACCTTCAGAATGAAGTGCTAATTAGTCTGTTAGAGACTGACCCAGATGTTGTGGACTATTTGTTAAGAAGGAAAGCTTCCCAGTCATCGTGAGTAATCCCTTTTTTCAACATCTCTGTTTCTCCTGAGAATTTCTTTTGGAGGTGTTCAAAAGGTTCTAGTTTTCCACAAATCCTTAGGTGTTTTCTTTCAAGGAGTAAACAGTGCTCCCTGTTACACTGACTCTGCCAAAGAAATTATGTCTCTTCTACATAATTTTCTAAAGACAAATCTTGTTTACTGTTTCTAGGAAAGGATTGTGGGCTGCTTCAGAGAACATGTATATAACTATATTCAATGCACTATAACTTAGCAGGATGTATTCTAGTGAACCACTGGTCCATGTTTTGCCTTTGTTGTGGTCTTGTGCCTTCAGGAGCACAAAGCGCATATATATATTTGAATATCTTTGAAACATAGCCTGGAGTGCCTTAATAGAATTATGGCTAGTAGTCTGGCCACTCTGTTGTCCCTTTCCCATAGTGTATACCCATAGGCTTTCAAAGGAGGCATGACATTGTAAACAATTTAATCATAACAGTGGGTGTATTGTAAGTAGCTGGACATAATCTAGCCATGTGCTAAAAAAGAGAGATGAAGTGAAAAAATAAACCCCACCAGTCACCACAGCAAATGTTGTTAACAAATTACTCAAACACTATACATGGTGTATGCCTACACCCATGTGCCTTAATGTTATAACTTTATTTATCTGAAATAGTGAGATTGCCAACTTTCTCACAGGACACATAGTACTTCCCTTGCGTCCAAGTAGGCCCCAGGGTATCAGACATTAAAATCACGTCACTGGTACATGTAGTAAAGCTATTCTACATTATGTTTACAGTTTCTAGGTCTTTCAGACAGGCTGGATTTGTATCTGTCCATGTGAGGAAAGTGCTTAGCTTCTAATTGTGGTTGCTTCCAGAACATAACTAATAATAAATTTCAAAAAATGCATTAGCTATGACTATTCTTTCCCTCCCAGACCAGTACAATTGCAATTTAGATCAGTGGTCTCCAAAGTGGGGTGCGCGCACCCCAGGGGGTATGCAAGACAATCCATTGGGGCGCAGGAAGAAAATATTAGAACTTATATCTATATTTATATTTATATTGGAGGTGCATGCTGAAAAATTTTTTACTGATAGGGGTGTGTGATCAAAAAAGTTGGAGACCACTGCTTTAGATAATAAGTGTACATGGCTTCACAGTCAGAGCCATGCCAGGAAGTAGTATCATTAATATTTTTTTAAAACCCTTTCTCTAAAATAATTTCCAAAATTGTAAAGAAGTAGGACATAAACAGACTGTGTGATGATACAATGTGCTTATGAAGGTTTTTATTGGCCTGAGTTTGGAATGATCACATTTAATTTCAAGCTCAGGTTAATGAAAGGCTTTAGGGTAAACATTACCATCTATGTTGTATAGAGATGTATTATTGTGTCTCACATGTAGATACTTGTACTGGTTTATCATAGACTTATGTCAGAGAATGTTGTGCATGTCAAGGTTGTTTATTCATAAAACTTGCTTAGAATACACTCCAAGTTTAATGTTTATCTTCCCTTGAGCTTCCTTACCTTACAGCTAACATGCACGCCTACAGGAGAAAGTGGAATTTTTTTTGCAAAGCTGGATGCAAGTAACAAGAGGGTTTTTTTGCAGGAAAAGGTTTCTAGTGGCACTAGGATCCCACAGTTACCCAAGTACCTATTTGTTCTGATAATGGTAAATTGAAATTTTACTAAAAAAGAAAAACTTACTATCTATCATTTTCTTCTGCTCTGCTACCAGTTGATTTTATTTGTTCTTAATGTTGCTGCAAGCATTGTATGGAAACTCAATGTGAGGAATTGGTTAGAAGATTAGAAAGAATATTGTTAAGTGTCAAGGTTGTGATGCTCTTAAGAGATGGGTCCGTTCAACGCATAATCTCAATTCATAGCCTTTAGGTCATTTTTGGCTATGTATATCTTGGTTATTTTTCCTGAGAAGAGTGGAAGGCAGCAGTGAAGAAAAGAAATATTTACATCAGTTTCATCAAAATGAGCCTCCAAAATATATCTCTATTCCCAAGGGGACTTTGCTGATCAGATATTTTATCATGGATTTCAAATTTGGACGCAGGAGATGGAATACTTGACATATTCTTCAGTAATGAAAGATAAGCTTAATCAGCAAAGCAACTACTTGGTTTGATATTAATGTATGAGAACAACTTCAATACTTTATTCTCTTGCTAACTGTTCTGAGGCTACTACAGCTGATGCAGGCAATGCATTTGCCTTCCTATCTATGGTTTTGATGCCACTGCAGATGCTCTCTTGGCTTCTATTTCAGTCAATGACATAACAGTTTTTTTTCTTTTCTTCTTCAAAGGAAGACAAAACAGAGTGCCTCCTTCTCTGTCTTAAGAGTTGAGAATCTTGGATGATCAGTGGGGGAAGGATTTTGGGGCAGGGTATTATGAATCACTTCTTACCTTTAAGACTTCACTGATTACCAGATCTGCTTCCTAGATAACTTTCTCAATATTTCTGGACTCTGGTTGATGGTGTTGGAATGAATAGGTTCTCCAGTGTAAAGTGAACCAACTCTGAATTGCCACCAAATAAAAACTGCTCATTAAAAAACCATTTGCTGTTTACCATGTTTAAGTAATCTTGTTAGAGTTAAGGTTTTTGAAATATTCTTAAAGTGATGAATGTTTTTAGTCAACATTTATCTGTGATACAGATGTGCAAGACTCCATATTAAGCCATACAATTCCTAACCAACAGGAAGCTTTCAAATCACCAGTTTTAGAGATATAAGGCTGAAAGGAGCCTTTAGAACCATCAAGACCTCACCCTTTGCTGTTACAAGCAACCATGTCCTTGCAGTTTGAACAGTGACAAAACATGTATTGACCTGATGTATTTGGAAGTTATTACTCCATGCTGCAGTATCACTGCACTCTTTATAAGCTGCCTCTTATTGGAGATAATAATATCATAAGCCTTAAGATTCTGATAGAGGGAGAGAAACTCCTTTGAGCTTTGTAATAGTTTCTAGAGCTGATGTTTATAATTTAACATTCCTAAGCAGAGCTACTACTTTGTGTTTTATTTCATTGTTAGTTAGTTACAGTTCATTTTTGGACCCTTTTCTTAGCATAATTAATAGCCTCTACAGACTATTTTTACAGGCTTTCCTCAATGCCCCACCCACTGTTTAATAATCTGTAGTTGTCTTAATAAGCTGACTATTTCAAAGAAGGGCAGATGTTTTCCATGTTTTATTTACAAAACTGAAAAAAGTATACAAGAAAAAATCTGTTGGAAAAGTCAGCTGTAAAAGCATGTCATCTTTTAATTACTTGTGCTACAGGACCACGTGGTTTTCTCGTTAGTGTAATTTTAGGCATTATAAAGTGTAAGGGATTGCCATGTTGGATAGAAATTAATACGAGTACCATTAAAAAATTGCTACTTAACCACAGGCGGTAATTAAATTCAACACAATTTGATGGTACTTCCTATTCTAGACCTGGAATTGCCATAACTACCAGGATAAAGGTATATATTCAATTGTAGTAAATATCCATTTATTAATGAAACCACATTCAAAACAAACTATAATCAGAAGTGCATTTTTTAACAATATGCAGCAGTTCAGTTTTTGTTTATAACAATTAAATGTATATAGGACAAGGCATTTTATAAATCATATTTTACACTGTTTTTAATAAACTACTGGAAGCTGAAAATAGTTTCTATTCCAAAGCTATTCTGTCATGTTCCTCTGTATATATACATTAGGCTGGAATTATTGTAATTTATTTTGAAAAAAACACCTTTAAGTAGTAGTTTTGAAAATAATATCACATGTAATGAATTGCATGGGATTGCTAATGGATAACCTTAAAGGGGATTTTTAAAAGTGAAAATTTGGACCTTTCCAAACTTGATAATTTCCATTTAAGTGAGCCTTTATCAGGGACTCAGTATTGAGACGAGATAGACTATAACAAAGATCATTTAAGGTAAGACATAACATGAATGTTGTATACAACAAGTTATGTTCCTACATTTCTTCATTTGCTCTCACCACCCTCTCTCCCCGTTCTTTGTGTTACCTTGCCATAGCTAACTGGTTCTATAACTTCCTGTTTCTCCCATCGCAAAAAAACTGGGCCCTGATCTTTCAGACACATAGACATGCCAGTCTTCCTGTTGTCTTTAATGGGACTCCTTATATGTTTAATGCCACGGGCAGATTTGTTTGGAGGCCCTGAGCCTCTGGTCATCTATTTACATAAAACACTCTCCTGCACTTTTCAAACATTGTTCTGAACTCAGTTATTTCTCTTCTTAATTCACTTACAAGAAAGAAAAGGGAAAACACCTGGAATCTTTATCTTTATTTACACACTGAAAACTATCTAAGTTACAATGTTGTGGCTGGTTTTGTAGGTCTTTTGGTGATTCCATGACCCTGCTACCTGAATGGATGACCTAGAACAGTGTGGGGCAAACTTTATGGCAGGCAAGCCGCGAATTATTCCCACATCCTCCCCAAGTGCCACCATGATCCCCATCCCTGCCTGATCTGTTCCCTGCTTTCTGTTCCTAGCCATGTGTTCTCTGCCTTACCAGCTGTTCTGCTTTCTGCTTCCTTTCCTGTGGTACTGACTCAATTTGCTGCTTTGCTTTCTGCTTCCTGCTTTGTCTGCTGTTTTGCTGCCTTTTCCCTCCCTGATGTGCCATACACCAAGGCTGTCCATGCCTCAGGTTGGCCATCCCTGATCAAGGATAATTCTGCCTAGCCAAAAAGCAGACCTCAGGTTTTATCAGTTAATTCCCAATTGTGGTTCATAATCAACTTGCAGGATAAGGAGGCACTTATAGCCGGGAGCTAATTTGGTATAGGTAAATGTACTTCGGTTCCAAACACTATAAATGCTTTTATAAAGAGAGGCAGGGAACATGAAGGAAAATGCCTTCTTAGTATGTATATTCTCTGTTTTGGAGGTCAGAACTTGTAAAGCTATGTGGAAAGAAACCAGCCTGAAAGTGTTGCTAAACTTTTGCAGACCACATTTTTGTGGGTTTATTCTGAGAGAAACCCCAAATCTGGAAAAGACTTATTTTGGTGTTAATGTGGAAACTTGAGTGCTGTGTCTGTCTTGTCACTCCAAAAACATGCAATATATATTCTTTAGTTTCTTTTTTCAGTTGTTTGTCATGAGTTTGGAGAGAGAATTCTTGTTTGATAGTAAATAATGTACTCGGTACTACCAACATTCAGTTGAAGCCATAATGCTGTCTTTGGATTTGATTCTGGATGTTGACCATTTTCAGCTCCCTCAGTACTTCCCAGGATTAAGCTTTGTGCCACTTAATTATAATGGAGGTAAATATGGTGCATCAGAGCAAAAAAAAAAATGTTGATTTTGGGTGAGGAACAAGAAGCAACAATGTACAGGCAAAGAGGTATATAGCTGATCATAAAAATAAGAGAAGAAAAATAAAAAATGCAGATGTAGGAAAGAATGTTCACAGGATGTCTCAGCTTTCTGTGAGGCATAAGTTGGTCTCCACTCTGTCGATGCAAACCCAGATTTTCTTAATCATATTCAAAATCTCTTACTTTCAAAATTCACGTTGAGGTAAGGATTTTCATTTGCACAGCACCTAGATCAGGGGGTGTTGTGTACTGACCAGGGCTCACAGGTGCTACTACAAGGAAAATTTAAACCATAACATTGAAAACCTTCAAAACATTGGGGTGCCACTGGCATATGATTTTTGGTGACTGTCTGCCTGAGTCTGTGCTTTGCTTTTCACTATTTTCTAAAATTAAATGAAAATCCGGCATTTTAATTTGAAGACTCTTACAGCTTCTGTATGCTATCAGAAGAGTTAACTGAAGTTGTCCTATATGTAAAGCCAGTTGTCCTGTGTAGGATATTTTTCTTTGAATTTCTTCAGAACAGAATGGTGTGAGATAAACTTGATATAATTCTTTGTTTCTCTAATTACGTGTTACTTTAGAGTGTAAGAGTGAACTACTTACATATTGCTTAATATCATAGGAGTGGCAGGGATTTCTTAGGGTGACATTTTTTTACTGGACTGAAAAATCACCCTAAGAAATCCTTGCCTCTCACATAATTTGTGGACCATCATGGTTGCAACATAACTCTTACATTATCTCAGTATCATAAGATTATAGGAAAGTAGGGCTGGAAGGGACCTCACACGGTCATCTGATCCAGCCCCCTGCTCAGGGCAGGAGTATCCCTGACTGACCCACCCCAGACAAGTGTCTGTCTAACCTGCTCTGGAAAACTTCCAAGGATGGAGATTCCACAATTTCTCTAGTTAGTCTGTTTCACTGCTTGACTACCCTCATAGTCAGAAAGTTCTTCCTAAAGTTTAGCCTAAATTTATTCTAATACAGTTTGAGACCATTGCACCTAGTCCTGTCTCCTCTGACTACAAAGTCAGACTACACATCTCCATCCTCTCTAATTATTCTTCAGGTACTTGAAGACTGATTCCAAATCGCTCCTCAGTCTCCTCTCTCCAGGCTAAATAACTCTAGTTCATTCAGCCCTTCCTTATAAATCATACCTTCCAGGACCCTAATAATTTATGTTGCTCTCACTGGAATCTTTCTAAACTGTCATATCCTTTTTGAATTATGGGGCGTAAATTGGAGAGGTGAGGCCTCGCCATTGCTGAATAGAGTGGAAAAATCACCTTCTTTGATTTGCAAGTGATACTCCTGTTAATACAACAACCATATCAAACAAGTGTACTTGGTCCCACCCTCAAGTTCAGTACTATGGGATGTACCCTACCCTACTCTCAAATTCACCCTTAATTTCACTTCTAGCACAATGGTCAAGGTAACATAAGGAATCAATTCACTATGATTCTTTTCCTCTGGTGAGCTATGTAGTTGTGTGTACACGTGCATAATTTTTTTATTGCAACATTCATTGATTTTTGATGACCTCTTGTGGCCATTTTGTGGCAAAGGTTTTAGTTCCATACTTTAGTAGAAGTATCCTCTCTATTGCTTGCAAAATGTTTCCATTTTAGCAGCTATGATCATACATTTTTGTGTTGTCAAAGTGCAGCTTTACCTATGGACTCTGAACATTGTTCATTAACAAATGTTTGTTTATCAAATTCTATCAGAAGCCCGGAAATGCTGCCATCAGAAGGTCCATTCTCCATAGGAGGGAGGCATTCTTCCACAGACTCTAACAAAGCCTCAAGCGGAGATGTTTCTCCATATGACAACAACTCACCGGTACTATCTGAACGGTCTTTGTTGGCAATGCAAGAAGACATTACCCTCAGTTCAGATAAGCTCCATAAGGTACCTGAACAGTACACATTGGTTGGTCATTTGCAGTCTAAATTGAGAGAGAATTCTTCAGGATCACAAGCTGGAAAAGGTAAAGTAAGACTTGCACGTGTTCATCTTTTTTTAATATGCAATACGAATTTGTGTTCTGCAGCAAAACCATTTCCTTTTTCAAATCTATGCATCCAATAAATCTCTCTACTGTATGCTTCCCTGTTTGTTACCAGTGGTTTGGAACCATTATTAGATATGGATACAAAAATGTATGTATTATTCTGAAGGCAAGAAGACTCCCTAGGCTTTGTGACCAAAGCTTATTTTCACTCATGCATATTGTTTTCCTGTTGAGCGCAATGGGACAATATACTTAAGGAAGGCGCTACCTACAGTGGATTCTGGGGATCTAATCCCTATGGCATTCACTACAGAATTTGAGCCTGTAAGTCTTTAAGAACAGGATATAGCTCTATGTCTTGTGCAGGGAAAATCCACTGATATTTATATGCCAAGCCTTTTTTCCTTCTGTTTATAGAGAATATTTTTACTGATTTTTTTCCAATTCATCTTTTCAAAAGATCATTTCATGTCTTCCTCCTGTAGATCTTCCAGAGGATCATTTTAATATCTGGGGCACCTGGCATTCGACACTGAAAAGCAGTCCCAAAGATCCAGGAATGACAGGTTTGATGTTTCTTCAAGAGTTTTTAGGCCCTGATTTGGCAACTGCTTACTAATTTTATTTTTATGCACTGTGAACCACTCCTTTGAAGATGGGAGGGATACTCATGTTGTATAAAGTTAAACATGTGTAAATGTTTATAAGATTAAGTGCCTTCATTTATTAAATTTAAAATGGGGACTCTTCGTTCTAGAAGTACTTTACATATTTTGGTAGTGTTGAAATGATGATGTAGTCATGATGCTCCAGGAAATATGTGAGAAGCAAGAATTGTTGCGGGGGATATCCTTTATTGGACCTACTTCATGATTGGGATGAGTTTAGATGAGTTTTTGGGTATCATAGCACCCTTTAACAGATCTCTGGAGAGAAGCAGATACAGCAGAGCTAAATAGATGGAACAAAGGCTTGTGTAAAACTCTGTATGTAAATAAAAACAGGACAGAAGAGAAATTACCAGGTAGACAACAGTCTAGAGAGATGCAGTAAAAAGCTCAGTTTGTAAGTGCTCTGAGGAAAATATTCATGATACCCATCCCAGCAAACTGAAAACTGCCTTTACCCAAAAAGGACAGTCCAGCAGAGAAATAATCTGTATCCTTGAAAGAGCTACCTAAATACCCTGCAGCAACCTACTATAATACAAGAGAAAACACCCACTGACTGCACACCCTTGGTTGCCACCTATCATCCCACACTCAGAATGGATTATCAAAGAATTACAGCCAGTACTCAAATAGAATCAGATCTTGGGAGAAATATTCCCAACCTCCGGCCTTCAGACAGCCCCCCAACCTTGCCCAACTCATCATTAGAAGAAAACTCCCTGCTGATCAACAGGAACATAAGGGGACCCAGGCTTGCCTCAGCAATAAATGCAAAACCTGTCAACTCAACTCTGCAGTCACAACAATCAAGACTCCCCACAATATTGTCATTAGAATCTAGGAACCTACTTAAATCATGCTCTCACAATTTTCACGGAAATCTACTGAAAAATAAAAATCTATTGAAAATGAAATGCTGGGAGTCAGTGGTCCCCATGGCCACTGCTGCCAGCCTTGCAGCCTGCTGGGGCAGGAGTGGGGGAGGCACTGGCTAGCAGAGCAGCATGATGGGGAACAGCCCTGATCCCAGCCACCGCCTCATCCCCCCTTTCCTGCCAGAGCCTCTCTGCTAGTCATTGGTATGGGGTAGGGCCACATGAAGGGTACCGCTATCTGCCAATCCACGGTAAGGGGGCCTCTGGGGCCTCTTGACCAATCAGTAGAAATGCCACAAAATGCCTGTGAAAGTGGCTCTGCATGCTGTGAGTGGGCTGTAAAAAACCTTTCTTCTCACCCTGATTTAGGTAGGTCCCTAATCATACACACCTATCCCAGAATGTAGTTTGCCTCATCCAGTGCACCAACTGTCCTCATCCTCTGGCCATCCGTAGACTCATCATCTGAGTCTACAAATCCTCTGATGTTTTGAGCATTTGTAGACTCAAAATGTCCTTATCCTCTGGCCATTTGTAGTGCTCACCATTTTCTAAACTGTGTTAACTAATTTGCATCACACAGTTCAAATCAAATTTCAGTTCAAATTAATAGACGCTCATATACACTTGACAGCACCTTAAGAGACCAATTTACAGTGCCTGTGTGTGGGCTTATGCACTTAGTACTTGAGGTTGGAAGAAATTAGGAGGTGATAATAAGGCTTTTTTAGCACTGCTACATTGTTGCCAACCTACTGACAGCTATCTAAAGTGATGTTCTAGAAGCAGTAATGGGTGCAATTGACCTGAGTGTTGATGACCATCTCAGCCAACAGCATTTTGGGGGGGAGGGAGACCAAGGGGGTTTGCCCCTTTCTTCACAGACCAATAGCCCATGCGAGGGGGGCAGAGCTGCTTGGTGCTGGGGGCATAGTCCAGATACTTTGTCACAGTGGCTGCATCTACACATTAATTAATGTGCAGTAGTTACTGCTCTTTTAGTTTAGTACTTCTATAATGAAGTACTAACTAAATGTGCAGTAACTGCACAGTTGCAAATTAGCACAGTTTTTGGCTGGCATGCTACTGTGTAATGTTACTAGGTTACTGTGTATTAATTGCTTCATGCTCAGTGAGGTGTGGTTGGCGCAGTTGACTTTGTAAAGATGTAACTTTGTGCCTGATAACCCCTGTTGTGTTGCAGAAACCCAACTGAGTTTTCCTTGTGGGGACTGATATTTGCAATGCTTATCTGCCAAGTTCCTAAGGACTATTTTTCCTAAAAGCAGTGCCGCATATACATATTAATTAATACAGTATACATTGCCTAATTTGGACTGCTCTAGTCTGTGTTAACGTTAATCCTTATTCAGTGAGGATTTGTTTATACTGGAGCCAATTTTAATTCAGACTACAAACGTCCACATGTATATAGTGACAGCTGTAGTCCAGATTAAACCCAGAAAAAATGTAATGTCTATAAACAGCCTCTGTAGATGAAACCAGACAACAATTATGCACCAGAATGAGTGATCACTAAAAAAAGATAAAGGACAGCAGGTAAAAGAACATTTTTCATAGAACAATCACTTCCTGTCTGACAGTTCTTGTGCTCAAGGGAAATTTACAAAACTTCTTCAAAAGGGGAAACTGGGAACAAAATTAATTAGCTTACTGAACACTTAAGAACTGGGGGCTTAACATAGAGACTGAATTTGTGGTCCATTATCATCTACCCAATACTCACTAATCTCAACATTTTACATAGGCCCTCCTGAATGATCCTGCACCCTGCTTATCAGGTTTTTACTGCATCTCTCTTGTTTGTCGGCTACCTGATAATTTCTCTTTCATCTTGTTTTTGTTAAATATGGAGTTTTACACAAGTCTTTGTTCGACCTGCTATTTAGCTATGCTGTGCCAGGGACCTGTGGAAGGGTACTATGATATCCAAAAGCTTGTCTAAATCCATTCCAACCATGGAGTTGGTCCAATAAAGGATATCACCCACAAAAACTCTTGCCTTTTACATTTCTAAGCATTTAATCTGCTTCCCATTTTTAACGGTACTGCTTTTACTAAATATTAGATGCAAACAGACACAACAATTATAGACATATGACAGCATTTAAAAATATGGTGCAGAGTAACATAATAAAAAATATTCTCTAGTGAGGAACATATGCAGTGCTTGTTGCTTAAGTCCAGCCCTCAGAGGGCTGGGAGTCCTGAATTTGAATCCTAGTTCCACAACTGATACTTCGTGTAATTTTGGTAAACATTTAACTACTCTGTCTCAGACTCTTTTTCTCATCTGCACCTATTTCATAGGAATTTCGTAAAGATAGCTGTAAAGGATAGTTAATTCTTGAAGACAATATGTAAGTTCTGAGTACTAAAAGCACAAGTGTACGTAGAGTGTGAAGTTCAAACAATACAAATCCAACACTGTCTTCTCCACTATGATGAATTAGGTTAGAGATAACCTATAATATGTCATGCAAATTGCGTGGCATGCTGATATTTCCTCTCTTACTCTGGTCCTCAGGTTCATATGGAAACATTTATGAAAGCAGCTCATTACGGCCAGGACAGTGCTCTCTTTCTCAAGGGAACCTATCAGCAAATTATCCTCAGTGGCAAAGTAACTCCACTGAATTGGACAATGGAAAGCAAATAATACGAAGGAGTCAGACTACTGCTGCCATCCCTGAATGTAAGTTTCATCCTCCCGTGTCTCGTGTTTGCAGTACTTCACAAATTGAAGGCAGTAGGAGGAGTTCAGATGAGTCTAATTCAAGGTGTGAGCGGCCTCTGACTTTAAGGAACACAGTGGACTGTCCAGAGCGTGACTCAAATCTGGGTTGTTTGCAAAGTGTAACTAAACCTGCATACCTGAGGCACAGCAATATAAGTAGAAAAGACAGGCCACCACCTCCTTATCCTGGTCCTGCAAAAACAAGTTCTGCATTGTTTCAGCAACCAACTGGCTCATCAGTACCACACTCCTTGTGGAGCCTTCAGAAAGAGAAATGTTCAGAAACCACTGCAGCAGGAGGACCAACAGCCAAATCAGTGGACCAGTCCACATCCAGTCAGGGGAGACAGACCACACAAAACAAAATAGGTAACATCTTTTCCACTACAGCCAATAATCAGAAAAGTAAAAATGTGCCCGAGCCAGAGTGGAATGATTGGCAAAGAGAGCGATGGCAAATTTGGGAGCTTTTATCAGCTGATAATCCAGATGCCCTCCCTGAAACTCTTGTATGATCAGACTCATATACAGAACTGCCAACGATGAATAAACCTCTCTAAAATAGGAAAAGAACAGTGACATTGGAAGACCTGAGGGTGTTATACTAAGTACATTTCATTATTTTTTAACTTTGTTCACTTTAATTCTTTAATAGCACTGTCAAGGAGTATATTTACAAATGCAATATGTTTCAGTTTTGTAGCAAGCTTTAAAAGAGAAGAAGAAGATGAAAATTTTAGTCTAATATCTCTGTATGCATAAGCTGTGTGTAAGATAAAACTATTGCTTTGGTGTTGCTAAAACATATTTATATATCTGCAGTTTCGATGATTGTATATTCTGTAATAGGTTATGTATGATAATCATATGGTATATGTTCATATACAGATGACAATCAGATCGTGACTGCTTTTTTTTAATCACTGCACTTAAGTTACGCATTGGAATTCTATAAAAAGTGCACAAGCTGGTTTCTGTGCTTATAAACATGTTAATGGGGGTAAAATGTCCTTCTTTTCACTGCCTGTGAAAAACACTAAAATAGAATGAAACATATGAAAAGCCATATATTTTATAAGGGTAGTAGTGAGATAAGGGGAAAATAGTAACCAGATATTTTTCTTATAAATATAATTTTGCAAACAAAATTAAAATTTGATACAGTATTATAACATAATATTTTTTTAGACTCTGTTTGAAAACAATTCAGTTAATCAGCCAAGAGAAAGGCCGTGCCTAAACCAAATGAAAAGTCTTAGTGCAGAGCTCTGCCATCCCATTCTAGAATAACTATGATTTTATATATACAGCATATAATATATATATTTATAAATGTATGATGTTATGTATTGTTTTAAAACAATAAACTGGAAATCCAAATAAAAAAAGCATGTAAAAACTCAGAAAGAATATGGCTTTTCCTATTAAATAACAAGTTTTCAGTATTAAAAATAAAGAAATTGAACATGCAAGTATTTACACACACATTAAAAAGGAGAGTAACGTGCAGTATTCTAGAATTGAGTATGACATTTGGAGAAGTTCACAGCTATTTGTATAAATATTTCGCCAAAATTTGGGGAACTATTTCTTCAGTAACTTTACATTACATTGTTAAATGTTCATGTTACGCAAGTTCTGGTTTTTTAAACTGCAAAAATGTTTATGACCAGCAGGTGGCAATGTACTCAGTATTTTAAGAGTTTTGTTTCACTTGATAAGGGAAAGTGTTTCATATACAAAGATTTTTATAAAACATGCTAGGCTTAATTTTAATGAAGTTAAAGACTTATTCAGTGGTGTTGTCTTTAAATTCTATCTTGTGCCATAATGATGGAATAAAAAGCTAAGAAAAAGCATGGGGATATGTCTTCCTCTTTTGTCACAAGGTTATAACAAATGACGTGTCAACTCAAATGATTTATTATTTTCAGGGGGTAAAACTTTCAAAAGTGCCCAAAAGACTCAGAAATCCAGCTCACACTTCCAAAAGTGTTTTAGTTGTTTATACCAAAGTCTCATGGAAATTTAGTGAGACTTAGGCTACTAAATCAGACTCCACTCCTGCTTAACTCAACAAATTTATGCAAAGTTGAATACAGTTCAAAGGCATGTATACTAGAGGCTGACCTGTTCGAAAGTGACCTTGTTATAACTTGTTAGTTGTGAAATCAATGTAACTTCTGTAATGTTGATCAGATCTTAATATGGTTTTAAGTTACCAATTTCAGACATCCGAGTTTGACAATGATGGTCTATTATTTCAAAGTAGAGATTAATAAATCTTGGCCTCCACATCAGCGGTGAAACGTTCCCAGTCAAGGAAAAGAAGAGGTCTTTTCCTATCTATCAAACTAAGGGGCAAGTCAAAGCCAGGTCTTTGCTGTTGAAAGTGCAATAATTAACCATATTTCTTGCTTCTGTTAAGGTCTACATTATTAAGTTACAGCAGGCACTGAGTATTTGTTTGACACAGAACTGGAATGAGACAGAAGGTTAAGCACACAGCATGTATGTAATATTACTTTTTGAGTTAGTAGTTTAAAACCAGCCCTGGTCATTAGCAATAGATGTTTTGGTGCTCTTTTGAAATGGTTTGATAGTCTGGAATAACATCCAGATAAGCCCCCCTGAAGTTTAGCCATGAACTCACTCATGAGAGTTATCCCTTCTGGTCAGGAATGGGACAAACAATTAGCTTAGAGCATTTGCTGCAGTGTTAGTCCAAATCACATTCACATTTATTCAGGGATATATTCCCTATAAAGTTACTGGGAATTCCCACTGGAACAGTGGTTCTTGACTTTTTTAGATCCCTTGTTAGAGTCAAAGTGTCCCTGAGACTATGCCAGCTCTTAGCTTTCATTCGTTTTTTGACTGCAGAAAAATGATAGAGCAATTCTTTTGTTGCAAAGAACTCAGAAAAACCATAACAGGGCAAGGTGTTTTTGACCCTACAAATTCGTTTGAAATCTCTGGGGGTGTCCCCATGAGTGCATGTGTGCAGTTTGCGGTGCAGCAAATCACATGCACCACATGTGCAGGCGTTGGCCACACTGCTAATTTGCAGCACTAAATTTTTTTACACCAGAACACCCCAGTATCACAAAAACCCACACCAGAAAAAAGGGCAACATACATGGCGATAACACACGTCTCCCAGAACCAAAGTGTGGCTAGCCAGAACCACACTCTGGCTGCCGGCCAGGCTCCACGCACCTGGATTTCCACCGCTGGAGCTCCAGAAGGCCCCAGGACACGAGGTAAGGCTGCTGGGACCAGCCCAGGTGCCGGCCGCAGCCTCCCCTGCCCAACCCAGGGTAATTTGCCATGTGCTAAAGCGTGCATGCAGGGGCAACTAGCAGCAGCACATATTTGTGCCACTGGTAGTTGTTCCCGGGGAACACACATTTTTGCTCATGAGGATGCACCATCTGGGTTTATGAATCAAGTTGAAGGTATTTGCATAACTACCAGTGTTAGCAATGTGCAGCACCCCACAGCAACCTTAAAAGGAGTGCATAGTACCTGAGGGTGTCCATAGATTTGTCCAGTGATCATGCTTAAAGTATTTCAGTTTACAGTGCTCCCAAACTATCTAGCTCTTTCAATGAATGCTACATATTTATACCCAACCATATACATATATGTTGATCTTCTGGGACATTTTTACATATGTCAGTGCCTCACATGTAGTATAACACATAGAAGGTGTTTTAGTTCAAAAGCGCACCGCCACCATTTTTCACTCACTGACGTGCGTTTCATCACTTATACAACTGCACACAGTGCAGTGCATTTCACATCAGCTCATATGTGGAAGATCTCCAGCATGTTGCAGGACAAAAGGTATGTGTATAAATGCCCCTGGTAGCTAGGTCTTCAAAAATAAGTCATGGTCTGTCATACTGCATTACAGTTGCAGGAAGGGTGATGTTATAAGTAGAGTCCTGCACTAACTAAAGGTGGCTGGGGTAGAGTACTCATGGTCTTATTATTAAAAATATTAGCAAAGTAAATGAAATATAAAAATAATATGAAACATGGGAACATGACCCCAGTAGAGAAATGGCTTCAAGCAGCAAAAACAAAAATTCAAGGCCACCCCAAAGTTAAACTGGTCTAACTGATGTCAGCAATATATAAGTTCTTAGCCCAGGCCCAATAATAGTATAGAGTCCCATGTGGAAGGTGTTTGTCTTTTACATATTCAGTTTGAATCTGTTTCTGAATACAGAATGAGCCAGAAATGAGTATATTTAAACATTTTTCCAGTGAAAGATGTTTAGCAGTTACTCAAGCACATGAAATATATTTTCCAAATGCGTGTTTGTGTGTATATACACATATATTCTATAAATATGGAATCAGTGCAAATTGAGAGCAACAAAAACCAGATCTGGATTATATCCTTGGATTCATGCATTTCAATAGAAAATTGTATAGCAGAAAATAGATGTTGAATAAATGTCGATGACTTAAAATTTTACTTTTGCCGAGATTACATTTTTTTGTAAATTAACCATAGCTAGGTAGGACAGAGTGAAATTAGAGGCTGGTTAAGAGCCATAAGAGGTAATTCAGGCTCCTTAAAGGCAAACCTAGGATCCAGTGCTATCCTGCTCCCACAGCCACTACAACTGATCTTAAATAGCACAGGGTGCATCTATACTTGCACTTTACTGCAGAGTTGACTAATTAGCTCCGCAGTAAAGCATCACAGTCTACATACGTACTGATTTTAGGGTGCCATATGCTAATTAACCCCACCATAAAATAGTACTGTTGGAGATGGTTCTATTGGTGCCATCAGATGGTATTTTACAGGAGGCTCATTTAGTGCACTGAAATGCATGTGTAAATGCTGACCGCAGGCATAAATTGTGTCCAGGCAGCAGGGGCCAGACCCCTGTCTGCTGCCTAGCCACACAACTCAGCACATTCTCTTGTGCCCCAGCCAACTCCCACACCACCACCCAGAGCCTGGGGCTGACCCCCTGAGCCTGCTGCCAGCCCAGGCCTGCTCCACCCAGCTAAAAATGCTGCTGTCCCAGGCACACATGTAGATGCTGCCCCTGGGAGCAGCGTACTCCAGCTCAAAGCGCTCTGTAGCTCACATCACATTAATTGCATGTGTAGGTGCAGCCATAGCTAGGTCCTTTCATTTTTTTAGTTCTCAGGGACGCTTTGAAAATGTAGGCAGTGCAGAAATGCATTTTGGGAAATGTGCAGGGATATAAAATAATCTCAGTTGTTTTCAGTAGCTTAAGGGGAAGATTTTTGTAGAAAGGGCTAGCAAATGAACTCTTGGGGGTTTTTTAAAATGTATCAGCTGAAGGGCTCAAAAGAAACTAAAAGCTTAGAATAAACTAAGGTGCTCTGAAAAGGCAATGTTTGTGATGGGAATTATCTGCCGGGGTAGTAGAGGACACTATCAGTGGGAGGTAGCAGTCAGGCATTTTACCTGCTTTGTAATTGGAAGTCAGGAGATGTATCATTTCTTGTTAAAAGAATACATTTTCCATTCTTTTGGATTAACAACCAAAATGCTAAATCAAATTCCACTAAGCAGTCACCAAAGAGTCTCTTTAGCCAAACTGTATGGAGGTCCTCAGGCAGTTTCATTGTTTCAGTTCAGTGTTGCAACTTGTAGAGGAGAGAAGATGGAAAGTGCCTTTTTCTTTGAAGGGACTAGCAGTTAGAAGTGGGGGTTGCGACTTTGGAAAGAGAAGATTGTCAGACCCTCAGGAAGGGCCAAACCCAAAGAAAGAGTCTGGGTGAAGATTGTGGACTTGTATTAAACCTGAAAAGTTTGGATATTTTCAGTTCAGCTGTGAAATTAATCTACCTGACCTAAAGGAAAACTGAAGCATGAGTCCCTTCAAATGATGGAAAGATAAGATGATACCACAAACTTACCTCAATAGTCTTAGAACATAAGTGTTTTATGTGACAGAAAGTGATAGACAACTCTAGGGGATGGGAGTTTCTTGGGTTTGTCACCAAGATTTAGTGATGAAGCAAATATGTTCCTGTTATTTCAGCCTGAAATAAGTGAAGTAGGAAGCAGCATCTGCTTTATGTCTTTAATCTGTCTTGATAGACAGTCAGACAGGTACCCAGTGTACTGTGCAGACCCTTCCTTAGTTTCTTTCATTAAATTAAAGCATCCCTATCTGGCACCTATTTTTGTTAATTCATTTAAGATTTTGTTAATGGTTTCTTTCTTGCATGTGCTAATGTTGCCTGGAGACACACCAGTTCCTTTGCGGATTTCCATAGATCCGTATCTGCTGGTTCTGGAGGGGAGCACAGGTAACTTATAACTTTGGATGGAGTCTTGCCCTGTCCAGTCTCTAGATCTCCAACCCTATGTACTTTTTAATTGAAAGTTCTGTGAACTGAACAGGAGTGTCTCATGGAGACATTTCTCCTTACTTTTGACACTGGTGGGGGGAAAGCATATTCCTCAACCTGAAAGATCAGAATTAGGCATGTAACTTTCATGCAAATTAGTAGAAGGCATAGCTGCTGAGGAAGCCTGAAAATTATGTCACTAGGTACCCTAGGCACTGTCAAACTATGTAGTTTCAGGGTCTTGAGTTTGCAGAGACTGAGGCAGAAATTTTCTATTTCTTTCTTTCCAAATCATCTTATTCCATAATTCTATAGATCACGATTCTATATATCATGGGGGTTTGAAGTTTGATGTTTTTTGTCCCCCCACAAAATGTACTGGTATGTGTAAGTCTAGTTGTTCTTCCTTGTGTTCTTTTCTGAACTAAAGAATAACTTTAAACAATTTCTGATCACATTAAATATCATACCCATGAGCCTCTTGCTAGCACCAGGGAGAAATACAAAACTCTTGGAGTGCAAAACTTTCTTGGAAGGAAAATGTTTTATTGCTCAGACAATGGTACAATGAATGAGAGGTCATCTAATCTGAAGTGATACCAGAAAGAAAGGGATCCTCTATAAAAAGTGTGATCTTTGGTCTGTACCTCTTACTTCTTCACAAATAGAATAAGGCAAACAGAATGGCTACATTAAAAAATGAAATGTGTGTGTACTTGGGGATGGAGGTGGGATTTACCTGCCACTTACAAAATGGAAGAGGAAGTAGCAGTGATGGGTATCCCCTTTTGCCCAGTGAGTAAACTATTCCCTTTGGGAACAAGTAGATGTGGAAGTGTTGATATTCTTCCTTTGCTTCAGACCACAAGTGCCCTAACCATTGGACTTCAAAGCTATTCTGAGAGAGGGAGGTCCTCAAACTCGCTTGTGAAAGCTGTTCAACTTTCTGTAAAATATCTAACCTCTCTCACACGGTAAATATTTATATCTCTATAGCACAAGAGAGTACTGTGAAGAAATTCCCTGACCTAGTTGCAAAGCTATACAGATGTATTAATACTGGCCTTCTTCTGGCTTAACAGCTAACTCAATTATGCTGCTTCCAGTTCCAGAGCTAGCCTGGAGCATCTCTGCATGGCATAGGCCTTCCATTGGGTAGATGTAACCAAAGGGCTTAAATAGCTTAGTAGTTAGGGTACTCTCTTGCAAGATGGCCCACCAATTCTAGCCCCTTTTCCAATGACTCTTCACATAGTTTACCCAAAGTAACACAGGAGTGAGTGCCCTAATCATTTGGCTGTAGGCACAGGGAGGATACAGTACCACCATCACTATTACTACTTCTTAATCCTCCTCCTCTAGTTTATAAAAGGTACATATTTCCCCCATGAATGTAGGTTTTGGTTTTTATTAAAATACATGAGGAGAGAAAACAAAAGTTTATTTGCTAAAATTCCTGGAAAATGTCCTTTTCCAGTCATCTCCAAATAGACCTTTTTTTTCCCTTTGACTTGGTCAGTACTCCGCAAATCAGTTATCTTTTATATCCCTAGACAGAACCAAATATGCTAAGCAAAAAGATAAACCGGATTCACAGTTCCCCAGAGTTTTGTCATCAAACCTCAATTCTGACATAAATATTTGGCATGACTACTTCTGTGTCTCATGATGCCATGTTTCTTATTTTTTAATTATGTAAAATGGCTAAAAATATTGTATTTGTGAGCCAGGCCTATATGAGCACTGTTTTGTAGAAATGAAATTGTGAAACTGCCGGGAGGACCTCCATGCTGTTCAGCTAAAGGAACTCTCTGGTGACCTCGTTTCCTGGAATGTGGTCTAGCATATTGGTTGTTAATCCAAAAGAATGGAAAATGTATTGTTTTAGCAAGCAACAAAGTACCTCCTGATTTTCCTAATTTGTACTGGGAAGTTATCTATTCTTCCATAAAACGTTGTATCCAAAATATTGTATTCAAACATTGCAACCAAAGTTACAAACAAACTAAATAGCCATCAAAACAATTTCATTGAGGGAAGCTATAAGCTCATTTTACAGAAGGGTAAACTGACTCACAATCAACTGAACTTACTGACCACTTAAGTTCAATTCAGTAAAAGTTTACACAATGAGTTAGTAATAGACCTGGAAACCGAATCCATCCCATTCCCTACCAAACAGAAATGACTTGTTATCTAAAGGATATTTATTATAGAGCTGTTTAGGCACTAGGCTTCAAAACTGAAGAGCAGGAAGGTCATTTATTAAAAACAATGCCCAAGAAGTGTTTGCTTATACATTCTAATTCTTTCTTTTTCCAAAAATAATAAAGATACTAACATGAAGTTCTAATTTTAACTGAAAAAGCTCTTAGTTCATCAAAAGGATCAGCTCAAGTTAGTATTTTCAGACTAGCAGAGCTGAACCATCAAGGTTTCATCAAAATATTAAAAAAAAAAAAGAAAAGATTTGGACTGAAGGACTGGAAAGCAATTTCTCATGCAGAAACTAATAAATGTATGTTATGATCTGCCAAGTGGGGTTACTGAAGCAAAAACATTCTGCTCACTTGAAGACCAAATCATATGATCTCTTTGGGGAAATTGGGTACTGAATGTGGAAGAGTCATTTGGCTTTTCTCCTAATCTCTCCCTGACCATCTGAAAGGGTGAGAGGATGAGTCAAGTCTGCCTTACACCCGGGGGCTATTTTTGTAGCAATAGCCAGTCAAAGCACCATTTAGGCAGCCAGATACACTTTTGCCAGAAGTCCTATCTGCATAATGTAGCTGTTGGCCCACTTTCCTGAGACCAATAAAATTGGCCCTATGTAAAAGCTCAAACTAAGGTTGTAAGGAGGCTTTTTTTTGCAGTCTTTCCAAAGAGATGAAAAGGAACTTGGCTCCAATGTTATCTGCTGTTTAACAGGATATGGCCAGAGCAGAAAGGTGAAAACCAGCAGAGAGAGATGAAATAACTGTCTAATCCCACTAGGGCTTTCTGTGGATGAAAAATACTTTTGTAAGTGCCTGTCGTTACTCCTGTGAGTAGTTCATGGTAAATTAACATTATGCAGGTTCGTGTGCAAAAGCAACCAAGTTTACTTCAATGTATTTAACAAAATAGTTTGCTCTGAAACTTTTCTCAAGAACTAGGACAACAAAAAACCAATGGCTAAAAAGTCTTTGGCTGTATCCATCATGATGTTAGGGAAAACCTCATTTGAAAAAGTAATGGTATTTAATGAATTCAAGTGATTAAATTGGATCTGACCATGTTGGATTGAGAGTCTCATTCAATTTATCTGTGAAGCTGGAACATTCTTGTTTTGATCAACTATGAACGTGAACTTAAAGGCAAATGTAGAGTTTTAAAGCTAGATTGAAGCTATGTCAGGACAGCAAGATCATTCCCATTTAAAACACTTCATCCAAACAGCTTTGCAAATATTGAGTCAACCTCAAAGCATCCTTGTAAGATAGGAAAATGGTACTCCCATGTTAGCAATGGCTAAAATTGAGATGCAAAGGAAGTTAAAGCCTTTTCAAAAAGCATTCAGAAGCAGGGGGTGCTTACACTTTGAAGCACTCATTCTGAGACAGAAGGACAGATTTTAAAAGGGAGTTGGAGGAAAGTGTCTGAAGTATGGTAATACCCATTCTCTCCTATTACTGACAAGTTAACAGTAAGGACATCAAAATAGTTATTGTCCTCGTTCTAATTAAGGCAGGGGTTTTCAACCTTTTTTAATACATGTACCTCCAGTGGCAGGACACAGAGAGGGGGTGGAGGATGCCATGCGGCCAGATGTGGAGCACAGCAGAGAGAAGGGGGTGGCACATGGCCAGATGTGCGGTGGCAGCGCAGGGTGGTGGATGGCGGTGGTGAGGGGTCCAAGCTTCCTCCCTCCCTCTGCATCTGGCCAGCCAGGTAGTGCCTGTGCAGCCCACAGTGAGGCACCGCTGCCCTCACCCCTTAACCCTCTGGCCTTGCTCCTGGGAGGTGGCAGCGGCACAGGGTGGAGGGTAGCAGCACTCTGTCCCCACCTGCATGTACCCCCTAAAGCATTCCCAAGTACCCCTCTGGGTACACATACCCCCAGTTCACAACCCCTGGATTAGGGACAATGTTAAAAAGATGGTATTCATGTTGTCTTTAATATAGTCCTTTAGAAAAAAATATGGTATGATTGCTACTTGGCTTGAATTGAATTTGAAATCAGTGCAAGTAATAGATGGCCTGCCCAAACGTTTGATATTACAACTGGCAATTTATGGTTTTTGCTCGATTAATGACAGGTTTCCAAAACTTTGAGATAAATAATTAGAGCATTGTAGATCGTACTACTAAACGTTACTTACAAACCTCCGAGCCAGGGTCCATCTGGGTGTTTATGTGGGCCTATGTCATCATGTCATTTGAACACATTACCTTGGTGCATGGGGCAGCATAAGAACGCTTGCAATGTTGCCATCTGTTCTGTGTATATTCTTAGCAGGGAGAACAGGAGGCGTTAGGCACTTAGACCATCTATCTGGATCCTTCCATGACCACTAAATACACTGTCAAAAGCAAAACAAGAAAGCTTCCCCAGAGGGCCCGGAGCACTAAGAAGTCAAGAGCATTATACTGATTTGACAACTTAAATGAAAAAGTCAAAGCAGACCCATTACCTCAAGACAAGTCTTGTTTAAATAAAGTAAACTTTTTGCTTCTCTCTTCAGTTGACAGGTCATAACTAAATGGGCAGCTAAGTTCAAACCTGGCCTATTACTTTATAAATAACTGACAGCTAAAGACAGACAAGTACTGAAAATCAGCAGGGAATTCTTGTATGTGTGAGACTGAGAGAACAGGGCGGCTCAAACAGTTACTCAGCTAAATGCATCAACCTATTCTTCTGAAGATGGTAGTGGCATGGCTGCTGGAACTTGAGGCCTTTGTATGTGTTAGTAGAAGCTTCTGCGTACATACTAATAAGTGAATAACAGTTTCATTTTAAATACAGTGCATTAAAGTGAAAGTGTTGGGATGGGGGTATAAAAAAACCATGCACTGAAGCAAATTCTGTGTTTAGCTATAGAAGGAGTTTCTAGAAAAAGGGTTAATGAAGAGATTAGTCACAGTCTGTATTTTAAAAGGAAAAAGCAACATTAAAATACAACATTAATCAGTTTCTGTGGACCCTTTTGTTTTAAAATTTTAGCCAAAAGTCTATACCGTTATAAATCCAGGTAACTCCACTGATGCTTCTCTGATATGAACAGTTGCTGTAAATTATTGGTTTTCAACTGTTCTGGACTTGAGACACTCCTCTATAACTTGTGTGTATTGAATAGCACCCAGTTTCAAGAACCAATTTATATATAAAGTGCTTACTTCCTTGCAGAAGGGATGGGCAGTAAGGCTTGGGGATAGTTTAGGCAAGGGCAAGACAAATCCTGCATTTATCTGCCTAACTTATCTCCTTATCAGGGCATCTCAAAGGACCTGGCAGTGCCTCAGTGTGCCCGGGCACCCTGGTTGAAAATCACTGCTGTAGAGTCTCACCTGTGTGAGCACAAAATCTGGCTCAGTGGCACCTAAGAGTTGCCAGCCATATTATTTTTAACTAAAGGTTTTTTCTTCTGTTCCTCACCTTACACAGTTATAGTCAACTCCAAATATACTTCCAAGCCTGGCAGTTCTCTCATGCAGTGTTCCTAATAGCTTGGTGTAGTTTTTTGCCTCTTATTTTATGCAGTCGGCTAAGGCAAGTATATGATGCAAGTGTCACACCTCTTCAACAGTGAGATGGGGTGGAGCAAGTTGCGGGACACAGGTGGCAGAGGAAGAACAAGAATAAGGAAAAGTAATGCAAAAAGAAGATCTCAGAGACTAACTGGTTCACAGACAATTTTTCATAGGTGGCAGCCTACTTCATCAGCTGCCTTCTGCCTGACTTCATACTAACATTGCTAACTACCTCTTTTTACTCAAGGAAAATAAGGCTGGGAAGAGACAAGTTGAATTATTTCCCCACATTTACTTAAGAGATGGAAACCAAAAGCCCATCTTTATCCACTACAAGAATGGCACAGTGACCAAAGCCAGTTACCACCTGATGAAGTGGGAAAGGTCAGATGGCTGAAATGGGTATTTACCAAACCCCCCCCTAAAACCCACCCACACTTTATGAAAGGAGTTTCTGGATGGTTCTGTGACTATGATACTAGACTAGTTCTCCCGCAACAGACTTTAAAGTTCCTGTTGTACCAGAGACTTTCAGGCTGGGCTAGTTACTTCGTCTCAGCTCCCCTTGCATGTCACGGGGACAATAGTACTTCACTACCCTGTGGGATCTTGTGAGGATAAGAATATTGAGAAACTGAGATTTTCAGATACAATGGGAGTCATCCATGTACAAGAGGTAGGTGTGTCCTGAAGAGTTGATTTAATAGCTGTTGCTTTATTTGACTACAAACCCAGGGCTACAGACCCAGGGCTCAAAAGGCGTCGAAGATCTTCCATGCAGGGGCTACATTCCCCCAGGATGTGTCTTCCCCATGCTTCCTTCCTCCCCTGATATCCTGGCTGTGCTAGAGCCAGAACGCCATAGTTTCTCCTCCTATTTTCAAGCCATCACCCCCCACACCCTTCTCGAATGGAGAGAGTCTCTTCTGTGTAGAGCCTCTAGATGAGTTTAGCCCTGAGAGTTTCCCACTCCTCTGCATGGATCCCAACCCCATTCAGTGTCCTGGGAAACAAAGAAGGTAGTTTACTGCTTCTACACAAGAGGTTTAAGCCCTGGACATATGATCTTACTCCAAAACAGAGGCATAGGGAAAAATAAATTTGGAGCAGAAATGAGATTATACTGTAAAATTGCCAATTGTGGCCATATCTTAACAGGATATATCTGGAACTTCTTACTCTTGTTTCCAGTCATCCAGCATGAGGTATTGTTCATCTGGCAGTTGAATAAAAAAGCATGATCATGTCAACTGAAGCAAATCTTAGTTTCTGCTCATGGCACAATTAAGTTAATGTGAATACATCCTAATTGGCTCAACAAGAACTGTGCTGAAAGCCTGGGTTCTTACCCTGAACAAACAAAAAATGCTGTGGCTAGTCCTTTCTGGCTAAAACCAAGATACTGCCAAGTCTGCCCTCCCTCCCCAATCTACTTTATGTGGCTTGCTTAAATATATCCATATGAACTTTTTTTAAAAAGAATGTCAACTTTCAAATTAGGATCATATCCTTGCATTTGGCAAACTGGGACACAGGTCACAAGCTAAAAGGCAAATATTTGTAGCATGCCAGAGCTTGTGAGCTCTATTTAAAATATGAGCACTCCAGGACACTCTCTCACAAAGAGATTACCAGATGAAAAGTCCCTCGATGAAGCTGTTCCTAGGTATCTAGTTGCTTAGCATTCCTTCTTGTCCACTGAACATAATGGCCTCATGGAGGCAGAAGTGCAAGGGTGAAACTAGATTTGATTTTGAGGGGCAGGGGGTAACCAGCTGTGACACAGTTCTTTAAAAGTATTGTCCTGCCTGTTGCCATGACAGTTACATTTTTAAAGCATGTGGCATACCAAATCATCATTTGACCATCATTCATGTCTTTTCAGAAGTTTATACTAACAACATAACAGCACCACTTAAAACCACTGTTAGGCAGGTCAGGCCCATATAAAACTGACTCCTTCATTTTATTTTACCAGAGGTGGAGAAAGTGTTCTTTCAGCAGAACCTGAATATTCATAAGCATTAACTTATCTGATTGCAGAAAAGGGATTCCAGTTATTACAAAGGAATAGCTAATCCAAGTTTATGGGCTTTGACCAATGGTACATAACTGTGATAGACATGAAAGTGCTGAGTCTGCATGTGTGAATGTTATTTTTTTGATGAATCTGCTGAAGCCGATGCATGTGAAGTTTTACTTTGTGTTTATGATATACTGTGAGCCTGCTGTGTGGCAGCACTTCTTCCTACACTTCTGGTTGGAGTCATTTATTTATGAGGGCCCTGGGACAAACGTAACGCCTTGCTGGGGTCGTTTGACCCCAGTACTCTTTCCTGCCATGGCAGGGGGTCGGACTAGATGATCTCCACTGCCTGGATCCTCAGCAAGGATGTAAGCACTGTAATACATAAATTAGGTTTTTTTCAACTCCCATGCTACTTCACAAAAGTTATGGAAGTGTCTCTCAAATCCCAAAAGGTTGAGACCTACAGCTCTACCAAGTGGCCATTCATAGCTTTGTTTGCTGAGATAGGATCCAGATGTGATTTACCAACAGGATAAACTTATAAATAGTCACGAGAAAAAGTTAGCAAAGACAATTTGTCTATTTTGCTGGGTTTTGGATGTTGTTTCTAAGACTTTAATGGGTTCCCAGCACCAATCAGATACCAAATATCCTATTTCAAAAAACTATTTGAGGAATCTTTGTGTGGGAGGAAAGACAACTGCCACCTCAGCCTAGTTCCCTTCCTTCCCTTGGCTGGACTTCAATGAGTACTTTTTATTGTTGAAGGAAACTGTGACTGTGCTTGGGCAATATATGTACTGCACTCATAGGCTTCACTCTTTATGTAGCACTCTAGAGCAGCTTGAGACAAGAAAAAAAACCTCTATGTCATCCATGAAATGGGAGCTCCTGTGGACCTGTCCCCACACCATGGTCTTTCCCCTGGGTTGGAGTGGTGATAGCAAAAGGTATCATTCCCTTCCCAGGGAGGCAGGGAAATAACACAGGTTTTCTTTTTCCCCCATTCAAAAGGTCAGCTGAAGATTCCTTTTTCCTTATGGCTATGACTCTCAACCAGGGTGCAATGGCAACCTGAGCTGCCTTGACATCCTTTCAGGGGTGCTGCAGGATGCCATGTAATGTTAGCATGGTTAGGTGTGCAAACATGATTTACAGGGTAAACCCAGAGATGTCAAATAGGAATAATAGAATCATAGGAAACTAGGATTAGAAGGGACTTCAGGAGGTCATCTAATCCAACCCCCTGCTCAAAGCAGGACCATCCCCAACTAGATCGTCCCAGCCAAAGCTTTTTCTAGCATGGCCTTAAAAACCTCCAAGGATGGAGATTCCACAACCTCTCTGGATAACCTGTTCCAGTGCTTCATCACCCTCCTAGCGAAAAAGTTTATCTTAATATCTAACCTAAACTTCCCTTGCTGCAACTTGAGACCATTGCTCCTTTTTCTATCATCTCCCACCACTGAGAACAGTCTAACTCCATCGTCTTTGGAATCACCCTTCAGGTAGTTGAAGGCTGCTATTAAAACCCTCCTCAGTCTTCTCTTCTTTAAACTCTGTTCACCAAAACTGGATGCTCCATTACAGTACTCCAAATGCGGCATCACCAGTGCCAAATGGAGGGGAAGAATCACTTCCCTCAATCTGCTGGCAATGCTCCTAATAATACAGCCCAGTATGCCATCAGTCTTCTTGTCAACAAGGTTACACTGGGCGCCTATACATGTGCATTGAAGCTGCTCTGATGCACTGTAATTACAATGTGTTGGAGCAGACTCAATTAACTGAGTCTGCTGGAGCATGGTAATTACTTGCACTCCAGTACACTACAGTGTCACGTATATCAGCATCCCTGCACTGAAAAATGGTGGTAGGGGTGCTTTAACTAATCAATGATTGTTAGTTAAAGCACCCCCACTGCCATTTTTCAACATGGGGACACTGATACATGTGAAGCTCTGGGTGCTTTCATTAGTGCCTCTAAAGCACCTCCCCACCCCAGAGCACGTGTATAAATGTCCACTGTTGGCTCATATTTAGCTTGTTGTCCACTGTAACTCCCATGTCCTTTTGCTTAGCCAATCAGTCCTCAACCTGTCTTGGTGCATAGGATTGTTCTATCCTAAGTGCACTTATCCTTATTGAACTTCATGAGATTTCTTTTGGTCCAATCTTTAATTTATCTAGGTCTCTCTGAATCTTAGCCCTACCCTCCATCATATCTACAATTCCCCCCAGTTTGGTGTCATCTGCAGACTTTCTTAGGATGTACTCCATCCCATCTTCCAGGTCATTGATAAAGATATTGAGCAAAACCAGGTTGTGGGAGTCTCTTTTCAAAAGCCTTGCTAAAGTCAAGGTATATCAGGTTGACTGCTCTTTCCACAACTACAGAGCCAGTCATCCCATCATAAAAGGCAATCAGGTTGGTCAGGCATGACTTGGCCTTGGTGAATCCATGCTGGCTATACTTAATCACCTTTTTTTTCTCCTCCAAGTGCTTAGAAATAGATTCCTTGAGGATCTGCTCCACAGTTTTTCCAGGGACTGAGGTGAGGCTGACCAGTCTGTAGTTCTCTGGATTCTCCCTCTTTTCTTTCTTAAAGATAGGCCACTATATATGCCCTTTTCCAATCATCCAGGACCTCTCCTGTAGAAAAATCATCACAATTTTTCAAAGATAATGGTCAGTGGCTCTGCAATCACATCAACCAACTCCTTCAGTGCCCTTGGGTGCATCGCATCAGGCCCCATAGACTTGTACACATCCAGTTTTTCTAAATAGTCTCCAACCTGTTTTTTCACCACTGTTGGCTGCTCACCTCCTCCCCAAACTGTGCTGCCTGGTGTAGTAGTCTGGGACCTGACCGTGCCTGTGAAGTCTGAGGTGAAAAAGGCATTTAGTACTTCAGCCTTTTCCACATCACCTGTCACTAGGTTGCCCCCCACATTCCATAAGGGACCCACACTTTCCCTGATCTTCCTCTTGTTGCTGACATACTTGTAGAAACCCTTGTTACCCTTCATGTCTCTTGTTCACTGCAGTTGCACTTTAATCCTCCTGATTTCATCCCTGCATACATGAACAATAAGAGCAGTAAATGTGATCTACCATGATATATAGCACTTCACCATAGTGGTTAGTCCAAGTTTCCACTTCCTGTAAGCTTCCTTCTTGTGTTTTAGCTCAATGAAGAGTTCTCTGCTAAGCCAAGCTGGTCTTCTGCCATAATGTCTTCCTGAACAGTGTGAACAGGTTTGTTCCTGTGCTCTCAGTAAGGTTTCTTTAAAGTACCTTTAAAGAAGGTTTAAAGCCTTTAGAGTTTCTTAGCTCTCCTGGAATCCTTCCCCTCTCAGGCTGGCCTCCCGGGGGATCCTGCCCACCAGTTCCCTGAGTGAATCAAAGTCTGCTTTTCTGAAGTCCACGGTCCTTACTCTTCTGCTCTCCATCCTTCCTTTCCTCAGGATTCTGAACACAATCATCTCATGGTTGCTGCTCCCCAAATTGCCATCCAGTACTCCATTCCCCACCAGTTCTTCCTTATTTGTGAGCAGGTGGTCAAGAAGACCCTGCCTCTGAGTTGGCCTCTCCAACACGAGCACCAGAAAGTTGTCCCCAGCACTCTTTCGGGAATCCCTGTACACTACTATATTTCCCTCCTGGTAGATGTCAGGGTGATTGAAGTCCCCCATGAGAACCAGGGCCTATGATCAGGAAACTTCTGCTAGCTGTTTGAAGAAAGCTTCACCCTTGATGCTGTCCTCTCTGACCCTAACCCAGAGGCTTTCAACAGGCCTATCTCCAGGTTCATACTGGAGCTCTGAGCTCTTTTATGTAAAGTGTGACTCCTGCTCCTCTTCTCCCCTGCCTGTCCTTCCTGAACAGTTTGTACCCATTCATGACAGTGCTCCAATCATGTGAGCTATCCCACCAAATCTCTGTTATTCCAGTCAAGTCATAGCTCTGTGACTCTGCGAGGACTTTCAATTCTTCCTGCTTGTTCCCCAGGCTCTGTGCATTCTTGTACAGATGCTTAAAGTAACTATCTGATTGGTCTATTTTCTCAGGAAGAGTGAGGAGGCCTCCCTTGTTGTCCCCTCCTGCTAATGCTTCCTTAAGCTCATACACTTTCCCACTTACCTCAAGGCTTTTCTCTCCATCTCCTGGCAGACCTAATTTAAAGCCCTCCTCACCAGGTTAGCAAGCCTATCTGTGAAGATGCTCTTCCCTTTTCATAATGTTAAAAACATTATAACCTGCTGTGGTCTTTCTGAGTTCTTTTCAAAGGAAAAAATGCTTTATTATTTTTCTGTACTCAAAAAACAAGTGAAAACTAAGAGCTGATGTTTTGAGTCTAATGAGGGGTGTCTTGAATCTAATGACGTTGAGAACCACTGCCATCAGGGAACTGCAGGAGTCCCTCCTTACTTCTTCCTTGCAGAAATGGCAACAAGAGACCCTTTTAGCACTTGCCCAAGAATTCCTGCTGTATTTTACTTTGATAAATGAGATTTGCTCTTTTATGTCCTAGCAAATCAGAGTCCTGTGGTGTAGCCTGGTACAATGGCATAAGCTCATTTAACAATCAAGCTTGTAGTTAGCTACCCCATGAATCTCTGTTGTGAGATATCTTCTCTATTGTGTTAGGCTGACTGCAGTTTGGCATAATTATGGGTACAGACACATGTATATTTGAAACCATTTGGGGGAGGTTTCAAAAGAGAAGAATTTATTCTAACTGCTACATGAGGGGTGTGTCTACAACAGATGTTTACTCATAGGCAGAGGGAGAAATTATTTGGGGGGCTGAGTAAAACTTAAACTTAAAAGATACTTATACACACATAGACACATATGAAGAAATGCAGAGACAGACAGACACGCACACAGAGACACAGGCATGCGCGTGTGTGCACACACACACACACACACACACACTGCCCAGCAGGTAAGTGCGTAGGGGGAAGGGGCACGGGGTAGGAAAGGGGCATGTGGGTGCAGATAAAGGCCCCCACGGTGAGGGAGGAGGGAGTGGGGCGGGGGCAGAGGCCTGGGGGAATGGGGCCCTGGGGCCAGTTGTGGGAGGGTTGGAGCCCAGGCAACTTGTCCAGGGGTAGTGGAAGGTTCCTGCTGCTGTGTGCATCCCCAGGGCAGGCATGGGGGACACATACCTCCTGGATCTCTGTGTGGGATGTCACAGAGGCAGGATGCTACTGTGGGCTGGGCCTCTGCACCTCACTGCTGGTGCTGGTGCCCTGGCAGCCGTGGAACACCATGTGCATAGGCGGATTAATAGACGAGAAAGCAAAAGCCGTGGTTTTAAACTTGATGCATTTTTATCTCCCAGCAGGAAGACAAAAATGGCTCCAAGTTTAAAACTGTGGCTTTTGCATTTGCTTCCCTGCATCTGGGAGCATGGCCTCTCCCCCAGTGGGGCTGGGGAGGCAGGCTGGGACTGGGCTACTTGAGAGTGCTGCACAACGCCACACCTGGGGGATGGGAAATGGGCTGGGAGCACCGCACTGTGCCTCTCCAGGTGGGCGATGGTGCCTTGAGGGGGCTGTAGCCCACCCCAAATTCACCTTAGCCTTTCATAACCACCCCTCCTAGCACCGCCACCCACCCACAGAGGTGCGGTGAGGCTCTCCCAGCCTGACTGAGCCTGGCCCGGTGCAAGTGCACAGCCGCTTGGACACAGGCAGTCAGCTGCGCCTGCTGGTCAGTGTAACAGGGGCTGGGAGGAAGCAAAACGGAGCCAGAGATGGCTCATGGGGGTGGGGTGGGGGCTACCTCAGAGTGATCAAGAGTGTGGGGGGGAGTCTTGTAAGGGGAAAGTGTAGCTGTGTGTGTGTGTGTGTGTGTGTATGTGTGTGTGTGTGTGCGTGCATGTGTATGTGTATGCATGTATCTGTGTGTGTGCATGTATCTATGTGTCTGTTTGTGCATCTCTGTGCACACCTGTGTGTGTGTGTGTGTGCATACCTGTGTGTGTGTGTGCATCTATGTGCATGCATCTCTGTGTGTGCACATCTATGCATGCATCTCTGTGTGCATGTTCATGTCTCTGCATGCATGCTTCTGTGTGTGTGCATGACTGCATGTGCATCTGTGTGTCTGAGCATGTCAATGTGTGTGCACGTCTGTGTGTGCATCTGTGTTTGTGTGCACACATCTGTGCATCTGTGTGCATCTGAGTCCATGTCTGTGTGCATGTCTGTGCATCTGTATGCGTTTGTTTCTGTGTGTGCATATCTGTATGCATCTGCATGTGTTTGTGCATCTGTGTGCATGCGTGTGTGTGCATGCATGCATGTGCACGTGTGTATGTCTGTGTTCATGGCAGGGAGAGTGTGTTTGTGTCTGTGTGTCCAAGTGCAGAGAGTGAGTAAAGTGGGCATCCATCTGTGCGTGCATGCTTGTATGTGTGCACCTATGTGTGTCTGTGTTTGGCCATAGTGGGGGAGGGGGTTGGGGAGCAGGGATAAGAGGCAGGCATGTGCCCCCCTACCCCCAGCCTGGCAGGGTCCACCCAGCCTCCCCCACCAGCACTGGGCCCCTCCTCCCCTGCACCCCAGGTGCAATTTCAGGCAGCAGGGGCTGGGCTGCAAAGGAGGAGCAGAGAAAAGCAGCAGCAGTGTGTAATCAGGTTCCAGCTCCCCGACCCTCGTGCAGCTCTACACTTGCAGCTCTACACTTGCACTGAACGGCTAGGGACAGATATTCAAAAATCTTGAGCCTGAATTGATTCAATCTTTGCAGGTTAGTTTAACCTGGCTAGGCTAAACTGGTTTGTAATCACACAGACATCCCCTGTACACTGAAGAAATGCACATGCCTGCAGTGGCTTAGGCTAGAAGCTGCCCTCCCTCCTCTTCCATAGTGCTGAGCTGAGGAGGGGCAGGACACTGATTAGGGAGGGGTCCCCCCAGCCCAGTAGGGAGTTGATAATGCAGTGTTTATCAGCCTATTAAGAAAACAAAAGGTTGTCTCATTAGTTCAAGTTCTTAAACAACCTCTTCCAAGGAAGGAATGGAGGGACATTACCAGCTACATTGTTGATTAGCTCCAAAAAGCCCTAAGCTGACATTATCCTGTCTGCCTTTGTCCTGTCTCCCACAGCCCAGATGTAGCCAGCATGTGGTATGCAAGCTAATGCTGAAAAGTGTCTATGTAAGACAGAAGGGAGTGGGGAATCCCTGCCTGAGCAGGGAGTGGTGAGGGGGAGGTGGAGGTGCGGGAGCAGGAGGAAACCAGGAAGACCCTGCTGTACCTGCGTTTTTTGTCAGAGCTGCAGCCAGAGAACAGAGAGGAGGGGCCAGCTCTGCTGTGGAGCAGAGAGCCCAGCCCAGCCCAGAGTGCATGCTAGGATGCTGCGGGACTCTGGTTTAACTTAAACCAGGAAGGGGTCTGGGACAGACATTGCATAAATTGGTTTGACCCAAATCAGTTAAGTCTGATACTACACTCAACCAAATTTATCTCAAACAGGTTTCAGTCATTTTCAAACTGGTTTATGTGCACTGTGCACATCTGTTCTGTTACAGGTTTAAACCAGTTTCTGATCACTTAAACTGGTTATGTGTAATGGCTGTCCCTAGCTGTGGGGGAGAAGGGGCAGAGAGAAGTAGCAGCAGCAGTGGCATGGGCACAGCTTTCAGCTCCCCAGTGCAGTTCCCCTCTGGTTGGACTTTGCACGTGCACCACAGCTGGGGAGTAGGTGGGCTGGGAAAAGTAGCTATGGCATGAGCACAGCTCCCAGCTTCAGCAGGGGCAGGGAAAGCCCCCCTTTCCTGCCCTGCCACTGACACACCACCAGAGCTACCCGACCCAGGCTGGATTTGGGTCAGGTTGTTCTGGCTCGCAACTTGAAGATGGTTGCTGCCTCTGTCTTAGTGAATGCCAGCACCTAAGCTAGCCATCTGCCTGTCCATTCCTGATCCCAGTGTAGCTGGCATCCAAAACCAGTGTAAATTACAGTGGGATGTGGCTATCTGTGCCTTTAATGAGAAAGCACAGTACCACAGAACACTTCAGTTGCTTCCTCTCAGGAATGATCCCATAGCATTCTGTCTCACACAAGGATGATATTTCAAAGTGTCTGTTTCATATTGTCGAACATATTAAGATGAATATTCTAAAACAGCCCATTATCCTGTCAAGGGGCTGTATGATTTTTAAAGAGGACGATACGCCATAGCTTTCAATCACCCAGTAATTCAACACAGTTTTTATATCAGCCAGAAAAACCACATCAAAAGTAGGGAAGATTATAAAGGATTTCAAGCACTGTTTGATGATACCACTTAAAGAGAATCTAGCAGGACATGTTAATATTAATCACAGGTAGATTTCAGCAGGAATAAAGGAAGGAAAAGAGATTGCTGTTGAGCACTGCAAATCCAAGCACTTTTAAGAAAGGATGATTAGTCAAATGCAAATCCCATGAGAAAGCTGAGGGCTAAACAGATCCACATGAATCTCCAGAGACACGTGAAGCCTTGCCAAGCAGTTAACTGGAGCATGCTGCTTCAGTCATACTGTGAAGTTAACTATCTTGGCAGGCACAGATTAAAAGATATTTCTACCTACCTGCAGGTTGCTGTTTTAGTGAGATTGTGCATATATGGAAGCCTCAATTCACTGTGAATATAAACTGCTCAGATATAGTTGATATGCATAAGAGGAAGACCAACATGCACACAGTCAGACTTAGTTATTACTTCTGGGGTTGAAAGAAAAGTGGGATGTAGATGGTGTCCTTTTAAAGGATGATCAGGGGACCTCCCAGTTACCTGCCCCTGAAACCTGATTTTTTTTTCCATTGGTAAAAGTGCAGAACGATCTCTTCATTCCAGGGAGAAAAATAGTCTATACAATATTGGCATCTGTGGCGGATACAGCAGGATCCCTGGATAACTCCTTTTTCCCAAACAGAGCCAGATTTATGCCTCTGTCCAAGACAGGATCTCTGAATATGCCACTTCTAACATTGGTTATTTCTTTTTTAAAAGTACTAGTGAAAGAATAACCATAGTAGGTATACAGAATTGGGGGATAGAACTTGAATGGAAGATTTGCCATCCAATCCAAGGCAGCATCTTCTACCCGGTTGGATTTATGGTTGTTGAAGAGTTTATGGCTGCTATCCAGGTTACAGAAAACATGCAAATGTGGGCAGGTGATTGTCTTGCCCCTTTAATTAATCCCTGCTGTGAAGGCCTCTTCTTCTGTGAAGGTATGCAACTATCTAACATACCTTGTTTTCTATTGGAGGTAGAAATTAGGGGTATGCAAAGCAGGCCATATTCGATTTGGATTCAGCCTGAACTGGGGGACAGTGATTTAATTCGTTAATTCGGATCACTGTCCTGATTTGATTTGGCCGAATCCAAATCTGCAGATTCAATGCTGATTTGGAGAATCAGTGATTGTCCCTAGACACAGCTTTAAATGTTTTTTCTACATACCTCGAAGTACCAAGGATGGTTTGTGAACACTGAGAAGGTGGGGCAGATAGCGTGTCCCACAGGAGTGCAGGGGGGTCCCACAGAAGCATGGTGGGGGGAGTCCTTGTGCGCTCCACGGTGGACCCAGAAGTGGACTGGAAGTGCTTCTGGTCCACTTCTGGGTCTGCTGCCGAGTGCACTGGGGACCCCCCTGGGCTCCCATGGGATGCACCATCCACCCCAGCATCTCAGCATTCATAAGCCGCCTGGTACCTTGAGGTATGTAGAAAAAACATATAAAACGGTGCCTATGTCTGAATTGTTGAATCTCTCCAAATCTCTCTGAATCAATTCAGAGGGTTCCAATTTGATTCAGAGAGATTAAAGGGTCTCCTGATTCGGTTTGGATTTGGAGATTCAGCTGCCGAATTAGGCCGAATTACCGCCAAATCGAATCAGCGACTGAAGCTTTATGCAGCCCTAATAGAAGTATGCCACTCCCAAATTGCAGGATGTTTGTTTTGACCCAGGTGAGGGATTTATCCACAGAAGAGTCTACGTTTTCCCTTGTGGCTCATCTGTCAGACTATGGGAAGTTTTGTGTATCCGCCCATCTCTTCAAACATTTTACATGATTGATTATTAGGAGTAGAGGTTTATTGGGCAGGTCCAAATGCAGGTCCAAATGATCTGGAGAATCCTCATGACATCCTCTTTCTCAGAGGATTCCCATTATCTACATTCAGATGCAAGTAGCAGAATCTCTTTGTCTCTGGTACTTCCCAAAGCCCTGCAACAGAACCTAATTGAACTCCTAAAATCTAAGGAGTATATTCCTGAATCCTAAACTGAATCATTTTGTCACTCCCCAAGCATTTTGATTCCAGATTCCTCCTCCTCTCCTTCAGACCCTTCTTATCCTAGCTATCTAGTCCAACAGTATCTTTCATGAGTAGGTACCTCTCTGAAGCTAGCTTTTCAGTGGTGTTTTTTTGAGGTTTTTTCCACCACAAAAGAGGTCAGACCTAGGAGGTGACCCCTCCTAGATACAGATTTAGTTATCCCTATCCTTAAGCAAAGGTTGCTTTTTTTTTCCCTCCCCAGGCTTGTCCCTTTGTCTAAGAGACTGCCGACTTGTCCCTTCCTCTTGTTTGCATTATCATGGTCTGATGCATCTCTGCATCAAGCCTCCAGCTGATCCTGCAGCAGAGACAACAGCCATATTTCTTATGTTTATCATCACTGGCAATTCAAAGCTGCTTATATTGTATACTCTGTTTTCAGTTTGCTCCATATGTTCAAGCTAAACCATTAATCTCTTGTGGTTCTGGCTAAATACAGAATTTATCATTCTGACATGGGCCCTTCTGGTTCTTGAGCAGCCTCAGATCTACTGCTCTATATACAGGGTACAACATTACTAAAGTGCCATTACTGAGATAGACATTTAGAAGGCCCATAAATTCACAGCAATGGAAAAGCTCCACAAGAAGTTGAGAGGGGTTTTCTCACACCTATACTTGCACACACTATTGAGTATTAAAACTAGCTCTTTTAGAAAACTAGAGGAATGGTTTCCAACCATTTTTTGTTTTGAATAATTCCTTCTTGGAATAGACTGGCAGATCAACCCCCACCTGTGCTGTATCTTATCATCTGGTCCATTTTCCTTCTGTCTTCCCACTCTGCTTCTGAACCTGTGCTTGTTTTCCCTCTTCTATATCTATATATCTATATCTATATCCATCTATGTCTATAGATCTATATCTATCTATAGATCTATAGATATTGCTCCCTTCTGCTGTATTTTTTTCCTCCAGTCTTTCATGCCTATTCTTGCCTCTGAGTCAAGGTCTCCAGTCACTGCACAGAAGAGTGTAATAAGAAGGGACAAGACACTTGGACTGTAAGGCTTTCACTTGAGGCTTCAGCTACAGGGTATATATTTTTCTTCCACGAAGTAACAGAACTGGAAGGTGAGTGGCCTTCTTTCTGCTTTGGGAGTGGCCATGGTAACATGGATGTAGTATATGTGACAGGAGAAATCAATCACTCCTGGAAAAATAAGGCTGGAAGGGATTCAGGAGGCCATCTAGTTCAAGGCCATTACCAGGGAGGACTATACCTTGGTTGCTCATGGCTGTAGGGGGGTGGTCAGGAAGGCCAAGGTAGAGATGGAACTGGGACTAGCTACCCAGATCAAGGACAACAAGAAGTCCGTTTTTAAATACATAGGGGGTAAAAAGAAGGTACCAGGTAATGTGGGGCCTCTGCAAGGCACGCTAGGAAATCTGGTTGTCGCACCAGATGACAAAGCTAACTTATTTAACAATTTCTTTGCCTCCATTTTTCTGAGCAGGGGCCGGTTCACCGCCCCCCATGGGACCCCCGTAGGCACCAAGGGAGGTGCATCTAGACCTAGGGTCAGTGAAGACCTAGTCAGGGAACTTCTGGAGGGACTGGATGTATTCAAATCAGCTGGTTTGGACGATCTCCACCCCAGAGTGCTGAGGGAATTAGCAGAGGTCATTGTGGGACCCCTGGTATGGCTTTACGAGAACTCGTGGTGCTCTGGTGTGGTGCCAGACGACTAGAAAAGGGCCAATGTGGTTCCCATTTTAAAAAAAGGGAGGAAGAAGGACCCAGGAAACTATAGGCCAGTTAGTCTTACCTCAATCCTGGGTAAACTTTTTGAGAGAATTATCCTGGTGCATGTCCACGAGGGCCCAGCAGGAGAGATTACGCTTAGGGGCAACCAACATGGGTTCATTTGAGGCAGGTCCTGTCCGATCAACCTAGTGGGCTTCTATGACCACATCACAAAATCCTTAGATGCAGGGGTAGCAGTGGACATAATATTTCTGGACTTTCGGAAGGCCTTCAACATTGTCTCTCACCCCATTCTCATTAAAAAACTAGGGGACCATGGCATTGACACCTACACAGTCAAATGGGTCACTAACTGGCTGGAGGGCCGCACCCAGAGTGTGGTGGTGGATGGGTCATTTTTGACCTGGAGGGATGTGGGCAGTGGGGTCCTGCAGGGCTCGGTCTTTGGGCTCGCACTGTTCAACATCTTCATCAGCGACTTGGATGAGGGGGTAAAAAGCACCCTGTTCAAATTCACAGACGACACTAAGATGTGGGGAGAAGTGGGCACACTGGAAGGGAGGAATAGGCTGCAATCAGACCTAGACAGGTTACAGGGGTGGGCGGATGAGAACAGGATGGGTTTCAACACTGACAAGTGCAAGGTGATGCACCTGGGGAGGAAGAACCAGCACCATACCTACCTCTCTAGGTATGTTGTTCCATAACTTAACTACCTCTACAATGTTGTCTTTCCCACACTAATTTCTCTCTTTTGCCTCACCATGCCCTCATCCATCTGTTTCCGCAAGACCCTATATTGAGAAACACTGCACAGCACAGAGCATTAGTCTGTGTCACCTCGTTTGCTCTCAAAAGCTGTGTGCTAGCTGTACCGGCAAAGTTATATAACAGTGCTAGACCTATGACAACAGCTGCAGGTATGTTTCTGGAAATGTACCAAAAGTACTTGTTAAAGGTATTAACTATGAGTTTTTATTCTTTATTTGGAATGAAGCATCTTTTATTTATTTGTCTGAAAGCTCAGCTAACTCAGGAAGTGAATGTGATTTTAAAGCTATGCTCTAAGGTACCAAAAGGCAGGTATTGTCAACTGTACAAGGAGGACTCTTTTTTTTTTCCTTTTTTACTATTACTGACCAAAAAATGCAACTTTGGCCCTCTCAAAACTGTTTATCAGAATTCACTCAATACATTGATCTAAACTGGTATTTTTCAGAGTAGAAAGGTGTACCCTTTACCCTGTAGCCAGGGTACTGAACCAAGATATACAAGACTCAGGTTCAAAACTGTTCTATGCCTGACTCAAGGTAGGGTTTTAACTTAGATCATCCTACCTCTTCCAAAAGTACAATAACCACCAGGAAAATAATGTGTATTCAGGAGAATATTTCAGTTTCTCTTTCTGATGCTCTTCCACCTTATATAAAATACTTCACTATTTTCACTAAATATTCAGAAATATTCACTATTTGCCCACTAAGTGAAGGAGAAAGATTCCACTGTTTGGTGGCAAGGGCTCATGCTTTAGGAGGTAGGACACCAGGTTCCTATCTTTCTGGTGGACATTCAGATATTTTATTCAAAGTTCAAGTGTCAGCAGAAGAGATTGAGAGAAGAAACTGATATCTTCATTTCCATTTTGATTGATCTGATCGATTTATATGGTTTGACTACTGAACTGAAAAATCAATCATTTCCAGTGTTACTGAATAGTGAAATCCATTGTCAGATGCAATTAGCCTGTAGCATAAGCAATGGCAAGGCAAGTTTCTTTCAATATACCCTGATAATATTGCCTAGGTCTCCTCAGGAAAGAGAAGTTAGATTGCTCTAATGAGGGTTGAATATTCTGGCTTTGGATTCTTTTGTTTTTGCATCACTTGTTAGAAGTCAAGAATGCAGGGAGTTATGACTGCTTGCTAAAGGAACACAAGTTTCTTTTAGTTCATTGGATAGCATTGCATATGCCAACCAACACACTACATAAATGAGTCATTTGGTGTACATTCATGGGTTTCATGGGTCATAGCACTTGTTTTATTATCTCAAGTTTGGCCAAATTTATTTATAAAAGTTAGTTCTCAAAAGACAAATGTAAATGCTTCATGAACTCCCTCTGGTCTGATGAACTAAGGCCACTTGAGACACAATAAAGACTTTATTTTCAAAGATGCATTTTCAAAAATATTGAGCCTTCCCTCAGAGTGTTTCTATAACCTATCCCTATATATTAGTAACACTTAAAAATGTATTCCTTTTACCATTTGCTAGTAGAGTTGCATGGCAAGGTTCACCATGAGACCTACTGAAGGTACACAATACAATGTTTACGTGTGTTCGGTCCTTTTACTGAACAAGTCTGTCTTCAAAGATATGCTGCTGTTTGAAAACTAGAACCTAGGATCTTGAGGGTTTGGGAATCATTGTATAGGTGGGGGAGGTTTTATTAAAAGACTCTTAGCTATACTTGAAAATGCATGGATGCCAATGAATGCATTTCAGCTACTTCAAAGCAAATCTCTGCCTTGAAAGGAACAGGATTTTTTTTCCCTCAGGAGCTCACAATACAATTAAGTATTTTTGATTCCTATTTTGTTATATATTGTGAAAGTAGTGCTATTATTTCCAGGGAAGAGCTCCCAAATATGATACAGCTTGGAGTATATATGAGGGAGTATTTAAACATTGGAATGGACTTAGTGGGATTCACCCCAGAGTGAAAGTTCACCCAAGAAAGGCATGTTTTACTTTGTAGTGCTTTCAGACAACCCCAAGAATAGGGACATTAAAAGGCACTTAAGCACTTAGAAGCACCTGTTAACATCATTAAGCAAGAATTTGAGAGGCATATAGATGCCTGTGCAGACTAAATCTAAACAAGGAGGATGCTAAAACATCTTCTGGTATTTTCGTTCCTCATTCCCTTCACTCCTCCCCATATTGATATGCAGCCCAAAGTCTACTGCTGCCCTTTTTACCTTTTTGTTTGTCACTTGTTGTCAATGCACTGCTTGCCCAGGAAAAGCTATCTGACAACCAGCTATGGACATATACTTGACTCCAGCCCCTCATTGTGCCCCAGCCCCTGGGAACCATCACCCCCCCACCCCCATGTTAGGCAAGCATACCCCGTTCAGTCACTTGGAAATTAATGAACGTTATTGAACTCATGTTTAGGAGAGAAGGAAGGCTGACAAGTAAAAACACCCCTAGCTACAGTCCCCCTCCAACTCCCAAAGTGTGGGTGCAACACAACCCCTCAACCCGTCCTCTGTGAGGCATGCTGGGATGAGTGTTCACTCCTATTCCCTGGTGTCAGAGCCACAGCACTGCACATCGTTGTGAACTGGTTCCCAATCAGTGACATTTTGGAATGGTTCAACTGTTAAGTATGTGTATACCCCAAGAGTGTGTGTGTGTGTGTGTGTGTGTGTGTGTGTGTGTGTGTGTTAGTGTGAGAGGGAGGTATGCACATAGCATCATTCTTCGTTGTTTTATGCCTCTGTCAATTGATTGCAAAGCTCTGGCACTAATGAAAAAGGGTGGAGAATGCTACTAAAGCAAAGGTACCCCTTTGCACAGGTAGAGTTCTCCACTCAAGGCAGAGTCTGATGTACATAATTATGGAGCTGAATCACCCTTTTCAGAACAGCTTCCTCAGCAGCTGTTGGCCCTGGGAAGGACTTTTCCCCCTCAACACATTTATTTGGTTTGCCTAGTGAGACTGATCCCAGTTCTGGATCTGACCTATAAAGCACTTGAACCATAACCAATTGATTATGTATACTCTAGACAGCATTTCTCTTGTCTTACAGTTCACTTACACACTCTGAATAAATAAGTCTAATACATAATTGATAGAACAAGTGGAAAGAAAGGAAGTGCAGTTTTTAGTCTTAGACCATTAGAGAAAGCATTTTGTTCTGTCTGGCTTTTTGCATCCTTAGTTATTTTCCTTAGTGTTGTTTAGATTTAAAATTCTCCTGAAGTGAAGGCTGAATTGTTAAAAAAAAAAAAGTGGGGGGGGGGGAGGATGAACATATTTTGCATGTTTGTTTTGCAAAAAGTTAAATACAGAAATAATACAACCTTCCCGCTCATTGGAAGATTGCCAGGTTTTCTTCTATTAAAATATTGGAAAAGCTCTAGTGACTCCACATTTATTCAGCAAACTCGAAAAGCATTTTTAATTTATAAATATTTTTATAGACTTACAAATGTTAAGACTTCTTCATTGCTCACTGCAGTCAAGATTTTGGGTTTGGAGTCCACGATATAGAAATTGCTTAAAATCAAGAAGCAAGAAATTTCTTAGAAGGGATGGTTTCTGTATCCTCCTTAGTCTATGTATAGCTACATTTTGGTTTTAAAACAAACTCCTGGAAGTGGGGAGAGGGGAAAAGAAAGAGAGATTTATTATCCATGGAAGTGCAGGACAGTACTACCCCTACAACCACTTTCTGAGAGTGTTGTGTGTGCTCTGCATACTCTGGATTTGCTGCCGTCATCATGTCATGATCCCATCCTTTTGCATCACTCCACACATCTTGCAGTTTCTAGTATTGATAGAGATACTAAGCCCTTTTGTTCAAGTGGCCTCATATTCCAGTGTGTTCAGCACCCTGAAGTCCAGTTCACTGGAGACCTGAGGATTCCCACGCCCTCCTAAATGGCTCTGCAAACTCAGTTTCCCGGGGAGCAAGTTTGTGGCTGGCCTCTGGGCAAGGGTACAAATGAAATGATTGAGAGAGGGTGCAAAGATGAGAGAGAAAACTCTACAGGAACTCCCACCTAAGAGCATCCTACACCTATAAGCAGTGCAGTGGAGGTACTAAATTGTCAATGTCCCCATATGGCCACCAGGAGGCTCTCAAAGCTCACCGACTAAATCAGTGCTACTTTAAGAGTACATTTTTCTTAACGGATTCAAGGCCAGCCCTCGCTCTGGAAGCAAAGAGCTGGGGAGAAATACAAAGCAGCCCAGAGCAATAACAAGGTAAAACAGCTCCCAGCTCATCTACACAAGCTGCAGTGGCACCTTTGACTGACACGCTTTACCAAGCTTTAAACTAGCTAGCTGGTATAGTCCTAACAATATAGCTGCAGCTGTGGAGCTCAACACAAATGAGTTGCCCGAGAGTTTACTTCAATTCTGAGAACAATTCTGCAGTCTAAACAGAGCTCTGTGTTGATGCGGTTATCAGCACTCAAGCTAGGTAGTCTTAGTCTTGCTTGGGTATCTGTGCAGTCACACTTTCAGTGGCAATGAAGGCATACTATGAGAAAATGAAATTAACACTTTGAGCCATCTCTTCAAAAAGAGGACAGTCCTACTTTTCTTGAAGTGCTGACGCTTTTCTTGTTATACACATGCACCACCACCACCACCACCACCACCACTACTACTACTCCATAAATTTGAATGAAAATGATTGATAGGTCTCTATCAAATGTGTGTTTGAGGCTAATTTCTGCACTGGGGTACATTTGGTGCATACTTACTGGCTCTGTCTATACGGGATGCTAACTGCTCCATTGTTACTATGCAGTCATGCCAAGGAATGGCTGTTTCATGATGCTGACTGCTCAGTAGCTTGTGACTGGTGTGCAATAGTGTCACATCACACTTCCTGCCACGTGACTCTACTGTGCAGTAGTCGTGGGCTACTGTGCAGTCAGCATCTCGTGTAGACGCAGCCACTGAAGTCTATATACTTGCAGCTGGTCTATCCAGGAAAGAATTGAACCCATGGGATTTTTTTGGTGAGGTTTGTTGTTTTTCACTAGGACTGGGCTGATGGCTAGCCCATAGGTTGGCATGTTTTTGGTATCTTTCCATATGAGCTGCTCAGATGCTTGCTGAAGAGTGAACTGGTTACATACAGAAGTGCTGCTTACAATCAAAGATAAGACCAAATCATTTTTTTCCCCCTGAACTTCCTATGAACCAGCTCCTGTTCTCATTGAAACCAGTTGTAAAACTTCCACTGATTTTGCTAGGAATATGATCCAACTGAACACCTTCCTCTGATGTTACTGGGAGCTGGTAGTGCTGGCACTTCTCAGGATTGTACAATTAGAAGGCATTTTTCAAGTAATTTGAAAATATGTAATTCAAACAATACGACTGAGTTGGGAGTGCGTGTTACATATTTATTTTATATAGAACCTTTCAGGCTTCTATTAGACAGGCTCAATTGTATTACCAATGGATACATGGGGGACCTAAACTACCCGGACATCTGCTGGGAGACACAGACAGCAAAGTCCCACCGCTCACGCAGGTTTCTAACCTGTGTACAGGACCTCCACCTGACGCAGGAGGTACATGGTCCCACTAGGGGGAATGCCTTACTGGATCTGGTATTGGCAACGGGGGATGACATAGTAGGGGACCTACAGATCGGTAGCCATCTGGGGGACAGTGATCACCTAAAAGTACAATTCAACATAAGGCGTCGAGTGGGTAAGGTAACCAGTAGGGTGAACGTGCTGGACTTTAGGAAAGCTGATTTCAGCGAACTCAGGCGATTAGTGAAGGATGCACTGCAGAGTAGTAGTTTTGAAATGATGGGAGCCCAAGAAGGGTGGCTGTGCCTTAAGGAAGCTATCCTTCTCGCACAAAGCGAGACGATCCCCGTGCGAGGTAAAAGAGGGAAAGGGGCCAGGAGGCTTCCCTGGCTGACCAGAGAAATCCAGGGCAGACTAAGGGCCAAAAGGGGAGCACATAAAAAGTGGAAACAGGGAGAGATCACCAAAGAGGAATATACCTCTTCTGCTCGTGCTTGTAGGGAGGCAGTTAGACAGGCCAAAGCTACCATGGAGCTGAGGATGGCAACCCAAGTAAAAGACAATAAGAAATTGTTTTTTAGATATATAGGGAGTAAAAGGAAGGCACAGGGAGGAATAGGACCCCTGCTAAATGGGCAGAAACAATTGGTGACGGACAGAGGGGACAAGGCTGAACTCCTCAACGAGTTCTTCGCCTCAGTGTTCCTAAGTGAGAGGCATGACAAGTCTCTCACTGGGAGTGTAGGGAGGCAGCAGCAAGGCACCAGACTTCCATGCGTGGACCCTGAGGTGGTGCAGGGTCACTTGGAGGAACTGGATGCCTTTAAGTCGGCAGGCCCGGATGAGCTCCATCCGAGGGTACTGAAGGCACTGGCCGACATCATTGCAGAGCCACTGGCGGGAATATTTGAATGCTCGTGGCGCACGGGTCAAGTCCCGGAGGACTGGAAAAGGGCCAATGTGGTTCCCATTTTCAAGAAGGGGAGGAAGGAGGACCCGGGTAACTATAGGCCAGTCAGTCTCACCTCCATCCTTGGCAAAATCTTTGAGAAAATCATCAAGGCTCACATTTGTGAGAGCCCGGCAGGACAAATTATGCTGAGGGGAAACCAGCACGGGTTCGTGGCAGGTAGATCGTGCCTGACCAATCTAGTCTCTTTTTATGACCAGGTCACAAAACGCCTCGACGCAGGAGGAGGGGTGGATGTCGTATACTTGGACTTCAGGAAGGCCTTTGATACGGTATCCCACCCCATACTGGTGAACAAGTTAAGGGGCTGTGACTTGGATTACTGCACAGTCCGGTGGGTGGAGAATTGGCTGGAGGGTCGAACCCAGAGAGTTGTGGTGGATGGGTCGGTTTCAACCTGGAAGAGTGTGGGCAGTGGGGTCCCGCAGGGCTCGGTGCTTGGTCCGATACTCTTTAATGTCTTCATCAGCGACTTGGACGAGGGGGTGAAATGTACTCTGTCCAAGTTTGCAGATGACACTAAGCTATGGGGCGAAGTGGACACGCCGGAGGGCAGGGAACAGCTGCAAGCAGACCTGGACAGGTTAGACAAGTGGGCAGAAAACAACAGAATGCAGTTCAACAAGGAGAAATGCAAAGTGCTGCATCTAGGGAGGAAAAATGTCCAGCACACCTACAGCCTAGGAAATGACCTGCTGGGTGGCACGGAAGTGGAAAGGGATCTTGGAGTCCTAGTGGACTCCAAGATGAACATGAGTCGGCAGTGTGACGAAACCATCAGAAAAGCCAATGGCACTTTATCGTGCATCAGCAGATGCATGACAAATAGGTCCAAGGAGGTGATACTTCCCCTCTATCGGGCGCTGGTCAGACCGCAGCTGGAGTACTGCGTGCAATTCTGGGCGCCGCACTTCAAGAAGGATGCGGATAACCTGGAGAGGGTCCAGAGAAGGGCCACTCGTATGGTTAAGGGCCTGCAGGCCAAGCCCTACGAGGAGAGATTAGAGAAACTGGACCTTTTCAGCCTCCGCAAGAGAAGGTTGAGAGGCGACCTGGTGGCTGCCTATAAGTTCGTCAGGGGGGCACAGAAGGGAATTGGTGAGTATTTATTCACCAAGGCGCCCCCGGGGGTTACAAGAAATAATGGCCACAAGCTAGAGGAGAGCAGATTTAGATTGGATATTAGGAGGAACTTCTTCACAGTTCGAGTGGCCAAGGTCTGGAACAGGCTCCCAAGGGAGGTGGTGCTCTCCCCTACCCTGGGGGTATTCAAGAGAAGGTTGGATGTGTGTCTAGCTGGGGTAATGTAGGCCCAGCACTCTTTCCTGCTTATGCAGGGGGTCGGACTCGATGATCTATTGAGGTCCCTTCCGACCCTAGCATCTATGAATCTATAGGGAGCAAATAGTACTACAAAATCACCCGGCGAGCCTATGACTCCTATTGTGTCTGCAGTAACAAGGACAACTTAATGCTCCGAACAAAGATAATTGAGAGAATTCTGAATATATTCCTGCAGGAAAATTGTTCATGAGAAATAGGAGTGGTGAATGCATACATGACTTTGTCTTTAGAAGACAGTCTTGAGGATTCAGGTACTCAAAGAACTGAGGAAAGCAAGTGCATAAACTTATAAAAGGAGGCTATAGGCCATAGGTCCTGTTTGTCATTCAAATTAAAGATGAGGGCCTAGTAATGCCTAGAGGCATAGGCACATTCTTGGAGCAGATACAAGTTATTCTGCTGAATTACTTTATCCAGAGGATTACATAGATTATTTATTCTATGGATTTTACATTGCGTTGGATCTACTGTAATAACAGAGCTGACTATTTAATTTTCATATAGTATCTATATTTCATTTATTAAGCAAACATACTATGGCTTCTGCTTTGTGACCCTGCATGGTTTTGTATTTCTATATACACACTTGGGGACCAAGAAAGCCAAAGTTACTTGGCTTTCTTCTGTGATAGACTCGATACTTGGATGTTCCTCAAATTTGAATTTGATAGTGATTTTATTTCTCTTTCTAGATCATTTTACCTACCTCTGCCAAATCTTCTTTTCCTCCCAGAAAGTATTCTTGCATGAAACTTTAACACCAAAGAAAGCAAAGAAGCACAACTGGTGAAATCATGAGGTAAAAGTAGTCTGAGACAGTAACTTTTGTTCTGACAGAATAGAGTTGATGGGGAAAAAGCAACCCAAGAGGAGGCCATAAAACGCTTAATTAAATAACTTCTATTTTTTCCCTACGGTGTGTGGAAACGATATTTGTACTGCCATTTTACTACATGTCCTGATGGCCTGATGGCCTTTTAAAATTCCCAATCTTTCCTCATGTCATATAAAGGACAAGAGTTAGAGCTTTCTCATTCTTTGAATCAAATTGAAATGTTACAGTTGTGTATACTTACTCAGAGGGTAAATGGGCTGGGCCTGGTTAGAAACCTGAAGTGTCAGAATCCTAAACTGCCAGATTTAGCCAAGCATTTCTGGACCTCAGTGAAGTTTTGTTTTTGCTTTGGGGTTTTTTTTGTTGGTGGGGAGAGAAGAGAGAGGGAAGGAAGACTTCTTCATGTAATAGAATCCATTTGTATACATCCTTACAATGAGACAAAATTTGCCCTTCTTTACAGATGGGATATGAATACAGTTGTACTTTGTATAACTGAGGATATAACTTGGCAATCTAAAAATTGTAATAAAAGTTATTAAGCAAGTCACTTCCTTTAATACTCATATATCATTAGAATATTAATTATCCTCTGCATTTTGTCTTTCATAATATTCCCCTCTATCCTCACTAAACTGCAGAAATGGACTTGAACTTCATGCCTTGTTGTTCCTATGATGAAAGTGATATCATGCAGTAAAAGCTAAACGTAAAAACCACAAGATTAGAAGAAGTATAGCTCTTCAGGGAAGTGTCCTTTTCATTTTAAAGAATTTCAGTTTTCTTCTGGAGGTGTTAGCAGACTTGTGGAAGAGGCAGGGATATGTAGGGAATACAGTCCCTGGTCTTTGGCTGACAAGTTCCTCTATTCTGTATGTTTCCCTCATTACACAAGCGCCATGCACTAATCCAACACCCCTCACTTATGCACAATCCTCTTTCCTGCAACGTGGGCAGAAGCAGGACTTAAGTTAAAATTGATGACAGTAGCATTGCCAGCCTGCAACCTGCACCTGAACAAAATTCTGCAAAGCATTATTCTCTCAGGCTGTTGAGGAAGAGTCAGTTCTCTTATAACCCCTTCAGTTTCTGCATTATAAAATTAACTAGAATGGTGCAACACAAGCCACACATCAACTATTTCCCTTTCTGTGCTCTTTGTGATAGCTATTGATTATTTGACCATAGTGCTTAGGTCATAGCAAGGCCCTTATCTGCATCTTAGAAACACATAAGAAAAGATGGTCCATGCTCCACAGAGGCTATGTGTAACTGAGGGCCTTGCTGCACATTAATTTTGGGTGTCTCCTGGAGCTCTTAACCTCTGAATTGTCCACACATTAACACCTGAAGCTAGTTTTAACCACACTTTAGGTTACTTAAAGTTATGCCTCTCCAGGACAAATTTACCTCTGAGCCACATTACCCAGCTCGTGTTCCATGTGTAGTCATTCTTTAGAGATGAGCTGCCCAAGTTGCAGTCCTCCAGCCTCCTAGATTGCAGTGTCCCTGCCCCTCCCCTTCCCTCTTGTTCTGTGCTGACAAATTTTCCACCCCCTGAACTCTACTGCCCAGTGGGCAGTTCTAGCATGAAACTAACTCCCAACTCTTTCCTCTGGGGTGTGACATACCCATCCCCATGTGTGTAGCCCCATGCAAACAGCTTGCAGAGCACATGCCAGCTAGCTAGGTCACAGGGTATGGGGGCCAGGAAGCAAGGGAGAACAATATAGGGGGCTGGATTGGGTCCCAATGAGCGGGGGCTTCCTTCCCAGGGCAGGGCAGTAGCTTCCCCAAAAGAACCTTCCCTCACCACTCTCACCTCCCAGCTGCCCCAAGAAGCATGACCAACACCCCACATAACCCAATCACATGTAACAAGGCCCTGAGTTCCCATGCTTATAGAAATAATGGGGACAGTGCATCTAGAGCACCTCAGAAAACAGTGCCACAGATGTCTTCAAACTTTTCTTGATTTTGGGTGTAAAAGTCAAATCCTTGATTTTATGCTTTAAAAAAATAAGAAAGCTCCAAGAGAACTGAAATACCTAATTTGACTCCAAACATTTTTTTTTGAGTTGCCCATGAATCAAAGCTATTTACACAGCTCTAAAGGTAATCTGGCTTATCACAAAAGAGTTTCACTGCAGAATTATCTTGTTTAGAGTAAGATACATTGGGTTTCCCCTTGCTGTGAGCATACAACTGTATGTTTGGGCTATCTGCTTTTAGCTGCCACACCGCATGTTTCATATTTTAAATCCTATCCATTTACAACTTTTTAAACTTGGAAGGGCAGTCAGTATTATGTTAACCCTTTAAAACACAGGTCATGTCGTCCTGGAGAACATAGACTCTGATGTTGCACATGGGGGTGAAAATTTATGCTGCCTATGAATGGTAAAAAAATGTTTTGCAATACCTGAGTCTCTGTGGTAGGTGCATGAGAAGGGGATTCAATTAAAGTAAACACAGTCTGATTCATTCATCAAAACTGAAACTTATGAGTTGGGAAGGAAAAAATTCCTTTTCCCCATTTTCACTATCATGAGCCTCTGAAATTAAAAGTGCTGGCAACCTCTAGTGAGTGTCTATTTCTGGACAAATTTCAGTCCATGTAAGCAGACTGGCTTTATCCTAGATATGGATACAGATTTAGTATATCATTCCAACTTCTCAGAGATCTAAACCAAAAGTTCCTCTGAACCTTTTGACGTCTTCTCATGAGCATATCCTCTCCTTTCGAATTGTAACTGGGAAGAATGCCAAGGAGAAAATAGATACTTGATTAGTCATGTTACAGTATAGAAAAGTCCTTGAGGAAAAGGATGACACACCTGCATATAAACTGCAAAAGACAGAATAAAGCCCTCAGTGTCTCTAGAGAATTGTGCCTGTAGGTGGTTTAGATTTAATTGGTGTTCTTCATTCCTGTCAGTCCAAGAAACAACCAGAAATTGCTGCTCTCCAGCTGCAGCAAAAAACCTTAATTTTTTAATTCTGAATTCTGCTTATCAGGACAGCATGAAAATCAGAGGGCTTTACTTAGCTAGTACAGGCAGTTGGTTAAGGATAGAAAATGCCTCTAAGTTTTAGCATAAAAAACATTGAAGTGCAAAGTCTTTTATCCCAAGCAAAAAGTGGTTGCTATTTTAATGCACAGCACATGTGAATGTTGTTCCTGTGCAATAAGCTTGAGGTCTTTTGTTTTCAGCTAAGTGATGAAACGTGCTGATAAAAGTAACCACATAATTAGTATAGAGACATTGTCAGCTAAGGGAGGGCTGTTCTTATAGTCACTTTCCTGCATTGTATAAATCATCTCAAGGCGAAAACAGTGCTCAGTCAGGACAATGCTCCTGCCAACAATGCTATTGAGAAATATAGGCTTGCTTGGAAAGGGTTTTCTGTAGTGTTAAAGTGGATTTGGCAAAATAAATATTGCAGAATTTAAGCCCGGGGGATTTATTTATTTATTTATTTATTTTTATTAAATGTGTATAGTAGCATTCTCTTAGGAGTAAAATTTGGGGAAATACTTTGACTGCAGCTGCTGCTGTCAGATAACTGCTAGTGAGCTTGTCAATATATTGTATTCCTCACTATTTTCATTAAACCACACTTGTGGAAAAATCATTGCTTGCTTCTGAGTCTTAGCCAATGCCAAAATTACTTAAATTTATTTTAAATTTGGCTACACAGTACCTTTTTTTGAAATATATTTTGTAATGCTTCTTTTTTTATATATACTTAGGCATTATTGCTCTGTATTGTGTTTTGCAATTAGTATATTCAATGCTTTAACTCACGTTTATATTAATAATACAATTAATCCCAAAAGATTAATTTGAAAACATACCTTGAAGCATGGGGAAGTCCAAGTCCTGAACGATAAAGAAAAATGGGCTCAGCATATTACATGGTCTGCAAACATTAGTCCTTTGAATTCACTTTTAATAAAAATCTACTCTTATTTTCTGAACAAAATTGAGTAAACGGTGGTGTTAGTGTTTTCTGTAAGTGTAGCGGTCGTATTTTTTTAATGTAATGATCAGAATTAAAATTGGCTTTTTAATATACTAGAAGACATTTGGTTTTTCCATCTTTGAATAAATCTATGAAGAGCTACATAAAACATAATAGTTACATAACCACCATTTATTAATGGTGGTCAACTGACTGACCAAGATTTACTTTTTTAAAGAGATGAAAAAGTGACTTTTTTTTCATTAACAGTGGCCTGAAGTGGAGCTTTTCCAGATGGAGCAGACTGTATCTGTTAAAATTTTTTTTTTGGATAAAAGATTGTGTGTGTGTGACCATTGAGTTTTATTCTTATGAAAGTCTATTTGATTGTGCCTCTCTGGTGAACTCAGATCATGATTTGTAAAACCTTAAAGCTGGGCACTGAAATGCATGTATTTACGCCTCTGCTAGACTACTGAGGAGCCAAGCAGTTCTCAGTGAAGTGAGAATGTCCTGATGTGTATTCATCAAGCAGTTACACAGAGGTTTTGGAAGCTAAGTTTAAGACTATTTATTTTTTAAATCTTGGCCTTTGGCTTTAACGTGAACACTGGCATTCTAGAAATTGAATTTTCACCCACAATGCTCAACTTGACTACAAACATGCTATTTTTTGGTCCACTGGGATATTGAGGTTTCAAATGTCTGCAGGCTTCTGATTGTGTCTTGCAGAAGCTGGCAGGTCCATAGCAGTGATAGCTATGTATTTGCATTAACATTTTATTTTGAACTTCATTTAAATATCCTTTATTTTGCTTCTTTTAACCCCCTTCCCTCCCTTCATTATTCGTTTGGGATCAGTTCAGAAGGGGTAAGAAACCATACATTTCTTTGATGGCACTATTTGTTATACTATCATTACAGAGGAACATACAGAAGTAGGACTGGAAGGGACCTTCTGCATCACTAGAATCCAGTTCCCTATGTGGTAAAGTGGTCAGAAGATGATTTACTGGTTGACCCAGAATATTTTGGGTTAGAGCCGTACTTCATCCTTCCCTTTCTTACTGTTTAGTGAGAGGAGGTTCTCTAACTGCTGCAGACTTCTCTGAAGCATTGGAATTGAGCAGAAAGTTCCCAGCCTTCAGTTCTGTGAAGACTTTTTGTTGCCCTTTGACAATATACTGTCATTTTATTGTAATTCTTTTTATTAATTGGTCCTGAAATGAATATACTAGGCAAGTGTAGACAAGGCTGGTGGTAGATCCTGAACTTATATCTATTGTTCCTCTTGCTTGGGTGTTCTCTCAGTGTCCCTATGTGTACAGCAGAAGCACAGCTGATTCAGATTTCTGTGGCTTATACAAATAAGCTGGCTTGGGCTTCTTTTTCCAATAATTACCCACAGGATTCCATCTTTAGCTTGTTGTCGTTTCTAATGGATTTTACTTTGGTCACCTATTGTAAACCTCAGGTGAAAGGGTCAATGATAAGCAGAAGTGTAACTATCAAGTCTTGTGTCCTAAGCCAAACTCTGCTGGAGGTGGAGAGATGCCTAATACTGGTGGCTGGGAGAGGTGGTGGGGAGAGAGAAGGGAGTTAGTTTTACTTGCCCCAGTTTTACTCTAAGTCCTTCGCTGCTACTGGCATGGAGCAGTCTGACCCACCCTGGTTGCTGGTGCTGTAGCACCACCGACTCCCCAGGGAGCTGCCACTGAGTGGATGCCTCAGTCTGATGCTCCCTTCTCTCACCCCTTGTTATGCTGTCTATGATAAGGTTGATTGCTTTTACTAAAATGATCAAGCAAGATTACTATTACTACAACATGTCTCTCCCCCTGCCTCCTTGGTTGGAATTCTTTACCAGGTTTTGCTATTTATTTTAACTTTGGAAAAGGAAGGTAGGATTTGCTTCCTATGTGAAAGTTAGCTATGCAGACTTTTCCAGTGAAAATCTTGTTTTAAAGGGGCAGGGTAGGAGAAACTGGATAATACTTTCTGTTCTGATTCTGAAACAGCTCACCACTGCATACAACTTGTGGTTGTTTACATATACACAAGGCTTCCAGATTCTGGTTGAAATTGATATTTTAGAGGGGTGGAGAGATCTGGCAGACAGGGACTACTGGAAATCCTACATGAACAATGCCTCTCAGTTTTTCATTAACACTGGATGTGCCAAGTACTGCTCAGTATTGAGATACTTGGGAGATTTACACAACAAACTCCCCTAAAATGAATGCCATTTTTCTTAATTGACAGGGGTGTGAGATTAGAAGCCAGCCCATCAAATAAGAAGGACCTGATCCTGTTAATTTTAAGTCAGTGAATATTACAGTCTCAAATTGGGATGATCTATAGGCAGCCTTACTAATATTTGGAGCCACTAAGCCAATAAGGTTCTTTCAGCTGTTCTAGGGCAGGGACAGGCAATTATTTGGGTGGAGGGACACTTACTGAGTTTTGGCAAGCCATCAAGGGCTGCATGACAGGCAGCCAGGGGAAGATAAATATTAATTTTCTAAATTTTTAGGGACCCCACAGGCCAGATAGGATGGCCTGGTGGGCTGCATCCGGCATGTGGGCTGCATTTTGCCTACCCTTGTTCTAAGGGTTCTGAGCAGAAAGCCCTCCAAAGTTGCAGCTGTCCCAGTGATGAATGACACTGAAAAACATTCATGGATTTTTCTTAGTGAGTTCTTCTGTCACCCAATACCAGACACCATCAACAGTTAAAAAAAAAAAAAAAAAGGTCAGTGTTAATTAACAATTTCCATACCCTGTAAGGAACACATAGGATGGCCAGCAGTGTAGGAGTATGTGTGTGCCAGTGGGCTTCTAGCCTACTACTACTTGGCTTCATCTATATGTGAATATTAATGCAATACAATAAATTCCAGCACAGTTCGTGCTGGAGCATATTGCTCCCATGCTAATCCTGGGGCCACAGCACACTGAGCTTTGGCAGCACAGCTGGCAGGGGGGCAAAGCGGGTCAGCCAGAAGGCAGCCCCACCCTCACGCGCCAGCCAGCCCCAGTCAGCATCTACATGTGCGCTGCAGTGTTGTAAATAATGCCACGGTAGGATAGTACCTGTATCTGGCAGTACTAACCTATGGCAGAGTTCGTTATTTTACTCTGGCCTAATAGCTCCACATGTGTAGACTCCATATGTGGGTTTAATTGTAGACTGCTCTTTCCCTTGATTCCCCCTTCCACTGCATGCGTGTGACAAAATGGGAGAACTACTCCTTGCCGGCTTTATTGTCAGGTTTTGGAGTGAAGGAATGGAGCTTTATTGATATTTGCCTGAGCAGAAGGGAAGAATCTAGCAAAGAAATTCACTGGGGCAACCTATCAGTTGGAGAAAAGAAGGAAAAGCTAAGAAATGGCAACCAGTTATGCCTCCTTGTTTTGTTTTTTTCATGCTGTGGCAGACTACACAAACCCCAGAGCGGGATTAACTAGGATTCTTGCTAAATGGTACCCCATCTGGGAGCAGTTGGGTGCAGTGTCCATTTACTACGTCTACTTCCTTACTTTTTAAGAAATCCCCTGTAACCCTGATTGTGTTGGGGGGAAATTGGATCTTGTTATTTTGGCAGCACAGTTGCTGATTACTCCCCAAGCACATGAAAATTCCTATTAATGAACACTTAGTGATTTCCAGTCATTTTTGTATTACCTGAATAGATCAAAGGAAGCAGACCAGGGCTGAGAAACCACGCTTTGGTACTGGTTTTGAATTATTTTAAAATATAGTAAACCTTCAGTCTGTACAGGGAGGAAAAAGACACCACTGCTTTAGTGTGAAACCACTGAAAAATGAATTTGATTGGAAGGCAAGAACTTCAGTCTTTCAGGAAATTAGGTTACCTACATTTAGATATGATTTTCCTATCAGATGGCAACACTGGATCCTTTGTTTGGTATAGACACTCATTAGAACCAAGATGCTGTAATTTGCACCCCTTGTCTTCCTAGCCAAGAATTCCTAGCTGAAGAGCAGAGACTCGTTTCAGCAGGACCTGCAGCAAGGGAACTTCCATAAACTCCTTGCAGAAGTTCACTCATGCAACACTGATTGCCGCACTGTTGACCCTTCTCTTGGCCTCCTGAGATGTCCAGGGCAGAACCAGGGCAGAACTTTTGCCAAAGTCCTCTTTTGAACCTGAACACTTGGAGTCATAGGAGATCATAAACAGCTTGCTTTTGTACCACCAAGGTCTGAAGATTTTAATCTAAAATGTAGTTTATATATTATATAGCAGTACATTGACTCTCTCCCCCATTTGTTTTTAATTATATGAATAGAATCACCAATTTAATTTCCCTCATGGTTTCTGTATTGAAATCTTGTCATCTCTACAGCTAATGAATTTGCAATTTTGGGCTCACTGCTGGGGTTGGCTAAGGGAGATGTTTGTATCAATAGCCATACCAGTTAAATGAATCCAGTAACCTTTACATAAGATGCTGCCCTCCTCCCTTTCCTTTTCATTCATACTATACTTCACCAGTATACTTTACTTGGCACTTACAAATATTTATAACACTTACAAATCTTTATAATTCCCCACCTTCTTGTAGGTTTTTTGAGATCTTTCCCACAACTCCCCAATATAAAAAGTTGAACCCCTCCTCTTTCTTAACATAAACATAGAACTAATGTGGCCCTTGTCACACCACACATCTGTTATATGTATAGTAGCTATTCCATAACTCAAAGATTAATCATTGTGCTACTTCTCATTTTGCATTGCAAGCTGTAATTTAAATGATTCCTAGAAGAGACAGAAAACAGGTGTTTTCAGATCAGATTGTGTTGTTAATGAACTGTAAATCATTCCCATATCCATAACTAAGTTCCTTATCTTATCTCATTCATACATATTGTTTGCCAAAGACATTTTCCTAAGACGGGCTTTGTCACTTTCCCAAAATGTATGTCGACTGTGCCGTTAATGAACCATACTTGTGAAGAGCTTGCCATGGCCAAAACCAATTTTCTGTGCAATGCATTATAAATATATATAACCTACAGTGAACACCCCCTTTTCAACAGCTGGCATTGAGTTGTCCCAGAAATATTTCATATTTACTTCATATTGAACCATTGCATTGTAACTAGCCAGGGCTTGCACTCTTAGTTAAGGTGCATTAATCTTGATCAGTGTTTCCAAAATATTGGGAAGTAGCATGTCCTATTTATCCTGTTTTCTTGAATATACACAGCTATATTATGGAGAATTAAAAACAAATCTTTGAGGATAATACAATAATTTCTATGTAGGGAAGTGCTGCAGGACAGGAATTTATGCCAAACCAGTGTCTGGCTTTCGGTGCTTGTTTTGGATTTTACTTCAAGATTTCATTATTGGAAAGTAATCGGTTACATTTGAGAGCCATTTTTGCATTCTTTGCACCCCCATCTTAAAATCCCTATGATATCAGACAGAAATGTTGTGTGTGCAAGGAATGCAGGATCAAGCCCTTTGTAATTAGCTCCACCACTAATTTTGTTCTTCTGGAAGGATAGTTGGCTGATGCAGTTTACTCCTGTGAAGGTTTAATCTTAGGGTGTGATTCACCATTGGCTCACTGTGAGGCATACTGGAGAAGCTCTTGAAGCTCTTTGAAGTCTGGAAATTTGCCTGTGAATGGAGCAACTGGTTCTCCTTCTTCCTCTTGACTTCCTCTTTGAGAATGTACAGTAGTATCAATAGCAAAGATTGCAGACAAAATTGCTTTTCAGTGATTAGAAATGAAAATAGCAGCCTACACAGGCTATAGCTGCTCACCAGCAGTAAAATTGTAAAACTAGTCAGCTTCTGTGTCAGTCTAGGAGGCAATCTATACAGACAGCTGATCTGCTGGTGAATGTATTGTACAGTCTGCTACCATATGTTAGGATTTTTGGTTTCCGTATTTATGTATATATATGTAAACAAGTGGTTCTTTCTGCAAGTATTTGAAATTTAAGCTCAGATATGTGTAGGTACTTGTAATAGTGGCCACCTGCTTAACTGTTGGTTGCCCTTTTTGTCATCTCTCCACTATTTTATTTCACCTGCCACACTGAGATGTCATTGAAAGAAACAGGGGGAGGCAGATATCTTGTCAGTGGGTTGGAACAATGGAAATCCTTAAAGTATATTTACAGGGCTTCTCCTTCCCTATACCCTGTTCCATCACTCACCCAATTGATTCACTTTTATTTATTTAGATAATAGGCTTTAACTCAGAGGTTTTGCCCGGGTTGCCTTCTTTGTTTGTCCTTTCAGATCCTTACCTTAGACAGGCAAACAGTTAGACCTAAATCAGTTAGACTCTGGATTAAATTAACTTCAATAAATTATCACCTGATCTGGTTGTCCCACTTGAGTCCTTCCTAGGATCAATGTGACAGTGCACCTGTGGGTGCTTGCCACTTTAAGGGAAGACTGTGAGGCATCCTGCAGGTGGCTGCAGAGCCAATGAGGTGGTCACATGACAGCCAGCTTGCTGCCTGATTGGAGCTGGGTTGCAGAGCCTCAGCATAAGAGCAGGCCCTGAGCAGTAGAGTGGGCAGCTGCTGCAGGGATGCTGCCAAGTAACATTACTCAGCCAGAGCTCCTCTGCTCCCATGATCACTCTGGAGGTTCAGGGTAGGAACCATGGAGAAGGAGGACTTTCCTAGGGGCCCAGTGGTGTCTCAAGCCCTAAGGATATGGCTGGGCCTAAGGAGAGCCAGGCCAGCCTGAGGAAGGGGCTTAGAGGGCTAGAGTTGTGGGCCTATGCAGGGGCTAGGCAAGCCCCTGATTACAACTGGCAGGGGTAAGGCCAGGGGCTCCTCATATAAGATTTCTGGGGCTCTAAGCAAGCCCAGTAAGAGATGACTGTTTATGGTAGGGCTCAGCAGGGATCCCATCTGAGTAGGAAGGTAAACTGCTGTTGATTAACTCAGGGTTCTTGACTGGTCCAGGTTGGGACCAGGGCCTGAGTGGCTGAAGGGCAAGCATGCCCACAGTGAGGGGCAGACCAGGGCTGTGGAAAGTTATCTGGCACCTTGACTGGCCTGGAGGTGGGGCCAAAGCCTAAGAGAGGCTGATGGTCCCTTTGATGGGGAGGACATCACCGGTAAAAGAGGATGGGAGTTTAATCAGCATGCAGGCTGTTATAAAGCAGGCTGAAATACAGCCTCTGGATGGGAGGCATTTGAAAAGGAGTCAGAGAAAGATGGCCCAGAGGAGGAGTAGAGTTTAGGAAATGGAGGCTGCAGTAGAATGCCGAGTGGGAAGCCCAGAGATAACACCCAGGAGCCCATAGGAGTGAAGAAAGACCAAGGCAGGTAGGACTGCACTAGTCCTGGGGAATGACCTAAAACTACATCCCACTGGGGAGGATGGTGTGGTGGGGCTGCAGGTCACACGGAAGTCCTCAGGTAATGCCATGCCAGTGCCTTCCTAGTGAATTTTGAGTATGGGGCCCTGGAAAGCCTCAGCCCTGCTGCCTTGTGGGTGACCTGTGGAGGGGAAAGGCTAACAGAGCACACCCTGACAGAAAAGTAGCAGACTTTGTGAATAACATAGAAGCCAGGAGAGGATGAGGCCCAAAGCCTGAGAGTAAGGCTTGGGTGACAATGCAGGCACTAAGAGGGCCTGAGACCCAAGGCCTAAAAGAAAGTGAGGCCTAGTGGGAGGCCTGAGTGAGGTCCAGGTTTTCTGACAGATGCCTGAGGCCTAAGGGGTGTAAGGCCCTGCAACCCCAATGTGGGGACAAAGTAGTGGCCCCAGAGAGGGGTAGGGCTAGGAGCCAAATGAAAGACAGGAAGCCTAGAGTGCATGTATGAGTAGAGACCCCAGTGAGAGGGCATCTGGCCGAGGTAAGTCTTCAGACGCCTGAGGCCAAGTTTAGGCCAGAGGCTGAGTGCAGTCCAGCAATGGAGCCAAGGGAGTAATAGTGGAAGTGATCTTTGGATGCTATCTGTGAGGCATGCGACATGGTAAAAAGAAGGTTGGAGCCGTGTATAATACCCTAGGCATAATGGCATTAAATGGGCAGCCTCCTGTATTTTATATCAGGTATTAGTATATCAAAGCATGGTGGGCAAATCAGGGTGGACTGCCTTAGACAGGTGGGTGGGCTGGTACTGTGACTGGGCCCAGGATGGCCCCCTGTCACAATCACTAACTCATAAAATACAACTCTGGGCCAGTTCGGGTTCTTCATAATTTTAGAGATCTTTATAATTAAACCATTGTCTTCCCCAATCAGCCTCTAATTAATTCCAAAAAGTTGCATAATACAGTCCATGCTTGTCATTAATTCATATCAGTTTTTCATCTCCCTCATCCTGTCTCTGTAAATCAGTTTGAGGTCTGGCACCCATTCAGGGTGAGCTGGGATTGCCCTCAGTCTGTCTCAGGTGAGATTTCTTCTCCATAAGGCTGGGACAAGTCCACAGGACAGCAGTCTTGTAGTCAGCTTCTCACCTTCATCTCTGTAACTGGAGTCTTCCTTCTCTGTCCTTCATTTCTTGTTCGCGCTTCCACACAAAACATGAGGTACCTGTTCCCTCTTGCTTTCCCCCTTCCAGAGGACTTGTAAATCAGGCTGCTTCCCTTTTCAAGAAGACCAGAACTCCCTAGGTCCTTTGGGACCTGGCTCCAGCTGTGTCAGCCTATGACGCGCACGTCTTAACCCATTTAGAGCTGGGCCATAAGTTTCTCCTCACTCCAGATTCTCTTTGAAGACCTAACGTAGCAGGGTCTGTGCCTGCCCCATGCCCAAGGTCCTCCAACCCTAAATTCTCCATGCCACATTCTAGTTCAGCTGTGGATGGGCAGGGAGCTGTGCATCTCAGCACCAAGTGTTGCAGTCTGGGTAGGGCAGGCTGAAGTCCAGGTGTGGGGAGATGGGTCAGCCAGTTCCACTCTGGATGATAGCAAGGTGTGGTTGGCTGTGGCTGAAAAAGCTGGGGCTTTTGGTGCTGGGCTTTTCCATCCCAAAGCACTTGGGAGGAATGTTCTGTTCCCTGCTTGGCTGAGACTGACAGTGTCTCCCTGGACCTGGGGAGGATGGTGGAGCAGGGAGCAAAGCTTGCTGGAATTTCAGAGGACTGCGTTTTGGCTTCTTTGATGGATACCTGTATAGACATTTGCTCTCCTGACAGATATTCTCCCAGAGCCATTTCACTTGTGTTGTTCCCAAGTTATTTTTCTCATTGAGCAGCCACTTTTGATCTGGGGGAAAATTCATCAGTATCTATAGAGATAGACCTACCAAATTCATGATTTTGTGCTTCTCGTGGTCTCTGAAAAAGTGTGGGCCCTGCAAAAAAAAAAAAGCACAAAATCACAGAGCAGGTGGAAAAAACCAAAAAGTAAAGCTGCAAGCAGGAAATGGGAAGCCCCTGTGTCCTGAAGCATGGTGGGAGGGAGAGGCAGGGAGAGGGAAGGAGGGGTGAGGAGAGGGAGCAATTTGGAGGCTCAGACCCTGAGCTAGGCTCATTTCTGGAATGGAGGTGGGAGGAGTCTGGGCAGAGGGAAGGGGTGAAGACAGCCCCCCCGCCTCCCTGCCTCCATTCCATTCCCTGTCATTTTGCATAACCCCACCTCCAATCCCACCCTCCCACTCCTTTCCCTGCCTCTCATTCCACCGTTTGCAAAACCCTGCCCATGTCCCATCTCTGCCCCCTGCCCCCCTGGTCTCTTTTTGGGAGTCACTCAGCCTCCTTCCCTCCTCATTCCATTTTTTGCATAACCCTGTCCCCCTGTAGAAATAGCCTTGCCCCCCACATCCCTTCTCCCTGCCCCCTCCCCTTTCTGTCTCCCCCCCATGTGCTGTAAGACTGCAGGGCAGGTCTTTTGTCTGCTTTCTGGCAAGTTTATTTATATATATATTTTTTGCACTGTGATGCTTGAGGATGCCCTGAAATGGCATCTTAATTACCCTGATTACACCCGGAGAAGCCATTAATCCATGCTTAATAACACAAGGATGAATGGCTTCCCTGGCTTAATCTGTGTAATTAAGATGTGGTTTCCGGCTATGTGGCAAGCTGCAGGGAGGGGCGGGACTTTTGGGGCCCCTTGGCCAATCAGAGGTATGTGGGCAGGGAGGGGGTAGTGCTTTGCTCAGCTTGCAGAAATGGTGTCAGACCCTGCATTCTGCCTGCTAAATCAGTGGGGAGCTGCCTTGAATTTGGTAGTCCCTATTTATAGTCTTGTGATTTGTCATGGCACAGCAGCAACTCTTCCAAGATAAACTGAATATTTGTGACTAGCCTCTGTCAAATCTGTGTTTGTTTTTCACAACATAGCTTTTTTTCTTCCCAAATTAATTACTAAGGTGTTTTCAGTGTAAAGAAACTTATACTGGTAAGATAACTTCAAGTAAAGAAACCTAAACTAGTAAGATAACCTCAAGTTGTAATAGACTGACTTCAGAGTCAGTCAATATCCCTCTACACTTCTTAAAATTTCATATGAGCATCATGGCTTTTACTTGGCAATTAACTTACATTTGCATTCTGTTTTCATTATGGCCTATGCGTAAGCAATTACTTTATGCATGACAGTAGCAGGACACCTTTCTGCCCACCTGATATCACTATCTCTTCAACTGTTGTTATCTTGCAGTTGAAAGAAGGTCTGTGTAAAAAAGCTCATGCCTGCTGCAGCTGTTGTGGTCCCTTCATCAGCTGTGTCTTGCCAGGGTGCTACCAGTTTTCCCAAAGCAGATAGCACAGCTGCTATCTGCTTGCAGAACTTCAGTCTATAGTGTAGATAATATATTTGTTTATCTCCATTTTCATTATTGCTTGTACCTCACTATTTCTGGTTTTAAATTTTACTCACTCCACTGTCTTCCACACAGGTTATATTACAAGATGAATGCAGGACAGCTGTCCAGACCCATTGCATAAGGTAGCAGACTGAGATTGTGAAGACCCAAGTACTCTTTTAGCTCATTATTTCTTTGGTCAAGTTCTTCTTTGTACCCCTGATTCCTCTGTCATTGGTTGACTTGTCAAACAAAGAGTATAGGACTGTCTCCTTCTACTATGTGTTTGTATCTGATGAATATGAAACCATAAATGACTGAAGAATATTTCATAGTTTCATAGTTAGTAGGGTTGGAAGGGATCTGAGCAGATTATCAAGTCTGACCCCTTGCCATGGCAGGAAAGAGTACTGGGGTCAAATGACCCCAGCTGGGTGTTCATCTAGCCTCCTCTTAAAGATCCCCAGGGTAGGAGCAAGCACCACTTCTCTTGGAAGTTGGTTCCAGATCCTAGCCGCCCTGACCGTGAAGTAGCGCCTCCTGATATCTAGCCTAAATCTACCCTCTGCCAGCTTGTGACCATTATTCCTAGTCACTCATGGTAGTTCTTGGGGGAACAGGGACTCCCCCAGTGCCTGCTGGTCCCCCCTGACTAGTTTGTAAACAGCCACTAGATCCCCCCTCAGCCTTCTCTTGTGGAGGCTGAATAGGTTCAGGTCCCATAGCCTCTCTTCATAGGGCCTGCCCTGCTGCTCCCTGATCATGTGAGTGGCCCTCCTCTGGACCCTCTCCATGCTGTCCAAATCCGTCCTGAAGTATGGTGCCCAGAACTGGACACAGTACTCCAGTTGTGGCCTGACCATAGAGGGGGAGGATCACCTCCTTGGATCTGCTTGAGATGCATCTGTAGATGCATGACAAGGTGTGGTTGGCCTTCCTGACTGCATCCCCATACTGCCACCCATGTTCATCTTCGCATTAATGACGACTCCAAGATCCTTTTCCGCCTCTGTACTGACGAGAAGGGAGTTCCCCAGCCTGTAGGTATGGTGCTGGTTCTTCCTCCCCAGGTGCATCACCTTGCACTTGTCAGTGTTGAATCCCATCCTATTCTCATCCGCCCACCCTGTAACCTGTCTAGGTCTGATTGTAGCCTATTCCTTCCTTCTAGCGTGCCCACTTCCCCTGACATCTTAGTGTCATCAGCAAATTTGAACAGGGTGCTTTTTACCCCCTCATCCAAGTCATTGATTAAGATGTTGAACAGTGCGGACCCAAGGACTGAGCCCTGGGGGACCCCACTGCCCACATCCCTCCAAGTCAAAAATGACCCATCCACCACCACTCTCGGTGTGCGGCCCTCCAGTCAGTTGGCGACCCATTTGACTGCGTGGGTGTCAAAACCACAGTCCCCCAGCTTTTTAATGAGAATGGGGTGAGAGACAGTGTTGAAGGCCTTCTGAAAGTCCAGAAAGACTATGTCCAATGCTACCCCTGATCTAAGGATTTGGTGACCTGGTCCTAGAAGGCCACCAGGTTGGTCTGACAGGACCTGCCTCTAATGAACCTGTGTTGGTTGCCCCTAAGCATAATCTCACCTGCTGGCCCCTCATGGACATGTGCCAGAATAATTCTCTCAAAAAGCTTATCCAGGATTGAGGTAAGCCTATAGTTTCCCGGGTCCTCCTTCCTCCCCTTTTTGAAGATAGGAATCACATTGGCCCCCTTCCAGTCATCTGGCACCACACCAGAGCACCACAAGTGCTCGTAAAGCCATGTCAGGGGTCCCGCAATGACCTCAGCTAATTCCCTCAGTACTCTGGGGTGGAGATTGTCTGGACCAGCTGATTTGAATACATCCAGTCTGTAGCAGGGCACTAGGGTGCCTGTTACTGGCATTAGAGATTCAGGCTTAGCTGCCAGACAACAGGGCAGCACAGCTGGGGGTTGCTGAGGCAACGGATTGGGTCAGCTGACTGAAAGGGGGCAGGGCCTGGTCTTTATAAGCAGTCAGGCTGAGGCCAGGAGGCAGTTCCCTTCTGACAGGCTGAGAAGCAGGAGCTCTGCTGCAGAACAGAGCAAGGGAGGGCTGCCTGAGTGCTTGAGCGTCTGCTTGACATATGGGATGGAAAGGCCTCTGACAAGGAGGCTCAAAGGAGAGCCAGGGTGGCATGGAATGTTATAGCCGGTAGGCTGATTTTGGGTTATGGCCAGTTGGCCTGGCTTTGAGTTTTCTGTTTTGGGTATGATGTTACACCGGAGGACTGGGTGAGGCTGTAGGGGTTGGAGGAGGCCTCAGGGGAGATCCCCAATAGTGTGGGGGTTTCCCAGTTGCCCTGAGAGGGCACCGCATTCAGGTGCCAGAGGCAAGGCGTGGCAGTTTTGTGCTGGAGTGGTGCTGCGTTTGGGGTGTTGTGACCCCAGCCCTGTGAGGGCGGTATTTGGTAAAGCCCAGTGGGGCGAAAGACCCAGAAGAAGGGTCAGGGGGCCAGGCATGGCCAGAAGCCACCTGAGCCCCAAGCGCGAGGCATAGGCCCCAGTGGGGGCGAGAGCATGAAAAGGCGCAGGGAGTGCGAGAAGCGCGAGGCGTAGGCCCCAGAGAGGGCTAGAGCACGAAAGACACAAGTGAGGCCCCAGTGAGGGCAAGAGTGCGAAAAGGCATGGGGAGCGCGAGGCATAGGCCCCAGTGAGGGCGAGAGTGTGAAAAGGCATGGGGAGCGCGAGGCATAGGCCCCAATAGGGGTGAGAGCGCGAAAGGCACAGTGAGCGCGAGAAGCACGAACATAGGTCCCAGGGAGGGCGAGCGTGAGAAGCGCGAGGCATAGGCCCCAGAGAGGGCAGGGGAGCGCGGGAAGTGCGAAGCATAGGCCCCAGTGCGGGCGAGCATATTGGGCAAACGCCAGAAGGAAGGGGTGGGCCTATCAAGAAGCCCCCGAAGAAGGGCGGGCGTTCGATTAGGAGCCCGGAGAAGGGCGGGCGCGCGATTAGGAGCCCGGAGAAGGGCGGGCGCGCGATTAGGAGCCCGGAGAAGGCGCGTATACAAGTGGGACACCCCGGAGAGGGAGTGTGCATTGACAGATACACGGAGAGGCCCCGGGAGAGGGCATGTGCATTATGTATACAGAGAGAAGGCCCCGGAGAAGGGCGCGTACAGAGAGAAGGCCCCGGAGAAGGGCGCGTACAGAGAGAAGGCCCTGGAGAAGGGCGGGCGCGCGACTGGTAGCCTGGGAGGGGCGAGCCTAGGGAGGAGGCCCGAAAGGGGCGAGCCTGGTGAGGGTCTCAGAGAGGGTGTGTACATGGCTGGACACCCGGGGTGGGGCAAGCACATGAGCGAAACACCAGAAGGGACCACCAAGTAGAGAGTGTAGACAAGAGAACGTCCAGAACACCTGCAAGGCTTGGGGCGTGGTATTGGGGTAGAAGGAGCCACGCGATGCCCATAGGGCTGAGGGCACCAGTGTCCAGGTGAAGGGGGAAGAACCAGAGGGGCAAGGACCCCAGGGTCAAGGGGTCCAGTGAAGGCAGCCTCCCTTTTGTATTTTTCAACAAGTCGTGGTGGGCGAGAAAGAGAGTGCGTTTGAGACCTGACTTGGCACTGTAGGGGTGCCGGGAGAGATCACGGCCGCTTCTCGGCCCCGCCCAATGACACAGTCCCTCCAGAAGTTCCCTAACTAGTTCCTCACTAACCCTTGGCCTAAGTGTGCTTCCCCGGGGCCTGAGGGTGCCCAGTGGGGGGGCTGTTCCGGTCCCTGCTTAGGAAAATGGAGGCAAAGAAGTCGTTAAATAGGCTAGCTTTGTCATCTGGTGTGATGACCAAATTTCCTAGTGTGTCTTGCAGGGGCCTCTTGTTACCCGGAACCTTCTTTTTGCCCCCTATGTATTTAAAAAAGGACGTCTTGTTGTCCTTGATCAGGAAAGCTAGTCCCAGTTCCGTCTCCGCCTTGGCCTTCCTGACTGCCCCCCTGCATCCCCGAGCAACCGCAGTATAGTCCTCCCTGGTGATGGCCCCTCCCTTCCATTGGGTGTGCGCCTCCCTTTTAGCTAGGAGACATTCCCAGATGCTTTTGATGAGCCATGGGGCTTTTGCGCCCTCTTGCCCCCTTTAATCCATGTTGGGATTACTTCCCTTTGGGCTTGGAGGATCGTCTCCTTAAGGAGTGACTACTCTTCTTGGACACCTGGCTCCCCCCCCCGGGACCTCAGTGCTTCCCCAACTATTCACCTTAGCTGATTGAAGTCCGCCCTCCTGAAATCTAGGGCTGCTGCCTTGCTGCAGGCCTTTGCTGCCTTGCGCTGGATGGTGAATTCCAGCAGGCGATGATTGCTGTCATCCAGGTGGTCGAGCACCCGCAGCCCCCTCACCAGGTCATCACCCGTGGCCAGCACCAGGTCCAACAAGGCGTCAGTGGGGCTGTGCACCTCCTGGGTTAGATGGAGGTCCTGCATTCTGGCTAGGAACCTAAGTGAGTGGTCAGACCTGGCTGACTGCTCCTCCTTGCAGTGCTGCCTATCTGTTTTCCTAATCCAAGCCTGTGTTTCTTTTTTATCCCAAATTCTCAGTGAAGGATGTTCGAATTTTGGTAGTGTGATCCATTTTATGGCTTAGAGGCATCCAATGAGAAATGCCTCTTTCTGGGTTTCTATGTAGTCACACCAAAGATAAATCTGGCCCAATAGTTCCACGATGGATTAGAAATATGTTGTAAGCATGGTGCGAGTACACAGCAATAACTGGTACATCTCTCCTGTAACAGACTCCCCTCTGATCAAGCAGTGAGGTGCCTGATGGGAAGCATCTAGTTGCAGAATGATGTAATGTAACGTACAGCATCTACACTACAACTCCTAGATAGCAATGTGCCAGCAGAGGAAAGTACAGTTTTAATGTTGCACTGACTTAAAACATTATTTCTGGCCAGTTTTACAAGCCAAAATAGATATTTCAATTTAAAGGAACATCAAAATGTTTCACTTCTGATTATAAATGCCAGCATTTTGGAACTCCTTTGTTCCATAAACAATTTGGATATGATGATATTTCTCTCCGCCCCCACCTGCAATCCCCATTTTGTAATGAAAAGTAATAATGAAATATTGGAGTCCCCCCTGAAAGAAATTTCCAGTAACTTCTCTCAGTTCTGTTGTGCAATGAGCAGAACCATGAAGTATCCAATCCAACAAAGCATGAGAGTAATCTCATTGAATTTAATAAAGTACATATGTGTATTTTTGGATCAGAACCTGTATTGTCTTTGTACTTGTAAACCTGCTTTGAGACAGGTATCTCTGTCGATTGATAATATCTAATAAGCTGTGGAGATATATATAATTACATATCTATATAGATATATATATAGATATAGATATATATAGATAGATAGATAGATTTACTTAGACTTTTCAAGAAGTTAACTGAATGCTTGTAGAATGCAGAACAGCAACAGCAGTCCCATCTACTCTTTACTCATTAAGTTTAATTCTGTGTTACAAAGGTATTTGTAATGTACACATAGCACCATGGTATCTAGATGCTAATTAAACTCCAAGAAGGTGAGCACAATAACTTCTCCTTGTAAATATCATTGAGTTATAACTTTTTTTTCTCACCCTCTCCCTGCCCCCACAAGCCCAATTTGCTGTTGAGAAAAGGCAGCTGCTAAGGTGAGTTTGGTGCATTGCTTTGAGCATGATGAGTCAAAATGTTTTATTTGATCCTTGGTAGAAGCTGATAACAAAGCTGAGTCATCTGCATCTAGAAGCCACATTCTTGATGTTTTTAACTTTATCCATTGGAGTAGGTGGCTATCTTGACAGTGCATGATCTTGGCGAGATAAGCTACTGAGATGGACAGAGCTCACTCCATCAAGGACCTGAAAAATTATAATCAGGGACTCTGACTGGGACTTACTCTTTGCTAGGTAAAGGAAGGAGAGCACTGGGGTAATATGTTCCCATTGACTTGTGCTTCAGAGATGTGCACCTGCATGTTAAACTATGAGGAATATTCAGTGTAGATTGTTCACTGTCATCTAATGTCTATGAAATCTATGAAATCCCAGCAGCAGTGCACTGTTACAATTCTTGAGCCTGAAGGAAATAAACACACCTTCAGTGTTATAGCAGGACTCTTATTTGAGTCCCAGTCCCCCAGTGCTGAGACTGCTAACGAAGGTGCTAGTTAATGAATCTTGGCAAAAACAGTTTCTTGCAGTTCTGTTCAAAGACACTTTTCAAATTGCTTACACTCTAATAAAAGAAACTATAATCCAAGACAGTTCATATTTATTTATTTATTAATTTAGCAAAAGAAGTCTCAGGTCAGGTTTTATAAGGAACTGAGAAAAATCTCCTTGTGGGTTTTTTGTGTTTTTTTCTTCTTTTAAAGAATTAAGTCAATTGGAATTTCTTGCTAAGCAAACAGAATGTAAGGAATAACTCAAAGCACACTGCCCTGAGGAGACAACCACACACAAGTTGTCAGAGCCCAAGAAATGTAATCATCTCAGCCTGATCCTGAGAAACCTTCCTGCAGACTTTCTACAAGGTTCATAGGTTCATAGATACTAGGCTCGGAAGGGACCTCAACAGATCACCGAGTCCGACCCCCTCCCTAGGCAGGAAAGAGCGCTGGGTGTCATAAGAATACATATCCTTTCAGGGTTAGGCCCAGAAGGTACTCAATATATTAGATGGACTTGTGGATTTTATTTTACATTCTCAAATTGTCACCTTCCCAAACGTGCTTTGCTTATATTAACCCAGAGCTGCTATACTCGCAAATGCCTGCTTAAATTTGCCTTCACATCATAAAATATAGCTGAAAGAAAACAAACTATATATGTAATCCTTGGAGTATATATACAAAGACTTCATCCTGTGCCAAAGAAAAATTAAAATAACCCATTCTTAATTGGTCTCTCTTATCCTTCTTTCAGTTTGAATTTAGAGAGGTTAAAAATGCCATACAACTTTACCCAAACCAAAGACTTCCTCTGAGCTCTCCTCCACAGTCTTAATGCTGTTATGCAACTGTGCTGTTCATTACTAATAATATTTTGGAAAGGCAAATAAAATGGCTTAAAAGTAAACTTTAGTGTTATTATTTGTTAAAATCAGATGTAGGGATTCCTGGGTCAGCGGCCCAGTCACTTGCTACTAGGGGGCAGGCTTATCCCTTTCATAAACTCAGTTTTAAAACTAGGAAATTTTGAACGAGTAAGCCTTGGGGCATTTATACACATACTTTTTTGTCCTGTGATGTCCTGGAGATCTGCCACTTCAGAGCAGACTCAATTAATCTGAGGAAGAACCAGCAGCATACCTACAGGCTGGGGAATTCCCTTCTTGTCAGTGCAGAGGCAGAAAAGGATCTTGGTGTCACTATTGACTCCAAGATAAACATGGGTTGCTAATGAGGGGACGCAGTCAGGACAGGCTAACCACGTGCCATGCATCATGAGCAGGTCCAAGGAGGTGATCCTCCCCTCTATGCAGCACTGGTCAGGCCACAGCTGGAGTACTGCCTCCAGTTCTGGGCGCAGCACTTCAGGAGGGATGTGGACAACATGGAGAGGGTCCAGAGGAGGGCCACTCGCATGATCAGGAGGCAGCCGGGCAGGCCCTACGAAGAGAGGCTACGGGACCTGAACCTGTTCAGCCTCCACAAGAGAAGGCTGAGGGGGGATCTAGTGGCCTGTTATAAACTAGTCAGAGGGGACCAGCAGGCATTGGGAGAGTCCCCGTTCCCCCGAGTGCTACCAGGAGTGACTAGAAATAACAGTCACAAGCTGGCAGAGGGTAGATTTAGGCTAGACATCAGGAGGCGCTACTTCACTGTCAGGGTGGCTAGGGTCTGGAACCAACTTCCAAGAGAAGTGGTGCTGGCTCCTACCGTGGGGGTCTTCAAAAGAAAGCTAGAAAATCACCCTGCCAGGGTCAGTTGACCCCAGCATCCTTTCCTGCCCATGGCAGGGGGTCGGACTTGATGATCTGCTCAGGTTCCTTCTGACGCTACCTGCTATGAAACTGAAACTATGAATTGAGTCTGCTCTGCATGTGAGCTGAGGCGAACTGCACTGTTTAACATACAATTCTATAAGTGGTGAAATGTGTGTCAGCATGCAGAAAATGGTGGTGGTGCACTTTTGAGCTAAAGCATCCCTGATTTGTTTTAGTTCAAAAGTGCACCGCCATAATTTTCTCAGCGCTGATGTGCATTTCACTGCTTATACAACTGCAAGAGTCGCAGTGCCGGGTGCTTGGGCTGTGATGCTTGAAAGTGTAAAAATGCTGCAAGGTGCAACACTGGTGCAACCTTCTGCCTGACTTCAGAATAGCAAGGCTAAAAAACTACCTGTCTCTACTCCTGATGTAATTAGAGAGCAATTGCATCTTTGTTCAGCTTTTGTTTTACTAGGTTAAATAGGCCAAGTTTAACTTTTGCCCACCCCCACTTCCATTTTTCTGAACATCCTAGTAGCCCAGGAATGGGCAATTATTTGGGCTAGAGGGCCACTTAAGATGTTTTGGTGAGCTGTTATGGGTGGGGGTGGGGGTGGTGCTGACCTGTCTTGGTGAGGCGGATGGAGGGGTGCTATTGATCTTATCCAGCCCTGGCCATCTGCCCCTGCACCTGTTTATCCCAGCAATGGGCACTGGTTCCACGGGCAGGGGATGTGGGGAATGTATCATGACTCTGTCCCAGGCCCTGGCACTGGCCCTGTGCTCTCACCACCCTGTGATCCTGGCCCTAACCCCCACTCATGTATCAGAATTCCAAATCAGACAGGTTTCCAGAGGTTTCGCTAGTGCGTTTTATGGTCTAGTTATACCTCTTAATTCGATGCACTGGAAAGGTTTCTCCCAGTATATCTTAGAAACTTATTTGCTGTTCTAGGCTGCGTCCACACGTGTAGTTTGTGGCACCACAAATCGCATGCCTTGCATGTTAAACTGTGCATTGCACTGCTAATTTGAAGCATGGTGGCGGAATTTGCCACCCACATTTCCTGGGAGCAACAAAAAGCCCCAATTAAAAAAAATGGCAAAGCACACAAAAGTAGCAGGCACCCAGACACACGTAGAGTTCTGGAGCCCACGTGCGATGTGGAGCCCGCACTGAGGCACACTGCATCCCAGTCAGCAGCTTTATGGCTATCTGTTTTGTAGTGTGCCTTGAGACGGGGAGCAGGCAGACCTGGGCTAGCTGCTCCCTCATCTCTATGTGCTGGTCCTCAGATGGCTGGGGTGCAGAGTGCCTCAGCACAGGGGCTGGATTCCAGCTACTCCCACACTGAGGCACCTTGTTCCCTGCCAGTCCTCTCTACATCCCATGGAGTCCAGCTAGGAGCTGGGAGGAGCTGGGCACAGGCTGTTTGACCAAAAAGGGACAATTGTCCCTCAACAAAGTGCACATGCAGTGGCGTGCACTGAGGCACAAAGTAGCGGCACAAATTTGTGGTTCTACTATCTGTGCAGCTGTAAACACACACCCCTGCTCATCTGGATGCGGCCCTAGTGACCATATCAGATTGAAGGCTTTTGGTCATCCTATGTTCAACCAATAAACCCAAATTTTTGTCCTCTCCAGTTATTTTTAACTGATGAGTTTCTTTTTGCACTTCATACTATTGAAGTTCAACCCATTTCTATTACTTGTTTCCCCAGCATCCTCCAGTTCTTCCTTTTTGCTATTCTGACCCTCCTTATTTCTGAAGATCACCAGCAAATTTCATTAATATATTCCCACCACTAGTGTCATGGACATTAACAAAAGAATTAAGATTGTTCCGACACTGTTCTCAAAAAGCCTCTGCTATTAACATTATCTCAGCTCAATACGTTCACCACAACCAACTGTCTCCACTTTAGCCAGTTCCACATTACAATTAATATATTCCCATTTTTTCTAGTATAATGTATCAAGTACAGGTGTATCAAATGCTTTACTGAAAACCAGATAGATTGGATTGACTGGGTTTCTTCTGTCTAGAAAATTATTTATTTTATCAGAGAAAAGTCATTCTAACTGTATCTTTGTTAAATCCATTACATGTTATCCCATTTTCTACTCACCTCCCTCTCTCATTAGTTCTTTCCTTTAACATTTTCTCAGAGTTGTGCATGCTATTAAGGTCAGATTAACGGACCTGTAGCTGCCTTGATTGCTTCTTTCCCACTTTGTCCTAATCCAATCTGCTGGTTGTGGCAAAATCACCCCTCACTAGACCTTTCCAGCCATTTTTTTAATTTAATCTTGAATATCGATATTTCCATTTCCATCCATTCATTCCCACTTGGCATCCTGTCTTTGTCCCTGTGTTAAACATCATCATCCATTTTGAAAATTGAGGTAGAGTATTCTCTTTTAGTTTTTGGCCCTATCTAGATTATGAGTAATCTCAGCCCTATCAACATTGCTCAACTACTCTTTTCTTGTTCTCTTTATATCTCTATGGCTGTTCAACCTTTTGCTATTTGTCTACATCTCCTTTGCAAGGTCTAACTCATAACTTGACTTTTGGCAAACCTTGCTTTGTCCCTACGCTTTTTCACCTCTAAGGCAGTTTTCTTTGCTGAGCTGTTTTAATTCTTTGCAGTCTTTCCCTTTATGCCACATCTCCTTTTGAATTAGTTATTCATCCACTCAAGTCTGGATCCTTTCCCTCTCAGTTTTTCACCTGAGCATAGCCCAGTGGTTCCCAAACAGTGGGTCACAACCCAAAATGGGGTCACAACATCCGTGGTTGAGGTTGTGTGATTTCTTCATCCACAATGCAGGGCTGCAACAGGGCTGGACCAGCTCCAGGCAGGAGCCACCTTCTCAGCCTCTGTCCCCTCCCCTGTGCGTGACACTCCCTTCCACACCACGTCCTGCCAGTTGAGCTGTGAAGCCCCGGGGGGGGGAGGGGCAGCAGGGCAGGGAGCCCCAAGTCTGCAGCAGGCGGCCTGCATCCTGCCCACCCATAGGCTCTGCTCCGGTCATGCTGCCCACAGGGGAAGGGACAGATGGAGGCTGGGGACAGGATCTGGGCTCCACACTCCACTCTGACTGCAGCAGTTCCCATCTCCTGCAGGTGGCAACCAGGGTGTGGGTGCTGCTGCGGGGCAGGGGGCTGTGGGCCCTGGCTCTGGGGCACCTGGAGGGAGTGGGGGGCTGCAGGTTGGGAGGGAGAGGCACTGGCAGGGCCAGGGGGCTGTGGGTTGGGAGTGAAGGACACCTGGTGGGGTGAGGGGCTAGAGGTTAGGAGTGAGGGGCCATTCTGAGGAAATGGGGTCATAAGGAAAAGCTTGGGAAGCACTGGCATAGGCTTCAAGTCCCAGATGGTCTTTTTTGCAATTGTAACAAGAAATCCCTTGTCTCCTCCATATTTTTGTCCTCCTCTTCAGCCCAGTAAGGGACTCCATTCATTTCTCTGAAATTTACATTCGTCAAAATCAAGAACATACATAAACTTACCTTTGATTTTTTTTTTTTCAATTTTTAATTTAAACTGAATCAAGTCATGTTCACCTGATCCAAAGCGATTTTGTATGACTGGATATGATATATCTTGCTACTTACCAAAATGGAATGCACCATATCTCCCTTGATCTGATCTGATGTACTATTTTTGAAACCCAATATATTGCGCAGAGGTGGAACAGAGCAGCTGGGCACTTGAGGCAGCTGTGACACATGGAGGGAGTGGTGAATTCTGACCACCACTGTCCTGCTGGAGCGGGAGTACGGTTGCAATGGCAGCTGCTGTTTCTCTGATGCCTGCTTCCACTTCACTGCAGAGCTGCTGCCTGGGGCTACTACCCATCTCCCCACCACAGTTATGCTACTAATAGCATACCTGGAATTCATATACACTTATATTTCAGTGGCAATTCTATTTCACTGATGACTAAAAGATTGGGCCCAAACTTGTAATGTGTCTTTCTTCACCCTGCTTATACAAAGGGCCAAGTTACTCTTATGATTCATGGTGTTATTGAATATTTAATGCAGAACAAATCCATATTCTCTATAGAGTGCCTTGGCAGAAATACTTTCAGCAGTTCTGCAGGGAAGAGGGTAGATGAGATAGGGAACTAATACAGGGTGTCTCAACAAAAAAAGAAAAAAGAAAAAAAAGAAAGAAAATATGCACACTTCATCCAGATATAGCAAGAATGTCCAGGGCCATTTTGCTCAACAGTGATGATTCTTTACCATTTCAACACTTTCTTTCCATCAACAAATAACACTCACTTCCCACATGTTGATAACTGAACTGAATGACAGGACGCAGCTGATCACAGCTCTTTCTATATGTCTCTATTTCTGACAACGAGTGTGTATACAATTTATACTTGTGTGAGATGAGTGTGAGATATCCTATACTTACTATGAGGTTCTCACCTTGCATTAAATGAATGTATTGAGATGAATGTGGCAATACTAAGGCTGTGGAGATTTCACCGGCTGTTCCACAGCCCAGGAATAGTTAGTTTTTTAGACCTCCCTGTCCTGAAGCTGCTCTGTAGCTCAGATGGTCAGAATTTTTTTTTTAACTCAAAGCATTTATACATTTATTTCAGTTCTCAATTTTGTTGAAAATGACACCTAGAATTTTTTTTTTGTAAATTTTGTTTTGAGAGTCAGAATGAAACGTTTAGGTATTTGTTGTTATTGTTGCTTGTTTCGAAACACTTTTTGAAGCAACATTCACTGTTTTTAAATTTTAAAAAAATTGATCAAGCCATATTGATATTAATATCAATTATATTAATATCAATTAATATTATAACTTCATAATATTAGTAACTTGAAATGACTGTTAAAGTAAAATCTTTAGTTTTACAAAACTAAAAATACATTTTCAAGTTGCTTTACTGTTGTAAAACAAAAATTGTACAAAATTTGTTTGGGGTTAAGCCTCTAGATGGATAGGAATAGAAATTATATGTGATCATCAGGGATCCTGGTTTTCTCTGATTGAAAAAAAAAATTCCCAATTTTCAGATTAAAAAAATTATCTCTGAATCCACATTTTTCCATGAAAAAATGGAATATATACAGGGTGGCTCAAGAATTGTAACACTACACTGCTACTGGGATGACAGTGAGTGATCTATATATGGGGTATTTCATTTTAATCATGGAAATATGTGGATTTGGGGTTAATTTTTTACATCTGAAAATTGGGGATTTTAAAATTTTTTATCAGAGAAAACCAGGATCCCTGCTGATCAGAAACCGGTTCAAGTCTGTAACACAACAGAAGTTCAGTGGACATAAACTACTTTCAAAATGGCCAAAACTGGTTTAAGATAAACCTGGATGGATGTAATATCAGACTTAACTGATTTAGGTTAAATTAGAACTTCTGTCCCACATCCCCTCCAGATTCAAGTTAACTCACAGTCTTTCAGCACCCTATGCTGCTTTGCACCTCCCCTGCAAATGCCCCTGTCAGGGTGGTTGGGCTAGCCTTGGCCCAAGCTGTCTGTTCCAGCTCTAGTGTCCCCCGGCTTCTGGCCTGGGTTACTGCAGGCACGTGGTTGCATTTCCGGAATCAAAAGTGAATGTCTGTTCATTTCCTTATCAGTTCAATCTATGCAGCTGAGACTAACCTGCAATGATAGAATCAATTCAGCCCTGGGCTTTTTGACTGTCTATACTTAGCCTAAAAGAACAATGTAAGTGAGTAGTGAAATTCAAACTTTGAACTAGCATCAGGACCTATAACAAAATAGCTACATATATTCACAAATACATCCTAAAAACGGGACAAACAACTATATTATTTGAATGTTGTAATATGCAGCTAAATGATGAAAAAGGTCAGAGCTGAAATATGTCTGCATTCTTAATGCATTTGTCACAAGGAACAGCTAGACACTGTGGAAGTGCTGTGTTCTCACAAATGTTATTGAAGGCATGGAAAGTGAAAGATGGAAGGTTCCTCATAGGACTGGGTCCCACATAAATTCCTTTTTTTGTGAAGTGCGTGTACACACACACACACACACACACACACACACACACACGCTTCCCTCACTCCCCACACAGTTAGCTGTGTTAATCTGAAGTCAGCAGAAGGCAGTCTTATCCTTATGTTTGATATCATGCAGCTTCAAGCAAACAACCAAGCATACTTTGCCTCTGGTTCCCAGTCACTTGCAATGCCTGCACTGATTGGGTTTCAAAGATTAACGCTAGGGCCATGAAGCAGTACTGTAACTGGCTAGAAAATCATGCAGATTGTATCACCTCATGATTGATAATGTCATCAATCTATATCAAGGGTGGTCAATCTCTGGCCTGTGGGCCAAACATAGCATACAGAGCCTTTTTAACTGGCCCATGGGGCTCCCCATGGGTCCAGAAATTTGGTGGCCGGGGAGCAGTGGCCATTAATACAGTCTGTACCTGTCTGTGCCAGACCAGTAAGTACTGTGTAGCTTGAGACCATGCTAAGCAGGTTTGATCCCTGCTTGTGCTGACATGCTGGTACAGTGAGCATTTTTCCCTTGGGAGGTCTTGTTTCACTCACCTGCCATGTCTTTATTTTAAGGGAATATTTTGGAGGTTCCTCATATGTTATGGACCACCCTAGGGCATGCTCAGCATAGGTGCTTCTTGGGGCTCCTCTTTCCCCACACCCTATCCATACACCAACCATGGCTTGCCAGCTGAATGGTTCTTGATGTTTTGAGTTATCCATAATTAGCCAGGTTAGATGTTTTTCCCCCCTTTAACAGGTGTCTTGATACAAAGGGACATCCCTTTGTGGGCTTTGTGACCAGATTAATCTGAATCAAGGACTACACTCACCTTTCAACAAAGATTCCTCATACCTTTGAGGTAGTCCAGTTACATAACATATATAATTAATTGGATTGTCCCAGAGATAGTACGAATGAAAATGTTTTTCACTAGTTCATCCCAATTCAGGGGAGTGGCTCTCCTGCCCCTAGGTGTTGGTCCAGTCCCAGGCCTTTCCTGGCCAGCTCAATCAAAGGAAAAATAAATGTGATAGTGGAGCAGAAATAAAGGCCAAAAAAAACCAAGAAAAGAGAGGTGGCAATGCTTCTGCTTCACTCATGTATCCTTCTGTTTATGTCCATGTGCTGAGTCCCAGAGCCTTCTTTTTCCAGGTGGCCCTGGCACTGGGAAGGTTGAGATACCATCCCCCTCTCCCCTTGTTTATCCCTACTGTGAAACTGGCCTGGTGCTTTGCTGGTTGTGCCAAATTGGAGTTTGCAGCAGGAGTGTTGCTCTGTGCTCTCTTGCCGTGCTGCTCTGTGTGGACTCTTGTAGCCAGTTCATGTCATGCCTCCACACCTCCCCAGCTTCAGTGAGCAAGTATTTAAAAACCACATGGTGGCACTGCTTGCTGCTCTACAACTGTCATTCTTGCACCTGCATCAAGTAAGTATTTTTCAATTCCAGCCCTTACCAGGTATTTATTTCAATGTTTTGAGTCCCTCTGATACCACCCAGACCCTTCCCATGGGATCTCCAGTCCCTGGGACCACCCACACTGTGACACAGTCACTCTCCCCACCTGCCAAATTCTGTAATCCCAAGCTCTACATGGCTGGTCAGACCTTAGCCACACCCCATTCTCCCATAGGGCCAGGCCACACCACCTCCCACACTTCTGGATCAGAGCCAGACCACATCTCCTTCCTCCTCAGGTTGGGGCTGTGCTTCATCCCCTTCCCCCATAGGACTGGGTCAAGCTTTTTTCCCCTGCAGGGCCACATTGGGGATTACCCGCCCCATGCTCCCACCCTCCTCCATGAGGCCAGCTGGTGCATACAGTGCCTAGGTTCCAGATAGGGACCACTAGTTGGATCCAGTGTGTGGATGGATCAGGTACCATCCATCTGACTTGGTGGGGAAAAAGGTTGAGCACCACTCATCTACGTAATTTGCTAATCATGTCTTACATGTTGGATTAGCTTTTGAGTAGACTTCAGAATAATTCGTTAACTAGAGTACCTCACGTAGACTAGCTCAGAAATGATAAAAGCCTGCACCTATATTATTTCTTAATAGAGGTGGCAAGGCCCTTTTGAACACGCTTGGATGTTTAGGGAAAAAATCTAGCCATCCATAAAGACCACTAAAATGTACTTTGTTTTAAAGACATCAGATGACTAATTCCAAACTGGTGCCAAACTCTTGAAATGCTTCATTCCTTACATCAGCATCACTTCATTCTTATCCAGACTGAATTTAAGCCAGTTGACTTTCTTCCAGGAACCTATCTTTCTCAAGTGCTGAGACATCTGATGGATGCCATTGCCTATAACGAAAGAGAACAAGGTATAGTTAACATGCGGCATCCCCCTTTTATATGTGTGTGTCTGAAGTGGACTGGGGGAGAGAGTTCCTCTGTTTTCTCATGTGCACTGAAAAGGAATGAGCACCATAATTAAGAGGGTTTAGTGGGGTAAAGAAGCAGCTGTTTTTTGGGATCCATTAAGTAAAGGCAGGAGAGTCCAGTGCTAAGCTGGGGCTTGAGAGATCTGTGTACAGCTCTCTGTATTGTGTGATACTAAGCAAGTCACTTTATGTCTTTGTGGGTCTGTTTCTTAAAAGGGCACTTTCCTCCATCCCCCTCCAACAGGAAAGGAAAGATGAATGTCATAATAAATACATTAGAAGTAAGATGTTTGGATACATCAACTATCTGAGGACTGCAGAAATGGCTATAGATAAAGAAAACTGAGTAAAACTAATTCAGGGTTCTGTTTTAACAGGCGCTGAGCACTTGGCCATGACTCAGGAAAGCACTTAGGCATGTGCTCAGTCTTAATCATATGAGTTACTGTGTTGTCATCAATAGATACTGTGGTCTTGCTGCAACACATTTTCATCTGGTGGGTCTCATTGATCAGCCTTCTTGGTTGACTGTGTTGACTGAATCTGTTAACCTTATATAACTTTCAGTATTTTATGAACAATATAACCATATTGCATTATGATGATTCATTCACTGTAAACTGTTTGATGTTTAGCTTCTGATTTACTATAGGACTGAGGTCAACCAAAGATGTCCATGCTTACAAGTAGCTTCAGTAATAAAGAGTCAGTTTTTAATTATAGCACCACAAGTGTTCCCTTGTGGAGTAAGTTTAGCAATGTGTGCAACACACAGTGTCAGACTCTGGCCCTGTTATGCTTGGGCATTATCCTCAACTGTTTGATATTAGAGAATATTTGACAACTTTACTATGCAACATTTTTCATGAACTTCCTGTCTTTGATGTTCTTAATATGCTACTTCAGCCTCAACCAAAACATTAATTTTTGATCTGTGTTTCTATTGAAGAGCTGAATTTTTTAATTAACATCAAACACATAGTCTTTCCAGTGTGCTTTTACATACTGTCCATGAAATCCAGCTGGTAGTTAGTTTTAACATTAACTGTTTCCGTTTTACATTCTAACGTGTTCCCCTTTCTGCATGTTCACATGCATGCTACTTTTCCCTTTGTACCTTTTTATCATGTAAAATTCTCCCTTTGCGTTCAGACCATTATAAGAATTCCAAATGTATTACAGTCTATTACGTCTCCATTTTTCAAAGAGGACAATAATTTCCCACCAACATCAAAGCAAATTTGACTGATTTATTTTATCTTCAGAACGGGAAGCTTTAGTTTATTTTCCCACTGGAATTCATTTACTAAACAGTGCTGTAAATGTGAATCTACACTCCAGCCACTCTTAAAGAAAATAGTTGAAATTTTTAGTTTGGTGACTTCATTGCACTGGAGAAACTCAAGCAGAGTTGCACATGTGGTTTTTCACAGAATTGATTTAATTTATTTTGTGTGTGTCCTAATTGCTTTTAAATATTAGCCTTGAGAGAGACAGAAGGGTTAGCTTAGAACAAACAACCACATACTTACCATATTTTCCTGCATTACAGGCTTATTTTCACAGCAAAACATGAGGCTTCCATGATAAATGCTTGATAAGCAGAGGTCCTAGTTTTTCATGGTACTCCCCCGACATTTTCCAATAAAAACCCATAAAAATCTGCATTTTTCTGTGGTGAGCCCCCCCCCATACTGATTACCCCACTGATTGGCTGAGAGGGTTGCCCTGCCCCTTGCTGCTGATTGGTGGAGAGGGGCAGCCCTCTCAGCCAATTAGTGGCAGAGGGAGGATGGGGTGGTCATCATCTTGGCTGCTTCCATGTGTTCCAGGGTCTTCTTCCCAGCCACTATCTCCCTGCACCTCCTGCCCCCCGCCCCCATCCAGGAGGCTGTCACAGTGACCGTGAGAATTGCTGGCTCCCACTGGAGAGCCAGTCTTTTATTTCCAATAAGTTTTTAGTTTATTTTTCTCGCAATTATAAAGATTCTCTGCAATAACACAAATTCTGCGTTTTTCTGTGGCAAATGGATTTCTAGGATCCCTAGTGATAAGTGCTTTATTATATATTTGCTCTGCACTTTATTATATAGAACTCTTTATTATATATAACTGCACTGACTGTATAAGGCCAAATGATTTAAACATCCTTTATTTGACACCAGCTCTAAGAAATATTAGGAATGCCAGTGTTTTAACATTTTGCCATGCTGAGAAATGGACTTTCATCATTCTTCTTCATGGCCTCTCTCCATAATTACTTAAATTTGTTGATGACTAGCTTTCAGTTTCCTGTTCCCCGGTAAATTTGAACTGGAAAATTGACTTGTCCTAAAAATTGCGTAAGTCATCCTGTGGATCACAGGCTGGATCCAACCTGTGAAGCCTTTGGATCTGGCCTGCAGACATGGGGCTTCAGTGGTGTTGGGTGGTTGGGAAGCCCTCCACAGGCTGCAGTGGGGAAAAGTGCTGGCAGCAACAGCATCAGGCACTCTTCCTGTGTTGCTGCTCATGTGCCTCTGATCAGAGGTAGGTCATTCCAGCCTGTAACCAGAAAAGTTTGCGTATTCTTGATATAAGGGATTCTGCATCCAGTAGCTTGTACAAAGCATCCTGTTCTCAGCACTTTGAATCAGGTTTAACTCCAAAATCAACTTGACAAAGTGTTAAAACAAGAGTATTCTGTTTTTTTGTTTATATCTGGCATTAATAAATATCAAAGAAGACTGCACTGTTACATTGTTAGCTCTGATGCTGCAGGCCATGCTCTTGGAAGACAATGCACACAGTGGCAAACAGCTTGCTTTCAAAATTCTGGCATAATGTGGGTGCAAGTGGTACAGAATGACAACAACTTCATATAGTTCCCTGTTTTCTTTTGTTTTTTACAGTAGGTTTGCCCTATATACACATACTGTTTTATTTTAGAAGCTGTATAAGGGCCTTGTTCCACATATTGCTTTGAGCTGCTTAAATATTGATCAGCATTAATGCTAGCTAGAGTTTAAAACAGTTACACCTGAAAGCTAAAAACCTTCTCTGACACTCCCCTACCTGCACAGCTTTGACTTCCCCTAGAGGGATGGCAAACAGGGGGGCTGACTAGGAGCTACAGCTGCGAGTTGCAGCTACAGGGCTGGTGAGCCAGGACAGGCTTCAATCCCTGAAAAGTGGGCTGCGGGTGGTGGGAATTTGAAGCTGGGAGGTGGAGAGTTAATGGAATGAGCTTGGGTAATGCAATGGGAGAGGGAAAGGAAAGGAGGTGGGGGAAGGGTGCTGAAAGTCAGCCACTGAATGATAAAATAAAAAGTAGTAAACAAAAATTAAAAAGAAATTAAAAGGAAGCAAATTAAAGAAGGCCTTATGTTTTAACAAAATGTGTTTGGGACTGAGATGTGGTGGGTGATGGTCATGCTTCCCAGGGTGGCTGGGAACTGGAAGCAGTGTGCTTTTGTGGGGGAGCTATTGCCACTGCTCTGGGAAGGAAGCCCCAGTTTATGAGGATCCAGTACCCTCTCCCTTGTTCCCCCTCCATCCATGCTAGACCCCACTCCTGGCCTGTCCCTGCCTTGTGACCTAGCTAGCTGGCATATGCTCGGCAGGTTGTTTGCACAGAGCTGCAACCTTGGGGGTTGGAAGGTCACACCCCCAGGGGCAGGAGGGGGAGTTGGTTTGGTGCCAGACCTTCCCACTGGGCAGTAGAGTTCAGGGAGTAGAAAGTATGCCCACACAGAACAGGATGCTGGAGGACTGCAACTTGGCTGGCTCATCTGTGAGGAATGGACATACATTAGTGGAATTCAAGCTGGGTAACACTGATCAGGGATAAACTTGCACTGGAGTGATGTAAGCTAAGCTGCCTAAAGTGGACTTAAAAATAGTTTCTGGTATTAATGGGAGCATCTACATGAGCCAGTTAAATTTGGATTAGCAGTTTACTGCAAAGTAAGCAGGTGCATCTACACAGGCATATGGTTACTTTTCAGTAGACCTCCCTAATCCCAAGTAAACCTGCAAATGCAAATAGTAAATTTCCTCGGGATTAGTAATGGTAACACAGTGCTTATGTAGACGCCTGACTGGGAGGAAAATCTGTTCCCAGTCAGCTGTCCACCAAGGCGCAGGAGCTAGCTCCCTTCCCCTGGGAGTTGCCTGCTGCTGGGGTGGGCTCTGCCACAGGACCCCAGGCAGGGACAATGTCCCCCTGCCTTGGCAGCAGGGAGCTCCAAGTATCCTGTTCCCAGATCATGATTGGGGAGTGGGGGCTGGGAGATCCTTCTCTCTAAGCCTGAGTCCTTCCCTGCCCAGCTCCATGAGCATGAACAGGGCCAGGGGAACATGATGGGGAACTTGTTCCCCCCCACCAGCTCCATGCTCAATGAGCTGAGCAGGGAACAAGCTCCCTAGACCCCACCCTGTGTGCCAGGGTGTGGACAATGTGCCCCTGCTCTGGCAGCAGAGGGCTTCCAGCCCCCACACTCCCCAATCACGATTGCGGAGCAGGGCCTGGGAGCTTGTTTCCAGTCCCCACTCTGCAATCATGGAGCTGGGGCTGGGAACAGGCTGGCAGCATGGCTTCATGGGGACACTTCCCCACTCAGCCTGGAGCTGGCAGAGGCTTAATGTGTAACAAGACCCTTACACTAAGGTCTGACTGATCTTAAATTTGGCAGATTTGTAAAAGCCTATATGGTGGAGACTGAAATCTGTTTTAATGGATCACTGATAATTGTGCTATGCATCTAGATTTGCTCATTGGGAAACTTTGGTTGGTGCTTTGATCAGTTGCTACTAATGGAAATAACAACTCAACACCACAAAGTGCTAGAGTGCTAGTAACACTTTCTGTCTTCTATTTTCAATGCTGGCAATATTGATAAGGTCTGAATAGAAAGTCTCTGTACAAGTGTTTGGAGTATGCTGTTAGGTTCTGTGAAGTTTTTTCTTCTTTAAATGAATGTGCTTAGAAGAGAAGTAGTGCTGAATGTGTCAGATCTGTCATTCTGAGTGTAATCAGAAATCTAAGATTTATTTCCCTTCCTAGCTGAGATGCCACATACAGATTTGCATGGTGGGGAATAGCAAAGACCATGAACTGCACAGGGCTAGGGTGTATAATGGTCAGATTCAAATGTTCATGTGGAAGGGTCAAGCCCATATCAAGGATCCTTGTCAGGGCAAGGGGAATACAGAATTTTATTTTCTTGACTAACATGTCAAGAAAATAAAAAGACTAAGAAATTTGATTTAAACAAGTCTTCTTCCTTAGTGGATTTCCAAAGGAAAAAAAAAATCATTGCACTGGAAAAAGGGGATGTGAGAAGTTCTATTACTTTCCTTATCCCCAGATCTACTCTTCATTTATTTTTTTATGAAAGGCTATGCACATTTCTGCAAGGCTGCAATTTTCACCTGAGTAGTCAAGCAAATGAACAATAGAGCACTGTCTTTAATAGTAACACTACCTGGTAGCTACAGTACAAGTGCAGATTTTTTAAATCTACTGTGAAAATCTAAACTCTAGTTAACTCTCTAATTAAAAATCATTTTACTAGTTTCAAAAAGGGTTAATGTACAATTATTGAAATAATTATGATAATCAGCACGTTGTACAGACCTGTAGTTATTGAGTCAATGCAATAGAACTCTTATTTATGGGCTGACATGCTAGTCAAGCTCTAAGCAACTTTGCTTAAGCAACAGTTGCTTTTTTACTCATTAAAATAACTGCATAGCTATCAAACTAATTATAGTATAAAGTTATCTCACAGTCTGGTAAACTGAACCCAGACTGTGAGACAGAGAAACCTTCTGATAGAGGCAAATCCCTAGCCCATAACGGCATGGAAGGTCTTTCTGTTTCCTCCTAAAATCCAGTGAAAAATTATTGTTATATTACTTATTTTCTTTAGCTCCCTGTTTTTGGTATTTTCATCAACCTTTGTTTGAAAAGTGGAGGCAGAAAAAGAGACCATTTGCATTTGCTAGGGATGTAGCAGCTGTTGCCTGCCTTTGTGTTACTGCTGTCGGAGAATGCAAAACAAACTCAGTGACTCCCAGTCTTTCATTACTAAAGAACGAATATCAGCAGCTGCCTAACTGTGTACAAGAAAAAAGAAAGGATTTCTATTTTTTCCCTTATGTCCCCTTATGAAAGGAGGAAGACAGGATCCTGTTTGTTAAATATTTTGCTGTGCTGTTACAGTCACGGGAAGGACTGGAGCTGAATGTCAGATTACTTGTGAATTAACTTAGACAAACCCTATACCTTTCTTAGAAAACAGATTTCTATAGAAGAATAAGAATAAGAGTGAGAATTGCCTTGGTGACATGTATATCTCCCCCCACATTTGCCTTCTCTGGAAATCTGTAGGCTGGTTGTGTGAATACTTTCTAAAAGTATCTGTCTTTGTGAGTAAGTGCCTGTCAGAAGTTCAGAAGTGGCTGTTCTTTTTGACAGAGTACATCTCAACTGGTCCAATGCTGTGTTTATTTATCTAAAATCAGAATCTCATTCCATGAATGAGGCATATGTACATTTTACTAGGAGAAGTCCTGTAAATACAAAACAGACTCTTGTCCTGACTTTGACACAAAGTCCTTTTGCATAAACTGGTTAATTGTTCACCTTTACAGGAGTAGGTGTGATCTAATGGGACAACCACATCTGTAAATGGGACTTTGTTTTCAGCTGTGACTGAGGCTGGGCAAATTACTTTGTTTCGGTGTCCGTCAGAGTACTGAGCAAGTAGTGGTGGATGAGCAAGAAGAATGCATTCTGGGGGTTCTGGTCGTGGGTCATGATGAAAACAAATGCACGTAATGCATACAGCCAATCACATTATATATTATTGGCTCTTGCCAGTGCTCAGGCTCCTCTGGTCTTATGTCAGCACAAGCATTCTCCAGCCAGACTGCAAGCCAAGTTCAGACTCACTGAACTTTGCAGCTATAACCTGAATTTCACTGTATTTACCCATCTCTCAAGCATATCTCTACTTGTACATTCTGAAGAAGAGGATGTCTTTAAAGATAAAACAGGTTTGGCTGAAACAGAAAAGCCCCAAGGCCTTGTGTCTGGAAAAAAAAACACTTTCTAATCTCTCCTGAGACATCTGTTCCTTTATAAGTGAGAAACTCCTGGCTGTGTTGGAGCCCTGCAGCTATGTATGTTGGAGGGCAGGCTCTATAATTTATGGAGCACAATAATTCTATAATTGTATTGCTAATTGTATATTGCCACTTTTTATAACAGCATGTAATAAAATGATTTACAACTTAACAGTTTTACAAGAGTTTGGGATGGTCTGTTAGCTGAAAATAAGCTCTTGCCCTATACCTCACAGCAACTCTTATTGTTAGGGACACTGTATTAAGTTGCTGCTCAGTAGCTGGAACAATATTGCAAGAGACTGAAATCTTATGGATGGATGTATTTCCAGAACAAATTTCCAGATGAAGGGTGAACATGCCCAAAAGCTTGCAGATAAATACAGTCATTTGTTTGCAAATATCTAGCTGGTTTAATAAAAGATATCACCTCTTCCATGAGTTTTGATTCCTTTTCCAGAACTCAGGGTTTCAATAATAAAGTTTTCACTAAACCATTATCTCTTGCAATCTCTCCTTACAGAGGTGAGGAAAAAAATAGAGAGATAGGTTAAAAGAATAAACCAACCCCACATGATAGCTGAGTAATGAGCATACACACTGGAGAGAGAAGGAAGACTTTTCAGATGCAAGGTTCACCCTGGAGGCAGATTTCTACTTTATTTAGTAGAAGACCAGAGTGCAGTTTGCAACCACCCCTTGGGTTTCCGGACTGTACTGTAGAAGTAACTCTATTATCCCTTCTGGGTGAGTAAGTGCCTGCATTATAGAAACTAAGAGACATCTGTGTATCTCTGGGGGCACTTACACACCTAGAAGACATCATAGAATCACTCCTAATCTACGGACGGTTAAGTCAAGGGTTGAGCACAAGCTGCACTTCGATAATCCCCGAAGTGAAATAGAATTCTCACCTATGTCTTTTCAGCAGAGAGCGTTAGGAGGAATTGGCTTTCTGGAGAGACTGAGATATTTAGGAGGAAAGGAAGAATTAGTAGCTTTGCGAAGCTATCAGAATGGAGCTTTTCTCACAAGATAAATGGGGTGCCAATTAACTACACAGGGAAAGTTGGAAACAAGTAGTTTCTCTTCACTTCGTGGCTACCCTGTGGCTGTGTGTAGACGAAACGAGGGGCATGTGTGTATGACACTTTAAAGCAGGTTAAATGCTTTTGCACCGCTTTAAATGGTGTTGGTGTTTGCATGCATCAGTGGCATATTGATCAGTAATTCCAGCCACTGTAGCAAATTTGTCGGTGTAGTGCAACTTAAATGACACTTCGTGGCCCTACAGCCACAGAGTGAAGCACCAGGCTCTGTGCAGCTCAAAGGCTCTGCAGGAAGTCCATGCAGGCATCCTGGCAGCAGCCTGGGAAGGCAGGCTCTGCCCAAGAAAAAAAAAAGTGTCAATCTTTTCTTTTCTTTTCCCTGGAGCCTGCCTGAGCTGCGCAGGGGCCTGGTGCTTCCCTCTGCAGTTGAGGTGCTCCTCAGGACCACCCAAGCTGGGTGCCTGTGGGTAGGTGCTGCCTGGGGGGAGGAGGGGGCACCACAGCCATAGAGAAGCACCATTCCCCCCTGCAGCCCAAGGACCACTCTGCCCGCTGGCAGCTCACCCTCTCCTGCCCGCCACCAGAGGCAGGTAAGTGTATGGGTGTGTGCATGACATGGAGGTTTACTTCACCTTAAATTGAAGCAGTGTTTTAACAAACCCACTGCTTCAAGTTAGGGCCCCTGTTTTGTCTACACATGCCCTATGTTACCATTTCCAGGGAAAATTTGTGCTTATAAAGCTAAACTCACTTTCTTGTGTGTGGCTACTTTAAACTTGCATGCAGGTAGAAGCTACAGTTTCTACCAAAAGTGTTTACTTCACTTTCAGTGGGACAATTACATAGAGCAGGGCAATGCTAAGCACCGCAGGGGGAAGTCTGAAATGGATGAATGCCAATGTCAGTACTCTCATTCAAGCTTGACAATGGTCATAATATAAAGAGAGTGGATATTTAAAAATATGGACAGAAAAAAATAAATAAAACAGTGGTTGTCCCAGGTTTTCTAAGTGGAATTTCCATGTCTTTAAAGAAGACTAGGGTTAGTCAACATTTTGCCTGCAAGATCATTCAATATCCAAGGCTATCCATTAAGTACTCTGTAATAATTCTTTGCTTGTTTCCCTTACAGAATTACTGTCTTGGAAGTATTAAACTCATTTTTACAAGAGCTTTGAGATAAATATATGAATCACTGTGTAAAACCAAATGTTCTCTCAGGCCTGAAGTACACTTCAAGGTTCCTCTGCAGAACTTGCTGTGGGCAGGGTTACCCCACCTCTGTTGCATGCAGTAAAACTTCCTTTGCTACCCAGCAGACTGCAGAGGACTGGTGCAGACAATATGGTGACTTCTACCAGCTGCAGGAAGACCCTTAGCAGCTTGTGGTTATTTCAGAAACTTGTGACATGCCAGGGTGCACTTCATGCTATGCTAGCATGAATGGAGCTTCCAGAAGCACCTGGTTATACATGTACTCTAGTGGTTGGCCAGTGATGGCTGTTGTCTGTCACCAGAAGGTTTTGTGAGGAGGTGGGGTAAGTACAGACAAGGACCTATTCTAAATTCTGGAAGACAAAACAAAGCATGACATTAAATCTTAAACCTAAAAATCACTCCAGGCAGTTTGATGCAAGAGCCACACATGCAATGCAAGTTACCAGATTATCTGATTAATGGGACTTCTACGTTTTTCCTATATTACAAGCTAACTGAACAGACTTAAATATTTTACTAGTGACCTAGATTATGCCAACCATTATGAATGTAACATACAAGGTTTTTGAAATGATTGTCTTCAGGGTTTTTTTCCTCTTTTTTTCTCTCTAAAGACATTTCCCCAACTGGTTATTTCCAGGATGATATAAAATATGTGCAATGCTTAATTCGTACTCCAAGCCACTTCACATAAAAATGATAGATTAGATTAAATTTTCTTAAAGGAAGAAATAAACTTTGGACTGTACACTAAAAGGAAAAGTATTCAAAAATCAAACCATGGTATGTGAGTGATTATAAGTGTAATTTAAGTCTTCTGAGAAATGTTAAAGAAGGAGCAATATCTAAATTTGTTTGAATTTTTGGCATGTTCAGAATTTGCCTAATAGACTGGATAATAGTTAAGTCAGTAGATAAGCATAACTTGTTCAACATGTCTCGACAAGCCGGTTACAAAAGAAAGAATGAGAGATGTTAGAGAAAAGAAAAAAATGTTTTACCTATCAGACAAGAATCTGGGATGTGGACATGGATGCAGAAACCATCAACATAACCATAAGATTTATCTTAGCTTTTTTTCTGATCAGAGAAACTGTCATGTATGGATTCTTTTTATTAAATAGAGTCTGGTCTGGCTCCTGTCAAGTCCAATGGCAAAAAAAAATCCCCTTAATGAAAGTGGGATGCATTGCTACTATCCAACAAGATTGACTTTGAACAATGGGGCAGCTGAGTAGCAAGGAGTTAGAGAGCAGCGCACCAAACTTGAGTGCGGACTTAGAGAAGACACCAGAAGGACAGCAAGAACAGTGATCCTACCCTGCTGCAGCAGCAGCCAGGTTAGGGGAAAGTGAGCAGCTGCTGTAGCAACAACAGCCATGGCAGGCAGATAGATTTCATAGACATGTATCACAGCAACATGAGCCAGGGACTTTGAGTCGTTGTGGAAGGTAAGACTCCTGCCCGCATCCACACCACCCCTTCCATTGTCCAGCCCCCAGGGAGACCGACCCCAGCAGTGCTGGCAGAGCACACAGCTGGGTGGGGAGCTGCTCCAGGGCTGGGGCTGAGACCTCGAGGTGATGACAGCGTGGTCTGGAGCTGGAACAGAACTGCGTTCTGTTGCCTGCAAGCCCCGGGCAGGGGTGTGTGGGCAGTAGATCGTGGCTCTGCCCCTGTTCTGGACCACACTGTCACCACCACGAGATCCCAGCCCCAGAGCAGCTCCCTACCCAGCCATGCACCCTGACAGCACTGCTGGGGACAGTCTCCATGGAAACCGTGTGCCCATGTTGTCACAGTGCTGTCACTGCTGGGGTGTCCATGGAAACCGGCCACAGCAATGCAGCCAGGGGCTTCTAGGAAATGGAGTCCACTGCGGACCTGATCTGGCTCATGGGCTGGACTTTTCCTGCTCTGCCCTATTAGGACCAGCTGGGCCTAGGGCCCAGATCCAGACTCACTGCAGGTAGTGCCTGTTCTCCTGCAGTATCAGGGCATGAACTGCCCTGATTCCCTACTTGTGACTGACTGGGCCTAGACCTCTGATCTGACCTCTTTACAGATAAGCTATATATGCTTGTTTTTCCCATCAAGATATGGTGATGAATAAAATGTTCTCTCAGCGTGATATAGGTGGACACTGAAGGAGGAGGGAAATGGGAGAGATCTGATCAAAAAATATTTTAAATATGTGCGAAAATGTCAAAGAAGAAATAAGATTAGCTATGTGAAGATGTGAATGCTATACTAATATAAAAATCTGAAAAGTGATAGTCATTTTAAATCGCCAACACAAACAAGACCAAGTCTCAGCTGCCTTCTTCCTCATTTGGGCCCTGGGGGGCTGAAACTCAGAACTTTAGGTGAAAGCAGGCTGACTTGTTTAACTTGGCTATATATGGCTAATCCTATTCTAGCATGGATCTTAATTTCTTCTCCGTTTATTTGATATTCTTCCTAATCAAAATGTGCCATTTAGGTACATGTTAAATGGATTTTGAGTTTCTGAGCTGCATATGTAATTGCAGGCTCTCTCTACTTGCTATAGCATCATAAGCACTGCTATGCTATGTCCCATCATCTAGTACAGTACTCTCAGTCTCTTTTTGGTATATATTTTGTCACCTAAACTGAATTAACCCAATAGTTGTAATGTTATGAGAGAAGTTAAAAGTAGACCACTTAATGTTAGGAATGTTGCAATCTATGGGATAAATCTCTTGCATCTACTGCTCTTGTCTGTGCTAACCAAAATGACCCAAATATACCTAGGCTTATTAGGAGTTAAAACCTAAACACATTTCCTTGCTCTAAGACTCAAAGCCCAAACATTCAACAGTTACCCTTGTTTGTGGTTATTCTTTTTTCCTTGGTTCTTTTTTTTTTCCACGTGAACAATGAACAGCAGACTAAATGGTAGGAGTGAAAAATTTTAAATACCAATTTTTTTTTCTGTAAATGAGGTAATTTTAGACTTCTCTTCCTCAGTCACCTTAAAAGTCACTAGTAATCCCTCAATGCCCCAGGCAGACATCATTCTCATATTGAGGGATAGCCAATGTATTTGACCTAGTGATACATTTCAGATGTGTTTTTTTATTCTGGTAAAAATTGCAGTTGAGGTGAGCCCTACCTAAAAAAAGTGGCTCTTCAAGTGCTAAATGCCTGACTTTCTTTTTCTCATCAGCACTCGGTGTTTACCAGGCAAAGTTATTCTGCTTGTATGAGGATGGACATATACAAGGCGTGTATATATGAGATGCTTTGAGCGCAGTAGACTAATTCTACTGCACATTAGTGTAGCAGGCAAAACCTGCACATTAGGCAAAAGGTAGATTTAGTCTACTGTGCATCAACACCACAAAAGACTGTTCATTTGTGCTAATGTGCAATAACACCAATTATGGTGCATTTAGTACCTGTCATTAAAGGTACTGTGTTTAATGCACTGTAATTACAGTGCATTAATGAATGTGTAGATGCACCACTATGCGCACAATTAGACCCCCATATCTTGCAGAATAGTATGGGTGGAGTCCTGCTGGCTTGGTAGAATTTCAGGTGGATAAGGGTCCACTCAAAGTTTGTCTGGAAATGGAGAAATACTCATTCATCAGATTGGTCAGGATTTTTGTCATTTCAATCTGATTAGTAAAATGGTGCTCACTCAACTCACAGCAAAAAACTTTAAAATTCAAGAAAAAAAGTAGTCAACAGATTAAGTGTAGGAAAAAGAGACTCTAATTTGAAGTTATCATATGTATTATATATAGTTCACTAGTTAGCATCTGAGAACAGGATTCTGAAACAGGATAAGCTTTTCATTTTCAAAAGTGAGTCAAATATACACAAAAAGGTAAAATTAAATTATTAATATAGTTGAGATTGAATTAATTAAGGTTTTATTCATAAAATAATCAAGGAAATTAATCTTAATATAATAATATAAACATTAACCTGACAGCATCTCTTTAATAATGTTCATTGAGTTGTAAGTTAGCAGGAAAAGTTCCTGTTTTAAAAGTAAGTGCTGAAGCAGAAGAGGTTCAGGCATCAAATAGATTAATCCTATAACTACACTGTTAGAACAAGTATTAAATGTTTCTTTGACCCAAATCCTATGGTTTTTAATTGATTAAAACATCTGTGGAGACACCAAGAATATTTTTCAGCCAAGGACCATAGAATTTAGGCTTTGTATTTTAAATATGAAATGAAGAAACCGCCTGACCTCCTCAAAGCTGCTCTAGGATCTGACGAAATAACATAAGCCTAAAATGTTGAAAAATCCAGATTTACATGTGAAATCCTAGCCTGTCAGCTCATCCCTTCTGAGACAGATAAGTAATAAATAATTTCTTCCAGTTTAACGATACTTTCAGTTAAGACTATAAAAGGTTATGTCTTGTTTATGTGCAAGATAAAAAATGTTGGTATTTTAAGAATAGGCAGTTGTCTTTCCATCTACCATTTGTATATCATGCTCTATAGTGATTCTTAACATTTTTAGACTTGAGGCACCCCTTTTTAAACTCAAGGCATGCCTTGTTAGGCTTAAGGCACCCCACAGAAAATGCCAGTTCTTAGCTTTCAGACATTTTTGACTGCAGAAAAAATAATAGAGCAATTATTTCCTAGCAAAGAAATCACAAAGTTCCAGAGTGACCCAGCTGGGGTTGGAGGCAGGTAGGTAGCAGGTGCTGGAACCCAGCCCCCACTGCTGCTTTTCTCCATGTCAGCACAGGGAGAGTGCTCACAGCCAATGCCCACCACTGCTGAATACTGCCAATGCCTCATGTCCTTGGGCCATATCAAATGGCAGATGTTAAGTTGCTGACCCCAGTATTAAACTAGCACCAAAAGTTCAGTGAATAATTTTTGACTACCTGACAAACTTCTAGTTTGATACAGTCTTAAAAAAGAATTTTGGGTTATCCTCTTGTTGGATTTCAACTGCGTTGCAGAGAACCACTACAGTTGTAATCACACTTCTCCTCCATTGCACATTGGATTTGTTTTCCAGTAACTTTTCAAGGATTTTCTACCCTGCTTTGTGTTTGCATATTTACTTTCTTTAATCCATAAAGCCCATATTATCAATTCTGGTGACACCCCATTGACAAGTGTCACGGAGTCACAGAGGTGCTCCGTGATTGAGAGGGTGATTGGCAGAGCTGCCAATCACCCAGGCAGCCCAGGTGCCTGGTTGCCAGGGGCAACCAGGTGGTCACATGGCAGGAAGGGGGCAGGGCCAGGCCTTTATAACCAGCTTAGGCCAGAGCCTGAGACACAGTTCCCTTCTGGTTGCCGCAGGAGCAGGAGCTCTGCGGCTCGAGCTGAGTGGTCTGAGTTGGGGGTTGCAGCCTTACCCCACTAACAGGCTGCGATGATGCAGGGAACAAGATCACCCTGACTGCAGGTAGGACTGAGAGCCCTGGCAGGGCTTGGAGTTATTGTTAGGCGTGTGGAGCCTCTGTATTTATGTTGTAGCCAGAGGGCTGGAGTTTGAGTTACAGTTTACACCGGAGGACCGGGTGAGGCTGTAGGGGAGCAAGGAGGCCTCAGGGCAACTCCCCAACAGCTTGGGGGTTCCCAGTGCCCAGTTGGGGCATAGAGCCAGGAGCACTAGTGTCGGTGCTGCTGGGCATCATATTGCGCCAGGGTGGCGCAGTGTGCGGGGTGCAGGCCCCAGCCCATGAGCGCGGTATTGGGCCCCAGAGGGGGCGAGGCCCCAGAGGGGGCGAGGCGCAAGGTGCGCGGTATTGGGCCCCAGAGGGGCGAGGCCCCAGAGAGGGGCCGAATAGCCAGGCCTAGCTAGCCACCCAAGGGCGCCGAGACTAGGGCGGCGATAGCGCCGGCCCAAGGGCGCCGAGACTAGGGCGGCGATAGCGCCGGCCCAAGGGCGCCGAGACTAGGGCGGCGATAGCGCCGGCCCAAGGGCGCCGAGACTAGGGCGGCGATAGCGCCGGCCCAAGGGCGCCGAGACTAGGGCGGCGATAGCGCCGGCCCAAGGGCGCCGAGACTAGGGCGGCGATAGCGCCGGCCCAAGGGCGCCGAGACTAGGGCGGCGATAGCGCCGGCCCAAGGGCGCCGAGACTAGGGCGGCGATAGCGCCGGCCCAAGGGCGCCGAGACTAGGGCGGCGATAGCGCCGGCCCAAGGGCGCCGAGACTAGGGCGGCGATAGAGCTAAGGCTAGGGCGGTGAGAGCAGCCGAGCTAGCCACCCAAGGGCGCCGAGACTAGGACGGTGATAGAGCCGGCCCGAGGGCGCCGAGACTAGGACGGTGATAGAGCCGGCCCGAGGGCGCCGAGACTAAGATGGTGATAGAGCTCAGGCTAGAACCTGGCCCGAGGGCGCCGAGACTAGGGCGGCGAGAGTGAGCCGGCCCGAGGGCGCCGAGACTAGGGCGGCGATAGAGCTCAGGCTAGAACCCGGCCCGAGGGCGCCGAGGCTAGGGCGGCGGGAGCGTGCTGGCCCAAGGGCGCCGAGGTTAGGGCGGCGGGAGCGCTCCAGACTTAAGGCAGAGCCGGCGATTAGCCAGGCGCCGGCTAGAACCCGGCCCAGGGGGCGCCGGTAGTGAGCGGCGCTGGCGAGCCGACCCAGGAGGCGCCAGCAAGTAGCTGGGCGCCAGTGTGACAGGCCCAGGACGCGGGGAACGGGCTAGGGATTGGGGCCCGACCCAAGGAGGCGCCAGGTGGGCGAAGAGCCCCGGTGCCCGAGAGTGAGAACAAGGGCACCCGAGGGGCGAGGGACCATACAAGCGTCCCCCAGAACAGCTGCGAGGCTTGGGGCGTGCTGAGGGGGAGGCTTGGAGGCACTCATTGCCCTTAAGGCAGGACGCATGTCGAATCCCCAGTCGGGGATAGGGACGAACAACAAGACCGTCCATTAGGGAAACTGGCAGCCTCCACATTATATATTTAACCATCAAAGTTGTGGCGGGCGAGATTCTGAGGGTGCTACGTCACCCTAACGTGACGGTAGGCGGCGCTAGGGAGCTCACGGCCGCCCCTAGCCGCCGCGCCCTCACAACAAGGAGTAGATCTATGATTTCCTGGGGCTATTTCTGGATGCCTATGCAACAATGAACTGGAAGGATTTTTTCTCCTCTCTGTTCTTACCAGGTTATCTGCAAAGAGATGCCAGACCACTTGCCTGAGATGTAGAGCATTCATCTGCATCAATGCATATAATAGTAGGCTGCTGGGTTTGATGCAGCTGCTTAATGGTAATAGTGGTAGCTTGCAGTTGCATTACCTTTTATCTGCAGAATGTCAACTCTTCACCTGATCAACACTATAATACACAAACTTCTTGTGAGTCATCTATTCAATTTCTTTGCAGTCCTAATACTGTAGGATGATGTTCATAGCTACAATAAGAGATAAAAAAGGGTATTTTTTCATCCATGCAGGGTTAAATTAAGGTATCTGGAAAAAAAAATTTCATGGTACCATAGTACTTAGGGTTGGAAGGGACTGAAACAGGTCATCAGGTCTGACCCCCTGCCCCAGGCAGGATTCGGTGCTGGGATCATGTCACCCCAGCCAAATATCTGTCCAATCTCCTCTTGAAGATCCCCAAGGTAGGAGAGAGTACCACCTCACCTGGGAGCCCATTCCGGAGCCTGGCAGCTGAAGACTTCTGAAGACTTCACTTGTGAGAATATTGGGATTCCCATCCTTTCTAGATTGTAGCAACTTCATGTGAGTAGTAACTGAGCCAAGGAATCATTCTGACTGAAACAAACATCCCCCCAGCCCAGGAGGGGAGTAAAAAGAGAGTTAAGCAATCTCTCCCCAAAATCAATGTTTTGCTTTGCGTCATATAAACATTTCAATGGACCTAAATCAATTTGTTTTTGTTTTTTGATTCCATCACCACAATAAAATATCCTGTTCACACAATTCTAGGTGCCAGGTATCACAACAACTCCCATGGTGCCTTGTAGCATCTCATACAGATGCCATTTAATGTTAAAATGTCTCAGAAACTTTTCATTCAAGGAAAAATTTTGATATTTCAGCTTTTCATCTTGATACAGGGATGAAAACAAATGTTGAAATAATCAGAATTTCCCAGGAGATGGAAATTCTGATTTTTTGCTCAGCTCTGGTTTCCAATAACTCTTACATTTTAATTTTGTAATATTTAGGTTAATGTGTCCCATGTGCATATTACAACATTAGTGGCCAAACCTTTAGTCACCTCACAGATTAGGCATGCAAAAGAAAACAGTTCATATATGTACAGGGGCCACTTTCTGCCTTAGTATGTGCCTTCCTCTTGCCTCCCCTGCTGACGAGATGTCAGTTTATTTCAGAGTTGATGAATGGTGTTTCCTCTCTCAGGAAACAGTAGTTGGGTCTAAGGAAGTACTTATGCAACATACTTTCCCTCCCAAGAAAACTCAAACTCTGATTTTGTCTTCTCTCTATAACAGAGAGTTGGGAGTGTCTGAGAGGTATGGTAAATGACATTAAATTACTATTGGCTTGGTTTACTTCTTGCTTCTAAGTTTTATGTAGAACTTTCAACATTAGTTTTTAAAGTGTTTTACAATGCAAGTTGGTATGCTTATCTTCATTATACTGGTGGGGAACCTGAGGAACAGAGAGAGGAAATAAGGTCACCCAGCAGGCCAGTGGCAGCGTTGGGAACAGAGCTCTAGTTGCCTGTGTCAAAGCACAGTGCTCCATTCGTGCTGTAGAAACCCACTGTCTTCAGTAAGCATTTGATTAGGCCTTGTTTTAGTGGGTTGACACATTAAAAGATACCTTTTCTAGATGGACCTTATTCTGAAATTCTCACTAGCTTGAGAAATGGTGATATATTTTAGTTCAGGGAAACCTTCCGTCTGTTATGTTATAACTCCTTCACTTCCAGATGCCATTAGATTAAAAACAGGATGACCTTGTTTTGCTTTGAATTTAATTTTTTTATTAATATTAAAAAACTATTGTGTTTGATTTTCTTTTAGGTGATAATGTGAAAAATAATTTTATATGTATAGATCAGGTTCATGCCAGGACACGTGTGTGCGTGTGTGTGTGTGTGTGTATAGTGATGCTTCATTATGATCATGGAAAAATGTAGCTTTTGGGTTACTTATTTTAACCCCCAAATTGGGTATCTTTCTATCGGAGAAAACCAGGATCCCTGATAATAACATCAGAAATCTACTTGAGGGGTTCTGATGACAAATTAATTGTGTATGTCCGAATGGTCTTTGCCCCCATCAGAACTGAAGGAAATGCTTTGGATTGCCTAGTAGGTTATTGCTATAGCTACAACAGTCAAGAAAATATGCAAGAGGCAAGGACTTCTGATGTGATTCTCTTCTTACTGTATAGTTGGGAGAGATACTAGGCAGGCTTTTGGGGCATGAAACACTCTTCTTCTGGTGACCTTAAGAAGAGCACTTTGTGCCTGCAAGTTTGTTTAACATCTCTCCCAACTATACAGTTATCCCAACAAAACATGTTATTAAAATACTTTCTTCTTGAATTACATACTTGCTTATTTTTATTTTAAATGGTTTCAAAACCACCTTCTCCTGTCTTTCCTGCTGTTCTGTCACTTCAAGCTGATCTCCTGCTTTTTAAAATCATTTCAACTTCTCTGCTTTCAAATCCAAATAAAAAAAAATATTTTCTTTTTACTCACTTAGACTGTAAATTTGAATTTTTTGTTCAGTGAGTTGAGCAGCTAACTGTGGTTGGGCTAGAGGAATAAGTTCCATTGTTGCTACCTACCTGAGACAAAGCAAGATAGAAGTTGATTCTTGAAAACTATTCCTTTTATTGTTTTTGTAGACCTACTCATGCTAAATACTGTGGTTATCTTTTTAAATGGAGATTAAGATGAATACATCGTTGTATGTTTTCCTCTCTGTGTCTTTTCTGGAGAAACCAACCACTCGGTCTGTTTTCAACTCTCCATCTATCCCTAATGCTTGTAACCTTATGTGTAAACAGTACCTTTTTGTTAAGAACAGCCTGAGATGTATTTTTAAATAAAAATTATCTATCTTCCCATGATGCTATGAATTGAATGGCTTGATTATTATTAAAATGCCTAATCATTAAAAAAATTCTGCCAGGAATTTTTAATAACAGAAATACTTTTACATCCTAATATTTTGGTGGTAGCATTTAAAGAAAGCATGAAAATTATATCCTTTTGTTTAACTATATGAATGGATGTTTTTCCTTTTTAGATCTTTTTTTTGTGGGGTTGTGTGTTTTGTTTTGTTTTTTTCTTCTGGTTCATTCATGGTCCTTTGAAGTATTTACTATATTGAACTCGATCATTTCTGAAAAGACTTATTTATATTAGTCGTGCTTATTGAAGGCACATCTCCCCTGCATAATGCGCTCCTGTGTACTGAGCTACCTCAGTTCAGGTTATCTCAGGTTTGGGCAGTGGTATCATGCTATTAGCACAGTGCTTTGTCTAGACTAATTAGCTCTGCTGAGAAGCAGGATTTCATCTGGGTTAGGTCTGTGCTAAAACTACCTCGACAGGGCTCCCCTCCTCATGGTTGTATGCACCCTTGAAGGAAGGGACAGAGGTGTGAAGGGTTATGTGGTAGGCCCACACGGGCAAGCGGGGCCTTAAGTTGCTGGCTTCAAGATGCAACAGCAGAGAGGGTGACCCCATGAGTAGAGGCTGTGGATATCGGCTGGATGGCACACTGAAGGAGGCATGAGGCTGGGGTGTAGGGGTGGCGGAGCCCCATGAGCGACCGCTGGGCAAACCCCGGGCCACCGAGTATTTCGTCAACCAACCCCACCTACTGAGGAACACCAAGTCGTGGCAGATGAGAACAGGGTTGGTGACACGGGAAGGAGAGAACTACTTTGGCCATGACACGGACCCGGGAGGTGCTTGACATCCACCAGTAGAACAAAGGCCGCCTGAGAGCGGTTATTCGAAGCCTGGCGGTCACAATCATTATATATCAGTTTATGCTTGAGAATACTCCAGAACAAGCTGTTATAAAAACTAGTCAAAGGTTACAGTAATCAGCTGGCTCCAGTGTTCTTTGCTTAATTTCCTTTATTACATTCCAAATGCTTTTAGGATCAGAGTCCACTAAGGACTTAAGTGCCTGCAAATTAGACACTGCAAAACCTATATTCAGGTACCTGGCACAAGGGTGGAGTCCAAAACCAAAGTAGGGTACCTAGACCCCCCATGTGGCTGCTCTTGGGAGGGTTAGGAACTTTGGAAGGATGTTGTAAAGAAGTTGAGTGAGAAGCTGCCTACGGGTAGCCAAGAGGAAACACTAAGCAACAGGGTCTGCCTGGGCTTTGAGCCCTATTTAAAGGGGATTATTCTGCCTTATGTGGACAATAAGTTTTCTTAAGACCTCTTTCAGTCCTATTTTTCTATCACTCCTGCTCCCTTAGAGCTCTGTTATCTGAATAAGGGATAAAGGGGAGGCACTTCCTTCACTAGGGATTTGGAAGCCCAGCCCTGGGGACAGCTGCCTCTGTAATGGTGCAGACAGAAGAGCAGCTCACAATTGTAACTCATGGCACTTTTTAGGGTTGGATCCTGGAGCTTGGAGAATCCAATTGCTGGCTGTGAGCCTGCAGCTGGTCTCCCTTAGCAATATCCCTCCTCCCCAGCCCCAGTGCTGTATTCAGAATGGGAGGAGATAAAGGGAGCACAGGGAGATCATTCTGGGGGGTCCCCAGCTAGCACTGGAGGGTGGGGTGGGTGGATTGGATTCCCCCACCCAACGTGGGGGTTTCCAATCCATCCACCCTGCCTTCTAGTGCTGACTGAAACCCCCCAAGACCAAACTCCCTTCACTTCCTTTCCCACTCCCATTCTGAAAACACTGCCAAGGCTGGGAGGACTGAAGCAGATTTTTGTGGGATTGGGACCTTTTAAAGCACTGCAGCCATGCATTTCTGTTTGGTCATGGCTGTAGACCACCTTCAGGGGCTAGATCAGGTGAAAATTGTCACACCTATCTGCACCTTTAAAGAGCTGAGAAAGGTTTATTCGTTTTAAAGTGCAACTGCTTGAGCAGGACTTCATGGCAGAGTGGTGCCTACCTCGCATAGTACCTTACCATGAAGAAAGTGGGACACCTGGTTTCCTTCACCCTTAGCAGACTCAACCCACTGCTCTCACCTTAAAAGAGGGTTCCCTAACCACCAGGATACAGAATAGTGAGGAGACCCACTATTGTTCCTCTTGGAGCTGGGTCACCCCACAGCAGACAATGCCAAGATTCATGAAGCTTGAGCGTGAGGAAGCAAGAGACAGCCTGATTATAATCTTGTGTCTAGGGCACTCAGCTGGCAGGGAGTCTCCTGAGTTTCAGTCTCCCTGCTCTTAGGATTGTTTCTGTTATTTATCCATTTACTGTTTAATGTATGCAATAACTCTTGCCACATGCTATTTGTACTAATGTGCACTAATGGATGAGATAGTTCCATAGTTACTATTATAGGAAAAGAGTGCTATGCTCTTTTATAAGTGTCAGAATACCCCAAACTTCTATATTTTCCAAATCGCCATCTGGTTACCTCAGCTGTCTATGATAAGAGCTAGCCTGCAAAGAAACAACTAAGTTGAATTAATTCACATTTTTATATATTGTGGTGCAAATCTGTACATGGATATTCTTATACTATGGAACAAAGTTAATCTGTTTCAAAATTGTGAGTTTAATAGTAATGTACAGGGCCTAGAAACTGTACAAGATATAAATAAATGGAGCCTCCAGGAAAAAATCTTCCATAAAAATGTCAGATGTAATCCAATCATTCACACTGAATATATATTTAGATTCTTAGTCTTATTTCACACTTGAACCTTTTCTGGGGGTAACTAAATTATACATTGAGAAGGCTTGAAAAGGTATATAACAATTTCTTTTTCATGAGAATTTGGGAAATGAAGCACACAAGGATGTTTATTTTCCTTCTTAAATATTACTTACTTTTCAAATGCTTGCCTAGAGCCTTACTCTTTTTTGGCAAATATGTCTACAGTCATATGTCTAAGAAGTTCAAGAAATCTAGGAAAAAGTCCTAGAGCCACAAATAATACATCCAACAATGTTCCTTATCCTGCAAACTGATATCCATAGTGGGACCTTTGGTAATAATGGGACAAAGAAGAACTATAAGCTAACATGGTTATGAGGGCAGAGTTAAGGTGTTTGAATGTCTGAATTGTGCCCTTCTGTACTTTCAAATGTTCAATTTTACCTCGGAGTTTTTAGCAGAGTGTGTGTGTGAACTACAGCTTTCTTTTAATTTGAATCCCAGTTTAGATAGGCTTTTTTATTTCCTGTGAATTAACTAGCTTAAGCCATTGCCTTACAAGAGTATGGTACACTAAAAGTGGGGCTCTTTTGTAGTATTTACTCTTTTAATTTCTGACTGAAAATACTTGAAACTAAATTTCAACATGCATAAAAATGGGAAACCTTTAATAATCTTCTACAACAGTGATTCTCAACCAAGGTGCTTTCTTTTTAAGGGCACTGTGGGGCACCACACAGAACTATTAAATGTGCAAACACCTGCACATGATTCAGAAGATAAACCCAGAGATTTCAATTAGGATTTCATAGTGTAAAAAACATTCTCAACTGCTGTGGTCTTTCTGAGTTCTCTGAAACAGGTGAATTGCTGTATTATGTTTCTATACTCAATAAAACAAGTGAAAGCTAAGAGGTAGCATTTTCTGAGGCATCCTTGAGTCTAAGGAGTGGTGCCCTGAGTCTAAAAAGGTTGAGAACCTGTTTTACAGTGTTCCACATTACTTATGCACTATTAAAAAAATTCTCACAATTAAGAAAAGTTGGGACTAGGGGAAAAAGACCAAACAGTTAAAATAGCTAAGCCTCTAGCATAATGACTTTATGTTAAATTGTTGGTTTTGGTAATCTGAAGGGGAAAAAAAGTTGAGATATTTAAGTTGCAGAAGTCATTAGAAGAGATTTTTCCCCATAAGCTTTCTTGTAAAATTTGAATTCCCTGTTTTCCTTGCTTGGGACATGTAACATCATCATAAAGCTGTCAATGGAAGTCTTTTGAGAATTCTTTTATGATGCAAGATGATGGCAAAACAAATGTCTATGTAAGTTGAGTTGCTGTAAGCAAAACAAACTATACTATAAATGATATTGTGTCTGAGACCAACTAACCATAGCAAGGAAATTCTCAGTTAATGTTGCTATAACCTTCCCTAATTAGCTTAACTTTGTAATGATGAAATATTACATTGGACTAATGAATACAAAATTAGGAGTTGGAACTCCTGAATCCTAACATTGACTCTGCCATTGATTTTCTGAAGGCTGTAGTTAGGTTGCTTCTTCATCTATTTTGCACCTAAGAACATCACATTTTTTAAAGAAATAAAATACTGTATAAGCTATAAGTATTAACTGTTAAATATTTGGACCATGGGTATGCTTTGGACCACTACTCCTATTGGTCTAATGTTGTACAACGATGCATGCTGAACAAACCTGAGGAAGGAGAGTAAATACTTTGTGCTTCACTTACATTAAGCTATAGTTCTAACCTATCTTATTTCTATCAGTTTGAAGTTGTTCAGTTAACAGTCTGGTGGTTGATTTTTTTTTTCTTCCTCCATGTAATGAATTCCTCTATTATCTTCAGAGTTGACATTGGAGAAGTTATTGTACAGAGACTGGTTCTTCAATTCATGTGGAAGTTTCATAGTTTCATAGTTAGTAGGGTCGGCAGGGACCTGAGCAGATTATCAAGTCTGATCCCCTGCCATGGCAGGAAAGAGTACTGGGGTCAGATGACCCCAGCAAGGTGATTGTCTAACCTTGTCTTAAAGACCCCCAGGGTAGGAGCCAGCACCACTTCTCTTGGAAGTCGGTTCCAGATCCTAGCCGCCCTGACCGTGACGTAGCGCCTAGTCTGAATTTACCCTCTGCCAGCCTGTGACCGTTATTTCTAGTCACTCCTGGCAGTGCTCGGGGAAACAGGGACTCCCCCAATGCCTGCTGGTCCCCCTGACTAGTTTGTAACAGTCCACTAGATCCCCCCTCAGCCTTCCCTTTTGGAGGCTGAACAGGTTCAGGTCCTGTAGCCTCTCCTCATAGGGCCTGCTCTGCTGCCCCCTGATCATGTGAGTGGCCCTCCTCTGGACCCTCTCCATGTCCACATCCCTCTTGAAGTGTGGCGCCCAGAACTGGATGCAGTACTCCAGCTGCAGCCTGACCAGTGCCACATAGAGGGGGAGGATCACCTCCTTGGGCCTGCTGGAGATGCATCTGTGGATGCATGACAAGGTGTGGTTGGCCTTCCTGACTGCCTCCCCACACTGCTGGCCCATGTTCATTTGGCATCAATGATGACTCCAAGATCCTTTTCTGCCTCTGCACTGATGAGAAGGGAGTTCCCCAGTCTGTAGGTATGGTGCTGGTTCTTCCTTAATATAGGATAACTAGCAGGCCAATGAAAAGATGTCTGTAAACACAGGCAAGGTAGCTCAGTCCTTTGCATTTGAAAGCTACATGTTATGCTTCTTAAGCAATAGCATCTCATATGATTACAGCTACTATGGAAGATCATCTTTATGAAGGGAATGATCATTCCTGAAAGAGGCAGGACCCAACTCATTAATGATTTTGAAGTTGTAATATTAGCTCAAGTTTTCAACAGAAGAGAAGTGCCATGAATAAAGCACTAGGCTGATGTATTCTAAACACCTTGTGGTAAACAGTGCCCTCTGGGTTTTCTTTTGTAAAAAAACAGACTATCACATTGCAGTAGTGCATGGGCAGATCTAGGATTTTGAAAAGGGGGGGTACAGGTGGAGTGGTGCATCATCATAACCCCTCCTCACCCCAAAAACAACACACATTTTTTCTCTAGGTAAAAAGAAACTAGAAGCTTTACTAATATGCTGGTGACTGAGGGCTATATTATTCAGTTTAACAAGGAAGTAAAAAGAGTTTGGAAAAACAGAGCACTCGCTCTGTTGACAAGATGTCCATCTACAGCACTTGTGTACTTATTGCTCTTGTTTGGCAGCAAAACATGGACTTCTTATGCCAAGAAAGAAAGAAAACTGAACAGTTTCCATCTTTGGTGTCTGTCATATCCTGGGCATAACATGGCGTGACAAAATCTCCAACTTCGCTGTTCTGGAGTGGCCCATGATGCTTAGTATGTTCATGCTCCTGAGACAGAGACACCTCCATTGGTTAGGACATGTGAACCGTATGAATGATGGCTGAATCCCCAAGGACATACTCTATGGTGAGCTGGCCACTGGCAAATGTCAACTTGGATAGCCCAAACTCCATTTTGTTGATGTCTTCAAGAAAAAACTTCATGAGCTACACACTGATGGCCAATGCTGGGAGTCAATTGTTTTGGACCACTGTGAGTGGAAAGCTGCTGTGAAACAGGGCCGATGTTGATTTAAGATGGAGAGAATTAATGATGAGCTGGAGAAGAGGCATCAGAGGCAGGCAAGAAAAAATGGTACTCAGCATGCCAGTGCAAGCTCAACTGAGTTTGTATGTGCAATTTGCTGGAGGGTCTGCCTGTTGCACATCAGACTCCTTAGCCACTCAAGAAGCTGTGATGGTACCCAGTTACTTATCACAGGTGCAAAATCCATAGTCTCCTGAGACTGATGGTTGCCAATTATGATGATGGTGATAGAAGTAAAACAAATACAACTTTATTGGAATGTACATTAATTTGTTATATCATACAGAATGTATAACAATGCAACAAATTAGGCAAAAATTAATCCAAACATATTTTTTCTTCAGTCCTCTTGTCATTAGAATTAAATGTACATCTCTTTCAGATATATAAAACAAAATCTAGGAAAGGTCTGAGCCTTCCTGTTTATAGTTTAACTTTTCAAGAAGCTTCTGGCAGGTATAAATAAGTAAGACACATTAGGATAGGCATTGCCCAGATAATCTTTACATTTTTAAAGGTTAAAGCACAAGAAATTTACAAGCAACAGCAAGTCTCCTAATTGCTATGCTCCTTGATTCTAGGATCATAGAATTGGAAGGAGTCTCCTTTGCCTTTGAGTCCAGGCCTCTGAGTTCTCAACCAACTGCTAATGAGTTACCAATCTATCTCACTTTTCTTTTGGATCACCCAAATGTCCATATGTGTTTTCTTTACTGACCTCTCTCTGAGACCTTTTTTGAACCATACTTGATTACCTGTATTATTGGTAGTTTCCCCTCCCTCAAGAATCTGCCATCTGCAGACAAACATGGCTAAACAGACTCTGAAAGGTTTTGTCTTGCCATGGTCCAATGCTGCTGCTACCTCCGTTGCTTCCCAGGAAAAGGAATGATTGACCATTATCCCTTGCCTTGCAGGGATGTGACCCAATCTGGCCAAACCACAGATTGAGGCATTCAGTTAATCAGAGATTTTCAGAGGGACAATTTCCTAATATTATCAAGTAGAATCAATAAAAAGTACAGACAGATTGCTATACTTTGCATAAACACAGATGTCTGTGGGGGAGGCGGTAGTCCCTCAGTGGCCAGCCGGTGACCAGGGGAGGAGTCCCCCCAGTGGCCAGCTGGCATGCCAGCTGCATGGCGGCTGCAGAAGTGCCAGGACTTCCACAGCTGGCACTGATATCCTGCTGGCAGAGCCCATTTCAGGGGGGCACTGACGTTCTCTGTTCCCCCCTACCAGCTGGTGCTGTCGGGGGGGCACCAGTGTTCTTGGGGGGGCAGCAAGTGCACCCCTGTGCTCCCCCATGTGCTGCCTATGAACACAGATAGCAAAGAGCCTTTATATTTTGAAGTGGATTGAGTGAGTGATACTGTCCATAAAGTATTCAGAAGTAATCAAGACTGTAGAGGCTATAGAGGATGAAATTGACGGGCACTTTCATTCTTTCCAGGACCAAACACCTAGTACAGAGACACCACGAGAAGGTCCCAAGGCAGCTGAATGGAAGATGGTCATGTCCAGAGCCAGACAGTGGGTGGCTGTGACTGCTTCCCCAACACAACTAGGGAACAGATACAAACCCTGGCAGCACTAAAGAATGATACAGCAGAGGAAGTCGCAGGGGAAGACATCCCCAACAACCATGCAGGCTGAGTAACAACCGGGCAGCCAGAAGAGGAGATGCTGGGTCATCATGGTGGGCAACTTCCTCCTGAGATGCATGAAGGGGCCTATCTGTCAACTGGATCCCACAGCGCAGGAGGTTTGCTGCCTGCCCGGTGCCAGGATCCGAGACATCACTGTGAGGATTTCTGACCTCATCTGGTCCTCTGATTACTATCCCATGGTCCTCATCCTTGTGGGCACAAATGATGCAGCCAGGAGTAGTCTGGACTACATCATGAGTGACTATAAGGCTCTGAAGGCCGGGCTTAGGAAGTTGCAGGCACAGGTGGTCTTCTCATTGATCCTAACAGTCAGCGGTCACCATCAACACCAAGACACCTGCATTAGAGAAGTCAACCTGCAGCTCCAGAGTTGGTGCCATTAGCTTCTACAACCACGATCTGCACTTCCATGAGAGAGGCATCCTGGGATGAGATGGTCTTCATCTTTCTTCTAAAGGTAAGAGTTCTTACAGGTTGGCTGATCTCCTCCAAAGTGATTTAAACTAGGTTCTTCAAGGGATGAGGATGCAGTGGAAAATGAGAATTTAGGTTCAGAGAACCATGAGCCACTCGATGGATCAGCCCAGGTAGACACTAAGGGGCCTGATAGACATCAGGACAGGGGGTTACCAAGGGCTCCCACTGTGGGGCTTAAATGTTTCTACCGTAATGCTTGGAGCATGGGGAACAAGCAGGAGGAACTTGCACTCCTGCTTGCAGGCAAAAACTTCAACTTGGTTGGACTAACTGAAACCTGGTGGGACCCTACTCATGACTGGGTGGTAGGCATTGAAGGTTATAGGTTGCACAGGTGGGATAGAGTGGGGTAAAAAGGTGTGTGTAGGGGGGTGTTGCTCTCTATGTTAAGGAGCAATATATATCTTCTATAATCAAGATGGGATCAAAGGAGGACCAAACTGAGGTACTGTGGGTTAGGATACAAGAGGGGAAAGGGACTTGGTAGTGGGGGTCTACTATAGACTAGCACAACAGGAGGATGAGCTTGACCTGGAATTCTCTGGGCAACTCTCAGAGGCCATATGGTCAAGAGATATGGTTTTTCATGGGTGACCTAACCTACCCTGACATCTGCTGGGAGGATCACTCAGCTAGAAGTAATCACTTATGTAAGTTCTTAACCCATATAGAAGACCTCCACCTGATGCAGGAGGTATACTGTCTCACTAGAGGAAATGCCTTGCTGGACTTGGTACTGGCTATCGGGGATGACCTGGCAGGGGATCTACAGGTACAAGGCAACCTAGGGGATAGTGACCACCAATTGATTGAATTCACTATCCAGCGAAGGGTGGGAAAAATAACCAGTAGGGCTGAAGTGTTAGACTTCAGAAAGGCTGACTTCAGTGTGTTTAGGAAATTAGTTAGTGGGGTATTAAAGCTCAAGGGCATTGATAAAATGGGGATCCAGGAAGAGTGGTCATTCCTCAAGGAAGCGATCCTTTGGGCACAGAAGGAGGCCATTACATAGAAAAGGGGGCCAAGGGGCAAGAAACCCTCCTGGCTAAACAGGAAAATTCAGGAAAGCCTAAGGGCAAAACAAGGGACATACAGGCTGTGGAAGCAGGGGATAGCTACCAAGGGGGAATATACCTCCTTTGCTCACACTTGCAGGAAATCAGTTAGGAAGTCCAAAGCAGCATTATAACTTGGGCTAGCAACAAAAATTAAGGCAACAAAAAGTCCTTGTTCAGGTATATAGGGGACAAAAAGAAGGTGCAGGGCAGCATAGGACCCCTACAGGATGGACAAAGGGAGTAGGTGACAGATAGGAGGGACATAGCAGAACTCTTCAATTAGTTCTTTACCTCCATATTCCTGAACTCTGATCTTGACAAACACCAGCTGACCATCTGTTAGCGCTAACCTAGTTAAGAGACCCTTGGAAGGACTGGATGTGTTTAGATCAGTGGGACTGGATGAGCTCCATCCAAGGGTACTGAAAGAATTAGCCAGTGTCATAGCAGAGCCACTGGAATGTCTGTTTGAGCACTCATGGTGCTCAGGTGAAGTCCCAGAGGACTGGAAAAGGGCCAATGTCCCTATTTTCAAGAAGAGGAGGAAGGAGGATCTGGGTAACTATAGGCCAGTTAGTCTCACCTCTGCCCTCTGTCCTGTAACTATCTTATAGTTTTTAGCAAAGACTTTATATTATTTTTCCTTTTCTGTATAACTGCCGCGCGGCACTCTCACATTTATGTAACCTTGAAGTCGACTGTTAATCAAAGTGAACGCTTTGTACTTTTCTCCACTGGCATTAAGCTACACATGTGCATTCTGTAAATTTCATTTCTTATCTAGAAGTGTCATTTCTGCAAAAATGAAACTTATGTAGAAAGTCTGTCTAGCAATAATTATGTAAAAGAAAATTATCCTATCTCTATATATGATAGTTAGTGTCATAGAGGCAGTCCAACAAACATCTATAAAAGAGGCAAAAAAGCAAGAAGCAGCAGAGACGACAACTGGAAAACTCTGTGGGCCTGATTACCCTGCGGACCGGTTCTCAGCCTCCCCGCCTGGGTGTATCCCAGCGAAAACAAAGGTCTCAGAAATCCGACAACTGACAACGATTCACCGTGTTACAGTATTGCTTTGTATTTCCCATTCATGAGCCGTTGACTAGTTCTGGGACTTAAGGAGCCGGCAGCCACACCTAGCTTTGGACTAGCTCCACTGTTGGAACGCAAGGGCTGGCTCTGGAACCTCGTGAACCAACGGACACCCTATAGAATATCCCATTCATGAGCTGTTGACCAGTTCTGGGACTACGGAGTCGGCAGCTGCTGGCTCTGGAACCCTGTGAACCAACAGAGCCCTTTAGTATCCAGCATACTGTAACTGAAGAAACATCGGAGACTCCACTTCTCGACTGCCTCTCATCATAGCTTAGACAGCATACCTACGCTCGCTATACTTGTATTTACTGCAACTTCGTTCCAACCGGCCTCCCCTCTTATTTGTTAGAGGGTGAGGCCAGGTGAGTGAATCAATCTTTTTATTTTACTCTATATCTACTCTGTAATAACTTTTATTACTAACATTCCATCTCAATGAGCCATTGACCAGTTCTGGGACTTAAGGAGTCGGCAGCCGCACCTAGCTTTGGACTAGCTTCACTGTTGGAACGCAAGGGCTGGCTCTGGAACCTCGTGAACCAACGGACACCCTATAGATTAAGAGACACTAACTACTTACTCTAAGTCGTCTACTTGTGCCAACTCGGCGAACCTCGAGGGCAGCTAAAAGCTACCTCAATTCCGCCCCACAAGCCGCGCGCTCGCACAACTCCGCAAAGCCTGCAGCTCCCCTAAGCGGTGCCGGAGCCACTAGCCTGGCATTTCGCCGCATGTCCAATGGCTGTGAAATTGGCTCTGAGGTCAGACCCAGAGAGTGGTAGTTGACGGAAGTCAATCATTGTGGTGCACTGTGACCAGTGGGGTCCCCCAAGGTTCTGTCCTTGGGCCTATACTCTTTAACATCTTCATTAATGATGTAGACATTGGTATCAGAAGTGGACTGGCCAAGATCACCAATGACACCAAACTTTGGGGTAAAGCATCCACACCCGGGGAGAAGATGGTGATCCAGGCTGACATTGACAGGCTGATAAAATGGGTGGATGAAAACATGATGGTGTTCAACATCAAAAAATGCAAGGTACTCCACCTTAGGAAAAAAAATATGCAGCTTGCTTATAGGCTCAGCAGTGCTAAGCTTGCTAGCACCACAGCCAAAAGGGACTTGGGGGGTCATGATTGACCGCAAGATGAATATGAGCCACCAATGTGATATTGCAGCTGGTAAAGTGAGCAAAACTCTGGCTTGCTTCCATAGATGCTTCTCAAGCAAATCCCAGGATGTCATTCTCCCATTGTACTCAGCCTTGGTGAGGCTGCAGCTGGAGTACTACATCCAGTTCTGGGCTCCACAATTTAAAAAGGAGGTGGAAAAGCTTGAGAGAGTCCAGAGAAGAGCCATGCACACGATCAGAGGGCAGGAAAGCAGGCCTTATGAAGAGAGGCTGAGAGCTATGGGATTCTTGAGCCTGGAAAAGCGGAGGCTCAGGGGGGACTTGGTGGCTGCATATAAGTATATAAGGGGTGTACTTTAGGATCTGGGGGAATGCCTGTTCACAAGAGCATCCCAAGGGATAACAAGGTCAAATGGTCACAAACCCCTCCAAGACCATTTCAGGCTGGATATAAGGAAGTACTTCTTTACTGTCTGAGCCCCCAAGGCCTGGAACAGACTGCCACCAGAGGTTGTGCAAGCACCTACTCTGGACTCCTTTAAGAGATATTTGATTTTTATCTTGCTGGGATCCTTTGACCCCAGCTGACTTCCTGCCCCTGGGGCAGGGGGCTGGACTTGATGATCTTCCGAGGTCCCTTCCAGCCCTAATGTCTATGAAATCTATGAAAATTCTTGAAAAAATTATCAAGGATCATGTTTGTAGGAGTTGAGTGGGTAACATTATGCTGAAGGGCAACCGGCATGGGTTCATAGTGGGTTGATCTTGCCTGACTAACCTTGTTTCTTTCTATGTCCAGGTCACTAAGAGCTTAGATGCAGGAGTCAAGGTAGATGTCATGTACTTGGACTTTAAGAAGGCCTTCAACACAGTATCCCATCTGATTCTTATAAACAAATTGAACAGCTGTGCCACAGATGACTACATAGTCATGTGGGTGGCAAATTGGCCTAAGGGTTGTACCCAGAGAGTGGTGATGGATGGGTCAGTATCAACCTCAAAAGATGTGGGCAGTGGGGTTCCCCCAAGGTTCAGTCCTTTGGCCAGTGCTGTTCAACATCTTCATCAGCGACCTGGGTGAGGGTGTGAAAAGCACTCTGTCCAAATTCACAGATGACACCAAACTATGGAGCAAAGCAAACACACTGATGGGAAGAAACCAAATCCAGACAGACCTGGACAGGTTAGAGAAGTGGGCAGAGAAAAATAGGATACAGTTCAACAAGGACAAGTGCAAGGTGCTGCACCTAGGGAGAGGTTATCACCAGCAAACCTATAGGCTGGGGGATGACCTTCTCAGCAACACAGCAGTGGAAAGAGATCTCAGAGTCATTGTCAGCTCCAAGATGAACATGAGTCATCAATGTGACAATGTAATTCATAGTTTCATAGTTCTAGGGTCGGAAGGGACCTGAGCAGATCATCTAGTCCAACCCCCTGCCATGGCAGGAAAGAATACTGGGGTCAAAAGACCCCAGCAAGGTATTCATCTAACCTCCTCTTAAAAACACCCAGGGTAGGAGCCTGCACTACTTCTCTTGGAAGTTGGTTCCAGATCCTAGCTGCCCTGACCGTGAAGTAGCGCCTCCTGATAACTAGCCTAAACCTAGCCTCTGCCAGCTTGTGACCGTTATGCCTGGTCACTCCTGGCAGTGCTCAGGGAAACAGGGACTTCCCCAGTGCCTGCTGATCGCCCCTAACTAGTCTGTTACAGGCCACTAGATCCCACTTTAGCCTTCTTTTGTGGAGGCTGAACAGGTTCAGGTCCTGTAGCCTCTCCTCGTAGGACCTGCTCTCCTGCCCCCGATCATGCGAGTGGCCCTCCTCTGGACCCTCTCCATGTTGTCCACATCCCTCTTGAAGTGCAGTGTCCAGAACTGGACGCAGTACTCCAACTGCGGCCTGACCAGTGCCACATAGAGGCGGAGGATCACCTCTTTGGACCTGCTTGAGATGCATCTGTGGATGCATGACAAGGTACGGTTGGCCTTCCTGACTGCCTCCCCACACTGCCGGCCCATGTTCATCTTGGAGTCAGTGATGACTCGGGAGCCAGGAGCAGTGGGGAGAGGAGGGACACAGGCACATGTGTGTCTTACACACACATGTGACCCCTTACTGGACCCGGAGCAGAGGCGAGAGCAGCAGCGGCAGCAGAGGGGAACGTAGCAGCAGTGGGGGCAGCAGCAGCTGATCCCCCTAAGGTAAGTGGGGCAGAGAGATGACGCAGCTGAGCTGGATCCGGAGGGGAAGCTCCCCGGATCCCTCTTAGCTGAGCCAGTAGGGAGCCGTGCTCCCGAGCCACGCGAACAGAGCATGCAAACAGGCTAGGGCTAGGGGGGACTGTCCCCCCAAGTCAGGGAGCAACCCCAGGGTTAACCCTCGGGGAGTGGGCTCCTGAGGCGCCGGATCCCCCCAGCGGGGGAGTGCAGGGGGTGGGATCGCCGGCAGGCACTTCCGGTGAGATTGGGGTGCCTGATTGGTGGATAAAGCAGTGGCGGGAAATTCAAACCGCAGGCTTTAAAAGCCGCGGTTTGACATAGCTCCCCGGCACTCAGGAGCCAGGAGCAGTGCGGAGAGGAGGGACACAGGCACATGTGTGTCTTTACACACAGGTTTACCCCCTTACTGGACCCGGAGCGGAGGCGAGAGCAGCAGAGGCGAACATAGCAGCAGCGGGGGCAGCAGCAGCTGATTCCCCTAAGGTAAGTGGGGCAGAGGGACCGACACAGCTGAGCCAGATCCAGAGGGGAAGCCCCTCGGATCCCTCTTAGCTGAGCCGGTAGGGAGCCACGCTCCCGAGCCGCACGAACAGAGCGCGCTGGCATTTGCATTGGTGTTCACGCTGGCGGGCGAGCAGGAAGGACCCAGAGGCAGACTCCTGCTACCGCAGGGCAGAGGCACCACACTCAGCTAGAAACAGGCAGCAACTCCTACGATGGTGTCGACACGGAGTGCTGCCAAGGCCCCTGCCCGGGGGGCGCAGCCTTCCCAGAGCTTGTCTGAGGCCTCCACTCAGACGGAGCCCACAGGTGGGCTGGCGTCCCCCAACCCCCTGGCCTGCAGGAGCTGCCGAGCAAGGCCTGGGGGGAGCAGAGACTGGGGACCCCCACATTTGTCCTACAGGCACCCACCTTAGGCCCCTGGAGGTGCAGGTGAGGGAGCTCCAGGAGGAGGTTAGCAGGCTGAGGGGAATCCAAGAGGCAAAGGAAAAAATTGACAGATATTTTCTTTCCCTGCAGGGTTGTACGACCACGGAGGATGCACCTCAAGAAGAGCCCTCCACTGCTAAGTGGCAGACTGTCACCGCCTATGCCAGGGCTGCTTGTAATATGGCAGCACCAGTTCCTCCAGTCCAGCTGGAGAACAGGTTTGAGGCCCTGGCAGCCCTCCAGGAGGAGGAAGGAGAGGACGAAACTGGGGAGGAGGCAACTCCACTTTCACCACGTCCCGTGAAGGCTGAAGGAGACAAGCAGGCCAGGAGGAGAAAGTGTCATGTGATCGTCACTGGTGACGCTATCTTGAGAGGTATGGAGGGCCCCATCTGTCACCAGGACCCCTCAGCATGCAAAGTCTACTGCCTACGTGGAGCGGGGATTCAGGACGTGAAAGGGATGCTCCAAACCATAATCCAGCCCACCGATTATTACCCCATTGTCTTAGTCCATGTGGGCACTAATGATGCGGCCAGGAGAAGCCCTGATCACCTGATGGAGGACTACCACGCTCTGGGGTGCGTGCTGAAGGAGATGGGCGCACAGGTGGTTTTCTCTTCTATCCTGCCAGTGAGTGGACGTGGCAGACGGCATGAAATGTGCATCGCGGAGACCAACTGGCGGCTACAGGAATGGTGCTACGAGGCGGGCTTTGGCTTCCTCAGCCATGATGGGCACATCACAACAAGAGACATGCTTGGATGGGATGGGCTCCACCTTTCCCCTAAAGGTAAGCGTGTGTTCTCTTCTAGGTTGGCGGACCTCCTCCGGCGGGCTTTAAACTAGGTTTGTCAGGGGAAGGGGAAGATGAAGGCGGAGGGAACATCAGACTGCCAGACCAAACAACACCCACAACTACAGCCCAGCCCAGCCCAGCCCAATGAGCAAAACGAATAAACAGATAAGCGATAGGGGCCAGGGCAATGCTGGGACTAGGGGGGGTCAGTACACACATCCACAGGAGGCCTCAACTGCCTCTACACAAATGCTCGTAGTATGGGAAACAAGCAGGAGGAAGTCACCCTCCTGCTAGTGACATGAGCCCAGACATAGTGGGGATCACTGAAAAGTGGTGGGACTCAACGCATGATTGGGCGGTGAATGTCAAGGGCTATAGGCTGTACAGGAGGGACAGGATAGGAAAGAGAGGTGGGGGCGTGGCACTCTATATTAAGGAGGAATACACATCCTCGTCAATTAGCAAGGAGTCAGAGGAGGGGCACTCTGAAGTGCTTTGGGTTAGAGTACAAGGCAGTCAAGGGGAAAGAGACTTAATGGTGGGGGTCTACCACAGACCTCCCAACCAGGGAGAGGAGCTCACAGAGGTAGTGAAGTCTAAGGATGTGGTAGTCTTGGGGGACCTGAACTTCCCGGACATCTGCTGGGAAGAGCAGTCAGCCAGGTCTGACTGCTCACGTAAGTTCTTAGACAGAGTGCAGGACCTCCATCTAACCCAGGAGATGCACAGCCCCACCAGGGGAAACGCCTTGTTGGACCTAGTGCTGGCCACGGGTGATGACCTGGTGAGGGGGCTGCGGGTGCTCAACCACCTGGGTGACAGTGATCATTGCCTGCTGGAATTCATTATCCAGCACAAGGTGGCAAAGGCCTGCAGTAAGGCAGCAGCCCTAGATTTCAGGAGGGCAAACTTCAACGAGCTAGTTGGGGAAGTGCTGAGGTCCCAGAGGGGAGGGGAGCCAGGTGTCCAAGGAGAGTGGTCGCTCCTTAAGGAGATGATGCTCCAAGCCCAAAGGAAGGTAATCCCAATGAGGAGCAAAGGGAGCAGGAGGGCACACAAGCCTCCATGGCTCACCAAAAGTATCCGGGAATGTCTCCTTGCTAAAAGGGAGGCGCACACCCAATGGAAAGAAGGGGTCATCACCAGAGATGACTATACTGCAGTTGCTCGGGGATGTAGGGGCACAGTCAGGAAGGCCAAGGCAGAGATGGAATTAGGACTAGCTTCCCAGATTAAGGACAATAAGAAGTCCTTCTTTAAATACATAGGGGGTAAAAAGAAGGTCCCAGGTAATGTGGGGCCCCTGCAGGATGCGTTGGGAAATTTGGTTGTCACACCAGATGACAAAGCTAACATGTTTAATGATTTCTTTGCCTCCGTCTTCCTAAGTAGGGACCAGAACAGCCACCTCCTTGCTGGGTCCCCCTCGGACCCCAGGGGAGGCACACCTGGGCCAAGGGTTAGTGAAGAACTAGTTAGGGAGCTTTTGGAGGGACTGAACGTATTCAAGTCAGCCGGCCCAGATGATCTCCACCCTAGAGTTCTAAAGGAATTGGCCGAGGTCATTGCAGGACACCTGGCATGGCTTTACGAGCACTCGTGGTGCTCTGGTGTGGTGACGGAGGACTGGAAGAGGGCCAATGTGGTTCCAATCTTCAAAAAAGGGAAGAAGGAGGACCTGGGAAACTATAGGACAGTTAGTCTTACCTCGATCCTAGGCAAGCTGTTTGAGAAAATTATTCTGGCACACATCCATGAGGGTCCAGCAGGGGACTGCATGCTTAGGGGCAACCAACACGGGTTCCTCAGTGGCAGGTCCTGTCAGACCAACCTGGTGGCCTTTTACGATCAGATCACCAGAACATTAGATGCGGGGGTGGCAGTGGACATAGTCTTCCTGGACTTTTGGAAGGCTTTTGACACTGTCTCTCACCCCGTTCTCATTAAGAAACTGGGGGACTGTGGTGTCGACACCCACACAGTCAAATGGGTCGCCAACTGGCTGGAGGGCCGCACCCAGAGGGTGGTAGTGGATGGGTCCTTCTCGACCTGGAAGGACGTGGGTTCCTCAGGGCTCGGTCTTCGGGCCCGCACTGTTCAACATCTTCATCAGTGACTTGGACGAGGGTTTAAAAAGCACCCTGTTCAGCTTTGCTGATGACACTAAGATGTGGGGGGATGTGGGCACACTAGAAGGAAGCAACAGGCTACAAGTTAGACAGGTTACAAGGGTGGGTGGATGAGAATAGGATGGGATTCAACACAGACAAGTGCAAGGTGATACACCTGGGCAGAAACAACCGGCACCATACCTACAGGTTAGGGAACTCCCCTCTTGTCAGCACAGAGGCGGAAAAGGATCTTGGAGTTATCACTGACTCCAAGATGAACATGGGCCGGCAGTGAGGGAAGGCAGTCAGGAAGGCCAACAGTACCTTGTTATGCATCCACAGATGCATCTCGAGCAGGTCCAAAGAGGTGATCCTCCCCCTCTATGCGGCACTGGTCAGGCTGCAGTTGGAGTACTGCGTCCAGTTCTGGGCACCACACTTCAAGAGGGATGTGGACAGCATGGAGAGGGTCCAAAGGAGGGCCACTCACATGATCAGGGGGCAGCAGGGCAGGCCCTATGAGGAGAGGCTATGGGACCGGAACCTGTTCAGCCTCCAAAAGAGAAGGCTGAGGGGGGATCTAATGGCCTGTTATAAACTAGTTAGGGGGGATCAGCAGGCATTGGGGGAGTCCCTGTTCCCCCAAGTACTGCCAGGAGTGACCAGGAATAATGGCTAGATATCAGAAGGCGCTACTTCACGGTCAGGGCGGCTAGGATCTGGAACCAACTTCCAAGAGAAGTGCTGGCTCCTACCCTGGGTGTTTTTAAGAGGAGGTTAGATGAACACCTTGCTGGGGTCGTTTGACCCCAGTACTCTTTCCTGCCATGGCAGGGGGTCAGACTAGATGATCTACTCAGGTCGTTTCCGTCTCTAGAAACTATGAAACTATGACTCCAAGATCCTTTTCTGCCTCTGTACTGACAAGAAGGGAGTTCCCCAGCCTGTAGGTATGGTGCCAGTTGTTCCTCCCCAGGTGCATCACTTTGCACTTGTCGGTGTTGAATCCTATCCTCTTCTCATCAGCCCACCCTTGTAAGCTGTGTAGGTCTGATTATAGCCTATTTCTCCCTTCTAGTGTGCCCACGTCGCCCCACCTCTTAGTGTCATCAGCAAATCTAAACAAGGTGCTTTTTACCCCCTCGTCCGAGTCACTGATGAAGATGTTGAACAGTGCGGGCCCAAGGACCGAGCCCTGGGGGACCCCACTGCCCACTTCCTTCCAGGTTGAAAATGACCCATCTACCACCACTCTCTGGGTGCGGCCCTCCAGCCAGTGGGCAACCCAATTGACTGTGTAGGTGTTGACACCACAGTCCCCCAGTTTCTTAATGAGAACAGGGTGAGAGATAGTGTTGAAGGCCTTCTGAAAGTCCAGGAAGACTATGTCCACTGCTGTCCCTGCATCTAATGATTTGGTGACCTGATCATAGAAGGCCACCAGAGCTAACCACACTTTGTCATGAATTAGGAGGTGCTATCATGAACAGGTCCACGGAGGTGATGCTTCCCCTCTATGCGGCACTGGTCAGGCCACAGCTAGAGTACTGCATCCAATTCTGGGCACCACAATTCAAAAAGGATGTGGACATCCTTGAGCGGGTCCAGAGGAGGGCCACTTGTATGCTTGCAGGGAAGACATTATGAGGAAAGGCTGAGGGACCTGGACCTTTTCTGCCTCTATAAGAGGAGGCTGAGGGAGGATCTTGTGGCAGTATATAAATTCATGGCGGGGGGGAGGGAGGGCCAGCAGGGAATAGGAGATGCTCCGTTTACCAGAGCACCCCTTGGAATAACCAGAAACAACAGCCACAAGCTGGTGGACAGTAGATTTGGGTTGGATATCAGAAATAACTTCTGCAAGGTTAGGGTTGCCAGAATCTGGAACAGGCTTCCAAGGGAGGTGGTGCTATTCCCTACCTTGGGGGTCTTCAAGAGGAGAATGGACAAGCACCTGTCTGGGGTCACATGATCCCAGCACTTTTTCCTGTCACTGGCAGGGGGTCGGACTCAATGATCCTTTGAGGTCCCTTCTGATCCTAGCATCTATGAATCTATGAATCTAACATGTAGACAGTAGAAGGGCAGATGATATTATGGATTTGTGTATACAGTTTTTCTCATGAGAATCTGTTCTCTCTTATATTCATTTTGATTTTTACAGCCAACTTTACTTAATGCAAGTGTGCAACTTGTTTGAGTGTGGGAAAAGCGAGGTGATGGTGTTGTCTGTCTGCTGAGGAGGAATGGTCAGTTTGAGAATGAAGTGACATCTCACAATCTTACCTCAGGGTTTGAAAGCTGTATAGACTGTGTGAGAGGCTTCCTTTTGGATTGCTTCAGAAGGAACAGGAATGTTTGTCTTTCACTAACTCTATGAACAGCCTAAAAAGATGGCTTGATCCAGTACTACAAAACCCATTGACCCCACTACGTCTCTTAATCAACAGACCATGGCGAACTGCTTAGTAAATCAAACCATGTGAATAGTTGTCCCTCTGATGCTTTTCCACTAGATTAGAGAATGTGTTTAGTTGGAAAAAAAATTCCTAGGATGGTACACTATACTAATGTTATGAGATTCTTAAGAATGAATAATTTTGTGTTGCAATATAGAGTATACATTGAGGAGTGATGGAAGTAGTTAATTGGAATTTTCTTGTGTGTGTGTTTCTTATCCTTTATTTTGTTATATTGTTATTCTTTTCTATTGTTTTGTAGATTTTGTAGATTTTTGGCTCTTTGAAGGATTTACAGCTTAGGAAAGATTCAGGAGTTGCTACTGAGCTGAGCATTTAGAGGCAGGGGAAAGGGGCATTTGGAGAAAAGAAGAGGACCAAAAGATAGTAGAAGGGAGTCTATCAGGGACCCTTAGAATATGGCAGAGAAATGGAAAAGTGATAAAGAAAAGAGTTGGGGTGCCTATATATAAGGTAGGTTTAAATCGTGGGCCCAGATCACTAATATCATGGCCTGATCATGGCGGGGGCTGTCATTTTCGTGACTAGATTTTGGCACCCTCCCCTCCCCCCATGTCCCCTGATTGGCTGCTGGGGCAGGCTTAGGGCTAAGTTTAATTGCACCAGCAGAGGCCCTGCTCCCAAAGCCTATGATTGCTGCTGAAAAGCTTCTGCCCACCCCCTCACTCACCCTGGGGCTGGGGAGGGGAGGGGCTGTTCACTCTTCTGCACATGTGTTCTCTCCTCCCGCCCCAACCCCTGCTGCCCCAGTTTTGCCTCCTGAAGGAGCAAACAGACCCTCCCCTTCCCAGTGCCGGGGTCATCTGCCAAGGCAGCTCCCAGGTGCCCCCAACCCCCTATGCCCCAGTTTTCCTGCCTGGAGGGGCAAACATCCCCTCTCCTACTCATCTCCAAGCTCTCTCCTCCCCCTGTCCATTTTGCAACTCCTTCCCCATTTCCCTGGGCTGCTAGGCTTTTGCTGCTGGCTGGGTAATGCTTTCCTGCCTGCAGCAGCCATCTTGTTGCAATGAAATGCCAGTTCCCCAGCAAGTGGCCTTATCATGGCATTGCATTGCAAATCACATTTTTTTGGTGAAAATCACTTAATTCTGTGATTTTCATGAAAAATGTGAAATCATGATTTAAACCAGGTCCTACCTATATTTGCACTTCTTCAGGTTCTATTTAAAATGTAGAACCTAATTAGATCAATTGAGTCTGCTCTGCATTCTAATTAAAATGCTGCAGCATCCCATGTATTAAGCCCCCATGCATTTTTAAATGGCTGCAGTGTGTTTTATCTAAACCTCATCAAATGAGGCATTTTAATTAGAGCAGCTGCCTGGGAACCATTCTAATTAAAATGCCCTCCCCCATCTTTGAGCATGCATACAGGCTTTAAAGATTAGAATGAAAAAGGATAAGGAATGGTTGTTATGAATGGCAGAGCAGAGAGCTTGATTGGGAAAAAGGAAAAGGGATAGTTAAGAAAGATAAGAACAAAAATCCATATAAACTCAGTGAGCAGGCTTGAAATGTGAGTCATTTAGAGAGGCATGAAACATGCACATTGATTCATGGGGTAATGTTTGAAGTATATACTGAACTCTGTCCTCACCTAGAGATTGTAGCCAAGGTCTTGGAGTCTCCTGGGTTCTGTTAGATTTTAAGTGAATATTTACCATTAGTTTTGCACTGGCTTTCTGTGGACAAGTGGTTTCCCTCACCTTGCTGGTTCCCACAAACTGAAGTGCAAACTGAATAAAATTTATTCTCTACTTGGAATTTGGTTCCAAAGAGAAACTCACAATGAAATAAGAAATTAAGACTAAACTTCTTAAATTGATGTTCACAATATTTATCTTTGAAAGATTCCTCAGCCTATGCTTTAGAGGAGTGGTTTTCAACCTATGGTCTGTGGACTCCTGGGGGTCCTCAGACTATGTCTAAGGGGTCTGAAAGATGACTATGATCATCAAAAGTATGTGAATACCCATACTTACAATTCAAAGGGGTCCAAACCCCCATTCAAAATTTGCAAAGGGGTCTACACCTCCATTTGAAGGTTGTTAGGGGTCTGCAAATGGAAAAGGTTGAAAACCACTGCTTTAGAACATCATTCACTGTCCTTCTGTTCTTTCTATCTGGGGATGCATCTACATGTGCTTTACTGCGGAATTGACTAATTAGCTCCTCAGTGGCCTTGTGTCCACGAGACAGTGACTGCACAGTAGCACGTGACTAGTATGCAGTAGTGTTGCATGGCAGAAAGCATGATACAACACTACTGTGCAGTAGTCTTGGGCTACTGCGCAGTCAGTGTCATGAAAAAGCTGTTCAATCACCGTTCAGTCACTAAATGACTGCATAGTAACAACTATTCATTCAATGTCTCATGTAGAAGTGGTCAATAAAGTGTCACCATCTACACCAACAGTTTAAGGTGCAGTAAACTAATTAATTCCATTGTAAGATAATACTGTCAGAGACAGTAACTGCTAATTGACTGCTTTGAAACACACGTGTAGATGGTGACTGGGCAGGGGCCAGACTCCTGGCTGCTGCCTAGTCACACAGCTCTGCAGGTTTTGTACCTTTTGCCCCAGCCAGCCCCTGCATTGCCTGATGCTGCCACCTGGACCCCAAAGCTGACCCCCCCACCATACCTCCTGCCAGCCTGGGCCTATTTCTCTTTGGTTCAATTTGCTGCTGTTCTAGGTGCACATGTAGATACTGTGCCCAGGAGCAGTTTACTCTGGCTTAAACAGCCCCAGAGTTTATTGCTTCACCTTAATTTTTCATGTAGATTTACCCTGGGTGATGTAATGTATCACTTGCAATACAGCAAGGAAAAAACTTTAATGTTTTCCAGAAGGATTCTGACTTACTTTTAAGGTTTTCAACCTCACACTGCCAGCTAGGGCAGTAACATTTAAACAATTTATGGTAATAAACACTCTTTACTAAAATTAATGGTTATAGTTAGTACAGACTATGCTTGCTCATCTCCGGGAAGGGTTTGAAATTAGTCCAGATGCTCAAGTTTGAAACTCTTTTGGGGAAAAGAGAATAGTGGTTAGTAATTTAAGTGGGTTTGTGTTTCTTAGAAAAGAAAATGATAAATTTGTGGGCTTATATTGAATTCCTAGCCTACATAGTCATTTTCTGTCCAAGTACTTTTCTTTTAAACATGTAATGCATATAAATTTGTTTTCTACCAATACTGGGAGATTATAGGTCAGGATAGGCCTGCATTGTACTGGGTACTGTACAAATACATGGTCAAGAAAAGGTCCTGGCCATAAAAAGTGTGCAGAAGGAGCATCTGAAATGTTTGCCAATTGGGATCTAATTTACTAGTTCAGAGGTGCTAATTCATTAGTTAGAGGCTGCATCTACACAGGATTCTGACTGTCCAGTAGCTCCTGACTTCTGCACAGTAACGTCATGTGGCAGAAAGCATGACGTGATCCCACTAGACAGTAGTCTTGGGTTGCTATGCAGTCAGCATCATGAAAAAGCCATTCAGTGACAGTTCTGTGCAGTAACTCTGATTACTGTACAGTCATTTAGTACTTGTTTATACAAGGAGGGCTGCAGGAGCAGTTTTAGTTTACCAAAGAGCTGCAACTTTATATCCAATACTAAGCTAATTATGACAAAGATACTCCAGTTCAAAAGGAAAGGGAAAAAAATGTGCTTACAATTTCCTAATCAGTATGGGTAGCTCATATGTTGAATTATTTATAATAGTGGGAAAGACGTACCTAATGCATGTAGCAAAAAAAAAAAATTCTGTGAAAAGCTGCATAACTCGAAGAGTCATTTGTCATGTGAATATCACCTTTCCTCCTGTGAAGATTTCCAAATTGGGTCATGACATTTATTTGGTGCAATGCATAGTTTTCTTTTTCCTTTATTTGAATTAATGCATAACAGTTGATACTGACTGAGTATAGACCTATGGTAAGATGTATTTTGTATTTTGTTTGGGTGGGATGTATACAAAGTATGCTTCCATTTTATGTTCACTCAGAAAAAATACCCATTTTCTTGAACATTCCCTTTACCAGATGTGAAGGGTGGAAGTTTTATCTCTGTACCACCAAGAGATTACCCATATGTATGTGGAATCCTCAGAAAATCAGCTAAACTAGTTCCCAACTCTTTACTTTTACAGAAGAGCCAGAAAATGAAGCCCTGACAGTTTTGGTTTTGACTGAAGTGGAAGCAGGACCAAGAATTTAATTTATTTTCACTGGACTCACCTTCTTGCTTGTTGAATACTAATTGTCCTTGTATTTCTTTGGTTAATAGTGGACAAAAATTGCAGCGGTGCTGGGCCTAGAGAGCATTTGCTCTATTTTGTCTAAAATCTCCTTAGTTAGGATTTGGCATGAACATGCATTGGAAGCCTAGAGGTTGGATCAGGAACAGAAAACTGAATACTTTGTATTCATCACAAGCTGATTAATCACAATCACAATTAAATATGCACTGACATTTTTAATGAATTGCACCTAATCCATTCTCTACAGACTTACTCTACACAGAATGTAAATATTGCTTTAAGGAGACTAAAAATTTTTTCCTTTCCTTTTATTGGCAAAAGTAAACTGTTCTTGAGATGCCTTAAAGGAGTGTTCCCCCAAAAAACTGTTGACCAGATTCTCACTGTCTTATATTTACACAGATTTATGCTACTCTGGCAAAGTAAAAGGACTGTAAAATGAATGTAAACATAATTTATGATGAATGTAGGGCTCTTTTTTGCTTCCAAAATAATGTAAAGTGGTTTCAGTATAAATGAAAATCAGACTGTATGGCTAAGTACAGATAGTCAAAAAGTCTGAGGCAGAATCGATCCAATCAGTGCATTAAAATTGATCTCTAAGGCTGTGTAGATTGAACTATGAATGAACAGAGCTCACATTCATTCTTCTGTTGGCCAAGGCAAGCAGATGCCTGCACTAGCCAAGGCCAGAAGGCAGGGGGTTGTCCTGCATGTCTCCAAGCTCCACTGCACAGTGAATACCCCAGTGCTGCACCTTCACCAGGCCCCTGTCTCCCAGTCACTTGGGGACATGTACAGGGAGCGCAGGAAATAGACCCCCCTGCCCTGGTTTGCCTCAGCTTGGGTCTTCACAGTGGGTGGGGGTTTCCCCCCTGAAACCCAGTTCTGCTGGGCAGTGAACAGCTCAGCCCCAGCCCTGACCCTAGCCAGGCCCCCACCTCTCAGCAGATGGTGGAGGTCTGAAGAGGAAGCAGGGGTGGGGCGTTTGCTGTCTGGCAGAGTTGGGCTGTCGCGGGGACCCCTCCTCAGGGGCTTCCCTACCTGCAATACAGACCTCAGTTCTGGGGTTGGGGCTACAGCAGGGGTCTGTTCTCTCCCTCGCCCACCCCCCACGCCACTGGTGGCCTGGTTGGAGAGCAGCAGCTTTGCTGCCTCAGGTCTGTGACAGTCCAGGGATGGGGCTATTTGATCTGATATTACATCCATCCAGGTCTGTCTTAAACTGGATTCCACCATTTTGAAACTGGTCTATGTGCACTGAACTTCTATTCTGTTACAGGTTTAGATTAGTTTCCAATCACTTATACCGGTTTATGTGTAATTTCTGTCCCTAGCCTATATGTTTAGGTGAGTTACACATCTACAAAATATCCATAATATTAAATGTAGCAGTTTAATTTCTTTGCCTGATTAGAATTGCTTGAAAACACCTGGTAAATTGACACCAATTCATTTTCCATAGTGTTTTTTTCATGGTAGATTGGAAATGGAACACAGTGCACCTCCTGAGATGCTTCCAATTATGACGGGTGCATCTTTCCTAGGTAGCCCCTGCTTGACACCATTTGCTTCTCACCAATGCAGCTGGAGGTACATTTTTATGGTGCTAAAAATAGAGGGAAAGAGAAATGGAAGTGTTAGGATCCACATTTGATGGAATTTGAACAATTACATGATCAGGCAATCTTGACTGTGGCATTTCATAACTCTCAAGCTTTTCACTTTGCAACCTAAATAACTTTTTTTTAAATCATAGGACATTCCAAATTACAAAAAAATAAAAAAAAAAAATTTAAAAAATGAAATAAGAAGATAAAAACAAAGGAATTTAAAAACTGTGCATTCCAGAATCTATCATACACCAATAGCAGTTTAGCACCATATTTATCATACACAATTACATATTACCCAATAATATTATATGATATTATGTATATAATACATGTATTATCACAGTATTATCATGCACAATATTTATCATAAATGTGTATGAAAAATCATGTAGCAATTTAACACAACATTTGGCTCCTAAACTTTCATTGCAATGTCATGTTTCTACTACTGGAATAACAGGAACTTCATTAGCAACAGATGGAGAAAGCTATTTTGCCTGGGTTGAATACGCTGGTTGAGATTCACGTTGGGTCAGTGGGGCGTGGTGCAGCGATGTTAATCCTATCTTCTCCCACACAACTCTTCCAGAAGATGGAAGAGGTCCTGGAACTATGTACTGATCTGGCTGTGGTGGTGGTGAGTCTAGAACAGTTCTGCATGCGCACCCTTCACTTTGGCCATGTTGTGCATGTGCAGTGATCTCTGAGCCTGCTGCTTAGGCAGCATGGGCTCCTGCCACAGCACCATGTGAGCAGTGGGCTCTGAGCTCACCAGCTGACCAGGTGGGTCTAACTAGAGCACCTGCTTTCAGGTGAATGTTGCTGTTCTCCATTCCCATCCTTCTTCCTCCTCGCTGAATTCAGGAGGGGACAAGTGGAAGTGGCAGAGCTCTCAACCTTGGCTCTGGAGCTATGTGAAAGCAGGAGCTCTGGCCAGACTCTGTGTTGACAACTCACCTGCTTCACAGCCAAAGGAGGATATGAACACATCACCACAACCTCTCTGGATCCACCTTAACCCCTCACTACAACTGTTCTAGTAACTTACAGGGGCTCCCAATACAGGGAGTACTGTTCTGCTCCAAGAGAGGTATGGGCCTGGAGGGCTAGAATATTCCTGTTATTTTTGGTCTCATATTGCTCTGAGAACAAGATAATACTCATCTTTAAATGTTTATATATTATAGATACCTGAACATAAGGTCATGGGACAAAGAACAGGCACTTCCATAGCTCAATAAAACTTTTCCATGCTGTAAAAAGAGGAACTTCACAAGCAAATGTTACCTGAATCTCTTGGAATAGAAATATTTGGGAGTTCTTTCTAGATTAATAAAACATTCGCAGTTTTTGTAACCCATATAATATTAACATGTATATTTAATATAGCTTCATGACTGCCATCTCTGTACATTGTGAATTGCAGCTATCTGTACTGAAGGCCTTTAGACAAGGGCCAGATTTCCCTTCTTACTTTGTCACAGGGATGAACCTGCAATAGATAGAATTTTTCCTTGTGACACACATGAGACTGAGAATCTAACAGCCATTTTGTAAGGAGGCAGGCACAAACAAATCCATGAACACAGCACAGCTGGGAAGCGGTTTATATTCTCATCTGGAACAAGGAAGAAGTTGTAATCATCCCTAATCAAACTCTGCTGTTTGTATGGAATGACCTTCTCAATGACCTTCTTAACCATTTCAATCTCTCTCTCCCTCTCTTCACAAGACTGTATAAAATTTCTATAGCTCCTCTAAGGCTGACTCTTAATCAGAGAGAAATATCTGTGGCCTCTACTTTAGCTGAATGACATTGTCAAAATGGATTTATTGATTTGTTTACTAAACAGAACTTATAATTGGATGAACCAAGTTTACCCCAGGCAATGAACATGGTTGATGCAGGCCTCTCAGAGCTGGCTTCTTCTGTTACCTTTTAAAAAAAATGGATTGCTAATAAAATGTGATTTGTAACTAACAGAGGCTACAATGGGAAACTGGGAGCCATGTTTTCAGGTCAGTTCTAGAAACAGAAGCCTGACATTTCCAAATCTGAAAAGACCATTGCAGTTCTTCTATCTGAAGTCTTTTAATATTGCTATATGTTTTCATGTACATCCAGGACCAAGAATTTGTAGGTCAGTAAAGGACAGTGAAAAATACCAAGTTCCTTGTGAAATCTACCCATCCTTTGTTTTCCCTCTTATTTGCCTTCCTCCTGTGTTTCTTTTCTTCCTTCTTCTTTTTCTCTGTCACGGGGCTGGGCGCAGGGGCGGCCATGATCCCCCTTACTGTGTCACATGGGCAACCTAGCACCCTCTCGTCTCGCCCGCCACGTCTTTGCTGTTATGGTTCTGTAAGGGAGGCTGCCTACGATTCCCTTGTCCACAGTAATATGCTGGCACTATTCCCTGTCCCTTCTGGGGTGCACAGAGTCACCCTAACCTTAAGGGCTATGCGTGCCTCCAAACCTCCCCTTTAGCACGCCCCAAGCCTCGCAGCTGTTCCCGGATGTTATTAAATCTTCACCCTTCATCGCCCCTCTCTGGCGCCCCTGGGCTCACCACGCCCTGGTGCCCCTCTCTGGCACCCCTGGGCCTGTCACCCACCTGGCACCCCTGGGCGCATCACACCCTGGCGCCCACTCTCTGGCGCTTCCCACCCTCTCTGGGGCCTCTCGCGCTCGCTGCGCCCTCTGCCGCGCCTCTCGCGCTTGGGGCTCAGGTGGTCCGCAGCTGTGTCTGGCCCCTTAGCCCCTTTCCTGGGTTGTTCGCCCACACTGGACAAAATATCGCCCTCACGGGCCTATATCGCGCCTCTCGCGCTTCCTCGCCCCTCTGGGCCTATATCACGCCTCTCGCGCTTCTCGCGCCCAGGGCTCAGGTGGCTCGTAGCTGTGCCTGGCCCCCTGACCCTACCTCCGGGTCGTACGCCCTACCAGGCAACTGCCCTCGTGGGCTGGGGTCCCAATCCCACACTCACCGGACGCCTCTCCGGCACTCTAAAATGCTGTGCCCACTGTGGCACTTCTCACTGTGCCACTGGGCACCGGGAACCCCCAAGCTACTGGGGAGGCCCCGTGAGGCCTCCTCACGCCCCTACAGCCTCACCCGGTCCTCCGGTATTAAACAGTAACAAAACGATGAGCCAAGCGGCTGCAAGACAAGCCAGAAGTCTACCAGCTTATAACACAAAGCTTGCACTCGCTAGGCTCTTCACCATGTTCCTCTTAGGGTTCTCTCTACCCCTGCATCATTGCAGCCGGTCAGCATGGTCAGGCAGCAACCATCCACTCGGCCTGCTCAGCTCTCCCACAGAGCTCCTGCTCCTGCAGCTGCCAGAAGGGGACTGTCTCTAGGCTCTGGCCTGGGCTGTTTATAAAGGCCTAGCCCTGCCCCTTTCTGGTCATATGACTCACTGGTTGCTCTGGCAACCAACACCTGTGCTCTCAGGGAGCTTCATCAGCTCTTATTCCTGATGCCAGTAGCAGGCACCCTAGTGTCCTGTTACACCTCTCCCCCTCCCGGGGTTGAGCCTCCCTAGGAGTGGGGCGCGGGAGTGCCCTGCGACACATTCCCCCCCCACCTTAAGTTTGTTACTCACCGAGCCGAGTCTCCATTCAGGCTCGTGATGTCTTCTGTCACAGCTTTCTCAGGCCGGGGTTCTCGTCCTCCGATCGTCTCAACCTATGGTGGTGGAGGTTTTAAGGCGCCTCCTGCCCGGCTTTTACCCAAGGCGCACCATGTGGGATTTTCCGGGATTTGGCCCGGCAGTCCCCCCACACTAGCTGACCTTGGTACATTATCTTCCTGGCTGGTTGAGACCCGGCCTACCCCTTGGGGAGGTCTTCTCTCTCTCTCTCCTTCCTCAGGGCCATCCACTTTCTTCTCACACGCCTTTGGATTCTTTTCTCTGGGCAAACTGCATGCTCCCTTGTTTCTCTCTCGCTCCTTGGAGAACTTGGAGCCTTCCCCATATCTCCCATTGCCTTCTCAACGCTTTCTGGGCATATTCCTCCCTCCAAAACTCAATTCTCCCTTGGACCGTGGTTCTTCCTACCGACCCTTTGAAGATCTTAACATAAGCTACTCCCCCAACTTTCTCCTGAACGATACTTTTCAGCATCCACCAGGTGACCTGTCTAGGGATGTTGTTTACGTAGACCCCAGATCTTTTCTCCGGCCGGGATCCCCTTCCAGTTGGTCGTATCTTTCTTCTTATCTCTTGTCTCTGGGTACCAGCTAATTTGCTGGGCTCAACTGACTTCCCGTCTGTCTGTTCTGCCTTGGGCTCCGAGTACTCTCGGCATAGGGCCGCTCGCACCCCTTCAGGCTAATCTCATCGCAGGCTTTACTTTCCAGGGGAACTGGTTCCTCCTGTTTCGTCACCTTGTCCTCTCCCAAGCCTACTTCCTTTTGTGGTCCCTGGGTGAGCCCTATGCTTTGTCTCTTCACCTGTACGCTAGCCCATTCCTTTAGTTGTTGCCATAGCTGGCTCATCTCATTCATGTGGCTCTCCCGCCACTGGTTCCATTCTTGGTTCCACTGTTGCAGGAGATCTAACAGGGTCTCTGCCTGTAATAACCCCAGCTTCTCCCCTGGGGCACTCCCCTCCCTGGTGCTTTTCCCTGATTGCCCTGGCCCAGCTTCCTCTTTAGGACTTTCTGGACCCTTGGCCTTGGGAAACTCCTCTGGCTGCTCCTTGGCCGCTCTTAGAGCTATTTTTGCAGTCCATCCGTCTTCCTGGTGGGTCTCAATGGGTGGGACTTGTCCCATCAGCTGTTCTGCTCTTTCCTTTATCCTCTGCCACTGGTCATGTAACCCATGGGTTTCTTGCGGGTCTTCTGAACTCTGATCTCCGGGGAACTTTGCTGGCTCTGACGGAGGCAGCATCCTGGTTCGGGTCAGTTCTAGGAGACTCTCTACTCCCATCAGAGCTTCTTCCAATACCTCTAATTCCTGGTACTGCCCTCGGTGTGCTACCTGGGCAGCCTCCACATACTCCACTGGTAGATCTCCCAGTTCTTCCAAACTTCCCCGCATCATATCTGCGGTGGCTATGGCTTGAGGTGCCCGCCTTATTTCTACCCACTTTGTCACCTCATCTCCTGGCCCTTTGAACCTCTCCAGGTCTCGGATCTTTGCAACCACCTGGCCATGTACTTCTCGCAGCGTGCCCATTTCCACCATCAACCCCTGGACCTCTCTCTGTCTGTCTTGCACTTCAAGGCGTAATTGCTTATTCTCAGCCCTAGTCTCTGTTCCCTTAGCTCGGTTATCAGCTAAGAGGGTCTCAAGTAATTGCACTTGATGCACCAGCTTCTCTCAGTCTGCCTCCGCTTTCTGTAGCCGGGCATCTATCTCTATCTTTTGTGCTTCTGTGACTTTTAAATCTCCCTCTAAGGCCAACCGTTGGTTTTCTAATAGTTCACAGTTCACTTGGAAGCTCTCAACCTGTTTCACCTTTTGTAAAATCAGCTTGTCCATCTCTGTGACTTGTGCCTCGCTTTCCCGCAGCTTATCCCGCAACTCTTGTGCTAAGTTGTCTGCCTGACTACCTCTCAGTTGCCACCTCTCTAATTCCTCCTGTAGTCCCGTTATCTTTTCCTCCAAGATCCACGGTTCAATCTGTATCTGTTCTTTCTCTGCGGCTAAGGCTGCCTCTCTGTCCTGGCCATCCTTCAGGAGAGTCTCCAGTGACTGAACTTGCTTCCTGAGTTGCTCTTTTTCTGCCTCCAAGTCCTGATGCCACTCACGCAGCGCCTCGTGAGCACTCATGAAAGCCTTCACCTTCTCCATTTCCTCCACTGCTATCTTATTTTCTCTCTCTATTTGAGCCCGGGTTTGGTTCCACTCTTCCCAAAGCTGTCTGACCTCTTGCTCGGCCTCCTGCCACTTCTCTCTGTCCACCCGTAGCTCCTCTAGTTTGTTTACCTGGCTGCAGGTTTCCTTCTGGAGGGCCTCTATTACACTTTTTGCTACCTCCAATTTCTGTTGTGCCTGTAGCTGTTCTCCTGTCGGGGTTCTGCCGGCCTCAAGAGCTTGATCCCTCCAATTCTGCAACTCCGCCTGCATGTGGCACAGCCTGTCCTCCCTACATTGGCTACTTTTTACTTCAAGAGCCATCGCTCGTTCTAACTCTCTCGTTTTCTCTGCCTCAGCAGCAAGGAGGCGTCTTATTTCCTTCACCGCCCCATCCTTTTTCCCTGACACTACCTGTCATTCGAGGGTAGCAGCTCTCATCTCGGCTCTTTCCTTCAGGGCCTTAAATCAATCCCGACTCCTGTTCAAGGCGAGCTACTGTCTCTTCCAGTTTGCTCATTCTTAGTCTCCATGCAAGACTTTCTGGCCCCTGTCCTTCTAGGGGCTCTTCCTGGTCTCTGTCTATACCCACTTCAATACTTTGACTCATGGCCTCAGTCTTATCCCGGCAATCCACGTAATAGGCATCCATACCTGGTTCTGCCTCGGGGTCTGTGGTAAACCCCCTTTACTGCCATGTCCCGGTCTCAGCCCAACTCTGGGTTTGATCTTTTCTCCCCTGGGAAACATGGGTTCCTAACCTGCGCACGGCCAGTTTCCCAGCCAATGCACCGTCATGGGGCGGGGCCTAGGGGCAGCCGTGATCCCCCTTGTGCCCCTTACTGTGTCACATGGGCGACCTAGCACCCTCTTGTCGCGCCCGCCACGTCTTTGCTGTTATGGTTCTGTAAGGGAGGCTGCCTACGATTCCCTTGTCCACAGTAATATGCTGGCACTATTCCCCATCCCTTATGGGGTGACTCTGTGCACCCCAGCCTTAAGGGCTATGCGTGCCTCCAAACCTCCCCTTTAGCATGCCCCAAGCCTCGCAGCTGTTCCCAGATGTTATTAAGTCCTGCCCTTCATCACCCCTCTCTGGAACCCCTGGGCCTGTCACCCACCTGGCACCCCTGGGCTTGTCACACCCTGGCGCCCACTCTCTGGCGCTTCCCACCCTCTCTGGGGCCTATACCGCACTGCCTGTGCTTCTCACCCTCTCTGGGGCCTCTGCCACACCTCTCGCGCTCACTGCGCCCTCTGGGACCTCTGCCGTGCCTCTTGCGCTTGGGGCTCAGGTGGCCCGCAGCCATGCCTGGCCCCTTGACCCCTGGGTCGTTTGCCCACACTGGACAAAATATCATCCTCACGGGCCTATATCGCGCCCCCTCGCCCCTCTGGGCCTATATCGCGCCCCCTCACGCTCGTGCCGTGCCTCTCGCGCTGCTCACGCTTCTTGCACCTGGGGCTCAGGTGGCTCGTAGCTGTGCCTGGCCCTCTGACCCTACCTCCAGGTCATACGCCCTACCGGGCAACCGCCCTCACAGGCTGGGGTCCCAACCCCACACTCACCAGACACCTCTCCGGCACTCTAAAATGCTGTGCCCACTGTGGCACTTTTCACTGCGCTGCTGGGCACTGGGAACCCCCAAGCTACTGGGGAGGCCCCGTGAGGCCTCCTCACACCCCTACAGCCTCACCCAGTCCTCCGGTATTAAACAGTAACAAAACGATGAGCCAAGCGGCTGCAAGACAAACCAGAAGCCTACCAGCTTATAACACAAAGCTTGCACTCGCTAGGCTCTTCACCATGTTCCTCTTAGGGTTCTCTCTACCCCTGCATCATTGCAGCTGGTCAGCGTGGTCAGTCAGGCAGCAACCATCCACTCAGCCTGCTCAGCTCTCCCACAGAGCTCCTGCTCCTGCAGCTGCCAGAAGGGGACTGTCTCTAGACTCTGGCCTGGGCTGTTTATAAAGGCCTAGCCCTGCCCCTTTCTGGTCATATGACCAGCCCAGTTGCTCTGGCAACCAACACCTGTGCTCTCAGGGAGCTTCATCAGCCCTTATTCCTGATGCTAGTAGCAGGCATCCTAGTGTCCTGCTACACTCTCATTCAATTTTTGCCTTTTACTAAAAGCAAATCAATCGTACCCTTTTACATGCTGGATGAAATCCTGTGTTGTACCTCTATTAAGGCATAGAAAAGAACTTCCAGCCAGTGATAGTCTCTTTCTATACATGTGCTCCCAGACAGCTACTCTGATTAAAATACCACAGTGTCACATGTATTAAACATCCTGCATTTCAAAATGGCCACGGGGTACTTTAAAGCTCATGTGATGAGTTTTAGTTAAAGCACCCCATGGCTATTTTGAAATGTGGGACACAATACACGTGATGGTGAGGCACACTGGAGCATTCTAATGAGATGAATCCAGTCTGTTCCAATGTGTTCTAATTAGAATGTGTTGGAGCATGTGTATAGGCACGTGAAGGTCATCATGTAAATCACCATGTATATGTTAGTCACCATGTTAGTACATGTTAATCACTATTTACCTTTCCCATCTGAACGTGCCATAGATTGCCTTTGGAACAAGTTAGCTTGTCTGGTTTATGGGCTGTTATACTACACTACAAATCTCCACAGTGCTGTGTGTTAGTCCCCAGGCCTAATATTCCCTAATATTCTCCCAAGGTTGGGATCCTCAGAAGGCAGCTTCCAACTGCCTCCTCTGTGTTGTGGGGGCTGGAAGGAGGAATCATTTCTTTGCCAGTTCAGGGATTTTTACATTACTTTGGTCTATTGACTTAGAAAAAAAGGGGTTGGATTGGGATTGAAACGTTCACCCTATGTACTATATCTGGGACAGGTCTTTTTCAGAAATGTGCTTAAAAACATAATTGTCATATATTGAATGCTTTATTTTGAACAGTTTGAGACTTGTATTGTAAATTTCTCTTATAAAGACTTCCTTGTGTCACTAAAATCTTTTTGAAACAATCACTTTTTAGACTAAGACTTTTAGGATTTACATCTTCTCCAATATTTTATATATTTTTTAAATGTTGTAAAAAAATGATTTAGTAACTTCAGAGAATTCATGAAGGAATGCTTTCCATCCTTTCTAAAGACATTCTTGCACCTTTTTTTAAATAGCACCACAGCCAAAACCAAAGAAGTTGGAAAGTTGAAAATTGGCATTGAAAGAGCCCTCACTGAGAAGAAATACATTCCAGAGGAAATTGATTTTCATGTCACCAACTTACGTATGTTTTGAAAATTAGATACTGAGTCACAGGGTTCATACTTGATTTATTTATGTCTTTACTTTTTGTTAAGCTTGTTAAATTAGATTTGCAGTGAACTAGCAAGTTACCTTTGGCCTGGACTAAAAAAAGTGTTTTTGAAGATGTTGTGTGGTACATCTTGATGTATGAGTTAAAATTCAAACAACCTTGAAAAACTGTGGGTGGGAAGTAACCAGGGAGTCTTTACCTTTCCAATCTGGAAATACTACTGATAACCTATGACCTAGGTGCCCAGTCAAAATGCCTTAAATTCACAGAGTTTAAAGTGAGAAGGGACACGGATCAATCTGTCCTTCTGTATATAATAGTTCATTACATTTCACCTACTTACCCTGTATTGAGCTCAATACATTTTGTTTAGTGAAAGCAGATCTTTCAATCTCAATTAAAGATCAGTAAGTTCCTCAATACTTTAGCAGTTTCTTCCAAGTATTTAATCAACATCCAGTTAAAAACTTGCTAATAACTTCTAATTTGATTTAAACTGACTTCATCTTCCAACCAGTGTGACTTTCTCCACTACATTAAACTTCTCATTAGTACCTGGCTATTTGTTTAGCATAAAGTATAGAAAATGCCTCTTAGCTGTGTTTTTGAAAATGTTTGAGTCTGTCACTAAAATACATTTTGTTTACTCATCAAATAACATTTATGGCTATTTTTCATACCCCCTCCAATTTTTCAGTTACCTTTATGAGATGATAAGGTCAGAACTGCATGCTGTATTCTAATATTTATCATGTCATATAGTGAAGGATTATAGTTACCAGAACCCTTGGCTTCCTTACAGGGTCATTGATTTCAAGATAACTTGTATTCCTTATTTCTAAATACCTTTGCTTTTGGCTGTTTTAAAATATATTTGAATAGTTCCAGTTTACCAAGTAATCTAGGCAGGGCTAAAATTTTGCCCACTAAGGACCTGAACAGATGACACATTTACTATGGTATGATTTACAGCAGTTTTATACACACATGTAATTTTATACTCGGATTGAGACTGAACAGACATGCAGCTTGTTCAAGAATAGCTCATCATCCTACAGACTATTACCATGCTTCACCACTAGATGTCAGAGGAGCAGGTAATAACTGTTTGCATTGAGTAAAGGGGCTACCCCGAAATAGAATCAGTTGATATCTGCACCAGTGTAACTTATACCGGTGTAGGTTTATCTCTGTCTTTCCCCTGTATGGATTTGAGTATAGGGATTCACATCATACACTGGTAACGGGATTCACTTAATTTGTCCCCTTCTTGATTACACTGTTATAGCCACCCTTTGCAACTGGTTTAAACATGCTATGTGTCCATGCCCTGAGTCCTTGTAGCAAATAGGTTATGATTAATAATCTACCAGACAAAAACCCCCCTAAAATATTTTGATGAGTAAATTAGAGAAATCATAGGCAAATCTGGATGTAACATATAAAGACTTAATTTGTTGCCAAAATTATTAACTCTGAATGCAATGGTAGAGTAAAGCCAACAGGATTCAAATGGAGCTTTCAGGACTCAATGTGAAAGGAAGAAACTTGTTATTATATAGCTGGCCCCATTTTTACAGTACACATACAACAGTTGTAATCCATTGCAGAAGGGATTTTACATAAAATTGATATTTTTAAATGATGAAAATTTAAGTAGCAATTCTTCCCTCAACATGAATCCTCTTTACATTTATAAGATCTCCCAAAATCAGAATTTTAAAATGTTTATTCTCAATCTGTGTGTGCCATAAATGTGTGTGCACTAGGCTGGTTGTGGGAGACTGATGCACTTTAAATTCAGTACTTAGCTTATCTCACTGAATATTATGTATGTGCCCACGCAAAGTGTTTTCAGATAGAAAGTACTATTGATCTTTACACTCTCTGAGTCTGTTTTTCCATTCCTCCATTAGGTAGATTTTATTTTGCTTTTTAAAGTGGCATGGTTGTTCCAACTGCAAACTTCAGTGGCAAATTGATGATAATGAAGGTGTCATTCCCAATGATGACTAGCTTCCCCCTTGCTTGCAGATGACTTCAAGCTTGTGGAATCTCTCCTGCCTCTTAACATTCTAATGGAGATAACACAGTTCATGAAAGAACTTGTTTGCCTCCCATTGCTTTCTTTAGCTGGCATAGCTTCACTTATCATTACTGTGTCACTTAAGGAAATGGTGTATTTGTGGGCTTTACACTTGGCAATGGTTTTGGTAATTGCTATTTATGCTGCACATGGCCAGTTTTTTACTCTGTCATTACTGGTCTTCTAATTGTGTCTGGAATTCTGCAAATGTGAAGAATGTTTGCTAGACTTGGGTTGGATTTTTTAAGGCTGTTGCTCTTCGACCCTGTTTTATGAGATGATTGAAGGAGGTTGTTTGACGGTTTCTGGTTTGTTTTTTACCCCCCAGTAAAAAGATTCAGTGGAACATGTTTTATTGCACAGCTGAACTAGCTTTGGAAAAGTCGTACAATGGATAATTTAGCCATCCTAGAAAACAAAGAAAAGCTATCTTTTTCTGGAAAAAAATTTAGATAGGAAATAACACAGTGGGTATTGTATTCCTTCCATAGGCAGACAAGGTTCTTTGGGTGAAACTGAAATCTTTTATCAGACCAACTAAAATAGTTGGAGAACAATTTTTAAGCAAGCTTTCGGGTTCAAAAATCCTTTGTCAGGCTAAGGAAGTTTCAGCAGTATTTCTTCCATGGTAGGAGAGAGGAAGTTTTCTGATCAGAGTATGATGTCTCTCTTTTGAGGTTGCTCATTATCTTTCAGAATATTATGCTCTGTGTATGCTATATTCTTGTCTCTTTCCCACTCAAAATTAAACTCTAAGGTCTTGGGACTTGTGTGGAAGTGACTCCTCTCATAAGAGTAGCAGTAAGGCAAACTTTCTCTGCTTCCAGCTTTCTCCTTTGATCAAGGGCATAGGCTAAGCCGAGGCATCTTGTGCCTGATACATGTGTTCCATGATTTCATGAAGCAGAGACACTGTCTAGTGAGCAACATGGGAGGCCGTGCATAATCTGTGTGGATAAAATGCACCTTGAAATCAGGAAGCATTGTGTGTCAAACATGTATAGGACAATATTTCTTCTATATTATTTTTGAACCCTGATGTGTGAGATTACACTACTGGGGAAGGTGCAGGAGGGGCAGATAGTTGTTAGGGATACTTTTAGATCTCTTCCTTATGTGAGATGTTAGAAAACTGCCATCAAAATAAAAGGCAGTCGGACAGTTTCCTCTGTCAAATTCCTGAATTTTCCTCAGGATAGAGTGTTTATTACATTGAACTGAATTGTCTACAGAAGACACAAAGTTTGGTAATTATTCTGCAAAGTTCTTAATGTCTCTTGAGGCCCGGAGTGCTTTAAAGGACTAGATGTTGTCTTTTCCTTTCTGTGGGCATATCTACACATGGAATTAATTCAAAGCAGTAAACTCCAGAGCAGTCTGAGCTGGAGCAACTACTCCTGGGCACAGTGTATTGCGCCTGGGACAGCACCAATTTGAACTGGGGTGGAATAGTTTATGCCAGGGCTGCTCCTGGTGTGCTCTGCCCTGGGCTCCAGGTGGTAGAGAGGGCCTGGCTGGGGCACAAAGGTGCTGAAAGTATGGAGCTGTGTGGCTAGACGAAAGGTAGGAGTATGGGCCCATGCTGGCTGGGCTGACTGGGTGAAATTTATGCCTGAAGTCAGCATCTACACATGCATTTAATCACAGTTATAACACTCCAGCAGTGTTAATTAGCTGACGGCTGCCCAATAGTGTAGCACGTGTAGACAGTGACACTTTACTTCACAGCCAATTAGTCTACTCCACAGGAAAACACACATGTAGACATGGCCAATTAGTATCTGTATGTTGTGCAAATAATACTATTGCAAGTAAACTTGTTGACTACAGGCAAAGAGAACCATACGGTCTTGAACGTTGGAATCAAAATAGTTATGTTGGTACAACCTTGATGTACCCTGATCTGGTAGAACAAGTGTCTAAACAGATTACCTTTAAGTACATAGTAATCCTTGCCACTAAATGAGATCATGCAGAAAGTAATAAGCAGTGTTACAAAACTGCAACTATTTAGCCCAGTGTTTTCATTTTATTTGTCTGATGGTTTGTGCTTCAAAGAGAGTATTCAGTTAATTAACAGAGCTGGGAGAAAACACCCGGAAAGCAAGCTCTTACTGAAGTATGTATTTTCAGCCTCAGGCACGATGAAGTCAAAGGAAAGAAAATTTGGGCAGCGAAAAATAGGTGCATGTAACCCTTGCCCATCTTGAAAGCAGTAGCCAGAGGGGCCTTGTCAGCTTGGAAGTAAAATTCAGCTATTATACGGACCAGACTCATCATATTGGAAGTGAAGTGATAATGCTTGGGAGGAGTGGTAACTTTATAAAATTATTCATTTTTTCCTTTTCAATGAATTATTTTGTTTGGTTTCCAGTCTTCATCTGTCAAGGAGTACAAGGGAGAGGAAAGAAACACAGCACAAAATAAGTGACTGAATCCTGAAGTCACTTAACAGGAGAGTGGTTGAATATGCAACTTCAAAAACCCCATTTAATGCCCTGGCAACTAGAGCACACTGCTGGTTGATATCTTAGATCAGTGGTGCTCAACCTGTCTTGCTCTGTGGGCTGGGTGAGTGTCACAGGGCTGGTCTGTGGATGTGATCCAGCACAGTGTTGGTTCATGGGTGTGATCCAATATGACAGCTTGACCCTACATGCTAGGTTGGGCTGTGGCACAACCCTGTATGCAGGCCTGATCCCAGTTGCCAATATGATCCAGTATGTGGGTCATCTCATCCAGACTGCAGGGTTTCCCATGGGTCTGAAAACAGGTGGTGGGGGAGCAATGACAGTGTTAATTGTTGCAGCTCTGGGGGAAATTAATGCTGCCACTACAATACTGCCAAATTTCTGGACCCATTTGGGGTTTCATGGGCCAGATGACATGGCTGTGCAGGCCAGGATATTGCCTGTGGCTCATAGGTTCATAGATTTCATAGACATCAGGGCTGGAAGGGTCCTTGTGAGATCATTGGGTCCAGCCCCCTGCTCAAGGAGCAGGAAGTCAGCTGGGGTCAGATCACCTCAGCAAGACAGGCATCCAAGCATTTCTTAAAGGTAGGTGCTTGCACTACTTCTTGTGGGGAGTCTATTCCAGACTCTGGAGACTTGGATGGTAAAGAAGTTTTTCCTTATGTCCAGTCTAAAACAGTCTTCCGGCAGTTTGTGACTGTTAGACCTTGTCTTCCCTCGGGGTGCCCTGGTGAACAGACGTTCTCCCAATTTCGGATGCACATCCCTTATATACTTACAGGCTGCTACCAAGTCACTCCTGAGCTCTTGCTTCTCCAGGCTGAAGAGCCCCATGCCTCTCAGACTTTCTTCATAAGGCGTGTTCTCTTGACCTTTAGTCATGCATGTGGCTCTCGCCTGGACTCTCCCAAGCTTCTTGACATCCTGTCTGAAGTGTGGAGTCCAAAATTGGATGCAGTACTCCAGCTGTGGCCTCACCAAGGCCGAGTAATGTGGGAGGATGACTTCTTGGTTGAGTAAAACTGTCTTAGATTAAAAGAAGAGTGGACAGGCACGGCCCTAATGACACAAGCTCTGAAAAATTGATCTATATTTGCATACATTACATCACATTAGTATCTGTGTAGTCTCGGATGGTTATTAGAATCAGATTGGGCAAAAGACTCTTAATTCTAGTAAATGGTGATTCAAACAAGCAGCAGCAAATAAAGAAAGCAAAGTAAAAACTTAATGCAGTGTCACGATGATGTATGCTCAGTACTTGCCAGCTGTTGCATAGGAACCACGCTGTGCAGCAAACATGCATGTGTGTGGGCTTGATTTGAGTATCTGGAAGGAAAAAGCTCATACACAGACTGCAATTGCAGATTTTTGATGCTAAGCAGTTGATTTTGTTAAGTGGGATTCTATTAAGTGGCAGCGTCTATTTTTTAAATAGCAGAAAAACATTAACTTGCCTGGAGGGTTTGCCTGTTGTATGAACTGGGAATTGAAGCTCAGGAACCCTCTTATTAGATCTACTAATGATTCTAAGACCCTGAACAATTTTTTTTTTGTTTTTTGGGTTTGGGGGTTTTCTCCCACCCCTCCTTCACCTCCAGAGTTTTCCTAGTTTTAAAATAAGGATAATACTAGTTTTTGTTGGGATTAATTATTGTTTGTAATACTCTTTGACATTGAGTTCGGCCCTGCTGAAGTGTTTATTAGGTTATAATCAGTAAGGATTGGGATAGTTTTTGATATGGGAAAATTCATTTTTATGAACACTGTGACAGGTACTGGCCTGCCCACCTGTCTAGAGCAGTTTGCCCAGTCTCACCTGCCATGGCTTGCTGGTAAGATACTAGTTATAATAATGCAGGAAACTGTGCATTTAACGCCCCATTGTCTAGGGGCTTACACACAACTCCGACCTTCCCTTATTGCATCCTATGCCTTGCAGATATCACACTGTTGTTATCAAATCTATGCACCCTCTTGGCACAGAGCCCTCTGGCTCCTGTGTCTCACACCTTTCTGGCACCAAGTTCTCTGGTGCCTGACTTTTTGTGCCTCTTCCCAGTGGGACCCACCCCACTGGGAGTTTTTAACATCGGAGCCATCCCCACACCCCATTGGGGGTGCGGGGTCCACGTCCACCGCTGGCCGCCATCCGCAGGCGGCCCACAGTGACTGGCGGTCATCACCGCGAAACTTGAGGGCATCAAATAGTCCCCTGACACTTGACTCTGCACCTTTCTCTGGTGCCTGGCTCTGCGCCTTCCTCCCTGATTCTGCACCTCCGTCTCTGGCATCTCTCCCTGATGCATGGCTCTGTGCCTGTCACTGGGCTCTGCCCAGTTCCTGTGCCCTTTCTCTGAGCACTAATGAAGCCTCCAAGCCTCCCCTTATAGCTTCAGCCCAGTCCCCTGGATTAAACAATAACACAAATACAAGCCCCTGGGCTACAACCTAACAACACTAATGGAGACTGTGTTCTGTCTCTTCCACCATTAGGACAATGCATCTCTTAGCCCTGGGTACCTTAGGCCCCTGGACCCTTACTGTTCTTGTAGGCAGCAAAATAGGCAGCACCTAATTTCAGGCAGCTCAGTTGGGCAGAGGATCCTTTCCTTGGCAGTTGCTAGAGAGAGAGTTCCTGTTAGCTCTCGGATTATAGGTCCCCCAGTGCCATGCCTCCTCCTGGTCAACTGACTGCCTGCAGGTGTAGGCCAATTACCCTATTAGGCTATTGCTTAGAGAACTCGCAGCTATGGAGTTCTGCCTAGGCTTCTGAGCGGCCAGGCCAAGCTGCTTCTAGCCTTTGAAGTAGCAGGCACATCTTGGTGCCCTTCTACAAACATGAAAATAAATATTTTGAACTGTAGACAAAATATCAGCATTTCCATAAATTTAGGAGTGAAGAGTTAGAAGAGAAACAGATATAATGAAAAATAGCATAAAAATGGAGAACAAAAGGGGAAAATAACCAAATTAAGTGTAGTATGAGTCACATTTGATTTGAAAAAAACATAGTCTACATTGTGGATCTCAAAGTGTGCTAGTAGCTGGAAACTAGGGCTCTCGTGCTCTTTATCTTAATGTAAAGAGAAAATTTGTTCGTTTCTTATCTACTGAGTATGCATCAGGCATGTGCTACCTTGGCATTCTAACTGCAGTAGATAGCACAGGCTTCTCCTTGGCTGGAAAACTACTTTGGAGGGAAGGATAAATGGCATGAAATGGCGTGGGGAATGAGTTCATAAATTCATATGGTCTTACAAAAAATGAATAACTGTTGAGTTACATCAGATAGACTCCTAACTCTTCTAGCCATGATCCTTTGAAATGTAAGTGACACACCATTTTTGGTGGATTCCTTTGCATAAATCCACATTTAAATAAGAGGAAATAATTTGTAGTGTTTGGGAATTCCACCAGTTTCTCTCTTATTTTTGACAGATTCACTGCCCAGTCATCAATAGTATTGAGAAAAATAAATGGAATGAAAACAGTTGTAGCTCATTAAGGTACTCTACAGCAATGATATCTACTGCACGTAAAATTAATAAAGGTAATATGCAGAAGCACTCTTAAAAGACATAGATTGACAGTTTGGTTGTGTTTAGTGTCTCCTTGTTATTAATGTCCTCATGGTGATGCTCATGCTGGGGATGGAAGTCAGGATTTTGTTCCTTTTTGTTTAAAATAGAGGACGAATGGTGAATAAGAGCAGGCAAGTGTGAATAAGAGGACTGGAGGAGAAAAAAGACCTAGTATATAGAATGCTGTGATGAGTTGTCAGAGTGGTCCTGGGTAAAAGAAACACACTATTTCATGAATTAGAGTAACTCTATATTTTACCTAAGATTGATAAAAAAAAAAAAAGGAAAGGAAGATGATGGGGATTTTGGAAGAACATAATGAAAAACCGTTGAGGAGCTATTAGTAATTTACAGTTTATTTTGGATAGCCTGATAAAATCTGATAAAAATAAACAAGTAGTTTTCATTTAAAACTGATGACTGATGGCAAACTGGTGAGAGGCACATTAACCTAGTATACCAGAGTGCCAGAGTCCTTGATGTTATGTTTTGTCATAGAATATTTGATACATTCATGGGTTTTTTTCTTTCTGTACTTCCAGAGTCAAGGAAGTTACTTTTCACTTTGATACTGTAAACAGTGTCACTAAAATTAAGGATATAGAAGCTTTATATTCCTGACAAAAATATTTTTCTCTCTTACTGGGGTGAGGGACATAGTCAATTCTTGTTGTCACACAGCCACATAATTCATTTTCCTTTTGATCTTATTCTTGGCAAGGCATAAAATGACAGTGAAGATCATTTAAAGTCTTTTCTCAAACTACTATAATGAGTAGGTTTTTATGTGATGTCTTAATTTCCGATCTTGGAGGAACCAAAGAAAAACAGTTCTTACTGGGTTGCTGTTACAGGAATGCTGATTAGAGTTATCTGCTTGCTAATTCCCTTTAATTCTTACATCTTTAGCTTGTCTGAAAATGATGGCATTACACTGGCTTCCAGCTTCTCCTTTGATTGTCATGTTTGTGGTATTCTTTTGTCTTCATGTTTCTGCCTTTTCATACCAGATGAGCAGCAGCCAAGCAGGCAGGTTAACCGTTCCTTGTCTGCTGCCCTGGTACAGACAGTGGTGGCAGCTGCAAGTAAGTAATGCTCTGGGGGTGGGAGAAGGAAGGAGGCAAGCGGGGAATAGAGGGGCAGGGGGAAGCCCTGCTGGGGTAGGAGGGAAGTCTGGAATGAGAGAGCGGGGAGGTTTCTTACCTTTCAGACACCCTGTTGGACTGAAGCATGACAGCTTCAAACTCAAACTAGCACTAACAGCAATCAATATTTGTGTGGATTATAGTGTAAGATATAACACAGTCCTAACACAAAAGAGAGATATATAGGGCCAGGAGGAGGAAACCAAGTACATAAAGATGCAATAGGATTTAGCACAAACTGTCCCAGGGTTTTAGCTAGGGTAAAAAATAATAGTTCATATACTTACTGAATAGTGGATTTAAAACCAGAAAGATATTTGCAGGTTTTTTGGGGGGTTTTTTTGTAAAATATCATGCAAGGTTTTGGTAATCCTAGTACTAATAGGTGAGCTCCTAATCTGAAAGACAGGTTTGAATTTCTTTTACCTTTTATCATTCCCTTAAGTGTATAGCTGCTGATTGATATCTTCATAGTAGCAGTGGGAAGTATACCTTTCAGTGGTTCTGAAATGAATCACTTGGATTGATTGTCATGCAAATCAATTAAATGCTGAATGGAACTGAATCCTTGTGGACTCCTTGTACCTGAGCGATTTCTGCACTACAGAGAGTACCCAGCGTAAAATGGACTACGAAAGTATGACAAATGGAAGAATGGAGTGGTTAAAAGCTCACTTAAACTGAAACTGTCTGGACCTGCAGAACAGCACTTTACTCTGGGCATGTCTGTATGTGCATTCATGTCAGTTTAAATTTACTGAGCAGTAAGTTACTGTGCAGTAACCGGGAATAGGCCGGTGTTTACACATGAAGGCATTAAAGCACATTAATGCTGTGTGTGGGCTGACCTGGGATTGAATTTAATCCCAAAACAGTCCACACACACAGTGTTATTGTGCAGTAAGGCACTCAGAGTACTGGAAGACATGTGCATTACTATGCAGTAACTAATTGGGTGTAAATTTAATACCTACATGATGCAGGTATAACATTTATGCTCAAGTCAGCATAAGTCACCACATTTACTGCACAGTATGGGTGCACGTGTAGACTCATGCCTGTACTGCACAGTAATTTTGGCTACTGAATGGTAAATGCGCACGTGTACACATGCCCTCTGTATCTTCAAGTAGGTTTCAAAAAGCCTTTCCTACTGTATTCAAGTGATGGGTGGCAGCAGAAAAGTGGCATGAGTGCCATTTCTGACAGTAACTGGTACTGCAGCTAAGCATTTGATATCTAACAGTTTTCAGTTGACTTAGGCACAAGCTAACTATGAAATTGTGTTACTGCCATCTGAATAGAGCAGCACTCCATATACAGCTTGAAAACAATGGATGAAATACAAAAAAGGTACAACTAATGAGTTTGAGTCTTCAGTCTTAGATTACCAGGGATCCTGTTTTTCTCTGATTAACCTCCCCTTCCCCCCAGGAACAACAATAACTCCTTCCCCCCCAAATTTTTCGGTTAAAAAAGTAACCCAACATCCATATTTTTCCATGATTCAAATGAGACAGTGAGCTGCTGGGAAGAGATGGCCTCCACCTCTCTCCCTTGGGGAGGAGGCTCTTCTCAGCCAAACTGGCTGACCTGTTCCACCGGGCTTTAAATTAAGCCTGCCAGAGAACGGGGGGGAGCAACCATTGCAAAGCCAGCAGGCCAAGGCACTTAAGGGAACCCACCCCTGCCCCAGCTCAGGTAAAATCTGTGGGCAAGGCAAGAGCCCCCAAGGGCACACTTGCCTGCCTGTATACAAATGCCAGGAGCTTGGGGAATAAGGAGGAGGAACTCATCCTCCTGCTTAATGCAAATAATTATGATGTCATAGGGATAGCAGAGACCTGGTGGGACTCCACCCATGACTGGACCATGGGTATAGATGGCTATACCCTGTACAGGAGGGATTGAGTAGATAAAAGGGGTGGGAGTGTAGCTCTCTATGTTAAGGAAAGCTACATGTCCCTGCAAGCTGATGTTGGTGACCATGGTGGAGGACTGGAGACCCTCTGGATTAAAATCCATGGGGAACATGGCACAGGGGACACAATGGTGGGAGTCTACTACAGACCTCCCACCCAAAGTCAAGATCTTGACCAGGAGTTTGCCCAGGAACTGGCTGAGGCCGCATGCTCCAGGACCATGGTTGTCATTACCAAATGTCTTCAATTACCCAGACATTTCATGGGAGGATCACTCAGCAAAATCTGAGCAGTCGCAAAGCTTCCTATTGTGCATGAATGACCTCTACCTGACTCAAGAAGTCTATAGGCCAATGAGAGCTGCTCAACCTGATACTGGCTACTGGGGATGACCTAATTGGCGACCTAGCTATTGATGGGAAGCTGGGTGACACCGACCATGAGTTGATCACCTTCACCATCCTCCATAAAGCTGGCAAGTCAGTCAGCATCAATGAAGTCTTTGACTTCAGAAAAGCTGACTTTGACAAGCTCAGGAGGCTTGTCAGTGAGGCCCTAAAGGACCACGACCCCAGGGGGAGGGGAGTCCAGGAAGAGCAGTTGCTCCTCAGGGGAGTGATCCTCAATGCACAGACTAAGTCTATTCCATCTTGGAGGAAAGGCAGCAAGAGGGCAGAGCAGCCCCCCTGGCTCTCCAGGGATCTAGCAGACCTCAGCATTGGACCCCTGTTGAACCAGATGGGACAACTGACAACCGACACGCAGGAAAAAGCCTACCTATTAAATGGGTACTTTGCGTCAGTCTTTCATCGGTCCCATGGGATGCCCATGCCCGCTACAGGACAGGCAGGTCATGGTGAGGGAGATCCTCTGCCCTCCATCAATGCTGACTTCATAAAGGAACACCTTGAGAGGCTATATACCTTCAAGTCAGCTGCCCTGACAATCTGCACCCCAGGGTACTCATGGAACTGGTGAGCATCATCAGCCTGACTTCTATCCTGGGGAATATCTTAGAAAAGTTTACTAAAGAGGCCATCCTTAATGAACTGGCAGATGCCAACATCCTGAGGGATAACCAGCATAGGTTTGTTGTGGGTAGGTCTGCTTGACCAATCTCATTTCCTTTTATGACCAGGTGACCTATCACCTGAATAAGGGAGAAGAGATTGATGTCATATATCTTGACTTCAAAAAAGCCTTTGATCTGGTATCCCATGATCACCTCTTGGCAAAACTGTCCAATTGAGGCCTTGGGTCCACCGCGATCTGCTGGCTGGGAAACTGGCTCCAGGGTTGGACCCAGAGGGTAGTAATTGATGGAAGTCAATTGTCATGGTGCCCTGTGACTAGTGGGGTCCCCCAAGGCTCTGTCTTTGGACCCATATTGTTCAACATCTTCATTAATGATGTGGACATTGGAGTCAGAAGCAGACTGGCCAAGTTCACTGATGACACCAAACTTTGGTGCAAAGCAACCGCACCCGAAGACAGGCGGGCGAGCCAGGCTGACCTGGACAGGCTCAGCAAATGGGCGGATGAAAAACTGATGGTGTTTAACACTGAAAAATGCAAGGTTCTCCACCTTGGGAGGAAAAACCTGCAGCATCCTTATAGGCTTAGCAGTGGTACGCTGGCTAGCACTACGGAAGAAAGAGACTTGGGGGTCATCATTGACCACAAGATGAATATGAGCCTGTATTGTGATGCTGTGACTAGTAAAGTGAGCAAAACACTGGTTTGCATCCATAGATGCTTCTCAGGTAAATCCTGGGATGTCATTCTCCCCTTGTACTCGGCCTTGGTGAGGCTGCAGCTGGAGTACTGCGTCCAGTTTTGGGCTCCACTATTCAAAAAGGATGTGGAGAAGCTTGAGGGAGTCCAGAGAAGAGCCACGCGCATGATCAGAGGTCAGGAAAACAGGCCTTACTATGAAAACCATGGGGCTCTTTAGCCTGGAAAAGCACAGGCTCAGGGGTGATCTGATGGCCACCTATAAGTTTATCAGGGGTGACCACCAATATCTTGGGGAACATTTGTTCACCAGAGCGCCCCAGGGGATGAGGAGGTCAAATGGTTATAAATTACTGTAAGACCATTTCAGGCTGGACATAAGGAAGAATTTCTTTACTGTCTGAGCCCCCAAGGTCTGAAACAGCCTGCCATCAGAGGTGGTTCAAGCAGCTACATTGAACACCTTCAAGAGCAAATTGAATGCTTATCTTGCTGGGATCCTATGACCCCAGCTGACTGCCTGCCCTTCGGGTTGGGGGTTGGACTTGGTGATCTTCCAAGGCCCCTTCCAGCCCAAATGCCTATGAAATCTATGAAATCTATGCAATCAAAACACTCAGAGTTACTGGAAGACTAGAAGACCAGGAAGTTAATCTTTGACGAAGCCATTAGAATCTATCAAGCAAAGTCTCCCCATACAGATTAAATCATAAGAAAGGTAGGAGGTGCTCTGACACTGAATATTAGAGAATCCCACATACTGTTAGGGAACCGAGGGAGGAAAGACATGTAGAGTTTGATATTAGAGTTTACAAATAATACCAGGTGAGGCTGTGCATGAAGTAGCAAAGAAAAGACAAGATTGCAAGATTCCTTGCATTTGGAAATACATGCAGTAAGAAGAAAAGTTTGAACAGCTCAGACAAAAAGGGTGACAATGCACCATTTTCTCTCATGAAATTCTTCTGAGCCTGGAGAGATTTATTGGAAATGGAACATTTATGCTTTTTAAATTTAGCTTGCTTACCCATGTGGCGCCAGAGATAGTAATATTAGCAGGGACAGAAAAGGTATGAGCAATAGAAAGTAAATAGGTGAAGGGGAAACTCAAGGCCTTGACAGAGAAAGTATCATCTCTGGAAGCAGTATATAGACTAAATATCATAGAGTCATTAAGCCATAGAAAATTATGGTTGGAAAGGACCTCAGAAGGCCATCCCATTCAACTCCCTGCCAAGGCAGGACCATCCCAACTACATCATCCCAGGCAAAGATTTGTCTGGCTGGACTTAAAAACCTCCTAGGATGGAGATTTCACAACCTCTCTGTGTAATTTATTCCAGTGCTTTAGTACCCCCCTAGTAAGAAAGTTTTTATCGCCTATTTAACCTAAACTTCCCTTGCTGCATCTTGAGACCTATGTTCCTTGTTCTGCCACTACTAAGAACAGTCTAGCTCCATCCTTTTTGAAGCCACCATTCTGGTAGTTGAAGGCTGCTATTAAGGTTATATCCTAGGTCAATAACTAATACACTGGAGAAGATACAATCTGTAATAGTTATGGAAGAAAGTTTAACCACCTGCATTTGGTATTAAAATCTTGTTAAGCCATTACTCGCATCAAGATGGGGTGCACTCTTTGGAAGAACAAGAACCTAAGCAACCAAGAAAGCATTTTAAGATGCCTTTTCCAGATGATAGGGAAGCTCTTGTTACTGAATAGACTTGGGAAATGTTAACTGATGCATAATTCCTGCTCCTAGGAAAGTTCTTTATGTCTTAGAGCAAAGACAAAGGGTGCAGTTGACCACACATGCCAACAAAGTGGGTGTATTAGGGGGTAGTTATACAAAAAAAAGAGAGGGATCCTTTTCATACATATAGGCAAAACTGAATTAAATGTGAAAGCAAATACTTTTCACTATCTAAAAGAGGAGGAATTTTTGGAGGGATGGCTCAGGGCAAATATTTTCCTATGCTTGATGCATCAGCAGGGTTCTGGCAGGAGTCCTTAAAAAACAAAGAACACATTTGCACATTCAATACCCCCTTCGGGCAACACTGCTTCCTTTGAGTGCCCTCTGGGAAGTGTTTGGCTTGAAACAGTTTAACAGGAAAATACATTTTTTGCTGGTATCAGGGATACTAACATCTACATATGAGACATTCTGATCTAGACTAACACAGTGGAGAAGCATGACCAGAGGCTTTGAACAGCTTTGGAAAGAGCCAGAGCTGCTGGGCTATAACTAGACAAACAAAAATGTAAATTCCTTGTAACAGAAGAAACATGCTTGGGAGAAACCAAATAGAGGAGATGCTTCTGATCTTAGTCTCTGGGTGTTAAAAGTTCATGTTGTTTTTTTTATGGTAGGCCTTTGTTCACTGAAACTGACTATAAAACTGCTTACTACTGTTGCCAAAAAGAGGCCTGGCAAACACAAGGTTTAATATTACATAGATTGGAATAACAGACTTTAAACAGGTGCTAACATGTATCAGATTTATTTTGCCATATGTGGTCTAGTTGGCATAGAAATGTCTGACAGAGTGGGTACTGGGTATGAGATTAAGCACTTTGCAGTGACTTGTAGCCACCACTTACTGCTACACCTAGTAGAATAAGGGGGTAGAAAACAGTGTCAGAATAATAAAGTGCCCACTAAAAAGAGTTGTGGAGTCAGACTGTTCCAGATATAGCACTTAGAATTACAGAGGAGTATCTCTGAAGCAGGGGATGTCATTGAATAACATTATATTCAACTGAAAACAAGAATGCAGTCACTGGGCATTTGCTGGTATATAAGGCAAAACAAAAAATTGATATTGTTTGGGGTCTTGAGAGCTGCTACCATTTGGGGAAAATGCTGTGCTTATGTCTGCTCGGTAACAACAGCTACAACAGTGTCACAAGGGGTTGGTCTGCAGTCAGTTGTATGTGGCTGCCACCTTAATAGATCTGTTATATTTTCTTCCCTTCTGGAACCTAGGGACATCAAATCAGCCATTTCATCCCAGAAGGTCTCAATGTGGCTAAGACCCAGAATGAAAGCAAATGCATTTAATATCATCTGTTGGTAGTGCTGATGTCCAAGGGGAAACCTACAGAGCTATACAAAATCACAAATAACTTAGTGAAGTATCAATATGTACTCAGAATACTGTACTGTGTTGATGTTGATTGTTAATAGTTGTGATGGGCTTTTAAGAGGCTCTGGCAAGAGCCTTTGGGAAATGTTTTGTTTGTTCATTGGCTCATGGTATGCATTGGTGAACATTCAGAATGGAGACACTGAAGTAGGATCATAGGACACAAGGGCTAGAAGGGGCCTCACAAGGTCAGAGGCCAGCTCCCTGCTCAAGACAGGATCACTCTTTCCAACCTGCTTCTGAAAATCTCCAGGGATGGAGATTCTACAGCTTCTACCCAGCAGACCTACATAGCTGAGGTAAGCAGACCTTTCAGTTTTAGTTTGGACTGGCTGCGTCTACACAAGGCACTTACTGCACAGTAGTAATAAGTAGTAATGGGGCATGAACCATGATGCAACGCTACTGCACAATAGTAATGAGCTACCAAGCTGTCCATGTCACCATGCGCCATGCAAAGATGCTACTGCATAGTAATGCCAGTTACTGCGGAGTCATTTAGTGCGTGGGTATGCAAGTACTAAATAATTGCGCAGTAACAACTGTGCAGTCAGTGTCTCATGTAGATGAGACCAAAGATTACCAAACAAGATGATAACTGAAAATTATTGTTGCCTTGGCCTGCAGTGCTAAACTATAACAGCTGGGATTTTGTAAACAGTTTCTGGTTTAAAATTCATGAAGCATCAGACTATAAATTGCTAATTAGATTTGGAAAACATCTTAACTAACAAAATCCACAGGGAGACACAAAAACAGATCATTAGCACTTTTCAAAATGTTTTACTAATGTGGTAAATTTCTGAAACTTTGAAACTGACAATTTTGGAGGGCCCTGTCCAGGCAATGTATTTCTTAACACAAAGCATGTTCACCATTATCTCTTTCCATCTAACCCTTTGCTAGACAAATCTTTGACAGGTAATTTATTGAGGTTTCCAAAGTTAGATAAAATATGGACTTATAGAAGTTAAAGAACTGAGAAATTTAAATTTTAGAATAATGAAGGAATTTTAAAAACAGTTACACCAAAAAAACAGCAATAATTTGGTGGAAAAAATCATTTCACTGTTATTTTTAATAACTGTTATTAAAACGATAAAATACCCATTGCTGTATTGCTGTGTTTTTAACCATCAACTATTTTTGTGAGGCCTGCTAAAACAATATGTTCCATTCCTCTATTGAAGGGAAAGTGGAGTAACCACTACAAATATTCAAGTCAGAGCTGTGCACATTATGATGAGATTACTGAAGCTCCCAGTTCAGAAATAAACGCTTTCAGTGGGTTCTATGACTGGATTACAGGAAATGTGTTTAATAAAAATAAGAGTAAGGAAATGATATAGTCAAGCTTCTTAGAACCTGTTACAAATGTTCTTACATGTATATGCTTGATCAAAAAGTATTATGTCATCTCAAAAACTTGACTTAAATATATATTTGGCAAGTTTGTGTATATATAAATAAGGTATGTATTCCTCTTTCCAGTGCTAAAGAGGACTAGTTGTAGGGTGATAGAAGCAAGTGTTTGAATGCATAGAAAATGCAATGCTGGGCAGGTAGTGAAGATAATCAGAAGTATTTGAAACTGCATCTCCTCTGAGGAAGCATAGATCAAACAGTATTTAGTGCTGATTCAGGTTGCAACAATCTGCTACCAACCAAATCGAAAGAATAATATCCTTCAGCCTGAGAGGGTTTCCTAGACCTCAGTTCAGACACTAAATTGGTTTGATCTTGTTTACGTCAATGTGACTAACTTAAAAGTAAAATCAAGTGAAAGACAGAGTCCTCTTTCAATAAAGGTGTCTGGGAGCGTGAATTGATTCAATCTTTTCAGATTAGTTTAACCTGCAAAGATTGAAATGATTTGCAAGTACACAGACATTCACATTTAATGCCTGCAATCGCTCATGCTAGAAGCTGGGGGGCCCTAGAGCAGCCCTTCCTTCCCTTTGCAGAAACTGCAAGGCTGGAGGGAAGCTGACCTGGGGGCATAGCCAGGCCACCCTGCAGGGGCTAAGTATGAGTGTGGAGGGGTTCAGACTTCCACCGTGGCCTGTAGGGACTCCAGCCAGGCTGTGCCTGGAGAGGTAGGGGAAAAGCAGCTCTTGCCAGGCTTGTCCCTGAGGCCAGATACCAGCTGCGGAGTGCCTCAGGCAAAGTGAGGCAAGGGGTAGGGATTAAGTTCCCCTGTCTCCAGGTGCACACAGGACCCCAGTTGGGGTCTGTCTAGCTTTCTTTCCTGGTCTTGCTCAGGTGGCAGGGGGCCTGGCCAGAGCCAGCCCGCATCCACCTAGGCCTGGGGCTGCAGTTGCAGTGAGGTCTGTCGGGCTGAGCCTGTGGGAGCTCCTGAGGGTGGAGGCAGAGGGGCAACCTGAGCTGGGGCCATGGGGCTATGCAACTAGATTGCTCCTGGGTCCCCCTGTCCAAGCCAGGCAGGGCTGTTGTGCAGCCCCAGCCAGCTGGGAAGGACCCCAGGGGGCCAGCCCATGGCACCAGTCTGTGGGCGAAGAGCCCTTCCCAGCCTGCTGTGGCCTTTCCCAGCCCAGCCCAGCCCAGCAGCATGGGTGGAGTTGCCTGGGGAGCAGGTGTCCCAGGCCAGCTTGGAAGTGCTGGTGGGTCCCAAGCCCAGCAGCCACCACTGTGCCCTCTGTCCTGTGCAGTACTTGGGGCTGCAGGTGCACAACCAGCTGTGGGCTGTCCAGAGCTGGGAGGGCTATTCTGCCCCTCTTTGCCTCCAGCTGCCACTGTCTTGACCCTGCTGTGTTGGTCCAGGGTGGGGGTGGGGTGGGGCGGGGAGCAGGGAGGGAAGCTGTAGCCCTGCAGCTTCTGCCAAGCACATCAAGCATCTGTTCCAGCATCTGGAAGCTTTGGACAGCAGAAGGTATCTGGGTGGAAGGCATCTGGGCGCTGCAGCCAGGGCTCCATGCCCTGGGCTGAAGCTGCCAGGCCTTCACCTCCAGCTGCAGTTTCTGTTTCTGTCGCACCGTGCAGCACTGCTTGGGGTGGAGGGAACTTCCACCAGCCTGGCCGCTTCAAACTGAGCTGGGCTTAAATGGCCAGGATGAAGAAAGCCCACCCTGCCTCAAGCAGTGCTGTGCTGTGTGACAGGAGCAGGAGCCACAGCTGGAGTTGAGGAGAGTAAAACAGCCCTACTGCGTCTGGTGGCTTCTGCCCAGCATGTGGAGCTCTGGCTGTAGTCCCTGGACGCCTTCTGCCTTCCAAGGCTTCCAGGAGCTGGAGCTCTATGCACTGCCCAGAAGCCAGGGGGCTGAAGCTTCCTGCCCCCAGCACCCAGAGCGGTGTGGCACAGCCATGGCAGTGGCAGCTGGAGGCAAGTGGGCAGAACAGCCCCTCTGGCCCTGGCCAGCTCACAGCTGGTTGTGCATCTGCAGCCCCGAGTGCTGCACAGGACAGGGGGCATTGCAGCAGCTGGTGGGCTTGAGGCCTGCCAGTGCCTTCGAGCTGGCCCAGGAAGCCCACTTCCCAACCAGCCCCTTCCTGTGCTGCTGCCGGAGCAGGGTGTCATGCAGCCACGTTGGGAAGGGCACGACAGCCCTGCTAGGCTTGGGTGCAAGGAGCTGTGCAGCTCCTGTGGCCCCAGCCTGAGCTGCAGCTCTCTGGGAAGGGCCTGGCCCTGGCCCCAAGCTGGCCCCTCTGCCTCTACCCTCAGCTGGCTCGGCTCAGCCCTGCAACCCCAGCCACTGGTGAGGTTCTGTTCTTATGTTCTGCTACAGATTTAAACCAGTTTCTGATCACTTAAACTGGTTGATGTGTAACTTCTATTCCTAGCCTGGAGTAGGGTGGAAGAGGGGACAGATGACCATTTGCAGGGTAGATTGAGGTTTTTATGCTTTCCTCTTTCAGTCTTAATTTTTCTTTGGCCAGGAAAATTGACTAGGACTTACTAGTCATGAGTGAATCCTAGCATGAGGACAACAAATTTTCCAACATAACCTTTTATTTAATTAAAGTGTTGATTTTATTGAGTCTGAAAAATTTTATCCCAGATACCTTAGATTTAATGAACTTTTGCCAAATCTAAGGCTGGGTTCCAAAGGATTCCTCAGTTCCTTTTGGATCTTTTCCAGGACTGGGAATGCAGGAAGCTGTGGGGTCCCTGGCCTCTGGCCAGACATGCCTGGCAAGTCTGGGGACTCTGGAAGTCCCCTGCAGCTGTTCGGTGAAACCAACATACTTCTTTGCTGCTGATATTAGCAGTGGAAATGTCAAGCACATCAGTTGCATGGAGCAGCTGCAGTGCCTGGGGAGTCTTCACTTCACTTGAAATTTCAAAAAATTTGGTTATGGTCTGAATCAGGCCAAAACCAAATAAAAAAAATCTTGTGAATCAGAAACCCTGTGCTTTGGCTGACTTCAGTTATGGTGTATGGATGAGGAGTGAAATAGATTAGACCCAGGGTACTATCAAAAGTGACAAGCAAAGAAACTGTGAGGGGGGGAAACACCCCCCTCAAATTTTTTAAGAAGTCTCTTGTTAAAACTCTAATTAGAGCAAAGTTTCAGATGGACGTGTGGTTTCCAAGTTGATGATCTCCCTGTAACTTCAGAATTAATAGGATTGCAGTGAGAAGTGGTATGATTAAAGGCAGATTAAAAACGAAATGAAATAATGATACATTTTCAGGCTTGCCACTTCCATTTGAGCATTTAACATGTATACTAAACACCTTATTTTAAATAGGGATATCACTGTTTACCTTCTAAGAACTATGGTTCTTCCCTTTCATTAATTGCAATAAGTCTGTTCTTGCTATAACTCTGAGACAGTGAAGTGCAACAACATGCTAAATATTCCAACATAATGAAACAGTATTATGATCTGAAATAAGAAACTACTGTGGTTTTGAATCCGGAAATCCTGGGGATTCAAAATTGTGCCTTGTAAAGTTGTCTTGTATGACTATGGTTGTTATGAGAAGTTCTATTTTTCTTTAATATTACATTTCACTGATTAAGAGGTTCCTCCACTTGATACATTAGCAAGGGGGCAAAATTAAGTCAGTGCAACTCAAGTTGCATTTGGAGATGTACTTGCCATCATGTGAATAAAAAGTTAATAAAGTAGAGCACTTGGAATGATGCTGACCTCATACACTAGTGAATTGTTTGAAAAGAATGTGTTTTCTTTTATGTATGGAGCTCTTAATTCTCCAAGAAGTTGACTCTCATGATAAAAAGCCAATAGTACAGTGATTCAATTTTGTCAGGAATTTTAGGAGAAATAATGCTCTCTACTATTAGTCTCCCAGTAGTCATTTAAGGAGACCAGTCTCTTACTTATATTGCATCAGTACTTACTTTAAGTCTGCTACTGCGACACAGAGCACTGATTGCTATATTGATTATACGATACATTTGTTTTTGTATTATTCAGAAGTCTTCAGGTACTGGTCCCTTACATATTTGTAAACAGTTTCAAAAGTAGGTACCCAAATTCAGGCATTCAAGTCAATTTATAAGTTAATGCTGGTAGATGATGACTAAAACTTCAGATATTCAGAGCCACTGACAGCTCTAAATGAAATCTAGGACGCTTACTTGGTTTCATTACCAAGTGTGCCTAACTCTGGCATTCCTGTCTCAAAATGTTTCTCATTGCTTATTAATATATTATATCACATATAGTTATCAATTAATTTCTGAACTTTCTCTATTTAAAGCTTTTAAAAGCTACCTGTATAACTTTAATCTTGCAAACTCCTTCCTGAAGGTGGAACTCTGCATTCATGTAGTGCTATATTCTCTGAAGGTCTTAAACTAAGGCTATGATATTTTTGATATTGGATTAACAGCTTTGCTGCCTGCTAGCCTTCAAGCTCTGAAGAACTGATACTCTCTCATACAAAGAATTTCCACCATGTTTATGCCTCTCTAGGATGGGCAGACAAAAAGCACTAACCTTCCATTTTGATAATGAGGAGGTATCATTTCTTTCCAAGAATTACTAAATGAAGGATTGGCATAGGTGTTTGAACTAGATTTTGAAACCAGCAGTCTTGCTTCTTTTTGTGAAATAGTGTTGGATGCCAATAGTGGGATTATACAGATATAATTTAAGACAGGTTGTGCCAATCTTTATTGCAGATGGATTAATATACTACAAGGTGAAATCATTTAAGATCAGTGGGACCTTTTGCATGCAACCTCAGTGGAGTCAGAATCAGGACCTAAATGAACATGTTTTGTCATATTCATGCCTGGGAAGAGGCTGGGGGAAGTTTTATAGTAGGCATAAATTTAACCCCTGTAATATCATACATGGGAGGGCAAAAAGTAAGAACATAAGTGGTGCCATACTGAGTCAAACAGTCAAACCACAGGTCCATCTAGTCCAGTATCCTGTATCTCATGGGCGGTCCACTTCATCACAACTGATTGCTCCAACTTTACATGCTTGTGTGCCACATAATCTACCATCGTGCCCTAATACCAAGTGCTTGGACATGTTTGGTGAGGGCAACTGTCTCTGGAGGAGCAGCCTGTGTTGCATCCTAATTTGTGAGGAAATTAGGACCTAGGTTGGTAGTTCCTACACAGAGGGAGCATCTACACAAGATGCTTTACTCAATATTAGAACAAATTACTGCATGGTGGCATCACCATCTACACATGCAGATGCTTACTGCACAGTAATTTGCTCAAATTGTGAGTAAATTTGCTACCTGTAGATAAAAGTAGCAGATTTACTCCCTGTTACTTACTGTACATGTAGACAGCTGACTGGGAGCAAATATGCTCCCAGTCAGCTGGGCGGCAGGGGTGGGAGATGGCTCCCTGCCCCCAGGAGCTGCATGCTGCTGGGGCAGGCTCTGCCAATGTCCCGCTGCCCCAGCAGCAGGGAACACCCAGACTGGGGTTTGTGATTACAATCGGGGAGTGGGGATTGGTAGATTCTTATCTCCCAGCTTCGGTCCTACAGTCACAGGTCCCAGGCTGGGAGATGCTTATTTCCCAGTGCTAGCTTTGCAGTCACAGGACCCAGACTGGGGGATTCTCTTGGGTTTATAAGAATTTTCTGAATTTTTCAGAATCACTGAGCTAGAGTCTAAATTCAGAACGAATGTGGAGGGGTGCCTTCAGGTCAGAAAGGCTGAGAACCGCTGACTTAGTTGGGACAAGGTAAGGGCAGTGGAGGAGGGACCTAAACCTGCCATGACCTGGTCTCTCCAGTGTTTGTCCCTTCCTGGCCCTCACTTGTTGGCATCTGAAAGGGTAAGGGAGGCTGAGGCTGCTCCTGCAGGGTCTTACCCCTGTGGCTCTTTTCATTGGCCCTGGGAAGCTAGCCTTCAAAGTGCAGCTCTAGCCCTATGTCCACCCAACCACAACACAGTATGCTGCTGGGAATGTGGAAGCAACTGGCACAGAGATGTTGGGGACAGAGGATAGCAGTAGTGGCAGACCTTAGAGAAACAGCTACAGGTGCCACTGGGGTAGCTGGGGCAGGTGGAGATTGCTAGACAAAGAAGGAGAGCTCTTACCTCCTCACAGGGGCCAGATGGCATGATGCTTAACAGGATCTTGCAGCAGTTCAGGGTGCTGCAGAACCCCAAATTCAGCAGACCCAAAAGAACAGATGTTCCTCACTGGCCAGTAGGGGTGTATGTAGCAGGCTGTATTTGATTTGGATTTGGCCTGAATCAGAGACAGTAATTTGATTCATTAATTTGGATCACTGTCCCTAATTCAATTCAGCCAAATCCAGATCTGAAGATCCGATGCTGATTCAGACATAGACACAGATTTAAATTTTTTTGTACGTACCTTGAGATAGCAAGTACGGCTCATGATTGCTGTGATGCTGGGGTGAATGGAACATCCCACAGGAGTGTGAGGGGGGGCCCTTCACGTGATTGGTGATGAACCTGGAAATGGCCTGGAAGTACTTCTGGCGATCAGCCACAGGGGGACCCTGGGTGTCCCCCCCAGACCCAGGAGGCACCAGTCACTGAGCCAGGAAGGCACGAGTGCCCCCCTAGTGTGCTCCTTGTTGGACCCAAAAGTGGACTGGAAGTGGTTCTGGTCCACTTCCACGTCTGCTGCTGATTGCACTGGGGAGCCCCCCATGCTTCTGTGGACCACTCCAGGTACCCCAGCATCGCAGCATTCATGAGACCCTGCTACCCAGAGGTATGTAGAAAAAAGATCTAAAGCTGTCTCTATATCCAAATCTCCAAATTGATTTGGAGGGTTCTGATTTGATTTAGAGAGATTAAAGGGTCCTCTGATTCAATTCGGATTTGGAGATTCGGCCACCGAATCGGGCCGAATCTCTTCCGAATCAAATCGGGGACCAAAGCTTAGCACAGCTCTACTGGCCAGTCCCTTGCTACAGAAGGTTGTCCAAGAACTTAACTACAGGTTCTTGGGCTTCAGCCAAACCAGATGTTCAGGGCTGGCTCACTCCCTCTTACCAATGGGTTCAGACAGACAGCAGTGGTATAAACTTATCTGCTTTCTAACCTTTACCAGTGAGACTTCTCTTCTTTATTAATCTAGTTCCCAGATCTAATAGACAGCTCAAGTGAAGTAGAGCAAAGACCATGTTGGCTTTTTATTTCTTCATGGCTGGGTCAGGGACGGTAGAACTTATTTTTCAGATTTAAAACAGTTTTAGCACTGTCCCATTCAAAACAGTTTACTGAATCAAACAGACCACACTTAATAGTAAATATTTTAATGAAAAATGCATCTTGCTGTCAGTTGTCATTTTAGAATAATACTAATTAGGTAGATGCGAGTAATTTGTCTGACTAATTATTCTGTTACTGTTAAACTCTGCTCCAGGTAAAAACATAGGAATGTTAAAAGCTTGGAACAATTGTTTTTAATGTTAGTTTTCTGTGGTTAGAAAAATCATTCTTTTCAGAAATTTGATCTGTAGTGCTTCCTCTTTTATTGCTTTTGGCTTCTTTCAGCTCTGTTCCCAACCTGCAGTAATTGTGGTCTGATGTTATTCATGTTTGCTTTCACAAATCCCAGCTAAAGAATGCAAGAAAAGTCCCTTTTCAAAATTAGAAATGCCTTAGATTAAAATGAGTTAACAGTAAGTCTCTCTTGTTCTTTATTAAAGTCCTTGCAATTGACACAAGTTGAGTAAGATAGTCATGCTTCAGAAACTGTAATATGTAGGTAAATACATCTAGCTCCATTACTAAATACTGTTACCGTTATAGTTCCAACTGTATGAACTGAAGCTTTAAGGGGTATGATTTTATGCCAAGGAAGGTTCATCTTTTAATGTTTTGTATGACACATTAAAAAAATCCTCTCAGAAAAATGTTTAAATCAAAATCCTATGCCACCAAATGTTATAATAAACAAAAATGAAAAAGGAACAAAATGCATAAAAAGCAAATTCTACTTTCAAACTCAAACACAGTAAATGAGTGTGTTAAAAATTAGAGGTGCTATTGATACTCTTGAGTTTCACTTTTGCCTGTTTTACCATGATGGTGAGTCCTGATATAAATGATGTTTCATGACTACCTTTTAAATTCCAAACTCATTTTAGTTACAATCAACACTGAAGTTCACGTTTCCTTTAAATAATAATATTTCCACTGAAAGCTTATGTGAATTCTTCTTGAATAGTATGTATAGATAAACAAGAATATTTCACCTCAGGTAATTTCAAAATCCATGGCATACCACTTGACAGCTTCAATTTCATAGAATATTCTGCAAATTATTATTCAGGGTTATAAAATAAAAGCTCTTGCAAGGTTTTCAGTACAACTTACATCTACTAAACTATGAATAACCTAGATGATAGTATTTATCAATATAATGGCATTAGGAATTGGATGCCACTGAGCTGATTCTTCTAACCCAAATGCCATTGTTGCTTTTAGTTTAGAAATAAATTGGTTGAAGCAATATCTGGTATTTTATTTAAAACCAAAAATATAAGTTATTTGAGTTAGAAGTTGACATGGAATACTCCCTGAAAATGTAAAAGTAACTATTTACAGATCAAGATCAACATCACCGCAACATGATGAACAGATCATTTACTCACAGTACATAGACTCTCTCCAGATTAGAGGATTTTGTGCCATAATCTATGCCCAAAGATTGACCCTTTGTTGCCAGGCAGTGAAATGATCAGTTGTTCATAGACATCCCACCTTAAATCTTCCTTTTAATTTTATTGTTCTAGTATTGTAAAAAAAATTAAACTCCTTTAGCAATGCTCTGAATTATGCCCAAACACAAATGTTAAGAATAGCGTGGTTAAAGCGAAGGCAAATTGTTAGTCTTCAGAAATGTGTAGTTAGGTAAGGCAAATATTCCTCTTCTGCCCAGGTTAATTTTTGTTCAGATGTTGCTAATTTTAGTTTATCTTTTTATAAGTCTCTCAGTGTGAATATAATTTATCATGCGATTATATTATTTGAAGACAACTGATAGCTAACCCTCATTAATAGGTTTTGTTTTAGAAAGAAACTGGAAAACCAACATTTTTGTATATCTCTTTAAATAGCTGTATGGCTATGAACAGATGTTGCACCTGCCCCTGGACAAGTTGTGCTTGTGTTTGTCCCAGAACTAAAATACCCTAGGATTAGAGAATATACAAATCACCCTTGTAATTAAGGGTTTGGCAAGCACCTAATGCACCGCTGCTTTACTGCCATTGATTCAATGATGCAGTCTTGGGTTAATTGTTCAGGTACACTTTGCAACATCCCAGGAAAAACTGCTAGTATTTCTTATCCTATTAACTTTTGGGGGATTTATCCTGAGACAACTGACATGGATGTTTGAAGGATTGCATTTTGTTTCAGGATAAAATAGTTTATCCCAGAACAAACACCATATCTGTTCATAGTTTGTGATCCAAGAAGAGCATCTAAATGGGAAAACCCTAGGAAGGACTTAGGCCTTGATCCTGCACAGATTCTTTACATGAACACTGTGGGGCTACTAATATGTACAAATCTAAAGGAATACCTAAAAGTGTGAACAGGCATTCACTTCTAGCCCTGGAAATTTCCGGGAGTCCTCAGCAAGTGGCCATACCCATGCGGCATTTCCTTGTAAAAAGGTGGAGCTGTGTGGGTGCCTGCACCAGTGTGCAGTGCCCAGTCCCCACCCGTGTCTGCCCCAGCCCGCAGCAGCAGTAGTGATGCATTGCTGGACAAGGCCAGGCAGGCAGAGGGAGAGAAGTACTCTGCACTGGCCCAGAGGCTCTTGCATGTGGAGTGGGGTTGGGGACAGGGGTCGGGGTAGTGGCAGGTGAGGCTGAGGGGCAGCGGCCTCCCACATGCAAGCGATGCTGCCCATGCTTCAGCCCCCATTTCTGCCTCACAACCCTTTACTGGCTGCAAACTGTGGGCACTCCTGTGCTGTGCCAGGTGCGTTTGGCCAGGCTGGGTCCACCCGGGTGTGGGTGATACTACCTGCCCTCCAACCTGTCCTCACCACATTGGTTGCCAGTGGGTGGCCCCAGGTTGGCCAAACTCTCCCAGCATTGCAACAGCTCAGCAGCACCTGCAGCATGCAGATAACAAAGGGTTATGAGGTGGGTAGCAGGGGCTGAAGCATAGGTAGCACTGCTTGTATGCAGTGGGTACCAGTATGGCTGAACTTGCCCAACATTATGAATTTGACTGTGGGCTGCAGTGCTGCTGAGCCACTGCTGCGGCTGTAATGCCAGGTGAATTTGGATGGGTTGGGGCTGTGTTCCACACCCCCCACCCCACCCCATCTTGCAACCCTTTTTTGGCTGTGGGTGCTGCTAAGCTGCTGCTGCACTACTGAGTGAGTTCAGCTGGGCTGGGATCTGCTAGGAACTGGGTGCACTGCTAGCTGAGTCTGACCTTTTCCTCCCATCTCCAATTGCTAGTATCATGGCCTGGTTGCAGGGAGGGCGGGCACCATGATCTAGATCTGAAAATGGCAGGCCCCGCTGCAGTTATGCCACGATACAAATAAGCAATTTAAAACAGGCCCTAATTATAATCTACCTGATCTTTTCTAAACTCTTCATTCAATAGCTGTTAGTGACCCTCTCTTCTTGTGAATAGTCTTGAAGCTCCACCTATCAAGCTATTTGTTTATTCTGCAATTCTGCCTGTTAGCTGCTCCTGGTAAGGAAGCAGTCCTGCAGATTGTTTTGAACTTATTCTAATGAAGAAGTTGGGTTTTTTTGCTTCAAACTTAAACTGAATAATACAGCCCTAGGCTCCTAGCATATTAGTAAAACCTCTAGTTTATTTTTAGCTTCAGAAAAAATGTGTTGTTTTGTATGTGATAATGCACCTCCTCAATCTGCACCCTTCTCAAAATTCTACATCTATCCATGCTGAGCTGTATTAACAGGAGTGTTATTGCAAATCAAGGCAAGTAATTTTCCTACTTGATTCGGTATTGTTAAAGCCTCATCCGGAGTGGGCCTACACTTCATGAAGAATATGGACAGATTGGAAAGAGTTCAGCAGAGAGTGACCAAAATCATTAAGTGTCTGGGAAGCATGACTTCTGAGGACAGGCTGAAAGAGCTAGAGTTCTTTAGTCTGGAGAACAGAAGACTTCATTATAGTTTTAGGTAACTGCAAAAGAACAAAAAACCCCCAAAACTTTTAATAAATTAGGAAATGGGAGACTGTTTGTTTTTAATGTTCTGAAAAAGGAAACAATTTTACATCATCAACATTTTTCAGGAAAATAAGTTTTGTTTTTTTTTTGCACTGGCTCTACAACTGAGACTGGAATCTGACTTTGAGGTGCACAATGTACGTTTGAAATGAATAACCTTACCTCTCTACTTTTAATTCTGAAACCTTTGAAAAGTAAGATCTCTCTTGGGAAATGGAAGGCTTAAATGTGTACTGTTTTTGTTAACATTCCTACTCCACTTTTAATTCTTACATGAGAAGTAAACCGATGTTCTGTTTCAGTTGATGTGTTCGTTAATGTTGTCACTAGGCAACAGATGGTTATACATTCTTGATGCATGCAATCTTTCCATCTATTGTAAGTTTGACATTCTTTTTTGTAACTAACATGATAACAAAATCCAATGATAAGGAAAAAGAAAGGACGAAAGACTAAAAAAAATAAAACAACTATCTTAAAGCTAAAGATAGATATGAATTGAACTCTCAGATTTGAATGATTACAGAATGTGAACTTTAATGTAGATCCAAGTTGTTGTTGGCTGTTCTGTCTTTTTCACTTTGTTCTTTCTTGCTCAGACCCTGGCTCAAAATCCCCCATCTGTGTAGGACTGGAAACACAGCTCTAGATCAAAATATGGGATTGAGCTAGGTATGATGCAATTGGAACAAAGAACAAAATTTTCCGGAAATAGGAAAATGCCCTAAAAATGCAATGCAAATGAAAATCTCAAAGCCACAGAGGGCCAAGTCCTACTTTCATTTACATTAGAAGTCTAGAGATATTCCACAAATGGCAATAGATTTGCCTCAGTATCACACCGGTGAAAAAGACAATAGTTTTGGCCTGTTCCCTCTCCTTCCCTTCCCTCTCTCTGCCTCCTGCTTCCTTCCCTCGCCTCCCGTAACACTTCCTACGGCAAACTCAAAGCTTGGCATATAACTTATTTTCCATGCTATACATATCTTAAAGCTTGCTGCATTCTAAAGTGACCATATCTCTTTGCTATTTCATGTGATAGAAGGGAAAGAAAGGGCCCTCTATACAACAGTGAGCTTAAAAATAAACATTTAATGTTTGCAAATATGTGAAAGCATAAAGGGATTCTGTGTTTCAGTCTTGTGTGTGCATGTTCATCACGGTTGCTTAATTATGGAGCATAGAACTAAGACTGAACTGTGTGTCCCTGGTTATAGTACTCGTGGGATGACTAGATGCTCTACTTGGTAACTCATTCCTCATGGGGCAAGTAAAAGCCATCTAGGTATAGTTATATAAAAATATAATTTTTGTATGTTGCACTGGGAATAGACATTGAGTGAACCTTAGTAAACTGCTGCTTTTCTTGCTCACTTCATGCAAAACTTTTAGCTATACCTGGAAATATCAGTTGATGCCAAAATTTCAGTGTAAGCAATTAAATAGATGGAATATTTTAATATAGTTAATTTTCAAATTTGTTTTTTTCTCATCCTTGGGAAAGAAAATGAGCCATGACCTTAGCTGAAAAACTCTGTTCTTTCTTATGACCCTTATAAGAAAATGTGTAACCTCTTGCTCTGCTGATATTTATGTGGGACTTTGTGGAAGAATTTTAGATCTTTTTATGTCAGTAATATAATCTTAGAAGTCATAAGAACATGTTTGTTTTAGTTATGCTTCTGATGACTTCTTTCAGTTTTCAGATATCACAGAAGATTTGTTGAATTATTCATTTGCATCATTTTGTACTTCAAAATGAGTAAAATGTATTTCAAAATGAGTAAAATGTTTTAAGGATCCATAATGCACTGTAAGCAGAAAGGGTAAAAAAAACTTAAGTCTTGATTAACCATTTTTTATGTCAGTCTTACACTGATGTACCTGAATAGGCTATAATAGAGGAATTATTCTCAATTTTATAATGATGTATATCATTATACATTATACATTATAAGGAATGCAGGACCATGATTTCTGCAAATCTAGATGAAATAAAAGAAGGAGAGAATAAAGAAATTATTAATACAGAAGCTGTCACTTTTAAGCATAAACATCATAACAATAAGCAGATGGCCATTAATTAACAACTGCTGACTCTGTTAGAGATGTCAACATGAGTACTTTTTAAATGAAGAAATAGACCACTTGTCAAAGAAATGGTGGTTTCTTATAGGTATAATTTTAGCTACATTTGTATCTCTTGTACTGTAATTGGAATAAGAAGTGGTGGAAAAATAGATGTTTTGATATTATTCTAAAATGACAATGTTTTCTATTTAGGTAATAAATATTCTGTAGATTGAAATCACCTGTTTGGTAAAGATATTTATAAAATGGTCATTAGAATAAACATAGCCAATATAGGGTGGGTGGAAGAAGGGGGAGGAGTATATCTGCTAGGCTTCAAGAGAGTAAAAGAAGCACTGATAGGATGTTTCACCCAGACAATGACAATAGTCAAGGACACTAGTCTTGGGAAATCAATACTTTTTTCTTCACAGAAGCAAAACTGTTTATATTTTCCTTGTGATATGCCTCCAGAGGGTGTTCCTATTTGTCTACCAGGTGGTTTCTGCCCTAGGAGTGTGTCTCCCTCTACCTATAATTTTCCTTTGCACCCATGTGACCAGAAAGCCTCACATGCTTAGTCAGGTAACTCAGTTTGTCATAAGCTGCACTTTGGTTGTCTACTAGGTGAATTTGACCTCTAGTGACTGATGAAGTTATCAGTCTCTGAAGCAGTATTAAAAGATGTTTTTTCCTCCACTCATGTATAAAACAAGGTAGCTGTCATTTGCAAGTTTTGCTACTGGACAGACCACGGGCAATTGACTGGTGCCTCCTGAGTTGGGGGGGGGGCATATGGCCATTCGGCAACCGGGGGGTTCCCCCATGGCCGATCACGCTGACTGGGAAGTGTGAGTGGGTCACCAAGAAGTACCAGCAGTGCTCCTGGAAGTACCAGTGGAGCTTCTCCTTGCGGCCCCACTCCCTGGCTGGTGAACACAGGGCGGGCACCAGTGCTCCTGCCTGCCTCCCTGCCATTGACTAAGTGGGGAGCGCTGTCCGTGAGGGGGTGCACCAGTGCTCTCAGGGGGTGCACGTACACCTGCTATGCATCGCCACTGGGACAAACTTATTCAGGTGAAAATGAAAAAGGCAGGAAAAACATAAGTGTATTGGTATGTTTGGAAATGTTGACTTTTATTTAGTCTGAGTTCTCAAATGAGGGATAAGATTTGAGTTGCCACAAAATGAGTGCCCATATGACACAGCTTTACAGGTAACAGATTTTTACAAAGAGCAGATTGCCTGCCATTTAAATATCAGGTCCCTTTTAAAGTTTATCACGTTTGGTCCCTCTTACTGTCTTGACAAATCTAGTTGTGAGCTTATCTGATGGGGAAACTCCTTTTCTCAGCTGGATAAAATAGTAAATGAAAAATAAATGCGTACATAAAAAAGGATTATAGTTCCATAGTTTCTAGGGTCAGAAGGGACCTAAACAGTTCATCAAGTCTGACCCCCTGCTCTGGGCAGGAATGAGTGCTGGGATCATAATATCCCAGACAGATATCTATCCAACCTCCTCTTGAAGATCCTAAGGTAGGGGAGAGCACCACCTCCCTTGGGAGTCCATTCCAGAGCCTGGCAGCCCTCTCCATAAAGTAATGCCTCCTGATATCAAGCCTGAACCTGCTCTCAATCAATTTGTGGCCATTATTCCTTGTTATCCCAGGTGGTGCCCAGGGGAACAGAGTCTTTCTTATTTTCCACTGGTCCCTCCTGGTGAGTTTATAGATGGCCACCAGATTCCCTCTCAGTCTTCTCTTGTGGAGGCTGAATAGATTCAGGCCCTTTAGTCTATCGTCTTATGGCCTGGCCTGGTGCCCCTGACCATGTGAGTGCCTCTCCTCTAGACCCTCTCAAGGTTAGCCACATCCCTCTTGAAGTGCGGTGCCCAGAACTGAAGGCAGTATTCCAACTGCAGCCTGACCAGTGCTGCATAGAGGGGAAGGATCACCCGCTTGGAGCTGCTTGTGGTTCATCTGTAGATGTATGACAAGGTGCAGTTAGCCTTACTGACTGCTTCGTCACATTGGTGGCTCATGTCCGTCCTGGAGTCAACAATGATTCCAAGATCCCTTTCAGTCATTGTGTTGTTGAGAAGGGTGTTCCCCAGCCTATAGGTATGTTGCAGGTTCCTTCTCCCTAGATGCAGCACCTTGCACTTGTCTGTGTTGAATTCCATCCTATTCTCATCTGCCCACCTCTGTAACCTGTCTAGATCTAGTTGGATTCTGTCCCTCCACTCCAGTGTGCCCACTTCTCCCCATATCTTTGTGTCATCAGGGAATTTGTAAAGCAAGCTTTCCATGCCCACCTCCAAGTCACTGATAACGATGTTGAATAGCACAGGCCTGAGGACTGAGCCCTGGAGAACTCCACTGCCCACATCCCTCCAGGTCGAAAACAACTCGTCCACCACCATTCTCTGGGTGTGCCCATTGAGCCAATTTACCACCTATCTGACTGTGTAGGCATCAATGCTGCAGTTGTCTAGCTTGTTTTATGAGAATGGGGTGAGAAACAGTGTCAAAGGCCTTCTTGAAGTCCAGGTGGATGATATCCACCCCAACACCCATATTCAAGGACTCTGTGACCTTGTCATAAAAGGAAACAAGGTTAGTCAGGCAGGATCTGCCCACAGTGAGCCCATGTTGGTTGCCCTGAGCATTACCTCCCATGCTGGGCCCCAGCAGATATGTTCCTTAATAATTTTCTCAAAGGTCTTCCCAAGGACCGAGGTGAGACTAACTGGCCTATAGTTACCCGGGTCCTCCTTTCTCCCCGTCTTGTAAATGGGGACCACATTGGCCCTTTTGCAGTTCTCTGGGACCTGGGCAGAGCACCATGAGTGCTCGTACAGCCGTGCCAGGGGCCCTGCTATGACCTCCGCCAATTCCCTCAGTACCCTCGGATGAAAAGCATCCGGACCTGCTGATGTGTACACGTCCAGCCCCTCCAAGAGTTCCCTAACTAGATCATCCCTGACCCTAGGCAGGGAGTAGTCCCAGTCTCTGCTCAGAAATATGGAGGCAAAGAACTTGTTGAAGAGATCGGCTTTTTCCTTTGCCGTAATCACCAGATTGCCAAGCCTGTCCTGCAGGGGCCCCACATTACCTGGTGCCTTCTTCTTACTCCCTATGTATTTGAAAAAGGACTTTTTGTGATCCTTAATTCTAGTCACCAGCCCTAGTTCCATCTCTGCTTTGGCCTTCCTAACTGCCTCCCTGCAATCACGAGCAATGGAGGTGTGATTGCCCCTTGCTTCCACTGAGTGTATGACACCTTTTTTGCCCTCAGGCCCTCCTGAATGCCTTTACTGAGCCAAGGGGGCTTTTTAGCACTCTTGTCCCATTTGGTTTGCATTGGGGCTGACTCCCTCTGAGTTTGGAGGATTGTCTTCTTAAGGAACAACCACCTGTCCTGGACTCCCAACTCATTGAAGCTCTGAGTCCCCAGTGTCTCTCTTACTAATCTTCTTTGCTCATTGAAGTCGGCCCTCCTGAAGTCAAGGACTTTTGCCTTACTGCTTGCTTTTACCACCCTGTGCTGGATAGTAAATTCCAGCAGATGATGGTCACTGACGCCTAGGTAGTTGAGCACCCACAGATCCCTCACCAGATCATTGCCTGTAGTAGGGACCAAGTCCAGCAAGGCATTTCCTTTGGTGGGATTATGTACCTCCTGGTTAGGTGGAGGTCCTGTATGCAGGTTAAACACTTTAATTAATTGCTAAATGGTTGAGTTACTTTTATTAATTGTTTAAACAGCTTGCTGGCAGAATGACACACTGAAGAGAATAGTTGAAGAACAAAGCTGGATAGAGAAGTTGGTTCTGTGCATTTATAACAGCAACCAACCCCCAGTTCCCTCTTCAAATAAACAATATAACAGTGATGACAACAAAGCCAATAACAACAATCCTGTCAAGAATACATATATAGGTTTAAAATAATCTTATGTATGTCTGTGCTTGCTATGATTCCGTAACTCTTGATTATAGCCTGTGGCTGACATTTGTTATATTTATGATGTTCATTTCCTGACTTCTTTCAATAAGAAGTTAATTACAAAGTTAAAATGACTATTAAAGTAGGACAGTCTTTTCTATAATCTTTCACCCTGGGTTTCTGTACTTCAAGTTTCATAAACTAATGTCACTTTTGTTGAAACAGGGTAAATATGTGCTAGAAATAGGGTGCAATTATTTTCTCTATCAAAACAGTATGGCTAGTAAGTATGCACATACTCTACTCTTTAAAATATATGTTTTCTACAGTTGCTGTGAATAGACATATTTGCTAACTTTTGCTTTTTGCATTAAAATACTTAACAGATTTACAATGAAAGTACAACTGGGAAGATAGCCCCACAATGTTGGGCACTATACAGATACAAAATAACCCTGAGGAGCTTGAAATCTAACCAGGCAAACTGGGGAAAAGGATATAAAATATAAGCAGACACAGACTGAATTGAGTGATGATTAGCAATCATCATGTCAGCTTCTCCTCAGTGTTATTTGTTCTGATGGTTAAATCCTTTCAGCAGGGTAATGCAAGAGGACTGACTAGCCAGAAGGAAAAGAAAGGGAGAATTGATGAGGAGTAGGGAGGGCTGGAGCTAATCAATTCAGGGGGTGGGTGGAGGGGAAGAATATGTTACTTATACTGTGTGTTTAAAGTGTTCAGTTAAGATGGTGATGGTTTATGTATCAGCGTTGGTCACAGTCCTCAGTGTGAGTGTTTATTACACATTACTTGGTTTAAAAGAAACAAAAACAAAAAACCCCAGGAGTTATTTTGAGAAATCATTACCTCAATTAATGGTGTAATTGGTTGAAAGTGTACAGCTTAGTAATTGTTTTCTGTGTTGTCAGGAATGTTATCAAACAGTGACTTTTCTACTTGAAGCTGAACATGACTACTGAAACTGAAATGAGCCAAACGGTAATTAACACCTAAAAGTGATAATAGATATGAAATTAGAAGTGCTGTGTTAATTGGCATGTTAATTACATATAGCCAGCACTGACATGCTACAGCTCCCCCCCCTTAGCTAACTAATTAATTAAGAAGAACACTTATGGTAGCAGACCAAAGAAATGTTTAAATAAGCTGTTGTACATAAATGCAGGAATTTTGAAATAGGAACAGTTTCTTACACACGTTATTCTGGTTGTACCAGGCTTAGCCAATAAAGTGTTGAAATCCAGAGTAAAAGACTAAGTTCTTATGGTAAAACTTATTGCCATGTCTGTATTCAGTAGGAGGTAAAGCAAATAATATTCCCTAAAATGGAATTCAGTGTCAGATTTTCTATAAAAATGATTTATATTGTCATTTATATGCAGCTAAATTTTCTCTCTAAAAAGGATACTATTTTTCAGTAAAGTGATGCTAACAAACCTTGCATGAATATTGGGGTAAAAAATGAGCAACAACAACAAAAAATCTTCCACAAAATACTTTCTGTAATTTAGTCACATTTTCACAATGATTTTAAATAAATTCATAACAGAATCTTACATCTAAGTGTCCAACCACTTCTAGGACACTCCTTTTCAGTTAAATTGATGGCTATAACTGATATGAAATGCCTATCACTGAAAGTAGGATTCTTGCAGAGGTTATGGAAAAATATAAACTTAATGACAGTTTACATCTTTCATAAATCGTTTGAAAACTTTCTTAAATGAAGATGATTGCTTACTTAAAAATAAAAGTTGTGGACCAAAATTTGCTACTAGTTATGTTAACAGGAATTTTGCCAGTGGCTTCAATCAGGAGAATTAGGAGCCCCTGTTCTAGAGAAAAGCTGTATTTGATTGTTTTAATATGTTATGAAGGCTAGGGACAGACATTCAAAAAGTCCGAGCCTGAATTTATTCAATCTTTGCAGGTTAAGCTTCCTGCTGAGGTTGAACCAGTTTGTAACCTTACAGACAACCCCCTTTGGACTGAAGAAATGCAGGTAATTGCCTGAATTGGTGCAGGCTAGAAGCCGGGGTGGGTGGGGGGAACACTGGAGCAACCCTCCCTTCCCTTGTACAAGGCTGAGCTGAGGTGGGGGGTGTGGCCAGGCCCCAGCAGGACACTGATTAGGGAGGAGTGTTCCCCCCACCTCCCTTCATTGCTTCTGATCAGCAAGGCATCTAGCAGGGAGTTACACAGCATTTAGTTACACAGCAGGGAGTTATAGAGACAGCTGATAATAGGGAATTTATCAGCCTCCTCATTAGTTCAAGCTCTTTTTAAACAACTTTTTCCAAGGAAGGAATGGAAGGACATTACCAGCTACCTATTGATTAGCTCCAAAAAAGCCCTAAGTGGACGCTGTCCTATTTGCCTTACATAGACACCTCTCAGCATTAGCTAGCATACCACATGCTGGTTACAGTCTGTGCTTTGTCGGGGGTGGGGGGAGGTGGAGGGGGAGGGGGAGGGGGAGGAATCCTTGCTTGAGCAGGGAGTGGGGGGAAGGGGGTAGGAGGAAGCCAGACAGATGCCACCATACCTGCAGTCTCTGCCAGAGCCCCAGCTAGGAAGCAGAGGGGCAGGGCCACCCTTGCTGTGGAGCAGAGAGCCCTGCCCAGACCTGCAAAGCATCTGGGATGCTAGAGTATTAAGGTTTAAGTTAATCCAGGAAGGGATCTAGGACCTCTTGCACTCCACCCATCACTGGGACACTCTACTGCCCTGCTCCCTTAAGTGACCTCTCTTGGCCATCAGGTTTCATTACTATCACTCTGGCATGGCATATGCAGCATGTTTGGTTTGCTCAAGCTCCCCTACTCTACATGGCCTTGTGCCAAACATTAGGTTGACTCTGCCCCTAGCTCCTCACCTTGATGGCATCTTGATCCTCATCTCACTCATGGGGCTGGTTCATGTACTTCCCTTCAAGCTGCTTTTGCAGCCCTACTCAGTACACCTCCAGTGCGGCCCTTCAAGCTGCCATTAGCAAGCTTACTCTGTACCCTACACACACACAGTCCTTTGAGTGCCTCTTTGCACTCTACTCTGTGTGGGCTTCCACACCAGTACTACCCCCTGGGGCCCAGGGGTCTTATACCGCTGCTGGTCTCAGGTGCCTCTTTGTTAGCGTGCCTGGCCCACTGCTTTCACAATCACCCACCAGATGGTGGGGGCCAGACTTAAGGCACCCCTACCCACCTTTCACCAGGGGTCTATAACTCATCTGGTATTTCTTGGGGGCTATCCTGTCACAGACAGTCCTGCCAGACCCTCTTTACCTGGCAGGGTGCAATTTCAGGTTATGCCCAGGACCATGAGCCCCCTGCCATCTCTATAGCTCATTCCCTTACCTTCGAGATGTTTCAGGAGCAGTAGCTCAGCCAATGACATTACTCTCTCGGCAGCTGACAACAAACTGCTGCCCCAGCCCTCAGAACTGGGCCCTAAAATCATCTCCCTCATCAAGCACCTGCTGGCTGCCGGCTCTCAGCCCTTAAAGTGGCAGGCACCAAAGGAGGTGTTCTGCCACCAATAGGCATTGCATAAACTGGCTTGACTGAAATCAGTTACGTCTGCTACTACATTCAACCAGGTTCATCTCAAACTGGTTTCAGCCATTTTGAAACTGCTTTATGTGCACTGAATGTCTGTTCTGTTACTGGTTTAAACCAGTTTCTGATCACTTAAACCTGTTTATGTGCAATGTATGTTGGTAGCCGAAGTGCAGCAAGGAGAAAACAGTGAAATAATCAGATGAGCACAAGAACAGTCTTAACTTATGGGGCCACAAACAGCTACCCAGCTTATCTTTGCTATGAAACATTATTTTACGTAAGTACAATTTTTAGGAGAGGGGATAGCTAACAGAATACTGCTCAGGACTCTCTGGTAAGGCTAGACAAGTAACAGCCAAGTTTAGCATCATTTACTATCAATTAGTAAAAGTGCAGCAGTAGCTACAGGAGATATCCCATTCCCTGTGAAAACAAGGCTTTTTATAATAATGGGAGTGATCTGTCTGGGTGCTTTGTTTGTTTGTTTTTATCTTTCTATCTTTACAAAATGGCAAAGGAAATCTAGCTGATCTGAAAACCAGTTGCCAGGTCTGCCAGTGAACTGATTCTAAAAGCCCTTTGTCCCTTTCTCTGTCTTTGTCCTGGAGCTGCAGACCCTGAAAGCTCCAGGTCTGCGTTATGGAGCAGTGGGAACTACAGAGTCTGTTACAGGGTCCATGAGGCAGTTTGCCTGGTGGGAATACAGGGTCTGTAGGTCTGAGGGGTGTTGATGCTGACCTGATAGGATTCTTAATTCATGGCAGATAGCCATTGCAGAGGTTCTGGGATCTCTGCCTTGGACACTGAAAGCCATTAGAATGCTGGCTGGAGTTAGGGCCCTCAGAACTTCCAGGGCCCCTACTATGTAGATGGGACTTAGAACATGGACATCCTGGGATTGACACTCAAAGTCTATCTACGTGGTAGACAAGGTTCTTTGGGTAGTTGTGATATCTTTTATTAGACCAATTAAGTAGTTGGGAAAATTATTGAAGCATTTTTTCCAACTATTTAGTTGGCCTAATAAAAGATATCACATCTACAGAAAGAACCTTGTCTGCCTATGTCCTTAGACCAACACAGCTACAACCAACAACCCTATCTACATGGTGGATGCTTGTGAATTTCACAGAGGAGCAGTAGAACGGTCAAGATCAGAGACAAGGGAAATCCCACAGGTACTCCATGAAACTTTTAAGCACCTTCCAACAATCATGGGCAGCTGGTGTTGCCTTAGTCAGGGGGGGCTCATGCCCCCCTTTGACCAGTCCCGCTGATTGCTGTAGCTGCTTTCATGAATGGCTGCAGCGATTGGCTGGCGCTTGCAGGGGAGCACCAGCACTCTCGCCTGCCCCCCCTGCCCATCAGCTAAGTGGCAAGCGGCCAGTCAGGGGGTGCACAATCACTCTCAGGGGGTGCACATGCACTCCTGTGCATCCCCTATGCATCACCACTGCCAAGAATGTTGCAGCTTTGAGAAACAGATTTGATTTGAAACTGTATTTCACTGTATTTCACTACTAAAGCAATTTGATTAGAATTTCTGATTTTCAGTACATTTTGACTTTTTTTTTTTCAAATACATTGAAACCAAAATCAAATTAAAAAAAACCTGAAAACAAGAAGCTGCATTTTGGCCACCTCTTTCCCTGGGCAAGCTGAAGTTAGTTTTAATCCAGAATTCATAGTCTTTCCCCCAGTTCTTTTGACTATGTTGTTTACTCTACTTTTTCTTTCACATAAATTAGTTTGCTGTAATTTAACTCTAAAAGAGAGACTTAAATTTCCTGTCTGAGAGATGTGTAACAAATTGCTTAACTCTTTCAGAAAATCAGTGTCCTAAATTGCCTCTAGTGTTTTATTCTTGTTTTACTGACGTACGTTCTTTCTTCAAATATCAAAACAGTTAGACCTGACTTAGGCTCCCAGGTTCCAGTAAATGGATCTAGTTTCTTGTCTGTCAGTTGACCCCTCTGAGGAGGAAATAGAAACCAATCCTTGTCAGCAACTGGAGTTTCTTTTGGATAAGACAAGCTTTCATTAACTTATACCCCAGTATAGATGTTACAGGACATGTAATTCCAGAAGCAGCTTGGTGTTTGAAGGGTGTTGATTTGTTTTTAGGGGTTATTTTTGGTTATAGTATAATAACATGCATTTGAAAATAAGGAGTATTTGTGTTAGTGCCCCTGCTCTAAGCAAGCACCTTTCTTTAGCATAAAAATATACAAAACAGAAGCTAAGGTTGCAGAAGAAAGAATCTTGAGGATGACATGGAACCTGGAATCCTGTAGGAAAACTGAATCTAGACTGAAATAAAGTAAGAATAAAAGGGTTCTCAGGCCATTGTTTAAAGAGTTTAGAAGAACTGGACTATGTGAATTCACTGACTGGACCATAGGCTTAGTGCAACCATGGTTCAGGATCATTTGTTACTGCTTTATATCTTTTGGAGATAGTTAGATCTGGCTTTGATCTGGGCTATTTTTCTGGCTTTTGTGGTAAGCTCTCTGGTGCAGGGGGAGCCTCTTACTTTGAAAGTGGTGTGCAGACTTGCAGTGCTGCCTAAATGATGACTTGTAATCATAGTCATTTTTTTAAACATGTTGTTTACACAAGCCAGGATAGAATAACTCAAGTAGTTCCCCCTCCCCCTCAACAGCTTCCATAAAGAAAACCGTTGAAGCCTGCAGACAGAGGCTTTATGAAAGCTCAGCAAATCATTTTAGAGAGCCAGCCCATCTGCAAAGCCCCTGCCATCTCTTTTTCTGGTATATAGGCAAGCAGTAAATATTTAACGTGGTCTTCTTTGTCTATTCTTCCTTCTCTCCATCAGAATGTTTTATTCTTTCTTAATAGAAGCTGCTGTCAGGCCCTAACAGGTTATTTGCCAAAGCACTAGCATTTAATTACTGTCAATTATTTGTAACTGCCAGAAGGATTTTTTTTTAAGGAAAGAATTCTGTTGCTGAATCAAAGCACAGCAGTTGAGCAATCCCTTGTATTCCAGCCTTTGTGGATGGTTCCCTTAATTATTCTTTTTAATGCAGCCTGAGGGAGAGCATGAGCGTGGGCACATGCAACACATGGTCTTTTAAAAATCAAACTAAGGGTGAAGTTGCACATTACACTTGGACCAGTGATTATTAGCTGGGGTTTGGAGCACCCCGGGGAGCTGTGTGAGATCTTTTGAAGGGTGCTGTGGTATGTCAGAAGATAAGCAGGTGTGAAGAGTGCTCTTCTCTGCTTGGCCACTGCCCTACCTCCGTTCCCTAGCCTAGACCCCTGCAAGGAGGTAAGCAATATAATAAAATTGCTTCTGAAATGGCGTGAGGCTGAATTCACAAAACCTATGGAAGGGTGCCTTAAGTTAAAAGAGGGTGCCTAGCATCTGAAAGGTTGAAAACCACTGACTTAATACTACAGGAACTTAAAACAGAAGTGTCTTTAAAATGTAAGCATCATTAAAGCCCACTAACTTGTGCTATGTGCCCTCTGAATGTCTCAAAATTATGCTACTTCAGAAGAGAGTTAACTCTGGGCCATGCTACCTACCTTTTGTTAGGGCAACTTTTGTCTGCTCCACAGAGAAAACAAGCAATTTTCAGTCCTCCAGCATCCCACAATGCACTTTTCTCTGTTTCTTTCCTTCCCTCCCCACTTCACCCAGAGCAAGAATACAGTCCACAAATCCAGGCTGCTAGCCACATCCCTGCTGTAGTGGGAAATTAGAGTTGTGCAGGTAAGAAATGGTATTAACCCTTAACATGTGACTGCTTACAGCATGTTCTAACTTTAATACCACTTAATATTCCACAGATTTAGCATGGTCTAAATGTAAGACGTAACTTTAACCTAAACGTACTAGCTGGTTTTGGGTATTATCCATGAGAGTCAGGATAATTAAAGCAATCAAATGGCATTGGGATTGCTATAACTGGAGGACAAATGCTAAATATTCTGGAACAAACCAACCCAAACTGTTCTCATATCTTGTAGGTTTGTTTTTAACTTTTTTTTGTAAATTTTCAAAACCTTGGGAACTGAAATAGGGACTTCAATATATAAGTCCTATGTAATGTAAATTTGGTAAAAAAATCAAACTATTTCAAAATAGGTTCCTCTAATATTCAGTGTTCACACAGTAAAAACTCAAATTACCTACCTGCACAAAATGATGGATGAACAAAGATATTGTAATCCAGCACAGGCTTCAAAGTTTGTTTCAGTCCTAAGTACCATATGCTTAGGATACAGCAGCTTGAGTATTTCTAACTCTCTGCACTAAAAAGTGAGATAGAGTCCTGGCCCATGGCTCACTGAAGTGAATGAAAAGACACCCATTGTTTTTAGTGGGCTTTGGATCAGGGCTAAAAGAAACCAGTTTAATGCTCTGACTTTCTTTAAAAATTAACATTATCATCTGCCATCAGGCAGGGATGATGTTTGGATAATATATCCACATGTTATCTGTTGGCCTTCACCTACAGAGATCAGATCCTCTGCCTGAACAAGCAGAAAACAAAAATTATGTGTTGTTAAAAATTAATCCCCCAATTTCAGTTTTTATTTCCTGTGATTCTATATGTAATGTTCTCAGATTACAGAGACCAAAGGAGATTTTTTTTCTCAGCTCTGTTCTATGAATGTCATGTAGGATTTCTGAATCCAGCTGTTTCAGAAATGTATATACAGTTCTATAAGTCGATTTTTACTGAGCTACGCTTATAAGGATACACTTATAAGGATGGCAAGACTTGATTCAAATTCATTCCATAGGTGCTTACATTTAGCAACAGAATGCTTAAAACTTAGGTGGCTGTGATGGCGAGTCCTGGGCAGTTGGGCACAAGTCACCGGAGCACCTCATTAAGGCCATGACTGGCAGCTGTAGACCACCTGAGTGGAGACTGCCTGGGGTCAGTTTTCTAATAAACTCACCTGCAGGAGTGCTGTGGCAGATGGAGGAGCGGTGTACAGTGCCACCACACCAATTTATAAGTTCCTGCTCCTTCCAGCTCTGGGGACACATGTTAGGTGATGTTGGGGAGCCACGATGAGCTGGGAGCATAAAAGGCACTGTGGCTCTGCTTGGAGGGGAAGAGAGAGAGCCAGGAGACAAAGCTCAGAACTCAGGCAGTCTCTCGAGGAGCCCCAAGGAGGGAAACATAGAGGTACTAAGGGTGATTAGCCCCTCTGGGCCCAGGAAGTTGACAGACCTGGGTAAGGGCTTTCACCCTGGGTAGAAGGATCCCAGGGACAGTTTCATAGTTTCATAGTTTCTAGGGTAGGAAGGGACCTGAGCAGATCATCTAGTCCGACCCCCTGCCATGGCAGGAAAGAGTACTGGGGTCAAACGACCCCAGCAAGATGTGCATCTAACCTCCTCTTAAACACCCCCAGGGTAGGAGTCTGCACCACTTCTCTTGGAAGCTGGTTCGAGACCCTAGCCGCCCTGACCGTGAAGTAGCGCCTCCTGATATCTAACCTAAACCTACCCTCAGCCAGCTTGTGACCGTTATTCCTGGTCACTCCTGGCGGTGCTCGGGGGAACAGTGACTCCCCAGTGCCTGCTGATCCCCCCTGACTGGTTTATAACAGGCCACAAGATCCCCCCTCAGCCTTCTCTTGTGGAGGCTGAACAGGTTCAGGTCCTGTAGCCTCTCCTCATAGGGCCTGCCCTGTTGTCCCCTGATCATACGAGTGGCCCTCCTCTGGACCCTCTCCATGCTGTCGCCCTCTTGAAGTGCGGCGCCCAGAACTGGACGCAATACTCCAGCTGTGGCCTGACCAGTGCCGCATAGAGGGGGAGGATCACCTCTTTGGACCAGCTTGAGATGCATCTGTGGATGCATGACAAGGTGCAGTTGACCTTCCTAACTGCCTCCCCACACTGCCAGCCCATGTTCATCTTGGAGTCAATGATGACCCCCAGATCCCTTTCCACCTCCGTGCTGACAAGAGGGGAGTTCCCCAACCTGTAGGTATGGTGCCGGTTGTTCCTCCCGAGGTGCATCACCTTGCACTTGTCTGTGTTGAAACCCATCCTGTTCTCATCCGACCACCCCTGTAACCTGTCTAGGTCTGATTGTAGCCTGTTGCATCCTTCCAGCGTGCCCACGTCCCCCCACATCTTAGTGTCATCAGCAAAGTTGAACAGGGTGCTTTTTACCCCCTCATCCAGATCACTGATGAAGATGTTGAACAGTGCGGGCCCGAGGACCGAGCCCTGCGGAACCCCACTGCCCACGTCCTTCCAGGTTGAGAAGGACCCATCCACTACCACCCTCTGGGTGCAGCCCACCAGCCAGTTAGCGACCCATTTGACTGTGTGGGTGTCTACACCACAGCCCCCGCAGTTTCTTAATGAGAACGGGGTGAGAGACAGTGTCGAAAGCCTTCCGGAAGTCCAGGAAGATTATATCCACTGCTACCCCTGCATCTAATGATTTGGTGATCTGATCGTAAAAGGCCACCAGGTTGGTCTGACAGGACCTGCCACTGATGAACCCATGTTGGTTGCCCCTAAGCATGCAGTCCCCTGCTGGCCCCTCATGGATGTGTGCCAGCATAATTTTCTCGAACAGCTTGCCTAGGATCGAGGTAAGACTAACCAGCCTATAGTTTCCCGGGTCCTCCTCCCTCCCTTTTTTGAATATGGGAACCACATTGGCCCTCTTCCAGTCCTCCGGTACCTCACCAGAGCACCACGAGTGCTCGTAAAGCCGTGCCAGGGGACTTGCAATGACCTCGGCCAGTTCCTTTAGAACTCTAGGGTGAAGATCATCCGGACCGGCTGACTTGAATACGTCCAACCCCTCCAGAAGCTCCCTAACTAAATCCTCGCTAACCCGTGGCCCAGGTGTGCCTTCCCCGGGGCCCAAGGGGGGCCCAGCAGGGAGGTGGCTGTTCTGGTCCCTACTTAGGAAGACGGAGGCAAAGAAATCGTTAAACTTGTTAGCTTTGCCATCTGGTGTGACGACCGAGTTTCCCAACGCATCCTGCAAGGGCCCCACATTACCCAGGACCTTCTTTTTATCCCCTATGTATTTAAAAAAACACTTCTTATTGTCCTTAATCTGGGAAGCTAGTCCCAGTTCCATCTCTGCTTTGGCCTTCCTAACTACTCCCCTACATCCCCGAGTAACTACAGAATAGTCCTCCCTGGTGATGACCCCTTCTTTCCATTGGCTGTAAGCCTCCTTTTTAGCAAGGAGACATTCCCGGATGCTTTTGGTGAGCCACGGAGGCTTGTGTGCTCTCCTGCTCCCTTTGATCCTTGTTGGAATTACCTTCCTTTGGGCTTGGAGGATCGTCTCCTTAAGGAGCAACCACTCTCCTTGGACACTTGCCTCCCCTCTGGGACCTCAGCACTTCTACAACTATCCTCCTTAGCTTGTTGAAGTCTGCCCTCCTAAAATCTAGGGCCGCTACCTTACTGCATGCCTTTGCCACCTTGCGCTGGATGGTGAATTCCAGCAGGCGATGATCGCTGTCGCCCAGGTGGTCGAGCACCTGCAGCTCCCTCACCAGGTCATCACCTGTGGCCAGCACTAGGTCCAACAAGGCGTCTGCCCTGGTGGGGCTGTGCACCTCCTGGGTTAGATGGAGGTCCTGCACTCTGGCTAGGAACCTACGTGAGCGTTCAGACCTGGCTGACTGTTCTTCCTATCAGATGTCCGGGAAATTCAGGTCCCCCATGACTACCACATCCTTAGCCTTCACTACCTCTGTGAGCTGACCCAAGAATTCCTGGTCAAGCTCTTCTCCCTGGTTGGGAGGTCTGTAGTAGACTCCCACCATTAAGTCTCTTTCCCTTCGACTGCCTTGTACTCTAACCGAAAGCACTTCAGAGTGCCCCTCCCCTGACTCCTTGCTAATTGACGAGGATGTGTATTCCTCCTTAATATAGAGTGCCACGCCCCCACCTCTCTTTCCTATCCTGTCCCTCCTGTACAGCCTATAGCCCTTGACATTCACTGCCCAATCATGCGTTGCATCCCACCATGTTTCCGTAATCCCCGCTATGTCCGGGCTGGTGTCAGCCAGCAGGAGGGTGAGTTCCTCCTGCTTGTTACCCATACTACAAGTGTTTGTGTAGAGGCATTTGAGGCCTCCTGTGGATGTGTGTACTGACCCCCTAGTCCCAGCGTTACCCTGGCCCCTATCTCTTACCTGTTTATTCACTTCGCTCGTTGGGAGCAGGTGCCTGGAGAATTCAGTCTAGCTGAAATGGCGGCAAGTGCAGTTTCACCTTCACTTTCCCTTTATTGGGGAGCATTTCAGGAGAGTCTCAACTTTGGGCTTTAAGGCTCATTCTCTTTTTTCTTTTGTTTATTTACTTTTGGATATTGATTGAAGCTCACCAGAAGACCAGGAAAATTGGAGCATCTAGACCCAGAGCAGGATCTGGGGACTGGGGTATTTTTGGACCCTTAAAGAGACTTATATGGAGAAGGGTCCAAGAGGCTAGGGATCACATGCTTCTACCTCAGAGTGTATTATTATTTTTGTCATTTTTTCTGTCCCAATGAATCCACTCTGGTTCTTGGAGCTTGGGAGTCTAGGAGTACAAGCTATTGTCACTTCATGGGAGATATGGAAGGAGATTATCTGTGCAGTTCTGGCACGAACACTTTTGAGGGAACCCAGTGGCTTTGACTGGGTGACAAATGGCTTTCTGGTGACATCATGGATGGTGTGTGAACAGGGTGTTGAGGAGGTGGAGCCCCAAGCCATCGATACATCACCCTGTGAATAATTCCCAACATGGGAGGGGATAGAAACCCATAATAACAACACCAAACCCTCTTATTTCTTCTTAAAACACCAAAGATGTGGGAAATTAGTTGGAGCTCTACTCCATCCTCCCCCCTGGGTGCTCCTGGATAGCCCCACCAGAGCCTCAGACTTCACCACAGTGTCCTTCTCCAAAAGGGTGATTCGCTTTATTAGGTGTAGGATCTCTGTACAATCAAAGTCTTTCATGTCTCTAAAGAGTTTGGCACTCGGGGCTGGCCATAGAGGTAGATTTCTCCAAAGGTCAACTCAGAAAACTTAGAAATAGCTAAGAGGAAATGCTTAAGTAAAGGTGCCTATCTGCATTCCCATCCCCTCATGCTCAGAGGAATAAGACTTAGGCTGCACATGAGGTGCTTTTTTTACTTGACATCAAAAATATCTGGTTCTGCTTCTGTAGATGAATGCCTGGCAGTTGTGGTGCCCCTGTTTTGCCCAGTGCTTAGTGCAAACACCCTGGATGTGGGACAGCTGGGTATGGGCCTTTTGGGGTGCTTTTCTCAGGTGTGTTCTGTAGCCATTGGTGTACAGAGTAAAGCTCTCCTTTGCTTGTTCTGCTCCTAGCCCAATGACCCTGGTACCTAATTTAGTTCTTGGCTTTAGTATGCTTTTGTGCAATATCAACTAATTTCAATTGTTTTGCCAGTGGTGTAAACAGCAAAGGCTAAGAGACACAGGACCAGCAATATGTCGACGATAACTTTTCTGACTGTTTTTACACTTAGAAAAACCAAAGCAAATAGCTGATTTCTAGTCAGAAGAATGTAAAAGACTTTGTTTCAGATGGTGTCACTGATGTTAAATGAAACACATTAGAATTACATTTAACGTATTGGAAAAAGCCTAAAACAACAGGGGGGAAATGGGTTACTTCTCTTTCCGTTCTTACTTTCAAGTGGCTAGCAAATGCCACATGAAATATCCCAGTGTTCCTAGATTTCATGGATTTCATAGACATTAGGGTTGGAAGGGATCTCGGAAGATCATCAAGTCCAGCCCCCCGCCAGAAGGGCAGGAAGTCATCTGGGGTCATAGGATCCCAGCAAGATAAGCATCCAATTTTCTCTTGAAGGTGCGCTCTGGTGAAAAAACATTCCCCCAGACACTGGCGATCACTCCTGATAAACTTATAAGTGGCCATCAGGTCACCCCTGAGCCTGCCCTTTTCCAGGCTAAAGAGCCCCATAGGTCTCAGCCTGTCGTCATAAGGTCTCTTTTCCTGACCTCTGGTCATGCACGTGGCTCTTCTCTGGACTCCCTCAAGCTTCTCCACATCCTTTTTGAATTGTGGGGCCCAAAACTGGACTCCAGCTGCGGCCTCACCAGGGCCGAGTACAAGGGGAGAGCAATGTGCCCCAGGATTTGCTTGAGAAGCATCTATGGATGCAAGCCAATGTCTTGGTCACTTTACTAGCCGCAGCATTGCATTAAAGGCTCAAGTTCATCTTGTGGTCAATTATTACTCCCAAGTCTCTTTCTTCCGTAGTGCTAGCCAGCGTACCACTGCTAAGCCTATAAGGATGCTGCAGGTTTTTCCTCCCAAGGTGGAGAACCTTGCATTTTTTGGGTGTTAAACACCACCAGGTTCTCATCTGCCCATTTGCTGAACCTGTCCAGGTCAGCCTGGATTGCCCTCCTGTCTTCAGGGTGGATGCTTTGCCCCATAGTTTGATGTTATCGGTGAACTTGGCCAGTCCGCTTCTGACTTCAATGTCCACATCATTAATGAAGATGTTGAACAATATGGGTCCAAGGACAGAGCCTTGGGGGACACCACTAGTCACAGGGCACCATGACGATTGACTTTTGTCAATTATTACCCTCTGGGTCTGACCACTGAGCCAATTTCCCAGCCACTTTCACCAAGTGATCATGAGGTGATCATGGGATACCTGATCGAAGGCTTTTTTGAAATCAAGATATATGACATCAATCTCTTCTCCGTTGTCCAGGTGATAAGTCATAAAAGGAAATGAGATTGGTCAAGCAAGGCCTACTCGCAACAAACCAATGCTGGCTATCCCTCATGATGTTGGCGTTGTCCAGTCCATTAAGGATGGCCTTTTAATAAACTTTTCTAAGACCTTCCCCAGGATGGAGGTCAGGCTGATGGGCCTATAGGTTGCTGGATCCTAACGTATCTTTATGGTGCGTACTAGGGCTGTGCGAAAAGGTTGTTTCGATTTGGTTTTGGATTTGGCCATTTCAAAGGATAGTGATTCGTATTGATGTTTCAGATCACTGTCCTGTTTTGTTTTGGCTGAACCTATTTTGGAGATTTTGCTCTGCTGAATCTCCTCCAAATCTATTTTGAATGGGCTGCAAGGTTTGCACAACCCTACTGCCCAGCTGGCTGGAGCTTGGGGCCCCAGCAGGGAGTAGGACGGGGCCATGGGTGGCTTCTCTGGAGGAGGGAGAGGGCATCTGACCTCCGTGCAGGTAAGGAGACCCCGGGCAGATCTCTGGCCCTGTCACGTTGGGTTGCGGTGCAGGGAAGCAGCGCAGAGTGGTGATCAAGACTTCTGGTCCCTGCCATGAGATCTGCACCAGAGGTCTCCTCGCTGCTACTGTTCACTCTGTGCTGCCCTAGATCTCTGTTTCCTGTAGAGCCAGGTCATGGGAGGGGCCAGTACTGCCCTGCTGCATGACCTGGCTCTGCAGGGAGCAGAGATCCATGCTGGGGATCTCCTCACCACTGCTGCCCACCCTGTACTGCCCCAGATCTCTGCTCCATGTGGAGCCAGGTCATGTGGCAGGGACCAGCCACTGGTGCCCGCCCCATGCAGCGCTGCATTGCCAGGGCAGCGGGGGGCAGGCAGCAGCGGTGAGGAGACCCCTGGTGTGGATTCCTGCTCTCTACAGAGTTGAGTCGCGTGGCAGGGCAGCAGTGTACAGTCGTTTCCTTGCAAGTCCAGCTCCGAAACTCCAAAATTTTGCTAAATGCACTGAAATGGCCCAAAACACCTCCAAAATGAAACTCCTGCCAAAATTTTGCACAGCCCTAGTGCATACACCATAAAGCACACTAGCTACTGAATGAACAGGGGAATATACTATGTGGACATTCTTTAACATAAAGAGGATTGTGTTCATGAAAGAGAAAGTGAAATGCGTTGCATTAGTATTTAACATTTTCATCTTCCCATTGGTCTTACATGTTAAGACTTATGTTGATTTAGTAGACCTGTATGGCTGGACACAGAACACATTTTTACTTTCTATTTTCACTCATCCGATCTGAGTCAGGATTAACAAAGGTTAGGACTACAAGTAGAAAAATAAATGGAAAGTTTTCACCAAAAGGTCAATCTATTTTATTTAAAACTTTTGATAAAATGTATACTGTCAATCTGAAACACTGAAACTTCTTGATCTACTCTCCTTTTTTTCCTCTCTTTTGAGAATGCCAGGAAAGATAGGGGAAGTGGCTTTTTACTTTAAATATTTTTCTTTTTTCCCTGTCTAAAAATAACCTTATTGGTCACCTAAAAAATACTGTCCATAATATAAGTCACTTATTACAAATTATTTGAATGTATCACAATATTCTTTTAGTTTTACAGAGAAATAAAGAGCAACTGGATATAGTCTCAATCACTTTTCTAATGGTCAGCTGCTATCTCCTCCATAGGTCTCTTATTATATAGAACAATAAATAGGCTTGTTGCTTTATAGACAGCAATTTTTTCCCATGATTTAGTGGTCTTGACCAGATTTGAATCACTGCCTTATGGGTAATGTGTTCAGTTCCCTCATCTCCAATTCTTCCAGTATTTTTTTTTTCCTTTTCATCCCATGGTAGTGTTACTGAGTGCTGATGAGATAATTTATTCCATCTTCTAGGGTAAGGTAGTCATATTAATGAATGTAAACAGCACATTTAAAAATAGCATTAAAATTCTGATTTACACTGAGAAAACCAAGGAAATGTGAAGTGGGAACTGTCTCACTTCTTGCAATAGCACAGGTTTAGGTACAGTGCAGCAGAGCCACTTAGTCTGTTCTCCCATCCATACCATTCACCTGATGATGTTTTTAGCTCAAGTGTATCACCAGTGCTCTGTATATAAGAATGACAGTGGTACTGCTCTGACAGAGAGTAAAATGGAAAGTAAAATGAGCTAAAATATAATTTATTTTTAATCCAACCCACACATTTATGCTAAATGTTTTCAGATGAATGGCTGGCTGAGTTGGCAGTAAGATCACATCATTCAGATCTTGTGCTTTTGTAGCAATAATCCTTGTGTAATTACATATCTGACAGGTGAAGACTGCCAATGTGAGTTGACACCACTTAACAATGTGTAATCTTTCATGCTAGAATCTGTAATTTTCTTAGTTATATGAGAGACTATATGCTGTCATCTTTCTGCAGTCTAGGTTCATCAGAACTGACAGGTCACATACTTGCTGGCTCAACTTGGAACTACATATTGCATTCAGGGTCTATTTAGCCTAATTTTGAGAGGCAATTTGTAGTCAGAATACTGTTAATTCACTCTGGCTGTTTGGATATTTAAAAATGCAGGGGTTAGATTTACTATTAAAGAAAGGCGGGTGGTCTGTCTTTTTCTATCGTAAGCACACTGTAGGTATCATTGTAATGGGGCTGTTCTTCTTAGGTTCACAATAAATCCTTATAAATAATGCTGAAACCCTAAACAATAAATAGAGCCTTATGTTGTAAAAGATTTATTAATCTTAATCCTAGTAAAACATGTCTGTTTTTCAGTCTCAGAATAATTTACAGTTTGTATCATGATTGGGATAAAGTCTTTTTTTTTTTATCTTTCCTCTCTTTTTTAGAATGATGGAGATTAAATAATTTGTAAAACTATCTTCAGAAATCATGAAAAAGAAAGCTTTTAAGATCACTCATGACCGGTCCTGCACAGGAGTTCTCTTCCAAAGTTTTGCAGGATTATTCTTGTATTAAATTTTAGCTGCTCTTGCATCCATAATGTGTAAATAGAGTATCTGAATTTAAAATGGAATGTTTTAGTATATGGCAAGTTGTATATGTTGATAGATAATAATTAACCCATTTTTTCCCACTTAAATGTCCTTTAGTTGCCATCCTTATTCCAGGAAATATTCTTGGAACTTCATTATGGCACGTCCTCCTATGAAGTGATTAGACAAAAACATTGATGTAGATTGAAACTCCAGTGTAGTGACATGCAAACACAAGAATAGTGGTAGTTTAGTCTAACTTTATTTACCAGGTGAGTCTTTAACAATGGTTTCTTAAGGCTTAGATACATAATATGTTATATCTGCTTTATCTTCTTTCTTTAGCATGAGAGAGTTCTTCATATAGTGGTGATTTTTTAAAAACTAGAATTTACTTTTGAATATCTCAGCTATTGGAACAAGGTTCCTCCCCGGTGTATTTTATTTCCATAGTTCTGTATTGTTGTATGCTGATCTAGGATTATGGTTGTATTATACAAAAAGATGATAAAAAGACATTTCTGCTATATACATGGAAAAGTCCTCTGCATAGAGGACCAGTAAAAACATTTTTCCCATAGGAATGAAGTAGCCTTTTTAGAAGCATTAATAATTTATAATAATTGAAAAAGAATTTGGAAGAGTGTCAAGTCATATGGGAAGATTTCTTGGAAATAAGATAGCTCAAGTGAAGGAGAAAACTAAGTTAAGAAAATTAAGTTAGGGCCCTTAGTTCCCCAAGAAAGGGTTCTACACTCATCCATTGTTTTCTTACCTTTACTTTATTCTTTCTATTTAATTTCCTACTACTGCTCTCCTGCATCATTTCTTTTTGTATCCAGGTTGTTTTCATAAGGTTGAAGGAAAAGGGAAAGCAACTGTTCAATTTCTTATGGTGCATAAGCTATTCCTGAAATGCCATTTGAAAATAATATTGTTGAGGTGATGCTGTCACCATGATGGTCCAAGAGAGGCACAAATTCTTTGTGGGTTATATTTTTTTATTGGACCGCCATATGGTTGGTATACAGCAGTGGTTCTCAAGCTTGTTAGACTCAAGGCACCCCTTGAAAAAGCCCAGCTTTTACCTTTCACTTATATCTTGACTACGCAAAATAAAAGAGCAAGTCTTTTGTTGCAAAGAATTCAAAATTTTTTTGACACCATGGATTGCTACTCGAAATCTCTGGATTTATTTTGTGAATTAGAAATCAGTTTTCACACCTAGTATTTCATGGCACCCCACAGCATCCTTAAAAGGATTTCAAGGCACCCCAGGGTGCTGCAGCACCCTGATTGAGAATAACTGGTGTAGACAAAGGCAAACTTTTGGGTATTAGAGTACCCTTCCTCAGGCCTTTCACTTTCCATTTGAAAATGGTGGAAGCCAACAAGTTCTTAGGATTACATATTGATTTTTTTCTTTGCTATTTTTTCTATTTTTTTCTATCTGTATGGTTTATACTGTATATGTTTATAAAAAATTCATTGACTAATATATGACAAAATAATCCCATAAATCAAATATTTGACTGTACTACTTTCTGAAATTGGTCCAAATTTATAGAAGTTACTGGAAAGGCATGCTTCACCCCTTACATATTTATTTAGGTACACTGAAATTACAAGAACTCCCTGATGAGCAAAGAACCCAAACTACAAGGATAACCATCAAACCTTCCAAGATTTTTGCAGGAATTAATATAAGAGCACAGACAGGCCCGGCCAGATTGTGATATCAGTTACATCTGACAACTAAAATCAAATGATTTTTTGCAATCCAGAGAAATGTCACTATGGCTCCAGCATGAAACCAGAATGTTAAATAGCCTTTTGGTCATGGTAGAAAGCAACATAGATATCAACATTGTGATGCCATTATCCTGCTTTCAACCCTGGCATCTCTGTGTTTGAAAAGCAATAGTTCAATAAAAATAATTAGAGAGGTGGAGGCTGATTGAGTGACATCTATATTATATGTACCACTATATACACATCATTTCCTGGCTCTGTTAGCAGTGAAGGAAAATGTGATGTTTTAACAGTATGGTATATCCCTATGACTGGCTGGTTCTCTGCCAGAGAGAGATCTGGTTGCAGGGATTTCAAACACATTGCCACTTCTTGGTTGGAAATGAAGCCCTAAAAATCAATAATTGGGCTTCAATATTAAGTTGTATACAGTAATTTCATTGTGGTTTTATTAGATCGGTAAAATACCCGCTGCGGGATAGTATCACAAGGAACTAATTCATGTAGCAAGCTTAAAATCTAATATATACCTAAGAGTGTAGAGAGAGGGATTTCAGGGTAGTGAAGGAGCTATAGAGGCTTTAGTGTTTAAAAGAGCTTCCTAATGAGAAAAGAGTAACAAGAAACTAAAGTCTAATAAAGTCGATATTGTGAAGTTTGAAGGTTCAGATTACTTTCATTTGCTTTGTAAATTGCTGAGGAAACAAAGTCATGGGACACTTTCTCAACTACACTCTCCACCATTAGATTCTGCTCCTCCTCCACTCTGCCACACTCATTAGAATCTAACACAGTAATGGGGCATTTCAGAAATCTTCATTTTATTTCAATTATATTGAGACTACCAGTTGATTAAAACCTGGGTAACTGTACTTTGTTAAGCAATTTAGGCCATGGTCTGCCACTTTTACTCATGCTGAGTAGACAGGACCAGAGCTTGTAAATTTCTCAAATATAAATAGTTTCAGAAATCTAAAGCATAGTTCAGATTCTGTTCTTATTTCAGCGTATGTTGCACTGAAGTCTGTAGAATTTCGAGTGTATTTAGCTTACACTACTAGAGTCTGAAATTACTCTGGATGTATATCATCTGTATGTGACCCAGATGGGTAAATTCAATTCTTAATCATAGACAAGGTCTAAACTACAGAGTTATGGTAGGGTGACCACCTTTTCAAAATGGAAAGGAAGTATTTCCTAACCCTATTAAGCACAGGACTGTAGGGTCATCCTGACTGTTGTTAATCCCATTCTGAATGTCTCAGTAGGCATAACATGCGTCCACATCTCCACTCTCCCACACTTCCACTAGGGGCAGGGCTGGAGCAGAGCTGAGCATAATGGCGGATGGATGCAGGCTTGCCACTGCAGGCTTGGGACTCCCCATCCTGGCTGCTACCTTTTGCCTGGGAGCCCAGCACCTGCTGTGTGCCCCCTGCCTGCCCCTGTGTCCTGTTCCTGGCAGTCCTAAGCATCCTGAAAGGGGAAACCTGCCACTTTCCAAACCTGGATCCCTGCATTATACAGTGAGTCTGGGACAAATGCTGTCCCAGATTCATGCAGCCCAGGACCAGGGCTTGATGTTCCCATTCTGGGACTGTCCGGCCCAAGCAGGGATGGATGATCACCCTAAGTTATGGTGATATAACTATGCAAGACAGGACTGTGAAGAGATGTGACCCCTACCTGACATAGCTGTGCTAGCAACTATGTGTAGACACTGTTATGTTGCAAAACTGTTTTTACAGTGCAGTTATGTCTGCAAGAAGCAACATTTCAGGGCATTGGTGGTATGTTATTCCTAACTGAATGCGGCTGGTATTAGGGACTCAACTCAATGTGTCATGAAAATATTGTTGGTAAGAGTAACAGCCTCTGGCCAAGGCATCGCTGCAAAAGGAGCCTTAACTATATAGTGTGTACATACGTTTGCTCTTGGGGTAGAGTGCTTTATTTATATAAAGCACAGTTCTGCTAGTTTAGCTGAGTGTATGTTAAGAATACTCTGCTAGTGTAGTATGCTGATATTCTCAAGTGAGGAAAACACTTTGAAGGGAGACTTTACTGGGGTTTTAAAATGAATATCATTATTTTTGTCATTTATTGAAATGGGTATAGGATCAGACCTTGTACTATGAAAGGTACAATGCAATAATATCTAATAGTGGGAAAACAAAAAAGTGTAACACAAGTAAAATTGAATTCAGTTTACTTTCACCCCTCCCTGAGTACCTTCCTGGAAATTTGAAGGAAATTCAGTTCTACATTCTGAGGAAAATGTATTTGAACAATGGGAAAAAGGCTCCAGAGACTAATTATAATTGCTTTAACTTAAAATAGCAAAATATCCTAAGATAAAAGTTCATTGTGTGTAGCAAGTTTAATGGCATTGACTTTGTACTTCATCCATTCTCATTTTTAAATTTTCACCCAATGACCTTGTACTGCTTTCCCCTTCAAATGGTTGTGAGACTGGAACATAATTGCAACCTTAGTCTGAGACAAGTAAATCTTATGCATTACTCTTAACAACTCGTGATGACATGGAGACTTAAATTTGTGAATGCAGAATATTCTGCTGTAGGATATGACCTTCAGCCTGATGTATCTGGCTGGAGATGGGGTAGACTTGCATTTCTGGAAACTAAATGCAGGTCTTTTGAGAAAAACCTTGACATTATATAAAAAAGCTCTTTTGTCTATTGTAGAGATAAGCTAAATCACACCTTTCTATGTGTTATGAAATTCTTATAAAATAGATGAGGGTAGCTAAATAAATATGCAAATACTTTTAAAAGTAGAGTCAGTATGTTCTAAATGCAGAGACTTTTGATATCCATAATTTATTTAAAAACATACTTTGTTATAAAAGATCAGTGTACCTTATTTTGCCTGTGCCAGATGCTCTTCAAAGAAGTGGAAATAGTTGCCAAGTTACTCACCATGTAGTTGAAACAGCGACTGAAAAGTGATTATACCTAGCATATGGTCCAAAGGCAGACATCTGTTAACAGAGATTAGGGATATCATGGCACAGATTGGTATTTATTATAGTGTGCCAAATAATCCCTGGTGTAAAATACTAAATCAAAGACAACAGCATCCAATAGTGTTGCACCAATGTTGGCCCTGTGTGTTCTGCCAATTGGACACGATTATGTATTAGTATCATGGGAGATATGGATGCATTTGTCAGAACTTCTTGGTACATCCTACTGCTCTCATTACCATCTTCACAGACCTAATAAAGCCCTAGAGGAGACTAGTTGTTGGATTTCTGTATATGCTTCAAAAAGAACCTGCTTGCAATTGTCCAGATGGTATATGTGGAGAGCGAGTAGAAGTGCTCCCTTTTACACCTTTATATTGGAGGTTTTCTGTCCCTCTGATTCATATAGTTGTGGTACCTGAAGATATATCTTCCATACATATTAACAGTTGTGGAGGAGCTCACTAGAAATACCATATTTCCTCGCATACCTCTACGTCTGTGTGACATAGAGTAAATTAAAAAGCAGCCAGGAAATGTGGCATCCCAGGAGACAGTCTGTGTGAAATCCTTTTCCTCTACTTTGTAAGGGCTGCTATTTGTAAGACATATTTATTTACTGTAAATAGTTCTTTATGTATGTTCCTGCAAATCATAAAGCCTCATCAAGATACTACAGACTGCATGCAACAGCTTACTCACCCTCAGACAGCTCTGGCTCTTCAGTGGCTGGACAAGGATTAATACTGGACTGTGTCCTTGCTGCTTGCTGCACCAGAGAGGAATGGCAGCCATCTTGTCAGCCTTTTGGCACAATGTCTGCTTGCTTCTTCCTGCATCCTACTATTCCAGAAAAGAAAAAAAAAATCCTTTGTTTTGGAGGGCTGTTTTTGGGCAGTGTAAGCAAGTGTGGTATGAAATATAGCTAAAGCATGTGAGGACAGGGCAGACATGGAGTCTATGTGTAAGTAATAGGCACTTAAACCCTCGAAAAAGCTGGGGCTGGAGATGCACCCTTATCTTTAGTGTTTCCTAACCCTACTAAATATAGGACTATAGGGTTTACTGACTGTTAATCCCTTTCTGAACATCTCAGTCTCCCCATACATTGTATAAACATCCCAATGATGTGGAAGAAAAGGTGCAGACAAATCTGTCTGTTGACAGAAGGAGCTAACTGTAAGATGAAAGGGCAGAAGATAAATAACTAGTATGGAGAACAATGGGAGGAACACTGGATCATAAGCAGCAGGCCTGGGGCAAAAATAGATCTTACTACAGATTTGGAACTAAGAAGAGAGATAGAAGAAATACAAAGAGCTGGCAGGAGTAATAGCTGTCAGGATTGTCTAAAAGAATGAGGGAGATCTTGGAAGGAGAGACAAAGGGTCTTGCTGGGGACGAAGTGATTATAGCATAACTAGGTGAAGGTGTCTTGCACCAGGATGCACAGTTGGGTCTGAAGGCAAATGGGAAGAAGAGAGGTACTTTAGGTAATCTCAACAAAAATTGGGGGCAATTCAAGAAATTTTAGGCATTATTTACCTTTTGAGGAAAAAAAATTGCATCAAAAAGAAAGATGAGCATTATCATAATGACAATGTCTCTAGACATGTTCCTAGAACCATTTGAAGGGCTGGGGTAGGGACTGACTCATATGCTCCTAGAAGTAAGAAGTTTTGACAATGAGATTACTGGCAAATATAATAATATGTATTGAAACTTATACAACCTTGTGGGGATATCTTTAAAAAGATCACTCTACTGCAGGGGTATCAAACTCAGCCAGCTCTGTGGCCCCCCCGCATCCTGGACTATTTGTAGATAACGCTTTTTAGTGGGTTTAAGTGGATTGAATGCCTTTTGCACCACTTTAATGGCATTGCTGTTTGCACATTTGTTGGCGTATTGTGCATTAATTCCAGCTGCTGTTGCACATTTGGTGGTGTAATGTACCTTAAATGACTTTGGGATGCAGCAAATGGCTTTGGAGCTCTGCAAAGTAAAACGCTAGGCCTGTGTGAGTAGGCAGCTATTTGATCCAGCTTCAGATCCAGCTGCTTCAGATGCCAGGGATCTGATCTGGAGCTCCGGACTGGGTTGCTGCTTTGATCCAGCCAAAGCAGCTTTGAAGCTTCGGAGCAGCCTTGGAAATTTGGCCATAGGGTATAATGGGTAATCAGTGTTGTTTTTTGTCTGATTTGGATGAAAATTGCAGGATTGGAAGCCTCTGCTGAGAGCATGAAGCCTGCCAAGTTTCAAGAAGATTGGTGCAGGAGTTTGGGGGAAACTGTACCCCAAATTCTTGAAAGCAAAACTCATGTCACGTCTATGTGTTACAGCACAGTGGGGTGAAAACTGCAAGGGTAGTTGCCTCTGATGAGGCCACAAAGTGTGACAAGTTTCAAGAAGATAGATTCAGGGATTTGGGGGAAACTGCACCTCAAACTGTGGATAAGCAAAACTCGTGACATGGGTGACACTGTGTGTTGAAGCACAACAGGGTGAAAGCTGCAGGGATGGTAGCCCCTGCTGTGGCCATGAAGCCTGCCAGCAGTCAAGGAGATAGGTGCAGGGGTTCTGGGTTTTGGGGCCCTGCACCTCTAGCTGCTGACAGGCAAAACTCGTGACATGGGTGCTTGTGCAACTGACTGCCTGTTTTGGGGCAGTTGATTGTCTGTATTGATTATTTCCTCTCCTTAGGCTGTCTATAGTTTGTTAATTGTTGCTAATTAACTGGTTACATCAGCTAGCAACTGTGCATTGCACTGGTCCCCGAGTGAATCATAATTGATTGGTAACTGGTAACACAGTAGCTCAGCAGCCAGACCTGTACAACTTCTCCTTTCTCCCCACCCCCAAGACAGACACAGTCAGTTGCACAAGCACCCATGTCACAAGTTTTGCCTGTCAGCAGCCCGAGGTGCAGGGCCCCAGAACCCCCCTGCACCTATCTCCTTGACAGCTGGCAGGCTTCATGGCCTCAGCAGGAGCTACCAACCTTGCAGCTTTCACCCTGCTGCACCTTAAAGCACACGCTGTCACTCAAGTCACGAGTTTTGCCTGTCAGCAGCTTGAGGTGCAGTTCCCCCCAAACTGCTGCACTGATCTTCTTGAAACTTGGCAGGCTTTATGGCCTAACCTGGGGCTACCATCCCTACAGTTTTCATTCCCCTGTGTTGTAACATGTAGACATGACATGAGTTTTGCTTTCAAGAATTTGCGATGCAGTTCTCCCTGCACCCTTGCACTGATTTTCTTGAAACTTAGCAGGCTTCATGCTCTCCATAGCAGCTACCACCTCTGCAATTTTCATCCAAATCAGACAAAAAAAACCAAGTTATAGATATTTCATTTTTTCCCATTATACCCTATGGCTGGATCTCTGAAGCAGCTCCAAAGCTTTGGAAGCTCTGAACCACTTTGGAAAGCCTAATGAAGCCAGCACTTCAATTTGGACATGCTGCTTTGGACACCAAAGCATCCAGAGCTTCTCTGGATTTGAAGCACAGTCTGAAGCCTTGCACAGCCCTATAAAACACCTCTGACTTAGTTTCCTACCCTACAGCCATGGAGGGAAGCACTGGGCTCTGTGCTGCTCAGGGGCTGTACAGGCAGATTGTGCAGGTGGCTCAGCAGTAGCCCGGGAAGGCAGGTTCCACTGAAGGAAAAAAAAAAGCGGTGAACCTGTTCTTCCCTCCCCACCCAGAGCTTGCCTGGTTGCCTGAGCTGTGTGGGGGCCTGGTGCTTCCCTCCATATCTGAAGTGCCCCAGGACTGCCTGAGCTGGGTGCCTGTGGGTGGGTACCGCCTGGCGAGGGGGGCACTGCTACTGTAGAGGGAAGCATCAGCCACCCACCCTGCAGCTCAGGGACCATTCTGCCCACCAGCAGCTTGCTCTCCCCTCCCCGCTGCTGGAGAGGCAGATAAAGATCAGGCTCTGATAAGGGTATACATGACATGGGGGTTTACTTTGCATTAAATTGAAGTGGTGTTTTTAAAAAAACACCACTTCAGTTTAGGGAGAATTAAACCCCTGTGTCATGTACAAATGCCCCTGGATCCAGCAGTTGCTTTAGCCTGTCTAGGACCTGCACTGCATGCAGAGCAAATCCTGGAGTGACTGGAACAGGCACTGTGTATGGTGCAGTCTGGCTGGAGGCATGTAGTGGGGATCCCAGATCAGCTACAGTGGGCACTTTTTTACACATGCTGCAATGTGTTCTGATCAGAACACATTAGAGAAGATTTCATTGATCAATGAGACTCACTTAATTGAAGCTGCTGGAGCTTTCTGATTAGAACACTTCAGCGTGGTGCAAAATCTTTTGTATTCAGTGTCCCCATATTTCAAAATGGTGGCGGGGGCACTTTAAAGTTTGTAGAATGAGTTTTAGTTAAAGCACCCCACCACCATTTTGAAATGTGGACCACTGACTACACGAGACACTGCGGCCATTTTAATTAATGGCTCCCAAGATCCCACTTGCTCTGAGAACTGCATTACACACGGCTCCTGCTCCAGCCAGTTGGGGACCTGTGCTTCAGTCCAGGGCCTATGTGGTAAAGTCCTACTGGGGTGAGCACTGTGTAGCATGGCACCTGGTTTGCTGGACTGTACAAACACTGTGTAACATGGAATACCTTGCTGGACTGCACTGTACGTGGCATGCATCCTATGCCCTGCCCATGGGGCTGGTCTGGCATGAGCTGTGCTCCATGTGGGTCTGCTCAGAGCTAGAGGCAGTATTGGGGGCCTGAAAATGGGGCACTGTGGGGCTGAATCCAGCCTGCAGGGTATATGTTTGACACCTCTGCTCTAATGTATCTTCAAGTAAATGGAGGAGTTCAGGTCTACTCTTCCTCTACCTCCATTAAGTAACCAGCTTCTCTAAGCCCTATAGCATCACTTGAGATGTATTACACTATATTTAATAAAGCATGATGGAAGACATCCAACAAAAAAGGTGCTATATTAATGTAAGAGTATTGACATCATTTTTTTCCCTGCTACTCATGTAGAAAGCATTTGTGCTTTTCCATCTTTGCAGGTGTCTAAGGTTTTAAATTGAAGTATTTAAAAACCATTTTATAACATAAAACATTCCTTTTTCCCAGAATAACATCAGGTTAGTTTTCCATTTGGCTCTAGTACATTCAGATATTTTGAGAGGGTTAGATTTTGAATTAAAATGTACTAAGTGGAGTTTACTTCAATTAAACCAATGAAGCAGCAATGTATAAGAGCAGCTTGCTGCATTCTCTTCTATCCAAAAAACAATTACAGGTACCCAATTAAAGTTTTTGAAGTATTCAATGTTAGTGTAGGGGAAGTTTATATTTTTCCTTTTAGTTCTTGAAAAGAAAATAAAAATTCTCCCAAGGAGCTAAGCCATGTTTCGAAAATGACACATCATATTATATCATCCATTCAGAGAGTAACATCATGCCATCTAATTTGAGAGATACCATTTTGTAATTCCTCTCCCATGGGGCATTACAACCACAGACATAGACACAGAGACAAGTCAGTCTAAAGATCCTGATTTCTCTAAATAAAGTACTAATCAAATGTTGCTCGCCTCTTGATGCATGTCATATATTCTTGGTTAACACTTAGTCCCAGTCCAGAAAGGGAATAGGTAATTTCTCTCAGAATATGTGCACAAATGCCTGTTAAGTTCCTACTGGGTAGACAGGCCAGAGATCAATCAGTAGCAAAGGCAGTTTACTTTTAGTTAGCTAGCATTCCTGTAATCTGGCAGACTGTAAAAAGAGTTTAAGCAATAATCTAGAAATTTATTACAATGGTTTGAGTGCAGAATTTAGCCCTAATCTTTCTTTTCATTGTTTTTGTTAGTAAAATTAAATATTTGTTGAAGGAATCCATGCTAAGGAATTCAGGTTGGAAGCACTTCTAGGCAGGTCCAAAAGGAAAATTTTAGGCATCTAGAGATCCTTGCTTGCATAGGCAATGCGTAGGGGGGATACAGGCGGGCATGTGCCCCCACTGAGATTAGCTGTTGCCAAAGCCGCCACTGGCTTCTGTGGGCACCTGCTCCCCCTGCCCTTGCCACTAATGCAGCTGGTGGTGTCTGCAGGTGGTCCTCACTTGCTGGTCGCCAGTCCCTGCTCACCACCCCCACAACTGACACCACTGGTGGTGGCTGTGGGTGGTCACTGCTCACTGCTTGCTGCCACCAACACCAGCGCCAGTGGTTGCAGTGGTTGCTTCATGCTGCCATGGTACCCCCCATCTTGGGAGGCACCATTCATTCATGCTTTCTTGTGAAAACATAGTCACGTATGAAATTAAGTGAAGGTTTTCAGGATTGCATGCTCAAATTTGAGTGTCTAAATTTTACCTCAGACCCATTTTTGTCATCTGAGTCCTTTTCTAGTGTCACTGTTGGGATGCGACTAGCTGTTTTCGGGCCGCTCTTCCCTGGGTGATTGGTGTTGTACCTTGCTGAAGTTCCCGCCTTCGACCGAGCGGATGTTCTCTGCCCGACTCCTTGACCCCGTTCCCACCTGCCACGACTTGATGTTACCAGTGTTTGGGGTTGGTTGTCGTGCATGCCCATGGCCCAGGGTTCCCCCAGCGATCACTCTCGGGGCTCCGCCACCCCTACCCCCTGGCCTCATGCCTCCTTACGGTATTGCCAAGCTGTCAGTTGTCTTGCCCTTGAATTATTACTCAACTGGAGTGCCAGCTTCCCTCCTTGTAACCGAGACTATGCCTACTACAGGTCTAATGCCCTCTGGTCTCCCCTAGAACTCGGGGGAAAGACAAACTTAACACGAAACACACAAAAAAAGGCACAACACAAACTGGGTGTACTGCCCCTTTAGTTGCCCCCCCACACACACCATACTGTAGCCCTGTCTGTTTCGTGCATAGGCATTCAATCTTTGCCCATTCCCCGGCACCTCACAGTCCAGCGGCGGTGTATCCTCCGGAGGCACCTCTCTCTGGGCTTCCCCGTAGTCTCTCCTCCATTGGCTGCCTTCGTCTGGGATATCCTCTGTGGTAACACAGGGGTGATCCCGGGTCTTCCTACCAGTTGCGCCAGCAATGTTGCTTCAGCAGCATTCCTGTCTCTTCTCACCCCCTTCCGGGGTGTTTCTTCCCTCGTGCCCAGTTGCTCCTGCCTGTCCGAGGGGCGAGGACGTTGGGAGCAGCGTCTCCTCCTTTTCCCCTCCTCCCGCAGCGTGTGCCGCCATTTTTATTTGTGCCAGCCGGCACTCCATGCTTGCGTCACCAGCTGGCCGCAGCTGAATAAACAAGCGGCTGACAAGCCGCGTGGGTTTCACCTGCCGTCCTTCATTCTCTGGCTCAGTAGTTGCCGGTAAGTATCTTTGTGTCCCGGGACATGTACTTCTGCCCTTTGGTTGCTGTTTGGGTCCATCTCTTAGGCTCTACAGACATTCTGGGAGGTTAGCGGGAGGTTAGATCATGTTAAAAATGGCTGCCTGATCTAACTTATTTCACCCAGGTATGGACCTCACATTAGGTGGATCAGAGTGCAAAAATGCACAGACGTTTAGGACAGTTAGATTAGTCTAAAAATGCCCGACCCAATCTAAGTTAAGCCTACCTCCTAGGTAGTCTAATTTAGCTTGGGTCTAGCAAGACCAATCTAACCAAACTTCTGTATACTTCCCAGCATACTTTTCTACCCCTTTCCTGGAACTGGGTTATTTTTAGCCCTCTCTTTCTCCACCCCCAGATAGACACTTCCCCATGGACCAACCATCATCACCCCCAGTCTGCCAAACCCCTCATCCCGCAAGCTGCTACTGGTGCCAGTTTTATCAGCAGTCACTGATGCCAGGAGCCAAGGAAGCAAGTCGGAGGGGGGAGGGGCAGGAGTGATGAGAGCCTAGGTGTGCTGGTGGGAGTTGTTTGTTGGGGTTTGGAGGCTAAAAATATTACCTCTGTTCTCCCAAGCACCCCAATGGACCCCATGAGCCCCCTGATCCTGCCAAACTTTCCCAGATACCAGCAGCTCCACCCCTTGTGGATATTACCTGTACCCCCAATTTCTCAATCCCTCCCACAGACTCTACCTGCCCCCCCACAACCCTACCTCCCCAATTGACCCCCTGAAGACCTTCAGGTCCCCCCAGAGCCTGCTTGCCCCCCCAATCTCCTCCCAACAACCCCCCCAGCCCCTTCCATCCCAGCATACCTTGGATTGGTTGGCTGTTTTTCACTTGATCTCCCCTAATTTCTCCATCTGTTTGTATGCAGCCTTTATTTATGTTTATGAAGTGAGAAAAGCGATGGAAAAAATATGAGAAATTATAGATACCTGGGGTAAGCAGCTCTAAGAACTTGGTCTGGTATCTGAATTGATATTTTAAAATCAACTGGAAGAATTCTATTTGTAAGTTGTTATTTTAAAATGCATTTATAAATCAGTCTCTTAAGGCAGAGCTTGATGGAAAATATGAATGAAGCATTAAATTAGGTAAGCCTTTCCTCCCCCAGTCATGCAACTAAAGTTAATTAATGCTCCTTTTATGCTTCTCTTTCTCTGTTTACCTCAAACTGCTAATTAGTTGTAGCTATCAGAATGTATTGCACACAGTAAATGGAATTCTAATGTGGAAGAGTAAATCTGTCCCCCTCCAAAATAAATAGTGTTCTAATTTTTCTGAATTAGTATACTCTAATGGCAATCTGTTTTCTGAGGATGCTTTCAGCCCTCCGATAATTTTGAATTGTTTTACAGTGACATAATTAAGTGATGTATTTTTGGTAATGCAACTGTAAATGTTGTAGACAGGCAACATTATATATCTATATCTATATCTATAATGTTATCATAGTAGCATTTCATTTTGATCATGGAAAAATGTGGATTTGGGATACTTTTTAAATCTAAAAATAGGCGCTTTTTATCAGAGAAAACCAGGATCCCTGCTTATCATAAGGCATAAAGGACTAAAGTTCTTTGGGCCAAAATTCACATGATTTCATTGGCTTCAACAGATCTTCACCAAATTACACCAGCAAAGAAAAGTGCACATGGTTCTTTTAAAAAAAGAATATTACTGACTGAGAAGTTCTGCTTATATTTATGCAGCATCAGAGGAAAGTGCTCTCCTACAGTCAGATGAACTAGCATTCACCACCCGCCACCCTGGCCAATGTTTGCCTAAACTGGTAAACAACACATTTTTGATAAACTACTTACTGGTGACATGCTTAAAGACATATTTTACTTCCCCAATTCTAAATAAGACATTTATAATAAGCTTTTAAAAACATTTGCATTGTTGCCATTTTACTGTGCAATCTCCCTAGAGGTGATACTGGTAGGCACTTTAGTATTCTAATTGATGACAAAGTAGTGTAACTCAGTCTCCACAAAGTAGTTTTATATAGGAGCCTACGATTTTAACTATGTATCATATAAAAAAAAGTCAATTCCAAAACAGTCTCTCTATCTACTTTCCAGTTTTTTTTTTTATTTTGAGGTTCCCTTGTGTCGTAGTCTAGAAGGTGACACGAGCTTTTCCCATGGCCTGATTCTAAGACCAGTTAAGAAAGCGGGAGTCTTTCCCTTGCTTCGCAGGCTTTTCAATATGGATCAGACCCTTATTAATTGATTGTAGAGAGCTCCATAGCCAACAACATCTAACAAAGCTGCTTATCCATTACCTTTGATCTCCTAGAAACCTCAGTTTCTAGGGGATCAAAGGACATGGATAAAGACACGGACGTGGCTTGTGAAAATCTGTCCGCTTACAGGTTTCTTTTCCCTTACAAATCAGTAATGCATACATTTTTGTATAATTATAATTACCACAGAAAAGATGACTGAATAGAAGTTTTAGATGGGATGCTTTGATCTTTCATGGTCATTTTGGAAGGTTTCCTCTGATCACAGATGGAATATGGAAAAAAAAGGTAACCTGTAATATAGTCAAGGCCCAGTTCATTGATGCCTCTTCAAAGGTCGAGGCTAAAAATAGATTGAATAACTTCTGAACAAGTGTATTCATGAAGGGTAATGGATATAATGAAACTTCAGTTCTAACGACTTGATCACTTTATTTTATTCTTGGAAAACTTCCGAATCCATCCCATGCCAGTATTCTCTTACATAATTCTGAACTATAATGTACTACTCTCAAAACTACAGTGGTACAATGATGCTTTCCTAGGCGTACTGATCTCTGAACATGATAATCCTGAATTGGAAGTGATTTGTTGGGGCCCACACAGAATATGAATAACTTTTTTTTCCGTTGCTAACTTTGTCGGTTGTCTTACCTTACCTTTGTATGGGTAAGCAAGTCATAAGAATAACATTTTGGATACTCAGATTACACCATGTGTTGATTGTGAGTGGTTGCGGTATTTGAATACTCAGTCATTTTGAGTTAAGTATTTGTGGCATATTAGTCACCTTAAGGCCACCAGCAAGTTCAAGATGTTCTATGAAAATTATAATTTTTTTTAATTTATAGAAGAGCTACAATTATTAAATATTAGGAGTAGTATAATAGAAATGCAATATAATTTGCATTCAAATACTAATACTCTACTTTCAAGCACCTTCTTCCAGCTAATAAGTGTATTTGTAGACTGGTATATTCCAAAAGTAAAAGAAGCAAGTAGAAAAGAGAAAGGCAAAAGGTATACTGTTTTAGATCAAACAACAATGAATAGGTAAGTTGTGCACACAATTATTTGGTCTTGTATTAGAGGAGACACTTCAGTTTTACTGAATTTCAAAGAGCTGGCATTTTTTTTGGTCATGATATTAACTGAAATTAAGCCTCTAATGTGCATTTTTCAGTTACAACTGTCACTTCTGCAATAGCGTGCTCTTGATATTTCAAGGAAAAAAATTTCAGAAAGTCAGTCCAACAAATATACCTTGATATTGCAAACAGAGATACATTAGATACCAGCTTTATAAAAAGTTACTGATAACTTACATTTTAGCACTTGCTCTTACATCAGTAAATTATTACTTTTCCCTCTTTCTTTTTTTCTGATTGCTTTACTATATCAAAGAAATATTTACCATAGTCTAAATTTCCATGCCATAGATCTATAGACACTTTCAGCATTTAACTGGACCTAATATGATGTCACAAGACAAAATGGGATGCTTGTGTAACTTGAAAGCCTATAGTCATTCACAACAAAGGAGTGAAATACTGACTTGTGGAGATCTACTGTTTTGCATCTACATCATGCTGTCTATGAACAGTCTGGTGCTTTTCCCATATAATTGACTATGGCAATGTTAAGTGTTACAGTACTGCCTAAAATTCTTACAGAAATCTGGATCCCATTGTTTAAGGCACTGTACAGACACATAATAAGCTGCAGTTCCTGTTCCAGGCAAATAGATAAAACATAATTATTATCTCACTTTTAAATGTGGTAACCTGAAGCACAGAGAAAGTAAGGTCAAACGTGGTAGGTAACTTGGGAATCTCAGACTCACTCCCAGATTCAGAAAGGTAGCTGGTAGGTAAATTACCATTGAAATTCGGTGCCTAAGTCAGGCACCAAAACATTTTTGAATCCGGTACTTTTGAAAATCTAGTGTCCTGAGGGACTGATTTTTCAAAGAGACAAGTATAAAATCCCGGCACCCTGGAAGCCACTTGAGAAATTTACCATTGGCTTAAATTGAGTCAAATTTTACTCTGGTCACCTCCTAAGTCACCAAGAAACTTTGTGGCAGAGTCAGGCACTGAAAACAAGCCTCTTGAATCCATGTTCAGTCCTCTGTCTTTTTTATTACAGTTCAAGTCATATCTGTAGTAATTTTGGGGGTATGCAGTTATCTGCATGTTAGGTCTTGTGTATCATCCTGTCATCCACAAAGTGATAAGATTCATACTCATTTCCCAGGTTAGCTACATCCCATAGCCTTCAGATTCTGGTCTGCTTCCTGGTATATATCCACCTCAGCCACTGCATTGTGTGGTTCTGCTACCACTGAGAGTTACAGTCCTCCTTTGTCAATCCCACAATTCCCTGATCCTGCCTATCTTAGCCCTTCTGCATACCTCTACTTCTTTCCTTTCACTCCTTAGAAACTAGTGGGTTTTGGTGTCTGCCTCTGTGTTTTCCTTGCAGTCTACTTCAGACTGCCAGTGCAGGTCCTACTGGCTTCAGACTGCCCTTGTCTGCTAAATCACTTCTACTGCTCTTCTATACCATGTCCAGCTGGCCAGAGGAGCATATCAGCATCTTGGTGAATATCTGGTTTCATTTGCAGTAGCAGGAATATTCACCCTATGAAATGTCAAGTAAGCTTTCTCAGTTGGGCATTTCCAGGGCTTAATCACAATCCTGAGAGTGCTTCATGCAGCTGTTTCCAAAGGTAAGGGATGCAAATGAGAGAGGTGATGATCAGGGATCCAGATTTTCTGTGTTAAAAAAAATCCCCAATTTTCAGGTTAAAACCCCCCCCCCAAAATCCACATCTTTCTGTGATTAAAATGAAACACCTCTAATACATAGATGTATATATATAATGGCATTCATTTTGATCACAGTAAAATGTAAATTTTGGGTTACTTTTTAAACTGGAAAATTGGGGATTTTTTTAAATCAGAGAAAACCAGGATCCCTGGTGATAATGTTCCAGCTTTGTGTCCCTGCTGTGTTGAACTTGACAAAGTGCTTGCCCAGTACTGGCAAATTTCCCCCAGTTTTCTAGCAGAGGACTTTGTTCATGGAGAGGAAGAAAAGGCATTTTTAGGGAGGGTTCTTCAGATGTGACTTTGTATATGATGCCTCAGTTTGCAGCACATTATAAAAACACCTTATTCATAGATCAGAGCTTAAGAAGCCTTATTTTAAAACACAGCTGCAATGTTTGGCTTATATGATCCCTTCGGTGGACATTTGTAAGTGAGGTCTGTTCTGTATTCACAGTTATCCTTCCATAGAAGTAGCTCTGGGGCAGCGGGAGGTGCAGGTGCCCTTTTTTTGGCAGTGGTCTATTCAACTGACAGACTTTCTGAAAAGACAAATCATGGAACTCCTAAATGGCAAAGTCAAAACCATTTGTTTTTGTCCTCCTCCTTGTGTGGTAGTTGGCAGGGAGGTGGTGGGGTATAAATCTGAAACTACCTGCTTCAGCTACTTATCTACTTCACCTTGCTTATCTTACGGAGAGCCTGAGGAGAGAGGGCTGCTCCCTGCGCTGCTGTGCTGCAGGTGGGTGGGTGGGACAGCTACTGAGTGTGCTGCACCATGCCCCATCCTGCATGGCCCATGGCCGTGGTCCTAGGACTGCGTAGCCCATGCCAACAGGAAGCTGAGCAGGGGGAGATAGACATGGTGGAGTTGAGTTGTGCCACCTGGCCCAGGTCCGGCAGCAGCACAGTGGAGTGATGTAGAGTGCTGCCCTTCCTCCTCAGGCTCCCAGTGGTGGCTGGCCGGTCAGATAGGATCAATTGGTTGGCCAGATATGGCCCATGGGTCATATTTTGCCCACTCCTGACAGATTCTGCAGAGACAGAGAAACCAAATTAAAGTAGTTACTGCAGGTACAGGAGGGATGGGAGCAGAGAAAGTTTGGTGAGGTTGGTGGTTAGGCATTATAAGTGAGGTTGGTGGTGTAGCAGGGCTATTGAGTTGCCTGCTACTGAAGATAGGGAATGGCTTAGCTGCCAGTTATTAAGGCAGCAGGTGCTAGTTGGGAGCTGATTAGATCAGCTGACCGCCAGGGGGCGAGGCTTGGCCTTCATAAGCAGGGAAGGCTGAGGCCAGACACAGTTCCCCTCTGGCAGCAGCAGCAGCAGCAGCAGCAGGAGGAGGAGGAGGAGGAGGAGGAGGCGGAGGAGGAGGAGCTCTGTGGGCGAGCTGAGCAGCCCGAGTCAGTGGTTGCAGCCTGACCACTCTGACTGGCTGCAATGATGCAGGGGTGGAGAGAACCCTGACAGAGGTAGGTGAGAGAGCCAGCATAGTTTTGCAGAGTTGTGATTATTAGACCGGAGGACCAGGCAAGGCTGTAGGGGTGGAGGAGGCCTCAGCAGGAGCTCCCCAGTAAGGTGGGGGAGTTTCTGGCACCACAGAGGGTGCCGCGTTGTGGGGTTGTCCCGACGCCAGCCCATTGGGGCGACTTCGGGAAGAGTCGAGTAGAGGCGGAAGCCCAGTAGGGCATGGGCCCAGGAAGGTGGGTCTAAGCAGTGGGGGAATCCCGCCCCCAGCCCAGCGTGGGCATTACCGGGACAGGCCCCAATTGGAAGCCCCAATTGGGAAGAGCCCCATTGGGGTGTAGGCCTGAGTTGGGCATAGAAGGCCCGAGTGTGGGCGGGGAGTGCAAGAGGCGCGGCCAAGGGCCCCAGTGGGGGCATAGAAGGCCCGAGTGCGGGTGGGGAGTGCAAGAGGCGCAACCAAGGGCCCAGTGGGGGCATAGAAGGCCCGAGTGCGGGCAGCGGAGCTTGAGAGGCGACCACAGGCTTGAGTGCAGGCATAGAGACTGCGGGGAGCACGGGGCGCAGGCCAGCACATGAGTGGGCGCAGAACATAAGGAAGGTAGGCTCAAGTGGGGCACTGCCGGTGAGAGACGAAGCCCCGAGGGGGGAATAAGTCCGTTGGGAAGTCCAGGCTGGGCGAGAAGGGGCACAGTGAGAGAGCCGCCCCAGGAGGGGGGCGCGTGTATTGAGTAGGCCCCGGGAGAGGACCAGCAAAGGGACTAGAACCAAAGTCCCAGTACAGTAAGACCGGCCCCATGCCAAGAAGGGCAGGAAGGTAGCCTCCTTAACTGAACTAATAAGATCAAAGACGTGGCAGGCGAGATGGAGGATGTGTTAAAGACCCAGACTTGGCATGGTAGGCAAGGGCACTAGGGGAGGTCACGGCACCCCTAGGGGCCGTCCTTGCCACAGTGGTTTCCATTATAAGTTTATGAACAAAAAGAGTTACCATTTCAGTTCATTTTCAAAGTTCTAAGTAAATCTGTCCTTAAATCCCCTTCTAAGTTACAGTTTTATGTGTATTTGCCATATGTACCAATATTTTAGTCTCTGTAATTTTTCAGTGCTTAGCTTGTTTTTGCTTGGAGGTTGCACAGGTTCTTTGTTATTTTGCTGAGTTTTGTGATGTGAATGGAGAACCAGCAGAAATTGGAGGGATGCTAGTAATTTCAGTTCTGTCAGGTGTCACTAGCAACTTTGTATCTCCCTGAAGTCTGCTCTAGGTTAGTTTCTGAGGAGCTGTATCCTATTTTAAATGCCTTGAACAATTTCTATATTGGTTTTGTATTGTTTCCTCTAATGTGTGTGATGTGATGGGCAATATTAAAATATAAGTGAGGTGGTTACTTTGAGTGAGTGAAGTCATTTTTATGAGACCACTATTTGTTCAGTGAGTATTTGCCTTACTTCTTTGCCAGAATAATTCACTGTTAGCACTGCTGGCTCACATTACAGACATTCGCAATTTATCCAGTTAACAAAAGATTTTAAAGTTTGTTTTCTTTTTTTGAGGAAAAACACAGCAGTGGCTTATGTATAATTTGTGTATGTTGGCCCAAACAAACCTATACAATACAGTGTTTCTGTCAAAACTGAAACACATTCCATTTTAACAAAAAGACAAACTACTGATAAATTTGTAAAGAGGACTATAAAGATAAGAATACACTATTTTGAGTCTTCCTTAGGACATAGTGGCTTTTATTTGAAACTTCAAATAATATGCCTTTTCTTACATACAGTTGAAATCACTGAGAACTGCAATTACCAGAAATCCAAATTCCTCAGTAAATAAAGGGCAGTGTTTTAGAAGTGGACCAGCTGTTGCCATCATTCAAAATATTATGTGTAAATGTCAGAAGGCAGGATCACCAAAATGCTGACTCTGGAATCAATAAAATAAAGTCAGAAAGGCTGTGCAAGTGAGGTCTTTTTACAGTAACTTGGGTTCCATTTCATTTGAACACCCTTTGACCTATTTCCATTCTCCCTACTAGGATAGCTCATCCATGATAAAGCCAGGAGGAGGAGCAAGTTAGTAATGTGGCAGAAATAGCACTAGAAGAATCTAGTAGAGGTGCACTGATATATCAATCCATATTGGATCAGTACCGATAAAAGGAAAATTGACATTATCGGCAATCAGCTTTTTTTGGCCAGTGTAGCTGATAATGTCACCAGTAAATGCCATGTGCATACATGCAGTCACAGCATGCATGCAGCCAAGAATGCAGTCCAGAAGTGTGGAGACCAGTGTCTGGCCATTAAGTTTGTGGGGGGGGAAGGGGCATGGGGGGAAAGGGGCTTGGCGGGGGGCAGATTGAGGCCACGACAGTGAGAGGGCGAATAGGGCTGGGGCAGGCACAGCCTAGCTGGGGTGAGTCGGGGTAGAGGACAGAACTGTGGGTCATTTGTCTGGGGGCATGGCAGGGTGAAGAGGGGGGAGGCTCTCAACTGCTGTGTGTACCCCTGGGGGAGGCATGGGGGCATGTGCCCTCCAGATTTCAGCTTGGGGTAAGGGTGGGCTGCCTGCTGTGGGTTCAGAGCCAGGGGCTGTGCTGGCCTCTTCCCAGTGGGGAGGCTGGGCCAGGACTAAGCTTGGGGTGGGCAGAGGTGGTAAGGATGACAGTGGCCCTGAGAGTGGGGGCTACAGGGTGGGCTATGACCACCCCAAAATTTGCTGTAGCCCTTCCCCAGTGCTGCTGTCACCCACCCTGAGCACAGCCCTGGCCCATCCCCCTCTTTTGGGAAGAGCACCTGCCCCTGCCCCATCCTCATTCTGTCCCTCACTATGGGGGGTTTGATCTGACCCCACCATGCCCCTTCCTCCCCACAGACTTACTGACCGGATGCTACTGTCCACGCTGTCGAGCTGCATATCAGCTGATACAAATCCGATAGCCAAAATGGCTGTTTAATAATTGGCCGTTTTTATCGGGCACAAGAATCTTTTTGGGTGCACCCCTAGAATCTAGGTTAGCATAAATGGATGTAGTTATCATGTGAACTCTAAGTTTGGTCTTATGAATCCAATGGAGTCCATAGGTATGAACACACTACACAGTGAACTGACTTGTAGTAAAAGTGGATTAAATAAGTGGTACACAGCTTTACATCAAGTTTTTTTCACTCCAAGTTATACCTCAATCAGTGAGGAGTAACTATGCATCGGTATAAGATGCACTGGTAGTCTAATGCCTCCTCCCCTAGCCAGTTGCAAAACAAGGTAGTCGTTTTCTCAGTTCTAACCAGCTCTGCCATCACCTAATGGCCTAGAATTGTAATAACACCTAGTTTAGATTGCCATCTTGAGGGAGCTGGCAGTGTGCTTATTATGGAGCAAAATTCGGGGGCTGTGAACACAATACAGTTACCATGTAAATGAGACAGTTACCGTGAGGTAAATTGGTACTGTATTTTATAGTGCATCAATTGCTCTGTGATAAGTGTCCATACACACAGACTTAGCCTGTGGTAAATTAAAACCAACCCACAGTAGTCTGGTGAAAGAGAAGTATTACTTTTCATCTAATAATGGGCTGGTTTTCATCAACCACTAGGGACCCTTCTGCACATGAAGGTAAAGGCACAATGGTATCTGATGCTCAATCCACATAGTCGCACCTCCTGCCATAACATGCGTGCATGGCAGGAGGCATGACTGTGGTACTGTGAATCAGATCCCATCATGCCTTATTGCTCCCCCTGCACTGAGAAGAAGAAAACTCCTGTGGCTGTGAGGTCCCTCAGCTGACAGCTCCCAGTGGCAGAGGCACACTATGCATGGAGAACCTCCATGGCTGGGAGTCTGCATTAGTTGCAGTGTCTCAGCCATGGGGGTGCATGGTGCCCCTGAAACTGGAAGCCAGCATTAGCTGAAAGCTCTCAGGCTTGGGGGTGCACCCCCGACCCAGCTTGGAGCTCCAATCAGCTGATGGGGCTCCCAGACACAGAAGCCCGTGGGGCTATGCCATAGCGGGGAGTCTTATCAGCTGCAAGACTCCCAGCTATGACAGAGCATAGTGTATTCCTGCAACTGGGAGCCTGATCAGCTGCTGGGGCTTCAGGCTGCTGGGGAATAAGCTACATGTGCACATTAAATCTGGATAGAAAACAGCTATAACATTATTACACATTTTCGAGCTACAACTTTATAGCTGGTTGGACCTTTTAAGGTATGATAGTTAATTTGCATGTGCAGCTGGTCTAAATTAATTGCACAATTAACCGGGTAATTGCATAATACATGTAACATGTAGAAGAGGCCTAAGTGTACACATGAGATGATGTGTTGTTATACCCCAGTCCCTTTACTTTGTGAAAGATTTTTCCCCTATTGCTTGTGCAGAAGGGACTAACTCTAGAAACAATCTAAACTGGTATAAGATATGCTTTTTTCCTGTCCCTCAGTGTGTAAATTATATCAATTCAGGTTAAACTAATTTTTCTCAAGCCTGCTTATGTAAACAAGGGTTTTGGTGCAGATTTTTTCAGTGTATAAGGATGTTCTAGTCCTAGACAAGGTAAATTAGCCCAAGGTGAGCTCTGTGCTTCTATAGTCAGACTGGTGTAGTTACCTTACATAGGTAGTTTAAAGCTAGCTAGGGTATCACTAAACTAGACTGCACTCAGTGTCATAGCTTTACATTTAATTACACCAACTCTGCTGATGCATGTAGGAATCTAAGCAGGTGAAGACAGAATAAGAATGTTAAAATAGCATGGGTGCTGCTTCAACATGTATCTGCTTACACATTGTTACAGTTCTGCACTTAAGTTCTGCCAACTGAGATTTCCTTAGATCAGTGGTTTTCAACCAGTGGTTCGCGGACCCCCAGGGGTCTGCAGACAATGTCTAAGGGGCCTGAGAAAGATGACTCATCATTCAAATATACGTGAATACCTACACATACCTACAATTCAAAGGGGTCCAAAAGTAATTCAAAATTTCCAAAGGGATCCACACCTCCTTTCAAATTTTTTTAAGGACTCCACAAAAGAAAAAAGGTTGAAAACCATTGCCAAATGTAAAAGAATGTAAGTTTTTATTTACACCATTTTACATATCACTTCTGAGTTTGTTCCTTTATGACCTCAGATTTTCTTTCTAATTTGCGTTAGATGTAGACATTCAAAAAGCTTGAAGCAGAATTGATCTAAGTTATGTGTTTTGCTGTAAGTGGCATAGTTTAAAACAGTTTCAAACAGAACACACATTCACCCTTAGGTATGTTGCCTGGAGAGGGAGAGGAGCACATCTTAGATTGGATTCTACCATTTTTAAACCAGCCTGCATGCACCAGACATCTGTTCTATGACAGGTATAGACTGATAATACTGGGAAAAGTGTAATGACTCATTGGTTTATGGATTACATTTGAATGCCCCTCCCTCCTTGATTTCTTTTAAATTCTCTGGCAGTAGGAAGAAATGTAGATCACAATTTTATATCAATGATATTGTAAGGTCACTTGCAATTCATTGTGTCAGCATCCCCCTAGCTGTGTAATGGTCTGTAGTTTATTTTCTTCATCTACCTAAAAAAAAAATTATATTTATAATAAAATATTTTGTATCTTCACAGCATGCTGTAGGCAAATGAAAAACATTTATTATAATAACGCTCAACTCCTTAATGATATAATTTTAATAAGAAGTATGAAGTTTTCATTAATGTAATTATGGTTCTGATGATAACACAGATGATAAAAGGTAATGATAAATTGCAATTTTGAGTCTATGCAGAATATTTTATAAAAGATTGCATACTACAATAGCACAGCCCAAAAAATTTCTGTGTTGGAAATGAAAAGAGGGCTTTCAGCAGCAGTTTGTTGCTGATTCAAATTTTCTCATATATTAAATATGTTTCATAGAAAATCATCGAGTTCAGCCCCTTGCCCCAAGGGCAGGAAGTCAGCTGGTGTCATAGGATCCCAACAAGAAAAACATCCAGGTTTCTCTTGAAGGAGTTCAAAGTAGATGCTTGAACCACCTCCGGCGGCAGTCTATTACAAACCTTGGGGGCTCAGACAGTAAAGAAGTTTTTCCTTATGTCCAGCCTGAAACGGTCTTGGAGGAGTTTGACTGTTAGACCTTGTCATCCCTTGGGGCGCTCTGGTGAACAAACGTTCTGAGTTAGATGCTTACCAATTTGACCAGATTAGATTCCTTGATCCCTGAGAGACTTGGGACATACTTAGGTGCTCTATACAGAGCTATAAAAGCTTCCAAAGGATGTTTCAGTATACTTAGAGATAGCTAATAGGAATACTAAGCACAGGGCTGCACTCCCACACTTGAGGAGCTTAGGCAACTGATACACATTGTTCATTAGGCTGCTTTGTTCCCTAGCAAGTCATAATGAGTAGTTCAAGTACTGAGGATACTGTGTAGTTGTGGTGGCAATATGTACCATTTTTCTTAGTCACCCAGTAGTTTGAGCACATACCCAGGAGGAGAGACACCTAGGTTCTAGGGCCTCCTTAGCTTAGGGGGATTGAAATCCACATCTTCCACATCCCAACCCCCAATCTGTAGATAGACTTTGTTCTATCAACCCCTTTTGTTTTAGCCTGGATCATGGTGCATCCAAGAAGAGAATAGTCCTCATGCTAGAAGGAGAACAAACAGAAGGGAGCCTGTATCTGTAGCTTAGTAGTTGGAACACTCTCCTAGAATGGAAAGCCCTGGGTTCTGGTCCCTCTTGCCAATTCTATTGCTGGTTTTTTAATCATGGCCTGTCTAATTTAAAATGGGTGAACATGACACAAAAAATAGTTTAGTGGCTAGAGCACTTCTTTGTGGGAGATGTAATTAAAATGCCTGGAGCGTCATGTGTGTCAGCATCCCTGCATTGAAGAATAGTAGCAGGGACGCTTTAACTAAAGCTTGTTGAATGAGCTTTAGTTAAAGTACCATCACTGCTATTTTTCAGCACAGGGACACTGATGCACATGACACTGGCGTCTGCTGGAGCACAGTAATTACCATGCTCCAGCAGACCCAATTAATCAAGTCTGCTCCGATGTGCTGTAATTACAGAGTGTCAGAGCAACCTCAACGCACATGTATAGGTGCCCATTGTGTTCCACTTATTGGGCTATTGTCCAAAACTCTAGGCTATTTCTAAAACATAGTTGTCTCTACCACTTCTTCCAGAAGCTGTATTTTGAAAAGGACTGAGTCCTGCTGTCTGAAAGAACAGTTCTAGGTATTTGCTCTGGAAGATGTGGTGCCTCTTCCTGCAGTCCTGAGTCAGGCTCCTAAGCTTTGGAGAAAGAGTGGGAGTTCTAAATGGCTACCCTGTTCAGCCTGTGAATATTTTTGGTTCACCCTTCTGAATTACCTAACTCTCCCATGCATTATTTAGTGAGTTCAGGCACATAACTCTGGATTTTAGATTCTACTCCAAGAGTAAGACACCCACAATAAACTGCTGAACTGCCTAATCATAGATGCTAAGTCCTTTATTAAACACTGCCCTGAATTGCTATGGTATGGCATCAAATCAGGCATTAAGAGTAACTGTTTCATTGCAAGTCAGTGCAAGAGCATGTTAAAATTTCAAGACAAGATCAAAGCAATCCAAGTTGCACTACTAGATGGAGGAAGATTTTTCCAGTATATTGCATGGCATAACCCCTTAGAGATCCATCACAGTGAGCCTACAAATAAGTATTTTGTGAACAATTTGTATTCAGCAGGTGCATCTACACAAGCTGTTTACTGTGTAGCAGGCTAATTAGCTTCACAGTAAACATCTTGGCCTCTACATGTGGACCCCTATAAGGCTGGCGTAAGGTATTTTGGAGTAAGCAGGACAGTACTTGTAAATACAGGTACTATCCTACTATGGAGTGAAAAACACCACAGCAGCACATGTGTAGATGCTGCCCAGCTGGCTGAGGCATGAGGGTGCTTCAGCGTGGGGACTGTCTGCTGGCTAGCCCTGTACTGAAGCACCCTCATGCCCCAGCCAACCCCTTTACGGAACACTAAGCCAGGTAGACCCCCAAGGCTCCCTGCCAGCAGGGGCTGCTCTGCCCCAGGCTCCACATGCTGCGCTTGAATAAACTGCAGAACTTATTGCTCTGGAGTTAATTGCTCCTGGTTGTACATTCAAATGGTGTTTATTCCAGTGCTGTAAATGCACATGTGGACATGCCAAATAGATGTCAAATTCCTTCTTTAGAATGCAAGTAAAAATTGCTGCCACTGGACAGTTCTGCATAAGCGCAGGAAGTGAAGCAACTGTCATTGCAATCTGTAGGCTGCTAATAACCGAATGTTTGCTCATCTATCACCATCTTCCTACAGTCTACTTCCTACAGAAGTATCGCATTCCCTTCTCCTGTACTCTGGACCTGGAATCCTCAAAATGGCCCAGAAAGGCACACTAATCTCTCAGTCCTTTGCAGTGACCTTTCGGAGACAGGGTACACTAACACAAAATACCGCTCTCCCCCCAACAAAAGACAAAACTTCCCAGGTTTTAGCGGTAAATTAGAGTAGTCCATAATCTGCTTCAGGGGACTGAATCAATCCTTCACTGACCCCACACTGACCCCACATTGGCTTGACACTTTGCCCAGCGAAGGCGAATTCAAAGATTGTAAAATTTCTCCCAGGTAGAAAATACTGCTAAAACGTATGGAAACCTATAGATGAGACTTGTGAGACAGCTGCTATCACAAGAATTTTCAGGAATGTTGTCATATGGGTATTTTCTGAGCCTTCAATTTTAAATGTTTTAACATAAGATTTTTGCATTTGCTCATAGGGCAGGCTGTTTAACTCTGAAATCTGTAGCTGGTTAAAAAGCTTTTTACCTAGTTTAGAATAACCCATCCTCGACATGGAATTTATTTCAAAATCTCAGTTACTTCCCCAGTCAAGCCTCAGCGACATAGACTTTTGCAAAATTTCAGTTGTGCTTTATACAAGTTACACACAGAGTAACTTCTTGGGCTACAATACTTTTCTATCGCCAATGGGATCAAAGTGCTATTCCTTGTGTTTACTGGCAGCTTCTGACTCCATCAATCATGCTGAGGCAATGTCAGCTTTGAAGGCAGACTACTGACTTGACAACAGTAGTATTTTGGCATGTTTAGAACAGTCTCAAACAAGCACAGTGATGGTTATTCTAGGGTATTTTTGTCTTCCAGCTCTGCAGGGTTCTATTTTCAGACCCTGAGTAGCTTTTGTTATTTTTAAATGCTGGTATCTAGGTTAAAGTATTCTTTTAAAATATAAGATGTGCCATGTAAATGACAAGATGCCCTAACTAAACTGTTCCTTCCAAAGTTGATTTGGTTCCTGCAGTTTCTGGGCTGGGCTGATGACTTGCTTCTGCACTTGAGCCAAAATTATACAATATTTGATTTAAATGGAATTTTGACAAGATGCAAGCTTTGTAGGCAGAATCTGGTATCATCTTGGAATAGCCTCATCCTTCACATCCCTTGGAGGATATTTTTTTTTCCATTTTCTGTCACTACAGATTGCACTCTTGGAGCTGGTTTAAATCTGTAATGTCTTTGATGTTTTTTTCTTTTACTATGCCAGGAACATTCCCAGAGTGACACTGATGCTCTCCCAGACTGTCCAAATGGGTATTCATTGCAGGCTTCTGCTAACCTGTTGTAACTTTCTGTCTGTTTCGCTCTCTGTTTGCTAGCTTGCCAGATGTGAATAAGCTTCAGTTAATTGAAAATACCAGACACTGAATAGGTTACAGTTAATTCAAAAAGCTATGATCAGATTTGTATGTGTGCCTGTTGCTAAAATTTCAACTTCGTGAAAAATCGTTAGTGAAACTTTCTTAAATGTCAAACTTCTTTTCTAGGTTTACAATACCTTCCAATATATTTTTTTTTTTTAAATTTGTCTTTCTGAGGCAGCCTAAATACATCTGATAGACTTTGAAGCTAGGTAGTAAAAATGGACCATGGACCCTGGCCACCCCTGTGAAGGACCCTGTTATACTCTTAAAAATATGTAGAATAATTGCACTTGTTCATGTATCTTTTCCAGCAGTATTTTATTAGTTATGTAAATTGACTGAAAGGTCAGTTAGTTCTCCCCATATATTCTAACTGGCATCTTATTCTCTGGCTGACAAACACAGTTAGTTGTCCAAATGACAAAAGTTTGAATAGGACTAAGACTTCAGGTAAGGAGTAAGAAACAGGGACAGTAGTGCTCCATCTTGTCCTCATTACAACGTGGGGACTTCAAAATGTCCCCGTTGTGGGATTGGGCATTTTTCATGATACAAAGAAATGGAGCATTTTGGTTCCAGATGTTGCCATTTTTCTGTAATCGGGCACTGAGTGTTTTTGGTTCTGTTTTTTTTTATTCTGTCTCCCTGCCCTTTTGGGACCTGTTGGTAGCTGCTTCAAGGGGGAGTTAATTGGATTCCACTGCATGCTCTTTTCCAAGGGACCAGGCAGAAAGGTTGTCCTAAACACTTTTCTTTCTGGTCCAGAATTCTTTTCTTGTCCCATGATATTTCAGAAAGTAACTAAGGATGCTCGACCATGGAATAGGTGATAAAAAGGAGCAATGAACCATCTGGAGATCAACTATCCATTCCTACAAAATAAATCTATTAAAATTTTTAGAGCAAAAAAGTATTGAGTTACAAAATTGCGGGGCTGCTTTATTAACAGTAATCCTGTAAAAAGGAGAAACCTCTGAGCATCGTACTTCATGAAATGGTGAATAGTGAAAGTTGTCAAATCTCATTATAAGTGAGGAAGCATTTTCTGTGCCTTGAGTTTTGAATGTCATTCACATTATATTGGAATCTGCTGATGTTAATCAAGTCAGAACAGTTTCCTTTTTGAATGATATAGTTGACTGATGAATCCATGATATGACTGCAGATGTTTAGGAACAGCTGTCTTGAAGAATTCATAAAAGCCAAACTGCATGAAACTGGATGAAACTAAAGATGTCATCTTGGGCCCAACAGCAAGAAATTCCAGAAGATTGGAAGACTGCTAGTGTCATGCCACATCCAAAAATGGCAGGTGGGATTACTAGGAAGAATGTAGGTTACATATATTGCCATAAATTGCAGAGAAAAATAATGGAAAAGCTTGATATGGTGATCAATGAATAGGGAATTAAAAGATGGAAAAAAAACAGTGCCACTCAACATGGTTTTATGGAAAATAGTTTTTGTCAAACAAACTTGATTTTATTGTATTTGTAGCAAGATTCACTGATAAAGCTAACTGTGTAGACAAAATATCCTTTGTCTTCCATAAGGTATTTCATTCAGTACTGCATAACATTCTGAGACAGGAAAAGTAGCACTATGCAATGGTAATAAACCATCTGTTAAATCAAACAAGTACTACAGTGCTGAAAGGTCACTAACAGACCTCAAAAAGTTGTAATTGGAGGAATTATCACCAAATGAAGAATTAGCAAGGAATAAGAAATTTTGAAGGATCATTTTTGGGCTTAGTGAAGTTCAATGTACTTACCAATGATCTGGATGCACAAAATCACTGACTAGTAGAGGTAAAGTGATGATGTAGCAGCCATGATAGTTTGAAGAAATATGTGAAAGACCAGGACTTTTACAGGCTATATCTTTTATTACACCAATGGCATGGCTGGAATAGACTTGGACACACTATCCAATGCCATTCATTCTTCTTCAGGTTACCTGGAGAACAGCTTCTTGTGAATGGTTCAAAAGGCCTGTTTTGTATCTATTTTTTCATTTGTATCCTAAATGTAAGGAGCTGGGATGGGTGGAAATCTTTGTCAGTGGCCAGATCGTGTCACTAGGCCTCCCTCTTATATTTTTGCAGTTGGAAGACACCATAGCAGAAAGATTGGTGCTTCTGCTACTTTAATAAAAGGCAGGCTACCTAAGAAGCAGCCTGAAGGTATTACAGGGGGCAGTTAGGAGCCATGGAGGAAGGAGGACCCAGGAAACTACAGGCCCATCAGTCTCACCTCGGTCCTCAGGAAGCTCTTTGAGAAAATTGTCCAGAAGCACATCTGTGAGGGACCAGCAGAGGAGATCATGCTTAGGAGCAACCAACATGGGTTCATTCGAGGCAGGTCCTGTCAGACCAACCTGGTGGCCTTCTATGACAAGGTCACCACGACACCTGCATCCAAGTTTTTTGTGATCCTTCCTATCTATGCGACACTGGTCAGGCCACAGTTGGAGTACTGCATCCAGTTCTGGGTGCCACAGTTCAGGAGGGATGTGGACAGCATTGAGAGGGTCCAGAGGAGGGCCACTCGCATGGGTTCCGGGAGCATGGCCATCTCCTCTTGTGGGGTCTGCTCCCTACTGGGGTCTCTGGCGCACCAGCTGGAGGAGCTCCAGGTCACAGTCCAAAGACTGCGTGCTATCAGGGACTGTGAGCAGGAATTAGACTCCTATTGCCAGGGCCTTCTCCCCCGGGACCCGGAGGGTAGACCATGGTCTCTCTCCAGGACAAGGGAGGACTCTGGGACCCCCGCTCTGCCCAGTCAGAGGCATGGACCAAGGTGGTCAAAGGCCCTAAGGCCTGCTGCACCAAGGCCCCTGCCCCGACGGAGCTTAGCAACAGGTACGCACATCTTGCTGCTCCAGCAGAGCCTGCTGAGTTGCCAGCTCCTGCAGGCAACACAGGGTCAACTGCAGCTACCGCCCCCACTCTCCTCAAGGCAAAACATAAAGTTTTTGTTGTGGGAGACTCTATCCTGAGGGGGACTGAGGGGGTAATCTGCTGCCCCGACCCCTTAGCCCAGGAAGTCTCTTGCTTCCTGGGGCCCCGCATCTGAGACATTGTGGAAAGGATCCCTAAGCTCCTTCAGCCCACAGACCACCATCCCATGCTCCTTATTCATGTGGGCACCAATGACATGTCTTGGAGTGCTCCTAGCTGTGTCATGAGGCACTACAGGGATTTGGGAGCAGGGCTAAAGGGTCTGGGGCACAGGTGGTGTTCTCTTCAATCCTCCCAGTCTTGGGGTATGGGCTGAGGAGGTAGTGAACAAAGACTGTGGCACTGGTGTCATTGGGAAGGCTGTGGCTTTCATGACCACAGCCCGCTCTTTGGTGAGAGAGGCAGTGAGCTGCTGGGAAGAGATGGCCTCCACCTCTCTCCCCTGGGGAGGAGGCTCTTCTCAGCCAGACTGGCTGACCTGTTCCACTGGGCTTTAAACTAAGGCCACTGCGGGATGGGGGGACTACCACCACTACTGGCCCACTGAGCAATCATTGAAAAGCCAGCAGGCCAAGACACTTAAGGGAGCCCACCCCTGCCCCAGCCCAGGTAAAATCTGTGGGCAAGGCAAGAGCCCCCAAGGGAATGCTCGTCCTCCTGCTTAATGCAAATAATTATGATGTCATAGGGATAGTGAAGACCTGGTGGGACTCCACCCATGACTGGATCATGGGTATAAATGGCTATACCCTGTACAGGAGGGATTGTGTAGATAAAAGGGGTGGGGGTGTAGCTCTCTATGTTAAGGAAAGTTATGCGTCCCTGCAAGCTGATGTTGGTGACCAGGGTGGATGACTGGACACCCTCTGGGTTAAAATCCGTGGGGAACACGGCACAGGGGATACAATGGTGGGACTCTACTACAGACATCCCACCCAAAGTCAACAGCTTGACCAGGAGTTCACCTGGGAACTGGCTGAGGCCACATGCTCCAGGATCATCGTTGTCATGGGTGACTTCAATTACATGGACATCTCATAGGAGGATCACTCAGCAAAATTCGAGTGGTCGCAAAGCTTTCTCTCGTGCGTGGATGACCTCTACCTGACTCGAAGTCTATGGGCCAACGAGAGGTAAAGCGCTGCTTGACCTGTTACTGGCTACTGGCAATACTGGTGCTGCTTGACCTGTTACTGTTACTGGTGACCTAGTGATTGATGGGAAGCTGGGTGACAGCAACCATGAGCTGATCACTTTCACATCCGCCATAAAGCTGGCAAGTCAGTCAGCAACATGGAAGTCCTTGACTTCAGGAAAGCCAACTTTGACAAGCTTAGGAGGCTTGTCAGTGAGGCCCTAAGGGACCACAACCCCAGGGGGAGGGGAGTCCAGGAAGAGTGATTGCTCCTCAGGGGAGCAATCCTCAATGCAGAAGCTAATTCTAATCCATCTCAAAGGAAAGGCAACAAGAGGGCAGAGCAGCCCCCCAGTTCTCCAGGGATCTAGCAGACCTCCTGAGGCTAAAAATAAAGGCCTACAAAAGATGGAGGATGGGATTCACCTCCAAGGAGGAATATTCTGCACTGGTCTGGTCCTGCAGGGAGCAAAGGAGAAAAGCGAAGGCTGCCACTGAACTCTAACTAGCTTCAATTATCAAGGACAATAAAAAGTCCTTTTTTAGATATGTGGGGAGCCAGAGAAAAAGCAAGGGCAACATTGGACCCCTGCTGAACCAGATGGGACAACTGACAACTGACACCCAGGGAAAAGCCAATCTATTAAATGGGTACTTTGCATCGGTCTTTCATCAGTCCCATGCCCACCACGGGACAGGGAGGTCCAGGTGAGGGAGATCCCCTGCCCTCCATCAATGCTGACCTCATGAAAGAACACCTTGAGAGGCTGGATACCTTCAAGTCAGCTGGCCCTGACAATCTACCCCAGGGTACTCAAGGAGCTGGGGTATCATCATAGCCCAGCCTCTGGCACGGATCTTTGAGAACTCCTGGCACTCTGGTGTAGTGCCCGAAGACTGGAAGAAGGCGAATGTGATGCTGATCTTCAAGAAAGGGAGGATAGTGGATCTGGCCCATCAGCCTGACTTCTATCCTGGGGGAAGGTGTTAGAAAAGTTTATTAAAGTGGCCATTCTTAATGGACTGGCTGACACCAACATCCTGAGGGATAGCCAGCATGGGTTTGTTGTGGGTAGGTCTTGCTTGACCAATCTCATTTCCTTTTATGACCAGATGACCTATCACCTGGACAAGGGAGAAGAGATTGATGTCATATATCTTGACTTCAAAAAAGCCTTCGATCTCGTATCCCATGATTTACCTCTTGCAAAACTGGTCAATTGTGGTTTTGGGTCCACCACGATCTGCTGGCTGGGAAATTGGCTCCGTGGTCAGACCCAGAGGGTTGTAATTGATGGAAGTCAATCATCATGGTGCCCTGTGACTAGTGGCGTCCCCCAGGGCTCTGTTCTTGGACCCGTATTGTTCAACATCTTCATTAATGATGTGGACATTGGAGTCAGAAGCGGACTGGCCTAGTTCACTGATGACACCAAACTTTGGGGCAAAGCATCCACACCAGAAGACAGGAGGGTGATCCAGGCTGACCTGGACAGGCTCAGCAAATGGGCGGACAAGAACCTGATTGCATTTAATGCTGAAAAATGCAAGGTTCTCCACCTTGGGAGGGAAAACCTGTAGCATCCTTATAGGCTTAGCAGTGCTACGCTGGCTAGCACTACGGAAAAAAGAGACTTGGGGGTCATCATTGACCACAAGATGAACATGAGCCTGCAATGCGATGCTGCGGCTAGTAAAGTGAGCAAAACGCTGGCTTGCATCCACAGATGCTTCTCAAGCAAATCCCGTGACATCATTCTCCCCTTGTACTTGGCCTTGGTGAGGTCACAGCTGGAGTACTGCGTCCAGTTTTGGGCTCCACAATTCAAAAAGGATGTGGAGAAGCTTGAGAGCATCCAGAGAAGAGCCATGCGCATGATCAGAGGTCAGGAAAACAGACTTTACGATGACAGGCTGAGAGCCATGGGGTTCAGGGGTGACCACCAGTAGCTGGGGGAATGTTTGTTCACTAGAGCGCCCCAAGGGATGATGAGATCAAACAGTTCTAAACTACTGCAAGACCATTTCAGGCTGGACATAAGGAAGAATTTCTTGACTGTCCAAGCCCCCAGCTCTGGAACAGCCTGTCATCGGAGGTGGTTCAAGCACCTACATTGAACACCTTCAAGAGTAAATTGTAGGATGCTTATCTTGCTGTGATCCTATGATCCCAGCTGACTTCCCATTCTTTCGGTGGGGGAGCTGGACTCAATGATCTTCCAAGGTCCCTTCCAGTCCTAATGTCTATGAAATCTATGAAATGATCAGGTGGCAGCAAGTCAGGCCCTATGAGCAGAGGCTATGGGAGCTGAAGCTCTTCAGCCTGCACAAGAGAAGGCTGAGAGGGGATCTGGTGGCTGTCTACAAGCTGGCCAAGGGGGACCAGCAGGCTATGGGAGAGTCCCTGTTCACCCGAGCACTACCAGGAGTAACAAGAAATAACGGCTATAAATTGACCAAGTGTAGGCTTAGACTAGACATTAGAAGGCACTACTTCACAGTGGCTAGGATCTAGAACCAACTTCCAAGGGAAGTGGTGCTCACTCCTACCCTGGGGGTCTTCAGAAGGAGGCTAGATAATCACCTAGCCAGAGTCGTTTGACCCCAGCATTGTTTCATGCCCATGGCAGGGGGTCGGACTTGATGATCTGCTCAGGTCCCTTCTGACCCTACCTACTATTTAAACCATGAAACTGGCCTAGGAACAGGGCCAGGATCTAAGGAGAAGGCCAGGAAGGCCATGGCTGGGGTCCAGAATACCTATAACCCAGAGAGGGGCTGGTGTAAGGACAAACAGAGCCAAGAGCCCATAGCCTGTAGCCCATAGAGGCAGTTATGATTTGATTAATATGTGTGGTATCTGTGAGACCTGGGCGTAAGTAGTGGGGAGGATGGTTCCCATGTAGTAAGCCCTTAATGCAGAGAGTGGAGGTACCTGCATTCAGGAGTACGAGATGAGGCTTGGGAAGCCCAGGGGCAGCCTCCCTTTTCTAAAGACAAAATCACATCAAAGTATGGCAGAAAAGTGGAAGAGGAAATTACCCAAAAGAAAGCAAAATTGATAAGAGCTAAGGGGGCTCCAGGGGCATCATGGCCACCCCTGGTGTGGGACCTTGTTACAGCACACAGGCTGAGGGATGCAGTTGTCTGGACGTCACAGGGAAGTTGATGCTTGCTGTGACCTGGGGTGATGCTTGCAGTGGGGTGGCCTGCATGTTTTTTTATGTTGAGAGAAAACCTGGAGAGCCAAGGGAGACTCCAGGCCAGAGCCATCCTCTGAAGGCATTCTTGCTAAGACTTTTAAAACTGTATCTAGTAAAATACCTCTGAAGCTGTCCTACTAGCAAGATCAAGAGCTGAGATCCCTGAGCAGCTAGCAAGTTGTTCAGCATCTAAAAGCGTAGAGCTACCTAAGCTACTTCAGCACCTGAAGAGTTAAGGTTATTCTACTAGTGGTGGCAAAATTTCATGCATTGCAGGCAGTGAGACCGTTAAGCTGCACTCCCCAAGCAGCAATGGAGACTCTGAGTGATGGCAGGTAGCATGACCCTTAAAGGAGTGGTAGCAGGCGGCACATATCTGCGCCAACCTTTGGTAGTGAAGCAATGGTGTCCCAGGTACACTAGCGAGTGATTCAATCTCCACCAGCAATCCTGAGGGAGACCCACTCCCTCCTGGACTGGGCAAGGTAGCAGCTCCTTGGGGAAGAGGTGCTTCAGATAGAGTCTGAAATTGAGAGAACAAGGGTATTTTAATTGTTGGGGTATTTAATAGTATAGGGTGTTTGTTATTTGAAGTGCTTATTAGTTGGGGTGCTTGACAGTTGTATTGTTTGATAAGGTTTTGTTGTTCTTGTTTCCCTTTAATAAACATTTATTTTCTGTTTAGAATTAATTACTTACGGAAGTGGAGAAGTTGTTGTTCTTTTAGATTTCATAGATTTCATAAATTTCATAGACATTGGGGCTGGAAGGGACCTCGGGAGATCATCGAGTCCAGCCCCCTGCCCAAAGGGCAGGAAGTCAGCTGGGGTCATAGGATCCCAGCAAGATAAGCATCCAATTTACTCTTGAAGATGTTCAATGTAGGTGCTTGAACCACCTCTGCTGGCAGACTGTTCCAGACCTTAGGGGCTCGGACAGTAAAGAAATTCTTCCTTATGTCCAGCCTGAAACGGTCTTGCAGGAGTTTGTGACCGTTCGACCTCGTCATCCCTTGGGGTGCTCTGGTGAACAAACGTTCCCCCAGATCCTGGTGGTCACTCTTGAAAAACTTATAGGTGGCCATCAGATCACCCCTGAGCCTACGCTTTTCCAGGCTAAAGAGTCCCATGGCTCTCAGCCTGTCATCGTAAGATCTGTTTTCCTGACCTCTGATTATGCGCGTGGCTCTCCTCTGGACTCTCTCAAGCTTCTCCACATCCTTTTTGAATTGTGGAGCCCAAAACTGGACGCAGTACTCCAGCTGTGGCCTCACCAAGGCCGAGTACAAGGGGAGAATGATGTCCCGGGATTTGCTCAAGAAGCATCTATGGATGCAAGGCAGCGTTTTGGTCGCTTTACTAGCCGCAGCATCACATTGCAGGCTCATGTTCATCTTGTGGTCAATGATGACCCCCAAGTCTCTTTCTTCTGTAGTGCTAACCAACATAGCACTGCCGAGCCTATAAGGAAGCTGCAGGTTTTTCCTCCCAAGGTGGAGAACCTTGCATTTTTCGGTGTTAAACACCATCAGGTTCTCATCTACCCATTTGCTGAGCTTGTCCAGGTCAGCCTGGATCACCCGCCTATCTTCTGGCGTGGATGCTTTGCCCCAAAGTTTGGTGTCATCAGCGAACTTGGCCAGTCCACTCCTGACTCCAGTGTCCACATCATTAATGAAGATGTTGAACAGGATGGGTCCAAGGACAGAGCCTTGAGGGACCCCACTGGTCACAGGGCACCACGATGAGTGACTGCCATCGATTACAACCCTCTGGGTCTGACCACGGAGCCAGTTTCCCAGCCAGTGGATCATAGTGGAGCCAAGGCCACAACTGGCCAGTTTGGCCATGAGGTGATTATGGGATACCAGATCAAAGGCTTTTTTGAAGTCAAGATATATGACATCAATCTCTTCTCCCTTGTCCAGGTGATAGGTCACCTGGTCATAGAAGGAAATGAGATTGGTCAAACAAGACCTACCCGCAACAAACCCCTGCTGGCTATCCCTTAGAATGTTAGCCTGGGCCAGTGCAACAAGGATGGCCTCCTTAATAAACTTTTCTAAGATCTTCCCCAGGATAGAAGTCAGGCTAATGGGCCTGTAGTTAGCCGGATCCACTCTCCTCCCTTTCTTGAAGATCGGCACCACATTGGCCTTCTTCCAGTCTTCGGGCACTACACCAGAGCGCCAGGAGTTTTCAAAGATCCATGCCAGGGGCTGGGCTATGATGCTCGCCAGGTCCTTGAGTACCCTGGGGTGCAGATTGTCAGGGCCGGCTGACTTGAAGGTATCCAGCTTCTCAAGGTGTTCCTTCACGAGGTCAGCATTTATGGAGGGGAGGGGATCCCCAGCACCCGGATCTCCCTGTCCCATAGCAGGCATGGGCATCCCGTGTGACTGATGAAAGACTGACGCAAAGTACCTATTTAATAGGTTGGCTTTTTCCTGGGCATCAGTTGTCAGTTGCCCCATCTGGTTTAGCAGGGGTCCAACATTGCCTTTGCTTTTCCTCTGGCTCCCCACATACCTGAAAAAGGACTTTGTGTTGTCCTTGATGCTTGAAGCTAGTTGGAGTTCAGTTGCAGCCTTGGCTTTCCTGGTTTGCTCCCTGCAGGACCGGACCAGTGCAGAATAATTCTCCTTGGAGGTGAATCCCATCCTCCATCCTTTGTAGGCTTTCCTCTTTAGCCGCAGGAGGTCCGCTAGGTCCCTGGAGAGCCAGGAGGGCTGCTGTGCCTTCTTGCTGCCTTTCCTCCGTGTTGGAACAGATTTAGCTTGTGCACTGAGGATCGCTTCCTTGAGAAGCAACCACTCTTCTTGAACTCCCATCTCCCTGGGGTCATGGTCCCTGAGGGCCTGACCAACAAGCCTCTTGAGCTTGTCAAAGTCGGCTTTTCTGAAGTCAAGGACTTCTGTGTTGCTGACTGACTTGCCAGCTTTACGGCAGATGGTGAAGGTGATCAGCTTGTGGTCGCTGTCACCCAGCTTCCCATCAATCACTAGGTCACCGATTTAGGTCGTCCCCCGTAGCCAGTGCCAGGTCGGGCAGCGCTTTGCCTCATTGGCCCATAGACTTCTTGAGTCAGGTAGAGGTCATCCATGCACGAGAGAAAGCTTTGCGACCGCTCGGATTTTGCTGAGTGATCTTCCCACGAGATGTCCGGGTAATTGAAATCACCCATGACAACCAAGGTCCTGGAGTAAGCGGCCTCAGTCAGTTCCCGGGCGAACTTCTGGTCAAGCTCAGGACTTTGAGTGGGAGGTCTGTAGTAGACTCCCACCGTTGTGTCCCCTGTGCCATTTTTCCCACAAATTTTTACCCAGGGGGTCTCTAGCTGTCCATGCCAGTCGCCAACATCAGCTTGCAGGGACATGTAGCTTTCCTTCACATAGAGAGCTACACCCCCGCCCCTTTTGTCTACACGATACCTCCTGTACAGGGTATAGCCCTCTATACCCGTGGTCCAGTCATGGGTGGAGTCCTACCAGGTCTCCGCTATCCCAATGACGTCATAATTCTTTGCACTGAGCAGGAGGACAAGCTCCTCCTGCCTGTTACCCAGGCTCCTGGCATTAGTGTACAGACAGGCAAGTGTGCCCTTAGGGGCTCTTTGCCTTGCCCACAGATTGTGCCAGGGCTGGGGCAGGGGTGGGCTCCCTTAAGTGCCTTGGTCTGCTGGCTTTGCAAGGGTCACTCAGTATTTACAGTAAAGTTTATTTTCCCAAGGTATCTGGGTGGGGCTCATGATCCTTCCCTCCCCCCCTCCCCCTGACTTAAACCCCACCTATGTATTGCCAGAAGGGTTACATAAATATCTAAACCCATTATGTTTGTGAATCCCAAACTAACAGAAACACCTAATTTGGGGTTTCAGGAAACTGCCTAAGTGCTGCTCAAATCAGAGAAATGGGCAGGATCCCAAGGAACCCCATCTCTTCTACATTTCCTACTGACTGACTTGTACAACCCTGCATGGATCTCTGACTACTGTGAATCCTGGTTTGCTGTCTCCAAGCCATTGAGAGCTGTCGTATATCCCTTTTCTGTTTGGATTCTGTCTGTGGAGGCAAATGCCTAAATTATTGGCATGGTAATTTAGATCTATACATTTTAGATCTGCTCTGTTCATGGGTGCCATACCCACCTTGAAATGCATGCAGTTGTTATGTATTTTCACAGTGATTAGTGCAGTGGCACCCAGATCTTGATTGGTGGTACCTGTGATCTTTTAATACAGATATGGACAATTAGTCTTCCAGGGATGAGATGAAATTTTAAGATACCACTTCCTACAGCAGAGTGCAAATTCTTTCGAATCACTCTAAAGCTTCTCATGTTTTCTAAAATATGAAAAATGTTAAAATGATGGTTCCCAAGTACAATGTCTGACATTACCCTCCTCCTCTTTTTCTTTGGCTTTATCCCCACAGTGATTTGATGATTAACATGTTTTCAGCTCTTATGCTTTTTCTTTTTCTTCTTCCCCTGCATTGATGACCAGCTGTGCTATGGGAGGTGAAAGTTAAAACTATTGTTTGTGCTTATTTCCTGCCTTGGCTACAGATTGAGGATATGGATGTAATGGGCTACCTGAGGAAGCTGTCAATATTCCTGAATTTTCATGAACAGTTGAGATTCCTCAGTCATACATGTTCACTCTTGGGGCACTTTGGGAACAATTTTGTCCCTCAGGAAAAGTTACTAGGGTCTGATTTAGGTGTAAGATCTGGATTCCCTGCATGCTTTCACTAGGCAACACAGGGTCTTACTAACTGGCAGTTCTGGATAAGGGAATGGGTTAGATTTCCTGGGCAAACTGGCTGGATATGAAAGAGTTTGTTGTCTTTCCCAGTTTCTTGTATAAGAATGGGTAGTGTTGAAATCAATTTTGTTAGTGGATGGACTGCAAGAAGTTTAATTTATATTTAGATAGTAAGGAGAATGGCATTCAAGCTTGTCTCTATTCCATCAGAAGCCTCTGTAGTAAATTAAGAAATGATTTTGGCTTGTAAGTCATAAGCACAGCTTTGGGCTGAATAACATAAGTGACTACGTTAGATCTTGATTATATTGTCAGTGAGACAGCAGAGAAACAAGATAGTCCTGTCAGAAGTTCTAGTTCCGTCAATGAGGAAAAGCTTGACTATAGAGATATTCAGCCTCTCTTGAGTAAGAAAGCAGAGCAGTGCCTCTAAGCAGTCTGGCCTATGTTTTGTGCAGATGAATGCAAAGGTACTTCACCTCTGTAGAAGATTAACTGTACATTTGATAAATCTTTGATAAAAACTAAAAGTCAAAAGACTATCAAAATTTACATTGGGAGCATTAGGTCTTCAGCTAGTGTATATCACCATAGTTCCCTTGAAGCCATTGAAACTGCATTAGCTCGCACCAGCTCATGATCAAGGTTCCTGGTTTTCTCTGATTAAATTAAAAAATCCCCAATTTTCAGATTTGACAAAAGTAATCTACATTTTTCTGTGATTAAAATGCAACTCCGCAAATACACACACACACACACACACTTATATACACATATAATAGTGGTGCTTCATTTTAATCATGGAAAAATGTGGATTTTAGGTTACTCTTTTTTAAATCTGAAAACTGGGGATTTTTTTCACCAGAGAAACCCAGGATCCCTGGTCATGATCCAGCTGGCTGAACCCAATGACAGGATGGTATTCAAGTTTCTATTTTTTTAAATAAAGCAAACTAGTTTATTTCTTATGTATGAAACCCATTGTGAAAATAATAGTAGAAACCTGGACCATTCTTTAGGCAGTATTTACCAACCTCTTTCTCTTTAAATCAGTTGACCTCAAATGCCAAACATACATGTAGCTATGTGAAATTCAGTACATGAAATAAAATCTACAGAAACTGAGGTGGTAGAAAAACTGAGAAACTTCAAGTTAAATGTTAATATTCCATTCTCCATTGTTGTTAGATCCTTTTTCTTTTTCTGGCCCTTTCTTTCTTTCCTTTGTTTCAGTTTAATTTCTTTATTTGGTAGGAACACTGTGAGCTATGGATGTAACAAGAAACCTTTTTTTTGCCTGCCCCCACTCCAATGGGAAGCCCCTCCATATGGCAAAAGCCCCTTTTGCAGTATTTTCCCCCGTTGGGGGATGCTTTCTCTTTTCTATCTTTTCTTCCTTCTTCTATTTTCTTCTTTTATTATATTATTATTGTTTTTATATAAGGTGTACTTGTAATAAAAATATAGTTTGCAGATGCTTTTATGGGTAAAAAATAGTTTTCTGCATTAGTATGCCCCCCATTGTATTTGGTCTATTTGTTATATGTACCATGTCATTTCACCCTTTTATGTTTTATATTCTATGCTTTTTAACTTTGTAACAAATGTTCTTTAAGTTTAAAAGTAAGTTGTACCATGTAACAATGTTAGCAAGGGCAGGAATCAAACTGGCTTCTCTGTATTAAGCGGGTGCCTGAATGAATCTTAATTGATTGTGTAACACAGTAGCTAGCCAGGATAACAAATTAATGAGTGGCAATTAACACCTACAAAACCACAGACTAATGAGAGGAAAGGATCAATACAGAGCCAGGAACTCCCTGAAACTTCACTGTTAAAGGTACAGAAGCCCTGGTTTGAACTAATCAATGCTGAAGACTGACTCTTGGGACTGAATACCGCCCTCCATCAACTGCTCCCAGAGCCCTATTTATCATGGCAGTGAATTAATCAAACTTCATCAATGGACTCCTGAAACTGCATGTACCTGTGGACGTGACCCCTGGGACTGACAGCTGCCATCCAGCAACCACCAAGGGGGACATCCCATGAGGTCAACGACACTTAGATTGGGTAAGCCAGAAAACTGGGGAGTCACCAAAGTCTGCCAGAGAGGGCCAAAAGGCAGTGAAGAAAGACCCCTACTGGCGCCCCGTTTGACGTGACCAGCACTCTGCCTGCCCAGCCAGAGGGACCAGCCAGCGACTCCCCCCCCCCTTTGGAGCCAACATCTCACTGAAAGAAGCCTCGACTGGCCATTGATGGCAGACTCCAGCGCTTGGGGATAGGTATATCTTGACACCAGTGCATAGTGTCATAGCTAGCTGCTGTGTGTGTGTGTGTGCTTGAGGGGATCAGCTCCAAGGTTTATGACTTCACTTGACTTCAGCATCTGTCTAATAAACAGGTTTATGATGATCCTGTGAGTTGGTCTTTTGTAGCCAACATAGGTAGTGTTGGATAGATTAAAAACTTTAGGGTTTGTCAGTTACTGTAACAACATTTGGGCTAGGTACATACATTCAAAAAGCCTGAGGCAGAATTGATCTGTTGTGTGGTTTTCTGTAAGCAGCGTAGGTTAGATTGGTAGCAAATGGAGTACACAGTCACCCTTTGGTGTGGGGAGCAAATCTTAGACCAGGTTCTGCCATTTTTAAACCAGTCTGGGTGCCAACATTCTGTTCTGTTATGGGTATAGACCAGTGTCCAATCACTTATGCCAGTAAGGCTAAGTACAGACAGTCAGAAAGCCTGTTGCTTAATGGATTCAATCTTCACAAGTTAGTCTAACTACATGGATCAAACCTACATGGATTGAACAAGTTTATAGGCATTCACTTTTGATTCCAAAAATGCAGCCAACCTGCTTGCAGTGGCCCAGGGCAGAATCCGGGGGGGTACAAGAGCATACCTCCCTGTGTGGCCAGAACAGATAGCTTGGGCCACAGCTATCTGATCCACCCTGTGAGGGGGAGAGGGGGAGTGGTTTGCAGAGCTGGTGCAAAGCATCATGGGATGCTGGGGGACTGTGAATTAATTTGAATCTGGAGGGGATTTGGGACAACAGAATTTCAATAAACCAATTTAACCTAAATCAGTTAAGTCTGATACTACATCCATCCAGGTTTATCTTAAACCAGTTTTGGGTATTTTGAAAGTGGTGTACATACACTAAACTTCTGTTGTTACAGATTTTAACCAGTTTCTGATCACTTATAACAGTTTATGTGTAATTTCTCTTCATAGGCTAAAATTTATAATGTCTGTACCTGGCCTTAATGTTGTTTGCATAGAAGTGGTTGTCCTCCTTTATAGTCCCACTTTAAAATGACCAAAATCAAATTTACAAAGAGCAGAAAAAATCTAAAAGATCTTACAGAATAAGATTTAATGATATCACAGGATGGAAATGTGTTGTGCTTTGAAGTTACTGGGATCTATATTCATTCTGATAAACTCTGGGAAGGAGTTCCAGATTTATGAACACTCACAACAATTGTTCTGTTTTCAGTATGCACAACTTCTATTCATGGAGTTGACATATCCATTGTTTCAGTGGAATGCATCTGGCAAGATCATGAAGGCTGAGATGGTCCCTTAGGTAAATTAGACCAATCCAACAGAAGGCTTCAAAGATAAGAATCAAAACCTTGAATTTTCCCTAGTCTTCCCAGGGAAATGTACTGAGACTAGAGCAATATGTAATTTTTAGTGCGGAAGGTAACCAGGGGAACTTAATGATCTCATAATGTTCCTTTAGACGTTTCAGGAACAATTCCTAAAGCATAGACTGTGCTTCTAATACTTTCTTCCAACAGAACATTACAGGTGAGAGTATAAAACTTTGCATCTCATCATCCACTGGTCTCGTCATTTGTCATCTGCTGCAAAAGAAATGTTCCAGAATAAGGTGTTAGTAAATTGAGCAGAATAAAGAAGTACATCATCTGTTTTTCTTTTAAGCTAATTCTATACTTTTGGTGCCCCTTGTCACATCTGGCAAATTCCTAGTCATAAAGACTGAAAATAGAAAACTGATGGCTTGATTCCTCAAGGCAATGCAGTCCAAGTGCAATCCTGTGTAGCACACAATATGAAAGTGTCAGATATTTCCAGATATTTGTAAAGTGAAAAGACCAACTTATTCGAAGTGAAAACACCAACCTAATTAAAATGTACATTTAAAAATAGTTCAAGGTGAGAACATGGTTAGCCATAAGTTATTTATATTGTGCATATAGAAAGATCTGGGATTCATGTGAATTAAAGGATTAGTTCTGCATCACCACTACCAGTTTCTAGTGATGAATATCAAGGAAGTTGATAGGATAGGAACAGTGATCTATACAGTTGTTTCTTATGCTGGTGGTTTGAGTGGTTTGAAAACAGATTCATTGTTATATCTTAAAGGCTTAATTCTGCTTCTGGAAGGATGAATGCAGCTTCTGTTGAGGTCAATGGGAACCACATGTCCAGAAGAAGACTACAGCACTACATCCTGCGGTCTCTGAATGGGAGAAGATCTCAGTGAACCAAAAGATGGACCTTCTTCATGAGAACAGGGATTCTTTAGACTCAGTGCAAGTCTAAAAGTTTGAGATATGAAAAAAGGTACAGAGGGAACAGAATTATATAGAACAATATAGTAGAAATTTAGTTATTCTGCTATCTAAATTCTTGTGCTCCATGTTCACTTTTCCTTTATGGGAAAGTATCAACTGCTCTACGAGGAACATCAGGAAGGCAGAAACCTGGCAGTAAATCCATCCTGCAGAGATCTAAAGCAGCAGTTTTCAAGTTCTCACAGACTGTGCACCACCAATTTAAAATGATACAACCTTAAGTACCACCAGCAAATTTTTCAGTTCAACCTTAAGTACCACCAGCAAAGTTCTGTCATATAAAGTAATTATAATAAATCTGTTAACGCATACCACTGACAGGTTGTATGTGTACTATTGGTGGTACATGTACCACAGATTGAGAACCACTGATCTAACGCATCTTTAGCCATGCCCTAGCATACTGTTAATTTTCTGAGAATCAGAAGGATCCACCACCCCTTGGAGGTAAGGCCAACAGACTCATAGCAGCATCAGGCATGGTAAACTCTCTGCCAGGTCGACTGCAAGGTCATCAGTACAACCCATGACTGTCCATCTTCACTGGCATCTTTCATAGGTATATGAAGCCCCATATATGCAAACTATACTCACTGGTGTTTCCATTCCCCCCTCCTGGGGAGCAATCAAATGTGCTTTTTCTGTTGTTTGTGTGCAATCAGTATAATCCCCCATTATGAGACCCCCAATTTTAACATCTACTATAGGTTTTGTACTTTTCCATGGTTCTTTATGTCTGCCAAAACCACAATCCATTTTTTCTTCATGAGGGATATCCCCTGCCTGATCCCCCATTACCTTTGCAGGACAAAATCTTGCAATAGGGCCACAACTTCCATATCTATAGCAGATTATTTCTCTTGGTTCTCGATTCTTACTCTCTCGGCTTGGCATCTTAGCCATTTCTACTTTTTGCCTCCAATTCCTGAAATCACTCTGACCAGCTGAAGTAGAACTTCCCCCTTTTCTCACCTTGTTGAGCTCTGTTTCTTGTTCTGCTGCCATAATGCCTCTGCTAAAAGTGGGTCTTCTTCCACGGATTTTGGCTCATGCTTTCTAACACATCTCTGGGTATCTCCACTTAAGTCTGTAAAAAAACTGTTCTAATGCAAATATATCAAGAACTTTAGTCACTGACTTATCCTCCAGTTGAATCCACCTTTAAAGTAGATCTTTTAACATTTGGACTCACAGCTGTGATCTAAAGTCTTCTGTTTTGTTCTTTGGCCAAAAGCACTGTCTATAACATTCTGGTGATACTTCTAACTGATATAATATTGCATTCTTTACTTTTTCATAGTCTCTTGCTTCTCCTCTAGATAATGCCCTATAGGCTGCTTGTGTTGGCCCTATAAATAAAGGACCTAGCTGACTAGCCCACCCAAATGGGTCCCATCCAGCTGTTATAGCTGTTCTTTCAAATGCCTTCAGTCATCATCGTAGGAAGCCTAACACTCTTAGATCTGATCCATGATTTTTACACCGTCAGATGTTCTTAACTTGGGTCCACTGTCAGGTTCCCAGCCAAAGCATCTCTTTGTGACAAGTATTTTGGGAGCTTCGCAAACCTTTTTGGCTTGCCTGGAAAATATGTAGTTGGCCCTGCTTTTGGTTTTGCCACGCCTTGATGGGAGAATATAGACAATTTTAAACAAAAGAAAGCTTACTAGCATATAAACTGAGGTCAGTGACTTACCTCTGGGATTATTACAGCAGTACTCCCACTACAAAAAAAGGCTCACTTAGAACCAAAGTAGATTGTATTTAAAGTGACTTTGATAAGTATTCTGGCTATGACATAGTCCCTCTAAAGTCAAATTTTCTATAGATTTTTCACAGCTTCTAGCATTTTTATATTCAAATCAATCACTACCTTTTGCTTTAAGAAGAGAACTCACCCAGTTCTCATCAGTAAGTCTTCTCTACTCATATCTGTGCGGCGTCTCACTCTCTCTATATTTTAGTAATGTTCTGTGCCTCTGTGCAGATTTTAGTAACCATGTTTGGCCACTTTTTTGTTCTATGGCCCCTTCTGGGAAACTAACTTTGTTGCTGGCAGATTTTTTAGCTGTTTCCTCCCTTCATTCATTTCTGGTTCTCATTTTTTTCCTCCAGGTGTGGGAGTTTTCAAATTGAGCAATGCAGCCTGATGACATCATCACCCTGCACTTCATCCCCCAGACTCCTGGAGAGTAAGTGCTGAAAGTACCTTCGTAGCAGGGTTGGAACTAGTCTGCCTGTTAAACTCATGTTCAGTTTTCACTTGGAAAAGGCAGGCAAAGACCTGCACTGGTCTAGACCAGAAGACAGAGGGTGCCTGAGCATGCTACCTTGCCTGCTGGCCATTGCTGAGCCTACCCCAACCACGTGGGGACATCCCTGATTGGTTGTCCAGCATATGCCCCCAACCCCCTGCTATCCCATGGGGCTCTCCCCTTCCTTGATGCCTGGCTTTTTAAGAAGGTATCTGGCCTGGGGAAACCTCCCCCAACCCCCTGCTATCCCTTTGAGTAGGAGATGGGAGAAGGATACCTCATCCTAGTGCTGGCTCCTGAATCAGGCATCTTCCTATCCAGGGTGGGCGGGAGGAGCCCCATGCCTTGGGGCTTTCCCTGGCTTGGGGTCCCCCAGCCCAGGGATGCCCTGACCTGAGGAGCTGAGGGGAATAGCTCCCCTCCCCCTCCTCTGGGTGGCTTGGTTCAGCTGTTGCCACAGGGAGGCTGAATGCCTCCCCACTTCAGCGTGGGGCTTCAGGGTGAGGCAGCTCCAGGCTGAGGGACCCCTGGCTGGGCTGGAAGAAGTCCCCTGTGGTGTGGGGCTCTCCCTTTCCTTGATGCCTGGCTTTTTAAGAAGATATCTGGCCTGGGGAAACCTCCTCTCTTCCCACCTGTGGTGGCAACAGAGCCAAGCTGCCCATCTGCACAGGGCAGGAGGAAGATGAGTGAGAGGAGGAGGGGAAGGTTTCTGTTCGCTCCCTGCAGTAGGGTAAACCAGGGTGGACAGGTGCAGGCAGGATGCAGGCTGGGGAGCAGCGACAGCACTGGGATGGTGCCATATAGGCACAGGGCTGGAGCAGAAAAGTAAGAGCTATGTTCCTGGGGGCTGCAAAGCATTCTGGGATGCTGGGGGACTGCGAGGTAACTTGAGATGGGAGGAGATCTGGGTCCAAAGTCTGACAGACTGGTTTAACCTAAATCAGTTGCATCCAAAAACTGGGTTTTACCATTTTGAAAGCATTTTATGTGCACTGAACCTCTGTCGTCTTCTGATTGAAACCAGTTTCCAGTCACTTAAACTGGTTTATGTGTAATTTCTGTCCCTAGCCTATGAGACTGACTTCTCTTCCTAGGTCTCTCAGTGCCACTTCTACCTGTGTTCTAACCCTAGGTTTTCATGCTTGTTTATTTTCTGCTGCCTGCCCACCTGCAACGGTGTTGACATATTCCAGTAGACGCTGAGCATGGCTCCAGCTGTGACTGGCAGGAGCAAAGCTTTCTAGACTGCATTAGTGCTGCTGGGCAGACAGCGGATGGAAAATAAACAGATCTGAAGGACATTAGTGGTGCTTCAGGCAGTAAAAAGTAAACACAGCTGAGCAGTAGAGAAAGATCTTTTTCTTTTGCTGCTTGCAGCTTTGAACTGGTGGAATGAACTGGCGAGCAGTTACATCCAGCCTCTGTGGTGCAAATGGTTGAGCTGTGTGGAATAAGGAGTATAAGAGAGGAGAAGGACTTTGAGAGAATTAATGAAGAAAGTGGGTTGATTAAAGTGGGAAAAACGAGTGTAATACATTGGTTCACTAACCTTTCTCATTACCTCCCCAGAGACCCTTTTTCACTGAGGTGCAAATTACAATAGCGGATGTGCAACCTGCAAAGTAATTTTTTTTTTTTTTGCCTTTTGCTGTTGGGTTGTTAAGAAGCAATCTCACTAACAATTTTAAAGACCTCTAAGTGACACTCACTATGGGCAACAGGTAGCAAACTGCAATTTTGTGCCTGAACTGGCTGCAAATGTTGTTTTTTTTCTATACTTAATGAACTAAAGAGCATGCATAGACTTGAACTATAGGAGCTATCTGTTCCCCAGAGATTGAAACTAATTATCTAGAACTGACTAACTTTTGTTAGCTAAAGAAAGGAGTAAGTTAGCCATATGTTCAGTACCTCAGTGTTTTTGGCTAATTAAGTTGTAGGGGTGATAGCCGTTTATTTTGGAATAGACACATTATAGAATATTTTATAAATGAAACTCCAGTTGATATCAGCAGAGGTTAGATTTATAAAAGTATGAAATGTTATATGCTTTTCTACTTGCTCCTGCATATTGAGCACATTCTGTTGTGATTCATGTAAGTCATACAAAACATTGGTAAGGAGCTGAAAGTGAAAGTGAACAGAAAACCCCCCCTTAAAGTATCATGTTTGTGAAAACATTTTCAGGTGGCCTGTTCATTATGAACATTCTTATTGTGGTCTTTTAATCTGCAGCATAGAGAAGGGTTTATAATCCAATATTTAGCAAAAAATGCATAACATTTTGTAGGTGAATGTTATAGTGCTGGCAGGCCATGTTTATGATTAAATACTTTTTGTTGTTCCTTGTCTGACGCCTACAATCATGTCATTATATAGAATTCATTGCTGGTTTTGTTTATGTAAAGACATTTTTCAAACCTTTAGATCATTGTAATAACTCAAGAACTGCATTAAATGATCATTTAGTCATGTGTTTTGGGTAATACTTGCCATAAAATTCAGCTGCATCATAGAGATATGGATAGTGCACTTTAAATTTTATGGAGTCTTCCATGTGAAGAACAAATTATACAGCATGCAATGGCTGTACTGACAGGAGACTGTGGTTCTCCTATAGTGCTGTATAAAAATGTTGCTACCTCTTGGAATAAGCCAATTGTCTAAATGTTACAGCTCATTACCACTAAGCACATCCCCACAGGACCTGGGGCTATTTTTAGCCTCCCTAAGAACCCACCCTCCCATCCTTCCCTCCCTTCTCCCCACCAGGACTTGTCTCCTTGGCTCCCAGCATCAGCAAACACTGATAAAACTGGCATTGGGAGCAGGTTGTGGGATAGATGGTTTTGTGGGCTGGGGAGACTGGCTGGTCTATGGGCAGGGGTTGTCTGCTTGGGACTGGGATGAAGGTCCAGGGAGCTAAAAATAGCCCAGTGCCAGGGGGGCAGGTAAGAAAAGCCCAGCCTTTGGGCTAGGACCAGCAACTGGGCTTCCCCAGCCATGGGGCTGTGCTGGAAACTGTACAATAGTTTGGGAAAGTTAGATTGGTCTAAAAATGGCCAACTCAATCTAAGTTAGACCATTATGGAGGTAGGGTTATCTTAGATTTGGTCGGCCATTTTTAGATCAACCTATCCTTTTTAGAATTTTTGTACAATGTACACTTAGATCAAGGGTGGACAATTATTTTCATTGGAGGTCCACTTTGATGAGCTATCGAGAACCGCATTGGTAGCCCTGTCCCTTGACGTTTGCTCCACCCCCTTGCCACCATGTTGGCACTGGAAGTCCCACCCATAACCCCTGACATCCGCACCCCCCCCAATACACTTTTGTGGGGGGGTGCCATATTAGAACCAGAAAAAAACTAAATCATGCACTAAAAGTCAAACACCTAAACCAGAAAATAGAACATCAGTGCCTACATTATCTTGCAGGCTTCCTTAGTGATAATTATGTACCAGTGTGGTATATACTGGGGTATTGTATATAATGTAAGCTGGGTAGCCAATACTGGGTAGTAAATACTACAACATATTTTAATTTTTATTACAAAATATCTTTGTTATGATTTGTGTTTGTGTAGTGCATTGCAGGTGTAGGTGTAGGTTTGCAGGTAATTGCATACTAACTCAAAAATAAATTCTTAGTTTTATGTATTGTGTGGTATGTGTGTATATCTGGGGGAGTGTATGGGCAGTGTGTGTATATGGGGGTGGGTTGTGTATATATGGGGGATTGTGGGGGCTGGCGGTGGGTATAAGGGAGGGTGGCACAGCAGCAGGCAGGGCACTCAGTGTGCAGGTGCCTGGTGGGTTGTGGCTCCGGCCAGTGCCGCACAGCAGGGAGGGAAGCCCCATGTGCTGGAGCCAGGTGCCTTCCCTGCTGGGGCTACACTGCAGGGGAGGGAAGCCCTAGGTGCCTTGCCCTGTGGGGTGGGGAAGGCAGGCATCTCTAGCCTGTGGGGCTTTTCTCCATTTCTGCACAGCTCCGGCAGGGAAGGCACCTGTCTCCAGCATGTGGGGCTTCCCTCCCTGTGTCCAGTGAGTGCAGGGGCTGCACGTGAGTAGCAGGAAGCACTGGAAATAGAAACAGCCCAGGGTAGGCTGCACCCCTTGTCCCAATGTGCAGTGCTGGCCAGAGCCATGCCCCACTGGGCACTTGCACCCTGAGTGCCTTGCCTGCTGCTGCACCATAGGGGGAGTATGGGGGGGTTTCCACATCCCCCAAGCTCACTCACACCCACATGCTGCCCACTTCAGCTCCATGTTGCCACCCCATGGGTTCCGCACTGCTCCCAGCCCCATGCTTTGGGCTCCCTCCTAGCTGCAGCCCCACCCTGCTGCTTTCCTACCCACTGTCTGGAGCCAGCAGGAGACAAGGGAAGTAGAGTGAGTCCCTGGGTGCTGCTGCAGCAGCGGGAGCAGCAGCCCCACCCAGAAGCTGCACATTGGCCAGGTGGGGCCCTTCAGCCCATGAGGATGGGAGTGAGGCAATAGGATATGTTGTGGGAGGGCGTACGTGTTGGTGACTCACTCCCACCTTCGTAGGTGGAAGGACTGGGTGGGGCACAATTTGTTAGGGGCCCCGTGAGCCAGATGAAAGTGCTTGGTGGGCTGGTGGGCCATATTTTGCCCACCCCGATGGACCTAACTATGGATCTCAGTGTAAGGTCCACACTGGGGCATACTAAATTAGTTTGGGTGGCCATTTTTAACATGATCTAACCTCTCTGAATGTCTGTATCCACCCTTAGCATTTAGACTTCATATTGAGGTCTATCTAGAAGCATCATACTTGTTTAAAATGTCAAGGGAATAATATGGCAAACTCAGTAACACATTCTTTCTCATTGTTAAATTCCTTTTTGTTACTAGATCTGTCAATCTCTCCTTGTGACAGAAAATGTAGTTGTATTACAGAAAGGGTTTCAATTATCTTCTCATTTGCTGGAAATAATAAGAAACCTCAAGTTGACATGTGCCTCAAGAAGGATGCCTAGGGTTACATAGTCAATACCACAAACCAATAAAAAAACAAACCCCCAAATTCCTCCAGTGTCCTTAGTGGCCAAACCAGAAAATAGAACATCAGCACCTACATTATCTTGTAGGCTTCCTTAGTGATAATGATGCCCCAATGTGGTATATACTGGGGTATTATATATAATGTAAGCTGGGTAGCCATGACTTTAGAGGGACAAAAAGTGGGGGGGGGGGGCAGGGTGACTTAAAAGTGTGGCTTTTTAAAAGAATTAAAGCACTTTATAGAATTTTAAATTGTACATTTGTATAGGGTTTGCTCCAAACATCAGTTGAAGACAGTGACCTCTGAGGTAAAGCATGATAGGTGTGTCTGAATAGCTATAACGGAATTGGGTGTAGGGAAAGAGGCAGTATTATATGTAGCTATTATGCTTTACTTCAGCTTACTTCTTCTTGAACTACTAGTCAAGTATTCTTCCTTCCTAGGACCTTCCAGAAGGCATTATATGAAGTTAAACCTCAGGATTAGTGTATCTACAACCCTGATAAATTGGTATTAAAAGTTCCCAGTGAACTTTCAGAGAGAGAGAGAGAGAGAGATGTTATTTTTTAATAAAACAAATATTTTTGTTTTTACTTAGAACATTGTAGATATTATAAAGTATTTAAAAATGTATCTGAAATATGCTGAATATCTTTCAGACAAAAATCTATTAAATAGTCTACTTCAGTTCCTCCAACAATTTTTCTTTCCTTGTGCTTTAACACATACATAAAACACAGTCCCTTCCTTCTTTTAATTCAGTCAATTATCAGACTATGCTATGGGATGTGTGTGTGTGACTTGGACTCTGAAAAGCTTGAGAAGAATGACAGCTTTAACTTCTGTTATTTATAACCTTTTTCCCCTCCTCCTCTTTTCCTCCTCCACTCCACAACAAAAAAAAAGAAAGCAGTCCAACACATAGGTATAACTAATATTCTTGGTGCCCTGGTCAGGAGGTGGGATGAGACTGTGCACTTTCTACTGCCATTGCCACTGATGTGCAACCTACCAGGGTCACTCAGTTTTGGCACTCCCTCTAAATCAGCATGCTGAGCTGGTGCTCTGCTCAACACCCCATTATCACTCTACTGCTGTAAATAGCTTAAACTTTGACTGGCTGTAACTTACCAAGTGCTTTGCTCATCATGAAATATTCCTCTCCAGCTTTGGAAACATCTGTTAATCAGATACAGTAATTGCCACAGCATGTTTTCAGAGGTTTCTGGGGTCTTCTACTTGTATTGCCACTCCCGCCCTCTCCATTTTTATAGAGTCAAATAATTTGGACAAAATCTGTATCTCCTCTTGACTGCTTTTATCCCATTCTTTGACCTTAAATCAAATGCGCAGTAAGAACTAGGCAGATGTGGATCTTTGGGTAAATCCAATACCTTTTTATTAGACCAACTTCAGTGGTTAGAACAATCCTTCTTTGCAAGCTTTTGGGTACAAATACCCTTCGTCAGGCTGAGGAAGCATCTGCAGATGGTCTGTGCTGTTCCTGTATGGAGTAGTAAAGCCACCAGAGGCCAGTACATATAGAAGAAAGCCAGTCAGTTAAAAGTATATGGGTTCAAAATGAGATACTGCTTCAGAGTCCAAGTTCACCCTTCACTATGAAAGAGGACCTCCAGAAGGTGAGCTGGAGTGTCTGGTTTGTTGTATTACTGTGATGTAGGATACATTTTGCAACTGTGCCATGTAACTGAGGAATCTTAAGTACCACTGACTTATTTCTTCTGAGCAAAAACCTCTCTGTGTCTTAAGATCAATATAACACATGTTTAATACTGTACAGCAGCTCAGAAAGTCCAGATAAAGAAGTAACTAATAGTATGTACAGCTGAAACTGTAAAAGTAATGGAGGTACAGAGAATGTAATGATCTGAACTGGAATTTAGTTAGGGAACAAGGACAGTACTCTTACCTTCATGAAATAATTAATAATCACAATTGTTTAAGCTCTTGGTTTCATGTATTCTCCAAAACAATGCCCTCTCTAGCATGGGCAGATCTAGATTTTTTTTAATTAGGACCATTAAAAAGGAGAGAGTGTCATTAACAGGTAAGGATGAAGAACTTAGATAGATTATCAGGTAGCCATGAACTTACTTGAACTTAGTACTGCCTGGCTAGAAATGCTGCTGCCACTGCCAGGCAGTTGGTTTTAAATGTTAGGTAGAGCAGGAATCAAAAGAAGGTGCAAGTGCATCAGTGCTTCCCCACTGGATCTGCCCATGCTTTCCAGTATCCTAGTGCCCTGAAATATTATTTTGGAGCATGGGATCACCGTGCCCTTGGAGAGATGAGTGGTAGCTACTCAACTAGCAGAACTGCATCTTTCATAAGTATTTTCTGACCTCTGGAAATCGAAATCTTTCTCCTCCTTAGCTTGTGACAGTTGACGAGGTCACAGCATTCTGCCCTTGCACTCTTAGGTATTGAGCACTTAACTTCAACTCTATCTAATTAAAAAAAAGTCACCTTCAAGCACCTACCTTCTAAATGGGAGGAGACAGGCCTTTAACAGAGATGGCCTCATTTACATGCATTTCACTTTGCATTTAGCAAGGGCACATCCGGCTCCTTTTCATTTTTTGGTCTGCTGCCCACAATATATTTAGCTTCTGCTGACGGTCAGAGTAATTGTTTTATGCAAACTAAAATTAACTGTTTAAAAGTGGTAAGTCAACGTTCATGCTTTTTTTTGCAGTATATATTCCAGAACAGAAACTTTTCTGCTCTTTGCAATGAAAAAAAATGTTTATTTGGTGCCAAAGCACACAGATAGCTTATATGCTACTATAAGAAGGTAAGAGGAATAGGGCTGTTTCTGAGGAAATAAAAGCCTCTTTTACATCCTGGACCCTCTCACATAGGCTTCTAATAATTTTAAACTACCCTGGTGCTTTACAGGCAATAAAAAACAGCCTCGCCTTTAAGTGTCCCCTAAAAAAAAGCCCTAAAACTAACAAAACTGTTTTTTTTTCTTCTGCACACTGTGTAATTTTAAGACTGTTTTAAAACTAAACACTCCTGCTTCAGAAGAAACTACAACCACCTTCTAGTCTCAAAGGCAGTTGGTAGTACATCCACATTTATAAAAGTAAGTGTTGCAGCAATTTCTGTAAGAGGCTGAGCAATTCTGTCCACATTTCCCCTTCAATTAAGCTCTTAATTTCATTGGAAAAGATAGTGATGAGAGGAGTTTAAGCAATGGGGAGGAGGTGGAACATGAGAATTGAGCAAATGTCGCTGCTTGAATAATGCTTCCCAAAGATCAATATTAGTTAATATTAAGTAGTATTGAAGAAGACAGCAGGAAGTTTGGAGGTACCTTGACCTGAGATTACAAGTACAAGAGTCTTTCAAATAATTTGATTTAGATAAAATCTAGATTGTTAATCTAAGTATCCAATTAATGGAATTTAGGCAACTAAGTTGCGAAAAGTGACATGGAATACCCCTACTGCAGCCTTGGGAAGCCTTAGGAAGCAGAGGCCTTGTGTGCAGGGAAAAGGAGAGCTGGGAAATCAGTTTTTCTCCTGAGATAAATCTATAAACTGTAATGTCCCTACTCTAACACCCACCAAACCATTTAGTACTTTAAATTAATTTGAGACGTACTGCACTGAAAAAAAATTAATACAAAGGGTGGGTGAGTTGTCCTGCTCCTCCTCCTGCTCACTACATTTTGTGACCCAGACTTAAGGATCAGATGAAAGCATAGTGCAGAAGTAAATTCATTAATGAAATTTCAGAGACTTGAACAGGGTGCAATAGAATTATATTTATGTGCCTAAGTTCACTAACATCCCATCCTTGGTACCTTCTTTGGTACCTTTGTTTTGGTACCTAAACTTAAGCTTCTACACATGTGCAGTAATATCTCATTCTGAGCAGGTAGATACTTAACTCCTGCCTCAGCTGTATTGTGATTTAGTTACAAAGTGGAGGGGTGTATAAACTTGCCTAGGTTCTTGGAGCAGGCTGCTTTATTAGAAATGCTCAGACCACACATAATCAACATTCAGAGGACTGAGTTCGGTATAAAAAGCAGCATTCACAGTCACTTTCACTCAGAAACAGAGCTGGCAGAGGAAGAATTGATGCCCATCTCCTAGCTTAGTGGTTGAAGCACTTACCAAAGAGGTGGGAAACCTCCAGACTGAGTGGTTCTCAATTTGTCTCCTACTTCCCAGGTGAGTTCCCTAACCACTAACTTACAGTTGGAGAAGCACCTTCCACTCCTCTTGTTGAAGCTTGGCTATGGTGAAACCTGGACTGCAAGACCCATAATGCCAGAAAGAAATGAAGCAAGAAGGGGGCCTAATTGTGTAGCCACAGCTAGGACACTCTGGTGGGAGAAGGAAATCCTAGATTTTGGTCACGCCTTCTGATATTTTGCATTAGACAGTCATTAGATTTTTTTAAAAAGTGAAACAAATTATACCCCCTAGCAATAATCCTAAAACAGAATGATCTAGCCCAGAAGAAATTAAAAGTAGCTGTCTTAGTGTGACACCAATAAAGACTCTCAAGCAGGCAAGCAAATTGTTTTGTACCCAGCACTGAAGTAAGACGCCAATGTTACATTCATCTCAGAGCATAGCACCTGCAAGGTGACCATCTTGTTGTACTACTGCACTGTCAGTATGGTGCTTTGATTCTATACATATGCTCTGGGTGCCATTATCCCAGGTCACTCCCATGAGGGTAGAGCTAAGCTAGGTTGAATAGTGTAACTACGCACTTCAAACTGAAAACACAAATATTTGAGTGTTCAATTAATACGTGACCTTCAGCTTACCTTCAACAAGATGATGTTTGTATTTGCTAAATACTTAGTAGACATTAATAAGACATAGGAAGTTTGTCTCCCTTCCTACGAGGATTCCTATTTTTGTGCTTCTGCTATGATGCACAGAGCCTTTGCTGGAGGAATGAATGAAGATGTGAAAGGTGGGTGATAAGGAGAGCAAAGTCATTCATTGTAGGGAGGGAGAAGCACATAATGGGACAGTTAAGTTTCCTTCCAGTAGATCTTCTCAGACCCTCAAGGAAAGTGTACTTAGTCCAGAAGTCAGTCCTCTTCGTTCTCTAGTGGCACGCTTCTCAGACAGTCAAAAAGCCTGAGGCTGAATCAGTTGAAACTAGGCAGCTTCCTCTAAGCTGTGTAGGTTGAACTGATAACCAACTGAACTGACATTTAGTTTTCAGTTGAGAAAAGTGGGGGGTGGGGGGTAAGGTCTGCACTGACCCAGGTCAGTAGGCAGACAACACATCTCCCAGGCCTGCTGGCCATTGCTAGCCCAGCCAAATGTCCCCAAACCCTGCTGTCCCACCACAGGGGGTTCAGAAGCCCCATCCTGATACTGGTCAACCTTAGGGGAGCCTCCCCCCGCCCCCCAGGAGGCTCCCCAGCCCAGTTAAGCCTGATACTACATCCAAGCAGGTTTATCTTAAACCAATTTTGGTAATTTTGAAACTAGTTTATGTGCACGGAACTTCTGTTCTGTTACATGTTTAAACCAGTTTCTTATTACTTAAACCAGTTTATGTGTAATTTCTGTCCCTAGCCCTGCAGAAGACAAATGGACAAAAATAGGATGCTACATCTTTATTGAGCCCAAGGGGGTTTACTGGAAGACCTTCTCCACAAAGGCCACAAGTGGAACCTCTACTCCCAAGCCATAAGAATCTTACAAGGGTCCTTCATCCTCCTACCACAATTCTCAATCATGAAAAAACTTAGGGAAACATGGATCTTTGTGTGGACAGAGGGAGAGCTGGGGAGTCAGTTTTCCCTTTGAGATATCTCTAAGGCTAGGGACAGAAAACACACATACATTGGCATAAGTGATCAGAAACTGATTCAAATCTGCAACAGAACACAAGATCAATGCACATAAACTGCTTTCAAAACAGCTAAAACAGGTTTAAGATAAACCTGGATGGATGTAGTATCAGATTTAACTGATTTAGGTTAAACTGGTTCATTGAACTTCTGTCTCAGATCTCCTTCAGATTCAAGTTAACTCATAGCCCTCCAGCATCCCACAATGCTTTGCACTGCCCTGCAAATCCTGCCTTGAAGTGTGGCTGGGCTAGCCTTGGTCCAAGCTGTCTGCTCCAGCTGAGTAGGAAGGAGTGCTTTGGTGCCCCCCAACTTCTGGCCTAAGCCACTGCAGGCATGTGGCTGCATTTCTGGACTCAACAGTGAATGTCTGTTCACTTGCTTATCAGTTCAATCTACACAATTTAGACTAATCTGCAAAGATTGAATTGATGCAGCTTTGGGATTTTTGACTATCTGTACTTAGCCTAAAAGCTTTAATGTCCTACTTGTACAACTCAAGCCAGGATCTAGCAAATACCATAAGAATTTTCTGACTGACAGTTTTTGGAAAGAATTTTCTGGATTATTCTGAGAGCTTTTTATGGAAACAGGTTAGAATAAATTGATTTCAATGAAACTATTTGCGCAACTAAAGAGTCCCCAAATGAGTAAGTTTTCACCATTGGCTTCTATTCCAGAAGAACTCATATTTTAGAATTTTTGTGACATATGATGGATTTCTCTCTGTTTTTTTCACAAAAGGTTTTTTTAAATATTAGATAAGACCAAAGTAAAGACTCAGCAGTTAGGGCTAGAAGAAGTTATCAACTTCAGCACCCTCTGTATGTATTAAGCGTTTGTCTGCTACGGTGTTCTGAGTATATTATCTAATCTTTCTTTAAGCATTTCCTCTGATGATGTCTCTGTGGCTTCACTTGGCAGGTGCTTCCATTGACTAAGAGCTCTCATTAGGAGGCTTTTCCTGGCATCTAATCTAAACTCGCTCCATTTTAGGTGAAGGCCATCAGTTCTTTTACTGTGTCCTTTGGCAGCCTTGTACAAGTCTTCCTCCTCTTCCATCTTGTTTCCTTTCAAACAGTATGTATATAGAGCATTTATATATCCTATCTTGTTTGTCTCCTTTTCACCTTGTTTCTCATGTTTCATGTCTTTCATCTTTCTCACTGTGGTTGCTTTTCTTTCCTTTCTCTTTTCTCTCTACTTTTATAATGAGGTGCCCAAAGCTGTGTGAAGTATTTTTGCATAAGGCATCACCAGTGACAAAAATACATGAATTACCACTTTTCTGCTCTTAAGGACAATACTCCCACATATAAGTTGTTTTTACATGTGCTCCAGGGATGTGTGTGTGAGGCAGGTGCTGCTTTAATGACAGTTGCTACAAGAGCTGCTCTAATTAAAGTGCCTGGAGCGTCTCACATATCGGCATCCCCATGCTTCAAAATGGCAGCAGGGGCACTTTATCTAAAGCTTGTCAAATGAGCTTTAGATAAAGTGCCTCTTCCACTATTTTGAAGCACAGGGATGCTGGCTGTGGCTCTGGATCACACTCCGGAGGCTGACTGGAGTGTGATAATTACCAAGCTCCAGAGTGCAGAGCAGCCTCCCTGCTCATATACCCCATATACTCTCCACATAACATTATTTTCTTCTGCTTGACTTCAGACAAACACAGCTAACTATCTCTCATTACTCTTTCTGATTAGTTTGTCAAGACTAAAATCTAAGATTGCAATGATACTAATTGTTTTCCCTGATTTCTGGATCTGGAAACTATCCACCATGCATTCAAGAATTCACAAGATTCTAATTTACACATTATACAATGATTTCCTCCCTTTTCACTTACATTTTTTACTCAGATGTCTGTGACAACATATGATATGAATTGTTCATTTTTTTCTTTTTCTGTATCACGTTAATTCAAAAAGATGTTTGTTGACTTTTCTTTTCAAAAGCTAATTGTTATGTCAGTAAAAAGTACAATGATTTAGAAATAAAGATCTACCATTCTATAACTGTACAAGCATATGCTCTCTCTTTCTCTCATTTATCAATAATACCAAGTCCCAACGTCTTTACTCATGCAGCATTCCACTGCTTTGACCCAACTGGCCCAGAGATGAACTCTCCAATGCAGTCAGCCAAATTACGTCAGCATCCTGTAGGAGTGTGCTTGTTGTGGCACTCACTCTAAATGAATAAGTCCAAATGAATCAAAGATGCATAAGCTCACTTAATTAGATGCTCACAATGTAGAGAGCAACTATCAAATAGGAGTGATTTAAATACATAATACAGGAAAGGGGGAAAGTGGGAAAGGAATGACAGGACAGTGCTGAGAGAGGCAGAGGGGCTGGAGAGAACAACAGAGAAATAAAACCATAGGGACATAAAAGCTAGCCCAGGTAATGGGATAATCATCCATAGTCCCTGTTTAGATCATCACAATCCAGCCTGTGGATGATTTCTTGTTTGGATTTTGGATTCCAGTCAATTTTTTAAATTCTGTTTTTCAAAAACAACTATTCTAAGGCCACAGATGGAACATCCATGGAGGCTAAAATATTTTGCCATAGGCTTTTGTCTATTTCTGGACATGATATCAGCTCAGTGGCCATTCATTCTGTCATATAGGGATCACCCTGTCTATCCAAAGCAGACAGCAGATGGTCACTATGAGTAGGTGATGCAGTATATGACATTGGTAGAGAAGCAGGTGACCGAATCTCAGATGTTATTATTTGGGGGCATCTTTACATGTGTTCTACAGTGCGGAGGACCTTCTGTAATTAAAGCACTCACAGTATCTCATCAATTCAGTGTCCCATGCTTCAAAATGGTAGCGGAGGGCACTTTAACTAAAACTTGTTTGCTGAGCTTCAGTTAAAGTGCCATCACTGCCATTTTGAAGTGTGGAGATGCTGAATAAATGTGACACTGAGGCTGCTGATGCATGTTAATTGGCATGCTTCTCAAGCAAATCCTAGAATGTCATTCTCCCCTTGTACTTGGCCTTGGTGAGGCTGCAGCTGGAGTACTGCATCCAGTTTTGGGCTCCACAATTCAAAAAGGATGTGGAGAAGCTTGAGAGAGTCCAGAGGAGAGCCACGTGCATGATCAGAGGTCGGGAAAACAGACCTTACGATGACAGGCTGAGAGCCATAAGGCTCTTTAGCCTGGAAAAGCGCAGGCTCAGGGGTGATCTGATGGCCACCTATAAGTTTATCGGGGTGACCACCAGGATCTGGGGGAACGTTTGTTCACCAGAGCGCCCCAAGGGATGACGAGGTTGAACGGTCACAAACTACTGCAAGACCGTTTCAGGCTGGACATAAGGAAGAATTTCTTTACTGTCCAAGCTCCCAAGGTCTGGAATAGCCTGCCATCGGAGGTGGTTCAAGCACCTACATTGAACACCTTCAAGAGTAAATTGGATGTTTATCTTGCTGGGATCCTATGACCCCGGCTGACTTCTTGCCCTTTGGGCGGGGGGCTGGACTCAATGATCTCCCAAGGTCCCTTCCAGCCCTAATGTCTATGAAATCTATGAAATCTAAAAGAACAACTTTTCCACTTCCATAAGTAATTCATTCTAAACAGAAAATAGCCCTAATGTCTATGAAATCTATGAAATCTTATGAATGTGTTTCAATGTATCCTAAATAGCATGTGTTGAAGCAGCCATCAGGCGTGTGCATAGGTACCCTGTGTTATTAGGTCTAGTGATGATGTGGTTTGTGTTGATGAAGGATGCTTGCCCACCCAACTACTCATGAAGGCCTTAGGAGATCTACTGGAAGGAAAATTAAATGTCCCCTGATGTGCTGCTTCCTCCACCTTGCTCTCCTTATCTGTCATCTTTCACAGCTGGCATATGGGTCTGTTGAAAGGCCTGATGCCTCATTAAGTGTAGGAGTTAGGTAACCTGTTGCTATCTGTAAACCAGGATAGGTTTGTCCCCCATGACTGCATTGAGATGATCATCATTTCCCCAAGGGGATTAGAGGTCAAGCTGGGAAGGTGGGTGAGAACAAAAGGGATTCTGTTTCTGTGTCATGGGGGTGTAGCAGGTTGGTACAGAATTCAAGTCTGATTCTATTGGTTTTGTGATGATATTGTAAATGTAGTAGTCCTTGCTCCAGGTCTTTAAAGTTTGCATCCTAATAGGTGGGACTGGAACAGTTGTGCTTGTTATGTAGAGACTGGCTGTGGGGATGGGTACTTAGGATGAAAGCTTGTGCACAAAGGTACTTATAGCAGGTGGTTGTTTTCTAGTACAATGTGATGGTGATGTGGTTACTGCAAACTTTTACCTATGGCATGTAGAAAATGAATTTGCTGGGTGTAGTATTCCAGAGTCAGTCTGATGGTGGGTTGGAAGCTGTTAAAGTGATTCCTTTCCTTGTGTCCATATGATGAAGCTATCTTCAGTGTTCCAAAGGTATATTAGGGGGATGAAGGCAGCTGCATAGGTCTGTCTTAAATATATGTACTTCAAGGTCTGTCTTAAATATATGTACATACTCGGGGGTCATACATGTGTCCATGGCAGTGCCATTTTTTGTAGGTATAGGGAGACCTCTGTCACAGGGTCACACAGGTGCCCTGTTTCTATGAAGGGATAAGGGCAGCTGCCAATCACAGGGGGCAGCTCAGGTGATGGTTGCTGGGGCAACCGTGCTGGTCAGGTGACCAAAAGGGGGCAGGGCCGGGCCTTTATAAACAGCCCAGGCCGAAGCCCAGCTAGCAGTTCCCTTCTGGGAGCCGTAGGAGCAGGAGCTCTGCAGGGGAGTCGAGCTGAGACAAGCAGAGTGATAGAATGAGCAGCTGCATCACGGCATGGGTGGAGAGAACCCTGACTAGGAGGCTTTACTTGAAAGCCAGGTGGGACCTGGACCTTATGTTATAGCCAGAAGGTTTATTGTTGTGTTGCAGCCGGTTGGCTCATGGCTTTTGTGTTCCCTGTTTGATATTGCTAACACCAGAGGATCGGGTGAGGCTGTAGAGGTGCGAGGAGGCCTCACAGGAGCTCCCCAGTTGCTTGGGGGTTCCCGGTGCCCTGTGTGGGCAAACGAGTGGTGCCTTGGATGGCACAGCTGTTCAGTGCCGAGGCGGCACAGCGGGTAGCCCTGTATGGGTGATAGTGAGAGACCCGAGCAGGGCAGAGGACCCCACCCGAGGGTCCTAGCACCAGAGTGAAGCCTGTAGGGACTCGTGTTGGGCTCCAGGTGTAGGAGCCACACGAGTGAAAGCCTAGGGTGGGTGCTGTAAAGGCGACTAGCCCAGTGAGGGTGAATCCGTGGCTATATAGGGCCTGGGGAAGGTGCCGAGAAGCCGTGGGAGCGGGCACGTGTTGAAGAGAGGCCCCAGGCGGGGCACGGGTAGCAAGAAGCAACCCCAAGAGGGGCATGTATGATTGACAGTCACCCCAGGAGGGGTGCGGCCTAGAAGGCGTTCCGGAGGGTTTCCGCAGTAATAGGAACCCCAAGGAACCCATAAGGGCCAGATAAGGCTCCAGCCGCCTGTGCCTAACTGGACACATATTATTGACAGGACCCAAAAGGGCCAGAGAGGCCAAGTAAGGCTTAGGTCGCCTGAGCCTAATTGGACACTTATTATTGACAGGGGCCAGGAAAGGCTTAGGCTGCCAACCCCAGTGGGTAAAAGCATCACCAGTAAGCCCGATAGGGCTAATGAGTAGAGGGGCGCCGGTTGCGTGACAAGCCCAGGAGGCGCCAGACAAAGGGCGTGGCCGCGTAGCAAGCTGGAGGGCGCCAGAGAGGGGCGTTTGGTTGCGTGACAAGCCCAGGGGTGCCAGGCAGGGTGCAGAGAAGAGACGGACCTGACAACGTCCAGAGGAGCAGCGAGGCTTGGGGCGTGCTAAAGGGGAGGTAGGAGGCACGCATAGCCCTTAAGGCTGGGGTGTATCAAGTCACCCCATATGGAACAGGGGATAGTTCAGCAAATACCGTGGATTAGGAGATAAAAGGCAGCCTCCCTAATTGAACCATTTACCAGCAAAGACATGGCCGGTGAGGATAGAGGGTGCTGGATTGCCTAATTGACACAGTAGGGGGGGCGCTAGAGGGATCACGGCCACCCCTAAGCCCCACTCCGTGACAACCTCCAAATCTGAAATTCTTGTGTGTGAGGACAAAGCAGGAGAGTGCAATGGAAACAAGCAGTGTCCTCATCAGAGATAATGTTCCTTATGGTTTGTAAATCCTTCTCTCTTGTAAATCCTTGCCTTCTGCCTGACTTCAGAATAACACAGACAACTACCTGTCTTTGTCTAAATGAGGCCAAATGTCATTTCACTCATAGGACATTTATACACATGCTCTGGGAATGGGGAGGGGAGGGTGCTTTAATTAGAGCAGCTTTGAAAGCTGCTCTACTTAAAGTGCCCAGAGTATCTCATGAATCAGCATCCCTGTGTTTCAAAATGGTGGTGGGGGTGCTTTATCTAAAGCTTGTCGAATGAGCCTTAAAGTGCCCCCACCATCACCATTTTGAAGTGCAGGGACACTGATACACAAGATTCTGGAAGCTGTTGGAGAATTGTAATTACCATGCTTCAGCAGACTTTATTAAATTCAGTCTGCTCTGATGTTCTGTAATTATAGCATGCTGGAGAAGCCTCCCTGCTCATTTATAGGAACTCATAATGTTTTGTTTCCTATATGAACTCCAGCCTCATTCAACGATCTGTGTACCAATTTTTTTTTGACATTCAGGTAGTTAGGCCCCATCTGGTCAAATGATTTTTAAGACTGAAAATGGCCCTACTTTTAACATAACTGTACATGGTTTTTAATGGAAGCTTGTGATTACTTACTAGTTGTTGAATTCATGAAAGATAGAAGGGCCTTAAAATAAGCTTAGATCACTGTTGGTCTTCGTTAAGCATCTTAATAGTTGAGATACCAGATTGTTTTATAAGCACTTGAAGAAAGTATATGGTAGTTTGATTTCTAACGTATTAGGAAAGTGAATGCTTTCCAAGAGTCTCTAGCTTAGATATTCTGAGTTTTCTTCCCATGAGTTTCACGAGGAATTTTCAACCTTTCCAAAAACATATTTATTTTTCTAATTCCTTTCTCAAATACCGTTTTAATCCATCTCTAATTTTCTTTAATAGCAGTATGTTTACAATATCTCCTGCTAATGCCTTTATATTAATCAGAAATAATTAGCTTTCTGCTGTACTTTATACTAATATGATACCATAATATTGCGCTTTTAATGTTTTTAGTAGGAAAAAACACAATTTTTATTTTGTATTAATATCTTATAGAGGTCTACAATATACAGTGACCAAGCCTACAGATAGTACAGGTGACCCTTGCCATTTGCAGGGGATATATTCTCAGATCCCCCGTGAATGGCAAAATACACAAATAAGGCACTGCGTTCGTGAACGCCATCTGCGTTCATGACCTCAGTGCCCACGGTGGCTGTGGGGAGAGGGGGCATGGCTGCTCTAGCGACAGTGGGAGTGTGGTGGTGGCAGCCCGGCAGTGGCAAGTGCAGAGCTCCCGAGGAGCACCTTTAAGTGTATTTAAGAAGTGGATTCAGCATTTGTGACTATTTGAAACCGCGAATACCAAATCCGCGAATAGTGAGGGTTTCCTGTAATTTGTTCTATCCAAAGTTTTTTTTTTTTTAATTAAATGCATTGAGAAAGATGTGGGCAAAAACTTACACAGTTCTTTTTCCAAGGGAAAAAATAATAACCTCAGACACTGGTTCTTAACTTATTTTGACTTCATTGTTCCCCTGTAGAGACTAAGTAGTATGGTAGAATTTTATAAGTAATGCTATATTAAATGCAAGGAACTATGTTAAGGCTATAAAATTAAACACCAAAAATCAGGCCTTAAGAAAAACTGAAGTTTTGTGTTATAAACTTACCTGATCCATAGAGCTCATGCCCTGCAGGTAAGGTACATGTTTAAAAATTCAAGCAGTATTTTAGCATACTGCTCAAACACGTACAACATGAATAAGCTACTGCCTACTGAAACCTTTACTTTCTGAAAACTTTACTTTCTCCTTTTTGTTTTTCTGAAAGGAGAAACTGAATGTTGCACATACGTAGTATCCTAAATTCAGGGTTTTAATATTGATTTTCTTTTGTCTTCTTTAAGATGGAGATCTAGCACTTCCAGTGCATGGATAATTAATGGGCCTAGTTCACTGACCACTTAGAAATAATGTGTTCCATGGATATAGCAATAATGAGAATGTATAAATATTTATTGAATCAAAAGAGATGGAAGCTCAGACTTAATCTACCCAAAATTCCTTTCTAAAAGAAGAGGAAGGTGTCTTTATTGTGACTTACATGTCAAATTGAAGTTGGACTATGGTAGACTTTTAGATTTTTTTTTTTTTTAATATATCCAGTATTTCTATTAGTTCTGTTAGGTTATTTTCTTCCTTTTTTTTTATTCTTTTTAACGGAATCATGCAGTGCATTTAGAGGTTTAATCTCTGGAGTTTTCTATTTAGCTTTTTTTTCCTTTGGCATTTCACAAGTAATATATGTTATTGATCTGCTTTGATTTCTTCAAGGTTTTTTTTTGTTTGAGAAATGCTTATTGTTGCTATTCGTGGAGAGTGTTATACTTGTCTTCAGGACTGACTGCTGTACTGAAGAAAACTACAACGTGTTGAATTGTTGGCATAACAGAGAGGACCAGTCCTCAGAACCTGTTCAGGCACAGCTACTGATAGGCTGATGATTAAAAGTTGTAGATCCCAAGACCAAGGTTGAAATCCTGCCCCCAAGGAAGCTAACTGGAATTTTGCCATTGACTTCAAAGGAATCAGGTTTGCAAGACTGCAAGAGCAGCTAGCATATTAAAACTGTTGTATAATAGTGTACAACTGATTTTTGTAGGTCTCCTCAGGTTTAAACTGAAGGGGCCAAGTTTAGCCTTTTTTTTTTTTTTTTTTTTTTTAAATTGTTGAAGTGTGGACAGTTTAAATCTAAGGAGGAAATGTTTCTAAAAGTTATGAGCTAGAGAAGATTGGAGGTTGAATATTATTTGTAACCTAATATTAAATATGCACTAAAACTATAGATATAGTACCTTTGTGGTCAATCAAATACAGATTTCATTAATAATAGACAAAATCTGTATTCCTACTTGTGATTTTTATAGTGGGAGGATTAAACTAGTTATTTGAATAGCAAAGGCACATTACGATTTTTAAAGAAGGTTGCAAGCTGGCAATTTGGTCCTGGCAAAAGGCATTTATTCTTAAATTGTCATCTTCAACTTCAGCACTGAACATGGGGAAAAATGGCAAGTTTTACTAGATTTCTCTTTCTGAGGCCCCCTCTACACGTTACATACATTACTCAATTAACTGGTTAATTGTGCAATTAATTTAGACCAGTTATATGTACATAGTAACTATCATGCCATTAAAAGGTCCAGCCAGGTTAAAGTGAGGGAATGAAAGTGAATCTCTCGTACAAGAGAAAATAGTGAATAATTCATTTAACTTTTTAGAGCTGGAAAATGTGCAATAACTTTATATTGGTTGCTACCCAGCTTTAATTTGCATGTGTAGCAGGGTCTCCCCCTGTGACTGGGAGCCAGGGATGGGGCTGATGGGGCTTCTAGCCTCAGGGGTATACCATGCTCAGCGAGGGCTAGATGTCCTGCAGCTGACAGGACTCTCAATCCCAGCAACACCCCACAGTTGCAGGACTCTTCGTCCCACCAGTACGCTACAGCTGCCAGGACTGAGAGCTGTCGGACTCTTGCTCAGCTATGGAACTCTCAACTGTAGGACTCTCCTGTCAGCTACAGGACACGCAGCTTGGTGTCTGCTGCTTCCTGGTGCAAGAAGAGCCCAGGATAGTGATCTTGGCTTCTGCCTCTACTAGCAATAAGGCAGGATAGTATCTGATGCTTGATTCCCACAATCACACCTCCTGCCATACATGTATGGTATGGCACAAGGCACAACTATGTGAATGGTGCAGCATCAGATCCTATCATGCCTTTACCTGAATGTCTAGAGGGGCCCTGAGAGCAATCACTGAACCAAAGAAAAGTTAGCATATTTTATAAACAGGTTAAAGTGGGGGAATGAAAGTGAATTTCTCATACAAGAGAAAATAGTGAATAATTTATCTGTATCGGAGTGAACACATTTACTTAATTGACAGTCAAGGAGAGGCAGAGTGATTCAACGGATTACTTACTGACCTTTGAGATCCTGCTCCAAGGCTATCCTTACCACAGTAAACAAAGTTCATTCTAACTGCAAATAGAGGCTAGCTAGAAGATGAGTAGCACGGTTGTCTCAGCTGAATGGCCCTACAGAAAACAGAGTAGCAGCATATCAAACAAACATTGCACAGGCTAATTAAATGCTAAGCTTTTTTGTGTTGAAAAACCAAAGAACTGTACCCCAGGAAAAGCAGTATTATTGTTCTTTCATTAATCCCAGCTGGTTTTCAGACCAAACTTCCAATTCCCAAACTTTAAACTAAAATATTTATAGGACTACAGGGAGAATTTCCCACATAAAATAGCCTTCTGTTTGCAGGCTTAAAAGACCTGTTATGCAGCTTATTAATAAACAAGGTTCGTTTCAATGTAATTGGTATTTTTCTATAATCATCTGCAGACAATACATAATGATAGGCCAGTAAATTAAGACAGTAAATTCAGATTACTTTTCAAATGCATAAATTAATCAGATTACCTTTCAGGATACTTTAAAGGTAGTAGTGTAAATTACTCTAAGAAATTAAAAAGAGTCTTTGTAATAAATATCTAAAACTGTTTATTTTAGCTATTTAGCGTATGGATACAGTAAAAATGTGAATTTGCTATGGCTTGAGAAATTGCTAGTTCCACCATTAGGTCTCTTTTAAGTAAAGAGAATAGTATATGTCAAACTTGAAAAAGCTTTTAGACTCTGATCATTCTATTACAGATTACTATGACAAACCTGAAATCTTGGGATTTAAAAGTAACTAATACTGAGAAAGCATGGAAATGAGGTGTATGTGTAAGGACTGTGGGATGGAAAGAGGATTTCAAGTAAGGCAACAGTGACTTTGGGTGGGGAGAGGGGTTGGGTGTTGGGCTTTGGATTTTGTGGAAGAAGAGTACTTAGCATAAAGAGACAAAGTCACACCATACAAAAACAGCTGTTATCTCACTGTATTAGTCATCTCAGACTTTTATCATCTGCATATTTTTTTAGAAATGAATTGATTTGAATTGGCTTGTTTTAAGTTTAAAATTGATTTCTGTTCAGGGATTTGTCACGTCTTACTAACAGTGAGAGAATGCATGGTGGTGTAATGGAATCCAAATGTTTTATCATATCATGTGTTTGGCACGACGAACTTACTCTTAAGTAGTAAAGCCACAAGTGAGTTATACAAGTCATCCCACATAAGTCCCATAAAGACTATTATACCACACCCCATGGGCATGTATTTTGCATTTGCCACATATTTTACAGAGAAACTAGTTAAATATGTTTATAGAGTTTCGCAATTTTTACTCATATTGTTTTTCATATTTCTACTCACTACAGGGACATGGCTTCATATATTTTAAGGACAAATGTTCATTATTTAGAGGAAGAGGAAAATTACAACTAACAAAGTACTAAAACCATTAAAATGACTAAATGTAGCTATTCTGAACAGAACACAATAACAGTGATTTTAAAGCCCCATTTTCATAATCACTTGGGAAGACAAGAAAAAATGCATAGTCTACGGGAGAGTGAGATGCCTAGCTTTCTGGTGATAACTTACATTTCTAACCTTAGAACTTACCAGATGAAGAACACATTTCTTATACCAAACTGAATACTACTTGTTCTGACTGTAAACCTGTGTAACTTGGGGTTGACAGAATAAAATGTTGTTACTTCTCATAGTGGTGGACTGCACAGCCAGTGCCTCTCCCTTCCCAGCATGTCTCCCTTTTTTTCTAGTTTTCACCCATTTCTTCTTTTTATCCCTTCTGTTATTTCTTTCTTCCTCTTATCTTTATATTTTCTCTCCACCTCCATCACATCCTGGTGTCAAATATTTAGATAAGTGTTTAAGGAAGAGATGGGTCCAGTCCTGAATAGAATAAGGCTATACAACATTGAAGTTTTGTGCTTTTGTAATAAATTGACTGCCTGTTGAAGCTGCTCAGAAGTTTGAAATGTTAGAAATACTCATGGCAGAAATGGATTAGTGGGCAGAGTGTAAGAGGAGCCAGTGATGCACAAAAAACTCAGATGTCACAGTTCAGCACATAAATACTATCTCCCATATGGGCATGCATCCTCTCAGCATGCCCCTTCTCTTTGTGCTGGGTATAAAAATAGATATGTTTGCAAAGCATCCCAAGATATGAGAGCTTCTTCATAGATCTAAAAGACAGAGCTCTGTCCTAGAAAAGATTTAAATATATAAAATACAAACACAAGAACTGGCAAAAAGTTACAATGAGCTTTATTCTAATATTGTCTAGCTAAGGTTGATACCAATATCTTAGCCTTAGGGTTTTAACCTTTCATTAAAGGTTCAGATTATGTTAATTTTGTTTGTTTGCTTGTTTGTTTTTCTTAATCATTAATGTTGGAGTTATTTTAGTACTGCTGTATGTTGTGTGTATATGCTTAAACAAGTTCCATCTGTGTACTTTTTTTCTCCCATCAGTAATAAATTATGAATAGGTTGCTGTGACACTGTCGCTCCATTACTGCCAATTGGCACTATTGTAAGTCTAATAAATTCAAGTTTAAATGAACAGATGTTTTGCTATGATTTAAATTCATCTGTCTTATGCTTTATAGGGCTTTGCTCACAAACTCACTATGCTGAAACTGGTGTTTGTGGAGTTAACTAAGTTAAGCCTATTCCCAGTTAGACTCTTTCACCAGGAATGCAATTCGTGTTTACCTATATAAGGAAACCTGTTAGACTTAAATGAGCTTGGCTGGTTTTTAGTCTGACTGAGAGAGACAAGTAAGCACACACCCTGGAGAGTGGGAGTGATCAGAGGGCTGGACAGCACAGCTTCCTGAATCACCGACTACAGTTCAGTTGATCCTGAGAAAAACAGCACAAGCCAGGCAACAAAGCACCCAACTTGGAGGAACTATCAACTTTTGTTAAATCCAGAACTTCAGGAAGAGAAGATTAACTGACAGTAAAAAATGGAGGAGCAGGTAGGTCTCAGCTTGCAGCCTGTAACTGGTATTGTTGCTAGAAGGAGAAAAGCAGAGTGCTACTGCTAACTCCAGTCCTTATAACTGTTGTTCATTCTTAAAACAGCTTGCATAAGACAACTTGTGCCTTTTGTGTACAGCAACATCTGCATGGACAATTATCTTAATGTATCTTACATTTCATGTGCTTATCATTTGAATACACCTTTCTTTACCAAGCTGATTATCAAACTTTCTTATCTCTGATGGAATACAGATGGGAACTAAAACTGAAAACAAGGCTAGGATACTTTGATTAATTGTCTGACACTCTGCAAACCACAGAATAGATCATATCCAGCATGCATACATAGCAAGTCTTTATTTTTAGGCTTAAAGGCTGCCTTCCTTTTTTCTTTAAAAAAGTGAAATGTCTTTTCATTACAGATGTTCTAGTTTATTTCATTTTGTTTTCTATGAATGCAGCTAAATCAGCATAGTTGAAATGTTTCTGCTGACTGTATTTGGAAGATAGAGGTTCTTAAAATAAACTACGGGTTTTGTTCTGACAAATGTAAGCGAAAGTTGTCCTACAATAAAAATTGTTAGGGTTTAAAACAAGGGAACATTTACAAATCTTGTTGATGTTTTTTACAATAAATTCAGAACAGAATCCAGGGAGAGGGGAAGAGAGAATTCTTTGAAGAAGACCTCAGTCACAATGCAATGAAAAAAAATCAGAATTTGAAAGAATCTACTTTGATAGATTTTTATTTGACAGAATAGTACTATACAGCAAGTCAGGACAATTACTGAAAAGAGACAGCTAGCTGCAGAACTTAATTCAAGTTCTATTGCACTGATGGTACAAGAGGTATGAATGAATGCTACTTTAATTCACCCTTCCAAGTGGTATCTCCCAGAACAGAAAGCCATGTGCAGAAAACTTAGAAACGGGTACAGCATTTGTTTTTAAAATGATTTCATTTCTTCAAAATTAGTAGTTGACTATCATCACATTGTTTTTCACCAAGTTTTGATTGTTAGACTCTGTGCAGTGTGTGCATGTGGGCTATGTGTGGCCAGGTACAGACATTCCACCTTTACTAGTGTAAGTGATCAGAAACTGGTCTATACCCATAACAGAACATAAATTCAGCCCACAAAACTGGTATATACCCATAACGGATCAGAAGCGCGGCATCCAAAATCGGTCTATACCCATAACAGAACAGAAGTTTGGCATCCATAGACTGGTTTAAAAATGGCAGAACCTGATCTAGAATTTGTCCTTCCCTGCCACCAAAGGGTGAATGTGTGTTCTGTTCACTACTGATCTAAACTATGCCACTTACAGAAAACAGCATAACTTAGACTGAATCAGCCTTAGGCTTTTTGAATGTCTACCTTGCCTGTGTGTTTGAATAATGTAGCATAGCCATCCCTCCTGAAGTCCAAGATAAGAAAATAAACTACAGTTAGAGTTCTGAAAATGTAGAAGATTTCTAAAAAGTTAATTGAAAAGAAATAAAAGAGAGCTTCCTTTTAAAACGTTGCTAGATTTTATGAATGTATATAGGGGTAAGTAGGTGAATCGGAACCTTCTGTAACATGATCTTGGCTAAAAAAACAATTCAAGATAAGGTACTGGCAAGATTAAAATTCACCTATGTTCACTTACTGTCTTATTCATAAATGAAATTCATAGAATATTTCCAAAATTCTAACCTTGAAAATGTAAAAATACTTAATGTATCACTAAACATTTAGCATAAATGGGGGTTACCTACATGAAATAGCTGCACTATATTGTTAGTACAGACAGTATCACTGGCGCTGCCAAGGAAGTAGATGGCAAGTTCTTACACAGTGGTCAACTGCAAAACATACTAAGTTCATCTTTCTAAAATATCATTGGCCTTGATGGAACTTATAAGCAGTAAAAAAAAAAATTGGGAGCGGTAGACCAGAAGCAAAGACTCTAGAATTTTGCTCTCCTCCACAAATCATTTTGGCTGGCTTCAGTTTATAGTTTCCTGAGCAAGTCTGTATTATTATACCAGTGGTAGGGGAACAGATGAGAGATTTTAGCAGTGGAATTTAGAAATAAAACACTAGCTTTAAAAGCAGGAAAAGATGCCCAGAATTCTTATTCTGGCCAGGGACAAATATTGTCCACAACAGTTTAATTCAGAATTATTGTTTTCTTGGTTTCTCACTGCCTTTTTTTCTTCCCCCCAAACCCCCATAAGACAGGGAAGCATTATCTCAGATTTTACACATGAGAAGTGAAGCAAAGTAGATTGAATGGTTTACCTGCACTTGCAAAAATATCTATAGATGGCATGGAAAATGAGCCCTAGTTTCTCCTGCCTTTCAGTTGAATGTGCTTTTGATAAAGTCACCCTTACTTAACTACCTCTGTCCCTATAAAATGGGTGCATTTTGTAGTACATGGGTAGATAAAGATGTTGCCAGTGAACATGTTGAACGTAGGTAGCAGGGCACAGGTATTCAGTATCAGGGCTCAGAAGGCCTTCTGTTCATATGCATATACTTGTAGCTCCATCTTTAAGTGTCTAAACATGAAACAGGGCTGAAATGAAACAGAACAATTCTGATTTGACAGTCTGATTTTTAACACATGACTGAATTGAAATTTTTGTTTGCATTCCAGAGCTGAGAAGTCTTAAATTATTTATAGCTATTACTCTATAGCAACAACTTTGATTATTTGGTCCAAAATTCTTGTATACATCTCTAAATGTAGCATTGCTGATGCATTGAATTCATGAGAACTCTTGCCCATTTGTGTTTTTTGTAAATAATGTATTCACTTTTTGAGTGGAGGCCTCTGGCTGTATTTCAGAAAAAAATGAACACAGTAGCTAATATTTCTGTCTCTAATACACAATTTTTAATGCTTCAGGATATATTAACATTTTCCCATAATCAATGAACTAGGGAGTTAGGTCGCTGGAAAAACAGATTTTCTTGATTGAACAGTTTTCAGAGTCATGACCTTGTTTACTTATTTTCATTGTTAAATTTTTTTCAGACGCATAGGTCTGAGTGCTCCTATCTGTTGACAAAGGAGGATGGGCACATGGCATTTTCTTTTCATATTGCTTATCACTTTTTCAATAAGAAAATACTGGGCTTTCAAAAGTGTAACTAGAGAACTTGCCATAACAGATGAGCAGGCTTTACTAATTGCATTCTGTCTGTAGAGTTTTGTTGAAGGTTTTACCATTCCATTACGCTATCATCTTCTGGTGTAAGCATTTTATATGGCACGTGTGATTTTAGTGCCCTTAAGTGACCTGAGTAAATTCCTTTTTCCCCTGAAGCATATGTCTAATGAAAAGAACCATCAGCATTTGCAGGGTTGCAGGCAACATCTCTAGGAATAGCTTGAAGAGAGACAGGTGTCAAGAAGGGTGGGGTCCAAATTAGTGGAATTTCATTTATAAACACCTCTGCAGATTGTACTGTATTGCATGAGGCTGAAATGTTGCTAGGATTAATGACAAGAAAAAAGTATAGACAGGGTGTATTAGCTCAGCAAAAGAAAAGATATCATCTGTCCGAAGTTGACATTTATGGAATAAGAGTTTGTGAAAGAACACGTTTTGTTAAATTTTTTTTTTGTTGCTTTAGCTACCCTGGTTGCAAATGCCATGGTGCAGATGTGGTTAGAGATTAGGAAGTTAAAAATACAGTTCAAAGTCTAAACTACTTTTTCCCAGTACAACTGTTTTTTCTCATTCCATAAAGCCTCACTTGGCTAGTGTCATGGATGTGGTTATGATGGACAGGCTGAAGCCACAGCGTAAGAATGAAACATTGTGTTCCCTATTGGTAACCCTACCCTAGCATTGCATTACCAGCTCCTGTGAACATATATATGTTTTAGAGTCCTGAAAATGAAGACTGCAGAGAACTGGACAGTTTCAAGTTAGGGAAAAACTCTTCTTTTCCTTGATCAAGAGAAATAGAATTATCCAAGGATGAATCTTTGATGAGCTGTGCTCAGATGATACAAGAAATAAATGTCAAGCTAAGCAGAACTTTTCCTGTTGATAAAATCTGATGATTATTTTAGATTTATTCATCCCAACATTAAATTTGCTTGATCAAGGTATAAAAATGTAAATAGTTATATTTAAAAGATTTATAAAGCAAGAGGATTACAAACATAAACATGAAACCCTTAGGAGATAAAGATGTGAAACAACAATGCTATCATACATTCTGTTCTTTTTGTCTGGCTTAGAAAGTTCAGAAAACTACTGGGCTATAGATGTAGCCAGGGAGGCCTCTGTGCATCCTGTGTTCTCTGCCAAATATTCTGCTTTATGTACACTTGTCATGCTGATGTATTTGTTTCTGTATTTATCCCAAGCTATATTCCAGTAGTTCTCAACCTTTTTAGATTCAAGACACCTCTCAATAGACTCAAGGCAGTCCTTGTAAAATGTCAGCTTAGTTCTCCCTCAATTTTTGACTACTTAAAAATAATAGTGCAATTCTCCTATTGTCAAAAGAGACCATAACAGGTCAGAACATTTTAGCACTATAGATTCCTATTTGAAATCTCTGGGTTTAGCTTATGAATTATGTTTGCACACCAGGAGGGCTAACATTACGTGGAATCCAAAGGCACCCTTGGAAGGATCTCAAGACACCACAGGGTGCCAAGGCAACCCACTCGGCTAATTGTCAGTCTGAGCCTAGGGTTGGCACCGGAGCTAGTGAGGCTCTGGTGAGGACCCAGGGCTAGAACTAACAACCAGCCAATTGCCAGTCTTAGCTCCAGGACTGTGCTGGAGCTGATTTGAGACTCTGGTACAGTCCTGGAGCTGGGACTATCAGTCAACTAATTGTGGATCCCAGCTATCAGGGTTGACAAAGGTGTCAGGCCTATTCTGTGGAGCCAAGACCAAAGACTGGTGGGGTTGAACCATGGGCTGGGAGTGACCAAGGGCAATCCAAGTTCCAAACTGAGGAGTGGGGGCTGAAGCCCACAGTCCAAAACTGAACCAGAGGACTAACCTGTGATCAGAGGTCAGGAAGCAAACTGCAGGCAAAGCAAAGTCCACACACTGAGTTGGAGGGTTAACCAAGAATCAGGGATTCAGGAGGAGCTACTAGGACAGGAGCTGTGCAAGGACTGGACCGGAGACCAGTAAGTTGTGAAGCAGGGCTCAGATACTGGTTGAATTCCTTATAAGCAGCCCCAGAATCAGAGGGAAGGGGCTTGGACTCAGCTAACCCTGCTTAGTGTATAAGTACAGCTGACCAAATTACATAGGCTGCAGATCAGTAGCCTTATACTAGCCCAGGGACTGCACTAAGACTGCACTGGGGTGTCAGAAACCCCCATGCCCTGCTGTACATGGTTATTTTTTTAAGGTCCAGCATTCCTAGGCCCCAAGATTGGGGAAAGGTTCCCATGTCTTGTACTGGAGTTGCTTCCAAAGCCCTGTGCCCAGGGGTGTTAGAAAATCTTATGTGGCTATACATGTGGTTTTTAAACATCTGATACATGGGGACCTCAAGATCAGGGAAATTTTCCCTGATGCCCAGGTCCCCAGAGCTGGGATGTGTCAATTACCTTTCTTCACAACCCCAAGAGGTGCAGGGTGAAGCAGTCAATCTGATGACCCAGATAACTAGTTTTCTTGGACTCAGCATCATGAAAACAGTGTGGTGCAGCCACATGGCTGTCAGCTTGCCAACACAGGAGAGTTGTCAACCAGGCCCTGCCATTCAGTTGGCATCAGCCTACATGGCAGGGGCCCTGCCACCTGTTTCATTTAAAGCACAATGGAGACCAGCCACAAGAGTATTACACATTTTAAAAAATATTTTTGTGGCTGGTTTCCCATTTTATCGCACCATTAATTGAACATGTGGCCAGGTTACTATGTAAGGCATAATTAACAGGTTAATTGACTCTTAAGAGAAACATATGCCAGGGCCTATAGGTCTAATTTAGAGTTTTGGAAAGCACACAACTTTGAGACCACGTACAAGGTTTAGAGTGCCTTCTGTTCCTACTGAATGTGTGGAGTACTCTCCAGGATTAGAAGCTGATTTTGCCTGCCTGCTGTTAAACAAAATCTTTTGTTTTTGATTTGTTCCAAAGTTGGATAATAAGTGTATTTTTTATGCTAAAATTGTAAGCAACAGAGAAAACCAGCCTGTCTTGTTAACACAGAAGTTTCTTGGTAATAATTTATGGATGTGATTATTATAAATTCTTACCTTTTGGTAATTTTTGTGATCAACTCCTACTTTAGGTCATGATTCAACAAAACACTCAAACATACGCTTGGGGGTCAAGGACAACAAAAGAAAAGAAGTGCCAAGAAACTTCTGTGTCAACAGTGGTGAAGTCAATGAGACTTAAGTATATGTTGAACATTAAGCATGTCCTTAAGTTCTTGGCTGAATTCCTCAATCAGCAAAATCAGTGTTCTTTTTTTTTTTTCTTTCAGGCTTTTATAGTCTTTGGAAGCAGCTGGAAAACCAGGCTATTTGCTTATGCCTAAGCCAATTTTAACCCACAGTTTATTTTTAACCAGAAAAAACCCTTAGCACTTTAATTTTTCCCAACTTACATGCAAGATGTTTCTTTGGTTTAGATTTTTCTATTTCCTGATTTCATACATGATGGTAGCCCTCAGTATCTCAGACTTCAAAGGAAAATTAACAGTAGGCAGTGTTTGTTATTAGATGTGATCTATGTTCTTTAACATGCAGGATTGCTTAATTTTATCATTGGTTAAGTGTAAGAGAAGATGCATTCAAGAATATGAATGAAACCAGGCATCTGTGTCCATTGTAGTGAAAAGTTCCTGTCATGCTAACAGGACAAGAACAGTCTTACTTAGTCATATCATAGGGGGAATAATTTTTTTATGTCTCTAGAACTGTGACCTTCTATTCATATGCGTGCCCCTCACTGATGCTAGGTTTCCTAGTTCTGGTTGGGGGCAGTCTCTTCTAGGAGAAATTTTTTGGCATGTGTTTAAATTTTTGTAGTTATGAAATAGAACTAATACATGAAGAGCACAGTTGCTGTAACACAAATAATTGTTTATGCCATTCCTTTAGTTGCTCTTACATGAAATTTGAACCCTATTTTAGCTGAGGAGTTAAAGTATTAGTAGTTGATTATAAATTCTTACCTTAAGAATGGAAATATGTTGCAAAGAGGTTTGGGACATCCTGTTGGTTGCTAATTTAAAGTTATGCAGCTGCAGTTAAAACTCTAGTGGGCAATTCTGAATGCATTGTATTTTTGCCTTTGATACAGAGCCATACCATCTCCATTAACTGCAGTGGTTAGACTGCAAACATCTGTTTGCTTTTATTGCACATGTGTTACTTAAGATGTTCTATTTCTACATGACGTAAATCACTGGAATCAACTGACATGTATGATTAGTTTATTAAATAAACCTTAAAATCTGCCAGTAAAATGACTCTTCTGCATAAGGAAATATATAGACATATACAGAAGGAAAAAGCTGACAGCGTGTATCTATACAATCAACAACATTAGGCGTTTCTGTTTCTAAAGCAATTTGGAAAGTAATGCTTTTAAAAACTAAACAAAACAAAATCCTCTAAAACTGGCAGACAGCTACACCATCATGATAGGACTGGGGGATTGAGAAATGCACCTGACCCAACCTTCTCTTAAAAAATAAAAATGACAAAATCTATAGATTCCTTGTGCTGGAATCTTTTTGCGTTCACTACCTGAAACAATAGTACTACTGTATACAACATAGGACACATCTCCACAACACAATGAAGTGCCACGTTGAATGAGCTAGCTTAGGTTCTGGAAGCAGAGCAGCTATGGTAGTGTAGTGCCCTGCCCAGGTTTATTAATACTGCCAGGAAACAGAATTGTTTTGGTTTAGGTTAATCAGAATGTAACCTCAGGCAATGTTTTATAGTTAAGATGTTTGTACTATGATTTTGGAAGCTGAGAACAAACAATCCCAAACATTTTAAGATTTATCCCTATCTACTTATGTGTATATAACTCATGCATAGCTGAACTAGAATTCCTTCTCTAGGCCACTTAGGCTTGAAAGAATGAAAGAAAAAAAGCATGATTTGAGAAGCACAACTTGAAAGAGGAGAGTTTGTTAGATTCTCCAGCTGCATAGCTTTTTATTTGCCTACAAAGTATGCTAAAGCAGGGCTTTCCAAATGGCATAGGGATTAAGCTGTGCCCCCTGGGCTCATGCTCAGTTGCTGCTCCCTCTATTGCTCCAGCTGCAACAGCAGCTGAGGGCTCTGGATACCTCCCCTCTCCTCCATCTGCTTCTTCCTGCCCCTACCCTGGAGAAGAAAGGGGAGTTTGGGGACACGTGGTGCTGTGTCGGGGGGCGGGGAGCATGTGGGCACACAGTGCTACAGTTGGGGGGATCACTCAGGTATACAGAGAAATGGTGGGAGCATCCACATGGCATGGGGTCCATGGGCCAGTGACTCACCGTGGTGTGGCCTGTGTGGTATGCAGCCCTTGCTGGTGTGGCCTGTGGGGCATGTGGCTCCCAGCTGCTTGCAAGTTGGATGGCCCTGCTCTAAAGCATTTTGAGTTCTGAGGCATGAGGAACTGTCAAATTCAGATTCCATGGATAGTTCATGCGTTAAAGGAAATGAAAGCACTACTGTGACTGAGTGCTTGAGCTGTTTGCTGCCTGCATAGACTGTAGGGAATTAAAAGAGCTGAATGATGGTCTGGAGTGAAGAAGCAAAGGCTTTCAGGATAACACAAGTTGGGCTGGGTTGCAAGAACTTTGAAGAAGAGGGATAAAATTCAAAGCAATCTGGAGAAATTATAGACGTTATTTGAAATGAGTGAGATGAAATTTAAAAAGACTAAGTACAAAATACTTAGGAAGGGAACAATCAAAAGCACAAACATGAAGTGAGCAATAAGGACAAGGCAGCAGTACCACAGAAAAGGATCTGGGGATCTACAAACTGAATATGAATCAACAATGTGATGCTATTGCAAGATAGACAAAATTTTGCGGTATAACCAAAGCATTGTGTGCAACAATGGGAGATATTTATTGCACTCTTCTCAACAACAGTAAGGCAACAGCATGGTTTTTCTGTGTCCGGGTGTGGACATCACAGTTTAAGAAAGATGTAGGTAAACTGGAGAGTCTAGAGGAGAACAACAAAGTCTAGGTACAGGTGTTCAAAAATTCTGGGGTGGATTCAGACTAACTTATACGGGTTTTTCTAAGTGGACTGGGTTAGTCTGGGCATGCACAGAATGCTCATTTGCCCTTTGATGGAGTGGGGGAATGCAGGCTGCACTGGCTGAGCTCAGGTGGTTGGGGGTGTTTTCTCATGCTTCCCAGCATATCCTGCTGGATCCCTGGGCTGCCAGAGACTCCTGAGTGCAGCCAAATGGGCAGGCCACCCCTGATTGGCTGCCAGACATGGGGAAGCAGTCCCCTGCCTCCACTACTGCTCTGCCAGGCACAGGAATCTGTCATCTGCAGCCAGGCGGGGGTGCATCTCTACATCAGTATCCCTGCAGGACAGAGCAGCAGGAGGAGGGGTACTCTCCATACCTGGCACAGAGTTCATGCAAGGACACAGCTGCCAGCATTCGCACCTCTATCACCAGGCTGTGCCTGACAGCTGACTGGAGGTAGGAGGCAGGGTTGGGGACAGAAAATTTTCTGGCTTGGCACTGTGAAATCCTGGGGGCAGGGCTGACTGGGAACTTGGCCAGAGCAGATGAGCACAGGCTGAGTTCCAGCACACTGCCCTGCAAGGGGAGGTTAGCATAGGCCTGCAAAGCAGCCTGGGATGCTGGAGGACAGGGAACTAAGTTGATTTGATAGCAGATATGATACAGAAGTTTGATGCTCTGGACTAACCTAAATCTAGTACGTTTGAGCATCATTGATCTAGAACTATTTTAGTCTGGGTTCTGCCATTTTTAGTCCAGACCACGTGCCCTGAACTTCTGTGTGGTTACAGGTTTGGTTCGATTTCCAAGCACTTAGTCCAGATTATGTGAAACTTCTGTACCTACCCAAAAATGATAGAAGGCTTAGAAACCATGAAGAAAGGTGAAAGAATTCATGTTTATTTAGTTTAGAAAAGCAAAGACCAAAGAGAGGCACTCTTTCAGTATGTAAATTATACAGAGGGCAATAATGGATTATTTAATAGATTTCATAGACATTAGGGCTGGAAGGGACCTCGGGAGATCGAATCCAGCCCCCTGCCCAAAGGGCAGAAAGTCAGCTGGGGTCATAGGATCCCAGCAAGATAAGCACCAATTTACTCTTGAAGGTGTTCAATGTAGGTGCTTGAACCACCTCCGCTGGCAGACTGTTCCAGACCTTGGGGGCTCGGACAGTAAAGAAATTCTTCCTTATGTCCAGCCTGAAATGGTCTTGCAGGAGTTTGTGACCGTTCGACCTCGTCATCCCTTGGGGTGCTCTGGTGAACAAACGTTCCCCCAGATCCTGGTGGTCACCCCTGATAAACTTATAGGTGGCCATCAGATGGCCTACACTTTTCCAGGCTAAAGAGTCCCATGTCTCTCAGCCTCTCATCATAAGATCTGTTTTCCTGACCTCTGTTCATGCACATGGCTCTCCTCTGGACTCTCTCAAGCTTCTCCACATCCTTTTTGAATTGTGGAGCCCAAATCTGGATGCAGTACTCCAGCTGTGGCCTCACCAAGGCCTAGTACAAGGGGAGAATGACGTCCCGGGATTTGCTCGAGAAGCACCTATGGATGCAAGGCAGTGTTTTGGTCACTTTACTAGCCGCAGCATCGCATTGGAAGCTCATGTTCATCTTGTGGTCAGTGATGACCCCCAAGTCTCTTTCTTCTGTAGTGTTATCCAATGTAGCAATGCCAAGCCTATGAGGATGCTGCAGATTTTTCCTCCCAAGGTGGAGAACCTTGCATTTTTCGGTGTTAAACACCATGAGGTTCTCGTCTTCCCATTTGCTGAGCTTGTCCAGGTCAGCCTGGATCACCCGCCTATCTTCTGGCATGGATGCTTTGCCCCAAAGTTTGGTGTCATCGGCGAACTTGGCCAATCCACTCCTGACTCCAAATGTCCACATCATTAATAAAGATGTTGAACAGTATGGGTCCAAGGACAGAGCCTTGAGGGACCCCACTGGTTACAGGGCACCACGATGAGTGACTGCCATCAATTACAACCCTCTGGGTCTGACCACAGAGCCAATTTCACAGCCAGTGGATCATGGTGGAGCCAAGGCCACAACTGGGCAGTTTGGCCAAGAGGTGATCATGGGATACCAGATCAAAAGCTTTTTTGAAGTCAAGATATATGACATCAATCTCTTCTCCCTGGTCCAGGTGATGGGTCACCTGGTCATAAAAGGAAATGAGATTGGTCAAACAAGACCTACCTGCAACAAACCCGTGCTGGCTGTCCCTTAGAATGTTAGCCTGGGCCAGTCCCTCAAGGATGGCCTCCTTAATAAACTTTTCTAAGATCTTCCCCAGGATAGAAGTCAGGCTAATGGGCCTGTAGTTAGCCAGATCCACTCTCCTCCCTTTCTTGAAGATCGGCACCACATTGGCCTTCTTCCAGTCTTCGGGCACTACACCAGAGCGCCAGGAGTTTTCAAAGATCCATGCCAGGGGCTGGGCTATGATGCTCGCCAGGTCCTTGAGTACCCTGGGGTGCAGATTTTCAGGGCCGGCTGACTTGAAGGTATCTAGCTTCTCAAGATGTTCCTTCACGAGGTCAGCATTTATGGAGGGGAGGGGATCCCCATCACCCAGATCTCCCTGTCCCATAGCAGGCATGGGCGTCCCATGGGACTGATGAAAGACTGACGCAAAGTACCTATTTAATAGGTTGGCTTTTTCCTGGGCGTCAGTTGTCAGTTGCCCCATCTGGTTTAGCAGGGGTCCAACGTTGCCCTTGCTTTTCCTCCGGCTCCCCACATATCTGAAAAAGGACTTTGTGTTGTCCTTGATGCTTGAAGCTAGTTGGAGTTCAGTTGCAGCCTTGGCTTTCCTGGTTTGCTCCCTGCAGGACCAGCCCAGTGCAGAATAATCCTCCTTGGAGGTGAATCCCGTCCTCCATCCTTTGTAGGCTTTCCATTTTAGCCGCAGGAGGTCCGCTAGGTCCCTGGAGAGCCAGGAGGGCTGCTGTGCCTTCTTGCTGCCTTTCCTCCGTGTTGGAATAGATTTAGCTTGTGCATTGAGGATCGCTTCCTTGAAAAGCAGCCACTCTTCTTGAACTCCCATCTCCCTGGGGTCATGGCCCCTGAGGGCCTGACCGACAAGCCTCTTGAGCTTGTCAAAGTCGGCTTTTCTGAAGTCAAGGACTTCTGTGTTGCTGACTTACTTGCCAGCTTTATGCTGGATGGTGAAGGTGATCAGCTCGTGGTTGCTGTCACCCAGCTTCCCATCGATCACTAGGTCGTCGATTAGGTCGTCCCCCGGAGCCAGTACCAGGTCGAGCAGCGCTTTGCCTCTCGTTGGCCCATAGACTTCTTGAGTCAGGTAGAGGTCATCCACACATGAGAGAAAGTTTTGCGACCGCTCGGATTTAGCTGAGTGATCTTCCCACGAGATGTCCAGGTAATTGAAGTCACCCATGACAACCAAGGTCCTGGAGCAAGCGGCCTCAGTCAGTTCCCGGACAAACTCCTGGTCAAGCTCAGGACTTTGAGTGGGAGGTCTGTAGTAGACTCCCACCGTTGTGTCCCCTGTGCCGTATTCCCCACGAATTTTTACCCAGAGGGTCTCTAGTTGTCCATGCTAGTCACCAACATCAGCTTGCAGGGACATATAGCTTTCCTTCACATAGAGAGCTACACCCCCGCCCCTTTTGTCTACACGATCCCTCCTGTACAGGGTATAGCCCTCTATACCCGTGGTCCAGTCATGGGTGGAGTCCCACCAGGTCTCCGTTATCCCAATGACATCATAATTCTTTGCACTGAACAGGAGGACGAGCTCCTCCTGCTTGTTGCCCAGGCTCCTGGCATTAGTGTACAGGCAGGCAAGTGTGCCCTTGGGGGCTCTTACCTTGCCCACAGATTGTGCCAGGGCTGGGGCAGGGGTGGGCTCCCTTAAGTGCCTTGGTCTGCTGGCTTTGCAAGGGTTGCTCCGCGGGCCAGCAGTGGCAGTATTCCCCCCATCCCCCAGCGGGCTTAGTTTAAAGCCCGGTGGAGCAGGTCAGCCAGTCTGGCTGAGAAGAGCCTCCTCCCCAGGGGAGAGAGGTGGAGGCCATCTCTTCCCAGCAGGTTGCTGCCTCTCTCACCAAAGAGTGGGCTGTGGTCATGGAAGCCAAAGCCTTCCCGATGACACCAGCTCCACAGTATTCTCTGGAACTGTTGACAGTAGGCTAAGAAGTAAATAGCTTGATGTGTAAAAATGGAGATTTAGGTTAGAAATTAGGAGGAAAAACTTTTTACCTACAAGGATAATTAAGCACTATAACAGGCTACCTAAGGAGGCTGTGGGATCCCTGTCAGTGAAAGCTTTAAGGACAAATTAGACAAACATGTCAGAAATGGCCTAGGTATAGGGCCCCTGCTTCAGAACAGAGGGCTGGTTTAGATGACCTTTTCATGTCCTGACAACGTGTTCTGTTACTTTTTCCTCCCAGTGCATACTGGGATTGCTGGTACAATGTATGAGACAGCCAGCAGACTGTGGCACCTGCATACACCTTCTTACTTGCTCCAAGGTAGATTCTTTTGGCTTGGAACTCTAGAATTTAATTGATGATTTTTGCTTTCAACTTACCCAGCTATTATAATGACAGTCAACTTGCAGAGCTTCTTATATAGACTGGCTATGATAGTCAGACGTTTCATAAGAAATAATATTGCATAAACATTACATATTGGCAAAAATATTTAGACTTCTATTATGAGCAAAATGGGCTTATATATTAAGAATATATCATTTTTTTGGTTAAAATTGAGGTTGTAGATTGTGATATAGATAACAAAGGCAAAAACCCAACAATGCTGTATCTGTAAGTAGGTGTTGAGCAAGGAAATAACTATTGTACAATACATGGGAGAGAGACAGTACCTTGTGTCATCTTAGGAAAGGGAAATATTGTTGCACTGATATTTCTGACTTTTCATGCCTGGTGGATGATGAAAGTTGTGTGAAAAGGTCCTGCTAAGACAACACTGAGTAGAATGTATTTGTTGCTGAGAATGTAGTATTGATTTGTCATGATCAACAAATGAATACATCTCTGATGGTTATGTTGCAGTGTTACCATTGATTACTACAGATCAATGCTGCTTTTCATAGTGCAGTACCCATCAGGGAATAATGGGCAAAGCTTTCGATCAGTCAGGTCTTAAAGCAAAGTCAATGGTTCAGGATGAAGAGAATGCAGAAATGGAGAAGCATAACATGGAAACAGAAGAGAGATTGCTTTATTTTGTCTACTGTTTTCCATTATCTCAGATTCACGTATGTAAACTGAATTCCTAAATAAAGATGTGCTTTCATACATATATATTCCAGAGAAGTAAAATGGCAGCTCTATATCTGTGTTTATATTTTTTTCTTTTAAAAGAGGCCAATATCTAGTAGCCAATGAGAAGCAGATAGTCTTTATACTGATAGAAATCTTTTTTAATGTCACAAGTATCTACTGAAACATCAGTTGAGGCAAGATATCTGATGTCAAATCTGAGCTCACAGGCCCCAACTTCAAATTCACTTGTAGCTGTGAATCGATTTTCAATAGTTAATACTTCAAGTGATGTGGGGGTGGTAATGCATTTTTTTTTTGCTTGGAAAGATGTAGATTTTGAAGTGGTGGCATACAAAGTTTGTCTGGGGTTTTTTTGTTATTGTTTGTTTGTTTGTTTTAATCCAATCAGGCAGAACCTGAGTAAACTGTTCTGCTCTTCATTACCCTGTCCATATGATGCAACTACGTGAAGGGATGTAAATCATTTTTCATGCTCTTTTGATCTTTAGCATGACTGCTAGTGGGAATTCCATTGCTTTTAGGATGAGTTTCCATTAGAAACTAGACTTGGAACACCAGCTTATTAGATGGTATATCAGTTCCTATTAAACAATTTATGGTTCTGCAAAATGATCTCTGGCATTATGCAGTTCTTTCCTATTTTGAGTTTAGGGGAATAATGTGGTATCACAGACAACATATGCTGTAACAGTTGGAAAATGTTTACTTTTTAATAGCATCCATTACAATCTTTCAGTTACTGCTGTTTGGCCAGAGCAGATTACATTTTATGGCACTATGCAACTCTCATTGCTGAAGCTTGACTGAAACTCAGGATCTAAAAATATTTTGTAAAAATTAAATTGAATTGTGCTACTAAAAAAACTAAGTGATTACAGGCAACTGTACTTCCATATGTCTGCTCAAAACCAGCATTTAACATGTTGCCTAGAGAAAAATTCTCTTTAAACTGCTTACAGAAATTAAATCCAAAGCTAAAATTTGTTTGGAAGGTGACTTTTTTACTAAGCATAGTTTAGTAATTGTTCTCCCAGATCAGAAACATTGGTAGTTTTTAGCATATTTATACTTAAGACAGATGGCAAGCTAAAAAACTAATAAAACACTAGACAGACCTGCTTGTCCAGAAATATTCAAATATGGTACCAATATTCAACAAAAAAGAGCAATCTTGGCCATTCCCAAAAAACATAGATCCTTACATTGAACTTGTATGATGTCACCTTTATTTCAGATGGAAGCAAATCATACTGTTTGCCAGGGTGGGGGCAAATCCTTATCCCATTTAAGGCAAGAAGAGCTGGATTCAATAAAGGACTTATGTGCTATATGCCTACTGGTTAGGTGCTGCAGCACCTCATTTTTGGGTGCCCATCCTCTAATACAGCAGTTTCCAACCCTGGGTCACAACCCAAATGAGGGTCGTGGGGGCAATGCTGGGGGCACTGCATACAAACGACAAACTGCACTGTGTGCTGGGAACACCCCTACCCCTGGGCCACTGCCATTGTAACTGCTGCACTCCAGTCCCAGCAGTAGGTTGCAGGAAAAAAAAGGTTGGGAACCAATGCTTTAAAGGGTCCAGATTCCTGAGTTAGGCACCTAGGCTCCACATAGTGTATAGGAAGTTAGGTGCCCCAGACTGGGATTTACAACCTCCATGGCTAGGTACAGACAGTCAAAAAGCCCGAGGCTGAATTGATTCAGTTTTTGCACGTTAGTCTGAACTGCGCAAATTAAATTGAAACAGAAGTGAACAGATATGTGATTCAGGAAATGCAGCCATATACCTGCAGGCCAGAAGCCAGGGGGTGCTACCACATGGATCTCTGGCTGTGTGTTCACTTCTTCTTTCTCCTGCCCACAAGGTATCTGGTATTTGCAGTCCAGAATTACAGCAGCAGGACTCTACAAGGTTGCTCATCACTTCCTCTTCCTGCTTTCAGGTACCTCTGGGATTTATAGTCTGCAGTTGTAGCCAGCAGTAAGTTTGAATGGAGGAAGGAGCATTTAACACCCCCCCCCACCCCCGGCCCCAAACTCCACCCAGGATTTGCCTGGGGGAAGTTCCCCCCACCATAGACTGGGCTGCATTCCCAGCTGCTCCCCTCTTGTCAGCCAGCTCTCACTGCTCCAGCTAGGGACTAGAGCAGCATCGTCAGCTCTGCTTTTTGGAGCAGACTGCCCAGCCCAGCCCAGGCCTATGAAGCATGCTGGGATACTTTGATTTAACTTGAACCAGGAAGGAATCTGGGACAGATGTTTCATAAACTGGTTTGACCCAAATCGGTTAAGTCTGATACTACATTCAACTGGGTTTGTCTTAAACCCATTTTAGCCATTTTGATTCTGGTTTATGTACACTAAGCTTCCATTCTGTTATAGGTTTAAACCAATTTCTGGTTGGTTTAAACCACTGGTTAATGTGTAACTTGTCTCCCTAGAACTCTTACCCAGGGAGTGCTTATGCTAGCCATTAGGAAAAAAACAGTGAAACCCAGCTCCTGTCTAGGATTTGGTGCCTTAACTCATGACTGCAGGCAAGTGCTTCCATCCACTCAGTATCTTCCCTGATAGGAAGCATCTATAGTTATGCATCCAAGATCTGGGCAAAAGTGATTCCTTTTTTTCAAAACTCATCTGGAAGAAGAAGTAGTGATTCTCTCTTTTTTATGTAATAGGCTAGTGGTTAGAGAACTTTCCCAGGAAGTAGGAGATCCAGATCTTATATTGTCCTCTGATAGGCTTCAAACCCAAACCTCTTACCTCCCAGGTGAGTACTCTAAGCAATAAGAATAGGCTAGACAAGCTGAGATCACAACATATACCAAATGGATCAGGCCTAGTCTCACTAGGCACCCAGGGTTCTCGGTATGTTCATAAGTGTCCTAGTCTGAACACCTCTCTCCTTTGTAAGGTCAAGTGGATTCCATGGACAAGGTAGGGCAGCATCTGAGGGGTGCATTTGAATTGGCTTGCCTAGATCACACCTAACAAATTATGACAAGATCAGGTCACCCGTAGAAACATCATAGAAGGACTTCTTGCTTATTTTTATTATAACAGACTAGTAGTTACAGCAGTCACCTAGGAAGGCAGAATCAAACCTACATCTTCAGCCTCCTTGTAAAGTGCTTTAACCACCAATTCAGAAGCTCAGTTGTGGTGGGGGCATTTGCCACTATAGCGATTACTGGGTTCAATAAATACAGAATTATGTGAACAAGTTTTACTTGTGGAGCAGTAGGCAAGCATCTACAGTCCTCTAGTCTCTCTAACTGGCTGGCACACAGCCCTTTAACTGAGGGACCATCTCCCAATTCCCAAATCCCTCAGTCTCCTGTTAGGGAGCATCTCTAAATTATAATTTCTATTACTACAGTTACCTTTCCTACTGAAGGATTGCCATGTAGAAAGGAGTACACATTTCATGGAGCTAGAAGGAAAGGGTACAAGTGGTCAGGATATTCCATGAAAGGGGGAAGGGAACAGCTGTGTTCTGGAGGCTGCTGTGAAGACAATTTAAATATTTCATGTGAAATGACCATTGGGTAAAATATATACGTTTGCTTGGGAATATAGACCAGAAACCAGGGCTCCTCCATTTCTGTTAAGTGTCCTAATCACTTAGTGCCAGGCTCTCTGATCCCATGAGTATTGAAATTTTTAGTTGCACAGCTAGAATAGGAAGGAGGGAGGGAGCTTGTTCCTACAAAAGTTAGTTAATAGCTTGTTTTTAGGTCACTCATCTGAAAGGTAGAGTTCTGCATTTGATCTTCTTTCATCTGACATAGGAACTTAGGCTGTGTACAGAAGTGCTCTGTGCATGTTTTACAGTGCTGTCATTTAGAACACTTGCTATAGCACTATAAAATTACAGCTCTCTTAAACATGAAAGAAGTGCAGTGTTTGGTGTGGGGAGGGGGGAAAGGAGTGGGGGTTCTGAGCCTCCCTGCACTTTTCAAGCTAGGTGACAGGGGGCGCTCTCCAGACTCCTGGGGCTTCTCCGCTGGTCAGAAATTTGACCAACATACATAAATTATTTAAAGCACTCTGGGCCCACCTCAGGGGGGCTCCAATCCATCCTCCAGCACTGACTGAAAAAATCCCAGACTGAACTCCCTCTGAAGAGAGCACTAGTAGTGGGGCTGAGCTGTATCAGGCCAGACCTGTTCCTGGCATGTGCAGACAGAAGTTCCTGAAGGTGCTCTATTTTGGAGTGTCTTCATCTGAACCCTCATGCAATGAGATTTCAGATTGTCACAGGATTAGGCCTTTTTAAAGCACTCTCCAGCTGTGCATTTGTGTTTGGTCATGGTTGTAAAGCACTTTCAGGGGCCAAATCTGAAAATTGTCACTTCTGTCTGCACCTTGTAGATTGCTAAAGTGCTGTACAATACAGTGCTTCCAGTTGAGTGCCTCATTTAACAAGGGTTAATTTAAAGCACTGCACCCATTTCTTAAGTGCTGTAAAGCCATACACTTCTGTTAGGTCATGGCAATAAAGCACTTTAAATAGTGAAAAAAACAACTTCTGTATACACCTTAAACTTAGGTCTCTCACTTCCAGGATTCATATTCTTACCACTGACCTATAATATAGTAAAGGTCGATGATATCATTGCCAACCATGTTTTAATAGACAACAGGCATGGTTGCATTTTTGGTGGGGCCTCATCCCATTGTTCTTCATTAGTGTGTTCTGAGAACAATTGGATCAAAGCAGAGAGATATGCAGTTGTTGGATACCAAAAGTGTTTAGGGGAGAGAAATGCACTTAGCTGCTCAGTGTTTGTTTGCTTGTAGATATTGTCTATGTACAGAAGCAAGACTCTAGGGATGGAAACAGATTTTTTGGTGGAACATGATCAGTTGTGCTACAATATGCCAATCGGAGCTGATTACACTTCAGAGGTATCTATAGATCAGAGGTGGGCAAAATACAGCCTGTGGGCTGGATCCGGCTGTGAGGCCATTCTATCCGGCCCACAGGGCCCCTAAAAAATTTAGATTGTTTTCTATGCCCTTGTTTCCTGTCAAAAATGACAGTGGGGGCTTCTGGTCTGGGACCATGCGGCTGTCCCATGCTGGAACCACAGGTAAGGGGAAAGTGGAGCAGGAAGGGCAGGGAAGGACCCCAGGCAGGGAAGGAGCCAGGGGAAAAGTAGCCTGGGGAAAAGCTGAGCGTAGCGGGGGGAGGTGGCCCCTCCTCAACCCTGTGCCCAGCACCCCACACTGCAGCCACTCGCAGCCTGCCTGGGGCTACCTGTTCCTGCTCTGGAGAGCCCCATGCAGGCTGCAAGTGGCTGCAACAGGGAGTGTCGGCTACGGGGCAGGAGAGGGGCCACTTTTCCCCACCCTGTGCTCAGCTTTTCCCTGGGCTTCTTCCTGCTCCCTCCTGGCATGGAGGAAAGCGACCCTTCCCCGCCCCATGGCCGGTGCTCCCTGCTGCAGCCACTCGCAGCCCACACGGAACTGTCCTGAGCAGGCATAGGCAGCCCCAGGTGGGTTGTGAGTGGCTGCAGTGTGGGGTGCCGGCCATGGGGTGGATGAGGGGCTGCTTTTCCCCACCCATGCTCAGTACCACCTTGTAACCCAGCCCCACTAACAGCCTGGGCCCCGTGAAGATCTGGGCTCACCCGTTGGGGCTGCATGTGGTGACAGCGGCTGTGGCCCCCCTGCTTGCTGAGCCAGGCAGTGTTTGTGACCACCACCTGTGGGCTGCCCAGCATGCACTCTGGGTGGGAAGCAGCAGCAAACACTGCCTGGTGTGGCACATGGGAGGCCGCAGCTGCTGCTGCCGTGCGCAGCCCCTATGGGCAAGCCCAGAGCCAGCGTGCAGCCCAGGCTGGCAGCAGGGGTGGGCTCCAAGCTGGTGCTAAAGGCAGGGAAAAGTGGCCCCTCACTTGCCCCGTGGCCGGCGCCTCACACTGCAGCCACTCTCAGCTTGTGTGGGGCTGCCTGTGCCTGCTCAGGACAGCCCTGCGTGGGCTGTGAGCAAGTACAGCAGGGAGCACTGGCCATGGGGTGGGCAAGGGGCCACTTTTCCCCGTGCTTAGCACCAGCTTCTTCCCTGCTGGTGAGAAGGGGGTTGGGGACTGAGTGGGCAGGGAGCTGGAGGGCACTGGGAGTGAGTGTGTGGGGAGCCAGTGGGAGCATGGGGCCCACACTGGTGTCCCAGGGCCAGTGCTGGTGGGGCTCAGAGCAGGGTGTCAGGGCCACGGGGTCCCAGCCAGCAGGGGCTCTATGGAGCCGGGCCAGCTCCCCCCTCTCCCTGCTGGTGCAGCCCAGCCCAGCTTCACAGACTCCTGTCACCCTGTGCCCTGCTTTGGGCCCCACGGGTGCTGACCCTGGGATATGGGACCAATGTCTTAGGACCAAAGACTTTAGGACATTGGTCCCAATATGGTGACTAGGGGCGGGGCACCTGTCAAGGGATGGAGCACCTGTCAAGGGGCAGGGCTACCCATGCGGCCCTCAACAGCCTGCCAAAACTGGGTAAGTGGCCCTCCACTCAAAAAAATTGCCCGCCACTGCTATAGATGTTTCCTGGTTGCCATAGCCCAACTTGTGGCATGTCTGCAAGTAGGGGGAAAACCCCTTTTTGCAGACATGTCCCCCATCCCCAGTTGGAGAGTGGGGGAATTCCTTTGCAGAGGATTTCCCTACTGGTGTATCTGCAAGCAAATTTCCTCCCATTTCTGTTTACAAATATGTGTGAAGAGGATATACCTGCAGGGAATCCCATTCCCTGCTCTGTGTTTGCAGGTATGCGTGGGATAGTCCCTCTGCAATGGATTTCCCTGCACTGGTCTGCAAGTGTGGAGGTGGGGGAACTTCCATAGGGGGCTCCGCTATGTGTCTGCAGCCCGTGCTCTGTGCTGCTGCCAGGAATGAACTCTGGGTTGGGATTTCCCCATTCACTGCACTAGGTGTGTGTCTGCAAGCAAGGAACCCCTGCTTGCAGATGTGTACCCTGAAGCCCCTGGAGGGACATGTATGGGTAAGCGAGGGAAGTGAGGCAGGTGTTCCGAAGGCTTGATGGTGCTGATTTGGTCTGGAAGTTCCTGGGGTGTACAGGACCAGGTCTCTCAAACCCAGGGAGGCTGGAGAACCTGGGTAGCTTCACACTGCCCAAGCTCCTCCACCATAAGCAAACAGATGTGGGCTGAAATAAAGTGGTCCAATTTAATTAGTAGATGTTTAGGATTGTGAATCCAAAAAAGATGACAGCTGGTAGAGAAATACATATCGCCCGAGTGAGGGACTAACATTAGAGGGATGGGGGTGAGGAGGAGAATGCAACTAGGTTACAGGAGATACAGTGTTAGCCAACTAAGCCAGGGGTGGGGTGAAGGGGGGAAGGGGAAGGGGAGGGAGGGGGTTCATGATGCTGAGAGAGAAAGAAGATAGATACACACAAACCCATTACAATGGTCTGCAATGGTGGAGGAAGTGGTTGAAAGAAAGTGTCTCAGTCCATATAGAGTCTCACTGCGAGGGTCCTCTTCAGGTGGAGTGGGGTTGTCTATTGCTGAAAAATCCTTTCTGTCATAGCCACAAATCTGAGCCTTTTTGGTGCAACAGAAGGTATGGATATTTGTTTGCTTTCATTTCTTACTTCCATTAAACTTCTTATGGCAGCACAGATGTGAGTGTTGCTATCCTTGAGAGAGTCAGTCGGTGGTTGAGTGAAGCCTTTCTTTTTGGATTATAATTTTGGACTTCAGCAATAAAATTGCTTAAATCATGTTTTCAGCAAACTCCTTCATTGCCTCTAGCCTTAAAGGGACTGGGAGGGAGTCAGTGCTGGAACCAGGATTATAACCTGGGAGTTCCTGATACCAAGTCTTGTATTCAAGCCACTAGAATAGTAGTTCTCAACCTTTTTAGACCCCAAGCACCATTCAGTAGACTTCAGGCACCCCTTGGAAAATGCCAGCTCTTAGTTTTTCCTTGTTTTTTGACTGCTCAAAAATAATAGAGAAACTCTTCTCTTGCAAAGAACTCAGAAAGACCATAACAGGTGAGAATGTTTTTGAGACCATGGATTCCTCTTTGAAATGCTTGGGTTTATCTTGTGAATCATGTTTGCACACCTAACAGTGCTAACATTGCATAGCACTCCATAGCATGCTTGAAAGGATGTCAAGGCGTTCCACCCTGGTTAGAATGTGCCTCTTCATTCAAATAGGATGGGGTAGATTGTAGCTATTAAATCAGTGTGAGGTGCATGGTTGTGTGGTACTAGTCAGCATCAGGACAAACTCCTGTGAGGTTGTATTGCAGAAAGGCTAAATCTGTCCTGGGGTTATGTCCTGTACATAGGAAGTAAGCAATCTGTTCCATCGGTTAGTATAATGCAGTGGGTTGCCTGAGGGAAATAGGAGTGGCTGTGGCTGGAAGCTCTGGATCTTCTTGCTGAGAGTGGTTAAGAGGCAAGGTTGCAAAGCAGCTGAAGATGGTTAGTTTGTCTGTATTCTTCTTTACAAAGATTAAATAAATCGGGGAACTCTGAGCATTCCTGTATGTAGAGGCCAGAAGGTTTGTTTCACCCCATCTAGATACTGTCTGAATAGATATTTCTGTTTGTTTTTCTTAGCTTTCTGGGCAAACACAGTCTGAATAGAGCTTTTAAGACAACCTGGATAGGAAAAAGGGCTTGTCTTTTTTGTGTTCTGCCTAGTTAAAAGCCTCTACTTCAGTTTTGGACAGAAAAATCTGGGAAAATATAGTTGGCATCTGTCCAAATGGACTCGTGGCTTATTCTGAGGCCGAGTACAAATATTCAAAAAACCCAGGGCAGAATTGATCCAGTCTATGTGGGTTTCTCTAAGCTGTGTAGATTGGATTGGGAACTAATAGAACATTCATTCACCTTTATGGTGGAGGAGGCGAGGCAGGCAGATGCCTGCACAGGCTCAGGCCAGAAGGCAGGGGACCTCCACACCCGGCCCAGTCTGCCAGAGTTTGTTGAGGGCAGCAGTGGGCAGCTGTGTGGGGTCCATGCTTGACTGGCTGTTAGGCATGTGCCCCCAACCCCCTGCTGTCACTGTGGACCCTCCCCTGTGCCCAGCTCTAGGCTTCCAGGAGATCCTCGTGGGAGGTCACCATGGAACACTCCCCCGTGCTGCTTCTGGCTGGGCAGCTAGCATGCTATAGTGATCCCCTCTGAGGCGGTCCTGGATGCCGAGGGGTAGGCGCAGGGAGGGGTCTCCATTGACAGCAGGGGGCTGTGGGATGCGTGTGTGACAACCAATCAGGAGTGGTATGGCCCCATAGAAGAAAGGATCGGGCTCTGAGGGGCCTTCTCCTTCCTTCTATGGAGCATTCAGTCCCTGCTGCCTGGTGCAAGCTGCCCAGCATGTCTTATCATCTCCCACTGGTGCCAAGCTCTGAGGGGCCTGATTCTTGCTTTTCTGGAGTGTTTGTGTAATCACTGCCCAGTGAGAGTGTCCCTCCCATGCCCTGCCTACCTATGTCTGTGGTCAGGTCTGTGACAGCCCAGAGCAGCCAAGCACCTGATGACTGCTAGCTCATCTTTCTGTGAGGGAGAGGTAGTGAGGCAGAGAGCCAAAGGCCCCTGAGATTCTGGCAGACAACAACCTAAGCTGAGTTGGGAGGGGACTTGGTACTGAAATTTGCTAGACTGGTTTAACTTAAATCAGTTAATGAAGTACCACCAAAGGAATCTTTTTGGCAGCAAAAGGTTGATCATATATTTAAAATATATTTAAAACATCTTGAAAGTATTAGTCTAATATAGTAATACTTTCCAGTTACCACTAAAGTACCATGTTTCTCTTGCATATAACCCGCACTTCATAAAAAGTGACATTTTTCATCAGAATGAGCTGGTGAAACTTGAGGTGTGGATTATATGTGAGAGAACCAGATTCCCAGGGGTCCAGATTTTGGCAGCAGGGGAATGGTGGCTCTAGGTAATTAACATGGGCATGGCTTTTCCACCACCAAATGTCTGGACCTGTAGGGAGCCCCTTGGCCAGATAACTTGGATCTGTACACTGCATTGTGCCAGCACCCAGGGTCTGTAGCTAAGGTTGGCACATGGGGTCAGACCTGGCATATGGAGTCAGATACAGTGCATGGGGTCACATAACATGTGGGCCAGACCCAGCATATGGCGATACTCCTAGCATGCCGAGTCAGTCTATGGGCCCCATCTGGTGCAAGCTCAGCTCCCTAGCTACTGCTACTTGGTTTTTGTAAAAAATACTTCTTTTTCTTCTTCCTGCTTCTTATAAACAGAATGCATATTATGTATGGGGGCATGCTGTGTGCTAGAAAATATGCAAATTTAAAGTACAATATCATAGAATCATAAGAAAATATAAAATAAAAAAAAATAAATTTCTTTGGAGTTCTTTGGAGGAACCCAGAAGCAAACAGCTGAATCAAACACATTAGAGCAAAAGACTATTTTGCACATGGTTTTATTTTGCCTGACAAATGTCAGGAAAATTTAAAAGAAAAGGCTCACTTTCCTCTAATAATGTTCTCATTTTTTCCCGTTATGAAAGATATAATTTGAAAATGCAAAGTATTTAAATAATCACTTCTTTTCTTATGTTTTCAGGTAATCTAAATGCATGCCGTTGTGCCAAAATCTAGTGGCAGGCCTTTGTATATCTGACAAAATACAAGCTTTACACATGCACACAGAATGCTTTATTTCTGTTTACCCAGATGGCAGATGTACATTGCTGTAATGTTGAGTCTGCAGGATTTTAGACAAACAGTAGCACCAAAAATGGCATAAACTTCATATTTTTGTGCTGGAAAAGGGTTTTTTTTCCCCAGGTTCTATTATATATCTATAACATTTGTAAAATGGCAACTATGGATAATATAGCTGTCTGCAAAGATACCAGTATTGTCAATTCCAGCTAAGAAAAGGATTTTTAATAGTAGTTGTCCAAAGGTGCACAACTAGGAACAGGGAATGCACAATTTAAGACAACCAGAGTGCCCACTTCAGTTCCCTAAAGCGTTAAACTGTAATTCCGTGAGGCAAGAAAACTCTTAAGGATGGAGCTTGAATGAACTTGCAAACTTACTTAGTCTTAGGGGGACTCATGCCTGAGAGGACAGAGCTAAGTGATTTGGACCCTGCCCAGACTCTGTTGGGTTAATAGCACATGGTTATGAAAGCTTAGTGACTGCTGCAGGGAATCCTCAGGCAGGGCTGTAACATAGTGCAGTGAAGTTATACAAAGGAAAACTTAGATACACAGGACTGTGCAAATGTAATGATCATAAGGCCTATTTGAGTGGAGAACTGTCCTCCAATGAAACAAGTGGGGCATAGAAAACACTTGAACATCAAGCAAACATGTTTTCAAAAGTGAGTGGATGAACTAGGTGGAAGAATTGCAGTAAGCCCTTTCAGTGCCTGGGGCAGGGGTGAGTGGGGGGAGGGAATTGTGCTGACCACTAGAAAGAGGGGAGCAGAATGGAGGGAGGCAGAGGAGCCTTACCCGCCCCAGCTCCTCATTTGGTGGCAGCTGCTACTGCTGTGATTGCTGACGTACAGGCTAGGACTGCTGTCGCTGATGGACAGGCAGCACTGCAGGGTCTCTAGGAGCTGCTGCTTGGACCCTGTTTTCTCCCCTTCCCCACCCCTGGCATAGCCTGGCTGTGCTTCCCCTGGCAAAGCCTGCTTAGGAGAGCATGGTTCTGGCCCCCTTCTCCTCAGTTATACTACTGGGCCAACTCCTGTGGCTCAGGTACATGAGGTGTGTGCACCGTGACGAAGATTCCTGGAGGGAGGGGGCCATACTGGCTCCCCCTCTAATTGCCCCACTCCCTGCTAGTCTGTTACTGCTAGATGGCCTAATGGGGTCCCCAGTTTGTATCTCTAGCTTCTTTGGTCCATGTTTTGACCAGTGGGCAGGAGGAAGTTTACAGCCATAGATCTGCTGATGTCTCGCTTCTCGGCCTCTTGAAGGCTCAGATCAAGTATATATACTGCTCGTTTCTTCCTAGAGCTAGTAAGGAACCACCCACTGAATCAGGGTTTTGTTTTGTTTTGTTTTGTTGGGTTGGGGTTTTTTTGGGGGGGGGGTGTGGAAAATAATGATTAACCAAAGCCAAAATATTTGTGGACAAGTATGGGAGCTTAGACAAGTATGGGGCTTAGACAAGTATGGGAGTCTGTTAAAAATGGGTTAAAGTAGGGATATAGTCACTCAAGAATGAATAATATCCTAGTGGTTCAGGTACGTGCTGGTGAAATGCAAGGTGAAGTTCCAGATCTATGTTTTAGCTGTTTCTGAACTGTACTTTGTTCCTATAATGTAAAACTGGCAGTCGACTTCAGATCAGGAGGATTTTGCTCTAGGTTGATGATAAGGGAGGTTTCTTCACATTTAACTTATGGTGGGTGGGGGTAGTTGAGTGCTGGGGCACCTGGTTTGCCTGTAGGTGATATCACAGCATACATTTTATATAAACACCGTTGATATTTAAACTGTCACAACTGAACTGTGCATCTGATCACTTCGAATGCCCTGTATCAGATCTCTAGCCATTGCTGTCTTGTAAGGTAGAATCCCATGATGCGTCCACTCTCAAACTGGAACTTGCTGTGGTATCACCTGTGATTGATATCTTCAACATGTATGGCCTCCAGGAGAAATGACAGTGGTACATATTTAATAGTGACATGATAGCTTTCTTTAGAGCAAGACATTGTTTATTAGAACAAAAGCCTTTTAGAGGGGGAAAAAATTAAAACAGACAATACGCAGGCCTAGTTCATTAGGATTTCATCTCCCTCATCAGGGACTCCAGTAGATCTTACTTTCTGTAGGCTTCTCTGCAGGACATGAGTCAACCTTCTCCTTGTCAAAATTTATGGACCACATTCTGTGACTTGAGGGCGTGGTACCTTGCATCTTTCCAGTCCTTTAATCACTCTACTCTGCAGGAATGAAGTAATTTTTTAGCATTTTAAAGCCATTTATTCTGGGATCTCTGGATTTCAGCTAAAACAGCTTGCAATTTTTGGAAGAGAGAAGGCAGGACCCTTGAAACTAATCACCTCCCTTGTGGTCTCTTAAGTACATACCTGAATGTTTTTACCTGGAAATCCATTATGTTGTCTTTCTGCTCAAACGCCTTCGAAGTCAAGCATTGTAGCCCATAATAAACACTATACTACCCACAGTATAAATTAGATCAGTACGTTTACACAAGACATTCCAATAATCTACTATTGTTATATAGTAATTTTATCTCAGCTACCAGTGTAGCTAAGTGTTCATAAAATTATTGAATAGAAATTCCATGAGTATGACAGACTGCCACATAAATTTCTATTTATAAAAACATGTTAAAGGGTTAACGATTAGATGTTGAACAATATTTTCAAAAGCACATATGTATAATTTCCAAAAGATAAAAGACCACTGGGGCTTAGGGAAGGGAAGTAGAAAGGAGCCTAATTATGACGGATGCTATGCTGAGTACAGTATATGGTCATGTAAGTAAAAACAGGGGTCCGAGGCCTTGAACCTGAAAACACTTGCATATGGGCTTAAGTTAAGTCTTTTCTGAAGTTACTAGGACTATGTAGAATAGTAAAATTTAAATCCATATAATAATATCAATGAAGTGGTTTAGAGAATGGCTTAACAGACCATAGCAGAAGCTAACTAGATGATTTTTGCGTCTGAATTTTGGAGAGATGGCAGGGAGCCACCACTGCTATGTTTAAAACATCAGCTATGTCTTTTTCTAAGTGTGGCAGTGTGTGAAATCTCACTCCAAGGATGCAGAAAACATCGAGTCTGGAATATCTTACAGATGCTATCCTTTCACATTACTCTTCATACAGGCTTTCTGTGATTGGGCCTCAAATACTTCAATAGTGTTAAAAACCCTCTCCGCTCCCTCTACCCATCACATTTTGCTAACCAGCATTTTCATGCAAGATTTGAAGTGGAATGCTGTAAAGTTATATGTAAAGTTTTAGTCTGTAAAACTCTGGATTCTGTCCAGCAAACCATTTTTACACAGCCTCGATACTTTTTAGACAAACAGGATTTGTACTAGGGTGCAGGATTTTAGACAACTGATGCATTCTTTAAAATAGCTGCAAGTTGGCTAGCTGCCTTTTTATATGAGTCTGTTAAGACTCCCCCACTGGGGTCTAGGAATAGATTTGTGGAGAAAAGAATTGCAAGTGCCAACAAAGTAATGACTTTAAAGGTAACATTTCTGTTTTCTGACACATTAGAATTTCTCTTTAAATTTATTAGCCATCCACATAAGTTAGGTGAGAAAATGTATAATGTTAGCAATAACATACATATATCCTCTATGAGGTCAGGTACAGACATTACACTTTTATCAGTATAAGTGTTTAGAAACTGGTCTATACCCATACAGAACAGAAAATCAGCACACACGGACTGGTTTAAAATGGTGGAACCTGGTCTAAGATTTGCTTCCCCACCAAAGGACAAATGTGTGTTCTGTTCACTTCTGATCTGAATTAAGCTCCTTACAGAAAACCATGTAACTTAGATCAATTCCACCTTGGGCTTTTTGAATGTGTGTATCTAGCCTGAGTGAAATATGTGTGTTTTGTAAATGCATATGAGGATTTCTTTTTCTGGGGATTTGGATTCAGTGATGTGCAGCAAATAATCTTATGTGGAACTCCTTCAGAAATGCTTTTCCTCATTCAGTGACACCTATAACTGCCTCCAGGAAAAAATACTATTTTATTACCCCATAAAGATCCATTAGTTCCATGCTTTTTCACTTCTCAGATGCACAAGTATATTCCATGGCTAGTCCCACCTTCCAACCCAGTACATCCTGACCCTGCATAAGACCATCTTTTTGTGAAATGTCCTTTAAACAATAGCCCCTCTCCTTATATCAGCAGTGGTAGTAGTCAATAGATTGTCTTATTGTCATGTTGGCACCAAGCAGCTTATTACACAGGGCAGCTGACTGGATGAAAAACCAACTCCTTCTGTGAGTGATCTGGATGTTTGACTGGGGAACAGGTCTTTGGTTGGTAGGGTTTTTTTTGTCTTTGCTGACCTTATGATAGGAAGAGAAAAGAGTGTATCCTTCCCAAATGTTTGGAAGACTGAATAGGAAATAGATCTCAGCTGCTATAAAAAATCAACTGGGAAACAGGTACGTGGTTCTCAACCTTTTAGGACTTAAGGCACCCCTCACTGGACTTGGGGCACTCCTCATTAGATTTGCTGTCTCAATTCGCAAGTGTTTTGGAGTAGGGCCTTGAATTTCAAAAGCTAATTTATATATAACACTGCTTTCCTGCTTGCAGAAGGCAGTGGGAGTGACGCAAGGACAAACTTGAGTCTGTATTTATCTGCTTATCTCCTCACACCTCATGGCATCCTTCAAAAGATCTAGTGGCACACAGGGTGCTGCAGCACTCTGGTTGAGAATCACTGCCTTAGATAGTACACTCATGGTGGGGTAAAATTTCATATGCAAAAGTTGCCATGTTTGTAGCCACAACAGAGTGGCAGGTCATTCTGAGACCATGAACAAGTAGATATTAGTCTTTTGTAGCTGGTTTGAAAATTTTTTTTGACACTTTTCCTTTAAATATAACCTTTCTGACAACATAATCATGCTACATTGCATAGGTAGCTACAGATTCTGAAAAGTAGCAGGGTGATTGTTTAGGATGCAGCCTAGATTTGATTGATGTGGTTTACATAAATGAATAAGTAAAGACAGAGGGAATTTTTCATCTCTTCCAGCCCTCAGCTACAGCGTTGGAGCTCAACTGCACCTCTTTTAAATCTTAAACTCATTGGTTTGCATTTTCATGATTCTCTTTATAAGGAAAAGGTCTAGGGGCAGATTTTAAAATGAAAATCAAGCTCTCCCTTTAATGGAACTAACAGCTGACTCCATCAATGAAAATCATGACTGTTTCCTCATCAGGAGGCTATTTTTAATTTTTTTTTCATTTCTCTTCCACCTCTGTTAACTTTTTGAAAAATGTTATTTACCACCACATTCCTATGATGGATTAAAACAGAGGGACTTGTGTAACAGCTTTGAAAAAGCAAACCTAGATAAGCAGTTTGACTAGGGGAAGCATACATGGGTAGAGAAGGCATATTTAGATTGAGCCTGTTTGTACTGGGATTATAGAAAAGACAATGGGGAGGAACATTTGAAAGCATTTTTCTTCAGAGTTGGATTATGGAAGGTTAGCTGGTTTGAGAGTACTCTTCCCAGTGCTATAAAAGACAATGCATTCTTTTCAAGCTTAGCAAACTTGAGAATTATTCATAGTTCTTTCCTCAGTTGTTTCTTTACATTCTTTTAACTGAAAGGCTATGGAGTAAAGAAGTATATTTTCAATTATTTTTATTTAAGAATCTTAGAGTAATTATATGGTTCCAAATTCACCCCTCAGATGTAGTTTCAGGTTAACGTAATTGAAAAATCTAAAGGGGCATTTAAAGACAGAATATATAGTTTTCACTTCATGAAGGAACAAATCGAGTGTGTACGTTTTCTGTCTAGCATTCTTAGAGCTGTCTATTCCCTTTCTGTCTGCTCTTCTTGATCTCTAATAAAGACAAGTAAATAGCCCATAGGGTGAGAAGGGATGCCACCTGACTGAATTAATGGGGCATCCTTTATGAGGGTAGAATAAGTTTAGCTGATCATTTTTATTTAAAAAAGAAAATCACTGATCACTTTAGCACAGGGGAGGGCAATTATTTCTGCAGGAGGGCCGCTTAACAAGTTTTGGTGAGCTGTTGAGGGCCAGAAGGGTAGTCCCACCCCCGAGAGGTGCCCCACCCCCTGGTCACCCTGTTGGGACCAAAAGTCCCACCCATAACCCCTGATCTTTGCCACTGGAAGTCCCTCCCCTTGACCCTGGAAATACTCCTTTTGGTAGAGGGGTTGCCATCTTGGAACTGGAAAAAAAATTATATGCTAAAAATCAAACATCTGCCATAACATATGTTCATTTTATTTAAAAAATATTTTGTCTTGATTTGGGTGTTTGTGTAGTGTATATAGAGGTGACTCCATAATAGCTCAAAATAAAGTGTTCCTCTTGTATATTGTTGGCGGGGGGCGGGGCTGGAGGGGTGTGCAAGGTATGGGTGGGTGGGTATGGGGTTTTGGGGGGGGCTGTGGGTGTGTGTATATGTGGGATGTTGGGGAGGGTGTGGGTGTGGATATGTGTGTGGAGTTTGTCAGGGGTTGTGGGTAGGTGTGCATGAGGGGTGTGGGGGAGGGTGTGTGTGTGTGGATGTGTGTGGTTTGTGGGGGCTGTAGGTGTATGGATGGGTTTGTGGGGGGCTGTCTGTGGGGATGTGTGGGTGTGTATGTGGGTAGGTATGGGTTTGCATATGAGGAGGTGGGGGTATGGGTGTGGGCTGTGCATGGGGGTTTGTGGATGTGTATGTACACCGAAGTGTGCATGTGGGCCCCCCCCTACAAACATGTCCACCTCACACACACCACTCCCATTGTGCACAGCTCCTGACACTAGTGGCAGCAGCAGCAAGCAGTGGGCCTGTAGGGCACTCACATCCCATGGCAGGCAGAGCCTCCCAGGGGTGCACAGTCCCAGTGAGCCCCAGGACTGCATGTGGCTTAGAGTGCTGGTTCCATCATGCAGGACTCACATGCAGTTCCTGGGTTCTCTGCCTGAGCCCCACATGATGAAGCAGGTGATGCAGATCATGGGGCTTGGCTGGGGCAGCTGGGAGAGGGGTGGAGCCAGCCCAACTTTATAGCACAGAGCTCCTCACTGTTCTCCATGACCTGAACATAGCAGTGAATGGGCACCGGCTGTTGGCTCCATCTTGTGGGGCTACCCCCAGAGGCACACACTTGGCCAGAGAACCTGAAACTACATGTGAGCCCCATGAAGCACCATGTGATGGAGTCAGGCAGATCCCAAGCTCCCTCAAGTTCAGACTCCAGTCTTCTGCTGTCCTGCTCTGTGTCCCCACCAGCCGTGCCCGGGCTCCATGCTCCCCACCAGATGCCACTTCTCCCCCCACCCATCACCTTTTCCCTCCCTCCTTCTCTCCCTCCCATTTGCTTGCTTGCTGCTGCTGCTTCCCCTGCCCAACTGCCACCATTGCCACTTCCACCCCACTCTTGCCACCGCCACTCCCCCCTGCCTGCTACCACCACCCTTCCCCCACCCACTACTGCCACTTCTGTACCTGTGGGACTGGGGTCAGGGCCATCCAGCAAGCAAGGGTAGGAGCGCAGCATGCACTATCCCTGCAGAAGTGAGCAGGGCTCAACCCCATGCAAGCACAGTGTGGGCAGCCCAAGGCCAGGCCAGATGGAGTTGGAGAGTAAATTAGTAGGCAGCCACCCATGGGCTAGATGAAATCATCTAGTGGGTTGGATCCAGCCCGTGGGCTATATTTTGTCTGCCCCTGTTTTAGCAGAAGTAGCTGCAATTTTAGGATTAAGAGAGGGTAGTGAGGATATGATGTAGTGATTGTGCAAAAGCAGTGATACCAAATCATTATCTTTCTGAATAAAATAATTTTATGTGAATCATGTATGCTAGTAAACCTTCTGATATGGAATAAATTTGATTTTCATGTAGTTCAGAGGAAAATACTTGACTTTGAGGTAGCATGACAGCATTCAAGAAAATGAATGTATTTACTTTGTTAATCAAAAGGAGGCTGTGGTAGTGTAGTTTTCCTCCAGTACTGTTTCAGAAGTACTTTAACCAATATAGAAGAGAAAGACAGTAATCTAGACATAAAAATAATACTTTTCTATTATATGCATTTTTACATGAAATACGATAAATCAACAAGTGGAATCTGTCATGTATCAGTTCCCTAATGGTAAGAATGTTTATGTTTAATAGGTACTCCACCTTCCCAAAAACAACCCTCATAGCTCAAATGCTATTTCCTTATGTTACTGTTTTTAGTCAGTTCACATGGGAAATATCAAGGTTGAGTTCATAATAATGGTTTTTATTTGTAATTGCAATAAATGAAATAAATTTATTATCTCAGCATATTTTTGGCAAAATCAGTGCCTTTATTTATGTGTTTTCTAAAAATCTGCAATTAATTGAGGAGGGCAGCCCCAAACAACTAGTGCCATTAGTTAGATTCTTTTTTGATTGGGGAATGTATTGTTGCAAGTGCTAACAAAGAATTGACCAGGTGTTTGCACATCCATTAGTCTCTCTCAGAAGGAGGTGATAATGTATGATGTTGACATTACTGTGTTGTTATGTCAGTATGTTTTCCATAGATTAATTATGTCTGTATAGACCATTTGTTGAAAAAACACATAATTCAGAACTCTATACCTCTGCAATGTTGCACAGGCTATACTTTAAGATAGTAACTTGAAGTAGGAGATCATAGTTCCCTATGTACTTTTCTCCAATTAAAAATTGTGATAATTAAAAATAAATAAAAAGGAAAGTTACCAAATGCTGTGCATACATAGCTGTGACATGAAGGGCTTGATCTAACTCCCATAGATGTCCAAAGTGAGGTATGTCCTGGAGGACTAAGTTCCAAACCTGCTGAGGTCACAAGGATCCAATCTCTTTTACTCAATTTTTTGCATAGAAAACCCCATTGAAAGTTGAACAAAGAAACGTGGGTGGAACATATCTCTTTTAAAGTACAAGCTCATGCTCTTCAACTCCATATAAAGAGTTGCTTCCTTCTTGCTGGAAGCTTTTGAGTCTGCTGCCTTTACAGCATTACTTTCTTATACATGGAGAATGCTCAGTAAATCCAGGATCAGTCTCTTCCATGGAGCCATCATCTGTTCCATGGAGCCCACCCAGGGTGTCAAGAACCAGGCCAGGGAAGTGCAGTTCCTGTGATGCTCAGCTGCCAGGGGCAGGGAAATCAGTGCAGGATCTCTCTGTTCAGATGATCCTAGCTGACTGCAATCCACCAGGTATGGGAGCAGGCCTTACAGCCTCTTCCAGAAGAAAATATTATTGGGTGTAGGGCCTCAGTAAGAAAATCCTTTCAGAGAGTTGCTTGTCCTGATATTTGTTCTGGGAAGTGCAGGAAGTATTGACCTAGGCCAAGTTATGCCATCCAGTGTTTTCCTGGTGTCTGAAAATAGCCTGATTTACTGAAATGCAATAAATGTTAATACTTGAATACATAGTGTGGGTGCTGGAGAACCGTAGTTAATGTAAGAAGAATTTATAGGAATCAGCCACCAAACAAGTGCTGTGAGTATAATTGCTTCTACCCTGTGTGCTAGAAGAATATGTTTCCGTTTAGTCTGAGTCTCAGTGAGTGACAGCCAGGATATTGAAGGAAAACAAACATTAACTATTATCTTCCTGCTGAAACAACTCCAAAATGAATATAAACAGTGATTGTTTAGAAACCATGAATTAAAGTAAGATGTATTTACAGCAGGTGCAGAGGAGATAATGGCTGAATGCAAAGAGAACTTTATAGCCTCATATGTTTAAAACAATTAGGCTTTTTGAAGTCCAGTTTACTGGGAAAAGTACTGGGTTGATACTTAAAGGCCTGTAATTCACTTATGAAGGGGTTTACAGTTTATTTGATGTTTGTAAATATGGTTGTTAAAAAGGTTTAAATCGTGGGAACTTTTATGATGCAATAAACTTTATGTATAACTGCAATGTTAAACATAAAGGCAGAACTTCAGGTGCTGCAGAGATTAAACAACTGAGATGACTGTATGCATTTGAAAAAACACATTATGCAACCTTCCACATTATCTCTTATTCATTAATGAGTACTTAGGATTCTATGAAACACAGAGGAGACTTGATTTTTATCCCTCCTCCCGAGGCAGTTCAACTGGAACTTTAGCAACAGTATGGGCACAAAGCTTGAGGTAACACTACTTGTAAGGATGCAGTAATGTACATATGATTTCCTGGACTAGTTTCTCTCCTGTGCTGGAATTAGACAATCAGTGTAAATCTGCAAATAAAGGGAATGTCAGCTAGTTATGAAGAGGCAGAGCCAGTTCAAACCCCAGTTTGACCAAAGCAGTTCCCATATTGCTCAGTTACACTATTGATATCAAACAAGTCCTTTATAGAACCTACATCAATAGAGGCTAGGTGTAGTAGATGCATACATCCCTCTAGGATAGGGACAGACATTTGAAAAGCCTGAGTCTGAATTGATTCAGTCTTTGCAGGTTACTCTAACCTGGCTAGGCTAAATCAGTTTTGTAACCAGACAGACATCCCAGAAATGCAGGCACATGCCTGCAGTGGCTCAGGCTAGAAGCCAGGGGGTGCTAGAGCAGCCCTCCCTTCCCTTGTACAGAACTGAGCTGAGGCAGGGCATGGCCTCCCAGAGATTCACAGAAGTTTAGGGCTGGAAGGGACCTCATGAGTTTATCGGGTACAACCCTCCTGCTCTGGGCAGGAAAGACTGCTTGGGTCAAATAACCCCAGCAAGGTGTGCCTCCAGTCTCCTCTTGAAGATCTCCAGGGTAACTGCTTTCACCACCCCCGCTGGCAGTCTATTCCAGAGTCTGGTCACATGAACCATGAGCTGCCTGCTAGCAGCTGGCCCTCCAGCTGCAGGAGAGGCAGGCAGGCATTCTGATCCTTTTTATTTTGCACCTCTCACCATAATAGTGACAGAAGCCCCTAAATTGAAACAATGGGTTTTTAATTGGCACAATTAAAAGGCTATCATTTCAATTTAGGGAACTAAACCCCCATCACATGTACAAGTGCCCATGGATTCCTATTTGAAACTCAGGTTTATCATGTGAATCGTGTATGTTTTTGAACACCTAGTTTTGTGCAGCAATACATGTATGTATTGCTGGTCCACACCATGTAAGTGCAAGATTTAAACAAGTCTAGAACAACATAAATTCACCTACACAGAGCTTAAAGATGATATTTTTTTCTATCTGAGCTAGCTTGCAGACTGCCCTGTAAAAATACCCATAGTAAAACATAATCTCAGTTAGACACATGTTTCTAATGCTGGCTCATTAAAATGAGAATGTTCTGTTAATGAAAAGGGATTTTTACCACAGAGGAAACAAAAATACAAAGATCCTAAAACTATTAATTTCCTAGTTAAGCCTGTTTTTAAGCTGCTGTTTGTGTGTATTTGCAATCTTTAAAATGATGAAAGTTGTGGATATATTTGTCTGAAAATGTGGGGTCTTATTCAGGACACAGTGAAGTTAATAGCTATTTTGCCAGTGATATGGAACTGTAACAAACCTTGTTTTCTGTCTTGGGATACCTATACATGTGCCAGAAGTCTGCTCTGACACGTGCTAATCAGACAAATTAATCAAGTCTGCTGCAGCATTTTAACTAACGCGCTCCAGCAGCCTCTATGTCATGTCTGTTCAGTGTCCCCATGCTTCAAAACAGTAGCAGAGGTGCTTTAACTAAGGCTTGTTGAACCAGCTTTAGTTCAAGCACCCCCACCACCATTTTGAAGTGCAGGACACCGGATACCTGTAACATTGCGGTCACTTTAGTTAAAGCGGTTCTCAGAGACGCTTTAACTAAAGTGACTCCCTTGGCCCTGGAGCATGTGTATAGATTCTGATTAGAGTCCATTCTTGAGGAATGGTTGCTGTTTTGGAGCTGTTGCTCCTTGATAATGAGCTGAGATCTCTCGTAAAGATTTCATAGATTTCATAGACATTAGGGCTGGAAGGGACCTTGGGAGATCATCGAGTCCAGCCCCCTACCCAAAGGGCAGGAAGTCAGCTGGGGTCATAGGATCCCAGCAAGATAAGCATCCAATTTGCTCTTGAAGGTGTTCAATGTAGGTGCTTGAACCACCTCTGCTGGCAGACTATTCCAGACCTTGGGGGCTCGGACAGTAAAGAAATTCTTCCTTATGTCCAGCCTGAAATGGTCTTGCAGGAGTTTGTGACCGTTCGACCTCGTCATCCCTTGGGGTGCTCTGGTGAACAAACGTTCCCCCAGATCCTGGTGGTCACCCCTGATAAACTTATAGGTGGCCATCAGATGGCCTACACTTTTCCAGGCTAAAGAGTCCCATGTCTCTCAGCCTCTCATCATAAGATCTGTTTTCCTGACCTCTGATCATGCACATGGCTCTCCTCTGGACTCTCTCAAGCTTCTCCACATCCTTTTTGAATTGTGGAGCCCAAAACTGGACGCAGTACTCCAGCTGTGGCCTCACCAAGGCCGAGTACAAGGGGAGAATGACGTCTCGGGATTTGCTTGAGGAGCATCTCTGGATGCAAGCCAGCGTTTTGGTCGCTTTACTAGCCGCAGCATCGCATTGGAAGCTCATGTTCATCTTGTGGTCAATGATGACCCCCAAGTCTCTTTCTTCTGTAGTGCTATCCGACGTAGCACTGCTGAGCCTATAAGGATGCTGCAAGTTTTTCCTCCCAAGGTGGAGAACCTTGCATTTTTCGGTGTTAAACACCATCAGGTTCTCGTCCGCCCATTTGCTGAGCTTGTCCTGCCTGCTATTTCATCAGTGGCAATGTGTAGGGAGTACACGGGGGTGCATGTGCACCCGCTGATGGCTGTGCTAACTGCTTAGGTGTTGGACAGGGGGGACAGGCAGGAATGTCGGAGCCCCCCATGCAAGCACTGGGCGATTGCTGTGTTTGCTGCAGCTGCTTCTGGGAGTGGCTGTGGACACTTCTGGGAGTGGCTGTGGCAATCGGCCAGTGCATTGACCAGCTGCAGTGAGCAGCCATTGTGGGTTCCCCTCCCAGTCCACAGGATCCCCTTGTGGGGGCCCCACCCAGAACTGGTTGCAGGGGGGTATGTCCCCCCTGACTAAGGCAGTGCCAGTCACCCATGTATTTCATGATTATATTTCAAGACTACTGTGTGTAGTTATGCAAAGCAAATTACATATGGAGTATATACAATGGATGTGTACAGTGATGACATTGGATCAAGTGAGCAATACTTGCATCAAGGGCTTGGTGAAGGTAGCGGAGTCGTCTAAGAAAGTGCAGGATTGAAGACTGGCATGTGCAAAGGAGTCCAGAAGATTACATGGGAAAAGTAGTTACCAGAATGTACTACTAGGAAGAAGGGGAAGAGGAAGACTGAAGATAAGATAGAGAGTTATAGTGGAGAGGGACATGATAGAGAGGAAGCTAGAAGAAGAAGATATGTATAATTGAAGCTGGTGGAGAGCCAGGAGCCACAAAAGTGACCCCATTTAGATGAGACAAGCGGGGGAAGAAGAAGTTACATATAAAGTATATCTTGATTCCGTATCACTGATACAGTGGCCCATATGCCTACTGCTGCTCACAGTCATGACACTAGTGTCAGAATGAAGGGAAGTGGTACACCAGATAGTCAGAGCCCAAAAGAGATCCTGTGTAGTGACCAGTCTTGCAAACACTTATACAGCTGAGTAATTAGTGACTTACTCACCTGGGTGTTTCCTTATAAGTCAGTTAAACAACTCCTGGAAGTATTTATTTTGCATTTAGGCCATTCAAAATTAAGAGGAGAGTAATGAATGCTACAGTGTGAGGTAGCTGAGGGTAAATAATATTGAGGGACAAGTACATAGATGAACTTTGTGCTTGATTATGAAGTATTGAGCCATTTAATTTTTAACAATTGAAATACAAATAAGGAACTGCATATGGCAGGTTTCTGTAATCCTTGATGACAGCATGTTCTATGTAAGCATACCAGAGAAGCTAGAAAAGCAAGCAAAAATAAATGAAAGGTAACAACAAAGGAGGAAATAATTGTTAATATTTGTATTACAGCAGCACGTGCCAAATTCAGTTGGCGATCAGGTGTCCATTGAACTAGTCCTGTACGTGTACATGCACACACAGAAAAGGCATTTGAAATCTTTCCAGCAAATGAATTGCTACATTCCCTATGCCAGAGCTGAAGCTGCTGATACCACATGCCTCCTGCCCAGGCAGTTCCATCATCAGCTCTAGCTCTAGCACCAGCCGTTACAAATAGAGTTATTTCCCATTAACTATACAGCAGGGTTGTTAAACCTGGCTAGAGCTATTTTATCTAGGCTTCCAGTCTACCAACAAGCCACCAGAAGTTAGGCGGCATGGCTGTGGCTTCCTGCAGAGGCCAAGATCCTCAGGCCCTGGTGGACATGAGATAACCAGCAGAATAGTAAGAGAGAGCTGACGCATCCAAGTTACCTCTGGCCACTCCACCTGTCACCACTGCAATGGTCTTACCTCCATGGACCCAGAGCTAGAGCTGTTCGGGCACAGAGCACACAGCACTAGCAGCTTAAAGAGGTTGGAGCCATTGCCATCTGCTCTGGGTCAGAGCCAGAGTTTCCACCACTGTCACGTGTCCCAGGTTGAAGCTGGGGCTGCTGTTTCCACCAACACTTCTTCATGCCTCTACCTAGAGCCTGCAGGGAGCCCCATATTCCAGATCTGGCTTAGGCCACAAAGTGAGTTTGGCACCCTGCTATACAGGCATAGCAAATAGAAAATAAAACATAGCCAATATGGCTTGTGGTAATTGTCTGGTGACAGTTGTTCATTAAAAATTCCTGCAGTTTTAATAGTTATTTTAAGGAAAACATTTTAGACAAAACTATAAATTAGATATGCTTCTTGCTTTTATTTGTATTATTTTTGTTTCCACTGTGTAAGTGTCTGGCTTTGTAAGCACTTAAATCCTTATATTTTATTTATGAGGAACCTATTCTACCAACATATGTATAATTTTGCCATGTAAGTAGTCTTATTAAAGTCAATGGGAAGGCATATGTTAGTAACTTACACACATGCCTAAGAGTGTGAACAGGTGAACACGTTATACCAAATTGAAAGGGAAGGAGGAATTTATCTTGTCAGCTGCTCTGTAGCAACCCTTTTGTGTGTGTGTCATTTCTCTCCCATGATAACTGTAAAGTAGACCACTAATTTAGCCCTTGCTTCATTTAATCATTACCAAGACCGAGGAACAATCAGAAGACAGCTCTGGCCTCAAGAGATCTCAATGCAAACTCATTCTATTTCCTCCTTCTTTCCATGCCAGCTTAGCATCCACTTACAGCAGGATAGAGCAACACATAAGACAGTTTACTGTGTATCAGTTGGTCCATGTTAGTCCTCCACCTTTTATCTTTCTGTAATTTATTGGTCCAAATCTAAGTGTTTGTAAGATTTGACCCTAACGTTGCATCCAACTTAGCTAAAGTTTGCAATGATTTTCATCAAATTTGGTTGAGTAAAGTTGAGAGGTTACTCTGGGTCATAAAAATGCAGGGGATAACCTGGAGCTTCATTCTGCACAAGTAAAAACCTGGGCAGAATGGTTTTAGGAGGGATGGCCTGTGGTCCGTGGTTGGAGGGATGTGACAGAAGCAGTTAAAATTCTCCAGTGCCCAATCTTCCAATCTAAAACAAGATCCTAATTGTTGGGAAATGAAAAAGTTCAGATCCTCTCTACGTGGGAGCTGGAAAGTAGGGGTATTTATACACATTCCTTTTTGTCCCATGACGCACTGGAGATCTGCCAAGTTGTAGCAGACTCGATTAATAGAGTCTGCCCCACACACGAGCTGACACGTACTGAGCTGTTTCACATGCAATTGTATAAGGGGTAAAATGCACATCAGTGTGCGGAAAATGGTGGTTGTGCACTTTGGAACTAAAACACCTCCGATGTGTTTTAGTACATAAGTGTGCCACTGCCTTTTTCTCAGTGCTGATGTGCATTTCACCACTTATACAACTGCATGTGCCATAGTACTGGGCATTTTAAAAAGTACCCTGCACTGTGGGACAAGCATGTGTACAAATTCCCTTGAGTTCCTCTAGCATGGTCTCTGTGGCATCATTCCTTTAAGGAGAGGAAGGAAAGGGGATGACTTTGCATTGAGGCCAGAGCTGTTTGCTGGTTGTCTCTCTGTCTGTAATGGCTTCCTTCTTCCAGCTCCATGGTAACAGAGGCCAAGACATATGACATATTTACATGACATGTTATACATTGTTTTTCTACATTGATGACTGGTATAAGTTATATCGGCATCCAGAGCTGACAGTGGTGGTTGCTGTAGTAGATACTACTGTAGTGTTCCATCAGTAGGCAGTGGGAGAGCCAATAGTACCCTGCTTGCATTGACTAAACAGCTATCCTGAAATAGAAGCAGACACATAACACTAGCCTTGGTATAATTTACACTGGTGTAGTTTTACCTTTTCTGAGGGTAACTCAAGCCCAGATCCTAGCCAGTTACACTGAAGGCAGGTATGTCCTGCATCATTACCTTTTTACATGGCTGGAAAAATGTTGTGAATCCAGATGTTGGCTGCTGCTTAGTTCTTTCATGCAAATACTGGAAGGTGACAGGGTGCAGTTTAGAGCACAAAACACCAAAGGAAGAATTTTAGAATTTTAAGAATCTATTCAAGGACAAAGAGGAAAACCATAACTGATTTAATATCAAGAGATGCAATTAGTAGGGGTGTGCAAAACAGGCCATATTCGATTCAGATTTGGCCCAAATCAGGGACAGGTGTTGATTTGGATCACTGCCCTGATTGGAATTGGCCGAATCCAAAGATTCAATGCCGATTTTGGAGGATCAGCAATTTGGCCATAGACACAGCTTTAAATTTTTTTTTCTATATACTTTGAGGTACCAGGCATGGCTTGTGAATGCTGTGATGATGGGGTAGATGGAGCATCCCACAGAAGAGTCCCCACTGTGTTTGGCGGAGGACCCAGAAGTGGACCAGAAGCACTTCTGGTCCACTTTTGGGTCTGCCATGGAGTGCAGACGCCCTCCTGGCTCAGCAAGTGGCCATGGGGGAACCCTGGGTGCCCCCCCAGACCCAGGAGACACCAATCACCAAGTTGGAGGCTGGGGAGTTCCTCCGTGTGCTCCGCAGCAGACCCAGAAGTGGATCAGAAGTGCTTGCATGGGATGCTCCATCTGCTCCACCATCTCAGTGTTCACAAGCTGCCTGGTACCTTGAGGTATGTAGAAAAAACATTTAAAACTGTGTCTATGCCTGAATCATTGAATCTCTTGGAATCAATTTGGTGGGTTCTGATTTGATACAGAGAGATTAAAGGGTCTCTTGATTTGATTCAGATTCAGAGATTCGGGCACTGAAGTGGGCCAAATCTCTGCCAAATTGAATCAGCCACCAAAACTTTGCACAGCCCTAGTAGTTAGCCATGTTAGTCCAGAGTCAGGTAGAAGGCAGGGTATATTTTCACCTTTATAGACTAACTAAATCAGTGATGTGTAGCATAAGGTCTCATAAGCAAAGGGGTAACTTCATCAGATGCTGAATATGAAGAAGCAACTGATGAAGTTGTGACAGGTCAGTAGAGGGAACTTCTGTGCAGAGATGCCTGCTTCACCGCACCCCACCAGAAACCTGGCTTTGGATGCCTCCCCAGGGGCATCAACTTCTGTTCAATCCCCTTCCTGGAGCACACCCGCAAGCCTGGGATAACCATTGCCACCACCCAGGTGTCTGGTCTGTATTTGGGCCCTGTGCCCCCCAAGGTACACATGTCTTGTAGACCTTGAGGGTGCTTGATTCACTGTGAGAACTTGGGGGGGGGTGCCTCCTTAAGCCTGAAGCACAGAAGGGAGTCTCTTTTAGTTAGCCAAGCATAGGGAGCATAAAGGTATGCCCAATCCCTCTCTCAGCTAACACCATCAAGCTGGTTATAGTGGAGAACTTTATTAATTGGAGAGTAGGGGGGCGGGGTTATAGGCTGTAGCCATACATCAGTGAGACGGGCATGCAGAAAGGTTTATTCCTCCGCAGGAGTAAGCCCTCTGCTGATGAAAGCTTAAGCTCATAAGCAGCAGGAGAAATATTATTTGTGGGGGCTGTGGCAGCAGAGGAGCATGTGCTGGGGGCCCTGGGCACGGTGCTGTGGCAGTGCCATGGTGCTGCTGCTGGCCACTGCAAAATTAGTTTGGGGGGAATTTCCACAACCTATATTTATGTTATATATCTCTGATTGAGTTAAACTATAAAGGTGTGAATCTACCCTCCCATCCATTTGATATTGGTTAAGTTCAGACATTTAAAATACCCAGTGCAGAATCAATCCAATCTACGTAGGTGTCTCTAAACTGCATAGATTGGATTAGGAGCAAACAAAACTCATGTTCACCCTTTTCTGTGGGGAAGGCAGGCCAGTGTCTGCACTGGCTGAGGCCAGAAGGCTGGGGGGACTCCTGTATGATGCCTCTCAGCCTCTTAGACATTGCTGAGGACAGCTGAATACAGTTCAGCAGGGACTGACAGGCACATTTCTCCCCGTGTTGCCCTGTCATTCGTCAGGCAACTGTTAGCTGCAAACAGCCAATGTAGGGAGTTGTGCTTGCCCTTGCTTAGTGGCATGGGGGTCCCTGGGCTTTGGAGGTGGGGGAGTGCAGGGATCCCTCCCAGGCAGAACAGAAGTGTGGTGGGGGGAGACTTATGAGCTGCTGGGGCAGGCAGTGCCAGTGGTGCTGGGTCAGTGGGGCACAGAGTGTCCCTCCCTGGTTCATGAGCTGGAATGGCTCTAGGAAGAGCTCAGAGGATTCTTTCCCTCCTCCACCTCCCACCCCAAGCCAATGCTGGGCTCCTGCCTCAATCCATTTTTTCCCATACAGCTGTGGGCACAGGAAGAGGGAGAAAAAAATTTGGAGGTGGGGGCAGAGCACCCCCTGTAGACTGGAGAGTCTGCAGGGAGGAGGGAAGAGGCAGAGAGAATGGGCCTGGGACCAGGCAGGGATTGGGAGTGAGCTGAGCCCAGGATCAGGGCCAGAGCCTGCTGCACCCATGCAACTGCCCCTTCCCCTGCACCCGGGGTTGTTGCCCAGTGCCAGCGCTAAAGAACCTACCGGCCCCCAGCCCAGCACCAGCCCAGCTGCCTTCCTACACTGGCCCTGGCCCCACACAGTCTGGTGGGGCCTGGGGCAGAGAGCCAGCCTCGGCTGCACTGCTGGGCCAAAGGGGACAGAGCCCCCAGAACACCTGCACCTGCCCCACCAGGCCCTTCACAGCCGGGGTGTGGAACAGAGTGGTGCGGGACAGTGTCTGGCTCATCCAGGGGCCACAGGGGGTGGGGCTGATGGCTCCCACTGCTGCATGCATCCCAGGAGGCATGGGGGGCACATGCCACCAATCTGTGTGGGGCAGCACAGGCAGCCACTGCGGGCTGGGGCCAGGGTTGCACTCTTCCTGGTGGGGGGGACAGTGCTACACTGGGGGCAGGCAGCAGTGGTGCTGTGAGGGGGGCCGGGTGGGCTGCAGCAAATCTTGGGGTGGCTGCATCTGCCTGCCTCTCAGTGACACCAGTGCCTGCCTCAAGTGTAACACAGCCCTAGCCCTTGCTCACAGCGGCAGCCCACCCTGCCCCCCACCCCCCCATGGCTTTCAGGGTGCACATAGCAGCAGGAGCTGTGCCCCCCAGACAAGCTGCTTGTGACTCAGTCCTGTGCTGCCAGCTGGGCAGTGCCTGCCCCTCCCCCAGCACAGCCCTACTGCAGCTGCTGGAAGCCCTCAGCTGGGCTTCCTTGTGGCCCTATCACTGCCCTCTGTTTGGGGAGGTAAGTCCCATTAGCCCCCCACTTCCACCACCTATGGCTGGGGGGTTCCAGTCCCTGGGGGCAGGGGAGAGCCATGTCCATGTGCAGAGTAGCCAAGCCCTGGTGGGAGGCAATTCCACTACAAGAACAGGGGTGGCAGCCTAGGGAGCTGGGTGAGCCCTCACCCAGCTCTACCTGTCATTAATGCTGACTGGGCTGGCTTGGCTCAGGTGGGCCTGATTTGCAGGGGTTGGGGAGAGGTAGCTACCAGATCTTGGCTAGAATTGCCCTCCCAGGTGCTGCAGCTGCAAAGGCATGGCTGCCCACCCCCACAGGGACCAGAACCCCTTGAGGCTGTACAGGAGGAAACGGGTTCAGCCCAAAACTTAGCACTAGCTCAAGGGAATGGGGGGTTCTCCGACCCCTTCTCAGGGCTGCTCCAGTACATGGTCCAGGGGAGAGACACTTTATGGCCCACTGACCTAACCAGGAATGTGGGGTGCTTTGCTGGCACCACCTCCCCCCAACAGCTCACGAGCCCCACTGCCCCACACTTTTGTCTTGCCTGCAGGTGACAGACAGAGAGCTCAGGGGCAGAGAGCTAGGTGTTCCTCAGGAAAAGCTGAGCCCTGGCTCCCTGTGAGTGGGTGCTAGTGGGGAGCTTGCTAAGTGCCATGAATTATTGGCAGACATGAACCTACCTTGATCCACAAGCTGATTTGCCACTGACGTTCAATGCGCGGGGGGGGGAGGGGGCTCAGGTGGTCCCCTCTGGGTCCAGCCCAGCAGCAGCTCATCTGGTGGGGTCAGAGTACTGGCGGTGACCCGTGATGCGTTCCACGTAGATGTCACAGGCACAACAGACGGTGTCCGACACCATGAGGCAGCGCATCAGCTTGGTGTAGCGGCAGGAGATCCAGCAGGCATGCAGGACACTCTCGTTGCTGGGGTCCCAGGCTCCAAGCATTCCCACAATGAGCACGTCAACCGTCATGTTGTAGCCGCAGCCCTTCAGGGTGTCAGCCAGTGGGGTGTACTTCTCCTGCTTGTAAGCCCAGGTATTGGTGAAGGTTTGGTGCCAGTTCTCGGAGGGGATGGGGACGTCCACGATCATGACCTTGGCCTCTTCGTTGGTGATGACTATGTCAGGTCGCATCTGGCTCTCGCAGCCTGGGACAGTGTGGTTCATGGAGATCTCCCCCACCATGGCTGGGATGGCCCTCACCAGGCGGTCCTGGACAGCATTGTGGCAGAGCTGCCAAGCTCTGGTGTGCGGCTTGCAGTTGCACAGCACGTGTGGGAGGATCTCTGCTGTGTAGCCACACCATTGGCACCTCTTGTCCCGGTGGCCAAAGCTCACGGCTCCGTTCAGAGGCAGGCAGTTGAGGCGAGCATGGTGGAGGAAGCGCCAGTCCGTGAAGCACATGAAGCTCCCGCTGGGCATGAAGCGGTTGCTAGCGTCCCACTTTGAGGTTAAGTCAAAGACCTTGCCTTGGTAGGGTTTGGCCCTCAGGTCACCGGCATACTCATTTTGGATGGCATCCTTCAGGAACCTGTCCAGGAAGGTCCTTGTGCGGGGCGTCACATTGATTCAGTCGGTGTGCGGGGCTGGTTGCAGGGAGACTCCCAGCTCTTGGCGCTCCTCGGTCCGGGTCCAGGCGCATGTGGCATTGCAGGCTTGGCTCCACAGCTACTACATCAATCCAGGTGTATCTTATATTGGGATCCACCATTTTTAAACCAGTCTATGTGCCCCGAACTTCTGTACTGTTATAGACCATTTTCCGACCACATAAACCTAAATGTCTGCACCTGGCCATTAAGTGCTACACATGAAACTGAGGTTTCCAGTAGCTGGGTCATTTTGATCTGCAAATAGAAGAGGTGGCCTATGTCTGTCCTATAGAAAAAAACAATCAGGAATGAAATAGATTTCAGTTTTTGAATCTGTCAAAAACAATAAGTGTAAAGACAAGCAGTCACGAAAAACTATAGCTAGAAACATAAATCTTTGCACTTTTGAAAGCAAAGACACATTTAGCCATTTAGTTAATGCAGAGAGCCATAATCTGCCAGAAGTGCACTTCACTTGTAGATTCCTGTTAAATAAAAGAGATTGCTTCCTAAAAACTGATAAAAGGATGTGCCATACTAATGCTATAACTTAAAGTAAAATTGGTAGTTCAAGTCTTGCTGCAGGAACTTCAAGTGCTGTGCTGAACAACAGAAGTACATTCTTCACTTTTAAAATTCCAGCATCAGCAACTTTATTACTTAAAATGTTAATTTATTTCCTCTCTCACATATGTACTTTCTTTAATTCCTGAAATGCTAAAATGATTAGTGCAGGGGATTAAAGCTAAGATTAAATCACCTCAAAATTAGTTCCCTGGCATGAATTTTAATTAAATTATGGAGGAACTTTTAATGATTATTCCACTAGAAAAGCTTGATTCTTCCTAGAAAAGTTTTTTGCTAGTGCTTCTCCTTGGTCTGTTGTTCATTCATTCCGTATTCTTTTCATTTACATAATAAACTTATTTTTATTGCCTTCTTAAGACATTTTTCTAAACCTTGAATATAAATAGCAGTTAGTTTTATTTTATCTATTAAAGAATATAAATATTCTGTTTTTAACCCAGTGAAGTTAAATTAACTATTTGGCTAGATAGTCTCAAAAACAAAATATGACATTTCTTTGTTGGGCACAGGAAAATATTTCTATCACTGTTTCTTACTGGGAAGTCCTGTATATGGGTGGAAACTAGGAGGAGGATGCTTGTGTTCAAGTAACCTTGAAACAGATTAGAAGAATGACCTCTTTTGTTATTTAGTTAGTGTTCACTGAAAGAACACCTATCCATATGAGGTACTTATTACCATAGTATCTGAGAACATTACAGTGGAAGGGAGACATAAAAAAGGAGACCTCAATAAAACTTTAACCCTAGATCTTTTTTCTGCCATCATCCAGTTAGAAGTGGGATTTTTGTCTTTTGGAACAGGAGATGCACACACCCATAAATCTGTGGAGAGGGAAGGGGCATGGCGGGGGCAGAGGGACTGGGGCAGGGGTCAGGGTGACTGGGGCCCCAGGGTGGGTCATGGGACAGAGCCCAGGCTGCTAATCCAGGGTCACAGAGGGCTCCTGTTGCTGCATGCACCCCAGGGGAGGCACAGGGGTCCCTCATAGTGGTGGTGGGCATATGGCATCACATGGTTTCTGAGGCAGCGTGGCACAGAGTCCCCACATGCAGTGGTAGTTTGCCTCTGTCCTGTGTACAAATGTGCCCCTCATGCCTCCCCTGGAGTGCACACAGTGGCAGGAGCCCACCCCTCCATGACCCTGGACTAGCCACCTGGGCTCCAACCATCCCATGACCCACCCCGGGCCCCATTCATCCTATGCCCTGCCCCTGCCCCACTCCCCACCTCACTGAGGGAGCCTTCATGTGCCTCCCCCAACATACCCCTTCCCTCCCTCACCACAGGGCCTCAGTCTGGCCCCCATACTCCTTCCCCTCCATAGAATTACCTGCAGTGTGCTGTTTTCCATACTGCCTGGCTGTACACCTGGCTGTGAGCACGCTGCAGCTGCGCACATGCACACAGTGTTCAGGGGCCCCAGCCAAAAATAGATAGATAGATAATGTAGGATATGTAAATATCTTATATAAATAAATATATAGGATCCTTAAAAAAAAACTATATGTTTATATTTGTATTAAGACTTGTTAAAAGTTATTATCAGAAATGCTGAGCATATGCCCTAGAAAAATACCAGATTACAAGTATAACTAACTAGCTTTGTGCCCTGAGTGAAACTTTACAGAAAGAGTCATGAAGCAGGGTGCTGAGGACCAGGAAGTTAGTCAGATAGTCCATCCAAGCTGACCCGAGGATTCAAAGACCCCGGTGCTGGCTGCTGTTGCTACTGATTTAGCAGCAGCCACAATAGTGGCAATGATGTCGCTGAACCAAGCTGCTGCTGCTGTGGCAGCAGAGATTGCTGCTGGGCAGGATTTGAATTACACTTTGACTCCTGGGCAGGGTCTGCAAAAAAAAATGGGCTTCCTATCTTGGCATGCTAAAAAAAATTGGAGACCTCCCCAGGTTATGATTTTCAAATCTTACACAGGGGCTCTTGTCTTTTGGGGGGGAGAGGGGGCTCAGCCTCCTGGACCTCTCATGTAGTTCAGAACTCACTGCTGGGGGCTAGCATTTAATGCCTGTGGGGTGTGACCCTATGTGACAGGGGACACACTTGGCGCCGGGTCTCCCAGTGGCATGCCCTTCTGTCTCTCTGGGGCAGTCCGCCTAGGCTTTCCTGCCATGACTTTATTGTTTCCATAAACTGATGGTATTACATGGGAAGCTGCCCATTCTCTGTCCTGATGCCAGGGGGCATTATCTGCAGCTCTGAACCTCCCGTACACTGCAGCCCATATCTTACAGATGGCACCCACATGATATATTCATAACTTATACCACGACTGGTGCTCTAGGGTCTCACAGGGACTGTCACTCCCTCCCTGGAGCAGCACGTCTCTGTGCTTGCCCTTTAGGTTTTTCTTTCATCCCACGCTCAGCCTCCTTGCAGCAGAGGACTTACTGGGGTCAGGACTAATCCCCAACTCTGGCTGAGCCCCCTACTCAGGCTCTGGCCCAAACTACAACCTCAGGCATCCACAACCATTCCATGGCCTCTTCCCCACACATGGGGTTCCTACTACACCCCCCTCTAGGGCCTCTGCACCACACCCCACCCTAGGGCCTTCTCATCTTCCTGATCACCTACTCACGGGGCTGGCCCTTGTGCTGCCTTTCAGTCCCAGTTCAGCCCTACTCAACACACCCCTGGGACTGCCCTTCAGGCCTACTCCTTATTCAGCCCCGCTCACACACAGCCCTTCAGGCCTACTCCTGTTTAGTCCTAGATTGTTTGGGGCCATGCTCTGTGCTCTCCATGCTACCCCCTGTGGGGTCTCTGGGATCTCACATCCCTGCTGGGCTCAGGTGGTACTCTTCCTCCCATGCCTGGCCCTACAACTGCCTCCAAAGCCCACCCAAAGATGGGGGCTGGAGTTAAGGCAACCCTCCTTGCCTTTCACTGGTGGTGTAAGTGGCCTGCATTTCCTGGGGGCTCCCATGCCAGTAGGAACCCGACCTGGCCAGCTTTTGTGCAGTTTTAGGTCATGCCCAGGACCACGACCTCCTGCTCTTAACTTCAAGATGTTCCTGCTGCAGCTCAGCCAGACAGTGTGCCTGGCCTGTCACAAGGAAACTGCAGCCTTTATATCTTTTGTTCTTGAAATGGCTGCCGCCATCAGGCGCCTGCTAGCTGCCTGACTCTGCCCTTAAAGTGGCAGGCACCCAAAGGTGCCCTGCCACACCATATTATCCCACTTGTCCACCCCCCTATTTATGCTAATTGGGCACCCAAAATCATTCATGACTTTTGAAAAAGTAGACCTTAATTTTTTGAGCCTCTGTTTTATGTTGAATAGAACAGATGATAGTTCTACTTTTTTCCACCCTTTGTCTACCTTTTCAGTTTATATTATGAGGTCTCTGCAGCACAGACTATTTCTTATTGCATGTTCTTGAGGGGCCTGATCTTGGCTGGCACTTCTGGGAGCTGTTGAAATAAATATAAAATTAATAATGAATAGAAACAAAGTTGAAATGGTTCTTGCAGCACCTATTTTGGCTGACAAAGTAGGGTTCATGGAACTTATGTTAGGTATAGCAAATGTTTATATAACCTTAGCATATAAAACAATGTACGGGGAAAAAATGAATCCATAAAACAGGTTTCATTGGGGAAATGAAAATGAAAGATATATTTAATATTTCTCTTTACACAATAATAAATTGTTAACTGCTTAAAATTTTAAAGGCCTAAAAGGGAATTTAAGCAGGTGTGGTAAACCATCAGTTGAAAGGAAAAAAAGAGAAACAAAACCCCTAAGAATACAACCTCTTTATTGTTTAATTTCTACTGAATTTCCAAAACTTAAGGATCAATATACTTTTTCATTCTCAGCAATTTTTCAGGGGCATATACATCAACTGATGTTTTCCTTAAAATAATTTTTAAGCAAAAATGTGTTAGCAAGCAATAAATGCAGATATGAATTTTACTTTTGAAATATTAATTTTAAAAAATATCTTCTGCCAGGTAAAGACTCCACAAATCATTTTTTCAGTTTTTGTCTGGAAGCTTGACTACAATATCCTTTAAAAAGTTTAAAGACTATTTTTTGGTGTGTTTTTCTGTGGCTTTAAGTTGAAATCAGGTTTAAATGTGCATTTCTGTAGCTGGGATACTGATGTTACTGTGCCAGTACAAAAAGTAGTTGGTTTGTGATTCTCATGAAAATGTTTGTATTTGGATGGTGAGATGTTTTTACAAGCTGGTTAGAATCATTATATATGCAATTAAATATTTTTTTTTGCAAAAAACTAGTTGCTCTAATAAAAGATATCACCCCTACCATGAATCCTGATTGCTTTAGAATCATTATGGCATCCCTTTACACTATGTGGATTGACAATTAGTGTCCAAAACATATTGATTTGTCTGCAGATAATTTTCCACACATCTCATTAAAAGTGGTTTAATATAATACCATCACATTCATAAACATCTGGAGTTTGAGCTGGTGGACGTTTGCACCCAAAACCTACAGTGAATTTATTGGAAGCCTCAGGTATCAAGGAATTCAAAACTGAGCCCTTAATAGTAATCCTTAAAAACAAAAAATAACAACAATGCCCTATGGAAACTTTACCAGCTTTTCCAAAAGAAAAAGAAGTTTGAGACATTCTAGAGCAGGATCTCATTTACTGGTAGCAGCAATGTGCTTACTTGAAGCTCTTTGAAAAATGTAACATCCCCTTGTCATGATGAAGAGACCAGACTCAGTTTTACTAGACAGTACCAAATCTCTTGCAGCGCTCAAGTTAATTTTACACACCCTGTGCTGCCTAGTGTCACTGTACAAGTCTCGCTAAATCCTGGTTTGGTTAAGACACTCCTGGAAAGGATCCCTAGTTGTAATAGAAAAATTAAAAAGTAGTGGTTCTGTCTTTACAGGACCTCTAAAATGGAAAATGTAAATAAAAGGTATTAAGGAGTACAGTCTAAGTAACTTTTATATTAGCTGCTTCCCTTTTCTTGGGTTGTTGGTGGGGAAAAGAACCCAGCATGGTTTTAAACCAGTAGAATAAGCAGTGAACCTGGAGTTCCCAATGTTCAAGTAACTTAAAATCTGGCTATAGATTTTTTGGACATGAGCCTGTTTCTCTTGACTTCCGTTAAGTAGAAGGAGGTTATTTACTTTCATCGGCTGAAACTGAGTGGTTAGAAGTGAACAAAGTAATGATTTGATGGGGTTTTGCCAGAGCATGGACTGAATAAGTATCTATGAATTTGCACTCCAGAGAATACTTACTTATTTTATGTGCTTCCCTCACAACCCGGTGTAATTTACTGTGAAGTTGAGTTCTTATTGCACAGAAAAACGGCGGTAAATCACTGGGTGGTACAAAGCTTGAAACGTGTCAGAGAAACTAATTCCATCATTGCAAGCTTCCTCCTCTGCTTTTTTCATTTGTGACTCATATAGTGAGTGTCTGTTGCACATGCTTAGAGCCTGTGTCACATACTTAAGCTTGGCAGATCAAGAGCCATGTGGCTAATATGGAATTCAAGTTCACAGGCAAGCCACACTCACAGATGCAAACTGTGCATTCCGTACATACTTTACTTTGTATGGCCTTTTTCTTTAATATAGAAACTATAGTACTAAATGTACTACAGACCTGAAAGCACAAGGCAGACCAGTGTTTGGTACAAGTTATGGAAAAAAAGCCTTGTTAAGACATTGTTTGATTAAAGAAATTAAAACAATGAGTCAGAAGAATAACTGAGGCGAAGAAAAATGATTTAAGGGACTCAATCAAGGGAGAAAACATGCATTAAAGAATACATCCTTGCTTCTGTGACTGATCCTGTCTGTACAGGCCTCTATGTCCACTCAGAATAGCCCTGAGGTCAGTAAGACTCTTTGTTAAGGTTTTAACTGCATGGAGCCACTGGGTTAATTGAGCCTTGGTTTCAAACAAAAGGAAAAAAAAGTGCGTGGGGGGAGGAGGGGAGGTACATGAAGGACATTCTGTATACCAGCGGCTTCAGAGAAGAGGGCAGTAGCCATGATAACACTGTTTGGAGGGACACTGGTGGAGGGAGTGGTCTGTGGAAAGGTGAAAGGTCTTTAAAGTATAGGGGATCAAATCTATGGAGAGTTAATAAGAAATGGATACAGAAATAAGTGGAGACAGCGTAAGTATTTGAATCTGGAGATGATATGGTTGGTTTCTTTGTGTGGGTAAAAAGATGCACATCTGGATTTAAGAGACTTAGAGAAAGAATATTTAAATAGCATATAAAGAGAGTCACTTACATAACTTTAATTTAATTTGTACCAGTTGGGCTTGCTTATTTAGGGGAAAGATCTCTTAATTTCACCAGAAACTTCATAGACTGAGTATTAGGAAGAGGGTGGCTAAGCATATTGGCTAAGTGAGAGAACTCTTGCTCCGTATCTCGTAAGTAGACAGCTAGGAACTGTGCCCTAATGGGACAGCTAGAGACTGTGCTCTAAATGGACTCCTTCCCCCTAGGGGCCAACCCCTTTGAGATGCTGCAAGAGGCATATGCAGGAGCAGGAAAAGGTTCCCCCCGCTGCAAGTTTGCAGCGCGGGGGCAAAATTAGACCCCTTGATATCCAGGGGTAAAAAAAAAATGGAGCAAAAAAAAGCATGACAGGGCACGGTCCTGAGGCAACTGGAGGCTGAGTCCTCCACAGAGATGCTCTGACTGCCAGAGCATCATTGTGGTTGGCCCCTTGCCCTGGTGCCAGCAGCAGGGCTTCAGTGCTGGTAAGTAAGGGGCTGCGGGGTGGGGGGTTGGAGGAAGGGGGATGGGACTATGAGGGGAAGTCCCGCTGGCCTTGCCCACTCTTCCAGCCCCCCCAATCCCTGCTCTGCTTGGCCCTATCCTCCCCCAAGCCCCCCAATCCTTGCCCCCCACCCCAGCATCTCCACAGTTTGAGCTGCCATCTATATCACTGGGGACCTACCTGCACAGCACAGGGCAGAGGGAAAGCCCCAGCAACTCCAGCCTGGGCCCTGCTGCCCCCTGCTGCCCTGTGCTTTCCGGAGGGAGGGCTCTGCTGGAGGCCCCGGAGGTCCTACAGCCCCTGCTGGGTGAGTAGAGGCTTTTTAAAATTGTTTTTAATTTTAAACTGCCGGTGCCTGGGGTTGGGGGGCAAGCCATGGGGGCCTGAGGGGTGCAAGTGGGGGCTGGGGCTGGGCAGGGCAGCCATTGGGGGAGCAGGGGGTGGGGCTGGGTTGGGCAGTCATTGGGGTACTGTAGCAGCTGGCAGGGGATGGGGCCAGGTGGGGAGCAATTGGGAGGCTGTGGTGGGGCATGTATGCCCCTGCAGGGGGGTCATTCCCATTTGGCTCCTGTTGGGAGGGCTGTTACCCCTGGTAGGGGGGCTGTAGCCCCTGTTGGGGGCAGCAAAATATATATTCATGAATTCATGAAATGTGTATTTAGAGTTCACTTTATTATTATGATAGAGACACTGGTAGTCTTCCAAATTGCTTTAACACTATAGATATATCAATAGAACATTGCCTACCTGATTGCTGTCTCTCTGTCTCACTCCCTCTCTCTCTTTACAGTGGTCTTTTGTTTTAATTGTGGAGGAACATGGATTTTGGGGTATTTTACAGAGTGACTTCAGGTTTTTTTTATCAGAGATTTTTCAGTTTTCCAATAGGGAACATGACCATTCTTGCTAGGGAAGTCAGTGGCAGGACCCTGCCTGCTCAGAGCTGGCACCTTGGATCCAGCTGGAGGTGGCTGACCTCCTGGCCAAATGGGACATGAGGATATGGTTTAACAGTTCAAAGCAGGCCACCACACTGGGAACATCTTCTGGGCGATAGCTGCCCAGATGGCTGGGCAGGGGGCATACATGGCAGTAGTGCTGCACAGAGGCCAACTCTGCAGCCACAGCCCACTGGCAGCTGGCCCAGAGGCACAGATGCCTCTACTGGCTGTGCAGTCCCTGTCTGGGTCTGGCAGGTGTGCAGCAGGTCATAGCCAGGCAGCAGCCCTCGCTGCCAGACTGCTGCAGTGGGTAAAGGGTGCAGGGAACTCTCAGGGCTGCTTCAGCAGTCTAGCTGGCACAAGGGGTAGTGTCCCCAGGTACCAGTTGGCTGGGCCCCAGAAGTTCCTGAGAGTGAGTAGCCCTGAGCTACTTGCCAGGGCAGCTTTTTATACTTCTGGGGACAGCACAGGTGCTGGCACAGGTCTCTAGCTCCCCCTGGCTGCAGATCTGGGAGGAGCCAGGCAGGATGATTTTGCCAAGTGGCACAATTTGCTCTTCAACAAAATGCATGTCCGAGCACATGCACGGAGGCAAAAAGCCTCAGCTCAAATTTGCACTGCTTTTATTTGAGTTGCTGCAAGCACACATGCTTGCATGTGTGGACACACCCATTAAGTCCAGAGTTCTAAGTATTGAGAAGCATGGTAAGGAATAGTTGGGGGAGGTAAGGCCAACATGGACAGATTAACCAATAGTACCCTCCTTTCCTTGTTGTAATTCATGGATGTTTTGGAATGCCGTAGAAGACAGACTGGAAATAGCCATTCTTGTGAGTCCACCTTCCCAACAGGAGTGGACTTAGCCAAAATGAGATCTCGGAGCAGAAATTATACAACATTTTTTATATAATTATACATTATATAATAGCAATATGCCAATCAATTGATATCATAAGCCAATTTCATTGTGATCAGGGGTTGTATGCCATGTGGGCTGCAGCAGAGTAGATTGCACACCCCAGAGGCTTCACTAGTATTAGCCATGGGCACCCAGGCTGCATTGCCTCTGATTGCACCATGGGGAAGCACCCTGATCCATCCACTGCTGCACCGGAAGCCTACCTCACCTTCTTTTTTGCATCACCATGGGCTCCTTCAGCCCTTTGGTCTGTGCCATCCTGTCCTCTTGGGAGGAGCAGAAAGCAAATGCTGGGGTAAGGAGGGGGAGGCTAGAGACCCCAGCTGCACCGGCAATTAGAATGATAAGGGAAGTGGTGGGTGAGTAGGAGTCTATAGGACATACATTAACCCCTTACAGTCTGTATGCATCCTCTGGGCCAACAGCTGACAGCCCTGTTACAGGCTTTAGCAAACAACAATTTTGGCAAGAACTATACTGTCTCTTTGCAACCCAGCAAGGACAAACTGGTGACATTTGCTTTGTTCAAACACCTTGGCTTCACCCTGACATTGGCACCATTATGTATCCATATTTCTCAGGTTCATTGCAGTTTTTTGGTTGGTGACATTTTAAAAGAAAACTTGCAGCTAACCTAAGCAGTAACCAGCATGTTGTGAAGGCATGTTTTTCACTATCTCCCTTTCTGGGGGCACCTCACTTTGATACCGCAAGAGCATTTACCTGGGCACTTATTGGATTGGTGTCAAAGCTGAGTACTAAGCTTTGATAATCAGGCTAGGGCTGGGGCTGTAGGCACTGGTTCAGGGGCTCAAAGCCAAGCAAATGAAAAGCAAGACAACTGGTTTGAGGATAGGCAATACTATGTAGACTGCTCTTGCCTCCCTTCCATTAAATCCCTTAAGTGACTGAGTAGCTTTTTGTGTGGTGTAGACCAGTGGGGAGAGGATATCCAATCAGGACACGTCAATGAGAGGATGAGTCATCCTACTGCAGGTGTGGTGAGTCCTCTGTTGTGAGCATTCACCCACTGTATGTAAGGGAAAGTCATCACCGAAGAGCCCAGGAAGTATTGTGGTAACATTAGTGGGATTTCTGCCAGGGCTTTTGGTGAGCCCTGGCTTCATCAGGTCATCACAGGTAGGCAAACTCTATTTCCCTGATAAAGTGGTGAAATTAATTCAACCTTTAGAGTGTTCTGATGGATTTCTCATAGTATAGCCACAGTTTTTCATAAAATGTTCACTTTGACAGGTCTTGGAATATTATTTTAGCAGGCAGAGGAAATTTACTGTTGGTTTGGGCTGTCATTTCCCTAGTGCTGTTATATGTATATTTTTGGCATTTCTTCATTAAAGTAGCTTAATTGGGAACACAAACGGTGCCCTTGAGACAGCAAAAAGGGTTGGTGGCAGCTGCATATTAGGGTTAAACCCTGTTGTTATCTCAAATAAATTATGCTGCTTTATAGTCATTCTCTTAGACTTACCCTTTCCTTCCTTCTCATGCTTGCCCCCCCCACAACTGCTTGACAACTGATAATGAAAATATGTTGTTCTTAGAAGAGAGTTTGCTTAGATAATGAAAGTGTGAGAAAAAAAGCTGACTGAATTTCTAGCAGTGTGATGTTTAGAAGAGTATAATAATCAAATAAAACTATATCAACTACTCACTTGAAAATACTGGTAACAGATTTTAGAGAAAAGGGAAAGGAATCCATCTGTTATCAGTTGTACTGAGAGAGAGATAATGTCAGCTTTGTATTAAAAAAATGGTTGCTGTGTTCGCATGGGTCCTGAAACATTTCTGGAAAATTAAATGTCAAAGTGAAGCTGAGACATTTATTTTCAAAGCAGGAGGAATTGATCTTGTGAAAATATTCTACTGAAATGATTTCATTTAAAGGGTAATGTTGTGGTACAGGGTAAAATAATGGCTCTTGCAGGCGATTTTAATGCCTAAGCAAAGCTCAAGGCATTTAACTGTGAAAGCTATTCATTGGATGCATACTCAGGCATCACAAACCCTATTTCTATTATGCAAGACTATTGTCAGTTCACTAAATCAGGACTTAAATGGGCCTGTACTGGGGGCAACATAATAAACAAGAAAAAAATTTTTTCCTATCTCTGTAGAGTTCGAAATAATTAGTTTCTAATTTAGTTTTCTAGGAATCTGTCCGGATGGCGCACATTATTTTTAGCGTAATAAAATAAAATAAAAATCTTTCAAAAATATTTCTTACATATTATAGTATCCAAGCTGTACCCTCTCACATCTACATTCATTATAAGATATTGGGCCAAATTCCCCTCTTCTGTGCAATGTGAAGTAGAACGGCTAAGTGCAGAAATTGACAAAACAGCAGATGGGTAAGGGCTAGAGCTGCTTTGTGGGTTTTGAGGGATGAATTAGGTTGCTAAGGGAAATGACTGAGAAGCAGCTGTTCTACACACATGCATTCCTTCAACCATTAATTTCTTAGTGAAAATACCCACAAGCTCAGTTCTCTGCCCTTTCATGAGAGGGCACCCTATATCAGGGGAGTTCAGGCAGAACAACATTTGGGGCAGTCAGAGAATGAAGACTTGAGTACAAATTGAATGTCACTCTGTGAGAGAGAATCTACAGAGTTGGAGCCAGTTTTTTCCATGAATCCTTGGATTCTTCCCTTAGCTCCTTCATGTGACTGTTGACACCCCAAAACTTCTCAAATATAAGTCATGCTTCATTTCCTTTCCTCCCTTATTTCTTAGGGCGTGGAACTTTAAATTTGTTCCTCCTGCCCCCTTCCAGTTTTAAGTGAGTAAGGAGAATGTCTCATTTTTTTTCATGAAATACTATGTTGAGTGTGCTATTAACAAGTGCCTAACATGCAGACGTAAGAAAGGTGTGTGTACCTGAAAATATGCAAAGAAAGATAGGGTTGGGGTTTTTTTGCAACTTATCAGTTGGTCTAATAAAAAGTATAATCTCTGAACCAATAGTTTTAGAGTTTTGCATTTTTTTTGTCTCAGACCAACATAGCTACCAAACACATCCCTGTAACATGCAGATGTTACACTTAGATCAAACCAGCTAGGGTTAGTGCCAATCTGTACAAATGTTTGGAGAGGTTATATCAGGCTAAAAAAATGGTTGGCCCAATCTAACTTAGGAGAAGGTGACCCATGTTAGATCAGGTATGATCCAACATACTTTTGGAGTGCAGCCTCAGGGCTAGGAAAGCCCAGCCATTTACCCCAGCCTTGGGGCTGCATTCTTTCTATCCCCATTCCTCACCATCCAACCCTGACTGGTTTTTTTTTAGCCCTTTATGCCCTGGTGGACAAACTCCCTGCAAACCCGCCAGCCCCTCTGCTGATCCTGCCTGTCTCTGGGCAGAGTATCACTGGGCAGTATCTGTTGGCTCCTTGGACTTGTTTGAGGGCCAGTGGGCAGGGCCCAGTGTCCTCTGTTCGGTGTCTCCACCCAGCACACTTGTTTTGAACCTCTGACCTGTACTCCCATTCCTGTTTTTCTCATTCTTTGTTCCACAAAATCTGATGCACCTTTTTCCTGTAGCCTCTCCACCTAAGGGAGGCCAATGAGTAATTTGGTGGGCTGGGCCTATGCTTTCTTTTAAAGGTGGACAAGTAGTGCTGATCCTGCCTGCTCCTCCCCACAACCACAACTTACTTAGACCAGGTTCGTGGCATGGCTTCCAGCACTGGCAAACATCTGCATGAGCTAGATATGATCTACAATTACACGGTTTAAAGTAAACTGTACAATTATAGATTGGGGGCAGTGAACATCTATATGTACCCTCTATAAAAGAGTCACTGTATTTATTTTTTTACAGGTGTATTTTTAAATGAGAATTCTTAAAAAAAATAAATGCTTTTTGATAACATGAAAGATGAGGACATATCGTTATGTTTACATAATACAGTTGTACATTTTTACAGTGTATATTTGTAAGACCTAAATTGTAGTGTTGCAAAACATAATTATTACTGGGACATCTGCCTAAACAATAGAACTTCTGTGTGAATTCTGGGGCAGGAATTTTTCAGACTATATCTGAGAATGTCATGATTGTTTGCTAAGTCTCATGGGTTTTATTCAGGTGATGTTGCTTAATTGAATGATGTAGACATGTATGTGCTACGTCTGTCCCTGCAATGTTCAAGTCTTGTTCCAAAAGGATGGCACTATGAAAAAGAATTTTGACAGCGTGTCTTCCAAACAGCAACTGAAAAAAGGTTTCATATTTAAAACAGCTGTAATCATTTTTGTGCCGTTTCAGGGTCAATTAGCAGTGTATGGATTTTAAGCCGTTCACTCAATTTTTCTGTGTGTGTGTGTGTGTAAGTGTACACAATGTAAGTGTATTTCATGTTTTGCATTTTGCAACTTTTATGGTGTTTATAAAGACTGGAGAACAAAAAATGAAATATACCTTAATTATGCCAGGTGCTCAATACCTTTGCATAAAAAGTAGCTATTATGCATGTGCAAGCCTTTTTAAAGGTGTCTTTAGGGAAAAGAGAAGAAGGTTATCAATATGGATTTAGATCTAACTAAATACAGGTTTCCCCTGCTTTATGCTGTACGTGCTTTCCTGGAAAATGACACATAAGTCGAATTCGTATAAAGAGAACCCACTTTACAATGTAACAAATAGGGATCAGTTCCAAGACCTCAACTGCACTGACCCCCAGGCCCATTTCTACCAGTTTTACAAGACAATTTTGGTACTCGCCAACAACAGAGAGGGGGAGGAGATAAGCTAGTGGGATGCTTACAAGCCGTAATGGGGATGGCAACTACAGAAACATGCCGCAGACAACAAGTGAGGAGCGTAGATCCACACAGAAGACTATATTTTGGTGTGCGTCACTCCCACAATGAATCACACAAAACAACTGATTGCCGGCTTCCACCACAATGATCACATAAGAGTGAATTTACCTTGCATATAACAATTTTTTTGTATAAAAAGAGTCGTTGCAGAAGAGTGAATTTGCACGTACAGAAATCACAAAGTGAGGGAATATGTATTTTACTTATGGTGTTGATATGAAGATTAAAATTAATGAAAGGAAGGATCTTTCATTTTTTCTGCATAAGAAGCAAACCAGCAAGTAGGAGGTAAAATTGCTTTCCATTTAGAAGGGTTAAGTATTTCTGCTTAATATTAAAAGTGAAAGGGACTTTAGGGCTGATTACCATTAACAAATTCACCCATAAAGCAGGTTAAAAGTATCTGCAGAAAAGCATCTGTTGTATTAAATCAGATCAATTTAGAAATTATGTAACTTGGTGTAATTTCTGTGTGCAGACTGGGTCTTATTAAGCTAAAAAAATGGTTGGTCCTATCTAACTTAGGAGGGGGTGAACCGATTTTTAAGATAAATATATTCTATTTGTTTCATAGTCACCAGCAATAAATATTTTGCTTCTTACTTCATTCTGGTTATGCACTAACCTACCTATAAACTTAAAGGGGATGGTGGGAGATCCTGAGTTTTCATTTGGCCATCTTCATTTTCTGGAATCCTTCTCCTTAATCTATGTAGAGATTTCCTCCCTTTTATATCTAAAACCTTATATCTCTACTTGTCTTAATTTGATTCATGCCTGAAGGCGTGTTATTAAAAGAAAATGCATCTTTTTTTACCAGAGTTTAGTTTTTTACATTCTGAACCTGTACTGCTATTTGTATCTTAAATGGTAGCTTACTTGAAGATCAGTACTTATTTGTGTATATTTGTGCATGCATGCATGTTGGTTTGTGAAGTACCAGAACTGTACTTTGAATCTTTTTTGTTGATTTGTCATCTGATTCTTACAAACAGTAGTGTAACTTGGCTGGGGACTTGATGGGGGGAGAGGAGAAGAGGAAACAGGACAGCTGCCCTGACACCACCTTCGTGAAAGGATGCAAAAATTGCCGAGACCACAGCAACAGCTGATCATGCCGCTATGATCGGCACCACAGCAGCCAGCGTTGTCCCAGTTGTCACATGGCTGCTTATGGCACAGAGCTGCCCAGCTACACCTCTGCTTATAGGCCAGCAAAAATGAATTCTGAAGTCTAAATACTTCAATGAATTGGTCAGTATGGGACATAAAGATTTTCACCTGTCAGTTTTTCTAGATCATATCCAGTCCATGACAACAGAGACTGAAAATGATTGTAAATCAGTTCAGTGGTTAATGTGAAAGGAATTTGTCATGTTCTCAAACCTTTTGCATGAATGTCACTGTTGTTGGCAGTACCATGGAAAGGCCAAGAATTTAATGGGAGTGAATGCTGTTGACTCTTCTTCCCTTGCCTCCTCCTCCCTCCTTCCCCCACCACTCCTAGGGTTAATGGGGCCATGTGAGCAGGCATTGCCTGGGTTGAACACATTTAATGGATAAATTATTTTAAGTTGCTCATCTTTCATGATGTCAAAGGTCAAAATTTCAAATGTAAATGCTTAAGGATGGCCTCCTGAATTTTAACTTAAAATATAAATACATGGCCCAATTTGAGCACCTAGAAATTGTACCGAAATTGAGAAATTAAGTAAGCAATAAAGAGGGGAAGGAGAAATCTCTAATATGTGATCCCATTCACCATCTGCTGAAATAAATAATATTCTTTCAATTCAGTGGGGACCAACCTTTTTGGCAGACATGCCACACTTTAGCCCTGCTCTTCATAGTTTCATACTTAGCCGGGTCAGAAGGGGCCTGAGCAGATCATCTAGTCTGACCCCCTGCCATGGCAGGAAAGAATACTGGGGTCAAATGACCCCAGCAAGGTGTTCATCTAGCCTCCTCTTAAAGACCCCCAGAGTAGGAGCCTGCACCACTTCTCTTGGAAGTTGATGCCAGATCCTAGCCGCCCTGAACGTGAAGTAGCGCCTCCTGATATCTACCCTAAATCTACCCTCTGCTAGCTTGTGACCGTTATTTCTAGTCAGTCTTGGTAGTGCTCAGGGGAACAGGGACTCCCCCAATGCCTGCTGGTCCCCTCTGACTAGTTTGTAACAGGCCACTAGATCCCCCCTCAGCCTTCTCTTGTGGAGGCTGAATAGATTCAGGTCCCGTAGCCTCTCCTCGTAGGGCCTGCCCTGCTGCCCCCTGATCATGCGAGTGGCCCTCCTCTGGACCCTGTCCATGTCCACATCCCTCCTGAAGTGCGGCGCCCAGAACTGGACACAGTACTCTAGCTGCGGCCTGACCAGTGCTGCATAGAGGGGGAGGATCACCTCCTTGGATATCCTTGAGATGCATCTGTGGGTGTATGACAAGGTGCGGTTGGCCTTTCTGACTGCATCCCCACATGGCTGGCCCATGTTCATCTTGGCATCAGTGATGACACCAAGATCCTTTTCTGCCTCTGCACTGATGAGAAGGGAGTTCCCCAGCCTGTAGGTATGGTGCTGGTTCTTCCTCCACAGGTGCATCACCTTGCACTTGTCTGTGTTGAAGTCCATCCTATTCTCATCTGCCCACCCCTGTAACCTGTCCAGGTCTGATTGTAGCCTATTCCTTCCTTTTAACATGCCCACATCCCCCCACATCTTAGTGTCATCAGCAAATTTGAACAGGGTGCTTTTTACCCCCTCATCCAAGTCACTGATGAAGATGTTGAACAGTGCGGGCCCGAGGACCGAGCCCTGGGGGACCCCACTGCTTACATCCCTCCAAATCAAAAATGACCCATCCACCACCACTCTCTGGGTGCGGCCCTCCAGCCAGTTGGTAACCCATTTAACTGTGTAGATGTCAACACCACAGTCCCCCAGTTTCTTAATTAGAACTGGGTGAGAGACAGTGTCAAAGGCTTTCCTAAAGTCCAGGAAGACTATGTCCACTGCTACCCCTGCATCTAAAAATTTGGTGACCTGGTCCTAGAAGGCCACTAGGTTGGTCTGACAGAACCTGCCTCTAATGAACCCATGTTGGTTGCCCCTAAGCATAATCTCCCCTGCTGGCCCCTCGTGGACATGTGCCAGAATAATTCTCTCAAAAAGCTTACCCAGAATTGAGGTAAGACTAACTGGCCTATAGTTTCCCAGGTCTTCTTTCCTTCCCTTTTTGAAGATGGGAACCACATTGGCCCTCTTCCAGTCCTCTGGCACCATACCAGAGCACCATGAGTCCTCATAAAGCCGTGCCAGGGGTCCCACAATGACCTCAGCTAATTCCCTCAGTACTCTAGGGTGGAGATCGTCCGGACCAGCTGATTTGCATACATCCAGTCCCTCCAGAAGTTCCATAACTAGTTCCTCACTAACCCTTGGCCTAGGTGCACCTCCCCTGGGGTGTAAGGGGGGCCCAGAGCGGGGGGTGGCTGTTCTGGTCCCTGCTCTGGAAAATGGAGGCAAAGAAATCATTAAATAGGTTAGTTTTGTCACCTGGTGTGACAACCAAATTTCCTAGTGTGTCTTGCAGGGACCCCACGTTACCCAGAACCTTCTTTTTGCCCCCTATGTATTTAAAAAAGGACGTCTTGTTGTCCTTGATCCAGGAAGCTAGTCCAAGTTCCATCTCCGCCTTGGCCTTCCTGACTGCCCCCCTGCATCCCCGAGCAAACACAGTATAATCCTCACTGGTGATGGCCCCTCCCTTCCATTGGGTGTGCGCCTCCCTTTTAGCCAGGAGACATTCCCGGATGCTTTTGGTGAGCCATGGGGGCTTTTGCGCACTCCTGCTCCCTTTGGTCCCTGTTGGGTTTACTTCCCTTTGGGCTTGGAGGATCGTCTTCTTAAGGAGTGACCACTCTTCTTGGACACCTGGCTTCCCTCCCCTCTGGGACCTCAGTGGTTCCCCGACTATTCTCCTTAGCTCATTGAAGTCTGGCCTCCTGAAATCTAGGGCTGCTGCCTTGCTGCAGGCCTTTGCCACCTTGTGCTGGATGGTGAATTCCAGCAGGCGATGATGCTGTTACCCAGGTTGTTAGAGCACTTGCAGCCCCCTCACCAGGTTGTCACCAGTGGCCAGCACCAGGTCCAACAAGGCGTCTCCCCTGGTGGGGCTGTGCATCTTCTGGGTTAGATGGAGGTCCTGCATTCTGGCTAGGAACCTACGTAAGTGGTCAGACATGGCTGACTGCTCTTCCCAGCAGATGTCTGGAAAGTTCAGGTCACCCATGATGACCATTTCTTTTGACCTAACTACCTCCATGAGCTGACTTAAGAATTCCTCTTTTAGCTCTTCCCCTTGGTTGGGTGGTCTGTAGTAGCCCTCCACCGTTAAATCTCTTTCCCCTCGACTGCCTTGTATTCTAACCCAGAGCACTTCAGAGTGCCCCTCCCCTGATTCTTTGCTAATTGATGAGTATGTGTATTCCACGCCCCCACCTTTCCTCTCTGTCCTTTCCCTCCTGTACAGCCTGTAGCCTTTGATATTCACTGCACAGTCATGCAGTTTCAGTGAGCCCCACTATGTCTGGGTTGGTGTCACTGTTCCCTAAGTGCCAGTCCAGTCTCCTTCCCCTGCATGATCTGCTGCTTTGCTTTCTGCTCCTAGTGCCATACTCCCAGTCTGATCTTCTACTCTGCTTTCTGTGTCCTTCCCTGGGCTCTCTACCTGTCCTATTCCCCTGTCCTATTTGCCACTGTGCTCGCTCCGCAGTGTGCCACATGTCACACAGGCTGCCTATGACACTTGCGACACCTGTGAAATCAATTTAAATTGATTTCAGTGGTCCATTATCCTTCTCTACATTTATTCTCTGTTCTAGACTGTGTCAGATTTCACACACCTTTGATTTTTATTTTTTAGATTTGCTAATTTTTGGTTGTCTTCTTTTTCATGCACTTCCTTACATTGTACCTTTTCCTTCTGAAGCGCTTTTTCAGTACAACTCTACAGATAACGATTAGCTGAACCCCAAATATGCTTTAAGTCCCATCTGCTGGAGAATTTCTGAAATTCTTTACATCTGAAATGCATTCTGTTATCATTTATTAGTTCATCTGGAATGCAGTACTTGCCACTTGAACTTTCATCTTCTCAGCGATAACTGATGACTTAATATTTGGTAAAAAACCCACTTCAAACCACCGTGTAGTATAGTTTGCTATTAGCAAAAAGTCTTTGTAGGGGAACAAGGATAAATCTGTTCTGTTTCTCTTGGATATTTTTGAAAATGTGAATGACAGCAGAGAGACCCTGCTGTGGCCCTTGTGTCTTGCATATGCCTTAGATATTTCTGATCTTTTTTCTATGCCATTTACTCATCAAAGGATAATGTCTTGGGCTTTCTATCCCTTACATTATTTACGTGTTGCTGCTTATTATTGTCTTACTGTTTTAGGTCTTTCTACATGATTGACTTAATTTAACAATAATACTTTAGAACTTGTACACAGTGTTTTCATTGTCAGTGCCTTTACAAAATGCTACTCAGTAATCATATGAATCAATATAGTAAGTAAGTAAATTCTGATTTTGCAAACAGGGGAAAATGAAGCAATATGTGACTCACTTTATGACTTGCCTAAGACCACAGAAGATACTAGTGTCAGCTGAGGATGGAATTTAACGGTTGTGGTGACACCATTAACATGTCTGCGTGTACTAGTATAGTAATATACTTAGAATCATAGAATCAAAGGACTGGAATGGACCTGTAAGATCATCAAGCCTGGTCCCCTGTCATGGGCAGGAGGTTATTGGACTCAAGCAAGCTCAACAAAGTGCTTGTCTAGCCTTCTCTTGGACACCACCAAGGATGGTGACTGCACCACCTCTGCTGGGAGCGTGTTCCAGATTTTAGATACCCTTACAGAAAATAAGTTTTTCCTAATGTCCAACGTAAATTTTTCCTCAATTGGCTTGTGCCCATTGGTCCTTGTCCTCCCTGGGGGGGTCTTTCTGAAGAGTTGCTCCCCTATATTTTGGTGTTCACCCTTGACATACTTGTAGGTGGCTATCAAGTTACCCCTCAGTTTTCTTTTGCTCAGACTGAACAAACCCAGTTCCTGGAGTCTCTCCTGATAGGGCCTATCCTCCAGGCCCTTAATCATATGGGTGGCCCTTCTCTGCACCCTTTCAAGCTTATCCACATCCTTTCTGAAGTGTGGTGCCCAGAACTAGACACAGTACTCCAGCTGTGGCCTCACCAATGCCAAAGAAAGGGGGAGGAGGATGTCTCTGGATTTGATCACAACACGTTGGCTGATACATGCCAGAATCCTATTTGCCCTGCTGGTGACTTCATTGCACTGTTGGCTCGTATTCATCTTCTGGTTGATTGTCACTCCCAGGTCCCTTAAAGATGCAGTGCCAGCCAGTGGACCACCACCCATCATATAGTTGTAGCGAAGGTTCTTTCTACCTAGATGAAGGACCCAGCACTTGTCCCTATTGAACCTCATCGGATTGCATTCAGCCCATAGGACCGATCTGTTGGGGTCATCCTTGATCTTTACCTTATCTCCAGATGTGCCCACATTTCTCCACAGCTTGGTGTCATCTGCAGACTTAATCATTGAGCTTTCCACCCCCTCATCCAAGTCATTGATAAAGATGTTAAAGAGCATGGGCCCAAGCACTGATCCCTGGGGAAACCACTGGAGACAGCCCTCCAGGATGAGGCCATCCCATCAATTACAACTCTCTGGGATCAGCCTCTGAGTCAATTTCCAACCACCTCACTGTAGACTGGTCTAGGCCAGTACCCTCCAGCTTAATTGAATGATCTCATGGGAAACAGTATCAAAGGCCTTGCTGAAGTCTAGGTAAATGATGTCATCCTCATGTCCCTTGTCCAACTGGTTAGTTACCTGGTCATAAAAGGTTTGTTTGTTTGTTAGGCATGACCTAGCTGTGCTAGGCATGACAAAGCTGTGCTTCTTAACACCCTACCAGACCCATCAGGTGCCCTCTGTGCTAGGGTTACCATATTTCCAGGATCAAAAAAGAGGGCACTTCTGGTGGGGAGGGGAAGAGGGGAAGGGTTATATGATTGTAGTGGGGGGTGTTGATATGCCTATGCCCCCTGCCTCTGCCCCCCAGCCCTGCCAGTGCCCCTCACTCCCAACTCAGAGATCCCTGTCCCTCCAGCTCTGTGGCTCATGCAGCTTACACACACATACACGCACTCTCTCTTGCACTTTCTCTCTCTCTCTGGCCAGGGCCCATGTGTAGAGAATGTGACCCCCGACAACTAATCACTTTGCCCGCTGCTTCCAGCCCCAAACATCCAAGCTGCTTGTGCCTGGGACAAGCAGAGGCAAAGCAAAAACCCAAACATGTCAGGAAAAACCTGAGGACATATCAGGGAAAACCCGGATATATGGTAACCCTACCTCTGCCCAATTGTATCAGACCTTCCCCCTGCCAGCTGAGTTACCACTTATGGCCTGCTCTTCCTCACAGCAAGCAATGAACACTTGCATGAATGGGATCCTGACTCTGGTTCAGGCAACTTACACAAAGTTGTGTAAATGTTAGCCAAGTCCCACAAATGCTTCTTTGCACCTATAGACTGCAATGGGAATTGTTTCAGTGCCTATAAGACACTTATAGCTTCTTTGCATGCTTGGAATCTGCTGGAACCCCATATACCCTACTCATGGCAGCAAAAGAAATGCTGAATCTCTTTGGTTTGAGCTTCATTTAAGAAATACGTAATTGCCATCCTTAGATTCAACAGGATGTCTTTAACTACAACACTTGATCTGAGCCTGCAAGAGGCCATGAAGCTCTCCATTCATGCACTGTCAGTATTTCTTTTAATAAAAAAATCCCTTATATAACCTTATGCATATATAAAAAATTCCTACCAAAAGCCTTGGATTTTTAGAAAAAGGAAAATACTTGTAATATGAATGAAAGCAATTACCAGTTTTTCATAATAAGTCTTTTTATAGGGCAGGGTTTTAAAGTTAGTGAGGGAAATTTTTTCTGGAATCTAGACTGATTGGAGAGATTAGGTGTGCTCAACAGAAAACAGCCCTCTGGTCTCAGAGGCCAGAATTAATCACACATGATATGGTGTATTGTGAAGAGGATTAATAGATTTAAAAAGGGAACACACAGATTGTATTAATTGTATTTATATTAGGGCTCATGCTGTTGAATCCAGTCTAAAAACCTTCAAAATCTTGTATTTAAAAGTTCTTGGACAGAAAATTTAACTGGCATTTTTCCACTTGTTCTGTTACATTGTGTAAATTAAAAAGGAGATATAAAATTCTTCTTTACAGTGTGGGAATTATATCCCAGATTTTAAAAAGAAAACCAAAAGTTTAGTATTCATCTAGTTTACTCAAATGCCAACTAATATTATTTACTTTTTTTTTTAAAAAAGCATTCTTTGGCTTCAGATTGTGGAGTAGGCAAATTCAATGTAAATACAAGTCAAAGATACTGTATGAAAGGTGACTCCTACTGCCAAAGTCTGTGAGCAAATTCAGCTTTTTCCTTTGAACAGGTGTTGGCCCTCAAATTCTTTGCAAAGCCTTCCATATGCAATTTATCACTGAAAGATCAAAGTGATACCAGTTGGTAGAACATTTTTAGGGATTTGTAACCTGCCCGGAAGGGATTTTAATTGCTTATTTAGAATACAGACAATTATTATAAGGAACTTATATTATGCATGTAATGTTGTTTTGGATAGCATGTATTAAAACCTCAAAGACCTGCTTCATGGTCAACATTACTTAAGCATCCCTCTCCTTATAATTGTGGCTCTTAAAACAAGCTTAAAAAGAGCTTTCAGAAAATTGTTTTTAAAGGCCTGGCATTTCATCTTGTGGGAATTGCGCACACAAAAACAGCAATTAAAATGCCTATTCTCAAAATAACAAGAACTCTTGATAGAATGTAATTTCCAGTCTTATTAAAAATATACAATAGGAATATGATAACTGCATACATCACTAGCGCACATTCTCAGATGGTGTAAATTGCCATTGTTTTATACCAGCTGATGGCTTGCCTCGCTTTAGTTTCTGAAGTGCAGATATGGAAGATAGTTTTAGTTACAGGAATGGAAACTACAGCGCCTGGGGAAAATCCTGGTAATGTTTCTGGGTACCAGAATGGGGGCACATGAAGGCATTTTGCTTGGCATGTACGCCTTGGTGTGGACAGTGGGGAAGGGGCCAAGGCTGCACTGCTACAAGGATCAGGCCCCTTGCAGCTCACCTGCTGTCCGCCTCTGGCATGCCAACATCTTCCAAATTGAGGTTATGGGTTTTTTTTGGCATTTTGCCCAGAAACATTGCTGACCCCTGCCTTAGCACCTTACTTCATAAATAGACTCATTTCCTGAATGGGGAGTTTTGCTGTCAACTTTAAAAGGGCCAGGATTTCACTCACTGCCTTCAGTGAGATGATTTTAGAGAGTAAGGTACAATAAGCCCATGTAAGTAAAGCTCTCAGTAACAGGAAAAGTAGACCACCCTGGTTCAATGCACCCACTGGACAATGATTTTGTTGAACAGCATTTGCAACATATAATAGTACTTAGAATCAAGTAGGGCTGGAAGGGACATGAGGGTCATGTAGTCCAACCCACTGCTCAAGGCAGGATCATCCCTCTCTAAACCATCCTAGTCAAGTGTTTGTTTAACCTGCTCTTAAAAACTTTCAAGGATTTTACAACCTCCCTGGGTAGCCTGTTCCAATGCTTAATCATCTTCAGAGTGAGGAAAATTCTTCCTAACATCCGACCTAAACTTCCATTGCTGCATTGGTCTTAGTACTGTCCTCTGTGGCCAAAGACAATAATTTAACTGCATCCCCATAAGAGCTAACCTTCCAGTGTTTGAAGGCTTTGGGTGACTCATTAAATAACATAGAGGTATTTAGAGGTATGACACAGAAACTGAGTTTTTTACAGGCTACTTTAAGGTAATGTTATGTTTTGATGAAATAGTTTTGAAAATGAATATATTCTCTGTTGACTTCTTCAATATCACTGCTACATTTGGTTTACCTATTGATTACAGATACTTGATTTGAATTACGTTCATCACTTCTTAGAATGGGAGTGACTTGTGTAATTTTTTCTGTTTCAAAACAACTTTAGCTTTTCTGAGGCACTGAAAAAATTAAAATTAATAGTTAGAGATATTTGTTCTCCAATAATTAAAAACATTTGTAAGATATTTTGCTGGCTATTCTTCTGTCAGAGGAATTAGTGCTTTAAGGAATTTATGAGGAAAATGAAATTATGTGCCAGAATCTCAGCCTCAGTGGGGCTACATTTAATGAAATTTTCATTCCTGTTGTCACCCTATATTCTGGGCAAAGGGATAGGAGTGGTATAAACAGACTTTAAAGTGCTGGCTCTGGCTGAAGAAGGATTTGCTCAACCTAAGCAACATGGAAGACAGCCATAAGGCTGCCTTTCAAAGATTCTTTTAGAAACCCAGTCTTACAGGTATGCTGGAGATAGGAATGGAATATTACGGCCGGGGGCTATAAATCGTATGCTCCATCTCTAAGAACCAATGCTGATGCTTGTGTGTTCTCAAAGATGGTGACCTACATCAACTGGAATATATTGGTATAGCTCTGTTAGATAAATTGAAATAAATGAATCTATACAATCGTAGTTCAGCTGAGGATCTGGTTCACTACATCTAGGCATGTTGAAGACAATATCTGGTGTCTGAAAACATATTATTTAGCATGTTTTAATCAACATGTTTTTAAAATTGTTATTGTAACCACTTAGCATAAACAGCCTAATTCACTTTTAAAAATGTTAGCTGGTTCTGGTTAATTCTATTAGTATCCTACATTAGTAATGGGAGCTGACTTTTCGAACTGCTGATTTGCTTGTCTAGGGAGGACTTCCGGAAGGCTTTTGACACTGTCTCTCACCCCTTTCTCATTAAGAAACTGGGGGGCTGTGGTGTAGACACCCACACAGTCAAATGGGTCGCCAACTGGCTGGTGGGCTGCACCCAGAGGGTGGTAGTGGATGGGTCCTTCTCAACCTGGAAGGACGTGGGCAGTGGGATTCCGCAGGGCTCCGTCCTCGGGCCCGCACTGTTCAACATCTTCATCAGTGATTTGGATGAGAGGGTAAAAAGCACCTGTTCAAATTTGCTGATGACACTAAGATGTGGGGGGACGTGGGCACATTGGAAGGATGCAACAGGCTACAATCAGACCTAGACAGGTTACAAGGGTGAGCGGACAAGAATAGGATGGGCTTCAACACAGACAAGTGCAAGGTGATGCACCTTGGGAGGAACAACCGGCACCATACCTACAGGTTGGGGAACACCCCTTTTGTCAGCACGGAGGCAGAAAGGGATCTGGGGGTCATCATTGACTCCAAGATGAACATGGGCCAGCAGTGTGGGGATGCAGTCAGGAAGCCAACCGCACCTTGGCATGCATCCACAGATGCATCTCGAGCAGGTCCAAGGAGGTGATCCTCCCCCTCTATGCAGCACTGGTCAGGCCGCAGCTGGAGTATTGCGTTCACTTCTGGGCGCCGCACTTCAAGAGGGATGTGGACAGCATGGAGAGGGTCCAGAGGAGGGCCACTCACATGATCAGGGGGAAGCAGGGCAGGCCCTATGAGGACAGGCTGCGGGACCTGAACCTGTTCAGCCTCCAAAAGAGAAGGCTGAGGGGGGATCTTGTGGCCTGTTACAAACTAGTCAGGGGGGATCAGCAGGCATTGGGGGAGTCACTGTTCCCCTGAGCACCACCAGGAGTGACCAGGAATAACGGTCACAAGCTGGCAGAGGGTAGGTTTAGGTTAGATATCGGGAGGCGCTACTTCACAGTCAGGGCGGCTAGGGTCTGGAACCAGCTTCCCAGAGAAGTGGTGCTGGCCCCTACCCTGGGGGGTTTAAGAGGAGGTTAGATGAACATCTTGCTGGGGTCATTTGACCCCAGTATTCTTTCCTGCCATGACAGGGGGTTGGACTAGATGATCTCCTCAGGTCCCTTCCGACCCTAGAAACTATGAAACTATGGAACTATAAGTGGGGAGTGGATACATTCAGTAGTTTTTCATTTGCTATGTGCTTTATTTTTCTTGTGAGGTGTGTTTTAACTCACAATTAGCTTCTGTGACTTTTTTTACTCACAGTAAAGACCTATACTTCAGTAGAATGCAAAGCTTAATCACTGCAAATTTCCCCAAGTGGAACTACTTCATTGGGTATCATGGGGAAGCCAGCAAACCCTGCTGTGCCTGCAAGTCTGTGCCAAGCTCCAGCCAGAGAGCAGAGGGGAGGGGTCAGCCCTCCTGTGGAGCAGAGAGCCCTGTCCAACCCAGAGAGCATGCTACGATGCTGGAGGGCTCTGATTTAACTTAAATCAACAAGGGGTCTAGGACAGACATTGCATAAACTAGTGTGAGCCAAATTTGTTAAGTCTGATACTATATTCAACCAGGTTTATTTCAAACTGGTTTCACCCATTTTCAGACTGCACTGAATATCTGTTCTGTTACAGGTTTAAACCATTTCTGATCACTTAAACCAGTTTATGTGTGTAACCCTGGGTGCGACACAACACGCGCCCTCACCTGAATAGTGGGATCCTGCAGTACCCGGTAGCCAGTAGCCCTGCCCAGCCCCCCTGGGAAGCTGCTGCAGTGCCCCCGAGTGGAGAGCCTCCCCTTACAATCAAGCACCCTCGCAGACAATTCTCAAACTATTTACAAGATTTAATTATTTACAACATAACAAATAACCATTAAATAAACACATTGATATACCAACTAATAAACCCTCAAGAAATTATTTACACAGTCTCTCACTTGCACACCGTGTACTGGGAATCCCGTGTGCACTGCCCCGGTGGGGTATCTCAGGGAGCGGGGCTGTCTGTGTCCCTGCATGTGGTCTGGATGCTCCCTGGTGTGGGTGTCTGTCTCCGTGCTCCTGGGGTCTCCGGGCATCAGGCAGCAGCTCCTGCTCTGCAGTCCCTGCAAAGACGGCCTTCCCCTGCCTTTCACCCCCTTCCCGGGCTCAGCAGGGAGCAGTATCTTGCAGTCTGGCAAACACAGCCCCTCCCTGGGCTTTTCCTGCCCCTGGAGCCCCTCATCCCTCAGGGAAAACAGGGCAGACTCTGGCAGTCCCCCTCCCCCCAGCTCTGCTGTGCTCACCCAGCCATTCGCCAGGCTGCAGGCTGGTCTTTCCTAGCTTGGAGTCTCCACACAACCAGCCCCCCTCTGCCCCTGCCTCCGCAGGCTCCATGGCTGGAGAGAGGAATTGGATACTGCATCTCCCCCGGGGCAGCCTTTTCTGCTGCTCCTCAGGGCACTCCTCGGGGCTCTCTGAGGAACCGCTGTGTTGAGACTGGCTCCAGCCTGTCCCTCAGCCCCACCCTCTCTCTCTCTTGTTCCCTTCCGCGGGAAAACTGCTCCCTCTCAGCCAGTTCCAGCCTAGACCCCTTCCTGGGCTTTTGCTTATGGCTCCCTTTCAAAACCTCGCTGGGTTTCATCACCCCTCCCACTTCCAACAGGGCTGCCTCCAAAGCAGCTTCACTTGCCCTCAGAGCCTACAGTGTCCCTGCTGGGACAAACTCTGTCTCTCTGCCAGGCAGCCCTCGCCATTCTTTTAGGTGGGTCCATTTTTTAAAATGCTGCTACATGTGTAATGTCTGTCCCTGGCCTCGAGGTTTAGTCTGAGTACTGAGTAGTTTCTGAGATAGTAGGAGATCCAGGTTCTAGCTCTCCTCACCTAGATGGGTTTAAATCTCTCTCTCCCCAGCTTCCCAAGCACGGTGCTCTAACCACAACACCACAGAGTAGGTATTATCCAATTTGTTTCTCTAGAACTCTTTTTGACACTGTCCATTGCACTTAATAGTTGCTGAATAAAATGGAGGGAGAGCAGTGAAGAAGTTTTTATCCCATTGGGATAGGTTGAGCCTAGAACCCAGGGCTTCCCTAGAGAGGCAGCTTCAGATGGACAAGCTGAATGATATTTAACCTGCAGTGTGGTGACTGGAGTTACAGCACTACAGGGTCACACACCAACCTGGGGGAAAGAGTCTAGAATCCATATCTCTTGCTTCTTTTCCTGGTGTCCTAGCCACTCAGTTATTGGAACTACAACATACGGTAAGTCCTATGTTTGTAAATTATATGTAAATGCAAAAATGGCTATTACATGGCTGGAAAACTGCAAAAAAGTGTGCTCTGCTATTCCTAATTTACTTTAAATAAAAATAAAAGCAGCCCCTACCATAATAAATTACCATTATAACTCACATGCAGCTTATTAGGGGTGTGTGAAATGGGCTGTATTTGATTCAGATTCAGCCCAAATCAGGGACAGTGATTTGATTAGTTGATTCAGATCACTGTCCCAATTCAATTTGGCCAAAACTGAAAATTTGATGCTGATTTAGAGAATCACTGATTCGGCCATAGACAGCTTTAAATATTTTTTCTATATATCTTGAGGTACCAGGCACAGCTTGTGAACACCATAATGGTGGGGCAGAAGGAGCATCCCACAGGAGCATAGGGGGGTCCCCCGTGCACTCGGCAGCAAACCCAGAAGTGGAGCAGAAGTCCTTCCAGTCAATTTCCAGGTCCACTGCTGAGCACATGGCCCCAGTCCCCTGCACCTTGCTCCTAGCTTGGAAATCAGCCCTGGGGGACCCCAAGTGCCCTCCCCCCCCGGACCCAGGAGGCACCAGTTGCTGAGCCAGAAGGGCATGGGGGGCCCACCATGTGCTGTCCAGGGGACCCAGAAGTGGACTGGAAGTGCTTCTGGTCCACTTCCGGGTCTGTTGCCGAGCATGCTGGGGACCCCCCTGTGCTTCTGAGGAATGCTCCATCCACTCCACCATCTCAGCGTTCATGAGCCACCTGGTACCTTGAGGTATGTAGAAAAAAACATTTAAAGCTGTGTCTATGTCTGAATTGTTGAATCTTTCAGGATCTCTCCTAATTGATTTGGAGAGTTCTGATTTGATTTGGAGAGATTAAAGGGTCTCCTGATTCAATTCAGATTCGGCAATTCAGCCACCGAATCAGGGCAGATCTCCACAGAATCAAATCAGTGACCGAAGCTTTGCACAGTCCTCCAGGTTATTTGGTTCATATGCATGTGGCAGTGAGCAAGTGGTACCAGCTTGAGGCAATGACAGTGGCAAGTCAATGTTATTGGTGAAATATTTTATAGGAAAAAATGTGTTCTAAGGAGTGGTTTGAGATTAGAGAAGACATGTTTATTCTGTGCATGATGGAGATGGTTACAAATGCAAAGGGAAATGTAGGGTAAAAAAAGAGAGTGGAAAGAAGTTCTAAATAGATAGTACAAGAGTAAGTGCAAATTTCAGTGTGAAATAGACTTGTGGGCTAGGGACAGAAGTTACACATAAACTGGTTTAAGTCATCAGAAACTGGTTTAAACCTCTAACAGAACAGAAGCTCAGTGCACATAAATGAGTTTCAGGTGTATCCTATCTGGATGTACTGATTTGAACATATCTGACTTCTCTAAGTAATTCCTAATAGGTTTTTTCACTGCTGTAAGATGTCGATGTTAAATACATTTGATAAACAAGAGACTTATTTAAGTCTTCAATTATGGATTTGGAAGACAACTCAAGTCAGTGGGGTAAAATTATCCACTCAATGAAGTCAAAGTTAAAACATGTATTAAACTCATTGTAGCCATGATTACCTTGCACCTTCCAAAATTTGAACTCTTTGGCATATAATATTAGGCCTGATGTGTGAAAGCATACAGGCACAACAGGTCTAATTTCCAAATTTGGGATAGGAATAATGAAAGATAATATGAAGGATAAATTTGCCTTTAAGATAAAAGGGGAAAAGTCTATAGGAAAAGAGCATTTGTTCCCAAATTTGGGACAGCTGTCACAGAGAACAGCAAAAAACTCCTCCAATGTCTGTCTATATCAAATGGAATCACCATGATATGAGGTGGATCACTGTGCAAGTACCATATCCTTCTCAAATACAAAATAACCCTTCTTAAAATATGCATTTATACTGTGCTTGTGCCTTGGAGCATTGGTCATGGAGAAGAACCCTATTGTGATATATGCTGTAAAAACTGAACAAAAAAAATGGCTTGTGTCCCAAAGACCTGTAGTGCCTGGGTGAGTAGCTAACCAGTGCCTTATTACACATTTAGCTGGAGGGTACGTACAAGCATAACATTCAAGTTGACCAAACAAAGGTTAGGTCAATTTAAATAAGGTTCAATCAATCAAGCAGCTCAGGAGGTAAACTAACTTTAGATTGGTAACGGATTGACCCAATCTGTGAATGGTTAACTGGATCTTGCAAAAGCCTGTACATATTCACAGCAGAGCCTCAGGGCTGGGTAAATTCAGCCCCTTGACCCAGTCCCAGAGCTGTGCTGTTTCTATACCCACTCCCCTCCTCTGACTTGGCTATTTTTAGTCCCCTGACAATCCCGCCCCACTGGCCAACCAGGCAACCCTCTGCTTCTTCCTCCCTCCCTCCCCCACCCCAACCAACCCACGAAACTCCCCTGGACCTGGCAAGCCCCCCTGGACTACTAGCCCTCCCCCATTAATCCTGCCAGCCCCTCCCCTCACTCCAGGTTACTTACCTCAGGCTGCCTGCACCACTTCCAGCACTGGTGAATGGCTGCACATGCTGTTCCCGGGTTATGTTTAAGAAGCTTAAAGTAAACCACCTAAAACTAAACCAGTTCCATAAGTGCTTGTACATATCTGAAATGTTCAAAAGTGGCAACGTGTTGGACATACGATCCTAGATTTAATCTTTGAAATCATTAATACCGGACTACCAGAGAATCATCTTGTGATATTTCCTTTCACAGGCAGACACAGAACTTACCTGGTGAAAACTACTAAAATTATTTCTTGCTTCTTGATGGCAGATAGGTGCTTCTAAGCTGTCTGTCAAAATGAAAAAGAATCATAAGGGCATTCCTCCCACCCTAAACACAGTAGCTTCTTATGAAAGAATCTGAAATATATTATCTGTCAAAAAGCTTAAAGGCAAGCAAATATGGGTTTTTAGTGATTTCAAAATAACTCCCATATTTTAAAACTGGATCCAAAAAATCCTCCAAAATCAATCAAGCCACCAGATAACAATGAATTGCTTTATGATGATGTTTACAGTATGTATCCCCTGATGTGTATGTAAACCTCTGTTGTATTCCTCACCTCTTTGTTTTTTGTTCTATTTCCTGTACAATTTGCTTTTTGTTATGTTATGATTGCTCTGTAAAATATTGCCTATAGCTTATCTATTTAATTTTGTTTCTCCTGGAGAAAAGTTAAAAAATAATTTATTAAGAAGAGGGGGAGCTGGAGGAGCCACTGGAAGAGTTCGTGAAGGAGTGATTGGTAGGGGTTGGGAGGTGGCCATGAAAATATAGCATATACACAGAGAATATGCCATGAATTTTTATTTGAAGAAAACATGGTATGCATTCGCTTTCTTGAGAAACTGATAAAAATGCCAGAACAGCAATTTTTCTTTATCAAAGCATCTACATTTACACTGAGACTAAGCCTGGTTTGACTGCCGTTAATTGGTCAGATTTATATCTTACTTGTCCCTGCATCTCAACAGGCGAGATTTACATTTCAGAAAGAGGAACGGCCCAGATAATGAAATGATGCTGTGCAGAGGGGTGCAACTGGATTATCTAAATGTGATCTATACAAAGCTGTAACATGGGTCCTGTTACTCAGATGCAAGTGTACAACTCAGTGATGATTTTAGGGTTTTCAGACACATGTGCTCAGTGATTGGTATTAACTTTTTAAGCCTGCTCATTTTTATGAATGCAATAAAGGCTTACATCAAAGTTGCTACATCTTTCTCTACTCTGCCATTCATCTGGCTGACATTTTCAAAGTGGGATGATACAACCCAATTGTGGCTCATTTAGTACAGGGCTACAGTGAGCAAAACAAACAAACAAAAAGCTTCAGAATGCAAGTGTAGCAAATAACTTCTAATCGGTCTGTTACACTGTTAGTGTTTCCCTTTAAACTGGCCTTGATCTCAAGTCCCTGTATAGTTTCACTGCTATCTAGAAAGAACAAAAGGATAGCAATGGGCATGTCTATATGTTCATTAACACGTCTTTGCTCCTGTGCATTAAATTTAGTACCTCTAGTATAAAGTACTAGATAAAGGTGCAGTAGCTGTGCTAATGCAGAGTAGCAAAGGTGAACATTTTTTGGTGATGATTAATACACAGTAGACTGATTCTACTGCACATTAGAGAATTGCCACAGTTTTTGCCGTGACACGGTAATTTGTAGTAGAACAGTTCACCCTGCATTAAGGTGTCTCGTGTAGACACACCCAGTGAAGAGTAGCTATGAAGAAAGCTTTTTTCAGGGCCATAGCTCTGCAGTAGTCATATAACGGTTATTTAAACATGGAAATCAGTTATTAATGTTAGAACTAGCTTATAACTCATTGAAATGATGTCTTGTTGTCACAAATACTATATAGTATGGTGTAGACTGACTCATAAGGTTCAGTCCAGAATGAGTGGTCCAGATGAGAAAGCTATACTGAATTTACCAAAAGAAGTGTTTAAAGCAAGCTAGTTTCATAGTTTCTAGGGTCAGAAGGGACCTGAGCAGATCATCAAGTCTGACCCCCTGCCGTGGCAGGAAAGAGCACTGGGGTCAAATGACCCCGGAAAGGTCTAGTTAAAACAGTTAAATTGCCTGTGAGGGTATAGAAGCAATATATTGAATTTAACTTCAAGCTGTACTCAAATGACCAAAAGCTAAATTAAAAATCGCAACTTGCACACACATTTGGACCACTTCAATTAGATCTGTTTAAATTGATTTTGCAGTTCCTTTCCTGGCCTTTGAGGTAAAGCAAGCTGTAAAATTTTCTATTGTCTAACTTGCTTCCCTCTTTCTGCCAGCCATACTCTTCCTCCCACCAACTAAGCACTGGCATTGAGACTATCTCTGGACTGCGGGGAAATAGGGATTATCTTGAACATTGGGGATACATGCTCCACTGACTGGTTCTGGCCAACGATGAAGACCAAGGGTTTTGTGCTGAATTTAATAGAGTGCTTAGCCTTTTTTAATTTTATGTGATGAGTTATTTGGAGGATCTCGTCAGATCTTAACACTAATTATATTATTCTAAATCTTTTGTAAAACATTCTTCTGCTTTACGTGGTGTTTATAGGGGAGGAAAACATGAGAAAGAGATCCACTTTATTTTGGGGAGTGATCTGAAAATGTTGAATAGCTTAGTTAAAATACTCAAGAGAGCGATCAGTAAAGCACTAAGCTATATTGATTTTTTTTTTTAAGTATGAAGATTTGTGTATCTAAATCCCTATTGTGTTTGAGGGAATGTAGGATGGGGTCTGCAGTTGCAGAAAACAGACGTTACCATTGTTAGCTGTTGACCCAGGAGCCTGTTCTGTTGATTCTTGAACAAATGGGCAGGCACTGACAAGCTATTGGGATGGGAAATTTGCAGCTGGTTTGAATGCTGTAGCCAGAGTACAGGAACAGAGAGCTAAAAGAATCTCAAAAGTATGCAAAAGCTGCAGAATCAAAACAAATATTTAAGATGATTTGCTTCTTTAAAAAAAGTTTAATCCACATGGGGTCATTTTAAAAATGAATTCTTTCATGAACATTTTGTAAGATTAGATTTCTGCCTCGTTTAAAAGTACAATAAGTAGAGACAGGATTTTAGCCTCCCACACACATGCAGGTCTTTAGGATCTTATGTTTCTTCCACTGCCTGACATAGGAATGGGGGGTGGGGGGAGGGAGAGAAATGAACTTAAAATTGCTGCTGCTTTTTAAGGGTAGCAGTCAAATGTTCAGAGGAATAGTGGGGAAGTAGGGCCATGAGTGAAGCCATGGCAAGCTACAGAGGCAGATCAATAGAAAACCAGGGCTAGAACCCATGGATGCATCCCATCGAGTATACACGTATGTTTTGTGGTGCCTTGAAGTCATCTGAGATGCCACAAACCACATGCAGCACACCACATCCACCTATTCAATGTGCTGCTAATTTGCAGCGCATGGGTTTTTTGGACATGGGGAGATCCCAGTATCAAAAAAGCCGCCACTAAAAAAAAAAAAGCGTCTCTATGACACATGGAGTGCATCTACATATGCAATCAGGGTGACTAGTTAAACTCCGGCACCGTTTGCACTGGAGTTTATTGTTCCCTGGAACAGTGTTTATATGCTGGGGTCAGCCTGCCGGCCTCTGGCAGAGGAGGGGGGCAGCGTGGCAGGCTGCAGCTGTTCAACCCTGGCTCAACATGCTGCTGAGCGGCTGGCTGGGATATGAGGGTGCTACAGTGTGGGGCTAGCTGGCAGGCAGCCCTACACTATAGCACCCTTGTGCCCCAGCTAGCCCCAGTCACCACCTACATGTGACACACCAAAAAACTCCACTATGGGATAGTGCTTATTAGGGCTGTGTGAAGCTTCAGTCCCTGATTCAATTTGGTGGAGATCTGGCCCGATTCCATGGCTGAATCTCCGAACTGAATCAGAGGACCCTTTAATCTCTCCAAGTCAAATTGGAACCCTCCAAATTGATTCAGAGAGATTCAAAGATGTGGACATAGACACAGCTTTAAATGTTTTTTCTACATACCTCTAGGTAGCAGGGGCTCATGGACACTGCAATGCTGGAGCGCATGGAGCATCCCACAGGAGTGTGGGGGGCTCCCCAGTGTGCTTGGTAACTGACCTGGAAGTGGACCAGAAGCACTTTTGGTCCACTTCCGGGTCCACTGGTGAGTGCGCTGAGGTGCTCCCCAATGCCCCCCTGGCTTGGCAATTGGTGCTTCCTAGGTTGAGAGGGCACCTGGAGCCCTCCCACAGCCGATTGCTGAGCCAGGGAGGTGCGGGGGAGTGGGGGTTGTGGGCTTCCCAGCAGACCCAGAAGTGGACTGGAAATACTTCTGGCCACTTCTGGGTTTGCTGTTGAGCATGTGAAGGGCTCCCTTGCACTCCTCTGGGATGCACTCATCTGCCCCACCATCGCAGCATTCACAAGTTGCGCTGGTACCTCCAGGTATGTTGAAAAATTTTTTAAAGTTGTATCTATGTCCAAACTGCTGATTCTCCAAATCAGCATCAAATCTTCAGATTCAGATTCAGCCAAATCAAATCAGGAGCAGTGATCTCAATCAACGAATTGAATCATTGTCCCTAATTTGGACTGAATCTGAATCAAATAGGGCCCACTTCGCACACCCCTAGTACTTATGTCGGGTAATACGATACTATGGCAGACAGAGTTAGTTTATTCCAGCCCAATAGCACTGCATGTGTAGACAGTGATGCTTTACTGCAGAGATAATTAGTCAGCTCCACAGTAAAGCTCACATGTAGATGTGCCCATGTCTGGTTTTATGAAATACAGTTTGATGCAAAAGATGATACTTGTTAGCTTATCCTAGCCATACATTTAACTAGTTAAAATATGAATTGAACATGAAACATTTTAATTTAGAAAGCATAGATTTAACTTTTCACCTGGGACAGGTAAGTCTCCTACAATCCTGTAATTGCTTTTGTAGTGTGCTCATGAATGGCAAAATCCAGCAGTACTAACCTGTGATTTTTTTATTTTATACTTGTATGTGTATCAGTCTTTAAGCAATCACATCCTTTCCTTCTTGCCTGCATCCTGTAGGACCAAGGTATTGGAAAGAATTGCCTTAAGTGATTATTGGCTCCCTAGTAACAGAAATCTTTAGAAGATATTCTGTTGCTTCATTATGAAATAGAAGAACATGGTACTCAATCAAACCTGCCTTCACTTGCTTTCCTTAAAAATGCTTGGGGGGGGGGTACTATGCTTCTGGACAAGCTGCTAAAAAGCTTGCATTTGAGACATAACATTAACAAAAAAAAACTATAGCCTTGGACTCTCTGCCTTGCTTTGTGTATTTTTTATGGTGTGTATCTTTGTTTGATCTACTGCCTTTCTTCCTTGCTGGCAACCTTGCTTTATCCCCAGATTGACACTAATTGTTTCAAACTGTTATGCATCTATTACCATTCAAAACTGAATGAATTTTTAAATTATTCCTGAATAATTCAAACTGATAATTTCCCAGCATTCAAGTAACCACCTGGAGTTTGCTGGAGCAAAGGGCTTTGGCTGAAAATGTTATTTTATATGTATAAAAAAACAAAGTTTTTTCTCTCTTTCCCCCTCCCTGCCTCTGCCTTTCTGAGTTTTGAATCTGTGAAGCTATTATATGAAGTGTTTTTCTTGCAGAAAGAGCATGGGATTTCCTGGGAATCTGTGATAAGACTGTAGGACATCATTAGGTGATGTGAATTTGATGTAGCTCCATTGAAATAAAGGCAGAAAGGTTGATTTATACCCCTGGCCCCTACATCTCTAGAGGAAGGATTACAAACAAATAGCACTTCCTCAAGGAGATAATTCACATACCTATCTAAAAGGTACTCAAATGTTTCTTGTTACTTTATTATTTCAACTCCTCTCAATTTGTATGAGCAGAGAAGTGGTTATCTGTGTTAGTCTGAAGTCAGCCAAGGCAGAACAGGGTAACACCCTAGGCTAAATATAGGTCTTCAAGAAGCCTGTAGCAGAAATGCTCTAACTTTTGAGTTTTACTCTGAGTGCCCCTGTTTAGGTTGGGAGGAAGTAGAACACACATTAGCCCTTGTGGAGCGGGGTGGGGGTGGGGAGGGGCTTGCCAGCATGCTCTGAGTGCAGGAGGTGGGAGGGGGCTCTCGCATGCCCCACAGGCTCCCCAGGCTGTCAAAGACTCCTGAGCAAAGCCGAATGGTTGAGCCACTCCTGATTGGCTGGTGGAGACAGAGCAGCCACTCACCTGGACCTGATGCGGCAGTGGCTTATCATGGCCATGTGCCACCCTCATGCCCACTAAGTGTGTCCTCACCCACCAAATTTGTGCATGTGTCCCAGGTGCCTAGGTTCTGTGTGTGTCTGTATCCTGGATACAAGGGTTGTGTTTCTACATGCATGCACACACACAGAACCCAGACAACCTGGTGACACCACACACACACAGACCAGGAGTTAGGGGCATGACTGGGCCACCAAATTTCATGTGGCCAATCGGGATGATACCAAGCTCTTGTGCAACTCCCTGTTTCTTGGGACAATGGAGAGTGGACACTACGTTCCTAAGGTCCCCAGTTTTTTCATCAGCAATGTCATGACCCCCTGATTCCCATCAGTGGGATGACCTACCCTGTTGTGGCCTGGCTCATGAGACCCAATGGAAAGACAGCTGGACCACTGGAAGGAGCTACGACTATGAACCGGGGCTCACACTGCAAGCACATGAAGTGTAGGGATGGGGGAAAGGGCAAGCTCCCTGCCGATGTATGCAGCCCTGGCCCCACACATGGCAGGCTGTCCAAAACCACAGCACCCTGGCCAACTGCCTCCACGCCCATGTAGATCATCCCTGGATGAGTAGGGCTGGCACTGGGTCATGGGTCTCCTGCCATGGGTTCCTCTGGCCCTGCATCATGGCCACTGATGCCCACAATAGATGCACCATCCCCCTTCCCCTGTGTCTCCTCAACCCATCCATTCTCTTCCCACCCAGATCCAAGGGTACACATCAGGGTGTGGAGAATGCAGCATGAGGAAGAGATATGCCTCAGTTTAAAATGTTGAGGTTGCAAAATTTTCCCCATGTTTAAAAAAGAAAAACTGTTGAATATTGCCCATGTCTTAGCCTGGTTCCTCTCCCAATTCACACAAAACAGCAAACCTTTGGTGGTGGTGGGGTGGAGAGGATTGAGAATGCATGAGAGATTCTGGAAGGGGGTTTGGGGTTAGGAGGAACATTGAAAGGCCTGAACTCAACAAACATGAAACCTAGGAGGGGAAGCATGGGGTGCAGGGTTTTGACTTGGTGCCTTACTTTCAAGGGTCTGGAGTCAAGACCAGCAACTTCTCCATGTAGGAGCTGGGCAGCTGCATCATCCCTGACCCAGTGTCTGTGTGGGATAGCCACAGGCTGGGAGGCATCACTGCAGTGGGCACTGAAGATGGCTGGCCCTCTCACATGGGATCAGCCCCTTGGCCCCCAAGGCCATGTCTCCCTCTTCAAGGACCATGGAACCATGGCCCTCATTGATGCCTGGGGCTCATGTCAGGGAGTCAGCCCAACCTTGTAGGACTGCCTATTCCTGCCAAGACTGTGCAACTCCCTTGCAGTAGGACCCAGGCCAAGATTGGGGCCAAGAGGGGCGGAAGAGCTTCCCCCCAGGGCTCCCAGTGAGTTGAGGCCACAGGGTTCTGTTACCAGAAGCTGCCCCACTGATCACCTGGCCTGGCAAGCTGGTGGGCTGAACTCTCCTGTCCATTCTGAGCACTTCTGCACTCCTTCAGGACTGGCCTTGACCTGATTGCAAGGGCATGTGCCTAGAGGACAACTAGCAGCAGTTCAGGACTCCCTATCCTGGCACTGTGACTGCCTGGGCTCTGCTGCACCATGGGGTGTCCCTACCAAGCAGTGAGTGGCCATCTGAAAGCCATGGTCATGTGACTCAGAAGTCTGGGTGTAAGCTGTCCCCAGCCTGCCTATTTGCCCTGTATGTGGCCCAATTCATTCCCCCAGCTGGTCTCACAGACCCTGGTGACAGGAGTCCACAGTGTGTGATCTGGGCTCAGAGGCTGCAACATCTCCTCTTCATTTTGCTGGCATCTTGTACGCACATCTTTGATTTGCTCAGAAGATGTTCAGCCACCCATTCTGGACTCACCATCTGCCACAAGCTGGCCTTCTGCACAGTCATGCACAGTCTCCAGACAAGGGGGAGGGGATGATTAATTTGCAGGAGGGCTGGGAGGGGTTGGTCCAGGACCAGGATGGGTGCTGGGAGTTGCACTAAGGGGTTGATACAACTTGTACCATAAGAATTGGAATCAGGAGGGTGAGGTTTCCTGGGTGAGGCCCATTGGACCTTACCCATAGATTGGATCAGAGGGGAGGGGAAAAAGTGCTGTTGGGCCACTTGCCAGCCTGCCCAGGTATGCAACCTGGGAGTCACCCTGGCTGAGAGTGCCAAGCAGCTGAGATAACAGTTCCCATGCAGAAATCCTTTCATTACATATACGTCCCTTTCAAGGAGTGGCAGAGAGGGATGGAGGGAATTTTTTCTCAATCTTGCAGGGGTTGTCAGACATAGTTGCTGGGCTCACTAAACACTATCACTACCTTTCTGTACCTTGGAGGGAGGGGTAGCTGTTTACCTATAACTGCTTGGGGTATTTATACTGTGGCATTTACACATATCATTGTTACAGTCAAGATTTAGTGACTAGGTAAACGCAATGCTGCTTTTCTGTCATTAATACACTGATGCAATCCCAGGATAACTGTTCAGATGCACTTTGTGATGTCTTGGGATAAACTTTTTAGGATTTATTCCAGGACAACAGACATGAATCTCTGGGACACAGAGGTAGTGAAGGCTAAGGATGTGGTAGTCATGGGGGACCTGAATTTCCCGGACATCTTCTGGGATGAACAGCCAGGTCTGAACGCCCATGTAGGTTCTTGGCCAGAGTGCAGGACCTCCATCTAACCCAGGAGGTGCACAGCCCCACCAGGGGAGACGCCTAGTTGGACCTAGTCCTGGCCACGAGTGATGACCTGGTGAGGGGGCTGCGGGTGCTCGACCACCTGGGCGACAGCGATCATCGCCTGCTGGAATTCACCATCCAGCGCAAGGTGGCAAAGGCATGCAGTAAGGCAGCAGCCCTAGATTTTAGGAGGGCAGACTTCAACAAGCTAAGGAGGATAGTTGGAGAAGCGCTGAGGTCCCGGAGGGGAGGGGAGCCAGCTTTCCAAAGAGAGTGGTTGCTCCGTAAGGAGATAATCCTTCAAGCCCAAAGGAAGGTAATCCCAATGAGGATCAAAGGGAGCAGGAGAGCACACAAGCCTCCGTGGCTCACCAAAAGTATCTGGGAATGTCTCCTTGCTAAAAAGGAGGCTTACACCCAATGGAAAAAAGGGGTCATCACCAGGGAGGACTATTCTGTAGTTGCTCCGGGATGTAGGGGGGGTAGTTACGAAGGCCAAGGCAGAGATGGAACTGGGACTAACTTCCCAGATTAAAGACAATAAGAAGTCCTTTTTTAAATACGTAGGGGGTAAAAAGAAGGTCCCGGGTAATATGGGGCCCTTGCAGGACGCGATGGGAAACTTGGTTGTCACACCAGACAGCAAAGCTAACATGTTTAACGATTTCTTTGCCTCCGTCTTCCTAAGTAGGGACCAGAACAGCCACCTCCCTGCTGGGCCCCACTCGGGCCCCAGGGGAGGCACACCTGGGCCACGGGTTAGCGAGGATTTAGTTAGGAAGCTTCTGGAGGGATTGGACGTATTCAAGTCAGCCGGCCCGGATGATCTCCACCCTAGAGTTCTAAAGGAACTGGCCGAGGTCATTGCAAGTCTCCTGGCACAACTTTACGAGCACTCGTGGTGCTCTGGTGAGGTACCGGAGGACTGGAAGAGGGCCAACGTGGTCCCCATCTTCAAAAAAGGCAGGAAGGAACACCCGGGAAACTATAGGCCGGTTAGTCTTACTTCGATCCTAGGCAAGCTGTTCGAGAAAATTATGTTGGCACACATCCAGGAGGGGCCAGCAGGGGACTACATGCTTAGGGGCAACCAACATGGCTTCATCAGTGGCAGGTCCTGTCAGACCAACCTGGTGGCCTTTTACGATCAGATCACCAGATCATTAGATGCAGGGGTAGCAGTGGATATAGTCTTCCTGGACTTCCGGAAGGCTTTTGACACTGTCTCTCACCCCATTCTCATTAAGAAACTGGGGGGCTGTGGTGTAGACACCCACACAGTCAAATGGGTCGCCAACTGGCTGGTGGGCTGCACCCAGAGGGTGGTAGTGGATGGGTCCTTCTCAACCTGGAAGGACATGGGCAGTGGGGTTCCACAGGGCTCGGTCCTTGGGCCCGCACTGTTCAACATCTTCATCAGCGATTTGGATGAGAGGGTAAAAAGCACCCTGTTCAAATTTGCTGATGACACTAAGATGTGGGGGGACGTGGGCACACTGGAAGGATGCAACAGGCTATAATCAGACCTAGACAGGTTACAAGGGTGGGCGGACGAGAATAGGATGGGTTTCAACACAGACAAGTGCAAGGTGATGCACCTTGGGAGGAACAACCGGCACCATACCTACAGGTTGGGGAACTCCCCTCTTGTCAGCACGGAGGCGGAAAGGGATCTGGGGCTCATCATTGACTCCAGGATGAACATGGGCCGGCAGTGTGGGGATGCAGTCAGGAAGGCCAACCGTACCTTGTCGTGCATCCACAGATGCATCTCGAGCAGGTCCAAGGAGGTCATCCTCCCCCTCTATGTGGCACTGGTCAGGCCACAGCTGGAGTATTGCGTCCAGTTCTGGGCACCACACTTCAAGAGGGATGTCGACAGCATGGAGAGGGTCCAGAGGAGGGCCACGCGTATGATCAGGGGACAGCAGGGCAGGTCCTATGAGGAGAGGCTACGGGACCTAAACCTGTTCAGCCTCCAAAAGAGAAGGCTGAGGGGGGATCTTGTGGCCTGTTATAAACTAGTCAGGGGGGGATCAGCAGGCACTGGGGGAGTCACTGTTCCCCCGAGCACCGCCAGGAGTGACCAGGAATAACGGTCACAAGCTGGCAGAGGGTAGGTTTAAGTTAGATATCAGGAGGCATTACTTCACGGTCAGGGCGGCTAGGGTCTGGAACCAGCTTCCTAGAGAAGTGGTGCTGGCCCCTACCCTGGGGGGTTTAAGAGGAGGTTAGTTGCACACCTTGCTGGGGTCATTTGACCCCAGTACTCTTTCCTGCCATGGCAGGGTGTCGGACTAGATGATCTGCTCCGGTCCCTTCCGACCCTAGAAACTATGAAAATTATTTATCTCGGAACAAGTGTTATGTCTATTTGCAGCCTTAGAGAACTAACGAGCGTGTGTATCATGTGCCCAGCCCAGCTCCCACTGAAATCTATGTATAGATTTCCATTGACTTCCATGGGAGCTAGATGAAGCTCCATGATTTTCCAAGTGTCAACTGCTCAGTTTGGATGGAATACAAGTCAAACTAAAGTAGTTAGACACAGACCTTTTTTAACAATAAAGAAAACAATCCAAAATAATTGAATGGCACAATTATTTGACTAAATTCTATTGGTATTTACTTACTAAGAAAAAACAAAATGATTAGTTAAGAAAACCAGTACATGTGTTTTAAAGCCCTAGGAGTGAGACACATTTAATTTTTTTTCCATTTTCTGCCTGTATTTCCTGAAGAGCAAAATTGAAAATATTAAAGAAAATGGCTAAAATATACCACAAGAAAGAATTGAGATAAGAAAAAATTTAGATAAGAAAGAACTGCATGGAAATTTGGAGATTTTTAACATCTGTAACATGTTTTGTGTGGCTTGGAATAAAGATAAACTAAAACCACTGATGTAACCCACATTTCCCTCTAATCGTTGAGGTATCAGATAAGATAGAACCCAGAACCAAACCACCAAAATTTGACAGTTCAATTATTTTTATAAAACCACAACCAAGCCTGAATGTATTCACCTCTTGGGCCTGGTTCAGCTCTTAGGAGGCCAACAAAGAACACTTCTTAGTTTTAGTGAGGGAAGGATCAAGGCCACTACTCTGGAAGCCGCCATCTGACCTTAAAAGCTTTTGATCTATCCGGTTGGCATGAAAAAATGTTGGATAGCAAGATAAACCAGTAATTTTCATTTGCTTCTGCATTATAAAGCACCCAACATGCTCAGCCAGCTTGCTCAAAAATTCTGACACTCTTGTTTGGAACAGAGAAAATTCAGCTGGCATGGTGAAACATTTCATCATAAAATACTCCATGATAACTTCTAGGGAGGCAGCAGGCACCTAAACACATCCATCAATTAGATATCTGTATTTTTGTTTTAGAAAATAGTAAAAACTGTGTAAAGTATGCTAAAATATTTATTTATGCAGCTGTGTTGATTGCGATTAGGCTGCGTCATGACCAGCTGGGAAGAAGCAAGAGCAGCTTGGTTTCTGTGTGTGTAATCCTATTTAACTTTAAATTGCTTAGCCTTGAACATTTTCTGAGGGTTTGCTGGGAATCCAGGCCTAACAATGAGGAGTCAACCCTTAGGCATTCATAGCTGTGTGCTTTCAAGTAGTTGCCTCTGAAGTAATGGCAATGAATGTGACTTGACTGTGTTTACATCCCTTCTCTGGATGTTTTCCACAGATATTCAGGAGAGTATATTTTAAGAGAATAATCCAAGAAGGGAGAGAAACTCACTGATGAAATCCTGTATAAGGCATTAAAAGTAGGAATTCTAGTGCTGTAGCAAGCTTTTACTTGCTCTGTCTAGAAGTCAATTTAATGTACAGGTGACTTTTACACATAAGATTGTAAATATTTGTGAAAAATGATTTGTTTAAACAAGGAACAGAACAACAGTAATTTCAGTTTGCCCAATAAAAATATGGGACTAACACTGGTTGAATGATAAATATTGGCTCCTATCAGTTTGCTTATATGGATATTGTTAGCAGTAATTATTTAGTGAACAATTATGAATACTAAATACATTCACCCAATTCTATTATGTTTCTGCACTATTTATGAACAGAAAAAAAGTGGTATTTGAGAACTTTTTGTTCCCTATAAATTATTTATCCATGTTGTTTTTTTGGTACATAGATTCCATTTTCAGCAATATAGGATGTAAGAAACACAGTGACTATAATTCAGGACTGTTTCTGCCCAGATATATATTACTTAAACAAAAGGGAAAAAATCTAATGGTGAAATTTATTGTTTTTGTTTGGCCCAACCTTTCAATATGTTTTAAGATAGTGTAAGAACCAAATAAGCAATCATTACAGTACTATAACAATAAAGGATCTTGTTGTAGCAGGAGTGGATATTTTAAATTTGTAGCTACTACATTACTTGAGAGAATTAAAAACTTTTCCCTCTTCTTCAGTTTACCTGAAGAATTCTATGACATGGTTATTATTCTGAAATAAATTCTGTAGGTTTGGAGCAGAACTGTAAGGCAGAGAACTATATGCAAAAAAAGACATAATCATGAGACATACGCTATTAATCAAGAGCAAGACATTTCAAATGCATTTGAAAACCTTTCGACGTGACATCCCGATCAATTTTTTTTCTTCTCTTTGACCGGAGCAGAAAATAGAAAACTGGATATTGCAGTGCTGTGACTACATCTTCATTTGCTTTGTTTATGGTTCTTTGAATCAGTCAAGCTACTTCAGATCACTCCACATTTTTCAGCCTTTAGAGGGTCTTCATGTTTGGACCCAGACATTCTGGGAATCACTTTGCAGGCTAGATCTAAAGAAAGAGTCATGAATATCCAAGTTAAATGTCATGATGCCTAACCTTTAGTCAAGACCATCAGACTGGAAGCCAAACTCAGAAGGAAGAACCTAGACTTATTATCCAGTGCCTGGGAGTATTAAGCACCTCTGAAAGGCAATCTAAATCCCTCTCTCACAGAGCTAGCAGGTAGGAAATGCTAGGGAAAGGGTATTTCTGAGGGCATAAATAGTAGGGGTGTCCAAAACGGGCCATATTCGATTCAGATTCAGCCCAAATTGGGGACAGTGATTCGATTAATTGATTCAGATCACTGTCCTGATTTGATTCAGCTGAATCCGAAGATTCGATGCTGATTTGGAGAATCAGTGATTCAGCCATAGACACAGATTTAAATGTTTTTTCTACATAGCTCGAGGTACCAGGTGTGGCTCACTGATGCTGTGATGGTAGAGTGGATGTAGTGTCCCACAGGAGCATGGGGGGGGTGGTTCCCCAGTGTATTAGGTGGTGGACCTGGAAGTGGACTGGAAGCTTGGCAATTGGCCACGGTGAGACCCTGGATGCCCCCCCAGACCCAAGAGGTACCAGTCGCCAAGGCAGAGGGCAGGGGGAAGGTCCCCCACGTGCTCCCTGGCAGACCCAGAAGTGGACTGGAACTGCTTGCTTCTGGTCCACTTCTGGGTCTGCCGCCAAGTGTGCTGGCCCCTCCCCCCTGGCATTCCTGTAGGATGCTCCATTCACCCCAGCATCTTGGCATTCATGAGCTGCCTGGTACCTTGAGGCATGTAGAAAAAACATTTAAAGCTGTGTCTATGTCCAAATCATTGAATCTCTCTGAATTGATTTGGAGTGTTCCGATTTGATTTTGAGAGATTAAAGGGTCTTCTTATTCAATTTGGATTTGGAGATTCAGCTGCTGAATTGGGCCAAATCTCTGTCAAATCAAATCAGTGGCCAAAGCTTTGCACAGCCCTAATACACAGGCTTCCTGGCACAGCTGATCCGCTTCATGAGGGGAAACAGATGCTGTTTGTTGTCCAGCAAGGTTGGTAATGAAGGCCTCTGGTGCTCGTGGGAGTGTCCAGGCCCGATCCTACAGGACAATACTCAGGATTTGTCTCTGCAAATGAGAGAACCCAGGATTTCCCTGCTTCCATAGATGCATCCCAAGTTGGATTTCCTGGGCGTGCAGTTCTGAAAATGGGGAAAACTAAGTTTCCCCAGTTTTCAGAGGTGTACTTCAAGTCAAAATCCCTTGGTATGCGACCCTGCACAGAAGAAGCCTGCAGTCAGATTTTCCTAGTAGTAGACATGGTAGACGTCCTCCTTGAGTTGGGGTAGAACAGTACAATACATACCTGGGGAATCTCCTGTTAGCGGTTTCCTGGGTCATGTGTGTGCAAATGAGGTAACCCAGGTAGACACTCCTGGGGCTTCAGGGGCCTAATCCTGCATGCCTCAGGAATAGAAATTCCTGGGATGTGCAGTATCAGGTCCCTGAACCCCTGGTAGTACATGCCTGGGTCAACTGGAGAACACAGGCTGTCTATGCTCTCCTGCCTTAAAAAAAGCAGACATTCACCACAAAATAGCAGTGCAAATTTGTACCAGCTATGTCTCAGCTGCAAATTTTGGCATTTATGGTGCGGCAAGTGGCATGGATAACTGCCTGCTTGGCCCTTGTGTCCCATAAAGATTTTTAAGGGGGCACAAAGATGGCATCTGTTTCCACCCTGAATTCCAGTCATTCTCTTGAGGTCAGGAGCTTGATTTGGAACTTCATGAAGTTCCTCCATCATCTGGGATTTGAGAACCTGGAAACCTCTTCTCAGGTAGGCCCCTACCTATAGGTGCCCCATGATTTTTTCATTCTTTTCTGCTTCCTTACAAGGAGTACATGGTGTCCCCACACAGCCTGGTAATGAAGGCAATCTTCTGGGGTGTGGGCTCCAGGTCTCCTTCTTCCACTTCCTCAACAACTTCTAGACTATTATATATGGAACCCTGCTTATGTATTGTGTTTCACTATGGTTGTATTCTATAATGGTAACCTTGTGTATTCTTTATCTGCATACCCTCATTACTATATAGGGTTGGGAGACATAGCAGCAAACCAGTTTTCACTGTTTATTGGCATGGATTTTATTGTTTGGGGTTCAGGTGTGCTACTGTAAAGAGCAGATGGATCAGATTGTGTGTCCATTGACCCTCCCTTTCAAATCTATGAAATTTGTAGGCATGCAGATGTTGTTAATGCGAAATTACACAAAAGTCACTGAAAGGTCAGCCCTCACTGTGAGGTGGTCTGCACTGGGGTGGCTTCAGTTTTAGTGCAAAAATGGTGTGTGAGAGAAGGAGAAGATATTTCAGACAAGAGTCACTTCCTGAGTGGTCACCAATTCCTCAAAGTAACAGTGCTTTTGAGTATCGGATCCTATAGTTGGTTCAGGAGCAAGCCGATATTAACTATAGCTAAAAAACCTGAAAATCACTGAACCTACCACTGAGATGTAAATGAAACCTGAAGAGGAGTGGTAGCAACCCCTGGCAACAGGGAGGTGTGCTGGTGACTCCTGGTGACCCAGGGAAGTGACAACCTCTGGTGAAATGGAGGAGCAACAGAAGCCTCTAGCGTTAGTGGCCAGAGCAGTGTTCTCTAGTAGTGATCTCCCAGCATCTTGAGCAGTGGACCCTAGCATCATGGTGACAGCAACTCCAATGCAGGTCTCCTTACCTAACATTTGCTGTTTTGACTGGCTCCCTGGATGGCAGCCCTGGGTAAGTTTCTCTTCCCAACTGAGTCATCTAGGTGGTAGTTCTCCTGGTGTTTGGTTGCAGTTAAGTGTACAGTGACCACCTTTTCAAAACCAGAGGTAGGACAAATTCCTGTGGCCCCCCCACTTTGTGGGAGGCACAGCTGGAGCAGAGCTAAGCAGAGCCCATGGTGGGTAAGAGAGTGACTGCTGTGGGGCTTGGGGTTCCCTGCCCTGCTGGGGCCTCCACGGCCCAGTGGGGAGGACCTGGCATAGGAGACCAGAGAGGGTCAGTGCTGCCACAGGCCACCAGATGCCCCACGCTCCATCCTGCTCCCCCAGCTGTGCCCCACAGGCTTTTTTTTTTTAGCCCCGGGCCCCAAGCAGCATCCTAGTTGGGCAGCACCCCCAGCCCCAGTTGCCAACCCTGCCTCACTCCCTTCCTCACCATGGGGGCCTTAATCTGTGGCCCTGGCCCACCTATACCCACTTGCCCCCACAGAACTACCTGCAGGCAGCTGGGGGAGCTGCTGTCCACCACTGCCTGGCTGTATTGTTGGCCACATGCATGTGTACATGTACACACATGCACGTGGTGCTCCCTGTGTTCTGCTCCCCTCAGCTTCTAGCACTTGAACTCTGCACAGATCTTCCTCTGCATCCAGCCTGGGACAACTCGTAACTGCCTAATGTGAGGCACACCACAAATATTAAAGAGTTAAGTCCAATTTGAAGCCCCATACTAGGTAACTATTTCTGTTCATCCTATCAAATACAGAATTTCCCAGTTTGTAGAGAATGGGTGGAATGGAACAATTAGGTAGTAATGGTGGTGTTAATTTGTCAGTATCAGCTGTGTTCAGACCTGTCTTGTTAAACAAAGCTCGCATTATTTGAAGCTAAGAGGTATGCACCACCTGGTTTTGCAAATAAAATTGCTAATTTGTATTTAGAATGCCAAATTGATTGAAATAAGTTACACAGGTTGCCATCAGAAAATCAACATTTAGTCATGATTATCACGCTGAAAAATAGAAGATGCTTTTTTTTCATGATTAGTCTAACTCTAAAGCTACATCTGCAGAGAGTATATTTCATTAAATAATTTCACTGAAGCAAGCTGAAGGCAAAGCTTTGTTAACGTCAGGATCTTATTTTTAAATTTACCACAAAAATGACTTTGAAATGTTGAAGGACATTCCATATTTACAACTCATTATTGTTATGAAGTATAATAGTGTAGGGGGTAGGTAAGAGCGGCAGTTTCTCTCTGAATTCCTGTTTTGTTTGAATTTCTCTACCACAACTGGTGCACAATGGAAACTTTGAGGATCATGTGCTGCTGGTTGCATTCTCAACTGAAGCAAATTCAGATAACAGATTTATTAAAGGAAAGGATTGCTGCAAGTAATTCAGTAGATTTTTAGTCCTTTGGGCTTGGGACAGAAGTTACACATAAACCAGTTGAAGTTATCAGAAACTGGTTTAAACCTGTAACAGGACATAAGTTCAGTGCACATAAATCAGTTTCAAAATGGCTGAGATAAACCTGGTCATGTCTAGGATGGAGTTTCTGGTGGACACCAAAGAAAGAAGAAGGGCCATCTCATTGTCTTTAAATAGACAAGATCCCATTGGTTAATCAGCCAGAGTGGAAACTTGACCTATGCCAGCATCACCACAGTGGGCATGTCTACACAAGACATTTAATGCGCAGTAGACCAATTAATTGTGCAGTAAACATCTCAGTATCTACATGTGCACCCTCATTAAGCTGGAGCAAACTAATTTACTCTGCTGCAGGATAGTACTTGTAGATGCTGCCCTGGCTGGCTGGAGCACAAGAGTGCTTCAGTGCCAGGGCTGCCTGCTGGCAAGCCTCACACTGAAGCACCCTTGTGCCCCAGCCAGCCACTCCACAGCATGTTTAGCTGAGGGGAGCAGTCCCAGCCTGGCAGGATGAGTCCCCCAGTTCCCTATGAGTCCCTACTAGTTAAATTTAGGAGAACCGGGATTAGCTGCATCTCCTTCAATCTGACCAGTTACTTATGTAGCTGTCATCACCCAAGCACAGTATTTAAAAGTATTGGAGTCTGTGGCACAAAGTTGAGTTGTTTGCATTCCACTAAATAGAAGACAATACTAGCCAAGGCAATTCAGTACTTCTACTTTATATAGCAACTTCCAAAAAATATCAAAAAGGGAATTTTGAATACCAAAGAATTTAGTACAAAAAGTGCTTTTGACATTTTACAGATGTGGGAAAAGATCTTGTTTTGCTCAAAAGAAACCTATGGCAGTTTGGGGAATACGAAGCTTATCTCCTGGCTCCACATCAAGTTCCTTGACCACAAAACTTTTTTCTTCCCGGAAAATCCAATTTTGTTTTGGCTTGTATCCTTGACTATTGGTACTGTTAGGAATCTGCAGATTTTGGTTTGGTTTGTGTGGTGTCATATAATACTCCAGGATTATGTCTAACATCAAGCTTATATTGAATGTTGAACCCCTTCCCCCCAACCCCACATTTTAACTGACTTGTCTTCCTTGGCAGTTACCGAAATTAGCTTTGCTGTTGTTTATTTAGAAAGTATCTGATCTCAGCACTGCCAAATAATGTCAACAATAAATTAGTGTACAGTTCAACATACTGTGAAAATCTTTAAGTATCATAATATGAACAAAAGTGAAGGATCCTATCAGATGATCATTAATGCCTTCCTGCTCTGCTGTACTGGTTCTGAAAGCTTTATAAGGTCCTCAGATCGAAATAGCCACACAACCTTTGATTTTTAATAAAAAGTATTGTCCCACTTATTCCCTCAAAATCTCTAATATGATTTATTCTCAGTATATTCTAGAAGCATGGTGCTCAACCTATAATCCACAGGCTGGATCCAGGCCCCAAGGCAACTGGATCCAGCCTGTGGCATGGTGGATGAGTGTCAAGCAACTCAGCCTGTTTCCTTCCTTTCTCTGTGCAGAAACTTCTTAGTGCTTTAGCACAGTAGAGCTCAACCTTTTAGAGAAGAAGGCCAGGTGCTTGCAACCTGGCTCACCAGGGACCACCACTCACCTCTGGGAGAAGATGGGGTAGAGAGATGGCTGCCAATTTCACAGGGATGGTAGGGGGAGAGCTTACCTCAAGCGACAACCTAGGGGTGCAGGTGTGGGGTAAGGGTGAGGAAGGGGGAGAAAAGGATGGAGAGAGTCAGCAGTGCCTGCTTAGGGGTGGGAGAGGGAGCAAGTAGGAAGGGATGCAGCACGACTCAGAGGAGGGAAGGGGACATCCCAGGCTGGGCTGCTTGGCCCTGATTTCCCATAGGATGTAGACTGAGCACCACTTTTCTAAAGGTAAGTCTTCATCCTGTCTCAGTGAATTAGCAGGACAGGAGCTCAGTGTTCGTTATCCTAATGAGCACTAGCCAGTGTCTTAGGGCACTTTTAAATATGCTCCGGGAATGGTAGGGGGCAGTGCCTTATTGCAGTGGCTCCGATAGCCACTCTAATTAAAGTGCCACAGCATTGAATGTATCAGTCTCTCCACGCTTAAAAATGGTGGTGAGGGCACTTCAACTAAAGCTCATTTGATGCCCCCACCACCATTTTTAAGCACGGGCATGTTGATACACGAGCCACAGAAAGCTGCTAGAGCATGGCAATAGCCACACTTGATTAATCAAGTCTGCTCCAGTGTGCTGGATTTCCAGTGTGTTGGAGCAGCCTTGCTGCTCATGTATAGGCATCCTTAATACTTGAGTTCCTGGAGTCCTAAATTAGTAAAGTATTTCAATAGGTAAAGATAGTTTTACTCCATGTATGTCTATATAACATTTGGCTGTCTTTATTGAGAGTTACTTCAAAGCATAAACAAGCTGTAGCACTCATTTGCAACAAAACAATGAATGACCTGGGTGAAGCTGAGAAAGGTGGAGGTTTTCCTATAATTTGGGGCACAGACAGAAGTGACAATTTTTGCCTGATCGTCCCACAGAAAGCAGTTTATAGCAGTGACCAAAAACAGTTGTGCAGCTGCAGATACCTTAAAAAATGTCAGATCAGGTGAAAATTGCATGACAGGTCAGATGAAGGTGTTTCAAAGCAGAGTGTCTTTTTAACTTCAGTCTGCAGTGCCTAACAACCTTGAGCTGTTTTCAGAATGGGAAGGGGGAAGGAGCAGAGGGAGTTTGGTCTAGGGGGTTTTCAGGTCCCACTGGAGGGTGGGGAAGGTGGATTGGTGCCCTACCGGGGAGGCTCCAATTCACCCACCCTATCCTCCAGCACTGCCTGGGGAACTTCTAGAATGAGCTTCCTCTGCTCCCTTTCTTCCCTCCCATTCTGAAAACTTTGCAGCCTAGCAGAGAGCAGGGGCAGTTGCAAAGGGAAACTGGCTGCAGGCTCACAGCCATCAGCTAAATTCCTCTCCTCTCTGGAACAAACCGTGAACTTCTGTTTGTTCCAAGGGATAGTTGTAACTCAGAACACTTCCTGCAAAGTGTTCTCAGTTACAGTGGGCAGCTGCATGTCTGTCTGCACCCTTGATGGTGCAGTCAGTGTTTTCCATTCTTCTTAATTTTACCGTGTTCTTGTTAGTAATGTAAATTTAACCAGATGTAACCCAATGCAATATGAGGGGTAACAAGAATCCTGTTTTACTGTGATGGAAGATAGATTTTCCCCAGTAAACAAAGCATTATCAAATGCTCTTTGTTCCTTCAGTGCATATCTGCTAATGAAACCCAGGTGGCGGCCTAATAGTTGCCAACTTTGCCCAATATCAGGGATGGTGCAGTGAGAATGGGGCAGGTCTTCTGGCCAGCACCAATTTACTTTCCAGCCAGCCCCTGCTCCCCACAGAGCAGTCTGTGGTCCCAAGAAGGTCTGACAGTTAACTGATTTAACTATTTACACTTTATTTACAAAACAAGAATAATAGGACAGGTTATTTATAAGTGAACTTAAATGGCAAAACTAGAATCACAAAACAAACCAGAATGCCTTAGTCAACCCTTGACTCAAGAACCACAGGTAGGGTAACTGGCAGCTTTCAGCCACTGCAGAGATGCTACCACAAGGAAGCAAGGTGGTCACTCCCAGCAGCTCCAACAGGCTTCCAAATAAGCAACAGACTGTAACAGGTTAAGCTCTTCTGGTCTGCAGCAATCAAGTTATATCAAACCCCAACCGCCCAAAGAGGCTGAAGGGAAACCCTCCATGGCAACCAAAAAGGCAAGCAACAAGCAACAGAGTAGGCTCCTGCAGCAATCTGCACGACCCAAGCACAAAGCTCAGGGACTCCATCCGATGACAATAGACTGCAGAATAAGGGCAGGGCTCCCCTGCTCCACCCTTGGGCTTGCTCAGAGCTCACCGGCACTGTTTCTAGCTCAGGGTAAGTAGCTCAAGCCAGTCTGGTGAGCCTACACTAATGGGCTGTTACAGTAATGTAAGAAATTAATGATTTTCTAAGGGTGAAGTTATACGTTACACTTAGACCATACTAAGGACACCTGAAATGTGTTAAATCCCATTAAGTTGTGCTAAGTGCTCTCAATGCCCAAATCCAGATGAGTGAACATGTGCTTGCTGTGGAATCTCAAAGCAGTTTAAGATACTGCAAGAAGTATGCTGGGAATGAAATAATGTTCCAGCGTGGACTCTAATTTAATGAATACCCAGTATATCTATCTATCTATCTATCTATACACACGTAAACATGCTGAAAAAAGTGGTACAGGGCATTCTCCTGGAGCGTACTCTGAAGCAACCAGAAGCTGAGTCCCCCAAGGAGATGCTCTGGCACCTGGACAGAACATCTTTTATGGATACCTTGTGCCCCTGCTGCCCCAGCATGCTGCCTCAGTGTGCTGGAGCAAATAGGGGCAGGGCAAGGCTGTAGTGGTGGATCAACAAAGATAAGCAGGGATGTGGGCATAGAGGGTGTGTGTGTCTGTGTGTGCATGTGGGGGGATGGCAAGCTCTGCAGAAAAAAAAGAATCAGGCTCCTCACCACTTCTGCCTTCAGCAGGCTCCTACAGCTAGCAGAATGCCTGGGGTCACCTTGGAATGGACTGGCTTGCCCCTGGGGCAGCACAGGGAGGTGACAGGTGGGTGGTTGGGTGTGTTGGCAGGGGGCACTGGAAGCCTGAGTGGGCTCAGGAAAGCTTAGCAGACCACTTGGGCAACCCCGTGTCCCATGCACCATCCCTGCTACCTTCTCTGGCTGCCAGAACACCCAGCTACCCTCCTGTGCTGCTGCAGGGGCAAGCCAGTAGGGGCAACCTAACAAATAAATCTGGAAGGTACTTGAGAAGGTCACCTAGTCCAGTCGTCTCCTCTAAGTAGGATAATCCCAGACAAATATTTATCTAACCTTAATTTTAAAACTTCCAAGGACAGATTCCTCAGTTTCTTTAGGTAATCTGTTCCACTTAGAAAATTCTTCCCAATATCCAACATACCTATAGCCAACATAAATCTCCCTTTTTTGCAATTTCAGTTTATTACTTTTTGTCCTGTTCCCTGTGGATGGAGACTATGATTGATCACCATCTTGTTAACAACTCTTTTCTTATTTGAAGACTATTAACAAGACCCCTTTCCCCTGCCATCTTCCTCAATCTTGTCATATCCAGACTTTAGTCCCATTTCTTCCAGCCTTTCTTTATCGTTAGTGGAGCAGAAGGATAGGCATACTTCAGACAGACCATACTCTGACATGCATTTGCTTGGTATAGTTTGTATTTGGTATATTTTAGAACAGTGAAATGACCAGTTTTCTTGTGTAATATTTTTCAATCCTTTAAAATCTTATATTTTCATTGAAAATGATACCATTTAAAGTAGGTAGCAGAATCCAAACCATGAGATGTGATTTTTTCTTTACCACACAAAAGTAAATCTAATTTAAAAAACATTACATAATTCATGATAGGTTCATGCGAAACGTGGAAAATATTGTAACTGTATTCACGAGGAAATGACCTTCATAACTCACTTGCACTGTACCTTTCATGTGTTATGAGTCATTTTCTTGCCAAGGAGAGATTTTTCCATACATCCGACATACCCTTTGTATATCCTCTTTGCCTCCCTTTAAAACTATCCAATTGCTTTTTCTCTTCTTTTTATCTGTCAAAGGGAGGGAAAAAATGAACAGAAAAGCAAAACACGTTCCAAATGAAACATAGATGCAGAATATGGGATATATTACTGAGTTCAGAGAAGAAAGTATTGGGTGCACAGCAGGCTACTTACATGGAATCAATATGTCTGTGAATCTGCACTATATTCCTTTTTTAGTTTAATAAGCCTCTATGTGTTTTATTAGTTTGTAACTGCACTATCACTTTGTTTTATTTTGGCAGCTGCATTAAAAATACGAACCTCTAGTAATAGCTGAAATTCTTCCATTAATAATTTTAATTCTTCAGTTAGCTCCAGACTTTACTCTAAGCTCAGTTGAGGAGAGAAATTCAGAAGGTATGTTCACACAAAGGAGTTAGAGGAAGTTTCCCTAATTGAAAAATCATTTTCCTGCTTTTCCACTTGCAAATACAGGAAGAGCTCATTAGGAGGCTCTCTTGTTTAACATTCACAGACAAAAAGCTACTGTACTTTAGCTTCAGTTTTGACTAAACTCTATTCTAGAAGTTCAGATTATTCAAACAACTCAAAGCTATAGAGGCCTATTATGAAGACCTTTTTTGCACATAGTGGAAATGTTTTATGCTTTTAAATTCATTTATTAAGGGTCTATTCTTGTACATTTGTCTCAGACTTGAAAGAGAATAGGGCTGCTTGTCCTACTTCACGTTTAAATCCTGTCATGTTAGGGAATCTGTTGTGCTAATCACTTCGTAGCCTCCTTAGCACGCCTGCAATACTTCTTGTATACATAGCAACAATATTCTAAAGGTGTACAGGAATTGCAGCCACTATTTGTATTAGATGTGTTTTGAAAAAATGTAACCACACTGTGGTCTTTACAGTGCCAATTATTTCTGTTAAATTGTTATCACAATCAGAGGAAAGGAATACCCCCAGTGAAGCCTATGGTCATTCCGCTACGATTCTAAGGCATACTGGTTACTGCTTAGGTGGCTCATCTAATTTCTGAGAAGCTTTTACATTAGCAGGTGCCCTAGGAATTTTGTAATAAAGGTGTAGAGCCAGTGCAACTGCAGCAATGTAGAAGAGTGTGAATGTGGCTGCAGGGCAACACTGCAACTGAAAACATGAATATACCACTGGAATTTTGCACCCTTTGGCCAAGTAGAGACAGTCAAAAAGCCTGAAGCAGTATTGATTCAATCTTTGCAGGTTTCTCTAAGATGCATAGATTAAATTGAAAATGTACTGAACTGATCTGCAGTTTTCAGTTGGGAAAGACAGGTGAAGACCTGACACTTGCCAGAAGGCAAGAGGTGCTAGAGCACACCTTCCAGCCTGCTCCCCCAGGGGGAAAGAGTCCCCCCGCAGTGCCAGCCCCCTGAGCTGGGTGTCTGGCCACAGGGGAGCCCCACACTTCTCCCCAGGCTGGCACAAGATCCCCCTTGGCCTTGTCTGCCCAGCTGCAGCAGTGGGGATGACACTGGGCTATTGCTGTTCTCTGATTATACTAACAGTTTAACACCATGGCTAGGGACAGAAATTACACATACACTAGTATAAGTGATCAGAAACTGGTTCGAATATGTACCACAACAGTTCAGTGCACATAAATTGTTTTCATAATGGTCAAGACAAACCTCAGTGGATGTGATATCAGACTTTACTAATTTAGGGTAAACCAGTCTATCCAACTCCTGTCCCAGATCTCAAGGGAATCAAGTTAAGTCACAGTCCTCCAGCATACCAGCATGCTTTGTGGCTCCAGCTTTCAGCTCCAGCGGAGCTGGGTGGCCTATTCCCCGACCCCCAACCCTTCCTCCCCAGCTGTCACAGAGCTGAGGCAGCAAAATCTCTGCTGCTTCCCAGCCAGGCCTGTGGGCAGCACAGGGAGCAAGAGAGGGGGAGAGCTGACCCCCACTTTGGCCCTTCTCCCCCACCCCCAGCCAGGGTCACACAAGTCACTGGAGGGGGAAGCCCCCAGGCACAGGATTTCCTTTCCCCCACTCCTCTCACAGGCTGGCTTCTAGTGGCTGGTGGGGAGGTTGGACTCTTACATTGCCAGGGAGCAGAGCTGCTCTGCAAGAGGAAAGAGGAGGGAAAGCTGTGCCTGGGGACTTTCCAGCCAACCAACCAACCAACCAACCAACCCACCCCTGCTTAGATGGGGCTGGACCAGAGTGGGGGGCCATCCTCCCTGACTGCCCCTCTGTGGCTGATAGGCTGGGGACTGGTGAGGGGGCAGGACCCAGGAGGTTTTCTCCCCCCATCCAATTTCTGCTGGTGGGGTGGTGGGCCAGAGCAGGAGTGCCCCTCCCCACTGTGCCTGACTTCCCAGAGGTTGGCAAGGGGCTGGAGCCTAGAAGAGCTGGTAGGCATCTATGAGTTCCCTTCTCCTTCTACCAGTGGCCAGTGCAGGCATTTGCCAAGGAAAGACTAAATGTCAGTTCAGTTCTGTATTGGTTCAATCTACACAGCTTAGAAAAACCTGTGTAGATTGAATCAGTTCTGCTTCAGGCCTTTTCACTGTCTACATTTAGCTTATGTGTGAAAAATAGCCTTCATAATTAGGTGTCTATAGCTTTGAGTTGTTTGAGCAATATGAGCTTTTTGGTTTAATGTTTTATTGAATACTGATACTCTAGGTAAGAGTATTCATGGATTTGCTGTGTATTCTCTCATTCCTACACACATACACAAAATCACACAAAAATATATATTTTTTGTTAATCACAGCTTGATTAATCTATTTGGTTGTTAATTCTGTGTAGTGTGTCATGTTCCTTCATGGTCTCATAGTAAAAACTGTGTTAGTGCCAGATGTCTGGCCCGGAATCTGGGAGAACCCTGTCTTGCTTTTGTTGCATGCATGCACAACCACATTTCATGTATCTCCTAAGTGCAATAATTGAAGCCATCTGTTTCCATCCTAGGTCTTGCTATCTTTTGCCAACCACTCACCACTAGGCTGGGCAGGAAATGATTTTCACATCTCATCAAAATTTCCAAGATTAAAAGAAAAAATAATCCTGTTCCATGGAATAGAGAGGGAGAAAGGAAGCTCACTTTAGAATAATGTACTGCTTAGGACTCTCATTTGGGATGGAGATATCTAGGTTCAATTTCTGAGAAACCATTCTTGATGAAAGTTCCATCAACACTAGTACATTCAAATAATATATTCTGGGTTTGATAAGTCATATTTTTCTGATGAAAAAGCATTTAGCCAAAAAATTCCAGTTCTAGTGACCATACCCATTAATTGCATATGTATACTGTGTCCAAGTTGCAAAGAGCACATTTCCCCTCTGATTTGACTGATTACCAAGGCTTTGGGGTAATAAGTTATGTTGCAAAGAGTCTATTTCTCTTTTCTGTACACCATAAAATATCTTTCATATATCTGCCAAGTGGATTGAATTTACTGGTCTACACTTTCAATTTCTTTTATCCTTTAAGTGCAGTCACAGGCAGACTTACAGCAGCATCTGCTGTGAGTTGTCTGTGGTGTGGCCCCCACTACATGTGCACAATGTAATCAACTACCAAGTGCAGTTTAATATTTTGGGGATCATTTTTGTAATTGCTGTTAAATATCACATCCATATTACTGTTTTATTGTCTCTTTCCTTGGAGACAAGGGGAAAGAAATGAAGAAAGTAGCTCAAACATACCTGTCTCTTTAGCAAGTAGGAGACAGTAAATATATTCCTCCTTGAGCAACCTGCACTATTTTCACTTAAGAAAAAGGAGGTAGGGGAGAGCTCAGAAGTGACAGAGATGTAATTTCTTCTGAAAGAAAAGGGCAGTGGGAGCGGCATTGGTCATACATGCACCCTCTGAGATCAGCCATGCACCCCCTAGAAACCCAGCCGTGAAACTGGAAGAATCAGCAGAAGAGGACTTCCAGTTTTGCTGATGGCTTGGCAATTGGCTGCTGGTGGACCTCTTCCCCCCTTCCCCCCAGTTTACAATCAGCTGCTGGGGGACGCCCCTCCCCCGGTTGATGGTTGAGTGCTGGGGGACCTCCCTCCCCATCGGCAATCTGGTGCCCCCCCAGATTCAGGAGGCACCAGTCGCCCATGGCAGAGGAGAAGTGGGACGGTGTGATGATGGAGAATATTGTGTATCTATCCCCTCTTCTCATGAGAGGCCAAAAATGTAGACTGAGCATAGGAAGCAGAGTAGTTGCATTGCTGAAAACATCCTTTGTATCCTGATAACTGAAAACTATTGGATTCTCTTTTTGTGTGTTGCTGGGTAACATTTCAGTTAGTTGGGGGCAGAGAAGGAGAGGGGAATGGAACCCAGAGTGCATTAATAGGGATATAGGACATGGGATTCATTTACTACTCGGGCTTGAAGACAGGCCTCATATTCATTAAAGAAGAGAACGCAGCGAAGGGTAAGGGAGAACTAGGGATTCACCAGTTAGGGCCAGGTACAGATACTACACTTTTACCAGTATAAGTGTATGGAAACCAGTCTGTACCCATAACATAACAGAAATTCAGCACACAAAATGGGTCCATATTCCTGGTAACAGAACAAAAGTTCAGCTCACATAGACTGGTTTAAACATAGTGAAACCAGGTCTAAGATTTGCCACCCCCACCAAAGGGTAAATGTGTTATGTTCTATTTGCTACCAATCTAAACTATGCTGCTTACAGAAAACCACGTAACTTAAATCAGTTCCCTCTTGGGCTTTTTGAATGTCTATATCTAGGCTAGGAAAGCAGGCAGAGAATCCAGAATTAAGTGGTTACAGGAACTGAGTAGCCTGAATGCCACAATTCCTCTGAGGCAGCTCAAAATTTATTAACTAACATGTCAGATTTAAGAGTGTTTCTTTCATGGGAGCGGGAGTGGAGGCTGAGGTTGAGGGCTAGAAGGCCCAGAATAAGTGGGTGTGGAAGCAAAAATACGGCATCCCAATATCTTATACAGCTACTTTGCTTAATTCTATGCATACATCAGGCATACAGAAAACAGCTCAGCTCTAAGAGAGGAAATCCAGCAATTTGTTACATTTAATGTTATGTGAATATTAACATTAGCAGATTCCTGTTGTGATTTTTTAAATGGTATTAGATTGTACCCCATCTGTATTAACATACACGTGGGGTATTTAATACAGGGAATATAGAATCATAGAAATTTAGGGTTGGACCTCAGGAAGTCACATCTAGTCCAACACCCTGCTCAGAGCAGGACCAGCCCCAGCTAGATCATCCCAGCCAAAGCTTTGTCTAGCTGGGTTTTGAAAACCCCCAAGGATGCAGCTTCTACCACCTCTCTGGGTAACCTGTTCCAGTGTTTTACTACCCTCCTAGTGAGAACATTCTTCCTAATATTTAACCTAAACTCCCCTTGCTGCAACTTGAGACCATTGCTCCTTGTTCTGTCATCTGCCACCACTGAGAAAATCATAAAATATGATTTTCCCCACTGAAATGTCAAACCAACCATGTTATAGTTATTAAATTCTTTCTTTCTCTCTTTGTCTTTCTCTTTTCCCTCTCATTGGTTTTGCATGTCCTACTGTTTGAAATTGGGATTATGGCTCTCTCTTGTTGGCCAAGAATGCAAGGTAAATTGTGAGAAAATAGGGTACATCCACCTCACAGTGACTGCAGTTCCTATAGACACACCTGAACTAGCTTTAAACTACAGTTGGTGTGGCCACAGTGGCATAGTGCTAAATGTGGCTTAATCGCCCAAATTTTTACCTTGCCTCTTATGTGGATTTTGCCGTTTGGGCTGAATTCCGTGCTGCTTTGGCAAAAATAGCTAATTTAAAATATGCTCCTTTAATGTAAACAGACTGACAGAAATATATCATGGAGAATCAAGAGAAGCCCGAGAGTGCTTCTCAAAAAGTGAAGCAGTTTATTGTTGTCTAATATGGCCACAGTGTGGTGTACGTAGCTCTGGAAAAGCAGGAAATCAGTTCTGGGAGGCTAAAATCTCTCCCTGCTTCTCAGGTAGTAGTGGAACACAAGAGATACATTGAGTGCTAAGGTAGAAGGAGGCACTGGCTTTATAGTCTTCCTGCAGTGACTATCATGACCGAGCTTTCATTTGACATCCGTGTGGATCCATTGTACCCACAGTTTCTCACGCTTGTGCTTAGGAATGTTTGTATCTTTACCTTCTGCTAGCTGGTTCCTGGCATTCATGGGTGTGGAGTGAGAAGCTGCTAGACCAGGCATAGCCCACGTTTTTGGCTAGAGCACCAAAAAATCCACAAGGTCCACCTTGTAAGGTGCCAGAGTGTCAGCATGCCAGAAAAAAATTAATTGGTTTGTAACCTCCTGATTATTTTCTTTTAAATCATTCAAAATCCCAGATATCAAGGGGTAGCTGTAAGCTATAGACCTCATCATGCAAAACTAATCTCTTATCTTTGTGCAAGTGAGAAAATCCACTTATTTTTTTTATAAATCTCAAGGTTTTTCTGTTGTGCTCTTTGCCGTGGTGTCTAAATGCATTGTAAACATTTAGGCTAAGTACAGACAGTCAAAAAGCCCAAGGTTAAATCAACTGAGTATTTGCAGGTTAGCTTAAACTGCAGAGATTAGACTGAAAAACAACTTAACAAACACTTTTGATTCAGGAAATGCAGCCATATGCCTGCAGTGGCATATGGGGCGGCGGGGCATTAAAGCACAGCTCTCTGGCATCTAGCCAGCCTAGGCTGTATGTTTACTTTCTCTTCCTGTTGTCCCCAAGGTTTCTGGGATTTGCAGTCCAGAGTCACAGAAGAAGGACTCTGCAGGGTTGCTCACCATCTCCTCTTCCTGCTTCCAGATGCCTCTGGGATTTGTAGTGCATTCACAGCCAGCACTAAGTTTCAGTAAGCTTAGCAGGGAAGAGCAGCTCTGTACTTGGGGGAAGAGGGGTTTAATCAGGGGAGGGGGGGTTAACCCATGCATGACAAGGTATGGTTGACCTTCCTGATGAAGTCCCCACACTGTCGGCCCATGTTCATTTTGGCATCAATAATGACTCTGAGATCCTTTTCTGCCTCTGCACTGATGAGAACAGAGTTCCCCAGCCTGTAGGTATGCTGCTGGTTCTTCCTCACCGGGTGCATCTCCTTGTCAGTGTTGAAACCCATCCTGTTCTCATCCGCCCACCCCTGTAACCTGTCTAGGTCCAATTGCAGCCTATTCCTCCCTTTTAGCATGCCCACTTCTCCCCACATCTTAGTGTTGTCTGCAAATTTGAACAGGGTGCTTTTTATCCCCTCATCCAAGTCGCTGATGAAGATGTTGAACAATGCAGGCCTGAGGACCGAGTTCTGCAGAACCCCACTGCCCATATCCCTCCAGGTCGAATAAGACCCATCCACTATCACTCTCTGGATGTGGCCCTCCAGCCAACTAGTGACCCATTTGACTGTGTAGGTGTCAACGCGACAGTCTCCTAGTTTTTTAATGAGAATGGGGTGAGAGACCATGTCAAAGGCCTTCCTAAAGTCCAGAAAGACTACAACCACTGCTATACCTGAGTCTAAGGATTTGGTGACCTGGTCATAGAAGGCCACGAGGTTGGTCTGACAGGATCTGCCTCTAATGAACCCACGTTGATTGCCCCTAAATATATTCTCCCCTGCTGGCCCCTCATGGACATGCGCCTGGATAATTCTCTCAAAAAGCTTACCCAGGACCAAGGTAAGACTAACTAGCCTATAGTTTCATGGGTCCTCCTTCCTCCCTTTTTTGAAAATGGGAACCACGCTGGCCCTTTTCCAGTCCTCTGGCACCACACCAGAGCACCATGAGTGCTCGTAAAGCCATGCCAGGGGTCCCACAATGACCTCTGCTAATTCCCTCAGCACTGAGGTGGAGATTGTCAGGACCTGCTGATTTAAATACGTCCAGTCCCTCCAGAAGTTCCCATTTTCAAGTTAGTGCTTGAAAATGTGTAACAGCTCTATTGCTGGCTTATATCCAGTTTTAATTTTAATGTGTATCAGGGTTCGTAGTGGCTGTATTCAGACAATGCTGCCTTATGCCTATTTATTCTTTCAATTTTTAAAGTAGTGAAACAGAGTAATGTCTCCCTTTGAGGGAGAACAGTCAGCTCTGTTGAGTGAGTTCAGCATCATGGGACAAATATGGGTCATTTGAAAAGGCAAGGAGAGTCCTGCAAAAAGCCTTAAATAGATGCCAGAAGGGTAAGCAAGGGGAGAGGCAGCAAGCAGAGTGGCTTGCTACAAGTTGTGGTCAAGCATGTGTGCTGGAGCCGGAGCCAAAGGGTTCCCTTCCTAGTGCCTATGACAGGATAGAAAGGGTTTGTTTTATTTATGTTTTTGCTTATTTGGTGCGTAAAGCCTGTATTTTATTTGGGAGGACTGGCTGAGGAACTCCTCAGGGAGAAAAACATGTCTGCAGAAGTCAACAGGCTATAGAAAGAAGATCAGGATGTCAGACTAAAAGTGCAAAGAAGAGATGAAGGTGGTGTTAAGATCTCAATCCAGTTTTGTACTGCCAAGACCATCCTCACACAGTATCATTTCCACTAACATAGTCTACTTATATTCTTGTACACTATTTAAGTACAAGAATTTCCATTGCTTCTGGTAACATTTGATTTTGTTCTTTTGGCAAAACACTATAGTTTCACTAGTTTCCAAATGTTATACAGCTTTTGTAAATTGAATCTATAATCATGTCATAATTATCCATACGTGAGATGTGCTAAGTTTGCCACAATTGCTCCTGAATGGGTACAACTATTAAGTGAAGAATAGTTTGCCTTTATGAAAGGCTCATTATGAAGGAAAATGCCCTTTGGCTGTCAAATGTGTAGGGCTGATCCCCTGCATGATTCAGCATAGGAAGGCTCAATATCAGCCGGCAAGTACAATGGATAGTAAGTAGATTCATTCACTCTTTCTTCAGTCCATTGCTCCAGGGGCAAGGAGGTGACCTCATCACCCAGAGAGTATGACCTTTGCCAACATGTTTGAAATCCTCTCAACAAAGTTCCAACCAGAATGGAAGTTTAAAACCAGGACTTGAAGCAACAGACATTTTTTTGGGAGAAAACATTTATCTTTGGAGACATTGTTACTGCCAAAGAGTATATCTAATGCTATTCTTATTTAAATAGAATGCATGTTAGAGAATCCACTTCTTTTAACCCTCAGAGCAGAAGAATGGAAACGTTCACACTTCTTTTCTGAAAACTGAGAAAACAATATATATTGAACTAACACATTATTTTGCTTCCAGTGCGTGTGTGCGTTTTCAGGAGTGTTAATGTATATGTACAGCAAGAATAAATGTTGACGCAATTTCATCAGCAGAACTTTGGAAGGGCTGTACTATTTAAAAAACCAAAGCCAGTTGTCATATAAATACCTGCAAGCCTTTCATGTGTGATTATTCTTTATTCACTTAAGTAGCCTCATTAGCGGGAGTGGGATTACTCATATGAATAAATTTTACACAAATACATGTTTCAGGTGTGTCCAAATCAGGGCTTGCAGGTGTGTGGAGAAGAAATAATTTAAAAACTAAAAATATCCAATGCATTTCATATTTTAATAACAGTCAAAGGTTGGTGCCAAATCTTGGGTGGGGGTGGGGGAGTTCAGAAATGATTTGACCATCTCAGAATTTTTATTTTAATTTCTGGAACCAAAATTAATAATGATGAATTGGCTTGATAAAATCAGCTTCTCTCTCTCTCTCTTTATAGAATGTCTGTCCTTAACTAGATTATCATAATACTATTTTTTCTTTAAGAAATACCTCATGTCTCCTCATACACACCTTGTTTTTGAAAGACAAAAGGACGAAAAACATTTGTCTACACATATGGCTGCACAGAGCAGGGCTTGCTTCATCTTCAGCTGACTTATCTTCCCTTTCCTTTTAAAAAATTAGTTAAGTTTAAAACTTTAGTGATTTATTATTTATGGGTTTGAGCATTAGGCTGTTATTGTGATAGTTCCCATCATTTCTTATTTGGTTCTACATATAAAACTATCAAATCATAAAAGCTTTTTGCCTGGTGCTTTTAAAAAATGTAATACAGGTGTTTTTTGTTTCCCTCACAATGCCTTATAATCAGGATCAGCAACATTTATCTGAAAATTTGAAATACCCTCTTGCAGCCCTGCCCATGTGTTCCTGTTTTTGTAGTGCTCCGACATGGTGTCATTTAACCCCCCTGGGGTCTTAATGATGACCAGCATGAATTCTTATGCCCATTTTATGCATTTCAGTATTTCCCAAAGTCAGTAAAAAGAATTCTATTGTCTTCAGTGAAAAGCTAGATCAGACCCTTAGCACCTCTTAAAAAACTAGATTGTTGGCACTGGCATTAAAAAAGGCAATTCCAAGGCATGGGCTCACTGAAGTATGTTCATAGTTTTGTTGAATATTTCAATGGAATGCATTTATAGATTAAAACCTACCATTATTTAAAATCCTCATGAAAAGAAGATATTGGAAAAAATTAGGGTTACTTACTATATCATCAGTTACTATTTCTAGTCAGCCATTTTTATTCAGTCATTTCAGAATTCTAATATGCCTTAATTATTGAGAAGGTGAGCATTTTTTTTTAGAATTCATAAAATCTCTTGGTAGTTATCAAAGTATTTTAGTCCATTATTGGAAACTATATTGTGCGTAGGTGTTGAGTGTTGTTTATTATACATGTTCTTTAATAATCCCAGTTATTCCTAGTGAACAAATGAAAGCCTCATATTAAATCCTGCTCACATGGAAAATAAGGTTAAAAACAGCACTTTTAGCAGCTGAAAATTCTTCTGATTGAAAAAAACTGCCACAATTAACTTAGAGGATTAGAGGAAATTATATTACTTTTTCAAGTGGATTCTCCATGATTTTCTGGGACGTAATAAATATCATCATAAAAATAATTACCGCCAAGGACTTTGAACTTCATTTTTAGTTTAATCAGTTTGAATGTAAATAAAGCTGCCCAAAGAGAGTTGGTGAAAGAGTTTACTTGCTGTAATTGTAATAAGGAAAATTTATAAACTGTAAGTTGTTTCAAGTCAAAAGTGAACAATTGATTATTATTTCTAACAAATCTTTCATTTTGCATTCTTGGCCAGCTGCTGATATTTTGTGATAGTGGGAAGTGGGATTGTTTTGGGCTCTCTGGAGATACTTTTTTATGTTAGATAAATAACAAATATAATCACTGTGCACTTCCAATAAGTAAAACCTTTTTTTTTTACTTTTAAATCATGGTACTTTGTTTTACAGTGTCAGTAAAGAACAAATCATAAAAGCCACAAAGAGGTCAGAAATAAACATCAAATAATAGCAGACATCTGCTTCCACAGTTTGAATTACAGAGGAGTTGTGGGGGGGGTGACACCCCCCGTAAGAGATGAGAGCTTCCCTGTAAGATCTGAAAATCATAACCTAGGAAGTGTCTCTGATTTTATTAGGGCATTGTGATAGGCAGCCCAATTATTATTTTTTGCAACGCCGTCCCCCTCAAAGTGTAATTTGAACCCTGTCTGTTTCTGTCATGAAAGTTCAGTTCAATTTTATATACACATGTATACCAATAATATAGTGTGTTTGCTACCTTTATCTACAATATTTTCATTATACTTCTATAACTGAAGACTTTCCTTTGCAAATACTAAATCCTGGTTCAATGACATAATATTTTTCCCAGAAGAAAAAAAACTGCAGATAGTAAAACTTTAGAAAGCATAACGCTAACATACTAATAAAGAGCCTCTGCAAGAAGAGCATTTTTGGCTGACACTTGGCATTCATTTGACTACAATATAAAATGAATCTCATCTTTGACCTCAACAGAAGTAAGATTTCCAGATGTATTACATTTGCAGTTGCATTAAAAAAAAATGGAATGATGTCATAGACAGTATCTTGATTAAATGCTTCACATTTGAAATGGAGCCCTTCTTACCCAGAGGGGACTTTAGAGCTGCAACAGAGGTGCTCAAAACCTTACACAGTTTAACCATGGGAGGGAGCCTTTTCTCCTTCATGATACAATGGAACAGAGGAATCTAGGGCATGCCTGTTACAGATCTCTTTAGTAATGGACTACTGTGTCTTCCTACTGGCTTTTCTTTTGGTAAACAAATATTCTTTTCCTTTGTTCTTCTACTCCATGGTAGTTTCTCAAGCCGGTACATTTATACAATTTTAGAGGTAGATAGAAAGAAACTTGCAAAGCCTGCTCCAAAAATCAAAATATGATAACAACTTAATGCTACTGAAATTCACTTAAAAAAACCAAAACATAGCTGTATTATGTAAATCTTCCTAGCACGTATACAGGCTATGATAGGGAAGGACATTTACTTTTCGAATGCTTGGGCAGATCAAGTTCTTCTTTTTGAAGTGACTAGTCTGTTCTTGCTACAAAATATAATAAAGGGGAAAGTATATCATGATTATATCAGTGATTCTCAGTCAGTGTGCTGTGCCCTGGGCTACCGTATCATCCTTTCAAGGGTACTCCAAGGTGCCATGCAATGTTAGGTGTGCAAACATGCATCATAAGATAAACCCAGAGGTTTCAAAGAGGAATCCATTGTGTCACAATCATTCTTGAGGTCTTCCTGGTGTTAAGAATTGCTTTATTATTTTTCTTTAGTAAAAAACAAGCAAAGATGAAGAGCTGGCATTTTCAGAGGGGCGCTTTGAGTCCAAAAGCATTGATAATGACTGGTTTATGTCTTAGAATAAAGTTAGATCAGTCTAGTGTTTATACAAAAGTTATACCAGTTAAACTACAATTTTGTTTAAATTTATTTGGCTAAACTCGTGGAAGCTATTATATGTAAGTAACACTGTGCTTAAGTGGTCTAGTTACACTATTAAAGATGGAGGGGAAAATAAACCTACAGATCACAGGAGTAAATAGAGGAGAGGCAAATAATGTGATTTTTTTAGAGAGAGAGAAAAATTAAGAGACTAGGGAATAATAAGTAAAGCACATGCAAATACAAATAGACAGCCATAGACTGTTTACATTCTTGTACAGTACTTAATTATAAGAATTTCAAGAATTACAAACTTACAAGAATTACACAAATTAAAATGATTTATTATCAAAGCTTACTGCCAAAATTAAATTAATGAAAACAAATACTTTTCTTTACAAATGAAATTAAAAGAAAGTTACAGCTGTTTTTTGTAGGCACTCAGCAGGTATTGAGTTACTTGTACCTGCTGGCTTATAAAGGATTTGGCTGAGTCCCTTTATCACATGACTTAAGGATGGGCTTGTCTTACTGGATATTTATCAGCCTTTCCCATATCCTGCCTCATGTTAGAAGAGGCAGTGCTGTAGCAAGGAGTGGGGGGATTACCGTGTTGAAGGAGCTTTAGTTCAAGTGCCCCCACTGCCATTTTTAAGCAGGGGGATGCTGAAACAAGAGATGCTATGGCGCTTTAATTAGAGAGGATCTTGGAGCTGCTCTGATGTGCCACTGCCCCCACCTCCAGAACACATGTAAAAGTTCCCCTATTTAGTAATCCAACCTAGTCCATGTTAAGTCAATGAAATGTGTACAATTTGTAGTTGTATCAGATGCTAAGAAGAGAAATGATGATCAGGGTTCTGAGACCTGGATCTTTTGTGGTTATATTATTCATGTTTAAAACTCACTCTCAAAGCTGGGGCTGGAGGGGGTATGAGTTTCAGCCTTCTTCCCCTGCTATGATGAAGATACTGTTCCAGATTTAGCTCTCAGCTATCCCTAACACTCCCTCTAGTACGTAGTACCTCCCATAGGGTCCTGGCTTTACTACCCATCTACCTTTCAAACGCATCCACCTATTGGATTTTTATTCGGAAATCTGTACAGCATATTTAGCTTACATTCTTCTGAAAATCTATTAGGATCGTATTTTCCCAGTGTTTAGCAAAGGTGATATACGTATATCAGTGAAAGCATTTTCATCTATGATAATCTATGTTACTCCTATTGCACATCATTGGATAAAGTCAAGTGAAAGTGCGGTTTTTTTTCATAACAAACTCAGCCTCAAGTGTGAGCTAAAATTGTGGAGAGTGCCATTAGAAATAGCATACCCAAATGCTATAGCAAAATTAGGATCTTGTCCTTCAAAACTTTATTCATATGAGAAGCCCTTACTAATATAAGTTTGACCACATTTGAGAGATGTATGTAAAACAGGATTTCTCTGGTAAGTACTTATTTATAAGAATTACTTTATGCCATAGCTTTTATGTCATCATAAATACACCCCTATCCAGTTATCTGTATTTATTTATATTTTATAACATATTTATTTTTCTTTTGGGCTTATGAACTGGGAAAGGTTGAAATCATCCACTATTGTAAATATTTATTTATTTGTACTGTTGGATGGTCCGTAGATCTCTATGCTGGACATGCCACAGGCATAGAAGAAAGTTGCATGCCATTCTGTTGAGATGTGCATGCTAGAAACTCCACAGACAAAGGAAGTTGTAGGTCTTTCTCTAAGAGCTCACAAACTAAAGCCTCAATCCTGTGAACATGTATGCACGTGTTTAGCTTAAGTACAGAAAGCCACAGGATCTGACTGAGCTTGCAAAGGCCTTACACTGAACTGAATGGCATTTTTGTGTTTGTTTGTTTGTAGCACAATTTTATTTCTGAGTAGAGAGAGGTGGGGAGAGAGAGTTAGCTGGGATATTTTGAAGTCAGGCAAAGAAATCAGAGTGGCACTTCAGGCTATAAACAGATGACTGGCTTCATCTGGGGCTGACTGTTCCAGGTTTTCATCCCCATCAAAAACAAGCTGGGACAATCTTAATGGCAATTACCTTGAATTAGCCTTGATTGTTCTGCATCAAAGTGTTAATTCAGATACTTCTCAGGTACTTGAAGTGGAACAATGTGCATGTAGGATCCCAGGATAAAATTCCTTGTCCTGAAGTAAACCTGTGGTCTTTTATTTTAGCATTAGAAATTATTTCACTTTCCTGCTCTCTCCCCAACAGTTGTACTTGAACACCCCTTCCAACCAATTACAAAATGTCAAGGAATGCTGTAGGTGAGAGACAAGGAATGCTGTAGGTGTTAGTTGGTTGTTTTGGAAGATCATCAGAAAACCAAAAAGGAGAGATTGGGAGTGACTTGCTTTGTCCCTTCCAGGTAGAAGTGCAGTTTGAAGCAAGGGTGCAGTTATTTATAGATCAAGCAAATGGTTGATGGCACTCATTAACACCTAACAACATACCAGTGCTCCAGCTAACCCTCCCACATGTTGTCACCCTGGAACACTTGTCTTTCAGACCAAAAAAATGCCGGGGGAGAAAAAATATCCGCATATAATGTGGGGGAGTATCTCTGCTGTGGTGGGAACATAGGGGACACAGAACCACTTCTGGAGGGACCCTGATATTAGGAGAGGGGGGACACGTACAACTCCTGTCCCCTGGGGATCTGAAAAATGGAGCTGCCTAATTTAGTGGAGGAGCAGAATGTGATGAACACAGAATGCCTACCAGTGGGTAAAGAATAAGAGACCATCAAATGGGAGGAAGGAGAAATGAGAGGGTAAATGGGGAGAGGTGTGCCACAGAGCACCTGGATGGTTATGGATGACTATGGAGAAGATTGAGATGGGAGAAATGAGGGGTGTACACAGAGTCAATGTCATGGGGAACTCTTACATGAAAGGATCAAGGAATAGGGTGCATATAGGACCCTTGAGAAGGAGAGATGGAAGAAATTTCAAGGACTTCTTGAATTAGAGAGGTACGGGAGGGTGGCACCCAGGAACTACATAGGATAGAGCAGAGGAAAGCCCCAATCCCATGGTATACTCAATGGACTTAGCTTGCAGCAGCCACGATGTGTATGACTGTTTTGTTCTACAGTTTGTTTTGGTATTGAAATAGTGGCTTTCCTTAATGTTGTATTGTGACTAGAACGCCACATTAATCAAATCTTCTGAAGCAGTATGTACAAGTCTGCAATGGATCCTGCATAAAACTTGGGGTGGACTCCGTGCTCTCTCATTTTCTGTGTCAAGTCGTAATCCAGAATAAGGGTTTTTTCAGTTGATTATGACATGGCTCTTATTTTATTACATGATCCTAAACATCCATCTTATTGGGTTTTTTTATTTGCTGTGAAGAAATAGCAACTCTAATTTACTTTTTAAAAATCAGAACATTTATTAATGTTGCTGGGTGAGTTTCCCAGATGCTCCTCTAAGAGGCAATTACAAATGGCTCATAGACCAAGGAGAGGGGACTATGATCCAGATCATGGACTGCTCTGCAGTCTGCAGGGGTTGGTGAGTGGGGGGTGCTGCTTAGCAGTCTATCCCAGGCTACCCATGTGTACAAATACCCACAAACTGTAAAATGCAGCCCAGCTGTGACATCATCCTCTGTAGCTCAGTGTCCCTGCCTCAAGCATACTTTGTATTCTGTGGCTTGTGTGGAAGTCCTTAGAAGATGGCCTTTAAGCTGTCCTCTATAGACCCAATGCTGGAGAATTTCCCATCCAGTTGTGGGGTTTTTATGGCTCTTTTTGACCTCTCTCTCCCCTCAAGAGTACAACTAAGAATCTCAGCCATTAAAAGTAGATCTCTATAAACAAATGAGATTCACAGGAAAGATGATCGATTCTCTTTTTTCCCTTGTTTTTTAATTGGAGGCTACAGTTACCGAAGTTCCCAAACTGTGTTTGCAACCCTGAGCAAATTTATGTTTTGATATGATAATCCAGATATTCATACAGAAACTCCTGATCCAATGCCTAGCTGAATCTTTACATTGAGATTGATTTACCAAGGTAAAAACTAAAAGGATTGAGGATCAGTTGAACCCACATGGACTGAAACCAATGAAAATACTTGTCATACAGAATAAAAATACTGACTTTCACACAGTCCTCTTGGGAAGACTTCTCTTTTATTATCACTAACACTGAAGTGTTGTGTGTGTTTCTGGCTCTTATTTTTTCTTCTTATCAATTCTTACTTTGTTGGGTTTTTTGCCCTTTATTTCCCCTCCTCCTCTTTTTTCACTCTTCGTATTTCTGTTTCCTATTAGTACTCTTTCTCTTTTTTCATTCTCATCAGTTCCCTGCCTCCCTTCTCTTCAGTTATATTTATCCAAACTGCTTTCTTTTTGAGCTCTCAGGTAGCAATGACCATATATGTAAAAGAGAATACTGCAAGACGGTGAGTTTTATATAAATGATTGACTGGATCTGAAACACCCAGCAGCACCAATTGTGAATGGCACACGTTCAGGGCACCCTGAGAAAATTAAGAAGCTACCTTAAATGACAAAATCTCTGATATTTCTAAATTGTGGTGTTTCTTTAAACTGGAAGTTTATTCATTGTGTCTTAGATCAGTGTTTCTCAATCCATGGGTCGTGACCCAAAAGTGGGTTACAAGAATATATGAAAGGGTCATGAACAAACTTTAAAAATGGAGAAAAATGTGGGAAACCGCAGCTTTTCCCTTGCAGGCTCTTAGAGTTCCAGCCTGCAAGGGGCTGCTTGAGGCCCCCCATGTCCCAGACATACACCACGTACCCCACACACCTATCCTCTGCCCCACACCCTGGAGGGGCTGGGGTTTGGGGGCTGGGGGCAGTGGGTTGGGAGTAAGGAGCACTGGCTTGGAACTGGCCTTTAATGTTTACAATTGGGTCCTGGTATAAAAAACATTGAGAACCACTGTTGTAGATAATGCAAATACCTAGTTTTCCTGCAAGACACAATCTATTTTTTGTCTGACAGTCTCTGATCAAGACCAAGTATTATGATCCAAGGAGGAATGACTCCTTGATCTTATCTAATACCTGGAGTAAGCTGCTGCATTTGGCAGCTCAATATATTAAATATTTGAAAAAAGATTGACAGTAGAAGAATACACAACAAGGCAGTCTTAGCAGGTAACATAGGTCCAAAAATATTAAAAATAGGAGAAGGTTAGTAGATCAATGTTTTACTTGAATCCAAGGCCCTAAATTTTTCTTAGTTCAAGGAGTCCATTTTTTTGTGAGAGGAAGAGAATGAGGTTATGTGCAGAGTTGGTGCTAGAGTTCGCTGATTTTTTCTGAACTGATCTGTGCCAGACAAAGCTCAAAGAGAGACCATATGCCAGCAGGAGACTGCCAGAGATGTGTGTGCTTTAGCTATCTCCCAAATAAACATCCTATTCAAGCCAAATATGGAGAGGAATCACGGGAGACAGATAAGCTGCCTTTGCACCAGATGAAAGCTCTGTCAAGGGACTATTTAGGCAGTTCCAAAGAGCTGGGAAGCAGAAGAAAATCTGGCTGCATATTTTTCAGAAGAGGCAGAACCTGAAACTGCAGATGCAAACACTCAATGCAATTTGGGAAAATTTGGATTAAGTTTAGCAACTGAACACCAAACTCTGTGGCTTTAGATATTCCCCCAGCTGAATACACCTACCATATGTGAGCTGTATGATAACTAATAGAGCTAAACATTATCAACTCTGGAAGAAAAATGGCAGATTTAAAATACCCAGTAGTTTTTGCTCAATAGTGAAATTGCAGTCCACGGTGTACCAGTACCTGGGCATGTGAATATTTCACTTCTGTGCTATTGCATAGCATTTCTACTTATTTTTTTCAGTTATCTGAGTAATTTTGGGGGACAATCTAATTGCAAAATGTGCTGAGAATGTTTTAGAGTGGATGAAATGGCATTTATTCAGAAAGGCCAAACAAACAAAAAACACAGATCTTGTAGGTAGGGGGAGGATTATCCATTGAAAGCACTGTGAGTAAATCCAAAGGTCACAAGGATTCTGCCCCAATGGGGGGGCGGGGGGAGCACTGGGTAAAACAACCCATTCCATATTAACCCCAAAGCTTAATTATGTCAAATGAAGTTGTTCATTAATATTTGGGATTTTTCAAGTATTCAAAGGCCTTTTTGTGACTAATGTGATCAACCACTCATCTTGCAGAGCTATTATTCTTAAGGTATTAGTGTGAGGAATAAATATCAGACCGGTTCATTCAGTCACTATATCTAAACCATATTGTATGTTAATAGTAGAGGTCTTGTACATATTTTTTCTTCAGTTTATTGTTTACATTTGTTTATTGTTACATTTTTCTCCCAGGTATTATAGACTTACTGATCATTTCTTTCTCGCAGAAGATCAGCAAAATAATTTAAAGCCCTGCACAAGCATAACTTAATCAGTCACACCAGCGATTCTCAATGAGCTTCATGTCCTCTAATGTTTAGTTTTCCTGGAGTCATTTCCAGTGCAATTGCCCACCCCGTTCTGCTCATAGGCAAAGGGATTTGAAATACACTTATGATTACTATTAAAAATGCAGGGATATTACCCAAATGACTCTGCTGTATTCCTTCTTGTTAATCCAAGAAACACAGAAGGGAGTCAGTGCTATACAAACTGAATGTTTTAGATGCACAGTCAGGACAAAAGATTATTTAATTGTGAGAAAGAAAAGGAGAAATTATTTCAGCATACGGGTGAGCTTGCAAACATTTCCCCAAACTCAAAATTTATTCCTACCAGACTTTTTGCTGTGAGTCAACATGGAAGTTACATTCTTCATGAGAAGATTGAGACTCTTCAGTTCTTGAGTGCTACGTGTTTTAATTGGTGTGGTTTTTGTTTTGGATTTTGTTTGTGAATAATTCATAACTGGCTTTTAGGTACAAGATTGACTATCATTTTGAAAGTGGCTGGAGCTCATTCACTTTCACATTTGAAAGATACCTTTTATATATGATCTGTAGAGCTATTTCTACTGCCTGTGTGATATTACACTTCCTAATTACATGTTGTATAATAGGAAAACTGGTTTGTATAGTCAATAAAAGTGTTCTTTGGCAGTTATTCCTATAGTTTTAAAAATATTTAGGGCATTTTCTTCTTCAAAAAGAATAGGTTCCCGGCCCCAGATGTCAGGGACGCTAAAACCTGATGAGAGCAGTTTGAAAGGTGTAGTTGGGAGATCAATTATTCCAAAATGCAGCTTTTGAAATTCTTTTTTATGAAATTCTCCCAAGACTGTGTATCAGTACATGGCCCTCATGCTATTTAAGCCCTATTTAAGCCCTTAAAATAAGTAGGACTTAACTGTAGCAAGTGCATAGTTTTACACTGGTTTCCTACAGAAGAAATAATGTTGCCAGATCTGGGTGCATGCAGCAAAAAAAAATTAAAAATATTGCGTATAAAACTCACAGATGTTTTTATTCTTTAATTGGCATTAAGCATTCTCACACCTAATTCTCTTTGTGGATTGAGGCTTTAGTATGTCTGTCCCACAGGCTTCAACTGTAAAATAGGACTATTATCACTTTCTACCTCATAAGGCTGCTGAGAAGATAACATAAAAGAGTGCAAGGACTTTGACTAGTATCGTAGTGGGGGTCATATAAGCAACAAAGTTAGACAGACAGACAGATGGAAATAAGTTGTGCCATTTAAATTAATGGGACTCTAACATCACAGGAGTAACAAACATTACATGCTTTTACAGGATTGACCTTTACTCATTGGCATAGACCTTCCTCACCTTTTTCACTGAAAGATAGATTCAGAAAGCAGAGAAATGCAGATCATCTAGCAGCTGACTTTAGACATTTTATTGAGGCAGCAACTCCTGGGTCTAAAAATGCTAGGAGCTTGGTATTTAGAAATTAGCATCCAGTATGGTAAACATAACTATGCAAATTAACTATTACCTTAAATTTATTTTTGTGAGGAATATGCACTTCAAGTCTTAAGATTACCAGCACTCATTTACATTTTGAGTATATATCTATCATTCCCAATACGTTTTACAACAACAACATGCATATGTGTTGTTGTTTGCTAACTCTGACCAACTTGTATTAGGTCTCTCCCTGTTGCAGTGGGTTGCTCCACAGATCTGATATGTAGGATTGGGGCCTTTGTGAAACAATGAACTATCCAAGTTTCATGGTAAAATCATTCAATTAGTGTAGTAAAGAGAAATTCAGAGGTTACAGTCTGAGTGCTCTTCAGTCATACACAGAAATCTTTCCTTCCTTGCTGATACTGGTTCTTTATGCTAAAATAAGGTTTGTTGTAAGCTACTGACATTTGTTCCTGTCCTTATAACCCATCCATAGTCACCTCTTACTCCCACACACACAAAAAAAAAAAAGCAGACAAAAAACCCCATGCACTTTTGGTGAGGTAGGAAAAGAAGTTTTAGCTTTCGCCAGCTACGTTTGGTTCATTTTCATTGTTAACGTTGCTCTGCATGCTGTGTGTGGTGAAAGGCAGCCCTGGACCCCTATTTTTTTCTCTAGATGAGCAATAATGAGGAGACATAGCCATGAAGTCACAACCTATATTGTGAACAGAGATCTCATCCATCAAACCATCACCTCAGGTTTCTGTACAGGGTCAGAGAGGAACAAAGTAAGCCTGTGTCAGGTTGAAATAGCTTCGGTAAGTGCTAGTGTGTGTAAAGCTGGTGGTTTCAAGTCTATTTATTTTGTTTGAAAAGCCCAAATGGCATGCTGCTGAGCAGAGGAACAAGCAGGAGGAAGTCGCCTTATAAATTATTACTGGAAGGCTAACAACCATCATTTAAGATGTAGAATTGTGCCATCTGCTTTTTCTAGGTCTTTGATTTTATTTTTTTTTGGTGACAGCTATTTATTTCTGAGATTCTGTGATGTCTCAGGAGAACAAAATTTACCCTTAAAACTAAAATGACAGAAAGATTTTTAAACAAAGATTTTAAGCCTTCTTGAAATATAAAGATGAGGCTGAGAACAGGGCTAGATTTCTATGGCATGTCTTCAAATTGAATGATTGGGAAAGCAAATGTTTCCCTTTTTCATAAATAATGCAAATGTAGTTACAAGTCTTTGTCCACAGTAAAATTCATGCAATATTTTGCTCTGGTTTTAACTATTAAAAGCAGTTAAGGGAACCATCCATGCTTTTTTTCTTTCTTTCCATTGTTCCTAATTCATGCTTGATCTTATGTCTATTCAGTTTTTCCTTCTTTTTTTTTTAAGTTCATCCTCGCTGTTATCTATTTGACTTCCACATGCTTTGTTTAAAGATCTTAGGCCCATTAGCATTGTTAGGAAATGGGCAAGCTAATTAAAAAATGACTAAATACTTTAATATGTGCTAGCTGAGATGTAAATAGGGAACACTTAGAGGTGCCAAGGGGTGTATTTATTACAGAAATTAGCAGCTGAGAGGTTGATGAATGGGGATGCGCACTTTTATTCCTTGTCGTGAAGTGCGGTTTGGATGTGGTTTGCTGCCTTCTGTCCAAAGGACCACAGTGTGTAGGCGAGTTTGTTTGGATACCCTCTCTGAGGATTAACATACTGCAATGGTTGAATGCCAGCAGAATCTCTTTTCCCCCACCCCCCAGGAGAATCGTTTCTGCTGAAGTCATTTGGTGTGTGCTTCTCTTTCCTGTGTGAGGATTAGGGAGTAGGAGAATGGCTTTGTGAGGAGACTCGGAGAGAGGGAGCAGAGGAGAAACTAAACACAGGGTACGAAAGACTTTAGCCTTTCATAGCTCTTTCAGTCAATTCATTCTGAGAAACCAATTGCATGTGATACAGCAGCTGGGGGGTTGTGTTTTCTTTTCAGCTGTATACTGTAGGAGAAGCTGGTAAGGTTATTTTCTTTCCTTGTTCTAATGTTCCCTGATGCTATTGTAATTGCTTTATTGAAGTGATTGTTTCAAGGGGAGGGGAAGTTGCTTAATGATGCTGGGGACACCCTGCATTGTCTCTCCTTTGTACAGCTGCTTAGTTTGCAGAGAAGCACTGTTTACAGTAAAGGGGCCAGTTTCCATAGACCAACTTTGCTATTATTTTTCCAAAGTTGTTTTAGCCTCTCTCTCTCTGCTAAACTGGTGAAAATAAATAAATAACGAGACTTGGCTGCTCAGAAATGTTGACATTTCTAGAAACTAATTTGCAGCAAAAGCTGGCTGGCTTACCTACCTAGTCTGGGATGCTCTTTTTGATGTCACCAGCTTTGTCACTTTTCTGGATTCACTCCAGATTTGGGGTGTACATGAGCAATGTGTCTTATAGTTCTGATGTTTCACATGTGTAGCAAAAGACAACGGGGGCTCCTTACACTGGTGATAAAACAAAGTAAAACAAGCCAACAAAATCTCTATTTCTAATGAAGGTGAAAATGAGGAATAGCTGAAGAAAGGGGTGGGAGGGAGGAAAAGTCCACAAGGATCAGATGAATTTTTTATATATATATATATATATATATATATATATAAATAACCAATTGCAGTGCAATCCTCAGCAAGAACATTTCTGTTTGACACGCATACAATCTTGCTAAAGCCTTTGTGGTCAATTTAAATGAAACACATGGCTGAATATGGAAATGAAAGAATCTCTCCAAAGATTCAAAATGCACAGGTGTACACATTGTCTAATTACACCCTCTCAAACAGGCTGCTTTCAGATTTAGTTTCATGGGGAGGGGGAGATATTGGCAGTTCTTCCACCCCCCTCTTCCCATCCTTGTTGTTTTTCGAAGTGACTTGTATTTGTCTGCATCTTTTATTTCCTTTTATATCATCGTGGGAAACTTTAGCTTGAATTGCTTGGAGATACATGAACTCAGCTTGGGGCATACCATGGCTATTCCACAGGCAAGCTATGAAAATCCTTCTTGTGACCCAGATGAATTGTAAAGACTATAATTACCAACAAAAGTTTCTTTTGTGGTCAGTCAGAAATCACAAACAAGAGAAAGGGGAATGATTGACAACAGTTACACTAGTGATTGACAGAAAACTAGAAACTTGGTCTGTGACCTACTATGTTAGTTTTTCAAGCAGTGTTGATCTTTTTTCACGATTATTCATTTCCTTTTGTCAGCTTATTCCCAACTCCCCTATTGAGTTCAGAATGCCCATCTAAAACGTTTCTTTGTAATTATTGCCTATAGCCTGCACATCTCTTTACAATCATATATCAATCTGTTGTTGTTGAAACAAAACTGATAGCAGCATTATAATCAGACCTCCATGAAAGCATGTGTTTATTCTATACCCTTCCCATGCTTAGCTATTGATTTCAGTCACAGATCTCACTTTTGTTAAGTAATGAAGTACCAGGTCCAAATCTGTGAACCTCCGCTCACAAAACTAGCCCTTACTCATGAAAGCAGGACTCCTGATTTCAATGTGTTTACTTGTGTGAGAGGATTTGGAAGCTCATGTCCAGAATGCATTAGGAAGTGAGCAGTTACTATGGGGGATTTTTGGCTTAAAAAGAGAAAGCTCTATTTAAGCAGGTACTCATGGGATTTGCTATGGATGTCCAAGAAGAGCAAAACCCAGTGGTTGCAGGCACTTGATTTTACTGTTTCCATGGAAATAATGAAACTTATGCTTTCTTTACAAGATTAACAATTTGGCAGGAAGGGAAGCACAATTCTTCGGTCTTTTTACACTGTACCACTAGGTACAGTTGTGACCCCAGGGTTATTAAGATGACTTTGAGTTATTCCTTTATATGAGGATAAACATTAATGTATTGTAATTATCATGTAATGTTGGACTGCCTTCACCTCCCTCCTACTAGCAGTAACTATCAGCTGTGCCAAATGGCGAGATACATTATCTTTTGTCTCCAGGATCTGTTTTCAGTAAACTGAGAGATCAGGAAAGACTTTTAAAGACTTTAAAAACACCAGGTTTTTAAAGATGGAGACATAGTTTATCTCCAGACAGTAGAGCAAAACACAGCATGTTTATTATTTTCACCCCACTGATTTCAGAGTGAGTAAGCATTGCAGGATCCGTTCCTCAGACAAATGAACCTATTTAAGAAGTGAGCAGTTACTATGGCTCCCTGGTTTTTTGTGTACTGTGCCAACTCCATTTCACTATTTCTGTAGTTTTCAGTGTGCTTTTTAATTTATGGAAAGAAGTTGTAACTTAGTTGTCAGTTATTCCCATATTCTTGCAGATCTACAAAATTCCCAAATATGGGCTAACTTTGTCACAAGTTATCCATTGTGAATAGCCATTTTATCCCTTGATAATTGAATAGCTTCAGTGAGCTAACTAGTCCCAGAAAATGAAGCATGAAATTAGCAGCTCTGGCTAGACTGACCTTTTATTACAAAGCAAAGATATCTGTATGTATACATTATTATTGACACTTTTTGTTTGAAACAAGGGTTCCAATAATAGGTGTGCTAATATAGCATTTATCCCTAAACACACAGTGGTATTTCTGATTTACAAGTATATTTTGCACCATCACACACCACACACACAGACATATCAAATAAACTAGAGGAGTTTTTATCCCATTTTTTAAAGTTTGTGTTTTCAAACTATAATTTGAAAACATTATTATTTTATTTTCCAGGAAGTATACATTTCATCATTTATGTAAAAGAATGTATATTAAGGCAACTTAAACTTATGATATCCTACAGTTTGGTGAGTTTTAAACAAACTTGCTATATAGATAGGCACTAACACTTTATGTCCTTCAAGTCGATAAATAACCACCAGAATCCCATGTCACTGTATGCCATGTGGTAAAGAAGCTATCTTTTTATTTTCTTATACTGGCATAAACCATACCTAGTCTATCATGAGAAGTTCCTATTTTACAAGCATTCATACTGGAAGACTATTTCAGGCTGGGCATAAGGAAAAGCTTCTTTACTGTCCAAGCCCCCAAGGCCAGGAATAGACATTCCCATACAAGCACCTACTGTGGACACTTTCAAGAAAGATTTGGATGCCTATCTTGCTGGGATCCTGTAGTAGGCCTTACTACTGCTAGCTACATCCCCAAATTCCTTGGTCTACAGGATACCCCTGGCCTATGCCCTTCTTCAGGCATGTCTGGTACTCTGTTCCATAGTTCCTGGTGCTAAGAGGGTTAGTGATTATTTCTGAACCAACTGTGTAAATGGCTGGAAACAAGTCTTTATGGGGAACTGTGGGAAAACCATTAAAAGGGGATTCAGTATTCAAATGATAACTTTGTCCTCACTATAAAGGACTGGTTTTTGCTTAAGTTAAAGCTCAGCTTCTGATCCTCACTTCTACCTGGGCAACTAGTCCAGGCTTAATGCATCTCCAGTGTGTGCAGAGATGAACACACACATGCAGCCTCCTGCACTGCAAACTGCATGTACTGCACATACAGGCGTTTGCTGCACTGCTAATTAGGAGCATGGTGAGTTTTTTTGACACAAAGAGATCCTAGTGTCAAAAAAACCCAGGCCTGAAAAAAGTGGGGTGGTGCACGAGGTGGCAGTGTGCACCACCCAAAATCAGGGCTGGGCTGACCAGAGACACACTTCAGCTGCTGGCCAGGCTCTGTGCACTGGATTGCTGTTGCTGAAGCCCCAGAAAGACCCCAGAACCTCAAGTAGGGCTGCTGAGGCCAGTCTAGGTGCTGGACCTAGTCCCTCCTACCCCACACAGGGCAACTTGCCACATACTAAGTGCATGTCCATGAGCATTCCTGGACAAGTAGCAGCGGCACAACTATGAGCTGCTGCTGTTTGTCTCTGGGGAAATACGTGCATTTGCTCATCTGGAAGGGCCTCCAGAGATTTCTTTGTGTAGGTGGTAGGAGAAGCGAATTGGTTATTAAGTTATTAAGGGGAAGGCTGAAGATATATACCTGTAACCATTCTCATCTATATTATGTTTTCATTGCATGTAGTCTGCCAAGAGGCTATCTATGTAGAAACCATGGATATTTGAGATATAGTTCATGTTTTATGGACATCTGACTCACATTGATGGCTGGGCATATCGTCTTGATTAATCTTAGATATTGCTGCAGTCATGCTCATTCACACATTTGTCATCAGTGTGTTGCTTCCATACTATACAGATTTCTTTTTTTCTTTTTTTTTTAGTCCTGTGGCTGATGATGGTGGGTCACTTTTAGACCATTCTGTCAGAATGATGGATGATCAACTTGAGTATATTGAGAATCTATGGTGTGTACTAGCTGGTGATCCAGCCCTAGGCGAAATCCCAAGTGCTAAGAACGCAAATTCAAAAGCCACCTTTCATTTATGTTCTTTCGTGTGTGTAATAAAGGCCTGACATTGTTTAAACCTGTAAACAGTTTCCATTTAACCAAAACTATTTTTCTAGATATGTATGGCCATGGAATTTTTGGCTGATAAACAATGTGGTGAACCTTAGGCAAAATTATATTTGGTACAGACGATGCCTTAATACTGTAGTGTCAAACTCAACCAGCTCCATGGACTGAATGAGTGGTGTGGGGCCAGTCTGAGAGCTGGATTGGGCCCACAGACTCCCTTCCCACTTCTCCTTTTCCTTTCCCCTCCCCCCACCTGATTGGGCAGTTGCTCCAACTGATTTGGGACCCACCCTTCATATATGCAGATCCTAAATAGTGTAAATATGCGGATCCTAGAGTGGCTGGATCAGGTGTTGTGTGTAATGGAGTCTAGCTGTACATGGTAGTCACCCCCACTGGAATCTGCTACATGCAACGCCTGCTACAGGCAATGTGGGGGAACTACATACAGTGTGGGTCCTGGATCTGGGAGCACTGTATATGGCTGTATGGACCCACACTGTATGTGGTTCCCGCACATTCCACATTAGCTGTAGCAGGTGTTGCATGTAGCAGACTCCAGTGGGGGTGACTACCATGTACAGCTAGACTCCATTGCACACAACACCTGATCCAGCCACTCTAGGATCCGCATATTTACACTATTTATGGTGTATATCCCAGTGTAGGCACCACATTGGGATAGCCATTGTGTACATCACAGTATTTGCTCTGGCTGCACTGCACCACAAGTGGTACCCATTTTGGCTGCTCTGTGATCCATGCTGGATGCAGCATGGGTCCCAAACCAGCTGTAGAAGCCACCAGATTAGGTCTTCTGGGGCAGGGAAAGCAGGAAGGAGGTGGAGTCTGATCAGACCCACAGTGCGTGCTTATAGCGTGGGGCCATTGTGTGAGCTGCATCTGGATCATGGGGCTTCGTGGGACAGATTCAACCCTCATGCCACAAGTTTTAACACCCTTTCTTTAATATATAGTAGTCCATGAAGCTTGATTCTCCTCTGTGATTTTTGTAAGGGCAACAGCAGTTTGTGGGTTTTATCTGTTCTTATCTACTTGTATTTATGGAAAAAAAAACTGCCTGGTAGAGTCATTGTTTTATATCGAAGCTTGCTTGTGCTTTTGTACTCCTTGTAGGATCAATGCCTTAAATTCTGAGGTTACTTGTACATTTCTACTCCTTTTCCAGAGCTTGGCTGATCCTTATTTGACCTTTAAACATACTGAAAAATAAATCTGAGGCAAATATAATAGAAATTTAAAAAGTTTCTTACTTCTCATGATCAAACTCCCTCACCTGGGCTACTGACAGACATTACTTATCAACCAGTTTAAGTGATCAGAAACTGGTTTAAATATGTAACAGAATAGATGTTCTGTGCACATAAACCAGTTTGAAAATGGATGGAACTGGTTTGAGATAAACCTGGTTGAATGTGGTATCAGACTTAACTGATTTGGCTCAAACCAGTTTATGCAATGTCTGTCTCAGACCCCTTGCTAGTTTAAGATAAACCAGACTCCCCCAGCATCCTGGCATGCTCTCAGGGATGGGTGGGGCTGTCTGCTTCACAGCATGGATTGCCCCTCCCCTTTGCTTCCTGGTTGTAGCTCTGGCAGAGACTTGCAGGCTGCTAAACAGGTATCTCCTCCCCACCACACACACACACACACTCCCCACTCACTACTAAACAGGAATTCCTCCCTCCCCTGTTCCTTGCAGAGAGGTATCTGTGTATTAGCTAGCAGATCACAGGCGGCTAGAGTCTGTGCTGTGACAAAGGCAGAATCAATAGACAGTTGGAAATGTCCCTCTGTTGTTTTCTCAATGGGGTGATGAATCTGTTATCAAGTCCCTGCTGGGCTAATCAGAGCATCCTATCAGGGCCTAGCCATGCCCCACTCAGTTCAGTACTGTGGAAGGGAAGGGAAGCTCCCCTGAGCTTCTGGCCTGAGCCACTGAAGGAATGTGCCTACATTTCTGGAATGAAAAGGGAATGTCTACCACCAGGGCTGTGCGAAACAGCACCATTCCATTTCAACATTTCGATGGGACAGAGTTTCATTTTGAATTTGGCTTCATTTTGAAACTGCTGTTCCATTTTGTTTAGTCAAAACTGTTTCACTATTTCAACACTATTTCAACATTTTGCCCATAGGCTATAATGTGAAATCACAAAACTACCCATGACTTTGTGATTTCTTGTTTGATTCTGATAAAGTTTGCTGGTATGGTAGCCCCTTCTGCGGTCATGAAATTTGCCGTGTTTCAAGGAGATAGGCGCAGGGATTTCTGGGAAACTGTACCTCAAAATCTTGAAAGCAAAACTCATGTCACGTGTGTGTATTAAGGTGCAGCAGGGATGGTAGCCCCTGCTGAGGCAACAAAGTCTGCCAAGTTTCAGTGAGATAGGTGCAGGGGTTTCTGTATGCACCTCAAGCTGCTGACAAGCAAAACTCATGCCACATGTGTGTGTTAAGGTGCAGCAGGGTGCAAACTGTAGGCATGGTAGCCCCTGCTGAGGTCATGAAGCCTGCTAGCTTCTAAAGAGGTAGGTGCAGGGGTTTTTGGGAAATTGCACCTCAGGCTGCTGACAAGCAAAACTCATGACATGGGTGTCACTGTGTGTGTTAAGTCATGCCCTTACTGGCCCTGGGGCCTCTGAATGACATGGTTCGTATGCCCCAACATGGTCTCCTCCTCCCCTACAGCCTCATCTGGTCCACCACTTGAAATGACAACAGGTAATAAAATAATGTAGTGATCAGTACAGTAGGTGTGCTAGGGGTTATTCCTTCCCAGATGCAGCAGTTTGTATTTCTCTACGTTGAACCTCATCTGGTTCCATTTTGCCCAACATGCCAGTCTGTCTAGATCTGCTTGTATCTGTAGCCTATCAGGGGGTGTGTCCGCACAACCCCATATCTTGGTGCCATCCATGAACTTGGCCAATGGGCTTTTCACCCCCTCATCCTCATCCCCGTTGTTGATGAAGATATTGAACAGCACTGGCCAAGTACCAACCCCTGGGTATCCCTTCCTATATAAATTCTCTAAGGTATGTAGTATATGCCACAAGGTATAAATGTATAAAAATAAAATACAAATGCATCTCCCTTCCTATATAAATCAAATTCTATAGTATAATAGCCAATCTAATTATAAAACTGAAAAGAATAAATCAGTCAATATAACAATAAAAGGGTCTAGAAGCAAGAAGTTAATCTGGAATGCCACTTGCTAGGCTTGGCTAGCAAGTAGGAAATCATTCAGATCAATGCTAGTAGTAGCCTTCATTGTCTAATGCTCCTGACCTGCTGGAAGGACACAGCTCAGTAACTGTGAGACCCCCAAGACAGAAGGTAGGCCAGTTCAAACAATGCTGCCTTTTATGCTGTTTTTCCATCCTTCCCCCAGAGCACTGGGATTGGAAGGGACCTCAAGGAAAGATGAGTCACTGGCCAGCTACACAGTCAAAATGAGAGCAGTCCTTCCCTCCTCTTCCCCTTCCCTCTCCTTAGTTTCTGTTTTCCTGCAGGCAAGCCCAGCTGGAGCTTCGAAACTCAAAATGTTTCAAAACTTTTGAAATGTTTCGACTGCCCTCGTTCTGTTTCAAGTCTGTTTCAAAGCCCTTTATTTCATTTCAATTTTGCTGTTTTGAGCTTGAAATTAGTTGAAACAGTGTCAAAATGAAACAGCTGGAGAAATTTCACACAGCCCTACTATCCACCTCCAAATTGGTTCAAGTTTTGGAGGTTAGACTTTTTTGAAGTCTAAGACTTCAGGCTTTTTGAATGTCTGTCCCTAGCCCTATTGCTTTTTAACATTATTTGAATGTTGCTGGACACATAATGTTCAACTATGTTTCAAAGCAGCCTTTGGTGAAGAACTACAAAGTTTGGGACTTTTTTTCAGCAATTATCACTTCCACTTCTCACATAGTGTTATTTCTCTTCAATTTTCTTTTGGATTTTATACTTTATTTGAAGTCTGTTGGCTCAGACCAAGAGTGGATTTGGGGTGGAGGGAGGGAGGGGAAGGGCCCACCCCTTCTTTGATTCCTGCTCCACCCAACTTTTAAAATTAACTGCCTGGCATTGGCTGCAATGTTTAGTCAGGCAGTACTGAAGGAGTCAAATAACTTTATGGCTCATCGTAATCTACCTGATTTCTTCCAAACTCTTAATTCTACAGGTGTTAATGACTCTGTCTTATTTTTAATATTCTTGATGTTCCATCTGTCAAGATATCCTTTGTTCTGCAATTCTGCTGTCTGTTAGCTGCTCCTGATAATGAAGGTCCTATTTCACAGCCCTTCAGATTGTTTTTAACACACTCCAATTAAGTTGTATTTGGTTTTGCTACAATCTTAAACTGAATACTAGACACCTAGCATATTAGTAAAGCTTCTAGTTTATTTTTATTAGAGAAAAATATGTGTTGTATTATATGTGGTGATGCACGCCACCATCTGCACCCCCCTTTTCAAAACTGTAGATCAGTCCATGGCTAAGACACTGAAAATTGTCATAGTATGTGTGTGTGTGTTGTGGGGGGAGGTGGAATTTTCATTATTCTTTAAAATAATAAATACAGAAGGCAGAGTAGAAATACACCTTCTAGACTAAGGAAATCAGAGATGCATAAGTTTTTGTGAGTCCAAGCTCACGTCATCAGATGCAGTGAAAGAACATGCACAGAACAGTCTCCCAAATAGCAAGTGTCAACTACAGATACATTTCCCCACCATAGTATTTTTGTGTGTCAAACATTTATTTCCACAATTAAATATCAAATGCAAAACCACTTACTGTTTGTTACATCTAGTCAGTAATTAGGCCTCAGATGGTAGGGTAAATGCAGAAGAGTTTACCAATTTGCATGCTAATCCAGCAGTTGGATACTGCATGATTAGCAGAGACTCAGTCAACATCTTAATTAGCCACAGTCCCAGCATGCTGCAGTGCTGCATATCTTCCTACCCTTGAGAATTTTTCCAGTGCAAAAGCAGGTTCCTCAATAGCTGTTTTCCAGCATTGTTGTTAAAGGGAAGACCTCAGTAATTGGTTTAATGAGGGAAGTTAGTTAAAAACCACTCAGTCTCATGCAGAGCACCTGGGGCAGCAAAGTATCTTCATTAAAGGACACCAAGACTTTCAGTTTTATCAGAGGATAGGCCACAGCTAATTTGTAAACTGAACCAGGTGAGCAATAAACTAGCAGACTTGTGTCAAAATCAAGTTCAACAAAAGATTATGATATTTTAAAGTTTGTGAATGGTTTTATCTGATTAATTCCACATGCCTATAGCCACAGAAATTTCTCCACAGGAGAATGTAGAAATCAGGACGAGCACAATTTAAATATGTCTTTGTAGCTGAGAACACTGCTGGGCAAGACTTTTTTTTTTTACCTAGACTAAAAATGTCTGCTATGATATTTTGGATATAGGATTTCTGCTTTATGGCTAATTATGGTTTAATTTGGGGAGTAAAAATTCAAGTTTTTATAAACATGTACATTTATAAACATATACATATACTCTGCTCAAAAAGTGAGGACTATATATCTATGAGAATGGGAAATATTTTGGACTTTTTTCTACTTCAACTCTGATCACTTATGTGTCACCACTATAAAATGAGAAAGTATGGTAGAGTGCTCAGTGCCTGTTTTATTTCTAAAAAGCAAAACCCCTATTCTAAAACATTTGATTTGGTGAGAAAATCTGTTTTAATGATAATATAGCTTAACATAGGTTAAGCACATGCCAATTTCTTTTTTTGTTATTTAGTTTAGTTTAGGCTTGCTGCTTAGTTATGCATGATGGACACTTTGTTCAAAAGGTTGTCCACCCTCTTTCCCAACTATACGGTTGCTCCAATAAAAAATATCAATATATACATTTTTCAAATTGCTTCATACATTTCCTAGACCATCACAACTTTGACACTTCAAACCATCTTTGACCTTCAGAGACTTGAGGCTTTAGTTAATGCATCAAACATTAATGCTATTATAGATACAAAAGAGACTGATAAGAGACATACTTTGATTCCTTGTTACTTCTGTCTCTTCTCATTTTCAAAGCTGGAGTTGACAAAAAAGAAAACACCTGTCATATTCTATGTTCAGCTTTGGCAAGTGATGTTTTAGAGTAGAATTCTGAGTCATTTGTGAGTTTGCATTTCTCACTGCCCTCAGACTATGATAGTGATGATCTGCTTGGGTTTTGAGAAAGCAAATTTAAAGTCATCAGTGTCTCCTGCCAGTCACTGTATCAGTACCTTTGGCACAGACAAGTGAAACACTATTCAGACCTTCCAATGAAGGGAAATAAAACCATGCCAGACAGAAAACAGATAAAGAAGTACCTTAGCCCTTGCTTTAGTCAGAAATGTCCAGGCATTCTAAATATCTGCCAGTGCACATCATAGAAAGGTTTGATGGAGAAGACCCAGAGTCCTCTGAATCTATTCTCCTGCCAATCCGTTATTGTTCTACGCATCTTTTCAAATGCTTTGTCCTGTTCTGTCCATTCTTTTAGGCTTCAGCACTGATCTGTCTTCTACTTCTCATGAGAAACTATTCACCAGTCAAATAGAGACAGCTGTCAAGATTCTTTCTCTTGATACTTAATCTTTGTTCAACTTCATCTCTTTGCTCTTACTAGTGTTTTTCCTAAACCTGAATAGATTTCTTTTTCATCAGATATATTACTGCTGATAATACAATCATAAAATCAATTTTACTTTATTAATGAAAGCATGATAATTAATCAATTGAATGAGAATCAGATTAAATGGAACAAGAAAAGAAATAACATAAATTCATTTAAAAGATATGGTCTTAAAGATAAAAGGCATTGCAACTTCAAAGATCCTGTGTGGAAAGATAACATTGAAGGGTTTATCAGTGTCTTTGAAACCTATTTAATTATATAACACTGTAGTTATATAATGCTTTCATAGTAAACAAACAATAAAGAATATATCTAGATTCAACCGTTAAAAAAATTAGCAACTCTCAACAATTGCCACACTATAGTACATGAGATGTTACCACCTTTTCTTAATCTAAGTATAAGAAAATTAGGTCCAATTTATTCTATTCTGATCATTTATAGTATTGCCATAACCAGAGAATTTACATAACACAAAAATGTGGTAGAATTATAACACATTTTGAAATATTTTTATTATCAATATCATTGAAGACCACAACATACACAGCAGCTCCAAATCGGGCACATTTAAATTTCAGTTCTTGAGGCATTCTTCATTCTGCTATTTTCACTAGAGGCAATATCCCACAATTTTAAAAATAGGTCTTTATATATATATATTTTCCAGAACTTATCTAAATGGTAAGGTTCTATCCTTGGTCATCTCTACTTCTCTCATCTCTACTTCCCCATTGTGAGGGAATGGGGGGGGTGTCACCTGCTGTGAGTCCCTGTATCCCCTCGACGGCCCCTGGAGAGGAGGGGTACTTGGCTGTCCGTTCCCGCTTCCGCCGGTCTCGCCTGCCATGACTTGGTGTAATTCAGGGGTTCACCCATGCGGGGAAGCTGGCAGTCCGGATGCGGTCCCGCGTCTCCAACATCCAGGGGTCCTGAGGGCTCCTCCTCCCCTACACCCTCACCCGGTCCTCCGGGATAGCCACCGTCAGGGTGGCTCCCATGCAGGGGGTTAACCCCTGCTACGTAACAAATATAGTTATAATGTCCGTACAGCGTCGGCGCCCGCTGCTCTGGGGCTGGCAGGGATTCTTCCCACTGCCAATAACCTCTGGCCCCGTTGGGCAGGGACACCTGGCCCCTTTGTCTGTTCACCGGTCCTGCGGTGGGGTTCTGCCCTCGCACTGCAGGATCCTATAGGAATCCTCATGGTACCTGACCCCGGCCAGGTGCTGCTAGCTCCGGCTGGTCTGGGGTCTCCGTACCCCCACTGTCTGTCTCTCGAGACCCGGGGGTGTGCGGGGGCTTACCTCCCTGCTCGTGGGTCTTCTTAAGCGGCCAAACGGCCCGCAGCCACCGGAGAAGGGTCCTCCCTTCAGGACCTCTCGCCCCGGGCCCCTCCGGAGCGGCTGCCACTGGTTCCCCTGTTACCGGTTCCTCGTTTCTGACCTCCACCGCCTCTGGCTCTGCAGCTCCCAGCTCCACTGACTCCTGCGGCGTGGCTCCTGGCTCTGCTGCCTCCTGCCGTGTGGCTTCCTGCGCCGGCTGCGCGGCTCTCAGCTCCGCAGCCACCGGCTCCGGCCGCGTGGCTCCCGGCTCCGCGGCTCCCGGCTCCACAGACGCCGGTGCAGGCTCCGGCGGTGCGGCTCCCAGCTCCGTGGCTCCCGGCTCCGCAGACACTGGCGTAGGCTCCGGCTGGAGCCTTACTCCTCTCCTGTTTGGGGTAGGTGGGCTCCTTTTATTCTTCCGGGTCGGTCCCGGCCCTGCCCAGTCCGAGTTCCGGGAAAAGACAAGCTTCCGGCCACACTTCCGGGTTGGCACCCGGAAGTTGGGCAGAACTCCGGCGTTCTCTGCCCGACCCTGGCCCCCCGGGGCCTTGACCCCTTCACACCCATATTTACTGTCATTTCAGTGGTTGCATTAGACCATTTCATTTTTTTATTGTTCAGTGTTTCCAGACATCTTGAATATTATTAGTTTGCAATTGATTTCTCTTCATTTATTCTATGCATGTTGTGAACCCTAAACATACTGTGTTTTATAGTTACCTGGGATCAATTTAAGTAATTATTTACAAGCTACATTTCTGTCAGAGTGCCTTGAAATTAAAGTACGCATTTGTTTTGCATATGTAGTTACGCTTAGATCAATCTAACCAAAGTTAGGTTGACCTAAACATTTTGTCATGCGGTATAGGTTGTAGCCATGTTGGTCTAAGGACATAGGCACACAAGGTTCTTTGGGTGAATCTGATATCTTTCATTAGACCAATTTAAATAGTTGGAAACATTTTTCTTAGCAAGCTTTCAGGTTTTAAAACCTTTCATAAGGCTGAGGAAACATCTACAGTTGGTGTGCGCTCTTCCTGGCATTCATAGGGTTAATTGCCCTAAACAAAAGTGTTCCCAACCTAAGCTGGCCAGTAAACACACTTTAGTTTGGCCTGGGTTAACCTGACAAGCCAGCCTTCCTGTGAATCTGCTTGCCCCCTTCTCCACCCCGACACCCACAGACTGCCAGCCCTCACCAGATCTGCCAGCATCCCCAATCCTATTAGCTTTTGCCCCACCAACTAACTGACCTCCAGCTGCCCAGGCAAATGCCTGCACACGGCAGAACACAACTGGGTTTAGGCAACTCAAAGTAAGCTGCCTAACCTGAGTTAGGCAATTTTGAACATTTGTCTTCACCCTCTAAAAGCACCAACATCTGAGATGTTCAGCTAAACACCTGCATATATTAACAGAAAAAAACCTATTGTATAAGCTAATTTTGTATACAGAAATCTAATTTGTAAGGTCCATTTTCAACTGTTATGAAGTACTATAGTTTCTAAGTGTTTTAACTTTTGGAAATTAAGTATTCAAATCAATGCAGCCATTAAAAGAAACAAAGCAAAAAGGTGGTGAAGTGACATCAGAGGGTCTTTCCATTATGTAAACTGGTATGCATCAAGGGAATAGCTAATATTGCTTGAATAAAGGGCTAGAGTGCTTCAGATTCTGGCTATTTGAATAATATTAATGAAGTTTGCTCCTGTAGTCACTAAAACAAGGCATTTTTACTGTAATCCCTGTAGTAGACTTACAATAGATTGTCCTGATCACTAATGTGTCGCGCCCCTAATGCTGGTGCACCCTTGACCTGCGAGCCTGGGTCGGTATGACTGGCTTGGTGTGAGGAGGGGGATTTATAACCGGACAGGTGGGTGATAACGGTGAGCAGGAGTCAGAGGATTTAAACACAGCGTATCGGTTACACAGAAAGTTTATTTTACTTGCGCTACTGATGTGATGCAGCGCAGGCAGAGGAGTTGATTTATTCAGTTACAGCATGAAGATATCATGTTACCCAGCATTTACAGGGTGGGTAAGAGAGTTGCTTCCGAGCGATTCACACAAACCGTTGCAATCTGCAGATTACCGAGATCTCTTGATAAGAAAGATAACGACAAAGAGAGAGAGATAGACAGGCTGGCAAGACAGAGATACGCCAGAAAGATACGTAGGCGGAGAGATAATATTTTTGCGTGATCTGTTCTTCTTGAGTGTATACACAGTTCTCTGCTTTGGGCGGAAGTTCTTTCAAAGTTATACTTGGCAAAGGTGACCAATTACTATACGCCAGGCATGAATAATTAACGAGTTGGCACTTGTGCTTTCTTTGTTTGCTTAGGTTTCAGAAAGGGGGGTTATTTTTACTTGGGTGGTACTGGTCCTGTTTGGTCACAGGATGGCGCGCATAGTATATTATTTAATTTTATAACTTCACTAAAGTAGTTTCATTTTTATCTGGTCACCATGGGTACCGGTATCTTTTTTTGACATCATGGTACCAAGCTGCAGTTTGTTCAAGGTTAGTGTCTCTCTCTTGTGTGGGAACTCAAGCGATTTGAAATGAGGCAGAGACAGGGGTGTGTATATGCAACACTGTTAATACAGAGGGATAAATTACAATTACAGAGTTTGTTGTGTTAGCCTCTGACCTTTTGCCATCGGCATCTGAAATCAAAGACTTTGATCTTTGACATAATGTACCATCATAGACCAAAAATCCTTTATAATATGTAACAGAGTTATAAATAATGACTTTCATTTTACCAGTGGTAATTTTTTTTTTTTGGCCTCAGATCATGTAGTTTGTGGGTTTCTTTTTTTTTTTTTTCCAAATCTTTTCTTTCTCTAAACAAGTAGTTTTTTTGGGATGAAAATAAATATGGGAGATTATTATTGTTTACAGAGCTGCAAAAATCTGTATTTGGAATACATTTCTTGAACCATGAATTATATTTCAAAAGAATTCTAAAACTTTTAGAAATGTATATTGCCTCTGGCATCTTCTTCTAAATCCCATAAAATCATAGGATTGATTTCCCAGTAACTGATAGCAAAACAAGTCCATCCTCACCTCTCCAACCCATATTTATTAGAAAGTAACTCTTCATTGAGCTGCATATAATCTTCAGTAGGGAAATATATATATACACACACCCCCCTTGCATCATCTTCTAAAAGTCACTAAATTAATAAATTATATGGAGAGGCAAAGTTCTTTGAGTAGATTTGATATCTTCTTTTTAGGCCAACTAAATAGATGGGAAAAAGTAGAGTATCCCTATGCTTGAGGAAGGGTGATTGTATCTGAAAGCTTGCAAATAATCTTTTTCCATCTATTTAGTTGGTTTAATAGAAGACATCACATCTCCCCAAAGAATCTTACCTGCCTATGTTCTTAGACCAACATGGCTACAACCAACAGCTCTAAATTATATGGAAGCTTTCTTTAGCATAAACAATCCTCAACTAATAATGCTAATTAATATTTACATAACAGCTTCAAAGATGAGCTTTTGCATATGATGTTACGCCCATTTTACAAAGGTTCAGGAGAAAAGGTGAAGGAAACTCATGATCTCAGTGCTTATGATGCAGATGGATTCAGTTCATGGCCAGAACCAGATCCATGGGTTTTACATCCAGTCCTATGGTCTGATCACTAGACTGGATATTCATCTCTCTCTCTCTCTCTCTCTCTGTAAAATATTTTTGTGGCCCTGGCCTTTGAAATGAATTGGGAAAGCAGATCTGGGTTTGGTGGAAAGCAGAGATAAATTTTTTAAGTCTACTATAGCATTTTGAGACATTTCAAGTAAGCTAGGTTTATGCAAAAGCTATCTGTAATCAGATAAATGGGAAAACTGGTTGACAGAGAAAAACCCTCTTGTCTATAGTCCAGTATTGTGTCTGACTATTAATTTTATGCTGTTTGTCCTGCATGTACTTCTCATGAACATCCACTACAGTTTGGGGAATTGAAATATTATTGATGTGTTTAACTGCGAAAGGAAAAAAAACAAGAATTCAACAAGTTATGAAAGAAACAGGAAACAATAACCAGCTGTATGTGAATCTGTTTAGTGTGAAAAAATGTGGTATTAATTCTCTTTCTTTTTTTCCATTGGAGATCATTAGAAGGTTTTATAGACTGTCCACATCAGTACAAAAGACATTCTGTAGCTTGATATGTCTTTATACATTTGCAAGATATGTATTCCAAAGGGGATACTGCTGTTTATTTTACCTCATCAATGTTTCTCTTCATTTATTCCTGTGGAATACCTATACTGTTTCCAAAAGCTGGAATTGACTGGAGTGTTAAATTTAATCTTGAAACTTTGCACCTGACACCATGTGAGGCTACAAATTAGTTATGAGTTAGAAAGATGGAATCCTAAAGGTTTCTATTTCTCATAGAGCAGCTGACCCTAGGGATCACTAAGCAGAATGAAAAACATCTTGACTCATTAACAAGAAAACACCTAATTATTTACATGTGACTATTTTGACATTAACATCTTTCAAATTAGAAGGATTTGTTTTATTACATTTATTTTTGCCCTCAAGGCTGTACTGTTGTTAAAAGTTGGATTCAGTGTGGCATATTTAAAACCAGGGAATACATGCAAAGAAGCTATAGGATGAAAGTAGGACCACATCTGTTAGGATGTTTTGTTTAAATTTAAATTATTCAAAGGGGGCGCATCTACACATTTAATTAATTTGCGGGGATAAAGTCCAGTGCAGTTTGTGCTGGAGTCAGCTGCTCCTTAGTGCAGTGTCTTCACATACTCCTGGGACTGCAGTAGTTAGAGTTAGGGTGGAGCAGCCCCAGCTGGCAGAGGGCACAGGGGGCCAGCCCTGGGCTCTGTGTGCTGGTCTCAGGTGGTGTTGGGGCTGGCTGGGTCATGAGGGTACTAAAGTGCAGGGTTGGGTGAAAGGCAGTCCTTGTATTTTTTTACCCTCACGCCCCAGCCAGCACCAATCACTGTCTACATGTGCATTTCAGCAGAATGAATTACTTCACCATAAGATAGTACTGCCCCTGACAGTACTATCTTATGACAGAGTTCAATAATCTATCGCGCCCTGATGCTAGTGCTTGTTTAGGCAATGATGGTTTACTGCAGAGCTAATTAGTCAGCTCCACAGTAAAGCACACCCAGGATCTAGGAGTAAATTGTCTTATGTCAAGGCTCTAATATTGTCAGGTGACGTGTAGTTTGTTTTACTGTTGCAGGTTTCCTTCACTTTATGCGGGTTCTGTATGTGGAAATTCATTCTTAAGCGATAGCCCTTTTTATACCTAAAATTTGCTATATGCAAGGTAAATTCACTCTTATGCGATTGGTGTGGTGGAAGCTCGCAGTCAGCTGCTTTGTGCAGTGCCTTGTGGATGTGACACACACCAAAATATAATGTCCTGTGTGGACCTGTGCTGCTCGCTCATTGTCTGCGATACGTGTTTCTGTAGTTGCCATCCCCACTCACTATGACAGTGCCCTGTGCTTGTGTGTACTGTCTGATCTTGGTGAGTATCAAAATTGCCTTGTAAAAGTGGTAGAAATGGGTCTAGGGTACAGTTAAGGTCTTGGAATGTATCCCTGTTTGTTACATTGTAAAATGGGTTCCCTTTAGGCAATTCAAGTTATCCACCATTTTCCAGGAATGCATGTACAGCATAAAACAAGGGAAACTTGTACTTATACTTTTGTATTAAAAACTAGTGTGAATTAAATAAATGTAAGGAATGCTGGTTTTTAAAGTAACGAATAAGAGGGGAAAAGCCCATATCCAGCTACGATTCCTACTGGGAAATCTTCAACGAAGCTCAGCCAGGTTGGGCTTCCACATTTTTTTTCTCATTTACAATGCATACCATATCCATCACAGTATCCCAGTCACTTTTCATCTATGAAAACTCATTGCTAAAGTCATATATATGAGTTTGGTAAATAAAGCCTTGCACCTCTTAGGAAAAAATATAGAAACCACTAGATATCCTCATATATTTAATCTCTTTCAAAGTCTGAAAAGTTTATTCCTTTAATAGAACATTTTAAAGCATCCTTCCTGTGGAAAATTGTAATGACATGTAACCTGCATAGCTATAGAATTGCTGTTTTGAATATTAGAGGGTTCAGAACTGCTTCAGTATGGTACAGGAATTTTAGTAGGATAGCTCTACTACTACTTTTTCTTCTAATATTTGACCAATATTAGACCTAAACATTAAGGCCCACATTTTATCCTCAGCTATGTGCACAAAACTCCCAATGGCTTCAGTGAGAGCTGCATGTGCATATCCAACAGCAGTATTTGGCTCTGAATGTTAACTAAGATAGGATAGAATAGAATTTGGTTTTGTATAGCTCTTTTCATACTTGGTACAGCTCAAAGCTCTTTACAAAGAAATAAATGAGATACTGGCTGTGTGACAATAGCATAGGCAATTGGGACAACCATTAGGTGCCCAGCAGTACCTCACATGCTGTCTGGGAAAGCAGAGACTGGGTCATTGAGAGAGGCAATATTGGCTAGAAACACTGGAGTTATCCTCACCGACCCCACCCCTAAAAGTGCCATTGGATCTCTGGTTGTCTGCAGGACAGCCACCAACATCTTTCAGAAGTGATCTGAGTTTACCAAAACCATGGCCTTTTTTTTTTCCTCTTTCTTCTTTATTATTTTCTTCTTCATACGATTTGCTGTATCAGATGTGAAATGCAAAAAGCTTTCTCCTGCTCACTATTGCAATATCAAATACACTAGTCTAGACAGGATACGTGTTTACTTTACAGGCATGTTCTATATAGCAGGCTCTATAGAGTCATTCTGATGAAATGCCTACCAGTTTCTAAATTAAAGAGGGTTTAATTTAGTCTGCGGGCTAATATAGGCCTCAATCCTGCAAAAGGCTCTCTACAAGTAGGCATGGGACTTATTTTGGGATCAGTGTCTTGTCTTTGGTGTGACTTTTCCAATATTGGTATGCTATTCAAATACAATATTCTGCTTCAAAGAAAAAGGCATTGGATTCATAGGAAATGCCTTAATACAGTCTGCTTAGATTGATGTTCCTGCCATTACTAATTTATAGTTTTAAAAGCTGCTGTCTTTTCAGTTGCTGATTGTGCTGCCAAAGATGAAAGTTACATATGCCTATGATTTCCGCTCAAAAATACTTCTGTGCATAAGCATTCTTGGGGAAACTGTATTGTTTTTTATCATTTGGAACATTTTGAATTCATAACACTGGCATTAGGGTGTTCCTGAGAGCACTTCTAAAAGGATGTATTCCGTATTTCCACCATATAGAGGAGGAATACCGTCTGGGTCTACTAAATGTTACTGGTCAACAAGGGCAGGTACAGACATTACCCTTTTGGTGGTATAAACGATTAGAAACCAGAACAGAAGTTTGGCACAGAGAGACTGGTTAACAATGGTGATACCTATTCTAAGATTGTTCCTGCCCCCTTCCCTGATAAAGGGTGAATGTGTGTTCCGTTCACTACCAATCTAAACTATGCTGCTTACAGAAAACCACATAACTTAGTTTGATTCAGCCTTGCGCTTTTTAAATGTCTGTACTTAGCCCAAAAGAGGGCATGAAACTAATTTATGTGCACTGAACCTATGTTCTCTTCCAGGTTTAAACCAATTTCTGATCGCTTAAACTGGTTTGTGTAATGTCTATCCATAGCCATAGTCTTTCTAATCTGGCATGCCTTCAGTACTTAGCTATGCTATCCTCCCTTCTTTCTATAAATATGTTCATAAAAAGACACAGTAAAATTGGGAAAGGCTTCTCTAATATTTTCCTCCTAATGTTTTTTTTCTTTCATTTCATTGTAAATTGTTATAAACACTGCCAATTTGTGGAACCCTGGAGGTCCTAGAACTGTTTAATAACTTGCCAGAAGAATGGGTTTTGTTGACCTCAACTGTATAGTCTATGGGACAGATCCTGCCGGCTGAACTCATGTAAGCAGACCTATTAACCTGCGGCCCTGGGCTTTTGACATTGCAAAAGTATTTTTAGAAAAGATTGTATCTAAGCTCTGCATTTAAAAGACTTCATTTCTTAGCTGTACTTAGAGATACATCTGCTTTCCTTTCTGAATCATTCTAGGTTTTTTTCCTCTGAGAATCACAGTACAAGATGCTGCAGTGGGATGAAATCAACCACAAAGATTTAGGAACCTATTTGATCCCAAATCTTCTCCTATTACTCTTCTGAGGCAGAGACTTGTAAAGCAGAGACAGATTCTGTATTTATTAATGTAATGATTAGTGCAGTGGTGCTGAGTCTCCAACCTGAAGGGCCATTCCAGTTGCAGCAATTAACATTGCCCTCAAGGTTCTCCATTTGCAATGGGTTTAAAATATTATTCATAAATACTACTGTTTTAATGTATGTAAAAAAAATATTAAGGATATGGAAAAGGATAAAGTCACATTTATTTTAAGGTATTTTAAAATAAATATATACTGAAAACGGACTGTACCTTTAATTAGGAAAAGTTAAATGCAAATGGACATTTCAGCAATGGCCATTGTGCAAGGACATATTCTATGGTGAGTGATCATAAAAGCAGACATACTTCTAAACTGCAACAAAGTACTTTTTGTAATATACAGCCTGAAGGTTGATATCTTTCTGTGCAAGTTCCTGTTCTCATGAAAAATATGGCAAACTTACTGGGCTGAAACTTTATAAAAGCAGTGTACCTAATAGTAGCCCTTTGCAACCACAATTAGATTGCTACTCCATGACAATAAGACATTCTTCAGGCATTGCCCCAAAAGCTGCTAAACACCCGTATGTCCCACTGAAGTCAATGAGAGAACCATGTGCTCAGCACCTTGTAGAAGCAAGTGCCAAATGAAATTCAGTCTTCAGAGGTTCATTTGTCTCTCTGATAGTTAACTTCACTGAGACTTACAAGGAGTCCAAAAGCTTCTTTGGGATCTCCAAAATAGTCTGACATTTACCCAAACATGATTGAAGGAAAATCACAGTGATTAGTTCCAAGTTGCTAAATAAGTATTTAATAAATTTCAGTTTTCCCCTCTAAAATTAGAACACCATTGTTGACTCCCCATTGATAGCTACTTCCCTTCAGGAACCCACTGTCTGATTTGAATCCTTATTTGTATAGTAATACCCTGTAGGAAGCTTCTTCTCCATTGTACCGAGCACTCTTTAAAGAGGCTATAAAAAGATGGTTCTTGCCTCAAAGAATTGACAATCGGGGAAAAAATAAAGTTACCGGTTATCTAAATGGTGTGTCCCATGAAGATTACCTAATATCTCTATGGTTCAAAAAGGGTTTCAATAGGTTCTGTGCCCTGAGAGAAACTGGAAGCTGCAGTAGGAATACTCAACATATAATGAAAAGTCTTTTTTCTTGTATCATGAGCAGGGCTTCTGTTTGTTTGTTTTTTTGGGGTTTTTTTGTTTTTGTTAAAAAATCCAGAATTCTCTGATTTAAAAAGTCAAAATCCACATTTTTCTGTAATTAAAATGAAACACTGCTAATAATATAGATATATATATGAGAGAGAGAGATCAGTAGAATACAATGTTTTATTGATATATTTACAATTTTAAGGCAATTTGGAAGCCTACCAGTGCCTAAATTATTATAATAGAGTAAACTCTAGATACCTGTGTATTTTGGCTTTTGATTTTGGTTTCTATATCATAGTAAATCAGAGCTCTCCTTGCCCCCTTTGCTTACCAGGACACAGGTCCAGCAATGGATGTCCCCCCTGCTGCTTTGTGGTGCTGTGTAGCTCTGGTATGCCAGTACCCCTCACTCCCAAGCCACAGCACCCTTGCCCTGCCCTGCCCTGCCCCTAGGGCTGGGTCAGAGATTGGGAGCTCACCAGGGCAGGGAAATGGGGCACTGTCATTACCCAAGAGCACAGGTGACTAGTGACTGTTGATGGGGTGGCGGGGGGGGGGGGGCACAATTTAAAGAACCTGGTGGTATGCAGTGGGGGGGAGGGTCAGGGCAGGTACTCAAAAGACAGAGGATTTTTTTTTTTCTTCTAGAGCTATTTTTAATGCTATATTTTGATACTATGTAATAGCAGATGGAGACTGTGCTAAAAGAGAGCTATACATGAAGAGAACTGTGGTAGGGGGTATGTGGGGCAGAGTATGTGTGTGTGAGGCAGGGAGGTGAGGTGTATGGGGAAGGGGCTGGTTGTGTGGAGAAGAGTTGGCTGGGGCAGGAGGGTATTTGGGACTTCCCAAAGCTTGACCCCTGTCTCAACGGCACAGGACTGGTCCAGACGCACCAGAGCATGGCTCTAATGACCTAAACCAGCCCCATGCCATCAGGGCTGTGCACCAAGCTTTGGCATACCCAAACCACTCCTGTACCATTGGGGAACACCCCCCTCCGCCAATGATGTAGCACCACTTTAGGCTCGCGAGAACTTGGTGCCTAGCCTTGATGGTACAGGGACAGTCCCCAAGACCTGGCCCCCCAACCCCTCCCAATGGACTTACCTGCATACAGCTGGTAGGGGGTGGGGGTATCCTTACCTGACTTCTGGCTGGAAACTGTGGCCATGGTTGGCTGTGACTGCTGGGCCACAGTTGTGGTAAATAATTTTGGGGGATAGCTAGTAATGATGTGCAGAAACCAGACCTGGTCTGTAGCTGTTCATATGGATGGGTTGAAAAAAGAAGTGCATTTCCTTCTTCTGTTGCTAGGATAACTTCAAATCAAAGTTTTCAGTAAGTCTCAGTTTGCAGCTGAGCATACATAATTCTCTCTTCTCCCACTAGGGATTTGGCAGCCACAGCAACACTGTACTTGCTAGGGAGCTGCAAAATCCAATTTTTTAATGTTTGTCTCTTACCCAAGCACTAATTCCAAAATCATAATAAAAATGGTGGTTTATTTTTAGCATTGCACAAAAGAAATCTATTCTTCAACCTTGTCCAATTCCTTTTCTATTACGGAGGTATTTCAATCTGCTTTTACAATTTAATCTAACTGCATTTTCTTCCATTATATGACATTTTTCTCTAACATGTAGTCTTCTGTTTCTGATGGAAAAACCAACCTCTTGACTTTCTAGAGCTGAAGAATTGTTTTTTGACCTCTTGCTTTAAGCTTGTGCAGAGCAAAATAGTAACAGAATTCATGTAGCAACTAGACATTATAAAATATTTTTGGAAGAGTCATAAACAAGAATGTGCCTCCTTCTGTGAAATGTACTTCATTTAGTTTCTACCTGGAAAAGCTGTTCTTGATTGATATTGTTGTTTCACATGGCAATTCCAATATCCCTCTTGGCTCATTGTTGCAGTGATGTGGGGATCCCTGTGTTAGATCTGTGTGCTGCCACGACTAGATATTCAAGAATATAACTCAGACTTTTTATCAGACACATTTAACATCTGGTAAATAAATCAGCATTATTTAGCAGAAAATGAAGATGTGTAATACTATTATTTATCATGTATTAACAAAGCAGAAGGAATGAGGGATATTTTAATTGAACAATTACCTTACCTGTTATGTTCTCCCAGGAAAGTTTAGGCTTGATTCTTGAATTCTAGCTGCACTGTCAAGCATCTGTCACTAGTATACTTTATTAATGGTTCTAATGACATGGATAAAGTGACAGATTTTCACTGGATAAACTTACTGGCTGTCTTGCTGAATGTTGACTGCTTCCCCTATTCTGCTCGGCTCCCTTAATAGTATTAAAGGAGCATGTAAGCAGTGAGGAGGAGCAGTGGAAAGTGAACCCAAAAGCTTGTGCAGGAGCACAGAACTGGCAAGGACCCAACTACCAGGACTGATGGTATGTCTCTTAAATAAGTGCTTTTTATATTATGGGCCTGAGGCGAATACCTTTGAAATGAGCAGCGAAGCTTCCCAGTCTGGGTCCTTTAACACCAACTGAAATATGGCCAGGTGTGCACTTATGACTGTGGGTATATGTGTGTGTGGGATTGAGAAGGCATTCTTGAAATTCATAATATACTTGATTCTCAAACATTCCTACAAAGCATTTGGCCTTTGACTTCCTTGACACAAAATGTTAATAATACCACGCATAACTTTTGCAAGAAAAACAAGTATGTCGCTCAGTACCTACCATACTCCAAGGTTAAATTTTCCCTCTGTGCTGTCAATGCCAGATAAAAATGTAGAGATAAAACCTTAGAGCATATGTACATATTTGTTGGACCTAATATATAATCATATAGCTTACTTTATCCTGCACAATCATAGATCAGGTTCCTGTGTATACATATGTTCACCATTGCCAGGAGTGTGCTGGGAATGCAATCTAAGTAAGGTGGCGGGGGGGGGAAAGGGGAGCAGCTAGTGGGTTCATGTAGGGGTTTTGTTGGGATTGGGAGGGTCTGGCAGGTTCATGGGTTGGGGGTTGTGCATGGAAGAGGGAAGGGAGGAGGGCTAAAAATAGCTTGGTCAGGGTGGGGGCTGTGTACAGTTTGGTTAGGTCAGGTATGGGTTATCCTGATCTACATAGTGCACCCTCTTGGGTGAACTGAATTAGATAGGACCAGACATTTTTTCCCCAATTTAACCTCCCCAAATGTATGTACAGGTCAATTAAAGTGTAATATCTTAAGTGAATAGCGTGTGTTTTCCTGTCTCACTCAGTTCTTTCAAGGCTTCAAAGAAGTAACAGAACACAAAGTGTCTACATGTTATTTCTCAGTAGCTCTTCACAGGTACATTTTGCCAGAAGGATAGGGCACTTCTGGTATCCTATGCTATCACAAGTGTTAGAACGGTGTGTAAAACTGAAGTTCAGGCAAATTATTATTGTATCTCTGGTCTCATTAACTCCACCCTAAAAATACAGGAGGTGTGACTTGCTCCCTAAAAGAAGAAACTAGTGAGTTAAGGTCAGGGAAGTCCTAGAAGGAAATACTGTGAATAGCTGAGCTTAGAGAGGAAGCTTAGCCTGATGTTTATGATATACTGTTGTTTTTGAGTTACTGATAAAAGTCAAACTACAAGAAGGAGAATGAACTTAGACAGTACCTCAAGATCTTCATGCTTTGTGAGGACAAGGATAAGGATTCAATCTGTTCACGCACATGAGTAACATGAAACTGATTATTCATAGAGGAATAAGAGTGGGATTTCTGGCAGCAGTCCCTTTTAGTCAGTAGTGATTATTCATGCATCTAAAGAGAAATGAGCACTAGAATAGTGAATTTAATCAGACTGGGATTGCGGTCCATTTTGCCATTTTTTAAAAGAGTCTTGGGGTGCATAGTAATTATGATAATTACCCTGTCTTCATGAAATGGCTTTTCAGGGTAACTGCCAAGACACTGAGATGTGAACTCTTCTAACTCTTCTCTCATGCTCAGACATGCTGACACTTATCTTAGTTTTACTCTGACTTGAAAGTTCTGTGGTTGTGATTGCCACAAAAAGCTATATGTTCAATAATAAAAGGGAGAAAAAAGCTGAAATGTGCAAGATGGATGGATATCTGTGTGCTTAAAATGTGGGGTTTTAAGTTATTTGAGGTTGATTTGATTTGGTGTTTTTATCCCCTTTCTGCTGACTACCAGGATATCCTGTTGCTATAGGCTAATGTGGAATGCACTAGTGCTCTAATGGTCAGAGTTCAATGGTTTCGTCATATTTTAGCAGGCAAGAAAGCTGGTCCCTAGCAAAATTCCTTTATCCCAAGGGGCTAGTCCTATGCTGGGAAAAAACTTACCACAGATTCGAAGCATGAAAAATCCTGCAGGCTCTTAAGCTTGTAACTACAAAGAAAAATTAGAGAAACTACAGAGAAAAATTACGTCTAGAGATGTAAAAGTAATAGTAGGATGTAGGATATGCAATACATCATGTTCCAAGTACACAGCAGTTGGATACTCAGTTAATAATGCCAGAATATATAACTTCATTTGAAACTCATTGTCTTTGAATTATTTTGTCTAAAATGACAGGTTTATAAAAACTGAGAATCTAATTGATCTTTCAGTAAAACATCTATTTGTAATAGATGAGTAATAGATAGGATTATTTCCAAGTATTTATAGACTTGTTTTATTTGTTCCTTTTAAAAGAAAAAATGCTTAACAATTTTAAAGAAGCTCTTTATTTTCCTCTGACTAATTAAAGTATCACTAGGTTATCTGCATATTCATGAGACTGACATCAAACCAAATTGAAAGGAATCCTATATCATTTCCCATTTGTTCCTTTAAAAAGAAAAAACTTTGAATTTGTTTTAAATTTTTTCATATATTTGTATGTCACTTGCTAAGGGAGATGGGGGTGGATAAAAGGTTCCTGGGATTCTTGTGATATTTATTATTGGCCACCAGAGGCTGCTCAGAGTCCATCAAATATGTTTCATAGAGGATTCTATTCCTAGTAGTAAAAATTTTAAAAAGTCCTGTTCTGCCATACATTTGAATTGTTTCTCTTATAAAACCCTAATAAGCTCCTTGGTGATCTGTTTTTTATAGCAATTACTTACTTGCCTCAAGAAAGAACCACAGAAGGACAATTCCAGACTAACTTCTGACAGTCCCATCCTTTTGTCATTTATCTTCTCTCTAGCTTTTTCCTTAGCTCTCTTTCTCATATATATATATATATATATATATATATAATGTACTGATAAGTATCTCCAGTAGCAATAACTTTAAACAAACCTGTATGCCTATAATTGTGTTTATAAGCATACAGATTCTTGTTGTTTTTTTCATATTTCCTTCTTTTCCCTTATTCATTCTCCCACTATTCTATTTTGTTCATAGCTAACCCCATTTTTCTGTTTCCTCCTAGAAATTTCATTTTACTGCTATTTATTTAAAAAAAAATAAAGAAATGACAGTATGTAGCTGAAACCAAAAAATTGGTAACATGATTAGGGACACGATACACAAATGTGTCACCTGCAGATGGATATTCTGTTGTAGGTTTAGGAGTGCATTCCTCATCCTGTGCCTCTGTCACTTGGCACTGCAATTACACGTTGTAAGTCAAGGAAATAAGCTAGTGTGGGTAGTGGAACAATATTCCTACACTCCAGAAATGAGGAAAAAAAAGAAAGCTTATTTTGTGGATAAAGAGAAAATTGGTAATTGAAGGCCGAACAGCCAGTTTTACCACTGCTTACTATATCACAAAAATGCTTCTGTCTGAATGCTTATTATTGTCTTTGCAGATCTCTTTCATATCGATATATGTGCATACCACATGTGCTTGCTGATGCTGAACAGTGATTTCAAGCTTTTATGAAGTGATAAGCTATATATTAATGGTTTTAACAGAAGACATGCTAGCTGTTAACATGGTAACACCATGCCGGAACAGTATTTTATGTCCATTTCTGATGCAAGATACATGTTGAATTCTGGGCTTTAAAATATATAATGTGACTGCATATTTAATACTCATATCTGTTTGCTGTATTATCTTCAGTAGTGCTTTGAGCTATTGCCCAGCAATATTATGAAATGTGCTGCCTCAGACTGTAAACTATTAATCCAGTCTTCATTTATTTCATTCAGCACAATATGCAAATGCAGATTTTGCATTGCAAGTGCATTAACTTCTGCCTAACTTTACTTTGTTTTTTACTTGAAGGTATAAAATTGTAACTAGATTATAGGTGAAATTTTAGTCATATTCAAATTAGTGGGAGTTTTTCCTTTGACTTCAGTTGAAGTAATGTCACATTTTGAAAAGAAGTTTCTGATTGTCCCTAAACATAAACTAAGTCAAAATCTTGTTATCTCCTTCCATCACTGATTAAGTGAATGAGTGGAAGATAATCTGATCTTCTATGCTTAAAGCTTTCCAAAAATAGCATTGGTTCTAAAGCAACAGTGTCTTATTTGGATCACAAAAATGGAGAAGATTCATATATTTTTACCTTTCAGATATTTTAATTAACTGGATAAAATGCAAAGTGACCATGAAATCAGCATTTTAAAACTTTCCTTGAGTAGAAATATTAAGGAGATTGAAAAGGATAAAATTGCCAAATATCTTGTCTTTATGGTTACTCCTTTAAACTTCCCCTTCTCAGAGGGAGTGCATAAAAGCATTTACCCATAAATAATATGTTATTAAACTGTCATGATTTAATGTGACACATTTTTCTCCCAATTTGTATGCCTGGCAGTAGGCTTCCTACATATCACCTTCAGGCCCATCGGCAAAAAAGTAAACCAACTGAAATAAATTTTGGATCAGCAACCTGGGACAACCACAGTGCTCAATCTGAATGCAAGACAAAGGGCTGAAGCTATTAAAAACTATATGGTCCATTGCCATGCTAATGTTGAGTTCTTTCTGTGGAATGGGTTTGTATCCTTGTAAACACATTTCCACGATTCATTAAATTCTCTTAACAACTGCCGCCCTCCCCACAACAATTTCAGTACAGTGGGAGCAGTCATTTTTAGACGTAATTATAAACAGATAATGAGGTAGCTAACTTTCTAGCTTTTTCTGAAAGACCCAAGTAGTTAGAGACCTTTCCTTTGCTGAAATCTATCAATAGCACAAAGCTCCACAATTTAGGAAAGCAAGAAATGAACAAAGCAAACAAATAAAAATGCCTTTGAAAATTAAAAAGAATGTTTCCAAAGATACTAGTATTTCTTATATGAAGTTGCACGGGTTTTGCCTACCTACTTAGCATTCAGTTTAATATTATATAGTAACCATAGTAACCTCCCAATCAAGAGATATGCAGCTGCTTGACACACTGAAATATTTCCTTAATGTAATATACAGTAAATATCTTGCTAATATTTAAAATAATGGTGTTGTTATCTGTTGGAGAATGCTACATAGGAAGAAAAAGAAATATATATATAAATATTCAAGATTCGGAAATCCCTAGCAAAATATTTGCCATTTAAATTAAACATTTGTTTTTTTCTTGCTCTTCTACATTTTATACATATACATATATTGTACACACATATATATTTTAAGACCAAAACATTGATGGAAATTACATTAGGTTGTGGGGCTCTGTATTATTATGAATAGTTCTCAGTTCTTTACGTATCAACCATAAAGCACCTATAAGAAAGCCCATAGCAGAAATTTTAAGAATGGTCTAATGAGTTGGGATGGCCAAACTGTAGCATTATTAAGGGCCTGAGCTGCTATCCTCTGTAAATCCGTGTTTTCTAGGGTGCCCTGCGTTAGGAACCCAAGTAAATAATTAGACCTATCTTAAAGTGTAGATGTACTGTGTAAGATGCAGATACCCATCTCTACAAATAGTGCCACAGTTTATCTTTTATTGCAAGCTACTACATAAAAATATATCCTGTATGTGTCCGTCTGTCTGTCTATCTGTACCACATAAAAGTACAACTATGGCTCTTTTCTGACTATCTTTGGGCTCCTTGGTTGCTTTGCCCATTTCCCTTTCCATTGATGTCAGCATATACTCTAGTATTCCTACTACAAAAAGAAATTCATGGGAGAGTATGTTCAGTTTTTCTCATGCTACTGACTTTAGAAGAGTAACAAGAAGCAGGGAGAGGGATACAATTTGCAAATTAGGACAGCATAGACAGCAACAAAAACCAGACCAATCTGTCTTACCAGATCTCTATTCAGAGATAAGATGGGAAAAGGAGCTGAAGCTCCAGGTACAGAGCTGAAGGGCCAGGTACAGAGGTGTAGGTTGTAGCTGTGTTGGTCTAAGAACATAGGCAAACAAGGTTCTTTGGGTAAATTTGATATCTTTTATTAAACCAACTAAATAGTTGGAAAAATTTTTCTTAGCAAGCTTTCGGGTTTAAAAAACCTTTGTCAGACTGAGGAAGCATCTGCAGTTGGTCTGTGCTCTTCCTGGATGGGATGAATAGTAAAGAAGCCAGAGGCCAGGTACAGACATTACATTTTTACCAGTATAAGTGATCAGAAACTGGTCTATACACTTAGCAGTAGGGAAATTTGGCATATACCAAGTGGTTGAAAAATGGTGGAACCCAATCTAAGATTTTCCCCTCCCAACAAAGGTGAACATGTGTTCTGTTTGCTGCCAAACTAAACTACACTGCTTAGAGAAAATGATATAACATAGATCAATTCTGACTCAGGCTTTTTGAATGCCTGTACCCTAACTTAGGTGGGGATGGAAAAGGGTTACAGTGCACAGAGGGAGTTTCTGCCACTTTGGACAGAGGGCCAGTCTATGCTACTAATTTACTGTGCTAGATAGTGCTGTGCTGCCCCATGCATGTTTTATGTAACCAGGCATCTGGACCAATGATCCTTAACCTGGGTGCCATGAGATCCTTTTAAGGGTTCTGTGGAGTGCTTTACAATATTGGCATTTTTGGATGTGCAAATACTTACACACTATTAATAAAATAAATCCATAGATTTCAAATAGGAATCAATAGTGTCACATTCTGACCTGGTGTGGTATTTCTGAGCTCTTTGCAACAGAAGAATTGCTCTACTATTTTTCCATAGTTGAAGAATGGATGCAAGCTAAGAGTTGGCATTTTCCATGGGGAATCTAATGAGGGGTGTCTTGAATGATCTCAAGTTAATGGCTGAGAACCATTAACTTGGGATAATTAGGTTGTCAGGTAGCATGCCTTGAGCAGCACGGTACCAGGTAGCATGTAGTAAAATAGCCACACCTTGAACATCACATACTTTCTCAGCAGCTTCAAAGCTGGAATAGGGCTCTATAATTTGGGGGTTTAGAAAACAGGCTCCAAAACTGAATTTCCCTGCTGTGTCATTCCTTAATAGCAGAGACTGAGGTCTAATGTATCAGAGAGTAGAGGCTGCAAATAGCAGATGCCTTTTTCCTCAGGTGCCTCCCTCTCTTTTCCACAAGTGAGTCCATTTCACTGTAGCCTTCCTCCATTGAACCAGCCTAGGAATTGCACAGGAAGGATAGGTGGCTGCCAATCGCCTGTAGCTCTCAATCTCCAATCTGTTTAGCTCTTGATGTGTAGCTAAGCAACTGGTGACAGTAACTTTTGTAAAAGCCATTTCTTCTTAGTTCTTCATCTGATTTTACTTCCATTTTCTATTGGATATGAATACCACTAGTTATACACTTCTCTCTGAGCTTTATGCTTAGAACTAGTCAGTAAAATGGCATTACAATCAGTTAATATGGATACACAATTCGATCCAATACTCCTGTATGGATCAAGGGCTCTTAGGGCATAACTTACCTCTATTATGTCATAAATCACAAAGCTCATGAGGCTGGTGTGTCACTGTCCACTGGGATTAGGGAGCTGCATACAATGCAGAATCAGGACCAGCGGGATTGTCCCATTTGGGTCTCATCAGCATTTACATAAATGCTGCTTTATGATGCCCGAGAAGTGAGGAAGGAGCCTTGGTCTAAGTGCAAATTGGGTATATCAAATTTAGTTGTGGTGATGTGGAGATACAGCATTTTAGTAATAGAACACAACCTTTGAAGACCACATGAAAAAAGAGTGTGGGAATAGGAGACAAAGTATAGTCCTGGGAGTTTAAAACTCTATGCAGTTGTCCTGACATGCTGGACAGTCTTTGCATGATGTAAGGTATGAGGTATTTCTGTGCTTTTCTTTAATGGTGAAGAGCAGCTGTACCTAGGGATAGTGGAGACAGGGGGTTGCATGCCTAGTTCTTCCAATAAAGCAAACACAAGCAATTATGAACAGTATACATGGCACATGCACCTGCCAGTTTCTGTGACTTGAGATGCTGAGATGTCAGAAGCAAACTAAATAAAATGGGAAAGAGAGAGAAGCATAAGTGAAGCATGCTGGTTTATATTTTATTTCTGTGCTTGCTTTCATACTGTGCAATCATTACCAGCTTCAGCTCTTACAATTTTAACTTACTGGAGCTCCCTGAAAATAATGCACCTCACATAAAAACATTATAGTTTCACAAACCAATAGTTCACATCTTTTTTTTATATGAGCACAGTGTGTAAAATAACAATCAAAGGACTGGAGCATAAAACAGGCTTGCCAGGAACCTGTGTGAAATGCGTTATTTTTGTAGTCATTATCTTTAATAACCAGCACAAGTTAACCAAAAGAAGAGGGGGGAGGGTGAAAGGGGGGAGAGGTTTAAAGAGGAAATGCATCTAGAAATGTGATCTAAATAAAGTTTAAAAAAAAACCCAAAACTAATAAGCCTAAACTGTATGCTGGTATTTAAAAGAAAGTGTGTGTGTGTGGGGGGGGGGTGGGCTCATAAAGTACCATCGGAAAACAGTTTAAAAGTCAAGAGGTCTCTTTGGCACAGATATAAGGGTGAGAGATGACCAGACCAAGTTGATCCTCTGGGGACACTACTAACAGTGAGGCTGCTTTAAAGGGTAACATTTCAACTCCTTTTCCAGGAAGCAAATGCATAAATAAATTTGAATATTAAACAATGCTACTAGTGGGAAGAAAAAGATGCCAAACAGTCATATGATAGGGAATGCTCTGTGACATTGTTTCTTATTTGCTTATAATAATACTGAATGACTAATACTTTGTGGTCTCTCTCCACATCCTCATGGGTTACTTTGCTAAGGTTTTCCTTCTAAAAGAAAAAGGTCCTTCTGATTCTAATTTTGAATTCTTTGTTTTTCCTCTTCTAAAATCCAAGAACACAAACACTTTGTGTTGCGCTTCCCTTATAAACAAACCAGATAATCAGTACTTAGAATCTGGATAGCAGTACCTAGAGAGAAATAAAGAAAATTGGTAGCCCTGTAACCAATTAGGACTGGATTTTGAAGGGAGTCTGAGGTCCTGACAGAGTATATCAGAATCTTATAGATTCAAATCCTGAAGTGTTTATTCAGCCAAACTCTCAGTGATATTGAGAGGACCTAAGGACCTGTATTTCTATACAGACCTGATCACACTAATGTGGCATATAACAATGATATCAGTAGGTACCTATTTAGAGAAAAATTAATTTTAAACCAACTGTAAAAATTAAAAAGTCCAAACCAAAAAAAATTTTTATAATTGAAGAACCAAAGATATATCACCTATTTTTATTCATAGGGGGAATGTAAATGTGCATTTATCACCCCTGATTTCCCAGAAATGGATCTAGCAGTAGATCTACCTGCTCATTGAATTATCTCGGATTAATACTTTTCTTCCAACATACCCATTTTCAATCGGCAGGAGCTGCTTTTGCCTCTTCTTTCCCACATAGATAAGCCTTCCTTCCCCACCCCTGCTTTTCTTTGTCTAGGGGCATACATAGCTTTGGTTACCACAATGCCTACAGCCCTTTTAGGCATTAACACATTTATCCTCACAATAGTCTTAGGGAAAGGGGAAAATATCCTCATTTCTTAAATAAGAAATTAAAGGAAAGAGAAAGTAAAGAACTTGTCTAAGAACACATAAAAGGCTTGTACTAGACAACCTAGAATCAATTTACTGCTCCAAAACTCAGTCTTGTGCCTGTACCCCTTGGAAAGGAAGTTTTTTACTTTGTTGAACAATCTTTGCATTTAAAGTGGTTTCAAATTTAGCTGTACCGGATGGATATAGAGGGCACAACTAAATGTTCATTAATGCTATTTTGCTACTGTGCATAAAGTTAAGTACATACCTTTAATATGAGGTAATTCATAAAGGTAAATTATGTTGCCCTAGTGCACAGTAGAACAAGTAAATGACTTTTTAGTGATGCTTAATGTGCAGTAGACTAATTCTACCATGCATTAGCATATTAGCACTGTTTTTGATGTGATGTTTTAATGTGCAGTAGAGTAGACTACTGTGCATTAAAGTGCCCATGTACATGTGCCCAGTGACATATAAATTGCAGTGGGCTGTAGAGCAGGTTGTAATTTATATCAGTTCGACCACTGAATAAAACCATGGGTCTATCCTACAGGTTTTATTTAATGCTGTTAACCAGGTGCTTGTGTGTGAATATTCGTGTGTGTACATTGTGGGGCAGCCAAGAAGCATTTCATAAAGTATGCTTACTATAAATTGTAGCTTACGGTGTGATCATGTAAGTTATGTAACACACAATCTAAGGTCTGTGTCTGATTCTGTATTTGCTTAGTATCACCTTTCATTATTAGAAGTAACACATTCCTATGGAATAGGGAATTTTTCAATTTAATGAGGTTGATAGAAATTTAAATATTCTCTTTCCCTTGACTTGTTTGTCACTTTTTGTGGAGGTTTTCCAAAACTGGAAATTTAAAAGAGAATAGTAACATATGTTCCTAATATTTTTTTTTCTGTATTTAGTAGTAGTCATGCATGAATTACTTTATAAAAAATGAACAAATAAGATACAAAAGCCATCAAAAATTAATGGTGATTTGCATGAAATTCTGCAGGACTCTAGATCTTTGTTTGTGTTAGAGATCAGACTTCATTTAAACTATTAGCCGTTATAGTCTGCTTTTTTATTAGTCTATTTTAATTTACTATATTTCAATACAATTTGGAAATGTAATATCAGAGTCTTCCTGTAGTTAATTTAATGCACATGATTTGTACCCAAACTGTGCAGTCTAGTGGATCAAATATCTACCTTGTAGCACAGCAGTCATGTAAGAAAATCCTGCGTAGATTTTTTTAAAGTATTTTTAATCAGCACATCTAGCTGTCATTATAAAAAGTACAGCCTAATCAATCTTTTACCTCTTTCTTTAAAAATATGAAACCCAAAGAAAAAAACATGAATGAAAATATTTTGTTTCAAATCCTCAGGTTTTTTCTGAACTGCAGTTGGTGCAGGATCCAGTTGGTGCTGGGCTGGGGGAAGAAGCTGATTCAGAGTCATTCCTCCTTCCTCCCAACTCAGTCTCTGACTCAGTCCCTAAGTCAGTCCAGGTATAGTTAGAGCAGCCTGCTAGATGTTTTAAATTCCAGTGGTAGTAATGGTCCTCGATGAATCAGTCTACCAAGTGATGGCTAAAATGTCCTTATTCTGTGGTTACAGTCATTCTCACCTGGACACTATCAACTTTCTAATACCATCTCACCAATCCTTGCCCTCTGACAAATTCTTGATTACTTTAAAGCAGTGGTGTCAAACTTACAGCTTGTGGGCCAGAGTAAGCCTGTAGAGCCCCTTGGCTGATAGAGGGGCTGGGAATCCAGGGGCAGGGCTTGCTGGCTAAATACCCATGCCCAATTGGGCACATATGCTAGTGCCAGGTGGCATGCAATGGCTATGTAAACCCCCTGCTGCCATTGATTATCTAACCGCTGCTCACCTTACTGCTGCATCTGGTTGCAGTGGCTGCTTGCAGACATTGAAAATAAATGGCACTTTAGTTTAAACATGGCATGCTCCCACGTCAGGATCAGCGCATGCCCAGAAGAGGCAGCATGTTAGTTGCACACGGCTTTCCCAACATCTGTATAGAGTGGACGCTTTAGTGCGGCTTTTTTGGTGCTTTTATCTAATAGCTGATTGAATCAGCTTTAATGTGTCTAAAAGGCCCACCGAAGTGCCCGATCTATACAGAGGCTGCAGAGCCAAGTCAAACTAAGGTGCTGCTGCTTCTGGAAAAGTGTGGGTTTTGGGGTTTTTGGTTTTTTTCATGTCTGTCAGCACCCCGAGGAGTCCTGCAATCCAGATCTGGCCTTGGGGTGGGATGAGTTTGACTCTTTGCTGTAAAGAAATTATTTCCTTTCTGTCACAAATTTGGCTCTTCTCAAATGGGCCCATCTCAAAAGACCCTCTTCAAACTAAGTAGAAATATCCTCTTCAACAAGTAAATTGGTTTGAACTTTAGGAACAAGGCAATGTGCTGAGGAAAAGTGCTGACACTGTGGGCTCACTCACAAGAATGCAATGCTATCGGAACAAGGCAAGAAAACTACTGTCTGGGACTGAAATAGTTAAATGGTTGAGTAGTCATGTTTGTAGGGTGATGAGTTTCCCGAAGATATCCTCTGGGAATTTCTTTGTTCATTGTTACTTTTAACATAATTTGAAAACTTACATTTCTTGGACTTTTTTTTAACATTCTCATATTTCAGAAAATATTTAAATATATGTATGGGCCTCAGCTTCACCCAGCATAAAATAACATAGTTTTACTCATTTCAGTAGATCTAGGGTGATAAAAACAGTTTAATATGTGCCTCTATTTGTTAATGGTTGTGGGAAATTTTAGTGAAAAATGAGAAAGCTATTTTGCAATTTTTTGTGAATTTTCTGCATCTATATAGAAACAGAATTATTTATATTTTTTTAAAAGTTCTGTGCACTTTTCTTTCTAACACATACCATCTATTTAGAATATTTTCACCTTCAAGTTTAAATATTTTTGATTATTCTTTTGGGGGTTATATTTATCTATTCTGTTTCTATTGTTACCTCATGAGTTATTAAAATTTTTGGTGTATATTGTATATCTTAGTCTTCCTGCAGGTGCCAGTTTCATTAGTACTCAGGAAAGGAATATAAAGGCTGTTTGTAAGGAATTCCCTACAGTGTGGCAGTTGGTGGGAGAGTGAATTTTCTCATCCTGAAATGTAATGGATTGAAGTGATAACTTATTTGTTAAAAGAAAAAAAAAAGATCTATCCTTATCCCTATTTATTAGCTAGCTAGAAAATCAAAAGCAATGTCTTTGTGGCCATGGACAGGTGTTAATTTCTACCAGTAGGACTTCTCTGTGACTTACAACTAGAAGCATAGGGATATGGGGATGGAGACAGCTTCCTGGACTCCCAGGGCTTGGGATCTGCCAGCTTCCCCTTGCTGCCCACTCTACCCAGCTGGACAGTGGGGTGGTGATTTCAAAGCCAGGAAGTTTCCCTGGAATGAGGCTTGGTCACAGCCCTAGTGGACCAAGAGCCAGCAAGCAGCAGCCACTCCCTTTGCCTCCCTAGACTGGGATACTGGCGTCAGCAAGCAGACAGCCTCCTGACATCAAGCAGCAGGGAAAGAACACAGGCTGGAGAGATCTTCCTCACTGAAAGAAGATTTTTCTTCTGCAAGAGGCATATTTCTTGAACTTTACAAACGCCTGTACGTTTGTGGCTTCTACTGGAAGAGTAACAATTCTCCCAGCAGAAACTAATGCCTGTATGTGATCTGTGACAAACGTCACATGTTGAGATGGCTTAACTTAACTTTTTCAAGCTTGGTCTGTTATCTTTTTAAGCCATGTGCTGGGCCAGATTCATCCCCGTTGTCAGCAGGTGCAGCTCTGATGCTCCCTTCTGACATGGGACTGAATCCTTGAGTCTGGCTTGTCTATCACAACTCGGTAGAGAGACAGTCCTCCCTTTATCATGTGTCTGTCCAAGCTGATTTAATATATGTCTACTTCTCTTGGCTCTAAGTACTATTATGGCAGGTGGACATCAGGTACAGGTGTAATGAGGCTCTGGCCTTTTTCCTATTTCCCAGGCTAAACCTTCTCTACCAATAAGTCTTCGTCTCTTGAAAATTCTTCTATGCAAGAGGCAATCTCTGGTGGTTGCGTGAAGGAGCTTTAGAATAGCTTTGCATCTGGTTCACCCTTTCATATCTCATTGGTATACTGGAAAATCAGTTTTATGTTTTGATTGGGAAATATAAGCTTTTATCCATCAGACATTTTTCTTATATGAAATATAAGAATGTCCCACAACAAAATTAAAAATACGATTGTATACAAACAGTTGCCTGAACTTTATCTGAATCTTTCTCCACCCTACCCCCCGCACCCACAAATGGTGAACAAAAAGCTTAGATTGTATACGATAACAGCATACACCATTGCTTGCAAAGTATGTAACATTTTGCTTGTCAACATAAAGATAGCCTCTGCCACAGCACAATAGTCAGGGTTGCCTAGCATCACATAACATTAATTTCTTCAGCAAGCTGCTCCTGCAAGTTAAGAGTCACTTTATGTACAGTGACTCTTAACTTGTCTAAGTCTGAAGCTGAGACTTTAGCCTATCCATTGTGCACCTAAAACAATTAAAACAAAATAGTACTGAAAATAGTACCGACAAACTGAAAAGATGTGAGGTTAATTTATAGAGCATGGATAACTTGGTTTCAAGACTCAGTGCAACCACTGTCAATAATTATGGATTTGTTGGAGTCACTCCATCTGTGAGACGGTCTTCCATGAAAAGTACATGCAATTTTTCAACCATGAAATCTCTGCCTGGCTGAGATTTTTGTTTTTGGAATATTTGAATCTAAACAGGATAGGATAAATTAACTAATTAATCTTGTTGCGGTCTCCTCCTTTGCAACAATATTGGGTTTTCCCTTTATATAAATAGTTTTTTTAAAGCTGCTTTCCCCAGTCCCATTCCTGCAGATTTTCCTGGTGGGTAAAACCAACCAAATAGAAACCCAATAGCCTATTTAGCTGATGCAGGGTATACAAGTCCAAAACTCTCCTGAGAACATATATCTTTAGAGCGCCCCCCACCCAGTTCTAGCCTGAGCCACTGCAGGCATGTGACTGTATTTTCTGAATCAAAAATGAATGTCTGTTCACTTGCTTGTCTGTTTAATCTCTGAATCTTAGAGTAACCTGCAGAGACTGAATCCATTCAGCCTTGGGCTTTCTGACTGTCTGTTTTTAGCCCTAAGGGCATGAAAGACTGGTGCCTCCTGAGGCTGGGGCCAGGGGAGGGCACACTTTGTGGGTGGCAGTGTCGGTGGTGTCAATGGCAGGGTGGCAAGCGGTCACCGCCCACAGAAGCTGCCAGAGGCATTGGTGGGGTGGGGGGTGGCAAGTGGTGACCGCCCGCAGAAACCAGTGGCCCCCACCATGCCTTCCCTACAAGTTGCCTATGCCTAAGGGTATGTGTACTCTGACAACATAAGTTAGATACACCTGAGCTAGCTTGATAGCAGGAAGCCAGCACAAGTTTCAGTGGCAGCTAGTGCCCAAGTAAATATAGAGGGCTTTGGGCAGCCCATGCTGAAACTCAGGCCACTGTAGAGACGCTAGTATTGGTACCCTGACTAGGTAATTTAAAGTTAGTTCATTTATATTTACAGTAGCTTCTTTTTATGGGCAACACAGAGTAGATTCAAAACAGTTCTTATCACAGTGGAATCTTTTTTCTTTCTACACCCTTATAGATTATGCAATTTGTATCTACCTCTGTATCACACAGAAGTGAAATATTCATGCAAGAGAAAGGCAATGGCATCTACATTTCTAACCCACATGGCAATATCAGTACCTCAAATCCAGTCCTATTGCTTTAGCCTTTGAAACACAACCTCACTACAAAGTTCAAAACCTTCCTTCAATCTTTTCCAGTGTCTGGCAGTGCTCAAAGGCAGGATCTTGTGACATCTCCATTTATCTTCTGTCTTTCAGAAGACTTTGAAGAATTCTGTGCGAGTACAAAACGTTAAAGAAGCCCAATTTTCTAAATCTGCCCTGCACTTGAGTATACCAAGTGTAAACATTAGCTTAGTATTGCCAATTACAGAAGGATCAGAAACTATTCTCCTTGAATGTGGAAAGTTTAACTGAACAGAGGATAAAAGGCAACCATATAGAACATTCAGATTGTTAGCAGAAACACTTTCCACAACATGCTGTGGGAAACATGATTCTTCATTGCTTACAACAAGCATGGGTTTTCAGAAAATTGGACAATATATTTATGCTAAATTTTGCTGAATGGTCATGAAAACTGAATCCCTGTCTTCTGAGAAAATATATATACAGCTCAGTGCTAGGAGTGGCATTTTAAAAGACTTGTCTTTCTTGAAGTGTTCTTATCATTTCTTCATCTTCCTTTATATGACTTACATAACTAAAGATGAATAAAAAGATTCCCAGGTAGTGTGCTGGAGGTTCCTTGAGTTAAAGTGCTGAGACCAAATTGCAGGAAACGTGTAATAATTCTCCAGTTTTTGGTAAATTTTGTCCTGTCTCTGGATACTGCTAAATCACTCTTGGCAGACATTACTTTTCCCCGGGGTTCAGATTATTATACAGTAGCATTATTCTTTTTACCTTTGGTTCACCAGTTTAAGTGATCGGAAACTGGTTTAAACCTGTAACAGAACAGAAGATCAGTGCATATAAACCAGTCTCAAAATGGCTGAAATTGGTTTGAAATAAACCTGGTTGAATGTAGTATCAGACTTAACTGACTGAGCTCAAGCTGGTTTATGAAACTTCTGTCCCAGACTCCTTCCTGGTTCAAGTTAAATCACAGCCCGCAGCATTTTGCAGCCCTGGGCTAGGCTGTGTGGTCTGCCCCAGAGAGCAGGGCTGACCCTGCCCCTCTGCTCTCTAGCCAGAGCAGGGGTAGAGGCATGGCCAGACACTGGCCCTCTAAGTTGAAGGGGGCAGGTAAGAGATTTATTCCCCCCTCCCTCCCCTGTCCCATCAGCACAAACCCCAGCAGCTGCTGCCAGGCATTTCTCTACTTGCTGCTCCAGTGGCAGGGATGTGGCCAACCCTGGCCGTAGCCTCAAGGGAACTAGCCAAGGAGGTGGTTTAATTCCAGGCTGGGTCTGCCTGGCACTCCCACCTCACTGCTACAGGGACAAGTATGGCCCTCTGAGGCAGAGGGGGCAGGAAGAGGGTTTATTCCCCTCTCTGCCCCTGAGGGACCACAGCCAGGGTCTGACAGCCATGACACCTAAGGGGCCCATGCTGGCCAGCCTCTGGATGTGCCTCTGCCCCTGCAGCTGGAGTAGCAAGTGGGCAGGGGCCATGATGGGGGCAGCAGCCCCTCTCAAGGTTTCCCAGGGAGTGAAAGCCTCTTCCCAGTGGGGGCGGGGGAACTGCACTGCGGGCAGCTGCGGGGCAGTTAGAGCTGCTGCAGACTGTGTGGGGTGAGCAGCAGTGGTGCTAGGAGGGTGCTTTGTTGGGGGCTATGGCCACCCCTCCAAGCACCGATACTGCTGCTTGCCCCATGCAGTATGCAGCAGCTCTGCCTGCCCCACTCCCACCCACAGTGCAACCCCTCACTGGGAGAGGCTTGAGCTCCTGGGAAACCATGTGAGGGGTTGCTACAGTGCCAGAGCTACTCCCCCATTGCTGCTTCAGCAGCAGGGGCTGGGGTGTGGCCAGAAGCTGGCTGGCATGGCCCCCTTAGGTGAAGGGACAGGGAGAGTTATTTCCCCCCTCCTTTTGGCATCTATCAGAGGAGATGGAACAAGCTTATCCCACTGCTTACCCTGCACAGGCAGCAATCAGCAGAGGCAGTGGATGGGGCTGGCAGACCCCAGCTGCAGTCCTCCAGGTGCTGAGAGGGTGGGCGGGGGGATAATTCCCTCCCTGCCCCCTTTGCCTTAGGGGTCCATGCCAGCCAGTGTCTGGCTGCACTTCCGCCTTAGCCACTGTAGTGGCAAGTGGGGAGCGCCCAGCTGACTCCAGCCCAGGTCTGTGCCAGTGGGACAGGGAGGGCCTGGCTATGGTGTGTCCCTCCCCTCCTCCCCCCCAAAACCAGCTTCTCTGCATTCAAGGGCACGCTCTAGTGCCCCCCGGCTTCTGGCCTGAGCCACTGCAGGCATGTGCCTGCAGTTCCTGAATGTCTATTCAGTTGCAAATTGGTTCAATCTAGGTGGGTTAGACTAACCTGCAAAGATTGATTTAATTTGGGCTCTGGCTTTTTAAAGGTCTGTCCCTAGCCAGTGAGTGCATTCCTTAGTGATTTCTCCTAGGTTTAGTACAGCAAAAGGTTGCATGAAACATTTAAGATGGCATGATCTGGATAGTGAACTGTAGATGCAGGCAGTTTTCCAGATACAGACTTTAAACATGTCTATTAATGCACCAGACTCTCAGGAACAGCTTTTTTAGTGAAGAGTCCCTAACATTGCTATAGTTGGCCACTAGAGGATGCCTAAGTCATTCCTTCTGTAGCTGCTGTAGGTAATCCTTATGCAGTTATCCTTATGTAGTGTGCCCTACCAGTCCTTTAGGGGCTGCTGACACTTGCTGCAAGTTTAAGAACCCTTGATGCGTTAGTTGAAATGTTGGGATCACAGAAACACACGGCCAACCTACAATCTAAGGAATGTAAAGGTATCTTAATGTGAGCTTTCCCCTACCTCTTACCCATCAATTTTGTCATGTATTTTCTGTTCATAGGAGAGGATTTGGCAAATATGATATTACTTCCTTTCTTATTTATGCTTATGAAAACAATATTTTATTTTAAATGGAAGAACAAATTAATATATTCTCCTATCCTTCACTCCTAACCGTGCAATATAGACAGTTTTGGTATAGGAAGTTTATCACAGGGTAAAGGGAAACATGCTTTAAAAACATTTTAATTAAAATACTAGCAGCATATCAGTGTAACACTTTTATTTTCTGCAGCTCAGTACAGTAGATCTCTTGACTTGATAGGAATCTTTTGGGTAGTGACTACTAGCCTTGCCAGTATACTCCTTGCTGTAGCAAATTTACAATGCGGAGGTTTTTCTTCAGACATCAGATTTGTCCAATTGTCCCTTGAGATCAAAAGACAGATTTCCATTTAGAGTGGAAGAGAGAAACTAGCAGCCTTCTAAACTGATTTTAAGATTGAGACAGCAGGGTGGACGTTGTAGGGAAGACCATAGGAGTGGATGGATGTGAATCCACAGTTTTGTAGCTTTCTCTATTTTCTGGCTTAAAAAACAGCAGCCACAAATCAAGTTCAGTTAATTTTAAAGGAAGATAATGAAGGACACACATGGGGCACTGAACAGCTAAAATTGGTGCCACTGGAAAAAGATTGAAACTCCCACCTGGCCACCTCCCTCCACCCCCCAATTTATTAAAAGTCTGGATTATTTTATGCAATGGAAAATGGAGTATAGTATAAATTTAGGCTTGGAACAAACTGGCAAAATTGATATCCTGCCTAAACAGAAGAATCAAAATTTAATGCTAATGCTAGATGTTTGTTAGTGAGACAAATTAGATTGTATGACAGAGTCTTTTCTGGTTTCTACAGATTCCTGTGCGTATTTTCATAGATTTCTGTTTCTTGAGGCAGATGCACATTTGCTCTACATGTAAATTGCTGATCATATTTTGCCTCCTTTCCATTCCTGTCCTGCTGTTTTATGCCTTCTAATCTGATAGGACTTTCAAAGTTGATGTTTCCTATATTGTTAGTGACTTGTGGTTCTTAACAGAATGGGCGTTGCTGCTCTGCAGCGTCCCTGGTTAAGTGCTTGTGCAGCTCTCCAATATTTCAGTAGTTTTACTGGGCATTTACATTTTCTTGTTTTTAAGTCTCAGGAGTCTGATAAGCTTTGAGCAGACCCAGAGCAGTTAGATAAGAATGGAAATAATCTCTTATACCACAAATTGACTTCCCTCTTTGTAGCCTTAGACACTGTTTCCAGCTGCTTTCAGTCTTTTAAATCCTTGAAAGCTTTCCTAATCCTCATGTAGGCAGCCTTTATGTGCTCTATCTCCCTCCCCTTTATCCTGATTGGTGAAGGTATTTCATGGCCTAATTCAGCCAACTACTACATCTCTGGGCTGTGATTTGAAATAAGAGCTAAGCGAACAGTTGCCTCCCTACTCCTGACTTTTAATAGGCTAGGAGAAAAGGTTTAGAAACTTGACATTGTTTTAGGAAGACTCTCCACAGAAAAAAGATAAAAGGAAATGAGAGCGAAAAACTGACCAGCTTGTTTGTGCTAGGGAACTTGACGGATTTGTGTTTTTACTCTGAAACTGCACCGTAAGTTTGGAAGCAGATTGTTCCCTGCTGGATGGATAATGGAATTCTAAACATGAGGCAGGTAAGAAACAGACTGCAAAGCATTCAGAGGTTTCAAAAGGCTAGGGAGAAGGGAAAAGGCTGGGTTGCTCTGTAAACCTTTGCTTGCTAGATAACCTTTGCAGAGTGTAGGTTTTTAGCCTGAAGCCCTGCGATTTGTTTTTAAAGGGAAGGTTAAAATTAACTGAGCAGGAGTTTTTACTTTCAGTTTGATTCTTCTGGTACTAAGGGATGCCATGCAAGTCATTGTGTGATTCAGGATTTTCTAAGTGCATGAAAGCTGTTTGTAGGATATGCTAATCAATTCTTGTTTGCCATGGCTTGACTGTATTATGGAGGCTCTCTCACAGCTTCATTTATGATACATATGCTGAGAAAACTTGTGGGTATAATTGTAGATGTGTCAGTACTGTGCAGGGCTGATTTATTTAACCATGCATAACACTCTTACATACCACTTACGTTTTTCAATAGCTTTAAAATATATTGGTCTCAAGTCATCTTACAGTTTTTAAAAAGTACTTTAGCACTGAATAAAATTATCTAGAAAACCAGTGAGTATTCAAATAAGATTTTTTTTAAAGCTTGCTGTCTACCTGAATAGACAAAACCAGCTCTTTCCTCTGCCCCCTACATTCAACTTGTATTCCCATAGTTCAAGTTCACAGTGGGAAATGTTTTCATCATTTATGGTGCATAGTTTTACAACAAAAATACGCAGTTAGAAAAGGACTGAGGGAGTGCAGAGCACTGACAGAGCTGTATCTTAAAACTAAATCAGTTCCAGCTGGAAGACCCTTGAAAATCAACATAAAAATCATCTTATACTTTGGCTACCTATAAAACAATAGATGAAATGGTTTATCTGAGAAAAGCATTCTAGTTTCTTTGTGTGAGTGATATTCAAGGAAGTCTCTATAGTCTGTAGGGCTTGGTGGGGGATGAGGGGGCGATGGAAAGAAGTTTGCACCTGCAGTGCAAGTGGAGCGTTTTTTCCTGATTTTTCAAAACAAGGTGGGGATCTTAAGTATTTTAGTCTAGTCTGCCATAAGGAGGGGAGCAGTTTTTGGTATTGGGCAAAAATCCATTTGCCCCTTCTTAAAGGTCACTGATTGAGAGATTTCTTGTCACCATGCAAATGAAAACTAAAGTGTGTACTGCATCATTTGTACTTGGTCACATCCTTCCTCTACCCAACTCCACTTAGCAAAAAGGGGTGTTAAAGCAGTGACAAAAGAGATTAAAATGACATACAGCACAACAAAATGCTAGCTACAAAACTGTTACCACTGGATGAATAATGCCTTTCTAGGATGCTTATATTTATAGCACATGTTTAAAAAGCACATTTGTGTGTGTGTGTGTGAGAGAGGGTGCACAGTTCAGTGAAAGGAAGAGGCAGACAAATAGGTCAGAAAATAATAATTTTTTAAAGGGTGAATATCAAGTGAGAAAATGAAAATGTTCCTTGATGTCTTCTAAGCAAAAGGAATAGGGGAAAAGCAGACAGCAATAAGATAGTCTTGCCTCCTTTGGTAATGCCCATCTTGATCCAACAGATGTCTCCCTTCTTTCACTTCCTTTGAATGAGCAGTATACTATGGGAAGCTGAACCCATAAAGTTAACCCATAAAGTGGAGTGGATACGCATTTTACAGTGCTGTGGGCCAGCCACTTAATTTCAGTGCAGTTATTCCTTGTATAACTGAAAGCTAATTTGATATCCCAAAAACAGAGCAACTACTTTCATTCAAGATTTGCAACTGTGTATGTGCTTAGCTATGCTAGGTGTACAGGATGCAAATTAAGTGGGAGCTCCGGGGTGGGGGAGGAGCTGAGTTCCCCCATAAGATATGAGAGCCCCCTGTAAGATTTGACTGGGGGGGCGGAGGAGGGATGTCTCTGATCAGATTGCTCCTTCACTTAGGTGGACTTGTTAATCAATGGTTAATTTTTTTTGTAGACGCTCCCAGGAGTCAAAGTGTAATTCAAAACCTTCAGGTGTACAACTGAAGTTCTCAGAGGATTTCTGTGTTTTATTTATTTATATATTTATAAACTTTTTCAGTTTGGCAGAGGACACAGTCAGTATTTACTACAAGTGTTTGCTGAACAAAATCGAGTGAGCTAGTAATCTAGAATTGAAAGGACACATACTATATCATGATAGGGATTGATATAGTCTTTTTACAAGGTAATTGAAAATCTGGATAACCTATCAAATGCAATCACTAGAAATCAGTTTAAAATAAAAAAGCACATATCATGAAAAAAGAGTTGTGAAATGGCCTTGTCTCTGTTTTAAAAATATCTAACAAAAAGGCACATTCAAGAAATGGTAGGTCTTACGTAACTGTTGCATGACTTGTCATCACAAATTGCAGTGTTGTTTGGATTTTTAGGGTTAACCATCACACAGGAAAGTGTGTCATCAGCATTGAAATGCAACTACACATTGTGCAGATGAATGGTCTAGCCCAAAGACATGTTACAGATAGTGAACAATAGTGCCTATCCTCAGAAGAGAGCAATGAAACTAACTTCCCTAGTAGAAGAGCAGCAGTTTTCCATAGAAATGTAATATGCAGCCTGTTGAGCTGATAAGATTCAACCTGCTCTACAATTGTGCCCAGCCAGCAGTCTGTAAGTGAACTTGCAGGATAGCAGTATGGTTGGTGGTATAGAATGCTGTGTAGAGACTTGTAAATGAGGCAGGTAAAAAGAAGCAGTCTTTATCAGGAGGTCATTTGAAACCTCAGCAAAAGCTGTTTCTGTGCTGTCATGCAAGTAATATCCTGACTGCAACTTCTGTAGTGAAAATACGAAGTTCCCCCTACAACTACTGTGCATTAGTGATGCATAGGGGGGGCACAGAGGGGGAGGACTTCTCCCCCCCCCTCCCCAAACACTGGTGCCCTCCCTGACAGCAAGCATTGCAGTCTGGGCATGGAGAGTGCTAGTGTCTTCCCTAAAATTGGCTCCATGCCACCAGTGTGCTCAGAGACTGGCTGTTGGGGAACTCCCCCAGTCACTGCTTGGCCATTGGGGAACCACTGCCCCAGTGGCCAGTTGGCCACTGGGGGACTCTCTCCCCTGGTCATGCCTTGCTGATGCTCCCCCAGACTTGGGAGGCACGAGTCGCCCATGCTACTGTGTATATCACTTCTTTGGGAGTATATTGGGTATTCAGTGGCTGGAAAATGTCATGCATCTAAACAAGAATAAGCCTACCTGACCTTGTGTAGGGATAAGAAAGTGAACTCTGTGTTTTTTCAGAAGCTGTGAAATGGTAGCAGAAAATCCTTACTACCTAACAAATCTTAAGGTTCTCTACTTAAATTCTGTCCAATTCATTAAGGGAGAAAAGGTCACAGGTAAAGAAACTCAAAAATGATCAACTCCTTACTTAAGAATCCGTAGTCTTGCGTGCCAGACCTCAAGTGTTTGATGAGGCCACTCTGACTGGATTTATTTTCCATGTCTATTCTTAGAATTTACTTGAGAACTGGAGAGGGCACTGTGGTATCTGTTTTAGGTTGCCCAAATCTATTCCATGACAATTAGAAGCACAGGGATATCAATATTCCCTGTTCTTAAACTCCATTGTTGGCCACAATAATGATTTCGGATCTGCCAGTATCATAATTCAGCTCACAGGTTGTTCTGACAGCAGATTGATTTTTCCATGCGTTGAAGTAAAATGACATGATCTCCATTGACTTGGATCAGGACAGGATCAGGCTCCTTAGACTGAAAATGGTCCAAAATGAAAATGGTTACTGATGGTACATTTGAAATCTAATTAAAAGTGAAAACGAAATCCATAAGGCACAGAAGGCTCTTTCAATTCTTATTTATAATAAATATAAGCATGCAGTTTTTATGGCATATGACTTACAGAGTGAATACGCACTGGGTAGAGTTTAGTTGATAGCACATGTAAAATATAAAATCATCCCCTTTTTATACAGATGTTAGCTTTTGAGCATGTGGTTTTTATTTCCGAGTTTTTGTAGCACACCTTTTTTAATTCTTAATTTATTCCTCACTGAGAAAAATATTTCCTTACACTGAAATATAGTAACCATATAGGAAGAGCTGCTTCAAACTTTATCTCGGGGAATACTGCTTTTTTTGTGTACCCCATACAATAAAGAAAACAAATGTATGGAGTCCGTAGGCTGAGAATATATCAGTTAATTAGTGGCTGGACATAACCCAGTAGGAAGTCTGGCAAGGTTTTTGTATGTATATGTGTATGTGTGTGTTGTCTGCTTTCTTTGATCACTTGTGTGGTAAATAGACATGCAGAGTAACTATGGCAACATGTGCTGTAGGTTTGTGGGAACAGAGGGGACTCATTCACTGGACAAAGAATAGTTTGTTAGAATAGTTGGTTATGATTTAAAAAAAAAAAAGGCAGCAAAAATGCCCCAATCAGGGCATTTAAAAACATGAATTTTGCAGAACACGATTTATGTTACTGACTTGAAAGTAACATTTGTTTCTATAGATATAAAAGAACATGCTGCATCAGATACGTGGTAGATAAGCAGGGGGGAAGAGAACAAAAAAGGGAGTAGAAAAAGATAACTGGATGGTATTGCTTATTTATTGTGGGTGCACACGTTATGCAAAAATCCATTTGCTAGAATAAAGTGAGCATGACGTCAGTGCAAATATTGGTGTTTTTAAAATAAGCCTTTAAATATTTAATTTTCCTCAAAGGTGTTTGAATTAGTTGGAACATTGGCCTGCTGCAAGATTAAGAAATGGTTTACACAACTTGTAATCATAAGACAATACCTATTTCGGTTATCTACCTGTAGAGGTCAGGCTTGAAATTTAAAAAAAAATTGCAGGAAAGAATTTAAACCTAAAGCTGAGCCAGCAAAAATTCTAGAACTGACATAGTCACTCTTCTCATTGGCTAGGGACAGAAATCACACAAACTGGTGTAAGTGATCGGAAACTGGTTCAAATCTATAACACAACAGAAATTTAGTGCACATAAAATGCTTTCAAAATTGCTGAAACAGATTAAAGATAAACCTGGATGCACGGAGTATCCAACTTAACTGATTTAAGTTAAATTGGTTTATTGAACTTCTGTCCCCAATCCCATCCAGTTCAAGTTAACTTAGTCCCCAGGATGCTTTGTGCTCCCCCCCGCCCTTCTCACAGGGCGGGCAGGCTAGCCTTGGCCCAAGCTGTTTGCTCCAGCAGAGCCGGGTGTGTTCTAGTGTCCCCTTGGCTTCTGGCCTGGGCCACTACAGGCATTTGGCTGTATTTCTGTAATCAAAAGTGAATGCCTGTTCACTTGCTTATCGATTCAATCTACACAGCTCAGACTAACCTGCAAAGATCGAATCAATTAAGCCTCAGCCTATTTGACTGTCTGTACTTAGCCATTAAGTTTATACTGAATCCTAAAAGATATAACTAGTTTACCAATTGCATGCTATTAAATAGCATAATAATCCATAGTGGGGCTGCACATCCTGCTATTTGGTTACAATAAAGAAAACCTACACCTTCTCCCACATCTTGAGCAGAACTAAACCTAAACCTTTTATTTGGTTCTAAATTTTGTAGATATATTTCTCCCAAGAAATCCATGTCAAGGTTTCAAGCACTCAGAATGTCTGGTGTGCTCTGACAGGCTGGCTGCTGATTTCCTGTCTAAAGAATTCCAAGGCTTTTGTAGGATGGAAGGCAGAGGCAATGCATTCTGGGACACTTACACCTGGGGAAGCTTTTGAGCAGATTAAACATTGTATCAGTTTGCAGAGTCCCTCAGCAGAAGAGTACCAGAGGAAAGGGAGTAGGGATAGAGGGTGGGTCAGCGATATTCTTTGGGGGTGACAAGTGAGTAACAGCTTATTAGTCGGGGAGAAAACTCTGAAGAGGTTTAGAGGAAAGAGTGAATGATAGGAGGCAGAGATTAGAATGAGAAGAAAGTGGATATGCAGAAGTGCATGTAAGTTATGAATAAGCATTTCAGTACAGCTATTTGAACTTAAATTTGGAGACTTTTAAGTTTATCCACACTTGTTCCATATCTGCTTATTTATGCACTCTTTATACATGCATGATGTTTGGAGGTTCAACAGGCTGTTGAGGACTCCTATATATACTTGAGATCTCAACACTATAGTGTAGAATCAAACTTTTACAGAAATTGCAAAAGGCACCAAATAATTGTTCATTTTTACCTCACTTCCATATACTAAAATAGATCTCAATTATTTAAAGTGATTCCTCTCCATTTCTTTCCACTTTATACTTACTTATTGTTATTATTTACTATGTCATTCCTTGAGGTTGTGTATGGACAGATATGCAAGCTTAAAAAAAAGCTGAACCTAACACTGCAGGCCATGTTTATTTGGCCCTGGAGTATCATTAGGCCTTTCTTGTAACATAAATGTTAAGTTCTCTGCATCTGAAAAGCACTTTTTAAAGTAGTAAAGGGATTAAAAGAAGGCTAAGGCTGTGCTACGAACTCAGTGGGACAGCAAATAAAAAGCTGCATGGTTTGGTATGAATTTGCATTATAATGCTGTGGACTGAAATGAAGATGTTTTGCTACAGTAATATGTTAATAAATTATCTAGTTTATTAAGATGAATTTTATGACTGTGGAAAGTTGTTGGCAATTGATAGACATTAACTTTTCTTTCTGGAAGAGAAGGGATAAATCAAAGCTTTTGTATCAGAATCCTGACAGTTTTCCACAACTTTTAACCCTTTTAACATAAAAGTCATGCATTATACATGCACATCACATCTATCTTCAGACTTTTCTTTGCATTCACTCTGTCAAGATCACTTTTGCTGCTAGGAAACCAAATGAGGACACTTCTTTTATTTTCACTGTCCCCCAGCACCTGAAAACTTAATCTTTGTGAATGTTCTATCATCTGCTGGCTTAAGATGCAAGAAATTCAAAGAAAAGTATCAAGTGACATTGTACAGTCATGTCAAAACCAGCTCATAACCCCCTGGGAATAATAATCCATGTGAAAAGTTTTTCACGTGTATAAGTGGAATGGTTCTACTGGACGCAAAGGTAGCGGTACAGCCTAGGGTCAACCTATTTAGAATCAGCAAAACATGGCTCCTGCCCCAACAGAGAGCTGTACAAAAATGCTTCTGGCCAGGGCTGTCCTGGGGTGGGGGTGGGGGGCGCAAATCGGGGTGATTGCATTGGGTCCCATGCTTTGGGGGGCCCTGCAGAGCCCGGCTGCGCTGCTGCTGCTTCAAGTCCAGCTGCTCAGCACCACTGAATCCGGTGCCTCCAGCCACTCGCTGCCGTCCTGCCCCCACTGCCACTGAATCTGCCTCCGGCTTCCTTGTGTCCGGGGGCTGATTTGCCCTGGGCCCTGCACCCTGCTCAGGTCGCCTCAGCTTCTGGCTGTAAGAAACCACAAATACAGATGTTCAGGCATTTTCTCCCTGAATAAAAATGGCAGCTCCAGAGAAATAACCTGGGAATAACCAGGATTAAATCACTCTCCTGGGAGAGAGTGTGTCTGTATGCTGGCTTCTTTCAGAAAAGAACATAGTTCTCTAGCATTCTCCCCCATCCCTCCTCCTAGAGAGACACTGTGTCTCCAGCAGGGAGCAGAAAGCTCCACCTTCACAATTCCTACATTGTGCTGCAGAGACACAAGCTGACCATGGGCTACCCTATGCAGTGTTGCCATCTGTCTCAGGCAGACTAAGGGAACCTGCAAAGCATACTTAGATGTGTTCATAGGGCCCGTCCCCCTGGCTACACAGTGTCAGCACTGCAAGATCCCCAGTGTTCGGGGCCTCATCATTTGAATGTCTGTACATTCAGCTCTGGTTAAGTTTCTGTACCAGGAGAACACACCTAGGAGTTTCTCCCAGGTTATTTGAATCCATGTACACAGCCTAAAACAGAATCTCCCTGATCACCTTTGCTGATGGTTCTTATCTCTTCTAAGCACTCAGGAACAGATGTGGGAGACATTTTCTCTATAGATAAAACTTTTTCAGTTATTGAAAAAATGTGTTCCATATTGGAGATAAAATTTGGAATTGTTCTCCCCTCCCACCCCCATTTCCTTTACAGACAGAATGAATGAACAAGCAGACAATCCTAGAATTACAAAAGCATGGTGATTAGCTAGGCTGTAGAGTCAGTCTCTCTTTGGCCTAACAAACATTGAGTTGTTTATACAAAGGTACTGTTCCAACAGTAGATACTGAGGGGATGAACATGCATAACACTTGAAAGGGCTTAAATGTAGTTTAAATATGAAGTGAATAGACATATGCACCTGTTAACCTGGTTTAGATTCACCTGGAATTGTTCAAAAGTGTATCTGAAAAATCAAGTACTATTTTGAACTGGTTCACTGTGAACCATTTTGGTGTTACATGTACACACACAACATTCCATAAAATGCGTCTGGTTGGTTATCCATGCATCCTATACAACATCGTTCTTTACCGGTTTGGTACAAGCTGCTGCACCTGGCCTCTCTGATACACAGTCCAAACTCCCTTTCCCTGTTTTTCCCTTTCTTAGACTTTTTTATCCATGAGCTGCCTCCCACTGCTTGTTCAATAAAATCTGTCGTCTTAATATTGAACTGTATCCTCACTCCCTACTTGACCCCAGCTGGTCATCAAATCTTAGCCACAAAGGAATCTGCAGTACTATCATCTGGGAATTTTCTACTGGAAAGGTTTTCAACCAAAAAGAAAACATTTCTTCAAACATAATTTTTTTTTTAAGTTGGGGAAACTTTTATGCTGTTGGAAAAGTTTAAGTTTTCCATGACAGCTGCTGAGTGCTCTTACCCTTTGTGTCCCTTCTCTATGACTCTGGCTGCTAGAAAGGCAGAAGGTCCAGATGCTTAGGCTCTCCTCCTTCTGCCCTCTGGGGCCAGAGAGGCAGAGGGATAGGCCCCCATTTTTTCCACCACACCCTCTCTAGCCCCAAAGCAAAGCAATGAACCAGGATTATCAGCTTCTTGCTAATTGCATTTTCTTCCTGCAATAGAAAGTAAAATTCCTAGGAGCTTTCAGTCAGACAGCTGTGCACCCATAAATTTCTGAATCCATTCTTGAAAAATGCAGTATTTCCTTTACAATTGAGTCATATTAGCTTGACAAGAGCTCATGGAGAAAAGGTGACACTGGAAGAAAAATGCTGAGACAGCAATATGGTTGTAACTTTCTATGTACAGCCTGGATAAAGGGTTGAGGCCAGGAAGTGTAATGGCAAGGGATAGAAGGAATTGATGTGCACATGTGTGTCTGTATCAGCTGCATGTACAGATCTGCACCTGTGCTGTTACTTTTTATACCGGGGTCAAAACCAGTGCACACTCTGCTGACTTGTTGAATGGGATAAATTAATTGTAGAACCCCCCTCTTTAAACACAAATGAAGTGAATTGAACAGAGCAATTTGTGAAGATTAATGTAACTTTTAATAAAGTGTTTAATGGCTTTTCATTTGTGCTTTGGTAAGCCAACGAGTACAGCTTAGGTAGGGATTCCAACTAGAACTTAAACAGTTCAAAAGTGCACTATATTGTTTTGGTCTAATTAACACAACATGGTGATAAGACATTAAAACACTGTGACAACACTCTACATTGATAACAGTGGACATTAATGCCTGCAGACATGGTCTACATTGTAAAAATCTGAAAAAAAGCCTTATTATGTTAGATAGGTCAATGTGATTTGACCTAGTTTTTCTTTGCTGCTTGGAAATTATGTCAGTATTTGTTATGTCATCCTCTTGGATGAACAGTTTAACATAACATCCTTCTTACATTGCAGTGTTTTCTCAATACTTTATATATAATTTATTTTGCTTTATTTATATTTACTTATTCTGTACAAGGATCCTCTAGGCTAACTCTAGATATCTGGATATGGCAAAAACAAAACAAAAAATCCCAAAATTGTCTTCCTGTGTGCTACATGGTCTGTTTATATGCTAAAAGGGAGCTTTTTAAAAATAACTGACAAAAGCAGATGTACTAATTCTTAGGGCTTTCTCTTTGGCCACGTATAAAACTTTGCTAAACCCCATGTATCAACCAGTATTCATTGGCAAGTGACTGTATCACCTCATGACACTATACATATGTTTGTTTATGGGGTTTTTGTTTGTTTCTTTAATGTTAGTTAAGTTTCTTGCCATTGCCTGCAATGTTACAAATATAGAGAGTTGGATGGCTTATTGTGAATAAATGTGAAATGGATGGGACCTGGAAAAGCTGCTTGTAATACTCTGACAAGAAATGTTTTTTACCACTGAACCTGAGCAAGCACCTTCTTAGATAAACTCATAGAATAGAAAGAAGCCTCAAAGGTTATCTGGTCCACTGTTTCTCAACCTGTGGGTCGTGACCCAAAAATGGGTCACAAGAATATTTGAAAGGGACACAAGCAAGTCCCAGAAAAATGTGGGAAGGCATGGGTTTCCCTTTACAGGCTGGCAGCATTCCAGCCTCCAAGGAGACGCTTGGGGTGATTGGAGGCTGTGGGCGCATGTGCGCTACATGCATATGGCCAGCATGCAGCTAGGCAGGGTCATGGGAGCAGCCCCAGCAACTGGATGCAGGTAAGTGTATGGGGAGTAGGGGTTGGAGGACAAGGGCTTGGGGACTGTCCAGGAATGTGCATGTGTAGAGGGATGGGTGTGGGATGGGGGTAGGTGCCTGCCAGCACTGGGAGAAGGTGGCTGGGCACCAAAGCTGTGTCAGGGTAGCAGGGCACAGGAGGAGGTGCCTACCCCTGCAGTAGGGGAATGGGATGGGGGGGGTCCTTTGGTGGTGGTGGTGGTGGGGAGCTGCATGGTTAGGCCAGCAGCACTGGGTCTGGTGCCTGGGAGATGCTGCTCATAGGCCAGGAGGGGCCATAGCCAAGCTGTCTACCTGGTATAGTGCGGGAGCTCCAGCTCAGGGCAGGGATGGTGAGGTGTCTCAGACCTCCCCTCCTCCTCTCTACAGCCCATACCAGGGTCAGACTCACTCCACTGCTGCCCACATTAGCCAGAGCTGCTGCAGCCACTGCACTCTGGCCCGAGCAGGACAGGGGCAGCTGGGCCCAGCCTCTCCAGCAGGGCTGGAGAGGGGTAGAGGGCTGTGGGTTGGGAATGAGGAGCACCAGCATGGGCCAGAGGGGCAGGAGACTTGGGCTGTGGGTCAGGAGTGAGGGCACCAGCAGGGCCAGGGGTCTGTGACTTGGAAGTGAAGGACACCAGCAAGGACAGGGGGCTATGGGTCAGGAATGAGGGGTGCTGACAGGGCCAGGGGGCTATAGCTGGGACCAGCCATCACTGTTTACAAATGGGTCCTTGTACAAAAAGGGTTGAGAACACTGATCTAGTGCAAACCTCTTCCTGCTTCCTTCCTGCCTTCCTGCTTGCACTGCCCGCCCCCACCCCCCAAATTTGACTCTCCTGAATAGCTCAGGTCTTCAACCCACACTTTCTCCTTTGTAAGGTGACTGTTCTATGGCTTGGGGTATTTCCTCCAAAAATTCCTGTCCTACATCCTAGATAGACATGGATTCCCAACCCCAGGTTTACAAAACTGGTGCTCTAATTACTGATCTGTAGAGTCATATAACAATATATTTGTATTTTTGTTTTCTTTTGCAATGTCTGGACTTCTGTGGTTATCTTTATAGTCTACACTGAACCATAGGGTAGTATACAGTGCTATCAGATCAAGCTAGGGATGAAATGTAGCTTCTCTTTGCTCCAGTGGGGAAATTAATCTACTTCTAGTTTAGCACATTTATTATCCCTCTGTATCAGTACATCTCCACTCACTGCTGTATTGGAGTAGTCACAGCCCCACTTATCCCTCAGTTCTTCTTGCCCATGCATCAATCCCCATATAAAAAGAAGAGTGTTGGTTCTATAGATGTACCCTTGACCCCTTCTCCATGGCCTGTTGTAAGGTGATAATTTTATTTTCTTAGCATCTGTCTGTAGGTGAATTCCATGGGACTGCTTCGCTGAGTAAGTCTGCCATCCATGTGCAAATGATTCAAGGACTGGCCTATTCTCTAGGAGCAGGAACAGGACTTCTGTCTGCTTTTATATGTTTTAATACTGTGTTAAATCTTTGTTATATAATATCAGATGGTTCTCAGGGTTTGAATGTGAGCTTGTTTCTTACAAGAATTACAATATTTTCATAAGAGATGAACTACATAATTTCCCCACAGTTTCTTCACAAATAAGTGTAATCTTCAAAAGGTCCCATTTACTCAGATTTTTCAGCTCAAGTAAAATTTAAAATTGTAATTACTATCTCAAATCCCTGAATGTGCCTCAGATGCAAATGCTCTTACATCCTCTGTTAACCAGCTTAATTGGAACAAAAGCCTGATGAAAATGTATGTTCAAAGGTGACTCTTCAATGCTGTAGCATGTGCTCCTGATCCATAATCAAGCTTTGTTACTGAAGGTTAAAAAATCCTCCCATAATATAATCTCTGAATGTACTGACTGCGAAAGAAACACTGGAGAAAACTAATATTTTTCTTTTTATTTATTTAAAGAAGTGTAAAACCATCAGGTGACTGGATGTAGAAGGCAGTATAGATTATGTACCTTTATAGACCAGTGGTTTTCAACCTTTCTAGACTCAGGGGTTCCCTCTTTAGGCTCAAGGCACCCCTCAGAAAATGCCAACTCTTCATTTTCACTCATTTTTTACTGTGGGAAAAATGTACAGAAAAATAATAAATTTCCTGCATTATTCTGTATTTTTCAGAAAGACCACAACAGGTCAGATTTTTTTTGGGTTTTTTTTTGTTAACGCTATTGCTGCTTCTTTGAAATCATTTGGTTTATCTTGTGAATCATGTTTGTATACCTAACAGTGCTAACACTTCATGGCATCAAGTAGCACCTATAAAAGGATTCCATGGTATCCTGGTTGATAATCACTGTTATAGACCAACTTCATAGAATCACAGAAGTAGGGTCAGAAGGGACCTCCTGGGCAGGAGAAAAACTGGGCTCAAATGACTCTAGCCAGGTAGGCATTAAGCCTCTTCTTAAAGACTCCCAGGGTAGGAGCCAACACCACTTCCCTTGGAAGCTGGTTCCAGATCCTAGCCACCCTAACTGTAAAGTAGTTCTTATGGATGTCTAATCTAAACCTACTCTCCAACAACTTACGACCGTTATTCCTTGTTATGCCAGGGGGTGCTAGGGGAAACAAGGTCTCTCCCAAACCCTTCTGGTCCCCTCTAGTGAGTTTATAGACAGTCACCAGGTCCCCCCTCAGCCTTCTCTTGTGAAGGCTGAACAGGTTCAGGTCCTGCAGTCTCTCGTTGTAGGGTCTGCCCTGTTGTCCCTGGATCATGTGGGTGGCCCTGGGGGACTCTGCTGCCCACTTCTCCCCAGGACGAATATGACCCGTCCACCAACACCCTCTGAGTACGACCCTTCAGCCAATCTGCAATCCACCTGACTGTGTAGGCATCAATACTACAGTCGCCTAGTTTTTTAATGAGGATGGGGTGGGAGATGGTGTCAAAGGCCTTGCTGAAGTCCAGAAAGACTACGTCCACGGCAACACCTGCATCCAATGCTTTTGTGACCTGATCATAAAAGGCAATCAGGTTGGAGTGACATGACATGCCCCTAATGAAACTGTGCTGGTTGCCCTTGAGCAACATCCCTGAAGCCGGCCTATCGCAGATGTGCTCCTTGATGATCTTCTCAAAGAGTTTCCCTAGGATTGAGGTAAGGCTGACGGGCCTGTAGTTGCCCAGGTACTCCCTCCTCCCTTTTTTAAAGATGGGGACCACGTTGGCTATCTTCCAATAATCTAGCACCTGGCCTGAGCACCATGAGTGCTCGTAAAGCCGTGCCAAAGGCCCTGCAATAACCCCTGCTAGTCCCCTCAACACCCTGGGGTGGAGAGCATCTGGACCTGCTGATTTGAACACGTCCAGCCCCTCCAGAAGCTCTGTAACCCGGTCCTCCCCAAGCTGAGGTCTGGAGGCGTTCCCCTCAAGTCCGTCTTGCATCACAGTGGGGAAGTCCCAGTCCCTGCACAAGAAAATGGAGGTGAAGAATTGGTTAAAGAGCTCAGCTTTCTCCTCTGGTGCAACCACCAAGTTGCCCAGAGAATCTTACAGGAGCCCCACATTTCCTGGTGCCTTCTTCATCCTCCCTATATATTTGAAAAAGGACTTTTTATTATCTTTGATCTTGGACGCTAGTCCTGGCTCTATGTCTGCCTTAGCTTTCCTGACAGCCCCCCTACAGGCCCGAGCCTCTCTGGAGGTAGCACCCCCCTTCCACCAGTTGTACGCTACCTTTTTGGTAATCAGGCATTCCCGGATGCCCTTGGTGAGCCAGGGGGGCTTTTGGGCACTCCTGCCCCCCTTGCTTCTTGTTGGGATGGTCACCCCTTGGGCCTTGAGTATCATCTCCTTAAGGAACAACTCCTTAAGGAACTTCATCTCCTTAAATATCATCTCCTTAAGGAACTTCATCAGAGGTATAAGCTTCATCAGAGGTATAGCATAAGTTTTGTAAGTAGTGGCTTACTATGCATCTCTTATTTAGCTAGTCTATGTGGTGCAAATGGACCCTACTTTCTGCCTTACTTCAGACTAACGTGGCCAACTACCTCTCCTGCTCATGGAAATAGCAGATTGCTGTCACTAGAGCACAGATGTCTCATGTAGTTATCACCACAGGAAACAGCAATTCACAAACAAAGATATAAAAAAATCAGGTCCATACTACTGAGAACTGACAATCTAAAAAGAGATCAAGGACACAGAAAATACAACAGCAGTTAACATGATTGGGGAAAGTCCAGTCCACTCAAAACTGATCAAAGAAATTTCCTCTTTAGACACTATGGTTAATCAACCTATGGAGTTTAACATGACATGATATCCTTGAGGAAGAAAAAGCTTAGACTGATTAAACAAGTTATTTATATCTTTAACACAGCTGCCCAGCTACACTAAGATAAACTTGAATAAGGAGTACCAGCCTTTATGCTTCAGGACATAGGCCAACCATTTAGCTGAGTTCATGACACAACTTTTCCCCTCTATGTCTTGAGGTTATTGCATAGTTGCAGGTTTCACACTTTAATCTCAAAAGTATTATCTAGAATCCAGGCTCAGAAATACTAGACTACTCTGATCATTGGTTTAATTTGTTATGGCTGATTTTGTGACATGACACTAGAAAGGGAACTTCTCTCATCGAGAGCAAATCTTTTGAACTGATTTGTTTCATGTTTTGTTTGTGGGAATTGAAAACTGAAAATGGAGCAAGAAACAAATGACTGAAACGGAGAAGAAAAGATATAGTTTCAAGCTATTGTAGGGAAAAATTGGCAAGTTTTAGCAATACCTGCATATAAGGAAGAAGAAGAAAGTCAAATATAACAAAGATTATGTGTGGTGTTGGAACTATAAACAGAGGAGAAGAAAGGAAAATGTGGAGAAATGTAAAATATTTCATTTTAGTCCTGAGTCTGGGTTGTTTTGGTGCAGAGAGCTATCCGCTGATGAGGTTTTTGCCAGAACAGTCCTGTGTTTGCATTTACATCATAGTTTCATAGTTGTTAGGGTCAGAAGTGACCTGAACAGATCTTCAAGTCCAACCCCCTGCCTGGGCAGGAAAGAGCGCTGGGGTTAAATGACCCTTGCTAGGTGATTATCTACCCTCCTTTTGAAGACCCCAGGCTTCCAAGAGAAGTGGTGCAGGCTTCTACCCTGGGGATGTTTAAGAGGAGGTTAGATGAACATCTTGCTGGGGTCATTTGACCCCAGTATTTTTTCCTGCCATGGCAGGGGGTTGGACTATATGATCTGCTCAGGTCCCTTCCGACCCTAGAAACTATGAAACCCCCAGGGTTGGAGTGAGCACCACTTCCCCTGGAAGTTGGTTCCAGCTCCTAGCTGCCATGACTGTGAAGTAGTGCCTCCTGATATTTAGCTTGAACCTACTCTCAAGTCAACTTATGGCATGCTACATGCTAGTCAATGTACAGCTATGTGAGCCATTGGATTTGGCAAAATACCACAGGAAAAATTGTACAAGTTTTGCTTCATGGGCTCCAATTTTTTTCATTGAGATATAAGAGAAAATGTTCATAGAAATATCTAAAGTAGAAACATTTTTCTTTGTCTCAGTAAACATTTTTAATTGCTGTCTCTACCACTGAAAGATGCCAGGGAATCCAGGTTTGCTGAAGGCCCTTCTATTCTTTTCCCATCTTCTGGGCCTTCAAACACAGTAGAGGCTGAGGGAGTGGATGAGAAGAGAATCTTAAGCCCCTTCTGAGAGAAGTAAAATTCTCCACGGTCCCAGGATGCTTTGCCCCCTCTCCCTCCTCCCCACTCCTTTCCCCTAGTTCCCATTTGAGCAGGGAGCAGACTATGCTCCCTTCGCAATCCCACATTGTACTCAAGCAAGATGCAGGCTGACTGAGCAATAGGTTAGCTGATCAGGGCTGTCATATGCACTGCTGCCATCTGTCTCTGGGCAGACTGTGGGAGTCTTCATAGCACTGAGATGTGTGCACAGGTCCCCCTGAGTGTGCTGCATCAGCACTTAAAACTCTCTGCTCTTTAAAGGCTTAGGATTCAAATGTTGATTTAGGCATCACCAGGAAAGTTTCTTTACCAGTCAAATAAACCTGAGAGAATTGTCCTAGATTATTTGAACACATGTACATAACTTTTATTTATATAACAGCAAAATAAACAACTCCATTTTCTCAGCCAAGCTACTACAATGTTGGCAACAGAAGGGAGTAGTGGATTTTATGGATCATCAGTATAGGCTAAGGACAGAGATTCAGAAAGCCTGATCCTGAATTGATTCAACCTTTGCAGGTTAGTCTAACCTGGCTAGGCTGAACCAGTTGGAAACTGGACAGACATTCTCTCTGGACTGAGGAAATTTAGGTACATTCCTACAGTGGTTCAGGCTAGTGGCTGGTGGGTGTTAGGGCAGCCCTCCTTTCCCTTGCACAGACTTGACCTGAGGGGGACATGGCCAGGCCCCAGCAGCACTTTCTCATTAGGGAGGTCTGCCTACACCTCCCAGGCTTTTCCCTGCTAGCTGCTCAAGGGATGGGAAAGTTGTCAGCCCCCAGACTCTTGCTAGTGCTTTGAGGCAAGGTGGAGTGTGCAGTGCATGCATCTGTTGATGATATGGAGCTTTTCAAACTCCCTCCCTGCTTCATCATGCTGTCTGCAACAAACTGATAGGTGAGCAAGGTAGATAGGAGCTGATAAGAGTCTTTATCACCCAATTAGCAAAACAATAGCTTCTCTCCCATTACTTCAAACTCTTTTTAAACATCTTAGTGGGGTGACTTGTTGATTAGCTTTAAAATCCCTGTTCTGTCTGCCTGCCTGTCCCAATGAAATTGGAGAGACACCCACACACACACATGCCTCTCGGCATTAGCTAGCACACCACATGCCTAGGGTCTGTGGGGCTGGGATCCATGCTGTGGGAGACGGGAGGGGGGGATTTCCTACTTGAGCAGTGGGGGGTGGGTAGGGCAGGGGGAAGCCAGCAGACCTTGCCAGTGTCTGTAGTCTCTGCTGGAGCCTTATACCTCACTAGCTAGCATACCACATGCTGACTATGGTCTGTGCTGTGGGAGAGGGGAGGAAGGGATCCCTGCTTAAGTAGTGAGTGGTCAGAGGGGTGGGGGAGAGGGGCACAAGGAAGCCAGTATGCCCTGCTGTGTCTGTAAGTCTGTGCCATAGGAGCTCTTTCTAGGGAGCAGAGGGGAGGGGCCAGTCCTACTGTGAAGCAGAGAGCTCCGTCCTGCCCAGAGAGGATGCTGGGATGCTGGGGGTGTCTAGTTTATCTTAAACCTGCAAGGGGTTTGGGACAGACATTGCATAAACTGGTTTGAGCCTAATCAGTTAAGTCTGATACTACATTCAATCAGGTTTATCTCAAACTGCTTTCAACCATTCTGGAAGTGGTTTATGTGCACTGGACATCTGTTCTGTTACAGGTTTATATCCATTTCTGATCACTTAAACCTGTTTATGTGTAATGTCTGTCCCTAGCCATAGCGATTTAGTGAGAGGAGTGAATTGACCAGAGAAAATGTGGAGAGGGTAAGAGACAGAGATAGGACTATGAAAGCCTGGCAGAAGCCAACAGAATGAAAGGAGAGAGCAGGTAGAGCACAGATGGAAAAATCAAAGGAGATGTTGGAAGGATAAAAAGAATAGATGAGCATGGTGGTACAAAAACCTAAGAAAGAGATTACAAACAGAAGTCTAAGACTAAGGTTTTCAGGAATGATTTTTTATTTTCTGTTTTGGGAGGTACCCATCCTCATCTTGAAACATTTTTAAACAGCCAGATGTTCAGAGGAAAGGAACTTGGCACTTTCTGAAAATCTGGACTTATAAAGTGCCTGAAGTTAGGCCTCTGCAACAAAGGCACATCAGATCACTTCTGAAAATCTTAGGCCACGTGAGTGTGAAACTTTCAGAGTGATTATGAAAATAGATTCTTACATTTAACAAGATCATTGGTCACCTTGTTAAGCATATATTCACTAGAAAATGAACAGAGAGTTAAGGAAGTAGGAATAGGTTGAAAGTTTAGTTTCTGGAGGCAAAGACAATTAAGAAGGTGGATGAACAACTGTTGAGGCATATAAAATAGGGCTTTTAAAAATATGAATTAAAAGATCATTTCTGAAGGTTTAAGAAAAGGAGTTATGCAGGGGAGCAATATTTAGAAAAGCTTTATAAATGTCCCAATCATCTTTATCAGTGTGTATGCCTTGTTTCTATTGTTGAAGGATGATCCTTGATGTCTACATGAGATATTTACTGCAGAGTAGACATTAACTACACAGTAAATGTCTCAGTGGGCACATCAACAAATGACACTACAATGTGTGCAATCTGTGGGCATCTGCACATGACCAGCAGCTACATCGCCATAGCAATACGCTCCCCCAGTATAGTGCGCTGCTATGATGAATTAGCTGCAAACAAAAATATATATATTTTAAATAATTATATGTGTGTGTAATATATATAATATATATATAATACACAAACACACATATTATATATGTATATATACATATACTCTGCAGTAAATACCTCATGTAGATGCACGCAGTGACATCAAGGATCATCCTTCAACAATATATATAAAAGATATCTAAGCCAGTAACATAAACAATACCCTCTGGGTAAATGACATAAAACCTTATACCATTGCTCCAGATACAGGTAAGTCACAGGTAAGTATCTGATCTGAACCAGATAAACCCCAAAGATAAACTCAATCCTAAGTGGAAACTCCAATGCCCTTGGACTTTTTCCAAGCCCTACGAAGAAGCTGGTAACTTTAGGGGAGGCCCTTTCAGTGGGACCTCCCCTTTCAGGAGCCCTTAACTAATCAGGGGGGACTGGTGGGAATCCCTGTGGGAATCCTCTTTTCCCTGCAACTCATGGCTTCCAGGCCTGGAGGGTAATCCTCGTCCTCTGTGCCAGGCTGCTCTCTCACCTGCAGTGGGCTTCAGGGGGGTCGCTGTCCCCTGGAACAGGAGTCCAATATACAGGGCTTCTGGGGCCTATGGCTCAGCCCTGTTGGCTGGCTTGGTAGCCCAATTACCATCTGGCTCTCTGGACTCAACCTTTTCCTATGGGTCAGAGGCCTGCATTGCCTCATGTAGTGTCAGGCTCGGTTGACTCCTGGACCCTCTGTGCAGCGCCTCCTGCATCAACCTCCCAGCCTTGTTCTGGGGGTTGAGGACCTGAGCTGCCAAAGTGCTCCAAAGCTCCTACTCCATGCACCGTCCTGTGCACCATGTCTCTGGCTGCACACCAGAGGTTGCAGACATGAGCCGCCTCACAGCTCCCAGGGTCTGGACACCATGTGCTGTGCTGCACATTGAGAGCCTAGCTGCTGGAGCCGCCCACTGTTCCCCACTGATGGAAGTCTTCAGGGGCGCTTCTGGGCTACTGCTTCACCCTGCTGAGCAGCTCTCCTCAGCTCTCCTAAGCCTCTCTCTTCTCTGTCCCGGATGTGTTTCCCTCATGCTGGGCACGCAACTCCTATTTATATACTCCCCTGAAGTCTCCTGTACCTGAGTGTTGCAGTCTTCAATCAGATCCATGGGAGGTTGGGGGGATGGGGGATTCCTTTCCCCCTCCCCTCAGGAAAGGGGTGTGACTGAACTCCTCTTGCAGCCTCCTGACTGGGGGATAAGCTCCACCAATCAAAACGGCAAGATTTCAAGCCTGGGACTCAACCCAAGCTCCAAAAGGAAAGCCTGCTACCCACACATGTAGACATGCCTCTCTATTAACCAGTTCTCTGCTTCAGATTCTGAATGGTGTAATGATCAAAGGGGATGCATCTTTTATACAAGGTCTTTTCACAATCTAGTTGTTTAAGTGTATGAAATAGTACTATATTTTATTGTGTAGCTTGGAGATAATATATCTGGAACCCAATAAAACATAAGTTACTCTTCCCCTCCCCCCCCGGAGCTTTTTCTGTAGTTTTGAGTTTTGTTTACTGTATCTGAATAGACTTTTTATTAAAACCCCCCGAAAACATGCCAATGAAAACAGAGATAAACAGTCAATTTAGAAGCCAAATGAACCAAAAAAATACTATTTGTTTTTTAAAAAAAGAGATCAAATATAAGGAAATGTTCAATTAAAAAATTCTGGTTAAATATTAGTTGACAAATCATTGTTAAACACTTGGTAAGGACTTGTGGGGTCAGATTGTGTTCCATATTGTAGTTGGTGAATGTTTGTAATCATAGGACTTGTGTAAATAAACACTTTTAAGTAGGAAAACAGGATTTATAGTCTGGCCATAGTAGGCAAAAAAAAAAAAAGAGAGATTGTTTTATTGTGTAAAATTAGGTTTGGGTAATAAACAGCCATGTGTTCAATATTTTTTAAATAAATGGAGTTATATGTTGAAGGGTCAGGTCTTTAAGACAAAAATATTATAGTTTGGGTGTATTGTCTTATTGAAAAATGTACATGGATAAACATACATGTCATAACATTAGCTAATGTGGCAGAATGTGGGTAGATGGTATGCAAGATCTCAAAGCTACCTAGTACCAGAGAATTATGATCACATCAAATTATATGGTTTTGAATAATCTTGATATAGGCAGATATTGCTATAAAATGCCTTACCATACATAGAACTTTGTGACATAGGCACAGTTTGAGCCTCTATTGTTTTCATCAATGAAAAGCTTTCAGTTCACTTCCCTGGTCCTGTACAGTTTCATTTAGAAGCAGAATGACTAAATCTCTTTACAGGACTTTTAAAGGGTGCATTCTTTAACTGTTCTTCAGTATCTGGCACAATGCAAAGTTAGGGCAGCATGTTTTTTGTAGAAAATAAACCAAGTTAGGGAAGGTGAAGAACTAAATCATTTCAACAGTAGAGGTTTATTTTCTAAATTGTTTTTCACAGAGGTTAAGAGGTTGTTCACATCTTCAAGTGATAATGGACAATGTAGTTAATTAATATTTTTGTTTATGCCTAGAATAAGAAGGCCAGGAATCCTTACCTAATCTGTGAGAGAGAACAATACCCAGAATGATTTCACCCAAAGGAAATTTTTCAGAGTTTATTTTGACTAGTCTATAATTGACAACTCCATTGGTTAATGACATGCCAGGCTTTATCACTCACTATTTGCAGATCTTAACTCTGAATAGCAGTTATTGGTCACATATGTTGGCTTGTCAAGTGCTGTTTTAGAAGCAGAAGGAAAAAAGGCACATGGGTAAATTATAGTAATTTGGGTTTTAAAAGATTCTGACTTAAAGATTTAAAAAGTTCCTTGGCATGTGTGCCAGTAGAATGGTCCATCCCTCCCCCAGTAGCTTGGGCTGCAGGTGAGTGTAGTTTGGGAGAGGTTAGAGGTCTTGGAAATTGAATGAAATAACCTTTTGTTGGATGCTACTATGTGTCACCAACTGTAGACTGGCAGACAGGTGCATTAATTGCACACGTAGACACACCCAGGGGGACATCTATATGTGCCATTACGGGGCAGCAGTAAATTGCAGGACTTATTGTTCTGCAGCTTATTGCTTCTGGGAAGCTCCCAGGCATACAATTTGCATATTCACCTGGATCGCAGCACATTGAGCCAGGTTGCATCAGCCCCAGCTGGCAGACAGCACTGGGGGGTCAGCCTGCCAGCCCAGGGTGGCTCCAGCTGGGCTCAGTGTGCTGCAGAGGGTGGCTGGGGCACAAGTGTGGTTCACTGTGGAGCTAGCTGGCAGGCAACCCCCACACTGAAGCACCCTCATGCTCCGGCCAGCTGGCTTAGTATCTACGTGTGTGCTGCTACTCATGAAAAACCTCTGCAGAATTTATTAGTTTTATGTGCCCTAATAGAGGTGCAATTGTAGATACTGGCCATGTCTACACAAGATGCTGATTGTGCAATTGTTACTGCGCAATCATTTAAGCTAGAGACAGACATTCAAAAAGCCTGAGCCTGAATTGATTCAAAATTTGCAGGTTAGTCTAACCTGGCTAGGCTGAACTGGTTTGAAACTGGACAGACATTCTCTCTGGACTGAGGAAATTCAGTCATATCACTGCAGTGGCTCAGGCTAGATGCTGGTGGGTACTAGAGCAGCCCTCCCTTCCCTTCAGGAGGGAGCTGAGCTGAGGGGAGCATGGCCAGGCCCTAGCAAGACTCTCTTATTTGGGAGGTTGGACTCCATGGCCACAGGCTTTTCCCCTCTGGCTGCTCAAGGGGTGGGAGTGTTGCCAGCCCCCTGCCCTGGGCTAGCACTCTGAAGCAAGGGTGTTGTGGGGTGCAGCACATACATCTGTTGATGATACAGAGCTTTTCAATCTCCCTCCCTGCTTCATCATGCTGTCTGCAGCAAACTGACAGGCAAGCAAGCCAGCTGGGGGCTGATAGTGATAACAGTCTTTATCACCTGATTAGCAAAAAAATGGCTTCTTTCCATTACTTCAGACTTCTTAAACAGATTACTGGCTGACCTGTTGATTAGTTCCAAACAACCCTAAACAATAACTTCTGTCTGCCTGCCCCAGTACAATTGGAGAGAGACAAATACACAGAGACACCTCTCGGCATTAGCTAGCATACCACATGCCTAGTAGGTCTGTGCAAAGTGGCTAGTATTCGCTTCAGGTTTGGCCAATTTGGAGGACAGTGATTTTGATTTCGTGATTCGAATCACTGTCCTATATTGATTTGGCTGAATCTGATTTGGAGATCTGGCTGCTGCTGAATCTTCGAATCAAACAGGTCCCACCCCCGCCTGCTCTCCTGGCCCCAGCATCCCAGCTCTTTAAAAGAAAAAAAAAGCCCTGCACTCACCAGCTCCTCCCAGGTGGGGGGCAGTCCCTGTTGGCTTCCACTGCCCCACACTGCATGGAGGGCTCTGCCACAAGCCCTCAGAAGCTCTGATGGCTGCTGCAACAGTGTGGGGCTTCTTTTTTTTTTGTTAAAACAACTGGGAGCTGGGGCTGGGCAGGGAAGCCATTGACAGGGTAGGGAGAGTGGGTGGGGGATGGAGGCTCGTGGAAGAGCCTCCCCACACAGTGGGGGACAGCAGCAATTGCCCCCTTTGCCTGGCAACATCCAGGGAGTACAGGGCTTTTTTTTAAAGAGCTGGGACACTGGGGTCAGGTGGGGCAGCCCTTGATGTGGTTGGAAGAGCAGGCGGGGGTTGGGGGATACTCAGGGGGACTAGGGGAGCAGGCAGAGAATGGGGCCTGGCAGAGGTCCCCTCCATGTTCCCCTCCCTTCTGCTCCAGCCCCCCCCCCACCCCCCAGTTACAGGCACGGAGTCTGGGTCCAGTTCCCTGCAGCGGTCCAAATCTCTGAAGCTCTCCAAATCTTTTCCATGCACCTTTTTATTAGTCACCTGATTCAATTCAGATTTGGAGACTTGGCTGCTAATGCCTAGGGTTCATGGGCCTGGGGTCCGTGCTGTGGGAGATTTGGGGGGGGCGGGATTTCCTACTTGAGCAGCAAGAGGGGTGGGAGTAGGGCAGGGGGAGCCAGCAGACCTTGTAGGGTCTGTAGTCTCTGCTGGAGCCTTACATTGCACTAGCTAGCGTATCACATACTGGCTATGGTCCATGCTGTGGCAGAGGGGAGGAAGGGATCCCTGCTTAAGTAGCGAGTGGTGAGGCAATGAAGGGAGTGGGACACAGGGCAGCCAGCAGACGCTGCTGTGCCTGCAAGTCTCTGCTGGAGCTCTGGCCAGGGAGCATGAGGGAGGGGCTATTTCTGTGGAGCAGAGAGCTCCACACAGCCCAGAGAGCATGCTGGGATGCTGGGGGTGCCTGGCTTATCTTAAACCAACAGGAGGTCTGGGACAAACATTGCATAAACTGGTTTGAGCCAAATCAGTTAAGTCTGATACTACATTCAACCAGGTTTATCTCAAACCGGTTTCAGCCATTTTCAAACTGGTTTATGTGCACTGAACATCTGTTCTGTCATGGGTTTAAATCAGTTTCTGATCACTTAAACCAGTTCATATGTAATGTCTGTCCCTAACCTTAGAACTTGTGTATACAGGTACTAAATTACTGCACAGTAAGCAGAGCTATTGTGCAGCAGCATTGCCAAACAGCTTTTGTGTGAAGCTGACTGCACAGTAGTTTATTACTGTGCAGTACTGTCACGTCACACAACATGCCACATGATGCTATTGCACAGTAGTAACAGGCTACTGCACAGTCAGAGTCTCATGTAGATGTGGCCATTTGCATGGCACCCTGCTGGCTGGACTGACCAGGGGCAATTTATGTCCTGGTCAGTATTTACATGTGTGTTGCTATGCAGTAAATAACTCCACAATATGATAGTTCTTGTATTTACGGGTCCTACCCTGCTGCAGTGTTTATTAGTTTCCTGTGACCTAATTGCACTGAACATGTAGACATAAGATGTTTACTGAAGATTAATTAGTGTACTTCATGGTAAACATCTTGTGTAGACATGCCCAGGAAATCTGTATTCTATTCCTCACACTGACTGAACAGGGAACTTTAGGCAAGTTACATTTATCTCCTCATCGATCTAGGACATTTAGACGTATACCTTTGTCTGTCCTGATGTGCCAGAAATCCACATTGGAGCAGACTCAATTAATTGAGTCTGCGGAGCATATGAGCTGATGTGCCCAGTGCTGCATTATATGCATTTGTATAAACAGCAAAATGCACATCAGTGCACAGAAAATGGCGAAGGTGCACTTTTGAACTAAAATACCTTTTAAGTGTTTGAGTTCAAAAGCGCACCGCTGATATTTTCTGCATGCTGATGTGCATTTTGCCATTTATACAAATGTATGCACTGCAGCATCGGGTGCTTTTAAAAGCTCCTGGCAGCGCACACATGTGTACAAATGCCCTTAGGTCTAATATTTTTTTTAAATGAAAGTAAAGTATAAGAAAGAACTGAAATGTAAAAAGATCAAATCATTCTTTGAAGATATACTGCTCTGTTTAAAACTTGGCACCAGTTTAAAGTGTTTAGAATGTGGGACACAGCTGTAGCAAATCATTTGAATATTGTGCAGGTTGATGTCTCAGGGTGTGAACATACGAACAATATATGCTGGGTAAAATGGGCTGGTGCACTGTCATGTGCCAGCTGCTCCACAGTTACTGCTTGTTTTCATGCTTTTACTCTGTGATAAGTGGAAAATAAATGATGGCAGCTTAGCCCTCAGTGAAAGAAGGATAACTTCTAAGAGGTTAGTTTCTGTTGCCAATTTAGAAGAGGACTAGATTACTATATAGGAAGATTTCGGTTTCTTTGTGGAATAGAGCATTAAAAATGGAAAGAAGTTTAATGTGATGAAGGGCAAAGACATGCACTCAAGGGCAAACCACAAGGGACATTAGTGATAAGATATGGGTGCATCGACTAGAGGCATTTGAGGAAAAGAGGAACCTGGATGATTGTAGAATGACAATGAGCCTCTAGTGCAATGCAGCTATGAAAAAGGAAAACTCAATCCTAGAGTGTATTAGGCAATAGAGACAAGGGAATACTGGTACCATTGTGCAAGGGATTCTTAAGGCTGCATGTAAAATAGTGTGTACAGTTCAGGCTGCTAATGTCCAAAAAAGATCATTTAAACTACAAGTTCAAGACTTGTGAGAGACTTTTCATATGAAAAACAGATATAAAGGATCTTGGTTTGTTCAGTTTAGAAAAACAGATAATGAGAGAGACTATAACAATTGTTTACAAGTACATTTATGGGTAAATATCAGAGAAGAGGAAGAGTTTTTTAGGATGGTAAACAATTTTAGCACAAGATTGAATGGCTACAAACTGGCTAGAGATGAATTGAGAATGGAAATTAGAAGAATTCTCTCAATCAGAAGAATGAAGTATTGAAATGATTTTCCAATCAAATTGATGGAAACAATGAACCTGAATCACTTTTAAGATTGAAATAGACAAATTTATATAGGAGATGGTATGATCTTTTGTCTTTATTTTTCAGTTTTCCTTCTTTTTTTATTTTTCAGTTTTCCTTCTAATTTTGACTAGGGTGGGATAACGTTTCTCGTTTAGAAGGTCTTGTTCTTCTGCTCTGGGTCATACTGAACATGTGGCCTTGCCCTCTTATTTGGGGGGGCAAGAATGAATTTTTCCCATACAACAGATGGGAATGGAATTTTTTCTTGTATGGGGCATGGCCCTTTTCCTACAAACTTCTGAGCATATACTGCTCCGTGACTTATCTCTCATTATAGTAGTAGGCCAGTGGTAGTGCTTTCATTGTCTCTGTTTTTACCTATGGCATTTTATAGGCTGTTTATTGTATTTGGGGTTTTGTGCCTCAGTTGAGTTTGAAAGGGCAATCATAAGGCTTCCCTAGGTCAACAGTTGCCTGTGAATTCAGGGAACTGGACTTGATGGTCTTTTATGTTTCTATGTTCCTGCCATGAGTTAAGAGTGATCACATGTTTAGTTATCATGCACCAGCTGACATGCTGTAAAGTCTTGCCTGCCTCCTCCTGCCACTTTATTCTGTGATAAATTATTTATTGATGCTCTTAAATTCAATTTTATAGAGTTGTGTGGAGGTACTAAATTGTGATGCAGAAAACTGGATTTCAGTCCCTGGATCTGTTCAAAATTTAGTCTTTCTGTGGGCATACCTTTATAGCACAGTTAGCTTTGGATGTTACTCAGGTATTGACTTTCACCACCTTCTACATATACAGACATAGATAGCCCTGTCACCTGAGTTGAGTGAAGCTAGCTGTCATGATTGCAGAGTTGTGCTAGACCCCAGATTCCTTTTACATGGGGATGGTAACCCACCCATTTTTCTGTGAAGGTGAAGGCCAGCATGGAACCTTCAGGGTACGATAGCCCTCGGGCCTTCCTACAGTTTATTCCATATTTCACTGACATGGTATCATAAAAAAATTTGGATTACTGTAGCACAAAGGACCATATGAACTGGCCTCAAAGGTCCTAGTGCATATGTCAGTATGGTGTTGGGTAGCAAAACAGAGGGTACGTCTGCTTATGCACTTTAAAATGCAATAGCCTATTTTACAGTGGATTAAAGCATTGCTTAAAAAGGTATGCTAACATGCAGAAGAATAGCTACTGCACATTAAGTGTGAATAAAAAAGCATGCGCTTTTGCTACTAGAAATCAGAACTTGTGGCAGAGGTGATAATCTTTTATTAGACCAACTAGATATTTGCCAAAAAAATTATTTCTTTACAAACTTTTGGGCACAATCACAAGGGCTGTGCAAATCTTCAGATGCCGATTTGATTTAGAGGAGGTTCGGCCCGATTTGGTGGCCAAAACTCCAAATCTGAATCAAATTGGGAGACCAGTAAAAAGGTCTGAATCAATTTGAAGCTCTCCTAATTGATTTGGAAAAGATTTGGAGAACTTTGGAGATTTGGGCAATCCCCACTTGCCACTGCAGGGAGCTAGATCTGGACTCTGTGCTGGTGGAGGGAGGGAGCTGAAGGAGAGGGGAGGGGATCATGGAGGGGGAGCCCTGACTCCCACCTGCTCTCCCAGCCATGTGAATGGTTGCTCCACCTGGCCCCAGCTCCTGGTTTAAAAAAAAAAAAAAAAAAAGCCCTGCACTGACCGGCTGTTACAGTAACTGTTGCAGCCTCTGGGGGCCCATAGCAGAGCCCCCCACACAGCGCGGGGCAGCAGGAATCACCCCTCCACCTGGCAGCAGCTGGTGAGTGTGGGACTTTTTCTTTTTTTAAAAAAACCTGGGAGCTAGAGCTTGGAGGGAGAGTGGATAGGGGATGGGGGCTTGTGACAAAGCCCCCCCATGCAGCATGGGGCAGTGGGGTGCAGCAGGGATTGCTCCCCCACCTGGCAGCAGCTAGTAAATGAGGGGCTTTTTTTTTTTTTTTTAAAGAGACAGAACACTGGGGCTGGGCAGGGATAGGAAAGGGCAGGGGATGGGACCTGTTTGATTCAGAGATTAGGCCAATTTGGCCAAATCAGTATGGGACTCCCCCAAAGTGGCCAAATCCAAAACCGGAGCAAATACTAGCCGCTTTGCACAGGCCTAACAATCACCCTTTCTCAGACATAGGAGGATGCAAAGATTGTAAAATTGCTCCTAGATGAAAATGAAAAATTGTATTTCAGAGGAGAACTGAAGGTGTAGTAAGATCTCCTGGTTGAAATAGTTAATTTTGTGCAAATTAGGCTCAGATAAAAGTTAGAACAGTCTATTTACCTCACTGTTGTCTGGTGTCAAGTAGGATGTTGAATTATTTTTCCTTCTGGTTATTATATTTCATATTTCACAGGAGTCTGGGGTTGATGGAAAGTTCTCCTGGGCAGGAAATTATCTTGTGCTGAGACAGCTTGAGCTCTCTGAAACGCAGATTTTGCTTAGCGTAGCCCAATACGCATTTAATTAGTACCTCACATTGGAGGTACTACATTTAATGTACCTTAAGAAAGGTACATTACGTCATGTGTAGATGTGCCCACAGATATGCATTATGCCTGTCTTGTACACTAAACCCTGAAGTGGATGTGCTGTAACTAGCTTTAGTGCAGCACTAGGTATGCTAGTAAGCTTTCCTGGGAGGCAAACTTGTTCAGAGTGTTTATACTTAGACGTTCTCTAATAAGATTACACTGTGATAATACCTATCCAGGTACATTTTACATGACATTAATGTTGGTTTCAAAAGGAACATAAAAGCAGTTCAACTGTCATCTTTAAAAGGGAGACAACGGAAGATATCAGGAAACACTTGCAAAGGAAATTTAAATTGGCCTTTTGGGAACCCTAACTTAAAAAAAAAATCTTATTAGTGATTTGATGAAGTGTCAGTGAAGAGTTTTCTCTTTTGTAATGCAGTTAAAACCCATAGGAGTAGATCATTGGGAATGATCAAAACTTTGATCTGAACCAATATATTACAGAGTTTGTTTTTATGATGCCATACAAAAAGATTTCAATTAACCTCATAGTTGAAAACCACATGGTACTTATAGACTTATTAACTGGTTTTCAGATCTCTCGGTCTTATTTTGCAGTTCTTTATTCATGTGGCATAAGGAACTGGATATGTGAAAACGGGATGCAGGGTAAGGCCCTTCACCATATAAGCTAGTACAGCTGGTCTTTACCATCTATGCTTACTGTCTGAGAACTAATATATAGAATGAAATATAAAATTGAGTCTTGTGGTAAGCTGTGAAACTTTACTTCAATTTTATCCTGTGGAAGAAAGCAATTGTAAGCCTTTAAATGTTTGACAATGACAGCTTATCAATCTTTAAAATATGATTTTAACCTAAGAAGAATTAGAAAATGTAATGCAAATAGTGAATAACACATTCATCATTTCTGGAACTTGAGAATATAATTCTAGTACAGAGATATTTTATTACTGTTTTAGCAGCACCTGCTACCTCTAATATAGTTAAAATTTGAAGGGTTTTTGATTCAGTGGGCATGTCTACATGTTCATTAATGTGCAGTAGCTCTGGCATATGCCTTTTTAGTGATGCTACTGCACAGTAGCCTAATAATACCAGACAGTAGTGTATTGGTACTGTTTGTGCTGCGACGCACTACTGCACAGTATTATTAGGCTACTGTGCAGTTAGCGTCTTATGTAGGTGTGCCTAGCATGAACCATATTTTTCATGAAGTTAGTGGACATTTAGTACTGCTGAAAACATTCATACAAGCTTGATAAAACTCTCAGATTAATTATTTTTCATTAATTAAAAAAATGAGTTTATTTGTAAAGCAGTAAATATTAACATGTGGAATTGCCAGATGTATATTTTCCCATAATAATAATGTGCATTTTGCATACTTTGCACCAAATTGGTATTAATGGGATTTGATCAGTGATAAATGTAATTGCTTTATAATTTAAAAGTACCTAAGGATCCGAATGTATAAATAAAACATACACTTTTGAGAGCAAGAGATTAAATGTTCCAATACTGCCTAGTTTGTCAACTCTTGTTAATTGTACTCATAAAAATGTACTTATTTTTAAGAGGTCAGGTATCCAGGTTGTAACCATACTGGTCTAGAGGAAAAAGTAATCAGGGCTCCTGGTAAAGGTAATATCTTTTATTAGACCAACAAGATTTTTGCAAAAAAAATTATTTTAATTACCTCCCCAGCAGGTAAGTCCTACCCAGCTGGGGCACCGCTCAACTTACCCCTGCTCCTGCCTCTGTGGCACTATCCCTCACCATAAGGGCCTTGATCGAGCCCCTGCCCTTTCCCTCACCCTTGGACTGACCTGCTGGGCTGGGGCAGGTGCGTGCATCCACACGGGCATTTAGCCCTCAACTCCAGCCTCAGATCAACTCCAAGAGGCTCCAAGATCTATCGGTGGATCGAGATCCATGGGTTTGTGACCACTGGTGTAGAACGTGACTAATCAAGATTAGGTGAAGTGTGGTACTGCAGGCTTCTAGGACTCATGTGCAATATATGTTAGTGGAATTATAAAGGGTGAACATGATCCATGTATGCTTCAGTATCTAGAACAGAGCAAGTGAGGATCAAAAGTGCTATTTAAGATGTCTGAATTTCCTTTTTCACTTCTTGATACAGGCTTGGACTGTTCAAGGAGCTTCTTTCTAAGAGGGTAAGAATTGCTCAAGCTGTGGTGTCAGCAGTGGGGAACAATGTGGTGTTCATCTGCTTTTCACATGGTACTGAGATCATGGAATGCTCTTTCCTCATTTTGTATATAATCTCAGGAGTTTGTGCCTTTTTAAACACGTATTAATTTAGCACAGTTATAACTTAGTTATATATTTTAAGTGCACAGATAAGTGTAGTCTTTGCATTTCTTCTGCTGGTGTTTTCTTGTTTACATGAGAAGCATGAAATATTATGAGAATGAAAAGCCTATAAATGAAATGCACTTAATATTATTATCATTTCTATTTGTTGATTCAGCCAGCCACATGAATTGTACAGTTTTTATTTGTGTAGTAGTATATTTATAATTCGTAGCCTTAATTAATGGCAAGCATGGAGAGTCCAGAATAATCCTCTTAGGTCTTTGTCCCTTTGTTGGAGCACCACTGCATCACTCCGTAAATCTATTTGTGTCTATATCTCCAGCTTCAGTTATACAAAAATTCCTTAGATTGGAGCACTGCTTCGTAGTCATCAGAGCATGAGAAGAGTTCTCCTAACATGAGGCAAAAGCTAGCAGGGCCAGGTTTTGGTAAGTTAAAGAGCACATGTGGATGGATTTATGCTAAGATGTAAGCAGCAGAAGTGTTGTGAGAAGCGGAAGATGGGAAAAGATGAAGGGAAAACTAAATGCAGTAAAGGAACAGCTTAAGATATTTAATGTAAAATAAAAATAGTGAAGGACAGATCTAGTCAGAGAAAGGACTGAGAGTGCTGAAAGAGCAGTGCTAATGCTTGGAAGTGTTAGTGCTAATCCCTTTAACTTCTTTCTTAGGGCTTTGTTGCTAGGCCTCATTGGGGCCCAAAAGACTTCATTCCACAACCTGTGAGGTATCCATTTAAAGTACAGCTCCTTTAATTCAAAAGTTATCACTGAAGAGAACTGTAAAAGATACTGTGCCTTAACTAATACTGTAGTAAGACGCATTTCCCTATTAAAATGTTGTAATTCAACCAGAGGTATGCAATTCCTTGTGAGTAAATACATTAGTGTATTAGAATGATGAACACTTATTGGTCTCAGGTATAGAAATATTGTATCTGAATTTTATTCTTATTCCCCTCTACACACCCTGGAAAAATTTTATCTGTAGAAATGTTCAGAGTATGTAAAGGTCTCCTTATTTCTTGTAATTAATCACGTTTTGAAATCCTGAATTTATTACGTATTTCTAAGAAAGCTCTGACAAGTCTATGAATTTTAAGCCACAGGAAATTTTTGTTCCCTCAGCTGAGGAGTTTTAAATCTTTCTCTGAGGTTATTCTTGAACGATATGTTCTTTTCATCATCCAAATCTCTACCTTATACCTTCACTGCATTCACAGTGACTTACAGAAAGAGCAATGGGTATTTTACATTCAGACTTCTTTTATATTTAATCTTACCCATTAACTTCATTTGCTATTTGATTGAAATGTTTTGCTGGGTTTACTGCAATCTATGCAGCAGCTTGCTGTTTTTCAGTCTGGAAAAAAGGGATCGATGTTATGATCCTTGAAAGAATAGTTTGTAGGAACAGCATACATTCAGCCCTGCCACAAGAAAACTGGAAATGTTTGCTGTGTAATGAGCCATGCAAGGTGTAAAGGCTCTAAGGAATGGTTGACAGCACAGATCTATATTCAATGTTATAATAATTTTATTTTCCATTTAGGCTTTATTGTTTTAATATTTAAACAGAATTATACTGAAGGAAAATATGGAGCCTATCATGCAACTCTGGCAAAAAAAAAAGTCAGACTTCAAAGCATTAGACTATCATTTAGAAGAAATACATACATCATATGCCAATTATTCAGCTGAGAACTTTGGACATGGAAAGTGGTGGGGGAGAAGCAAGCCCTAGATTCAGGAAGGAAGTAGTGGATTACTGAGTATTGCAGATGTCATAGCCCAGTGAGGAAAGATTCAAACAATAGGTATTTTTTACCAAGTAGCTGCAATTTTATTGGCATTTATACAACATAAGATAATGTTTGGAGTGAACAGCCTACATTTTCAAGAGGGACTAGTGACCAAAGACTTGATCTGATTTTCAAAACTTGTCAAATAACTTCTTTAAAATCTGAGCTATCTTAAACTGGATGTTAAAACAATGGGCATGTCCACAATCACTAGTTATTTATGAAAATGTCAGCTTATTTATACTGGAAGCAGTGAAATGAGGAACATGGTAGCTGTCTTGGATCTATCTATGGCAAAGACCATCAGTGAAATCTGGAAAGCAGTTTTCAATCTGCAATAGTGTATCCAAGTTGAAATACCTGTGGGTATGTGGCAAGGATTTCTTAGGGTGATATGTTTTAGTGGACCAAGTATGTAGTTGGGATAAAGTTAAATAAGCTTTCAAACGTAAGCTATTCTTCCTCAGGAGACTTCCAGGAAGGAAGACCTGAGGAAGAATGTCTTACATTCAAAAGCTTGTCTAACTTCATCCCAAATGCCTATTTGGTCCACTAAAACATATCACCCTAAGAAATTCTCGCCTCTCTCATAATTTCTGGACCATAATGGCTATCAAGCAACTCTTACACTACCTGCATTATGCGGAAGAAAAGTATCCTCCTGTCTTGGTGTCTAATACCAGTGGACCATATAAAGTTCATGTCTTCTAGCTAATATCCTTCTTGCTTCAGCCACTGCCACTCATCTCCTGCATTTTATGCTCAAATGTAGAATCAGCATTTGAATCATACCGGGCAGGAACAGACACACTTCCTCCTGAAGCCACCTTATAAGACAAGTGGCACCTAAGTGTGCATAAAGTATTATATTTCTACCAGTGGAATTTGTACAATTCTTTTGGCAGAAACCCAAAGTGCAAAAGCTTTCAAAGAGTTTATACCAAGCCAAAAGTAGCAGGTCTGCAAGAAATATCTACCACCTCTGATGAAGTGCAAGTGGCCTCTGGTATTCATTTCTCCAGTAGAAACTCTACTTGTACACTTACCTCTCCAATAAAAGCCTCTGCACTGCCCTCTGGTATCCCAGTGTACATTTCTCCCCATCTCCCCTGCTTAAGGAAGATGGTTTGTGACTCAATTGGACTCCACTGCTCTGCTGAGTAGCAAAGCCAGCCTCCCCCCTGTTAGCTTCAGGGCTGAGAAAAGTCAGTTCTTCTCCATAGCTCCTTGGCTTTGCAGTGGTTAATCCTCCCAACTTAAAGCAGGAAGGAGAAACTGACTCAACATAGCAGACCTCTGACCTGCCAGCAACCCCCTAAAACCAGTCTGGCCCCATTTCCACCATTCCTTGAGACCCCTTCCCCAGTATGGACCAGCCTGTCCCTGCTGTTCACTGAGCCCTCTGGTCTACACCCCTCAGACCCTACCTGAAAAGTTGGTCCATGTGAGTGGGGGCAGGGCAGGGTTGGTGGACTCTAGAAGTGGCAGAGGTCGTGTCTACTACTGTTTTGGTACACAACAGGGGCAAGGCTGCCAGCCCCTGCCTCCCTGTACCCAGTCACAGCCCCCAACCTCTTCCTCTGCCTCCCCACCAGCAGAGACTGGTTTGCCCCTGCTATTCCCAGAATCCAACCATAGCAGCATCCAACCCACCAGTACTCAACTTCAACCTGTCAATACCCAACACACCAGTACCTCACCCTGACCAGATTCACCCGTCTTGCTGGGGCACTGGTTCCATCACTAGGGTCAGAGGGGTAGGGATCCATTGGAGGCTGCTAGAAGGGAAATGGATAGGCTTGAAAAGATAGGAGACATACTCTGGGTCTGCTGTCTGACATGGGAGGGAGAGAGAAGGGGGATGTTGTGGGGAGGAGGGATGTGGGCCAACCAGTCAGCACTGACCTGTGCCCTTGGCAGCTGTCAGCAGTATCCAGGCAGACAGGGGAGCCTACAAAGAATTTAGAATACATGTACTGGCCTCCCACCGGCTCATTTGAATTCTTCCATGTACCCTTAGACAAGAAGGCTGCTCCTTGTTATTAGCCACAACAGCATTATCCCCTCAACTCCATCCATACTCATTTGGTACCAGTGGTAGTGTTTTTGGGATGAGCAGAGAGGAAGATAAAATAATAATTGATAATGTTAACAAGTAAAAAAACTGATTTATCCCCAAAATATGTTTTTTAAAGTTAGCTTCTGTAATAATGTGGCTTTGTTCAGTACCATAAATAAAATATTCACTTAATATTATACCTATTTCTCTCTATCAGCAACGATAAATGATCACTGTTAATATATGAACTAACTGACTGCAGCTACATGAGATGTTTATTGTGCAATTATGTTTTGTACTAATTTTAAATTTCCTTTACCATATCTTCTTCGTATAATTTTAATTTCCAGACTTTGTCCATGAAACAATATAGTGGTAGATTAGCCATGATACTTGAGAATATGGGAAGAATGTGGCAAAAATTTCTATTTGCCACAAATGCTACAGCAAAACAGGCACCAGTTTAGTGGAAGGAGACATCAAGCTTCACACCTTTAATTGGTATCGTTCAGAGACTTAATAAATGAATTCCATTTTATGCACAGGAATGATTCAGTGTAAAAAGTTGTTGATAAATTTGCCCTCCTTTACAGATGTCAGACCTGAGCAACTCCATTCAGGTGAATGTAGTTTAAAAGGGTATCTGAAAATCATGCAAGATGATGAGATTCCTAAATAGACACCTAAGTCTTAATGTTTAGCCTCACCTGTAGTTTGTTCAGGTCAAGAATCTCTTGTGGTATGTTTTTTTTACCATTATTTTAGGTTTGACCAACAAAAAAGCATTCATTATGTAGAGTGAGCCTTCTCGGTACCTCATGGTTCTAAACATGGTAGCGGTAGTTCTTCTTTTTTGTTATAACCAACAAAAACCATGATTTAGTCTGAGCCTCATCTTCCCTTTATACCAACAAAGGACCCAGTCTTGTCCCTGCTAAAGTCAACTACAATGCTCACATTGACTTGAATGAAAAGTCAAAGGTCTTCAAGATCTCATTCAATGTACTCTGGTTTCCAGGAACTGCCAGTTCCTTTTAATTCATACCTCATGACCACAAGTATGTACATAACTCAAAGCTATGCATCTTAGTAATGTAGACTTTTATTTGAACAGTAGCGTCTATATATCAAGCTCCTTTATAGTAAAATAAGTGGTAAATGGAACATGCTTCCCCTGCTGTTATAAAGGTCCTGTATATTCTCTGTGTGGATCATAAAATCCTGGCACCATTATATGTTAAAATAAAATATTCACTTTCTCTCTTCATAAAAGCTCAACCTTCTTGGCTCATGCAAGATGCAAAGCAAGCAATGCTGCATATTTGGTCTCTACTTTTTCATTCATCTCTGAAGTCCTAGGTTTGTAATCGGACTTAGTTGGCAATTGAAACAAGCTCAGTGGTTTCAGTTTAGGACCACAGCACAGTTCAGCACAGTTAGTGGCTTGGACATAGCAAGAGCCCATAGCAGAAATAGGGGGGCATTGTCAGGTCAAGACTGAAGGGCATTCACAGAATCACACGCAAAGAGTTTTCACTGTGTGCTTTGCTCTAACAAAATCCAATATAACTCTTTTCTTTTATACCTTAATTCCTATGGACTGTAAACTGTACCCATGTTTGATTGGTAAAGCTTTTTGTATTGTTTTTAGAGAAATCCTTTGGGAGGAGAACATGCATTAAAGTACAAGTTTTTTTTACAAGTGACTTTGCAGTGCTTTGTGAAAAGTATCAAAAGTGGCCAGGTAGCATATTATTATATGAGATGCTGTAGATTAAGAAGAACTTGATCCTTCATGCAGTACTTACATCTGACTTGTTCTGTGGCCAGAATAGGAATGGTAGAGCAGCATGACTCATTTTTTATCTCCATAAAGTGTTCCATGGAGTAAATTAAATATTAACCTTAAAATAATAGTAGTAATGAAAATAAGTCGTGCTAATTAAAAAACATGAATCCAGTCCCTCCTAGCTAAATTCTGAGAGAGAGCTTCCATAACTGATTTTGAAATGTTATATGGCAGTTAAATCCCATTTCTGTAACCAAATATAGGTGAAAAACTGTGTACTGTAAGCTTCAGCAATTGTTTTTTTTCAAGATACGGAGTAGACATGGCAGAAGAAAGAAGTTTTACAATTCAGCACCCTAGTGGGGCTAATATATATAAAGCCATTGCTCAAATGGATCATAGTTTAATCCTTGGTGCTGCCGGTTGGGATAGTGATCAAAGATCACCCATCCAGAGAATTACTTCTGGATGTTGATATGGCAAGTTGTGGGGGTGGAGCATGGTGGGGGTGGAGAAGAGGAGGGTTTGTGTGTAGATGGCTAATGTTTGGGTAGCTGATTTTCAAAAAGAGGGAGGAGAAGAGAAGTGAAAAGTTGCCTGGAACAAAGCTCCCTTCAGTAATTTACAGCTAGTCACACCACCATAATTTCTGAGTTCCTCCCAAGGCAACTACACCATTATCAATACACCATGGAGAGAGCAAGACTGTGAAACAAAATGTCAACACTGGACAATAAATGGTAAACTTTTAAATGAGGCAGGGTTTATCACTGAAGTAATAACAGAAGCCGTACTAGTGAGGTACTGCTGAGGAAGCACTCGGTGAACATTTTAATTCTCTTTTTCCCCAGATGCACAGTGTGCCTTCTTTAAGTAGATGCTTTGCATGTCAGAGTTTAGCACTGATGATGCAATAACATGCTCTTTTCATGTATTTTGACTGTTTAATTTTTCAATAGGTTCCAGCTTCTTTTTGATCCCTAAAAAAAACCCTAAGTGTGGAAATAAAGAGTTCATCTTTTAGTTCACCTCTAAACAATGAAGAATTATTGCCCCTAGCTCTAAATCCTCTTCTAGCATTAAATATTTAAGTGATGTTTGTGCTGTTGCTTTTAAAAATCACACATGGCTCCTAAGATGTTTCATCTCCCAGGCTTTCTTGCAAATTGCATCCATGTTAATGGGGAGAAAATACACCAGTTTGTGATTATAACAATAGATCAGCTTACTGAGCTGCTGGCAAAGTCAGCTGCTTGAACAGTAAATGTAACACTGCTGCTGATGGAGGGATTTAGTCTTATAGATTTACCTCAGATTACCTGAAGCTCACAAAGTCTAAAGTCCTTAAAACACATGCATTTTAATAGAACTAAACGGGATGCCACAAAACCTTTTTTTTTCTTTCTTCCCTTCAACTGCATATGTTATATATCTATTCCTCAAAAGTGAGGAAGTAATGAAGGTTTATTAAATACAAGTTAGCAACGTGAAAGAAATCTCAGAACATGAGCGATGGCTAAAATCCAGGGGTGTGTCCAGACATGCATGCACATGAGGTTTGTAGCGCCTCAGATCTGTTTCTGGTGCCCCAAGCAACTCACTGTGAATACGCAACTTTTCAAAATTTGATACTGGGATGTCCCAGAAAAAAACAAAAAAAAAACCTGTTGTAAAAGCAGTAGAGTGCATGTGGCAGCACTGTGCACCACCAGAAACAGCCTGGCACTGCTGCTGCCCCAGGAGGCCCCAGGACCCCGGGTAAGGCTGCTAGGGACCCACTTGGGCCAATTTGTCATGCGCTAGAGTGCACATGTATGGGCATGCCCTGCAGCACAAATCAGTGGTACAAATGTGTGCCTCTCCTTTTTGTGCCCCTGGACATGCAGTCCTGTATGTGGGGATGTGCCCCAGCAGTACAAGTAAGAGATCAGACTTCTTCTAAAAGAGACATCCTGCTCAAAGATATGACTTGGGGTTTAGATTTTTAGACTTTTAATTCATCCCAAAGAGAATGCCATACATTCTGCAGTATTACTGCTGATTTGTAATTTTGTTTTTTCGCAAATTGTCATGAAATTCTGCATTTGTACTACAAAGTACACCATTTTGCACCTGGGTTCCCAACATATCCATTTCCTTAAGCTTCTGGGATGTGTCAGCTGCTGCCACTTTTGGATTATGGTCTTGTATGTGGAACATTGCAGGGACCCATAATGTTCCATGTGCAAGATCAGAGACAGCTGTAATCCAGCTGCCAGCTCTAAATACAGTTATTTTAATGCTTCATTAATCCAGAAGCAAAACTTTTTCAAGAGGCCTTCGCCATACAGATGCCCTTCTCTCTTTTATAATCTTATTTCTCTTTGTTTGAAAGTATAATGGGGCACTGGGGCAGCTTCCCAATCCCCATGCTGCAACCTCTCTGAGCATCCACACCCAAGAAATTCACGGGGCTCACTGGATGTCTAACTTGAAGCCCAGCTTGGTGAACACTGACTTTCCTCTCTGAGTCTGTTTCCCCTCTTTTATAGCACTCCTTCAGGCTTGGCGCTGGCTGCAAGCATGCTGGGGCATGGCCAGCCCAGCCCAGCAGCTCCTTTTAACCCCTTCTTTGCCAGGGGCTAGCCAGTCCACACCATCAGAGCATGTCTAAGAACCAGTTGCCTTGCCACTGCCATCCAACTCCAGTCACATTATTTCAAAACTGCATGTCAACAGCATCTGGTCTAATCACTGTCAACCCATTCAGGTGGGGCCAGATCCTCAGAAGCTGCAAATTATAGTTGCTCCTTTAACATCAGCAGAGCACAGATAGTTTATATTAGCCAAGGGTGTAGCCTCATCAGGTGCTGCCACATGACCTCACTAGAGATCCATCAGCTGGACACTCTTTAATAGAGATGGGTAAAACTTTTCCGGTGATAAATTTATGAAAAATATAGTTATGGTTATCCTCATGTTATCTGGGATTTTGCTTTTTAGATCTTTTTTTCAAAGCTATCATCATAGAGGAGGACATAATTTGGGGCTTTTATCCAACCACTAAATGTTCAGAGATGGAAGGGGGGTTCTATCGCCTCAGATCCCAAAGTTGTCCCTTCCCATTTTTAGAAGTGTCCCATCCACCCGTCTTTTACTTGCTGTGGTGCAGAATGCTTTCACAGATGTGCAACCAATCAAATAGCAGTTCATAGATCTCCAAAACATATAATGTTATCTCTGGGCTTGGAGTGCCAACAGAATTGCTGTTATACAATACATGTGGCTCCCTGTCCTCTCCCTTTTATACAGAAATCTTAATAGAAAGAACCCAGGACCTTTCCTGAAACACCTGAGTACTTATAGCCCCCACTGCTTTTATCAATATATTGGGTTAGTACTGAAGAAAGTCCACACTGTTTACAGGTCCCTGAATGATTTATAGAAAGGGACTTCTACAGCATGGCAAAATTGGAAGAAAAAATAAAAAGAACAAAAATGATCTGATTTGCCTGTCATTTTCATATCCACTTGCTACTATTACAGAAATTTGCCTTTTTTTAAATAAAGGCTTTTGCTCCCAAGTTACCATCCCTCTGAGATGTACCATGCTCTATTACTCAAAGCCTGCTGCATATTTATGACATGAGTATTTTCATATTTTATTTTTGGACTTTTTAAAGAAAACCTTTAAATGCATATAACTTGTAAAAGTTAAGTGAGTCTATATAAATACCAGTATTTTCCCAAGCCCTTTGCTCTTTACTGATTTTAATCATCTCCATACTTTCCAGCTCACCTTTTCTATGGCTCAATGGCCAATATTGACTATCAGAGAAGGGACAGCAATAAATCCACCTATGGAGTGGAAATATTGTACAATCTTGATTCTGCCCTCTAATGCACACTGCTGCCATTTCAGCACCTCTGCACATCCATGCAGATGAAGAACTGTCAAGTAATGGGATGTACTACACAACAGAGGCAAGGGCTAAGCCCTCCTTGTGTCAGTCTCTTTGTAAGCCACACTATATGCCAAAAGAAATAAAACTACACTTTGTTGCACAGTCTTTTTTTCCCCCCTAGTTTCTACATTCATGAAATTCATAGTGATCCCTTTGGATAGGTAAAGCAGAGTGCTTAGAGTTCTTATTCTATTAAGAGAGATTCAAATAAATAAGAACAGATGCCAGGAGGGACCTCCAAAAAATATGTTGACCTAACACATAACTGATACATCTGCAATTGTTTTATAGATGAATAAGTAGTGGTTGATGAAACCCAACAGCTGCAATTTTGGCATGTTAAATAGTGTAAAGGATATTGATATCATCAAGCCAGACTAGACTAGAGAACGTTTGTCATGGCCTGTGGCTTCTTTGTGAACTTACCCTGGCCTGTCCATTCTAGCTCTGGAATGGGGACTCTTTTCAACTAAGGAGACAAAGTCTGGGGGGACAAAGGAAACCCCTGGTTCATGCTTTGTTCTGGGAAAGGGGTGTTCCCATGTGTCTCCCTGTGTGCTGGACGTAAAAGGGAATTCCCCCCTTACCTTGCACTTTGATCCCTGCACAGGGACCCTTGGTCCATGCTCTTCAGTGGGGAAGGGGTTTTCCTCGTGCTTGGTTTCATGCTCCAAGAGTTATTCTCTGGCCTTTGTCCAGATGGGGAGAGTGAATAGCACCTTGTTCTGCACCTGGGGAGGACATTCTCTGGCTTTCCCCAGGGTCAGAGAAGGGGGGGGGGAAGAGGATGGGGGTCAGCTTAATAGATAAGGGCTGTGCTCACATCTCAGGTTGCTTTTGCAGACAGGCAGCCAGTGAGGTAGGAGAGGGAGCAGTGTACCTTGCAATAATAGAGAACACAGCAAAATCTACCATTTGATGTGTGACAAGCAATACGTTCAAATTTTAAGCTTGATAGAAAACAGTTATAAAAAATATTCTACAGTTTTCAAGCAACATCTTTGTAGCTGGTTAGCCATTTTTGTAGCTAGATGGCCATTTCTATCAGGAAATAATTATTCTGTAGATGTAGTTTGTCTAAATGTATTGTGCAATTAACCAGTTAATTGCACAATGCATGTAATATGTATAAGGGGCCTGACTGTGTTATGTGTTAGAGAGTAAATGGTTTAGAGAGGCATGAGGTTTCACTGGCCACTACCAACTTTGTTGTTGCCTATGAAAGCTCATGCCTTTCTGAACCTATTGGTTCTTTAAGGTGCAACCCTATCATATGTTTTACCTGATTTCTGATTAACATGGCTAGCCACTGCTGAGAATAGTGAACATTGCTACTGGCACCCAAAAATACTTTTCATTCCTATAACTTTATCCTTACACTAACTTTCATTGTCTCCATTTATGCTAAAGGTATAGTAGACTGTTACTGCTATTGTGGTAAGTAGACATTATCTATCAAAAAGACAGCCCCTTCTGGAGTGGCTCTCAAACTTTTTAGTTTTAAGGCCTGTTTTTTAGACTCAAGGGACCCCTCAGAAAATGCCAGAACTTAGCTTTAACTCTTTTTTTTCCCTATGAAAAAACGAATATAGCAATTCTGTTGCAAAGAGCAACAGATCAGAATATATTTGACACTATGGATTCCTGCTAGGAATCTCTGGGTTTCATTTGTGAATCGTGATTCAGAATCACTGTCCTACCGCATTCAGCAGTTGTCTTTCTTCTGCATAAGTAGAATAGGTCAGTTTTCTCTTTGGCATATTAACATCTATTTGTTAACATCTCTAGAAGAAGCTTTTGTAACATAGGGTTTGGAGTATGATGGATTTCCTCTTCTGTTAAGGATATCCTAATTTGTAAATGATACAAGTCCACTGCAGCTATAAGTTCAGGGACCTTGCCAAACAGGTTAAGCTGTAAAATCTCCGCCTCCAGCTCTGACTGACTTTCCAAGTTTTCTTGAGGTCATTAATATATATTAAGTTTTATTTTGGATTGTCTTTAAAACTTTACTTTTCTGAAGACCTGATGCTTTGGGATTAATCTGTTTTCCTATTCTTCTTACATGTGGCACAATTCTAATGTTCATAAGATCATAGTTCCTTAAAATAGGCGAAAACAGCAGATGTTGTAGAAGAAAAGATGTCATTACATTTTTGGGGTTTTTTTTTTCACTGGGTATACCTTGTTCTTTAGGAAACTTGTTTCATAATAACAATAAAATAATACTTTTTAGTAGGTTTTGCTTGTCCTTCCTTGATGCAGGTGTACAACACCAACAAAATGTAGATGAGAGAAAAAAGGATAAAGAGTATAGCTCAAAAGGAAAGTGCAAGTTAACTAAAGAGTTAATAATAGCTGAAGAGTTAATAAATGGAAGAGAATGGCTTCTCTGTTACCTGGAATTATGTACTAATTTAAACCCATGTAAATCACTACTATTTAAAAAGACTATAGTATGTGATTGATGGGATTAATTAGAGTTATATGTTTATCAAGTGTTTCCAGCCATAATGATCATATTAATTAAAACCTCAACTCTGTAGGAAGACAGAGAGTACTTATACTTTTACAATTCATATTGGTTTATTAATTCTGTCTTTATTTGGACTTGAGAGAGAAAATGAGTTTAACAGGTCATTGATGCACATAGTTGATAATATAAAATGCATTACCAGGATATCTGTGGAAAGTCAGACAAATACAAACAAACAGATAAATCAAGCATAAATCAACCAGGCCTGTCTATCTGTGGCTATGTTTTCTTCAGCAGCCTTTTGGTATTGGGAATCTGAATTCATTTTGTATAATGTTCATAGATTTTCATAGATTTCATAGACATCAGGGCTGGAAGGGACCTCGGGAGATCATCGAGTCCAGCCCCCTGCCCAAAAGGCAGGAAGTCAGCTGGGGTCATAGGATCCCAGCAAGATAAGCATCCAATTTACTCCTGAAGGTGTTCAATGTAGGTGCTTGAACCACCTCCGATGGCAGACTGTTCCAGACCTTAGGGGCTCGGACAGTAAAGAAATTCTTCTTTATGTCCAGCCTGAAACGGTCTTGCAGGAGTTTGTGACCATTCGACCTCGTCATCCCTTGGAGCACTCTGGTGAATAAACGTTCCCCCAGATCCTGGTGGTTACCCCTGATAAACTTATAGGTGGCCATCAGATCACCCCTGAGCCTCTTTTCCAGGCTAAAGAGTCCCATGTCTCTCAGCCTGTCATCGTAAGATCTGTTTTCCTGACCTCTGATCATGCGCGTGGCTCTCCTCTGGACTCTCTCAAGCTTCTCCACATCCTTTTTGAATTGTGGAGCCCAAAACTGGACGCAGTACTCCAGCTGCGGCCTCACTAAGGCCAAGTACAAGGGGAGAATGACGTCCCGGGATTTGCTCGAGAAGCATCTATGGATGCAAGCCAGGGTTTTGGTCGCTTTATTAGCCGCAGCATCGCATTGCAGGCTCATCTTCATCTTGTGGTCAATGATGACCCCCAAGTCTCTTTCTTCTGTAGTGCTATCCAACGTAGCACTGCCGAGCCTATAAGGATGCTGCAGGTTTTTCCTCCCAAGGTGGAGAACCTTGCATTTTTCAGTGTTAAACACCATCAGGTTCTTGTCCGCCCATTTGCTGAGCATGTCCAGGTCAGCCTGGATCACCCGCCTATCTTCTGGCGTGGATGCTTTGCCCCAAAGTTTGGTGTCATTGGCGAACTTGGCCAGTCCACTCCTGACTCCAATGTCCACATCGTTAATGAAGATGTTGAACAGTATGGTCCCAGGACAGAGCCTTGAGGGACCCCACTGGTCACAGGGCACCACTATGAGTGACTGCCATCAATTACAACCCTCTGGGTCTGACCACGGAGCCAATTTCCCAGCCAGTGGATCGTGGTGGAGCCAAGGCCACAACTGGCCAGTTTGGCTAAGAGGTGATCATGGGATACCAGATCAAAAGCTTTTTTGAAGTCAAGATATATAACATCAATCTCTTCTCCCTCATCCAGGTGATAGGTCACCTGGTCATAGAAGGAAATGAGATTGGTCAAACAAGACCTACCCGCAACAAACCCGTGCTGGCTAGCTATGGTACATGAACTAAGTGTTGCAACTGCTGTAGACTATCTCTTTTAAAAATTATTAAAAGGTACACTCAACCCGCTTTATATTTAAAGGAAATTGTTAGGATATAATCTTGTAGTGCTAGTTTTGTTCCCCCCACCACCCACCTGGAGAGACAGTGTGTGTACATTCATGTCCATGAGGAGGAGAAATTCATCATATAATTTTTATTCATCGCTACAATGGGAATAAATCGGGTCCCACATTTGTGGTTAAAATAAAAAGCTGATATTGGATATTATTAGACAAAACTACATGGTTTTGAATGATTTAGTCATATAAAAGTACATTAGTTTTCATAAGCAAAAGCTCAAACTATAGGAAATGTATATGAGAGGAAGGACTACAGCAAGTCTTGGTCAAGTACGTGCAATTGCTGAATCATGAAAAATAATTGATTTGGGCCTATTTTGAAGTTTCAAATGTGTCTGCCCTGATTATATGCTGAAAATAAATGACTGCAATACATCACATTAAGGAACTTGGCTCTTTTTATAGGGCCAAAACTACCATTAGCTTCCACATTAGCATGATCATATTTTGAAATTGAAGTCAAAGAATAAAGAGAATGTATCATTTGTGACTGTATCAGCCTATTCCTTCCCAGACCTGAATGATGTCATACTGATAAGGGTCAGGCCTTAACAGTCCAAGCTAATGGTCAATTCTTAAAGGAGCTGAAGTTTTAAAAGTTCATGACTACAACATATTAAGCCAGGCATGGCAAAATATGGCCTGCGAATCATATCTGGACCACCAGGCACTTTCTGCGGACCTGTGGCATGCACCAACTAGTAGTACCCCACCCAGCCCTTCTGCCCATGAGGGAAGCAAGGCACGCACATATATACAACCCTTGCCAACATACCCTATTGAACCTCACTCCTGCCTAGGGGGGCTGTGGCAGCACAGAACTTGAGTGGGCAGAGTGTGGGTGTGAGGGAGCATGGGGGTGTGTGGGGACCCCCTCACATTCTCCCCATAGCATGCAGCTCCTGCAGGCAGTGGCAGCAGTAGCAGGTGGGGGTACTAAGGGCACTCGTGCCCAGTGCAAGTGCTGTTGCTCAGGGGCACACAGCTCCGGCCAGTGCTACATATCACAGTGAGGACTGCTACCCAGCTAGGCCACCTCTATCACTGGAGTTCTCCACCGTGCACGTGCAACTTCTGCACTTGCATGCCACTGGCGGGAAACTCCATGCACTAGAAGTGGCTGCCGTTGCTGCTCCCTGACACACAGGTCCCAGAACTTGACAGGGACGCAGGGGCTGGGGCTCCCCTCCACTTCTGGTGCAGTCCAGGACCTGTGCAGCAGCAGGCAGGGAAGGTAGCCAGCTCCAGCACATGGAGCTACTTTCTAGTGGTGTGCAAGTATGGGGGTTGGATGTGTGTGGTGAGGAGTGTGCTGTGCTGGCCAGAGCTACATGCCCTCCTTCACACCCCACAAATGCCACACACCCACCCCCCACATATACTCACCTCAACATAGCCTATTGCCCCCATACACAGCCACCCCCCCACACACACCTCCCCACCATATATAGACACGCACACTCCCACACACAATATACAAGAGTAAAATATTGTTTTTGAGTTATTATGCAATCACCTCTATATATACTATGCAAACATAAATCATGACAAAAATATTTTTGTAATAAAATTAAAATATGTTATAGTAGGTATTTGACTTTTAATGTATGGTTTGTTTTTTTTCTGGTTTTAAGATGGCAACTCCCCCTCCCAAAAAAAGTATTTATGGGAGCAAAGGGAGGGACTTCTGATGGCAAAGGTAAGGTATGAGGGTGGTGTGGGGCCAAGCAGCTGTTGCAGCTTGGGCTCCAACCTGCATCCAGGGTTAGAGCCATAGCTACAGCTGCTGCCTTCCACCCCACTTCAACTGTCTCTGCACTTTGCTATTTTCCCCCTGGAGTCTCTTCCTCCCATCTCCCCATCTAATGCAGCCTCTGCTCCCCTGTCTGCCCCTCTCACTTCCCTCCTTACTCTTGCTTCACGCTGGCAGACTCCATCCATACTATAGCCTGGAGCAGTGAGCATGGCTTCAGCCCAGCCCCCTAGCAGTGATGTGCAGTCTGCACAGCTGCTACAGGGCTAGGCTGGAACCATGCTCAGTGCCCAGGCTACAACAGGGATGGAGCTGAGACTGGGGAAGGGGAGCACAGGGGGAAGCAGGGAGCCAGAGGTTGTGGGGAGAAGGGGTGAACAGAGAGTAGGGGGAGAAGCAGGGAACAGTCTGGGGAAATGGGGGGAGGGGGAGATGAACAGCAGGGAGGAGAGAGCAGAGGCTGGAGAACAGTCAGGTAGTAGAGGCTGGGGGGAAGTGGGGAACTGAGGCTGGGGGGAAAGAGAAAGCCAAGGCTGTGAGGGGGTAGGCCAGGGGGGCAGGTACAAGCGGGGGGCAAGCTGCTTGATTTCTCCACATTACCTGCCTCCCCACTGCAGCAGTGGGAGGGATACATTGAAGAAGACCCCTCAATAATTAGATTCGATGCATGGAAAATTATAACAAATTTATAAACTGTCCATGTATAGAATGTAATGGGGGGGGGGGTCATCTTAAATTCAGGGTCATCTTAGATTTGAGTAAGTAAATATAGTATCTAAATCCCAGCACATTGAATCAAAGAATCAATTAATGTAATCCAAATAATACAAATTGTAAAACATCTATTTTGGAGAAACACGTATCTTCATGTTTACTTTTACTTTGTACAAATACAGATTAATACAGTATTTGAATTAAACATAAGTAAAGACCACACTAAGTTGAGACTTATACTCAAACTTCCCCAATCTTTGAGTATATACTTGAGGTTTTGATTTGGTCCCTAATCCCAAATATTGTGTAAGGTAGTATTAATATCCAAGCCATGTAGCTAGAAGTCTGACTCCCTGTGATTCCATTGCAAATCCCAGGCCTTGTGTTCAGTTTCAGACTGAACAGTTCTTGGCTATCTCCTTATATTGCTTAAAAGTGATTTAAAGCAGCACTTACTACCATTTTCAATACAGAGTATTTTTCCCAGTGGTGATGCAAGATGATTTCTGTTCAGCATTATTTATGTTGCAGATTTACCATAGGCAAAGCTAAAATATGAACAATCTCATTCTTAAGGAAGTTTTCTTCAATGGCCTGAACAATCATGCCACCTATGTCCTGCCTTACAAACAGGAACTAGCACAATACTATTCCTCATATCCTGTTTTCATATTAGGAATCTGTCACCCTTTTCATTACTGTTGTTCTAATACTTCTCCCCCTGACACACACCCAAATATACACACATAATTTTTCAAGTAGTCAGCACAAAGGAGGAAATCACAGTCACTGAGCACATGTCTTCAGTGATCAGAGAAGAAAGTTAAAAGCATCCCTTCTATAATAATTAAGCTCAGTGGGTGGGAGGGGGGTAGCCTTTGTTTTTTGTTGTTTTTTTTGGAGCTTACAAGTAGCTTCAATGTATTGCGAGTGAGGGAAGCTGGTGCGTTTGGTTGAATTTTGATATTTAGAATGATACCATCCTGTTTGTGTAATGGAAATTTAATATTTGATGATGCAGTTATAATCAATTTATGTCAATCAAGACCTATCCAATAGTTCTTTCAGCGAGTCATGAAAAGAACAAGAACATGTACTACTATTAAAATTAAGCTCTACCAGTCTCCAGAGAGCTTTAATAAAATGTCACTTTTGGTAAAACTCCTGTACCAAATCCAGAAGTTATTTTAATGACAGTATGAAGACCTTGTGTAGTATAACACTGTGTATGTGGCAGACTAAGGTATTATATCTTATACTTGTAAGGCAGCACTTGGCAACCTATTTCAGTGGCAGTCTGGAATCACCTAGCTTGCATTTGAGGTGGGCTAGCAGTGGCTACATGTAGAAGGTGCATGGGGGTACATGTGCACCTCCTGAGAGTGCTGGTTCACCCTCTGACAGCCAGCATTCCTCACTAAAGGCGATGGGTGGGGGGGCAGGCAGAAGCGGTGTAGCCCCTCCTGAGAGCACTGGCCACGGAGTGGGGGATCCAGGAGAAGTGCCCCTGGTCCTTCTGGGAACACTGCTGGCACTTCTGGGTTGGCATGTGCGACTGGTGCCAGGGACCCCCCATGGTTGGTGTGATTGGCCACGGGGTACCCCCGGTCACTGACTGGCCACTGGGGGGAAGTGCCCCCCTCCTGCCTCGGGAGGCACCAGTCGCCATGTGGGCCAGCATTAGGACCTGGCCACCATTGCTGCCAGTTCCATCACTGCCCAGTAGGCAAAGACTCCCAGTTCTGAAACTCCTGCTGTCAAACACTGCTGAAGCCCCCTGGCTGTGTGGTCTGGATCCAGTGCCAGTAAGTTTCTGATCCATGTTCCAAGACAGGATGAGCAATTATTTAGCTGGTAGACCATTTAATGAGTTTTGGTGAGCTGCTGAAGGCCCCACACACAAAATCTCTCAGAAGATATCATTTTAGAAAATTATAGACCACACAAATTTTTAACGAATTAAAAAAACACATATATACTAAAAATCAAACATCTACTATAACATTTTTTAATTTTATTTCAAATAATAATTTTTGTCTTGATTTATGTTTTTTGAGTAGCATATATAGAGGCTATTGCATAATAGCTCAAAATAAAGTCTTACTCTTTTACAGTGTGTGTGGTGGGTGTGTGGAGGAGGCTGGTGTGTGAAGGGGTGGGTGCCTGCATGTATGTGTGGGTGCTGCCTGCATGCTATATTGTGGGAGCCAGCTGGGGGTAGGGGGAAAGGGGGGAGAAGGTGGTGTGTGCAGATGAGCTTGCCTGGGCAGTGCAGGAGTAGGTGTGGCTGCCCCCATGACACTGCATAGGGTCTAGCCCTACCTGCTCCTGCCCAGGGCAGCCTGAGCTGTGTTCCCACCCGCACCCTCCCTGCACCTGCCAAGAGCACCACCCTAGGCCCAGTCCTGGCCAGTATTCACAGCTTCCCAGAAGAGGTGTTCTCACAGCTTCTGCAGCTACCTAGGTACTGCTCAGGTCCTCACCCCACCTCCTACCCCTGCTGCACCACTCTGGGTAGCAAGTAGCATGGGGACGTGCTGGACACCACAAGCCCAGCTAGGCAGGGAGAAGCTGCAGGCAGGCAGCCCCTGCCCCAGCATGCAGGGCTGCACTTTCTATCCACCCAGCCACCTGCAGGCAGCTGTTTATAATGCTGGGTGGGTGGAATGGGTGAAAGGCAGCTGGGAGCTGGAGCAGGTACGGGGGGGAACATGGTGCAGTCTGCCCAAGGTGGAAGCAGGTGGGGCTTGGAGCCATGCAGAGCACTGCAGGGGCAGCCACAGCTCTTTTGCCACCTCACTAAGAACCAGATATCAGGAGTATGTTTAAAGTAGGCAGAGGAAGTAGGTAGGGTTGTTGCATATTCCTGAAATCTGCAACTTGCAGAAGCAATATAGAGCCTTAGAATGTAGCCAGCTGCTGCTGTGCTGAGCAAGGGCTGCTCAACCCTTTGTGTTCAACCAGGGAAAGAATCAAAGAACGTCTCTAGCAGCCCTCAACTTCTTTTCAACAACCATAAATAAGATATGGCAGAGACACCAGACCCTTCTATGTTACTCTGCCATAGCCAGAAAACTCTCTTAGAAATTCAAGACATGGTATTGTCTCATATAGAAGATGAATAAAATGATTGTGTGTGTGTATACATTAAAAAAAGACACAAACTGAGGACTTATAGCTATCAAGCACCCCTCTCAAATCTTAGACGTCCTGAAACTTTTATTTTTCCAATTGTAAATAATATACTCCCAGGGCTCCACCCTGCTCGCGTTGTACTGCATCGCTGCATTTGCACTCTGCAAATACCTTGAAATGTCATCTGTCTGATGCCTGACAGTACCTATCAAACTACTAAGAATTCTGTCCCTGCCCTCCAGAGAATGTACAGCACTTGAAAAATGCTGGTATTTTTTTAGCCATGAAAATGGGTGGTCCATTTCTGGTAGGAAATAAACTTGTTATCCCAACAAAAGTGAATTGCTTTTTCATAAACACTTTGATTCATTTGAGATAAAAACATCCAGAAATGCATGTTGTAACTGATGTGCCTCAAAAACATTACAGGTATTTTGTATCTTCTTCATCTATATGGTGTCTGAACCATCCTGCTGTCACCATGATTAGCTATGAAGTTCATGTATAGAGAAAACAGTGGCTCTATACCTCTTACAGGTTGTTGCTTAACTGCCAGTCTTTCTACTTTTCTCCTTTTATGGGCTTTAATGTGTGGTGAATCCATGTGCTTTCAGTGTAGATAGTCCACAGGTTTATTCCTGTCTTAATTTTCTTCAGCTCCTAATAGCCTTCTTCTTGCTAAGGCTCTGTTGTGCAGTAAAAACATACTAAGCACAGAACTCTTCAAACAGGGCTTGCACAGGTGGTTCTGAATTCTGGAGACCCAACATGCGAAACAGGAATCAGATGAAAAATATTTGAGATCCTATCATCCGAAAAAGGCAAGACACAGTTTTAACAGGGTTAAAAAGTTACCTGTGATATATCACATGAACCCTAATGAATGTTGCTACCCATGTTCTACCTATGAACCCTAATGAATGTTACTAGGGAATACATGTGATAGTAGTAGTCTAGAGTATATTTTAAGCATTTTTTTTTCAAAATCTGTTTAATATTTAATGTGTTGAGTTAAGAGGAGGGAAGAAATGACAGTTTGGCATGAGATGAGGTGACTCTTCATTGAATGCATGATTTAGCTTGAGTAAAAGCTGCTGAATGAAAACTAGGACATGCAATAATGTGGCCAGGGGAAACAATAGAAATATTTGCCTTCAGGGGCCAATTCTTCCATTTTTCCTTTATTTGTTTGTTCCTTCCTCTCTTTTCATGTTCACTACCAATTAATTTGTTTGCAGACTGGTATGTTCCCAGGCAAAAGTTATCTAAAACATGCATGCTGTTCTTCCAGAAGTGCAGGTTGCAGGTTACTGTAACAAATAAAGTTATCAAAGTTATTGGAATAACTTCTGTAGGTAGAGTAAAAGTAGGGTTGCACTCCACATAGGCCTAATCAAATTCAAATATGAATAATCCACATGAAATATTTAAATCCAGTTGCCTGAAAAGTTTAGGTATCAATTGAACACCTAGGTTCAAGATCACAGTTTTGAATATAGATGTCAAATATAACTTCATTGGAAAATTATAACTTCATTGGAAAAAGTTAAAAACAACTTGCAGGGCTGTGAAGACATAGGAGTTTCATTACCAGGAGCAGCTAACAGAGAGCAGAATTTCAGAAGACAGGTTATCTTTGATTGGTGGAATATAGTTTCATAGTTTCCAGGGTCAGAAGGAACCTGAGCAGATCATCAAGTCCGACCCCCTGCCATGGCAGGAAAAAGTACTGGGGTCAAACGACCCCAGTAAGGTGCTCATCTAGCCTCCTCTTAAAGATCCCCAAGGTAGGAGCCAGCACCACTTCCCTTGGAAGTTGGTTCCAGATCCTAGCTGCCCTGACCGTGACGTAGCACCTCCTGATGTCTAATCTGAATTTACCCTCTGCCAGCTTGTGACTGTTATTTCTAGTCACTCCTGGCAGTGCTTGGGGGAACAGGGACTCCCCCAGTGCCTGCTAGTCCCCTCTGACTAGTTTGTAACAGGCCACTAGATCCCCCCTCAGCTTTCTCTTGTGGAGGCTGAACAGGTTCAGGTCCCTTAGCTTCTCCTCATAGGGCCTGCCCTGCTGCCCCCTGATCATGCAGGTGGCCCTCCTCTGGACCCTCTCCATGTTGTCCACATCCCTCTTGAAGTGCGGCGCCCAGAACTGGACGCAGTACTCCACCTGTGGCCTGACCACTGTAGCATAGAGGGGGAAGATCAATTCATTGGACCTGTTCGAGATGCATCTGTGGATGCATGACAAGGTATGGTTGGCCTTCCTGACTGTGTCCCCACACTGTCGGCCCATGCTCATTTTGGCATCAAGAATGATTCCAAGATCCTTTTCTGCCTCTGTGCTGACAAGAAGGGAGTTCCCCAGCCTGTAGGTATGCTGCTGGTTCTTCCTCCCCGGGTGCATCACCTTGCACTTGTCAGTTTTGAAACCCATCCTGATCTCATCTGCCCACCCCTGTAACCTGTCCAGGTCTGACTGCAGCCTATTCCTCCCTTCTAGCATGCCCTTTCCCCCACATCTTAGTGTCATCTGCGAATTTGAACAGGGTGCTTTTTACCCCCTCGTCCAAGTTGCTGATGAAGATGTTGAACAGTGCAGGCCCAAGGACTGAGCCCTGGGGGACTCCACTGCCCACATCCCTGCAGTTTGAAAATGACCGATCCACCACTGTTCTCTGGGTGCAGTCCTCCAGCCAGTTAGCGACCCATTTGACTGTGTAGGTGTCAACGCCACAGTACCCTAGTATTTTTAATGAGAACGGGGTGAGAGAGAGTGTCGAAGGCCTTCCTAAAGTCCAGGAAGACTATGTCCACTGCTACCCCTGCATCTAAGGATTTGGTGACCTGGTTGTTGAAGGCCACCAGGTTGGTCTGACAGGACCTGCCTCTAATGAACCCGTGTTGGTTGCCCCTAAACATAATCTCCCCTGCTGGCCCCTCATGGACATGTGCCCAGATATTCTCTCAAAAAGCTTACCCAGGTTCGGGGTAAGACTAACTGGTCTATAGTTTCATGGGTCCTCCGTCCTCCCTTTTTTGAAAATGGGAACCACATTGGCCCTTTCATATCAAGACAATTCAAAAGAAGAGACGGTTATTAACACCTGTGGAATGAAGAGTTTAGGAGGGATAAAATAGATTATGATGAGCCACAAAGTCAATTGACTCACTCAGTCAGCACTGCTTGACTAGAAATACTGCTGCCACTCCCAGAAAGTTGGTTTTCAACTTTGGAAACAGGAATCAAAGTGGGGCACAAGTGCACCAGTGCATTCTACCCTCTGCCTCCCTTGGTTCAATCCCTGCTAGCCACTGTGGTTAAGCGCAGAGAGTTAAAAAGCCTGAGCCTGAATTGATTCATCTTTTGCCAGTTAGTTTAAGTTGCAAAGAGTGAACCAATAATCAAATGAACAGACATTTATTTTTGATTCAGGAAATGTAGCCACATGCCTCCAGTGGCTCAAGAAAGAACCCAAGGGGTGCTAGAGCATGACTCTCCAGCTTGTATCCAGCATGGGATATGTGTTCATTTCCTCTTTTTGCTTCCCCTGAGTTCTCTGGGATTTGCAGTCCAGAATCATGGCAGCAGGATTCTGCAGGGTTCCTTATCACTCTCTGTCCTGCTTCCAGGTACCTCTGGAATTTGTAGTCCACAGTCACAGCCATCACTAAGTAAGCAAGTGAGGGCTCTGTACTCGGGGAAAGGGAAGTTTAATCCCCCTCCCTGGCCTCAGATCCCAGCTGGGGTTTGCCGGGGGTGGGGTGGAGGGTCAGTGACCAAGCCAGTTAGGCCAGTGAGCCAGCCCTCACTGCTCCACCTAGGGAGCAGAGGAGCAGGGCCAGCCCTGTTCTCTGGGGCAGACAGCCCAGCCCAGGGCTGCAAATTGCTGGGATCCTGGGGGATTTTGATTTAACTTGAACCAGGAAGGGTTCTGGACAAATGTTTCATAAACAAGTCTGGTCTAATCAGTTAAGTCTGTTCAATCAGGTTTATCTTAAGCCAGTTTCAGCCTTTTTTAAACTGGCTTATGTGCACTGAACTTATGTTCTGTTACAGGTTTAAACTAGTTTATGATCACTTAAAACAGTTTGTATAACTTCTGTCCCTAGCCTGTATGGCTAAGAACTATATATGGCATGGTGTTGGTCCTGGCTGACCCAAAATGGCCTGGCTACAGATAGGCCAAAGCAGAAAGAAAGACACATTGCATGGAACCATTATGGCATGGTGGTTCTAAAAGCCCTAAGATGCAATGCTAACTACAATGTCTAGAATTCCTTCCTGGGAGCTTCTGCTCCAGGGAGCTTTTCCTCTGCAGATTTTGCCTCAATTCAATATTTGCAGGTTTAGTCTAAGCTGCATGGCTTGAATCAATAAGTAAGTGAACAGACATTCACTTTTGATTCCAGAAATGCACTCACATGTCTGCAGTGGCCCAGGCCAGAAGCTGGGGGGGTGCTAGAGCATGCCTCCCAGCTCAGCTGAAGCAGACAGCTTGGGCCAAGAATAGTCAGCCCACCCTGTGGGGGAGTGGGGGCTTGTGGTGGAGGTGCAAAGCATTGTGGGATGCTGAGGGATTGTGAGTTTAATCTGGAGGGGATCTGCGACAGAAGTTCAATAAACCAATTTAAGCTAAATAAGTTAAGTCTGATTCTGTATCCATCCAGATTTATCTTAAATCAGTTTTGGCCATTTTAAAAGTGGTTTAAGTGCACCGAAGTTCTGTTGTGTTACATTTTTTAAACTGGTTTCCAATCACTTTTACCAGTTGAGGTGCAATGTCTTAATTGAATTAAGGTGAATCCTTAGCGTAATAGATACCTGACAAACCAGACTTTGAATGTCGTCCAAGCAGTTCCAGGGATCAGAGTTCTGCTGTATACTGCTTTTGCCTTTTGGATTCCCATTTCTTCAGTTACAAGTTATCATTGCACTTCACTAGACACATGTTAACAGATATCACCAGCAGAAACCTTTAAAACGTTTTAATGAAGTATGTCTGTAACAGCTCCAATCCATTGTTTTAAGGAAATCAAATGAATAGGAAATTAAATAATCATAACGGTTGTTTATTATTTTAATGAGAGCAAAATGCAAACCCGTCTGCGGAAGAAAGACCAAAAGCAATGTGTGTTTGCATCCTCATGTCCAAACATCTGAGAGATGTTTCCTTTCACTGTGCTCTGTTACAAATGCATGAAAGAAAGCATTGCAACATGAAAAACAGAGAACACAAGGAAGCAATTCTTTCCTGCTGTTTCCACTTAGATTTTTAATACCTTTATTGGAGTCCAAATGTCTGGTATAACTTGAGATCAATCAGAAATTCACTCGGGCATTTTACTGGGTACTTTTGGTCAATCTGTTGTTTACTGTTGCATTTTGTTGATTTGCAAACTGATAAATCAGCAACATTTTAAACAACAGCAGTCATTCAGTGTTTCTCTTCTCAGACTAAGAGAGCCAGGTCATTGCTCCACTGTATTTATTTAGGGAAGAAAATTCTTTCCTGTATAAGTGCAGCAGTCACAGTGTTTAGGTGAACTTCTAACAAGATTTGTTCGTGTGTCTCTCTCAAGTCAATATTTCAAGAAAAAAAAAGAGTCGGCAAATTGTCTTTGTCCTGTAGCATTCGAAATTCCCTGAGGAAGAAAAGTTTTGAACTGTTCACATTGTATGACAGGGCTTGCCAGTTCAGGTCAGTCTCCCATTACGGGCATGGGAACTGCAGTTCATTATTCAGCTCTGGATTAATTACACAGCAGGCTGAGCTTCCACTTGTTTGAGTTATGTGGCAGCACAAACCAATGTCCTTATTACAAGCCATCATTGTCAGCCAGGTTATAGAGATGTTCATTGAGAGAACCTGATCCTCGTTGCTTTTTCAGTCAATTTAAGATGAATGCTGAAAGAGAGCAGATATTTGTTTTAGGGTTGGTGACAAAGGCAGTCAGACTGCTGAGGGATTTTTGATTCTTAAACTCTAGCGGAGGTGATTAGGTGGAGCTGGTTTTCCTGGAATTGTAGGGCAGATTTTCCTGTTGTGTTTCAGCATTGACTGTCTCACAGTTACAGACACAGTCACAGTACTGCTTTGGGATTACTAGGATTGTGGTAGCTGCTACCATCTGGCTTCTTTGCCTTCACTGGTTTTTTGAGTGGGTCAGCGTGGTCTTTTTTTTTCTCTACAGCAATGTTTCAGCCAAAAGAACTAGGGCGAAATCCATCGGTGGGTATGCGCATTATATGTTCTTAAGAGTTGAAACAGATGCTTGCCTGTAAATGTAAACTTGCTACAGAATATTTTTGAAAATATTTTCTAATGTGTTTAACAAGTTGGTAATACAGCATTCTGGGTTTCTGGCACTATTCAAATGAATTATCATCTGTATACTGAAAGCTTTGCAGAAATGGAAATGTTCCTCAGTAATAAGCTGAGTTTTTCTTCTGCTTTTTTTTAAAATTGTGATGTGTTGCCTTATCAATTGATGTTAAGACAGTAAAGTGGTGTTTTCAAACATTTTAGACTCAAGATACCCCTCTGAAAATACCAGTTCTTAATTTTCATTTGTTTTTTCACTATGGAAAAAGAGCAATTTTTTTGTCGGAAAGAACTCAAAGACCACAACAGGTCATAACATTTTTAACACTATGTATTCCTTTTTGAAATCTTTGGGTTTCTCTCATGAATCACGTTAACACACCAAACAGTGCTAACTGAGAGGATCCCAAGGCACCTCAGTGTGCCATGGTACCCTGCTTGAGAATGACTGCATTAAGGAAACTTGAAAGGGACATTAGACATCTTTATTCTGTTAAATGCAGCTGGAATTTTACAGTACTATGTTAAAAGTAGCAAATGAAGGATGAGGTAGCACATTTTTCTTCAGTTCTGTCATTTAAACATGTAATTCCCTAAAGCCCTATACAGTACTTGTGTGAATGTTTTGAAATCACATTTGTTCATTTGTGAATAATTAATTTGCACCATCTTAAACCATGGTGTATTTTAGAATAGTGCCTCAGAGATTGATTTTTATGAAGGAAGTACATTTTAGCACCAATATGCTCAAGGTAGAATAAAAGGTCTTGATTGTACTATTCACTTTTTTATGAGTTGAGTTTACATAAAGCTCACCAATTGTCCTATATAGTGAAACCAGATGAATGCTTGGTCCTCAAGTATAAGAATTTATCGTCTGAGTTTGCTAACATGCCATTTCAAAACTTGATAATTATCTGACAAGTTTTTAAAGTACCATAGGTATTTATGAATCTAACGGACAAATGACTTTAGGGCAGGAGATTGTACAGATGCATCCAAATAATTCCCTTTATCACATTACTCATTTTTACTCATTTATTGCTACAGCTCACTCTCCTGGGATACTTGTCAGGAAACTTGTCCTAGGTCTAGAATTTGAGATACTTTAAAGGAGGTTTCCTTTTGAAAATTAACAGCCTTTTAGAAAGGTGTAACTTACCTATTAACATTTTTCATGCTACCCTCAAATATAGTCAGAGATTGTTGTGGTGAATGCTAATGTGTATGGATCCCACTATTCTGTGTAGAGATGATTCTTCTTTTTTTTTTTGGTGTGATGTAGGGCAGTGGTGCTCAAATTTTGGCCCCATGGGTCAGATGAGTGACACAAGGCTGGTCCATGGGCTGGATCCCCCATGAAATCACTGCCTGGATTGTCCCCCACCTTCCCCTTCATCCTGCTTTGAACTACCTGGATCAGGCCCCATATACCTATATCCCATCTCATGCCACCCAGCTTGGGCCCTGCATACCTGGAGTCACCCAGATCAGGCCTTGTGCCACTCAGCTTAGGCCTTGCACTGCTTGCCCCACTAATCAGTCAGAGGGCTCTCCGTGGGTCCAAAAATTAGCAGCAGGGGAGTACCAATTAATGCCATCCCCCTGCCGCCAAATGTTTGGGCCCATGAGGAGCCATGCAGGCCAGAGGACATGACTCTGAGGGCTGGATCTGGCCCACAGGCTGGGGGTTAAGCATACCTGCTGTAGGGTGTAGAATAAAACAGCTTCTTTTTTTACATCTGTAACTAACCCAGCCAGTAACATTCAATGGATAAAAAATGATCCTATTGTTACAGCCTCATCTTGAGAGTTGAGGAACACAAATATTTCTCATTGATTTTATATGGGCATTTAGCAGGATCTCTCAGGTCTGTAAGGATCACAACCTTGATGAGTTTACATCAGAGAAGAAATAGTGACTAACTTCTGTACTGTCTCAGCTTTGACTTGAAAGAGTGAAGAATAAAGCAGCAATCCTTGTGATGAAGACAGTGTCTAATAAGATCTGAAAATTGTGTGTTCAGTAAAATTCAGTTCAGATGCTGTACTCAGATTTCTGTCTTTTTTTCTTTTTTTTCCTTGGAACCTCCCAGCTAGATTGGGCTGTGCTATGATGCTATAACTTTTTCCATTATTCCATAGTGAATAATGTTAGAAACTACTCTGTTTCTGTTCTGGTGTTTGATAACTGTATCCTTCTTAATCTCCTGTATTTTTTCTTCCTTATATGAACCAACAAAATTTGACACTTTGTCATCTAAGTTGTCAATTGATACTTCAGTTTCATTTGCTGTTCATCAGGGATGGTCATAATAGACCCTTCAGGCAAGATTGTGTGGGAAAAGTTAATTAAATGATTTGTCTTTCTGTACCCACAAGTGCAGAAAAAAAGATGCATGGAGTTGCCAACATGTGATCAGGATAGAGGGACAGTATCCGTAACAGGGTGCCCGCAAGATTGAAATAATGTGGGTGTTCCCTTAAATTAAGCCTTGCAAGGATGTTCTGATTTTCTGCAGGGCCTTTTACAGCCTGTTCCAAAACAAAATCCCCAGACAAAGTAAAGTAGAAACTTTACGGGTAAAGTCCATCCTTTCCCTTGGATTCAATTTTCATTTAGTGTAAAGTTATAGGATTGAATATTACATCTCATCCTACCTAAGGTGTGTTGCAGAGCAGAACAGACCACATAATGAATGGTGACAAATTACAGTTCTTTTCACCACTTTTCCTTTGGTTTGAAGGAGGAAGCAATTAGTGACTGGCCACTACCAGTAGGCAATTACTTTCCTCTTCATGTAGGCTAAGCTGTGTTGGCTGATATAATGAAGAAACTGGGTGAGGACCTTGCCGGCACAGTGCTCTTCTCTGCTCACCATGGGATATTGGGTTAGTGCACGAGCCAGTGCATATGACAAGGCAACGTCTGTGCTAGCTGATATACTGAGTGGGAGAAGAAGTGAGCCTTTGTAACAGGCTGTCCCTCCAGCATGAATGGTAGTGCTATTGGTAAGAGTCATGGTGAAGGAGTGAGAAAAGAGAAGGATTTCACTCCTGTGGGTTCACTGGCACAGTGTTTAAAAGACAAATCACAGTCTTGTCTAGGGAAATTCATAATTAGATACCAAAGTTCAGTTTTCTTCCTTAATCCTAGAGTCAGTCGTATTTAAACATTGTTCAGACAATACTGCCCTAGTTCATACTTCTCTTGTATTCATAAGGCATGAGGAGCCTATCTTAATTTGCAGGTCAGCACCTAGAAAACAAGACTCTGGCCTGTGAGTAAACAGAATATGATACCAGGCCAGAACTGAACAGAAATAATAAGATGGTTCTCAAGCAATAATGAGAAGGTATCTACGTCAGGACTCATTCCTAAATCAAATACACTTCTTGGTTTCCTCAGAATGTAAAATTTCAAGCTTTTTGTAAATACTCTAATTTCTTTCTCCAAATCAGGAAGACTGGAGATAGTTGGTTTCTAATTGCCTAAGTTACTGCACTGATTCAGTAATGATACACAACTTGGCTAAGTGCAGACAGTCAAAAAGCCTGAGGCTGAATCAAATAAGTCTTTACAGGTTAATTTAATATGTACAGATTAAATTGAAACAGAAGTGAACAGACATTTACCTGTGACTCAGGAAATGCAGCCACATGCCTGCAGTGGCTCAGGCCAGAAGCTGGGGGGCACTAGAGCATGGGTCCCTGGCTGTGTGTTCACTTCCTCTTCTTGCTGCCCCGAGGTCTCTGGGATTTGCAGTCCAGAATCACAAAAGCAGGACTGTGGAAGGGTGTTCATGACGTGTTCTTCCTGCTTCCAGGTGCCTCAGGGATTTATAGTCCACGGTTGCAGCCAGCAGTAAGTTTGCACAGGGAAGGAGCATTTAAACCCCCTCCCTGGTCCCAGACCCCAGCTGGGGATTTTCTGGTGGGGGGCAGCCTGCTCCTCTTCCCACCCCAACTCTGTAGATGAGGCTGCATCTCCAGCTGGGCTGGCCCATCTCCACTCCCTTGTCAGCCAGCCCTTACTGCTCCAGCTAGGGAGCAGAGGGGCAGGGCCAGTCCTGCTCTGTGGAGCAGACAGCAGAGCCCAGCCCAGGGCCACAAACCTTGCTGTTGGACTGTGACTTAACTTGAACCAGGAAGGGGTCTGGGACAGGCATTTCATAAACCAGTTTGACCCCAATCAGTTAAGTCTAATACTACATTCAACCAGGTTTATCTTAAACCAGTTTCAGCCATTTTGAAACTGGTTTATGTGCACTGAGCTTCTGTTCTGTTACAGGTTTAGACCCATTTTTGATAACTTAAACCAGTTTATGTGTAACTTTTGTCCCTAGCCCTACTGTTTAAATGGCAACTTTGGGAACTTAGATGATCATGTAGGTGACCAAATCTAGTAATATAGATGTCTAGAAAAGAATAGAATTCCACTCTTTGATCTAATGGTGAGAGCAAGGGATTCACCCTTCTTTCTGCCAGCGCCTTACCAGCGTCTGTCCATGATCCTAGAGCCTGAGCCATGCTAGGGAGATAGGATAAATTGTATAGAACAGTGGTGCTCACAGTTTTGGCTCCATAGATGAGATGAATGATGTGGCATCAATCTGTGGGCTGCCCCACCCTGCTGCTAGGATTGGGTACTTGGGGCTCCACACAGCACCCAACAAACTGAATTCAGGCTCTGGGGATTCCACGCTGCCCCTACCCAGCCCTTGTGCACCAGGATTGACCCCTACACTGCCATGATCTAGTACACAAGGCCATGGTCTGCAGGGTTCCCTGCAAAATCCATGGAGAGCCCCATGTGCCAGTTGACACAGTGCTGGTGGCTAGCCATGGTTCACGGGCCTGGTTAGAGCACCCCTAGTATAAAATACTCCCCTGAAATCATTGTGTCTCTGGGCGGCAATGCCTCCAGGTGTGGTAAAAGGAATGTGCTTAGTGGTAGTCCCATAACATTACAGGTAACAGCTGCATTCCTCTCAGACCTGAGACATTTGTGTATAGTGTTACAGAACAGACATTCTCTTTTTGTTTTTCCAGGATACAAGCAGTCAAATTTGGCTAAAGCATGCAGAAACAGTAGAGCTTTCTGAGCCCTCTTTCTATACCTGACAATGATGCACTAGCAATAGAGCAGCTATAATTTGTTCTCTGTTCTCTCCATAAGTAAAAATAGGTATCTCCCTCGCTGAGACTGAGAGGCTCTACTGATTAAATTCTCTCTTATGCTAGTGCAGCTTTCTTGACTTGGTGAGAAAGTGGTCCATTAATGTATGTGAAACTACTGAGACCCTTGAATGGAGGGGGCTGTATTAGGATAGAATGCATTTTGTTACTGTTTCTTTTAAATCATTTACAGTGATTTGCAGTTATAAAAAAAAAATAACCACCTTCTAATTGCCTTACTGCAATTTTTAAAAATACACTTATTAATTTTAACTCATATGATTCACTATGTGTGTAACAGACATGGAAGTAGGATAGGATAAAATGTTAAATATTAAACTCTTAAAATTTAAGTAGCAGATTCTCTCTTGTAGTATTTTTAAATGTCCAGGATTTAACACTAAGAATATATTTCTGGTCAGTTAGAATCAAGAATACCCCAAACTGGGCCTTTTCAACTATAAGCTGTGAGGAAAAAAGGTAGCAAGGTAGTGAAGATTGACAGTGTGTTCCTGATGGATAGGATGGTGATAAGTTTATAAAAAAAAAAAAAAAAGAGCTTTATTTAGCCCCAAATGAACCTGTTTAAATTCTCAGAGACCTGTGAGATGGACAAGGTCATAACTTTATAGCAGTTGCAGCTCCTGCAACACCCCTTGCTGCTGTTAAAGTACATCTGTGTGTGATATTTGAAAAACACTTGTGGTTCTTTCTGACTCCATATAACCTATATTCCTGCTGTCTGTGCAGAGTTTAGGGTGGTTCTGAATACAAACAAGATTTTCTGGTCCATATAGACTGTGAGACCAAGAAGTTCATAGCACAGCTTGGTGAAAGGAGGGTTTGAACATTGCTTTATGCCATCTTTGTGCTGCCCTTGATCTTGATCCGGCTGCCCCTTCTACATTAAAGATGTGGCCTGGTAGTTGTAACTAGCACTTGTTGCCATTGGTTCAAAGAAGCGGGTACAGTTAATGGTAAATGCTGAAGCTGGCAACATCTGGAAAAGAATTTGGAAATGAGACAGTCTAGATCTTTTGTATATGCAACATATGTATATTTAACAAAGAGCTATGAAAAAGGCCACAGTTGAGCCCAAGAGATACTACTCATTATCAGCCAAAAACATTGCAAGGAGTCTTTGGGGTTTCATGGTCAGTAGCATGAAATGAAATAGCTTCTGCATTTGATTGCTGGATTAGGGTGCCTGGGGTTGTGGAAACTACAAGGAGAGGGATACTGGCAGATTAGCCACCATATCATTCCTTTACTCTTGAAAATTCCTTTTACAGAGAGGTAATCATCCTCAAGCTGTCACTGCCAGCTTTAGAATCACTATTGGGTGGCAATGTAAAACATAGCAGTTGCTGTATAGCCCAGGACCCATAGATATTTAGACTGTTGTGCTGGAATTTTGCAAAACCAAAGTGTCCTCAGTCCTTAGCTTATTTAGTGCCTCATGGCTGAACAGGCTATCATTCTAGCCCTTTTTTGCTACTAGAGCAGTGTAAAGAAGCCAAGACAGACCCCAGTGCATCCTGCCTATGTTAACTCCTCTCCTATTCCTTCTATTGCAAAGTAAATCCCTTAACTAACAAAACTGGAGACTTTTTAAAAAGAGAAACAACATATGGGGTAGACAGTGACTTGCCTTAAGAGTGTGGGCTTCACAGACAGACAGTTGCCTGTTCCATGGTTATTGTATTTCATTGGCTAGGGAAATATGTTACACATACGCTGGTTTAAGTGATCAGAAACTGGTGTAAACCTGTAACAAAACAAGTTCAGGGCATATAAACAAGTTTCAAAATGGCCGAGACTACTTTAAGGTAAACCTGGTTGGATGTAGTATCAGACATAACTGATTTGGGTCAAACTGGTTTATGAAATGCCTGTCCCAGACCCCTTCCTGGATTAAGTTAAATCAGAGTCTCGAAGCATCCCAACACGCTTTTCATCCAGGAGCTGGGCTGTCTGCTCCAGATAGCAGGGCTGGCTCCACCCTTCTTCTCCCTACCTGAAGCACTATCACTGCTCTGGCTGGCTGAGAAGGGGGTAGGGGACTGCAGGCACAGCAGCATCTGCCTGGCTTTCCCCTGCCCCTCCCCCCCCACTGCTCATTGCTCACTGCTCAAGCAGGGATCCCCCTTCTTCCATCCTCTCTCCCTCAGAGCATGTACCAGAGTAGCCTGGACCCTAGCCGACATCTGGTCATGGTCACACCTCCCTAGGCTAGCTAATGCTGAGAGGTGTCTGTGTGTGCGTTTCCAATTTCACTGGGACAAAGACAGATAGGATAGTGTCCACTTAGGGCTTTTTAAAGCTAATCTGCAGGTCAGCTGGTAGTGTCACTCCATTCCTTTCTTGTAAAAAGCTGTTTAAGAAGAGCTTGAACTAATGAGAGAGGTTTTTGTTTTCTTGATGGGCTAAAAAATCCTGTGTTATCAGCTCCCTCATGGCTCCCTTGCCTGTCAGTTTGCTACTGACAGTATGAAAAAGCAGGAGAAGGAGATTGAAAAGCTCAGTATCATCAACAGATTCATGCAGTCCACACAAGTAATCCTCCCTCCCTCCGCTCCAGTTTGCCTCAGAGTACTAGACAGGGGATCGGGTCTGGCAACACTCCCATCCCGAGCCAGGAAAAGCATTCTGAGAGCTTCTTTCCCCTCCTTCTCCAGGGACAACCCAGCTGGAGACTGTCTAGGCCAGGGTGGGGGTTTAAAACCCTCCCTAGTCAGAGCATCCTGCTGGTGCCTGTCTACTCCCACCCCTCAGCTCAGCATTATGGAGGGAAAGGGAGGGCTGCTCTAGTGCCCCCCGGCTTCTAGCCTGAGCCCCTACAGGCATGCACCTGCATTTCTTGATTCAAAAGTGAACATCTATCCACTTGCAAATTGGTTCACGCTCTGCAGGTTAGACCAATCTGCAAAGATTTAATCAATTCAGGCTCAGGCTTTTTGAATATTTGTCCCTAGCCATGATGGGAAATGAAGCTGTGTGAAGATCCCCAGTCCTGTGGAATGCTGATTCTTCTTAATCACTCTGAAGGCAGATGCAAGGACATCTTTTAGAACATTCTATATATATACCAGGCTTATTCTGTCTCTTTGTAATGCTCTTGGAGGCGTGGCTTGCAGCAGGCCATTATGATACACTACTGAATTGCCTGTCAAGAATAACAGTAGGGATGGAATGCCACCATTACGGTGGGGACAGAGGGGATGGAGCGAGGGGGTAGGGTGGAGCTGGATGCAGAGTGGGGGGTGGGGGATGATGGCGGTGATAGAGTGCTGCCATGACAGAGGGGATGGTAGGGACACAGTGAGATGGCAGAGTGCCACCATGACAGCAGGGATGGAGGGGACAGAGCAGGAGGGCAAGGCCAGTGCTGCTGCCCCCCCCACCCCCAGCCCTGCTCCTTGGACATGGTGGTGGCATGGGATGGTGGTGGTGCAGTGCTGGCTTCCTTATTCTTGACAGGAAATTCACTAGTGTGTGATAATAGCCATACATTTCACAGACTGGATGATATGGTTGTGGCTATGTTTAAGTACAAATGATGCAGCAGATGTACTTTTGCTGTATTTAACATCTCTTATGTTCCAATCTCCCCCCCTCCCATCTGCTGTAAACTGTTCCAAACGCTATGTAAATATTGTTAATGTAGTTGACGTGTAGATGGTACAGTTAATTATTCCTTTGGCAATGAAAATTTATAAATAACACAGAGTGCTCATGAAATATTATGACATATTTACTATTGCATGTCAGAAGCTTTTGAGTGGATATCAGTCTCTGAATATCTGTTAAGCCTTACTTGTGTGATGTAGGGACTTGGAGGAAGAATGTTCTCTGCATTAGATGAAGTTTTTTTTTATGGAAGGGTAACTTTTTTCCCTAATGTAATGAAGGCTTTGGTTCATCTGGCATTTTTCTTAACTTTGAAAAGCTGGTTATATGGATGATTATCGACCTTTTAAAAATAAGTCTGTGAATCTTGTTATTTTGCTGTTGGCATTTATTAATATCATGAGTTAAATATAGACCTCAAAGGTCTGAGCTATACAAGTTGAAAGTAGTTAATGGAATGGAGGCAAACTGTGGGCCATGAATTTGCTTAATAGCATTAGAATTATCTCTTGAATCTGTCATGTAATGGTCATAACTGTTGCCCAGAATTATTCAGTTTATATCCCAGAGCAGGTTGAAACCTGTAAAAAGAATCATGCTTTTCCTATTCTTCAGAGGTAGTACTAGAAATTCAAAATGTATTAATTTACACATTAGACACAGTTCATTTTTTCCTGGCCTCTTTCAATGCTCTTATCAGATTTTTTTATGACAAAAATGTAAATACTTCATTAGATTTTATAGTGCATTTATAGGAAAAGCTTGCTACCTTATAAAGCAGGAATTGACTATTATAATACTGGCACTTTAATTTTGCCTTTGATGGTTGTATATCCAGATTACAAACCTTCACATTCTCTTTTTGAGTATTTTCCTAACTTCATTACATTTATTATAAATACATTCCCAACTGTACATTTGTTATAAGAAATGACACTAATGAAAGTGGAATTATATTTTAAAAATATGAGACTCATATAAAGTGAAAGAGTGGGACTTTTTTTTTTGGCAAATATTTACACCTGTCAGTATCTGTACTAGCTAAGGGTGCAGTCTTCAAACATTTTTATTTGCATAACAACACATCTTCAAATTCATTCCCAATGAATGTAAACTTCATTTGTAAGTGTTTGCAGGAGGGGGCCTGAAATTCTCATTTTGGAATCTATATTCACTAGTACTTTTAAGGCAACATATTGTCAGCAAATGTTGCTGCAAAAAATGCCAAGAAAAACTATTTGGGATATATTTTAAACCTTACTCGGCAAAGCGTAGCACACTGAAAGCTTGTTAATGAGATGACATAAAAGAATTTCCAGCTTTCCAAGTTACCCCATTTTAAATGTGCTTTAATATGGATAAGAGAGACAGCTGGGTGCCACTCTCTGATTCAGGGCCCCTTGACAAAAGCACAATTTAGGAATGTAAGAGCATAACCCGGACTTGCATCATGGGTATAAGAAACCTTATGGCTATGGAGGATCAGGTTTGAAAAATATCCACCAGCACACTGTTACTCATTCCCATCTCACCCACATCCCACCTCCGAAATACTCTCTCCTTCACCACCTCCTCGCAGGTAGTAGGGGCCAGCAGGTTTAAGAATCAGTGGGTCTACCTCTGTATGTTTCAATTCAGAAACAAGGAATTCTCTAGCAACCTGCTGATACAGATAACCCTTAATAAACTGTAAATGATGACCCTTTATTTTTAAGTGTAGTTTACTTTTAAGCATTGTTTTACTGCAGTCTGTATCTTAAAACTAGCTAGATATTAGCATTATTTAATGTTGTCCAGAATGTATTAGGTTAAAATGGGTGGCATTCTGTGCCTTTAGTAACATTATTAGTCGTGTAGCTTGTCTTACAGGGAAAATAGTATATCTTAAAGTTTGACACTCAATGTGTTTTGGACATGAAAATAGGAAATACTGACACTCAAAGAGTTGGATGATTAGCTAGAAAGAAAAGTAGGAAGGTAGGTAGAAATATGAATCTAGTCCAGCTTCATAGACAGAAGATTTTTCAATTTTCTGGTTGTATTTAATTACAGGGCCATAGAAACTATGAGGAAAAATATTCAGTTCTACAGTATTATTGCTGGGCATCATCAGTCTTACCCCAGAAAGAGGTGGAGAGGTGGAGCTGCTTAAAAGGGTTAGCTGGGCAGAAGGTAGTGCAGGCTGACACCTTAGGCCATGTCCAGACGTGTGGTGTTCCCCAGGCTTGTGCTTGCAGCATGGGGTTGGGACGGAGGGTATGGGGAGGCCTGACCCTGGAAGATCCCAAAGTCAATAAAACCCATGCCAAAAAGCAGGGTGGCGCATGTGGTGGCAGCGCACTCTGTCCAAAAGGAGAACCTGGCTGGCTGGAGCCATGTTCCAGATGCCAGACAAGCTTCCTGCCACAGCTGCAGCTTGGGACACTGTTAGGACCCCAGGTAAGGCTTCTGGGGCCAGCACAGTTGCTGGGCCCAGCCTCCCCTGCCCCACCAGGGCTACCCTGCTGCATGCCAGAGTGCACATGGCACAGGCATTCCTTGGGGACAAGTAGCAGTGGCACATCTGCTACTTGTCCCCAGGGAAACAAATGTCCATGCTTGTCAACCTTAGTGACTAAGTGGTTCAGAAAGATACACATTTTTGTAAGTGACATCCTCCTTTATTACATACTAGGGGTTTGCAATGCTCTGATTGTCATCTGCATGGGGAAGGAAGGGAAAGGGGAAAGACACATGGACATTAGCACATTTGTAGCATACGTTATGTGCATTAGAAATTTACTGTCCCTACCAGGAGAATAGATGCATAATTCTGATCAGATCCAAGAAGAACATCTTAATTGCTTCTTAGAGAATATGCTTTTTATCAACTTCTTACTGAAATAAATGTTAAGATTTCAGTGGTTCAGGTTTTGTTGGATGTTGCTAATGAAGAAGTGTTTATAGGATTATTGACCAATAATCACCTTTGACCATTGACCACTCATCTTACACAGTTCCATGAATTAATAGACAGTTTTAGGGCACATTGTTTCTTAACTCCTGATTTTTCTTCTTAATTCCCCTGATCCATATGAATTAAATGAAATTATATGTAGAACCATTATGTAAGGGGGTTTTCTGAACAAATCTGTTTTTGTGTTCACTGTTTCTGTGATGTCTACCCACAAGGGTTAATTCTATTTTTAGAATTCAACATTTGTCATTTCAGTAATAATTTTGGTAACATTTATCATTTTCTGTCAATAATTTCATAATTTTCAAAAATGCCAAATTCCATTTTCTACGGTTCGTTATCCATTGCAGTTTCTCCAGCACTACTCATCCAGCAGTAATTTCCTGGATTACAGCTGTGCAAAGCCATAACTGTATCTGTGATATAAACCATTTAAATTTCTATTTATGTGCATTAATTGCCTTTTTAAATCACTTCTGAAGTCATCTGTCCTCTGATTTCAAGTGGTTGCAAGTTCTTCAAAAATTCCAGGAAAATGAAACTATATGTGAAAATACAAGAAAATTACTCTTTGGTTTAAGACAGTTTGTGGATGGATTAATGCCATGACTTGCATGGAATCATTTAAAATTCCAGCCTAACAGTAATAGCAGAACTGTAGTTGGTTAGATAGCACAATTTAGATTGTCTTTGGCATATTGCCTTAAAAACACAGGGGCTAAGGACAGACATTCAAAATGCCTGAGCCTGAATTGATTCAATCTTTGCAGGTTAGTCTAACCTAGCTAGGATAAATCAGTTTGTAACTGGACAGACATCCCAGACATGCAGGGACATGCCTGCAGTGGCTCAGGCTAGAAGCGGGGGGAGGGAGGATGGGACACCAGAGCAGTCCTCCCTTCCCTGCGATAGTACTGAGTGGAGGAGAGTATGGTCAGGCTCTGGCAGGATGCTCTGATTAGGGATGGGTTCCCCCACTTCTGACCAGCCCAGCAGGGAATTGCTAACAATGTTTATCACCCCTAAATCAGTGTTTATCTCCCCATTAAGAAAACAACTGGGGGACATTACCTGTTGATTTTGCCTTTGTCCCCTTTGTCACAGCACGGACTGTAGCCAGCATGTGGTCTGCTAGGTAATGCACAGATAGTGCTCAGCAAGGCAGAGGTGTGGGGGAATTCCTGCTTAGCAGGGAGGGGCGGGTGGGGAGCAGCCTGCAGTCTACTGGAACTCCAGCCAGAGAGCAGTCTACAGGAGCAGAGAGCCCTGGCCATCCCAGAGAGCATGCCAGGATGCTGGGGGGTCTGGTTTAACTTAAAGCAGCCAGGGGTCTGGGTCAGATATTGCATAAACTGTTTTGACCCAAATAATTTAAGTCTGATACTACAGTCAACCAGGTTTATCTCAAATTGGTTTCAGCCATTTTCAGACTGGTTTATGTGTACTGAATGTCTGTTTCCTTACTGGGTTAAACCAGTTTCTGATCACTTAAATCAGTTTATGTGTAATGTCTGTTCCTAGCCAGGGGGTCTTTGTCTCTCATGGAGTTCACAGTCAAATTTAGTTTTAGGTTAGCCAAAACTGAAGCAGATTCAGTATTTTCTGACTTTTCTTATTTCAAGTAACTGGCATTGGTAACAGGAAAAAAAAAAGATTAAGAAAAACTTATGATTTATGGTGTTCAATCAGCATGCTCAACTCTGTAGCTACAGAGGGGGCATAGGTTCTTGTCCAAAGGAGTATAGCATCTGAGGGTTATATTTTGACAGCCTTACTCATACTGAGTCCTCTTACTCCAAAAGTAAGACAAAGGGATTTGAATGCCCAGTTCCAAGAATGGAATTCAAAAACCAAAGTTAGATGTTTAAATTTCATATACAGTGAATGGAGAAGAGTGAAATGTGAAGAATGAGCTGCACCACACACATCTACATGGGACATGTTTACTGCACAGCTGATTAATTAGCTCTATAGTAAAGATCTCAAGGCTTTTGGCTGCATGCCCTCCACATGATGAAACTGTTGCTGATTGTTCTGGAGTTAATTGCTCTTGGGTGCACATTCAAATGGTGTGCCCAGAAGCAAAAACTCTGGAGGAATAGGCTCCAGAGTTTATTCATGTGCACTAAATGTTTGTGTATATACTCCCAGCAGGAGCAAGGGAAGGGAGATATACCTGTGCCATGAATGTAAACATTTATCCGTAGTCCTGAGTTAGGTTCCTCTGTGAAAATCCTGTCGCTCAATCCTGTGTATGGCATTTTGCAGAAAAATGTTGAAAGCATAACCTAGATCTTCCTCTTCCCATGTGAATGTCTTCATCATTGGGCTATAATGCTATTCTGTCCCTCTTGATTTCTCTCTCTCTGTCTCCAAGAACCTGCATGCCTTTCCAGCTTCTTTAGGAAGTGTTATGAGGTCTCTTTCCTTCCCCCAACTTTACCTATAGCCTAGTGTTTTGGGAAGATGCAGATGTGTTTTGAAGCCTCAGGGATAGCATAGAACCAGTTCTCTTGCTGCTTAGGCAAGTGTTCTCACTGCTAGGCTATTAATAGAAGATAAAGTTTACCTTCTTCTCAAACTATGTTTTTGAATAAAAGTCAATGATGGCCACTGTAATTTATACTGGACTTATTACTGTAAGGGTATGCTCTTGGATACATGTACTAGATTGAGTTCTTCAGGGGATTTGGGCTCAGGGAACCTAGTTTGCAAATTCCTGATGGCCTTAGGCATGAGGTCTATGCAAAGGTACTAAGCTTAGCATGACATGCACCTCTGGGTATACCCACTATTTGAACTGAAATCTCTTACCTAAGCTTACTAGAGACAATGTAGGAACCTACAGACACCTATATGATTAGGTGGAGTTTTTGTAGATTTCATTCCTAGAAAATAGGTGCCTAAATTGCAGATGACACATATAACTCCTTTATGGATCTGGGCTAAATTACCATTCAGAGTGAGAAAAGAGAGCAGAATTAGGACAACCAAATTTATATAAAGCCATTTAATACAATAAGTTTAAACAATGCATGTTATACAGACTCTTGACACAATGGGTAATGCTTCAGTCTTTGCATAAGGAATTTCTTGTTTATATACTCATCTAGCTTTAATTGCTTATCCTTAAAAAGCATTCTGTAAGAAAACAGTTAGCAGCAGCATAATAATACAGTCAGGCTCCTGGAGCGCAGGGGCAGCAGTGACTTCTGTTTCTCACTGTGCAGCAATCATACAGCTGTCATTGGCCGCCATTTTTTTCACCCCTCCCGCCAAGGTTGGCACCCAAAGCAATTGTGCTGGTCGCCCCGCCCTATTTATGTGACTGACTATTTATAATGATGGGACTGAATGAAAATGAGATTTCTCAGAAGATAAATGGCAGAAGTGATCAAGTATGAAGGGAAGGATGGAAGAAGGCCCCAAATCCCAAGCAATTATAAGGACTACATTCAGAAAACTAGTATATTTCACTAAAATGCCAATTTAGGAGTAATGAGTAGGCTTGTCTTCATAAAGCTTGGCCCCTGCCAATCTTAAATCTGTTTCCTACATTTTCAGTGCAATGTATGAAATGCAGGCTTAAGTAGGCAATGAGGTATCTGTTGTGATGTGAAATGGATTCAAAGGACATGAAGGAGGTTTGAATCATCTGCATCTTCTATGAGGTGGTGATTGAAGAAGAGAAAAGACACACCATTATTCATTTGCTGAAAATGTTTTATCCTTTGTGCCCTGTGTGGCTGGTTGCTGTGAGGGGAGGAGATTGTCATGTCCATGTCAAATCAACAGGTCGTTAATTTTGACCAGGGGCAACACGTATTTATGGTATTTGATGGATAGTTATAAATGAATTAGTCAGTAGCAAAATGAACTTTATTTGAACCAAGATCGTTTTCAGTAGATCTGAAAAGTGGGATTTATGATTGGGTCAATGCATTTTTAAATTTTCTTTGGCAACAAATGGATGTGTGAACGCAAAGAGGCATATTGTTCTAATCTCTAAACACAAAATAAACCTTGCTGTCCTTACCACAGAGCAAGTATGAATAAATATTAGCAGGAAATTTGAACTTTGCTTCCATTTGTTGAACTTCTCTATTCTCTTATGGTTTAGGTTTGTACTGGGGTTATAATATAGCATTCCTGTCACTGTAAATGCAGCCCTCACTTTAATTGCTTTTAAATGAAAAAGGTTCAAAGAGATTTGGTTCTCAAGGTTGCTAATGAGCACCCAGTTCTCTTCACCCTTAATGAACCAAGATTTGTATGCGGGGTTTATTTTGGGGGGTGTGGAGGGAGGCAAGAGTTCACACAACTGAACAATGACTTTACAGTGTAAAGAGTATGCAGCTGTGCAGTCTGAAGCTGTCCTCAGTTATGAACAACAAAGCTTAAATAGATTGTACTGTGAAGAGGTACAGCTCTTTGAGTATGAAGCATAGCTTTTGCTTCTGCTTCACTGACCTGTCTGCTCATAACAGGGATGGGCCCTTGATGAGAGCTTAGCTAGGGATTGCTGCATAGGGCAACTCTTTCAAAATCTCTCCCTGTAATTTAAATATAGAGGAAGAAACAAAATGAAGTTTCAGTTAGTTTCTTCCTGGGATGAGTTTCCTTAAAAACCCCAGGTCCTGCATTGAACTTATTGATTCCTAATACACTCTGGCTGATCTCTTGTGCCCCGAAACTGAGTAGTTTCACCCAATAGTCTATTTTCTTCCTAAGGCTTGACAGCATAGATTAGATGCTCGCTTGTGCTCTCGCTCTCTCTCTCTCTCTCTTGCAGATGCACATTTTGTTAAAAAAAAAAAATTATCTCAGTGATTTTCTAGAAGCTTAAGTCATGCTCATTGGAAATTGGAGCCGAAAATACATTTTCTTAAATACATCAATTTGATATATGTAATAGTGAATATTCTATTATGATCATTCATTGAACTGGTACCGTGTGTGTGCGCGCGTGCGCATGTGCAGGTACATTTTCACAGCATATATATATATATATATACATGCAAGTGTGTGTACCTGGAAATGGTACATGGATATCAATAAACTTTAATTCCTGTATATACCAGACAATTGTTAATATTTAATATAAGATATGATCAAATGTACATACATTTGTTCAAATGTACATAATCATGATATAATCAAATGTGCATAAGATATGACCAAATGTACATACATTTCACAAATACACACAGTATATTTCTGTAATAGCATTGTACAGCTAATTAAAAATTACCATCCATGGTTTAATCCTTGAACTAAAGCTTTTCAAAATTCAAATCCAAAAAAAATATTTCTGCTGATAGCTGGTAACACTGAAAGCAGTTTCTGCAACAGACATCTTTTTTTCTCTCGATCTCTCTCTTTGGTGAGGATATGTTGTTAAACTGCCTAAAGATCAAAATTTTGGTTTTTAATAATGCAGAGTCACCGGAAACATCTGCTATTGCTCTCAATCTCATACTAAAGAGAGAAAGAATGATAACATTTTTGTTTGATTTTAAAATTAGAATGATTAGGAAAGGAGAAAAAAAAACACGAGTATTTTAAATACCTTGACGTGTGCATATGCAGATTCAAAACTTTAGATTGTTCTCCAGAGTGGCACGGTGGTTTGATAATAATGCGAATGGTGGTGAAAGTTGACAACCCCCCATGGATGACCCTTTGTGCTGCCTCTTGCCTAATCGAATTTTATGTGTGTTTCCAGATAGCTGATCAGCTTCCCTGGATTTCGCTGACGACACAGGAAAGCTTTGCCTGAAGATGGAAACACTGGAGTCGGAACTGACCTGCCCTATCTGTCTGGAGCTGTTTGAGGACCCACTGCTGCTGCCTTGTGCTCACAGCCTCTGTTTCAATTGTGCTCATCGCATATTGGTCTCCCACTGTGCCACCAACGAATCAGTGGAATCTATCACCGCCTTCCAGTGCCCTACTTGTCGTTATGTCATCACCCTCAGTCAACGTGGTCTAGACGGACTCAAGCGCAACGTCACCCTGCAGAATATTATTGATAGGTTTCAGAAAGCTTCCGTGAGTGGGCCCAATTCTCCCAGTGAAACCCGCCGAGAGCGGGCATTTGATAGCAACAGCATGTCATCCAGTGAAAAAGTTCTCTGCCAGTTCTGTGACCAGGATCCTGCCCAGGAGGCAGTGAAAACCTGTGTGACTTGTGAGGTGTCCTACTGTGAGGAGTGCTTGAAAGCGACTCACCCAAACAAGAAGCCATTTACAGGCCACCGTTTAATCGAGCCTATTCCAGACTCTCACATCAGAGGATTAATGTGTCTGGAGCATGAGGATGAGAAAGTGAACATGTACTGCGTGACTGATGACCAGTTAATCTGTGCCTTGTGTAAACTGGTTGGACGGCATCGCGATCATCAGGTGGCAGCTTTAAGCGAGCGCTATGACAAACTAAAGGTTAGTGCCACTTATTCAATCTTTGTAGCTCAGCAAGTGCAATGTGAAAGGAAACTTAATAACTACTGAGTTGGTTGATGGGCAAATATATAAGGTGCATTAAATAAAATTTACCTCAGTATTATCTCACAGTGAATATCCAAATACATAGGTAAACCTAATGCATTATCTTGCAGTAAGTGGCAGGGTTTTTAGTGTGGGGTGCAAATACATGGACACTGAGTGAAATTTTAGGCTGGCTCTGATAATTCTGAGGATGATTTGCTTTTAAATTCAGTCACATTAATTTTGAAAGCCCTCTTCTTTACTAAGCAGGGGAAACATTTACACACGCTGGCTTCTGGGATCCCATTTCCCTTACCAGCCAGGGATATTAAATACTGACTCCATTTTCCCACCATTGCTTTCACTCGCATTCGCACACACACAAAAGTGAAAACAAAAATGAAATTGTTTCAGAGCTACCTGTAACATTCCCGTGGTTACATGACCTTCACTTCCACAATGCAGCAGCATCTATCCACTGCTGCTCTGACTGTCCTGTGCTCCACTGTAGAATGTCTTTGGTATGATATCGGAATTAAGCCAGGTAATAGGCATGCTTTGGATGCTCTCCAGTTTCAGGGTGAAGTTAATTTAACAAAGCTTTAACTCAGCTAGTGGTAACTAAGTGGAGTAGTCTCATACCTTTTTGAGCCCAAATACTTTTAGTTGCCAGGTCTGGATTCTGCTGCAGAGCAGAATAAAGAAGAAAGACCCTCAAGTCTCCCCTCCCCCCTCATTCCCTGAGGAATGGCAGCAGTAGATATTGAAAGGAGAGACTACAACACAGAGATCATGAGTATGAAGGTAAAAAGACCATTCATTTTCTGCAGATCTATTTAGATGGAAGATGCTAGGTTTTAGCGGTAAGAAACTGTAAACAAATAGGTTTAATTAACCTAGAGGTCTTTTCTCAAAAAGATCTTCCCATCAAAATATAACCTGTGTATATGCATTATGTACATATGTGTATGTTTATATGTGTATATATGCATTTATTTTATCATGCATAGTATACATGCCAACACTCATGGTATATATGCCTGTATATATGCATGTGGATACACGCGCATACACACATACAAATCAGGCAGTTGTGATATATATATTAATACATTTATTTATTTATTTATGTTAGTTGTATGTATGTGTGTGTGTGTGTGTGTGTATATATATGTGTATGTATATATATATATATATGTATATATGTGTATGTGTATATATATATATATATATATATATGTATATGTATATATGTGTATGTGTATATAAATCTCACACACACACGTGTGTGTGTGTGTATGTATAATATATGTAATATTATATATTATATTAAAACAGTGAAAAGTATTGTAACTGGTAGAAAACATTACCTGTAAGTGGCAACTTGAAAATTTTGAAGGCTTCCTTTTTTAATAATTATGAGATATAGTTGTTTGTATTATATCAAATCTTTTCTTTGATTATATACAATTTATGGTTGCAATTGTTAATATTTAATGTAAAACATGATAAAGTGTGAACCTACATTTCATAGCATTAATTTGCATTTCTTAAATACTGATTACCAATCCTAATGATGTACTATTATTATTTTGTGGGTAAATTTGATTAACTATATTACTATTATTATTAATATTATATTTGTAGGTATACACAGTTTAAAATGAAATACCTGCCAGAATTAAATGCATATACCTCAGTATAATAAATCATTGAATCTCAATTTTTTTTTTATTTGAGCATACCTCAACAGCATATTTTAAAATTTTTCTCCGTCTCCTTCAGAGCTTTAATATTTTCAGTGGGTAAAAGAACAGATTTAAAGCCATGCTCACTTTTCACTGAGTAGATATTCTGGCAGGTTTAGTCAAAGTTTGATTGTGAACATGAATATAAAGGGTAAGGTAGGTAATTATCATATCATGCCATTTTGCTTAAGTGGTAGTGCCCATCATTTTTTAAAACTGTCACTGAACATATTTTTACAGCTAAAAAATCTTTTACATATCTCCTTAAATATTATCTTGTTTTATTTTGGATTTCAAAGCCAGGCACCCTGGCACCCTGCTGAGGACCTTGTTTTTCCCACAGATAATAACTGGCCTGTATGGATGCCAGTTGGTATTCACTTCATAATGAGCAAACATCTCCCTCATATAATTCCAATTCTCATCCATGTGCTGCCGTTGCAACACATTTACATTCTAGAAAGAATAATAATAGACTCCTTTCAGGATCAAACCCCCATTCTCTAGCCAGTCATGGTTATCTGGAAAGCACCCCCCCATCTATTCTTTCCTTACCCTTCTTTCACAGGCTGAGGACCAAGTTCATTTTGTGCACCAAGTACCTGCGGCAAGATTTTCAGCTGGAGTAAATTGGCATTGCTCCTTTGAAATAAATAGAGGAATGTATATTTATAGCAGTTGAAGATTTGGCATCAAGCATCTGCTAGAACAACAAGAGTTACAAGCTCATTTTTGTAATCAGGTCTCCTCCTTAATTACTGTTGTCCTTCAAGTCACTTGATCAATTTGCCCACATGGTTGCTTCTATGAAAATGGGGACCTTGATCTTCAGTTTCTATAGGGTCTTTCATTCTTGTGGCTGCCCTAAATAAACTTTTAAAATTAATAAATGCTAACTAGAAGGCAGAGAAAATACTGCTGTTTGTTAAAAAGTTATCTTTTTAAAAGATAGTTAGCAATTTAAAAATACTTTTGAAAGAGTAATCAAGTGGGACTTCATGATACAGGAGACGCATTCATAAAGTTATAATGTGAATAGCTTCTTTAAAAAAGGAAAGAAAAAGTCCATCGTCACCAATAAAATTCTTCTTTCATGACATATATCATGAGCTAACCAGTTACTGCCTTTCACACCCCTACTACATTTATATATATTTTCCTCCATATATGTATTTCCTTTTTTTATACATTGGCATAGTAGGTTTGCTAACAGCAGCAACTGATTAGTTCTTGATGTGTAACCCTGGGGTCAAGCTATGCTAATTACTTGCATTCTATCCCAGTAGTGTTGCTAATAATTTAAACAATATCTCATCCTTCATTAACCAGAGAACAAAAGATGCCACTACAGTCTCACTCCTTTTGTGGCAAAAATGAAACCCTTCCATTAAAAGTTCTGGTACGCTTGTCTAACAGAGGCGTCCATGCTAGAGTGGGTTTAGCAGCCACTGTAGCAGTCATTAAAAAGGGCTGAAAGTGAATATTAAAAATCTAAAAGATTTTGCCTTAACAGTTACAGCTTCAGTACTGACTCTTCTCAATTTCCATTGGTTGTCTTGCAAGTTGAAGGCACCCCTGTTTCTACAGGAACAGGCCTTTTTATTTAGTTATAGGATATAATGAAAAATATTATTTATAATAAAAATAGGGCATGGAACCTTATGCATATAAATAAATATCAGAGCACAAGTCAGTTTATATCAACTTGGTGGTGAAACTTAAAATTAACCATGTTATATAAACAATATGTGGCATTTTATAAATGTTAATGGAAGGCTCACAGCATTTTAGCCCCTTATGAATGTAAAGAAAGTCTATATTACTCAATTAGCATTCATCTCTTTTTCTTTTCTTCAAAATCATCATTAACACATAGCTACACGAGGCAACCGTATGATAAGATTTTTGGAGTAAGAGATGTTTTCATAAGAAAGTCATAACGTGGATAGTCAGCTAATGTTTATTTTATGTTAATTAAAATGTTTCACTTGGACCCAACAAATAATAACACACCTCAAGCCAAATTCTCACCTAATGTAAATTATCTTGGCTCCACTGAAGTTAATGGTTCCACTTTGATTTACACCAGCTGCAAGTCTGTTCCATAGTGTTCGTAAAGCAGTATCTCACAAAAGACCACACAATAGCAGCCAGTTTCGGAAGGGGCCCATATTACCTAATCAGGGGATATCTTTGTTGGGATCAAACTGCTATGCTCCTCCTGGCTTTTGTGTAAGCCTTATTAATTATTAAATATTTTAATCATGTTTATGAAGGGTAGTCAAGATCCATGAGTAACATTCCTTAACTGCCAGAGTGTTTCTTCTTCCTTTAGTAGTTATGTTTTACTTCTGAAAACCCACAAACAGAAGTGAGCCATTTGCAAACTAATGTGCATGCTTAAGTTTGATTTTTCATTAAAAAAAAAGACAGTAATGGCACAGTAAAAATCCACACTTTGAGATTTTATTGGTAGTATCCATAAAAATATGCCTCTCCTTGGTCTGAATCAAGGTACAAGGAAACTAATTAGTTTCCTTTAATAGCATCATGCTCACAAGTATTTTCAATGAGAAGTAGCGATAAAATATTTAAGCGCAAGGAGAATCAAAATTACACCTTAGAAAAGTACTTTGAGCTTATTAAGATACAAGGCCTTCTGCCAAGTCCAGAGTTTCTATAAATAAGGCAAACAATGCATGTGCACTGCTTGCATTTTAAATTTGAGGTTAAAAGCTTTCATATATAAATGTCTCTGCAGTAATACTGTAACACATGCTGACATTTTTTGTCCATTGTATGTTCCATTTTGTAAGTGTTTGGCATTATAGTGTGACTATTAACCAATTTGTTAGTATACAAAAGGCAAATTTTCTGTGATATCTTTTATTGGACCAACTACATAAATGGAATAGCTGTTGGACAAGCTGACAGAAATCAAGTGCACTTTTTCAGGTCTAAGCACTTAATGTCCAAAACTTGTCGAAAAGATCTCCCAACTGTACAGTTAGTCCAATAAAATATATGACAGAAAATCCTTGACTCGTATATGTTCTGGATCATGCTGCAAGTCTACTTTGTCAATATATTGTGATCCATATCAGAGCTGCTAACACAGCAAACCTATACTCAAATAAATAGTTCCCTTGATTATACAGAATTAAGGGTTAAAATTTGGCCTATGCATACTAATTTTGCATATATATTTAAATAGATAGTTTGCCATTGTCCGTGCATATGTGGTTGCGTGTGAGCGTGTGTGTGCACGCATGTATTAGAAGTATCTCCAAGTCTGTGTATATGTATGTATATGTTTACATACAGTATTTATCATGTATAAGGTGCATTCTAATATGTATTACATATAGACATGTTTACATATGCTTATGTACATATACATGCTGATGTATACATTCATGTGTATTGTACATATCTATCTAATCATGTATGCCTGTATATTAATAATGCCTCATGAATTTCATTAATTTCTATTTGTAATGCAGCATTTAATATATCCTTTTAAACCATTTTAAAAAATTTTCATGTCTATGGATATATTTTCCCTCTGTGTCTTTGTAATTTCTGTTGGCTTTAGCATTACTGGTTATTTTTTAGTGCTTTTATAAAATATATCTATGAACGAGTACAAAGTGCTCCTCTCATTGAGCTTTTCCATTCTGTCACAGTGGACAACATTGGTATAAAGAATTTTGAAAAATATACACCTAATTTTGCAAGTTAAATACTATTTTTCAGTTAGTATTTAATGACTTTGAGGCATTGCCTCCTCTCTTTCCAAGTTGTACAGCTTTAACATTTAGTAACAATACAATATTGAGCCTGACAAAAATATGTTTTGTAAGGAAATTTGACGTTTGAGTTAGACTATCCGCTTTTTCATACCCTACCTTAATTTTAGAAATAAAAGTCAATCAAATTTAAAGACTGTTACTAGAGTACAGTAATAAGCTAATGCATATACATATGTGAAGTTCATAAAGGCTTAAGTTGGATAATATCTGATCAAAATACTGTCTTTTCTGTGGCACTTATTATTCTTTTTAATATCAAGATTATTGTTGTGTAGTCAAATTAACTTATATGAATTATCTAAACTAGTTAATCCCGAAGTGTGTGTAAGTGTATATTGATATAAAATTGACTGCCTCTTGAAATTATGGGTAGCAAAAATAAATATAATGTATGCCACTATGGTGTTTTTGGGAGAATATTTAGATTTGAAATGCATTTAATTTAGGAATAAGCAATACTTATGAATTATGCTAAAGTACAAATATAAGAATCCTCTTTGTGGCATATACATTGGGTAAAGTACATTTTAGGATGTGCTTCATAGATGAACAGGGTGCATCCCTACAAGTGGGAATGTGCCTACTTAGGGGACAAGTAGGAGGGGCCTACTTGTCTCCAGGAATGCCCGTGTCACATGTGCTCCAGTGCACAGCAGGTCACCTCAGGTGGGGTAGAGGAGGCTGAAGCCAGTAATTCTGCTTGCCATAGCAGCCTTACCTGGGGTCCTGGGGGCCTTGGAGAGCTCCTGCAGCAGAGCCCCACATCTTTTAGTTTGCTTTTTTTTTGATCCCAGGACCTTCTGGGGACAAACAAGAGCCCTGTGCTGCGAAGTAACAGTGTGGGGAACACTTGTATGTGTGGCGCCACAAATGGGTCTCCAGCATCACATGCCACGTTTCTGCGCTCATCTGGATGTGCCCATGAGTTTGAAATGACTCCTGTTTATAAATCTCTATATATCCTGTGATTTCAGGTAGAAAAACAGTAGTTAAAATGGTCCCCATACACTCTTTTTAGATGCTAACTATTTATTAAAAATAGTTGTGTAAAAGTTATCTTCCAAATATTACAGAGCTTTGATAAACCTTCCAAAGTTTACAGACTATACAAATTACACTACAGTTTAGTCCTATAATCTTTCTCCATGCAATCTCAGTGTTCAAGGGAACAGAACTAAGAGGTAGGTTCAAAGGATCTTGAATATGTTTCTATGAAGATAGTCGAAACTCCTGGCATAGGAGCTCTTAGGGTTGTTTTTCCAGTTGTTCCAATCTTACCACTCCGAATCTGTTTATTGTGAAGATGACTAGAACATTTCTCAGCATTAGTATCTTCTTTGTCAGTTCAACTGCTGAGAGGCAAAACAGGAATAATCTGTTTAAAAGAACATTCTTAATAAATATACTAAAAAGAATGATCAGAGAAAGAAAATAAAGCAGAGAGAAGGCTAAGGATAGAAAAAATTATTACAGGTAGGCCTGCATGAGATGGTGATTGTGTAGCAGTCTAATAATACTGCACAGTAGCACATCACAGCACATCACAGCCAGTGCTAATACACTATTGCACCATATTATTGGGCTACTGCTGAGTGGCATCACCTAAAAGATGTTCACTGGAACTACTGAGCAGTAACTCTGGTTACTGAGCATTTATTTAGTAGTAGATAATACAAGTACTAAATACATGTACAGTAACAGCAGCATTTTGTGTAGTAATAAATTACTTCAGTAATTTAATTGTTAATTTAAGAGTTTGATACGTGACACAGATGTTGTAAATATTCTGTAATGAGACACTGCAAACTTGGAAAATTCAAAGTTAAGTGTAAACTTAAAATAAATCAAAGCATATTAAAGTGCTGTTCAGAATTGCACAGCTAAAACATGTATATAATAACAAGTCTGCCTCAGCACCAGGCAATAAATTTCTGATTATGATTATGGCCTATTAGTATCTGAAGTACAGGCAGTCCTTGGACTTACGACAAAACTGGTTCCTAAAAACCGTGTCTTAAAGTCGAAACATTGCAACTCAGAATCGATTTTTCCCATAAGAACCAATGTTATAAATGGAGGATTGGTTCATGAACCAAGGCCCGATACCGTATTTTCACCAAAAATAACCTAGAATTTTGTACTCAGTCAATTATAGATGAGTAATCTAGCTACATTAATATATTTATATTGTAAATGGCAATCGTATTGATTTGGAAGGACTTCTTTGAGGTGACTTGGCTGGACTTTTTGAAGGACTTCTGGCTGGAGTCTTCTCCGCTGCAGGTTTTTCTGGAGTCTTGTCTGCTTTTTTAAAGAAAGTGTCCGAGGAAGTTTGGACAGATGTTCTCCAGGGAGATGGGCTACACAGCAAACTTGTTCACTGACATGGTGTCATGTTGAATCAAGCATTGTAAAGTTGAAATTGATGTCAGAAAGTTGAAACGGTGTCAATTTATAAACGTTGTAACTTGAAATGTTGTAAGTCAGAGACTGCCTGTATTCTGTTAGATAAAACTGATTTTTAAAAAAAATTAAGGATTTTTTTTCATTTTTTCTGAAGCTGAATTAAAATATTATTTTTAATATATTTTCCCTTTAATGTGCTCTTATCTTGAATGCAAATTCAAAGATTTACCAGTATAAATTTGTTTCTCTTGGTCTAAACAGCCTTTTGTTTTTAGTAAAATATTCATTAGCAATTATGAAATATTGTCGCAGGAGAGGGTCCTTAAGGAGGGCTGTGATCTCCCAAGACCCCTACCATGCCAAGTCGGCTCAATGGGCACCCTTGATTCTTGCCCACCATGACTTTGATGTTATGAATGATAGGGAGGCTGCCTCTAAGTCCTCTGGGACACAGTCAAGATTGGTTCTCAGGACCCCGTGGGTCCCCGGACCTCTGGTGCGTCCTGTTCCAAGATGGATGTCACAATGGGTGTTTCGGGGCACCTTAGTCTTATGGGCTATGCGTGGCTCCAACCACCCCTTTACTACATCCCAAGCCTTGCAGATGAAACTGACATTGTTCGGTCTGGGCTTTGCTATAATTTGGCACCCTGGTCCTCCCTGGGTAGTCCGCAGCCCTCTCTTGCTCCACAAAGTGCTGAGCCCTCTCTGGCCCTGAGGCCCCCATGATGCTATGAGGCCTCCTCCTTTCCCTAATAGACTCACCCAAACCACCGGTATTATACAACGATAAACAAAACACAAGCCCCTGGTCTGTAACATAAATTCAAACCGCCCAGCTATAACTTCATTTAAACCCTACTGGGGAATACGCAATCCCACAACAGTATCAGGAGCTATTCGTGTAGTCAGGCCTCTCCCCTTTGCTTGCTCTGGGAGAACTCCTTCCCCCTCAGCTGCTGGCAGGGAACTGCACTCCTGGCCTCAGCCCTTGGGTTTATATGTGAGCCAGGCCCTGCCCTTTCCAGTCAGCTGACCGCTGGCAGGTGTGGGCCACTGGCTCATTCTGGCTGCCCTAGTAACCAGGAGCTGGGGCTTCCAAGAGTTTCAGCACCGTAGTGCCCTGCAACAAATATATACCATATTAATATTTACTTCCATTCCTAAAAACAAAGTAGAACCTTTCCTGTTTTGCATCTTGTATTTTCCAGACATAAATATGAGACAGCTAGAAATCTGAAAGATAAGTGGAATGCTGAGCACTGTCAGAAACTACTTATAAACATCTCAAGCATAGAAACTTGTGATTATTACATGAATACAAAAATAATAAATTGTATTGTGCTACAGACCAGTTAGATTAAGATTCTATTACACTGGTCATTATACAAACATGTAGAACAGACCTTCCTTGCTCAAATATGTAGAAAGCCTCTTGCTCTTGTTCTGGGGCTCAGATTAATTGTGTCTCTCTAAAGGCAATGCCAGAAGCCGCCCCTAAACATTGAACCTGAGAGATTTACCAACAAATCTGGATTGAGCCTAAATATGAAGACCAACTTTTTTCTCCACAACCCAATAGTACAATAGCTTCTTTTGCTTAGTGGGGTAGAGGATATGTGGGGATAGCCCTTGCTAGATTCACAAGGTACTTTGGAACAAGAGATATATTGTAGGGGCATGCGAAATGGGCCCTATTCGATTTGGATTTGGATTCAGCCCAAATCAGGGACAGTGATTTGATTGATTTAATCACTGTCCCTGATTTGATTCAGCCAAGTCTGAATCTGAAGATTCGATGCTGAGATGGAGAATCAGCAATTCAGCCATAGACACGCCTTTAAATGGTTTTTCTATATACCTCAAGGTATCAGGCATGATCGTGAATGCTGCAATGGTGGGAGTGGATGGAGTGTCCCCCGCATGCTCAGTGGTGCACCTGGAAGTGGACTGGAAGTACTTTGGGTCCACTAATGTGTCCTCTGGGGAGTGCACAGCCCTCCCCACCCACATCCCCACAGCTTGGTGATCGACTGCAGGGGGACCTCAGTTGCACTTTCAGATCCAGGAGGTACCAGTTGCCGAGCTGGGAGGGTGCAGGGGAGACCCCCCTTGTGCGCTCCCTGACGGGCCCAGAAGTGGACTGGAAGTGCTTCTGGTTCACTTCTGGGTCTGTTGCCAAGTGTGCTGGGGGCCACCCCCCCACTCCACACTCCTGTGGGATGCTCCATCTGCCCCAGTATTGCAGCATTCTCGAGCCACCTGGTACCCTGAAGTATGTAGAAAAAGCATTTAAAGCTGTATCTATGTCCGAATCACAAAATCTTTCTGAATCTCTGTGAATCAACTTGGAGGGTTCTGATTTGATTCATAGAGATTAAAGGGTCTCCTGATTTGATTCAGAGTCAGATATTTGGCTGCCAAATGTCCATCAAATCAACTCAGTGACTGAAGCTTTGCACAACCCTAATATATTGATATAATCTAAATAACTATTTTTCTGACTCCTTTATAAGTGGCCAAAAATTGAGGACCAAGAGAAGGTGCAAGAAAGGTAGAAAAGGGGAGAATGTGGGTATCTACAGCCATTACATTTAGATCTATCTAACTAGGGCTAGGTCAATCTAAATGCCCATCTGTGCAAGCATTCAGAGGGGCTCAACGGGACAAAAAAGTGGCAGGCCTGGTCTGAAGAAATGAAATAACTTAGATCTGGAATAAGTTAATTCCCTCTATTGAACACCTGTATGGATTTGGAGCACTTCCCCAGGGCTGGGAAAGCCCAACCAGTTGCCCCAGCCCCACAGCTGTTCTCTTCCTACTGCCCCAACCGTAACCAGGGCTTTTTTATCCCTCTGACCCCTACATCTGCAGACAGACACTCCTCCCTGCACAGACCCACTAATCTCCTCCACAGATATTCTCCATATCAGCATCGAATCTTCAGATTCAGACTTGGCCCTTTCAGGACCTTCCAACCCTACTGAACCTCCACCAGGACCTCCCCCTTAACATGTCTACCAGCCCAGCTCCTCCAATCCCCCCACCCTGAGTTACTTTAACTGGGTTCTGCATGGAGCTCCTGTCACCTGCAAACAGCTGTACACATTGTTCCTGGTGTACATACAAATGGCTTAAAGTATACTGCATGAATGTAGACCACTCTCTATAGCCTAGGATAGCAATGGGGAATAAGTGATTTAGTGCACTTGACTACATTCAAAGATTATAAAAAATCACCTTCTGCCAAGTATTGCTATGTTTTTTGTTACATCCTTTATACCTCATCCCTGTCACCAGCCCTCTATTTTTCCCTTTCTGACTATTTTGATACATTAGCCCTTCAAAGCAGAAGAATTATCTTTATACATGTTAGTAAACTGCTTTGATACTGTGGGTATCTCATAAATTAATAATGTACTGTTGACTTGTTTGTTCATGTGTCATATGGTGTTAGCAAGGCTGTATGACAACTAATTCAAGATGTCCTTTTTCTTTTCACTTCAAGAGGGTGAATTTGGAGCATCACTTCCTTGTGAATTATTTGTTTGTATTTTGGCACCCTACAGTAGATCTGTTTGTATTTGTATTCTTTTCAAGCAAGTACCTTAAAATATTTTCAGAATTCAATCCTTGCACTGCTACTCTAAAGAAGAAGTATTCCTTTACTCTTTTACAGTTAACTCACTGACCCCATTCTTCAGCTTTTGTCTTTGGAGTTGCTGAGGTTGGAGGCTTTGTTGTAGCTAAAATTAGACTGCATGGACACTACAGCATTTATTGCCTTTTAGCTGAAACAACATGCCAAAACCAGCACTCATGGCTGAAACAATATGCCTAAACCATATATGCTAAATAAATACATTGCCATCTAGTAAAAGTTGCAAGGTTATTTACCACTTGCTACCTCTAAAACAGCTTCTGTAGTTTCTTGGATTTTAGTAATTGAAAGGGATTGAGTAGGAGGCAAGAGGTTATCAGTATTGCTTGAAAACAACAGCCTTTTTAATGCAGTAAGAACTAATGCTATTGCACTGCTCAAACTGAGTTTTAGGGATATTTTTCTAAGGTGCCTCTGTGTAGTTTGTAAAATTACAGGAACAGTTTCCACATATGCAGAAAAATTTAGGTATGACAAAATACTAAGTTCAAAGACCCAGCACACAACATTTCCTATGCAATTTTAGTACATTATTTTGAAATTTCGATTGCAGCAATCAGAGACCTTGTCCAGAAAAGCACAAGTGGCAGCCATTAATTCTACTTCACTGGATTTAATGGATCAGAAGGCTCTTCAAAGTAAGCTTGAGTAGAAGTCTTAATAGGAGTGACTGTGGCTAGGTTTTCCCTTTCACGATTGATCTTTTGAATTATGATTGAGGTGGAGAGTGGATTTTTTTCCAAACTATCCTGGACTTCCTATTAACATTATAAACATAAGCCATGAAAGCTGTACATGTGAAAATTTATTTGGAAAAGTGACTGGAATGGGTAATCTTAATTTAGTATCATAAAATGCATGGCCTTTGTGTCTAGAGAGAAGTTAAAAAATGATATTGTTGTTGTTTTGAAGTGGTTTATTTTTATTTTTATTTGGTAAAGCTTTGTTGCTTTGGACTATAAGATCTTCCACTAAAATAAAACTCAGTCAACAGTATAGCAATAATTTTATTAATTTGCACTGTAGTAGTGTCAAAAATATCCATTCAAGATTAACTTCTGTTATATTAGGTCCTATAAAAATACATGGGAACATAGTGTCCCTGTTCTTAAGAACATGCAACCTAATTTAAAACAAGATACAAAAAGTATATCTGACAAATGAGAGCAATGGTAGTAGGATCATGTAAATACTTAAGCCAGACATGGGCACAACTTGATGCTACAGATTATTTAAAATTGTTTCTTTAATAAAAGTGAATATCAGCTAGTACCAGCTGCTAACTTAAGCATTAATTGGGCTATTTAAGTATTACAATTTCATCTTGAATCTAGTAGTCCTGGTTCCACATTTCAGTGCTAAAAGTACATCATCCTTATACATTAACTGAAAAGAAATATCTCAATAAACACCATGCACTCATGCTCTGGCTGATATACAGTTCAAATGTACTTAAACGATATTTTTCTTTATCAAGTTCCAGTGAGCAGAGGCAACATGCAGGTGTATAAATCTAAAATATGTTTTAATGATTGAAATATTTCAGTCCCCTAATTTAAAAAAAAAAAATCAATAAAGTCTTTATTCAAATAAAGAGACTTCCAGGTTTGGATTGTAGGAATAGGTGAATTATCTATTGTATCTATGATTTTCATAACTTAAGTTAAAAAAAGTTTTGAAATGTTAAAAGGGCTTTTTATATCAAACCACACTATACATTTCAAAATACTTGCACTTATAGATATTTTTAAGTAAAATTGGAAAAAGAAGATTGGTACAATAAGAATAGATTTCTTTTACATAAAATATGAAAGAACTAGATATTACTAACTAATAATAATAATTTTAATTTGTTAATATACCCTACAAGGGCTGGTTTGACCAGAGAAATATTTCCTCTCCATTACTCATTAACACAAATAGTAATATGCAATTAATGCCAGGCAACATAAATGCAAGATCCACATGAGTTGTGGGTTCATTATTATTAAAACACAGTCCAATAATGTATGGAAACTCTGTGAGTTTGGCTGGGTGTCCTCCATGACACAATTTTCAAGCCACTAAAATTAGAATGCCACATTGTAGTAAATCTAGAAGTTGCTTTTTTTAAAAAAAAAGATAGGATTCTATTAGAGGTGCACCAATACATCGGTCTGATATTGGATGGGCACAAATATGAAGAAAATTTGTCATATTGGATATTGGCCCAATGGGGCCAATAATTTGGCTGATAAATGCTTGCACTATACTCAGCCACAGCGCAGTACAGCACTCAGGTAGCCAGGAGAAGAGCCAGCAGCGTGAACAGCTGACTCCAGCTGGTCATTCCAGTGTGGTGGAAGCAGAGGGAGGAGGGAATGGACATGGGGGCGGGGAAGATCAACACCCCCTGAGCTGAGGGATGGGGCAGGAACAGGTGCTGCCTGTGGGGGTGGGAAAGCTCCTGCTGCTGCTTGCACTCTGGGTGGGCGGGGGGGGGCTGTGTGTCCCCATATCTGCATGGGGGGCGCTGGTGAGCTGCAGCCAGGGCTGTGCAGGGATCTTCTCAGTGGGGGCTGGGCTTGGAGTGGGCACCGGTGGCACAGAAAGGATGCTGCATCCACACCAAATTTCACTGCTGCTCTGCTCCCAGTGCTGCTGCCACCAGCTGCCCTGCACTGCCCCACCTCTTCCCAGTGCATGGGTGGAGGTGTGGCATTAAGCTAGAGCAGCACTGGGAAGCTGGTGGTGGCAGCACTGGGAGCTGAGCTCTGGCAAAATTTGGGGTAGCTGCAGCATCCTCCCAGCACCACTGGCGCCTGTTCTGAGACCAGCCCCCACTGAGAAGAGCTTCGTGCAGCCCTCGCTGCAGCCTGCCCTACCCCACCCTGTCCCATTCAGTTCTGGGGCACATTTCCCCCCTCCATGGCGTCCTGGGTTGCAAGCAGCAGCAGGAGCCACCCCCTGGCTGCAGTTCTGCCCCTTGTCCCACCTGGCCAGCACCTGCCTCTGCCCCCTTCCTCACCTCAGGGGTATTGATTTGCCTGTTCCTTCCCCCTCTTCCACCACACTGGACTTACCAGCTGGAGGCAGCTGTATCAGAAACTGCATCAGTATCGGCTGATATACCTCCTTAATATTGGCTATCGATATCAGCCCCTAAACTCTATTGATGCACCCCTAGATTCTGTTGGTGACAAGTTATCACTGGAAAATGTAACAGTTCCATGTATGTCACATTTTCCATGTACCATCTGGCCTTCTTTTGGCACTATCACAGTTTCAACATGTGCAAAGAGAATCTGATATCTCATAGAAAACTGAAAAGAGTACTGACCCCAATTTTTGGCTGTAACTGTACAGCACAGTTCAGGAGAGAGGCATGGAAAGATGATTCTAAGACCTTGACTGCATACACAACTTGCACTGACTTTTAATTAAATCAGATCCGAAACATTAGATTCATTTACGCACATTGTTCTATAGCCCCATAGAGAAAAATCTATAGGTTGTATGGGCTGAACTTAGTAAAAAATAACTTTGGATTTCCTTGGGTTAGTTTGTGAAAAGTTCACACATGCTGTACACATTTTCCATTCATCCTTTCCCTTTTCTCCAGAAGCATCTCTTCCCCATCCTTGTCCTCTCATTTCTGCCATCTATTTACTGTTCTCATCCAAAATGATTTGAAAAGGATCCATTATCTGTCCTTCACCACAGCAGCATGAGCTTGGACATTTTATGGAGATACAAAATAGCATCATCATTTTAGTTGAAGACTTCTGTAGATCCCAAACACAAATTTCTGCTACATCCTATAAACATAGGGCTCAGTGTTGAATTCAGACTAGGATAAATGAGTTGTACTTTTAGACTATGTAGTCATCACAAATCTTGCTTAAAGAGACTAAAATATTGATAGATAAAAGTTTTTTCTCTCTGATATTTGCCCCCCAGTGCCACCCATTATATCTAGAACATGAAATATAGTCAACATATGTTACAACATGTCACTGCCCTAGTGCTATCTTGCTCCTAAGCGAATGTTGCTCTTACACAGGGGGCATATACGTAAGATGCTATAGCACAGTAGCAATGAGCTACTGCATCATAGCTCATTGCTACCGTGGAGTAGCTTTGCCGGGCACTAACTGTACCCTGACAATACTGCATAGTAGTAATGAGCTACTGCATAGTTGTGTTGGGGAAAAAAATGTGCGGCGACAGTATTGCTCAGTAACACCAGTTACTGCGCAGTCATTTAGTACTTGCAGCACAGTAACAGCTGTTCAGGCTGCCACTTACGTAGGCATAGCCCCAGAGTTTCACGTAAATAATCAGTAGAGAAAATGTTTCCACAGGAAATATTGCTGGTAAGTTATTATTACCCTCAGTTGCTGGATGTAGGTGTTGACTGTATCACAAATTTGTCAATAAAAGTATCTATGCTTGTTGTGAATGTTGTGTTTTTGTAGTTTTCATTGGCTATCCTAAATCTCCCTTTTCTTACATGAACATTTTGAAGGTAACATTTTCTTGTTTGATTAGCTAATCCAGAAGGGATGGGGAATGAGGTAAGGGAAGGGAGAAGGACCAAGAATTTGCTCGTATCCAGAAAGGGAAGCAAAGGAGATTTGTGACTCACAGGGTCCAGGGCTGCCCAAGGGATGGTGCTTTTTAAGTACCACTCCTTGTTCAGAGTTATGCCCCTATTCATCCCTGTACCTTCCTGTATTGCTTCCTGTAATTGCATGTACTATATTGCAAAAAGCTTTTCTTTCGTGTGTTTTGAATTTTATTTTTTTTAAATGTATTCAAGTTTTATTTCTGTCTCAAAAGATAAACTCTAACTTGTTCTATTATAAACAAGCAAAAATATTTTGAGGTCTATTATAATACCTTTTAGTACCATCATAATACACCCAAAATATTAGCGCTGGAGGAAATGTTGTCTGATGCAGTCCAAAAAATCTTTCCAAGTAGCTGATACATAATAAGATAAGAGAAAAGAAGCGAATCCTGTTGATAGTAATTCAATTTTCTCATAAAAGAAAATGCAAGTGGTGATTTACTAACATTTGTCCATACTGATTTTTCTGTCCGTGCAATTCAGAGTGAAATTTCACAGTGTGTTCAAATAACAATAGCATTTAAAATGTGTTATGTAATTAAGGCCCAGTACAATTTTTATACCATAAATCTGCCTCATGGTTTAGATCTGTGAAGTAGAAAACGAGATTGAAATATTTTATTTTTCATTGAGAAATGAAAATATTCTCTGCCAAGGTAAAAAGAAAAGTTGTTAAATTAGTTAGTGTTATTTCATCTTCATCTCAGTTCCCCACCCTCTGGTAGAGCATTTATTGAATGCCATACTCTAAGATCACCTTCTAGTTGTTATCTTCTCTTACACTACAGCAGGCTTGTACTTGAACCCAATCAGAGTTCACGTTACAACACTTTAACTCTTGTGGGGCTCGGAGGTGGCCGTGGAGAGAAGCTGCAGGGCAGCTTGGGTGTGGGATTCAGGTGGGTGCAGCAAAAAGCACCTACCAGCGATGAGGAGGAGGGGTCACTTTTTCTCAGGGCTAAACATCGCTTTCTGCCCAGCTGCCAGGGGAGCTCTCATTTCTTATGGTGGAGCTCAGCCCCTCTCCAAGCTCCCCCTGTAAAATCGAACCCTGAACCCAATCCATGTAGAAGTGCTGTATCTGATTCATCCTTACTCTTTCAAAATGTAAAGCTGCAGAACTGAGGCTTGTTATTTACGAGGGGTTCAAACTTGAAAACAGATAACAGAAAGATGTTTGCTACAAGTGTGTTTTGTATAGTAAGAAGCTGTAACATGCTCCTGATCACTTAAGAGTCAAAGACAGCTAGTCATGATCAGAGCCACATCACTCCCTTATGTGTTATTGATGACAGAAACTGGTGTGGCTTAAGCAAGATAGTGTTCAGCATTTGATCTATGCTGATCTCTGCCTTGCCTTTTTCTCTTCCTGTTTCATGCCTTTTTCCTTCATGTTGGTGTTCAGGGCTCTGTTACAGGGTACCAGTAGCAGAATGGCAACCACAGAATTGTAGTAGTTCCACTGTGACAGTGGCTTTCTTCATCTGTGGCAGAAAGGCAATAAGATTTGGATCCACTTGGTTGGTTGCTGCAAATGGGTATGTTGTAGGGGTGTGTTAAGCTTCAGTTGCCAATTTGATGCAGAGGAGATTCAGCCTGATTCGGAGGCTGAATCACCAAATGTGAATTGAGTTGGGAGACCAAAAAAACCCTCCGAATTCATTTGGAGCCTCCAAATTGATTCGGAAAAGATTTGGAAAAAGATTTGGAGATTTGGAATGCAGTCTTTCAGGGGAACAGAAACTGAGAATAAGAAGGGGGGAGCAAGAGGGGAAAGACTGACATCTGTAGCTGGCCAGACTGTGATCTTTCCCTGAGTCCCCTTCCAATCACAATGCTCTGGGGGAGGAACTTAGACACAGCATATAAGCCTTTGTCTGCAGCCTTTCTGTCCCTTTTGTGAGCTGCTTCTGCCTGAGCAAAAGAGGGGCGGGCAGCTGGCCCAAAAACAGGTGAGCAGATGGAGATCTAACTGGTTCTGGGAAGGGCCTCTGTTACAGGCTACTATCCTAAACTAAGTTCGTCAGGGGATGGGAATCCACAGGAGCAAGAAAAAACTCAACCAGGTGTAGGACCTGCCCAGGTAAGAGCTCAGGTATATACCAAGGGACCAGTTGTCTCTCAGGAAGAGGGGTGCCCAGGGCTCCCTTGGGGGGATTAAGGTGTTTCTTCACTAATGCAAGAAGCATGGGGAACAAGCAGGAGGCACTTGCTTTCCTGCTTGCAAGTAGTAAAATCGACCTGGTTGGCCTAGTGGAGACATGGTAGGATGAAACTTTTGACTGGGTGTTAGACATAGAGGGCTATAGGTTGTTTAGAAGAGATAGGAAGAGGAAGAAAGGTGTGGGGGTAGCGCTCTATGTTAGGGAACAGTATACCAGTTCTATCTTCCAAATGGAACCAGAGGAAGGCTTAACTGAGACCCTGTGGGTCAAACTTCAAGGGGGACAGGGGGAGAGGGATCTGGTGGTAAGGGTTTACTACAGGCCACCACATCAGGAGGAAGAGCTGGATCTGGAATTCTCCAGGCAGCTGGGGGAGGCCATGCATGCAAAGGATGTTGTGGTCATGGGGGATATGAATTACCCTGACATCAACTGGGAGGAGCAGTCAGCCAAATCTAGCCACTCATGAAGGTTCCTGACATGCGTACAGGACCTACACCTCATGCAGGAGGTACATGTCCCCACTAAAGAAAACACCATACTGGATCTGGTGTTAGCCTCTGGGGATGACCTGGTGGGGGAGGTGCTAGTACAAGGGAGGCTAGGGGACAGTGATCATGAAAGAGAAAGGTGGGGAGGGTAACTAGCACAGTGCAAATGCTTGACTTTAGGAAAGCCAACTTCGATGTGCTCAGGGCAGTAGTCAGGGAGGCACTCAGAGCCCAGGGTGTAACTAGTATGGAGGTCCAGGAAAGGTGGTCCTTCCTCAAGGAGGCTATCCTTGGGGCACAGCAGAACCCAATTCCTCTGCGCAGGAAGATGGGAAAAGGGTCCAAGAAACCTTCATGGTTGAGCACGGATATCCAGGCTGGACTGAGGGAAAAGAAAAAAGCATACTGGCGGTGGAAGCAGGGGGCAGGGACAAAGGAGGAGTACACCTCCCTGACCCGAACTTGTAGGGATTTGTTAAGGAAGGCTAAAGCAGCACTGGGCTTAGATTAGCTTCTGGGATTAAGGATAAGAAAAAGTCCTTTTTCAAGTATATAGGTAGCAAGAAGAAGTCTCAGGGTAACACTGGATCCCTACGAGGGGCAGAGCAGGCAGTTGGTGACGGACGCATGAGAGAAGGCAGAACTCTTCAACAAGTTCTTTGCCTCCGTGTTCCTGTCTGCTGACAATGGGGTGCTCTCGGGTGATAGCGTAAAGAGGCCCAGGAAGGATGCAAGTCCCCCTACTGTTAGTTCAGACCTAAGTAAGCATTACCTGGGGGGCTTAGATGTGTCAGCGGGCCTGGATAACCTTCACCCGCAGGTGCTGAGGGAATTGGCTGGTGTCATTGCAGAGCCATTGGCATGGCTGTTTGAGGACTCCTGGTGCTCAGGCCAAGTCCCTGAGGACTGGAAAAGGGCCAACATGGTCCTTATTTTCAAAAAGGGGAGGAAGGAAGAGCCTGGCAACTACAGGCCAGTCAGCCTCACTTCTATCCTGGGGAGGGTCTTTGAAAAAATAATCAAGGGCCACATTTGTGAGAGCCCTGCAGGGGAAGTGATGTTGAGGGGTAACTAACACGGGTTCATGCCAGGCCGATCCTGCCTGACTAACTTGGTCTCTTTCTATGACCAGGTAACAAAGAGCTTAGATGTGAAGGAGGAAGTCGATGTCATCTTCTTGGACTTCCAGAAGGCCTTCGACACAGTGTCCCACCCAATTCTGGTGGGCAAGATGAGGGACTGCGGCATTGATGAATGCACAGTCACATGGGTGGCAAACTGGCTCCAGGGGTGCACCCAGACAGTGGTGGTGGACGGGTTGCTGTTGACCTGAGAGGGTGTGGGCAGCGGAGTCCCCCAGGGCTTGGTCCTTGGGCTGGTGCTGTTCAACATCTTCATTAGCGACCTGGGCGAGGGTATGGAGTGCACCCTATTCAAGTTCACTGATGACACCAAGCTGTGACATAAAGTGAATACACCGGCAGGCAGGGACCGCATCCAGGCAGACCTGGATAGGTTGGAGAAGTGGGCGGATCTGGACAGGATGTGGTTCAAGGACAAGGACAAGAGCATTATGGTTATAGGTTAGGGGCTGACCCTCTCAGCAGCACAGAGGCAGAGAGGGATCTTGGAGTGAGGATCAGCTCCAGGATGAATATGAGTCACCAATGCGATGAAGCAATAGGCAGAGCCAACCACACCCTGTCATGCATCAACAGGGGCATTACTAACAGGTCCAGACAGGTCTTGCTCCCCCTCTATGCGGCGCTGGTCACGCCGCAGCTGGAGTACTGTGTCCAATTTTGGGTGCCGCACTTCAAGAAGGATGTGGGGAACCTGGAGAGGGTCCAGAGGAGGGCCACCCATATGGTTGGGGGGTTCAGTGGCCAGCCCTATGAGAAGAGGCTGAGGGACCTGAATCTCTTCAGTCTTCGCAAGAGGAGACTGAGGGGGGATCTTGTGGCTGCCTACAACCTTATCAGGGGCCACCAGCAGGGACTCGGGGAAAGTCTGTTCAGCAGGCCCCCCTTGGAGTCACCAGGAACAATGGCCACAAGCTGAGGGAGGATAGGTATAGGTTAGATATTAGGAAGAACTACTTCACTGTAAGGTTGGCCAGAGCCTGGAATAGGCTCCCAGAGAGGTGGTGCTCTCACCTCCCCTGGAAATCTCCAAGAGGAGACTGGACAGGCACCTGGCTGGTGTCTTATGCTACCTAGCTACCACCCCCAGTGCTCCTTCCTGCCCATGGCAGGGGTTTGGACTAGATGATCTGTCTAGGTCCCTTCCGACTCATTGATTCTGTGATCCCTGCTGTTTTCATCCAAATCTGCCTTAACACTCACAAGTGACATGAGTTTTGCTTTCAGCAGTTTGAGGTGCAGTTTCCCAGAAACCCATGCACCTATCTCCTTGAAACTTGGCAGGGTTCACGCCCATCCCTGCTGTTTGCATACAGATCTGCCAAAAAATGACAAAGTTATAGGTATTTCAGTGATTCCCCATTATAATCTATGGCCAAATCACCATATCTCTCTGAATCAGTGCCAAATCTTCCGAAGCCAATTCAGCCGAATCAATTAGGGACAGTGATCCGAACCTCCAAATCAAATCACTGTCCTCTGAATCAGCCAAATCCGAATCCAAATCTAATACTTACCTATTTGTACAGGCCTGGTATGTTGGCCTAGAACTGAGAGTAACACTTATTGATCCACAAACTGGAAAAAGTGACCTAGAACAGGATATCAAGCCTGAATCAAGGTTCTCTCTCTTTTTTTTTTTTTGTCCCAAAAAGTTGCCTAAGGTCCAAGTCACATAGCACACCTGGCATGTGCTAAATCTGTGGAATGTTATGGGGCATTAAAGTTAGGACATATTCTGGGCAGCCACACAGTAACATCTACTGTGATCTCTGACTTGTACAGATTGCCCTCCACTACTAAAGGACTAGTGAGCAGGCATCCCAGCATACTTTGCTGGAGCACCTTTCCATCATATTTCTGATGGCAATTGAAAAGAGCTGAAGAGAGGAAAGTAGTAATTGGCTGACCATCTGAGAATGCAAATTCCATTCAACATTGCATTCTGTCCCAGGTGTCCAATCTACATTGGCTTCCCAGAAATGATGAATGGCAGGACAGAGCACATCCTTGCACTGGGCTCTGTAATCCATAGACACTCTATGCTTCAGCAGTGCAAGCTCCTAGCCCTGGTGAGGTGCTACTTTGAGGAACATAATGTTGCCTGGGCATCATGCTGGCCCACTTTCAGGAGGCACAAGATGATAACACACAATCTATGACACTGTAGGCCACCTTGCCACTGCTGGGTACTACCAGTAAGCACAGATTAGAGGAAGCATCTCACACTCGAACCCTAAAAGTATTTAACATAAAATGGCTGTGTCCTGCATTTCCATGGTGAGGGAGGTGGCTGCCATCCTGAAAGAGGACAATCCAAAAGATGATATCCCCAAAGATGACATTGTTCCCTGGCGCCAGACCCATCCCTGCCTGGGACACAGAGAGGGGCATGCAGGACCATCACTAGTCAAACCAACAGTACTTTTGAGGGGGTGGGAATCCAGGGCCTCAGAGGCATGTAAATAGAAGCTTTTGATTATGTATTTAGGTATGTTCATACATTGAAATGCTGTCTGGGGGTTTGGACCCCCTCTGTGTAGGTGGGAGCTCTTGTGAGCCTGGCCCTAGATACTGGCATACAGAACTCACATGATAGTAATCAGGGAGGTAAGTGGTCCCCCAAAACTGACCAACACCTCAGTGCACATGGAACATCCACAGAGGGAGGAAAAGGTGTGTGCTGACAGCAGCCATTTCTAGGTGCTGGCATGCTGGGTTGTGGGAGGCCAAGTCTGGGGCTACTTGGGGATTGAGGTGCCAACCAGGGTGAGGGGAAGGAATCAGAATCCAGGGACAAGCTTGGTCAGGAAGCCAGGAAGTCAATCTTTGAGAGTGGGTTCTAGGAACAAACTGAGTCAGAAGCTGAGAGACCAGGCAAAGAGTGGAGTTGGAGAGCAAGCTGGGTCAAGAAAGAAAGAGATCAGGTAAAGAGCTGAATCAGAGAGCAAGCTGGAAGGAACAGTTGAATAGTTCAGGGTTAGGTGGAGCCTGCTACCCAGACACTTTGGATAGGGACAGTCATTACATGTAAACCGATTTAAGTGATCAGAAACTAGTTTAAACCTGTAACACAACAGAAGTTCAGTGCACATAAACCAATTTCAAAAAGGCTGAAACCAGTTTAAGATAGACCTGAATGAATGTCGTACCAAACTTAACTGATTTAGTTAACATCAGTTCACTTCATTATTGGTTCAATCTATGCAGTTTAGAGAAACCTGTGAAGATTGAATTGATTCAGCCTCTGTTTTTTTGACTGTTTGTACTTAGCCTTCCTGTTCCAGCTCAGGGATTTATGTGGGGGAAGTTGAGAGTCAGCTGCACCCAGCCAGTCACTCTGGTGGCAGAGGGTTAGGTTCTACTGGGGCTTCAGGCCAGCCCTGACCAGCCCGGGTAACTAACTGTCAGATGGGAGCCTAGAAGAGCAGGTGTACTGACAAGCTAAGGCCCAAGGTTTGAGGCCATGGCCTGATGGATAGTTGTAGACCAGCCCTTCATGCCCTTTTAATTGTAGTGATGATGGTTCTCCCCTCACCCTAGATTGCGATGAGGTCCAGCGCCTTACCTCAAGTCCAGATTCAAGGCCTGCCTGCTGGGGTTTTGAGGAGAACATTTTCTATCTTGGTTCTTTTCATGAAGTTAGGTGATCACTATTTGCACCAGAGTGCAAAAGTGGCAGTGTTCAGTGAAACATGATTATGCTGATGGGTATGCAGGTTGATGCCATATTGGTTAGCATCACATTCCTTAGGGGCGGATGTGAATGTGAATGTTAGCTTGGGACTGGTAGTGTCCCCTTTGGCAGTAGAGTTTGGAAGGGTGGATAGATCATTCATGAAGCAGGAGTGGGGGGGCTGGGAGTGATGCATCCTGGGATGTTGGAGGACTGAAAAATTGCTTATATTATCTCCATGGAGCCAAGATTAGCTCAATGTACTTTACATAAAAACTCCTTGCTGAAAAAAACATAACTTAACTTTGATATGAGCATACTTAGCACCTGTTTTCCAGCTTGAACATGTAGATGTTTTCTTTTTAAGTGTGTTTAATGCATGCCAAGTATAACATGCAAGAAGGCCCTAATAAACCAGAAATTATAGTGAATGTACTTTGTCAAATTCTGTCCTCAGTTAAACCAAGTATATTGATTATGGTTTTGTTGCACATATATTTAACTGAATAAAGGATTTTTTCACAGTGTGTTTTATCATACCCCCATTTGGTTTTGGGTACCAAAATGTACACCAGCTTCTTGAACCTTGTGTGATGTTCCTGGTACAACTTATGCAGCTATATGGCCTTTTTAGTCAGCAATACAGCTCCATCAGTTATAGGAATAGCCACTGCATGATGTCTTTTCACCTATTTTTAGTTTTAGGTCACCACCCAACTCACTGAATTAGCTCCTTTTGGGTGGAGAGAGAGAGAGACATTTGCTGAAGCAGTACTCCAAAATGGCAGATGCTTTTCTTAGATTTTCATCTGAAAACTGGATTAAATTCTTACACAAACTGGATATCATGACATTTCTGGTTCTTCCTGGGTAAGAAATATGAGGTGATTTTTTAAAATTTATTTATGTTGTTTTTAGTTCAGTCCTCTTTAAAAAAACTAATCACAAATTTTATACAGAAATGATCTAAAACATTTGTATTACCTACAGCAGACTGCTAGACTTGGATCAAGTGTTTCTTGTTAAAGATGATTATATGTGGAGGAAAAGAAAGAGGGAAAGAATTTTTTACAAAGTTAAGGAAACATGCTTGGCACTCTAAAAGGCTTTAACTTGACTTAAATATATAAGTGAGTATTAAAATCAGTTTCCACATTCCCAGTTTAAGCTAAGGCAACTTACTTTGTCAAATAAAGTATGCTACTCTTTGGGGGAGTGAAACATGAAAACAAAACACACTGGCTGTGTCCAGATGAGCATGGATGTTTGGTTCCCTGGGAACAAGTAGCAGTGGCTCACCTTGCATTGCAATTACTTGTCCACAGGGAACGCTCATGCCACATGCACTTTGGCTCATGGTAAGTTACCCTGGGGGTGGTAGGGGAGGTTGGGGCCAGCACAGTGCTGGCCCCAGAAGCCTTACCTGAGGACTGGGGGCCTCTTAGGGCTGCAGCAGCAGCGATCCTGCTGCGCGATGCCTGGCTGGTAGCCACAACACAGCTCTGGGTGGCCCAGCTCCACTTTTCACCTGTGCAGCCCATGCTTGTGCCTCTTCATTTTTTTTATGTGTTTTTTTTTTTTAACCCCCTGGGTATCCCAAGGTCACAAAAACCTGTGGAAAAAAAATAGAGCAGCACATGCATGGGCAGCATGCTCTTGCAGTGCGGAAAACACCTGACTGTGCCGTATGTGGCATTGCAGATGTGTTTGTGGCACCACATACCAAATGGCCACGCTTGTCTGGATGCGCCCACTGAGTGCCGTGCTGTTAGCATATCATTGTGCTCAGTTATGCCCTATTAAAGTCCCTGCGGGCTTAGATTTTAATGGGAACAGGATCAAGCCCATTATGAACTAATTAGCAACTACACTACCTCAATTGCTGCCTACATTGTCTTTTTAAAAATAAAGAAAGATACTCTAGTGATAGACTCTTATGGTTACTAGCTAAATTATCTGGCTACAAGCTAAATTATCATTAGGGGCTACAGCCTCAAGTGTAGGAGTGTATTTATAGTTATGAATGACACTGTCACTTCCAAAAAGGAAAAGGGAGAAAAAAGAGGCTTACTTATGGTGCCCTTTTTTACAGACATATCCTAGGACTGATAAGAGCTCCAATGTACCCTGACATTCAAGACAGGAATTTTCTTGTTGAATGACTACTGTTCTCATAGTAGACTATTAATCTGTTGTCACGTGTTTTCCTTGGAGGAATTAGTTTCCTTCCTGAGGAGGTCCAATAGGTCAGGTAAATATCCGTGCTTGGAGGCAGTCTATATCAGTTCTGCTTTGTCAGACTGATCATTTCTGTGAAGAAATTGAGAGGAAAGCTCTAGGAAACCCTATTATGCAGCTATGCAATTTGATAATGTTGGAAAACCATTTTAATTTGTGTATGGCATGTAAAGCTCTTCTCTTTAGCTCTTGTGCAGTTTCAGAGTTCAATTCCTTTTTTTTCAAGTTGTGCTGGTTAAGCTGAAATTAGGACCCAAGATATGGAGCCATTACTCAAGCTTGAGAACGTACTCATATGAATAGTCTCTGGCTTTACTTGATGGCGTAAATGTTCACCAATATCAGTAAAGTCTTTGCAATCAGATCTTGTCTTAAGAAAATGAAACCTATTATGATTTCACTTATACCATATTTATGTTATAGACCAAAGCCTAACCTCACTTCCATTGACTTGATGGAGTTATTCTGGATTTATACTGTTGTAAATAACTTCAAAATAATAAGTAGTGTGTAAATATAAACAAACACACAAAAGGTGACCATAACAAGCAACCTCTCTGCAAAAATGTATCCAGCTCAGTTAAGTGCTCTCTGTGTTATTAATAGAGACCTCTGTTCTGTGAAATAGAGATTACTGTGAATTAAAATCTCTAAATTTGTTAGGTATTTGGAATCCGAATCTGAACCTGATATACATGAAAAAATGTCTGCCATTATTCCCATATCATAAGAACCTAATGATAAGCATAGAATATACTGTTTTGCCAAGCCAAATAATTTACACCAGTAAACTTCTTTCTGCTATAACTGCATCACACCATGTTAATTGGTATTATCATAGTTTCATAGTTTCTAGGGTCGGAAGGGACCTGAGTAGATCATCTAGTCTGACCCCCTGCCATGGCAGGAAAGAGTACTGGGGTCAAACGACCCCAGCACGGTGTTCATCTAACCTCCTCTTAAACAGCCCCAGGGTAGGAGCCTGCACCACTTCTCTTGGAAGCTGGTTCCAGACCCTAGGCGTCCTGACTGTGAAGTAGCGCCTCCTGATGTCTAGTCTGAATTTACCCTCTGCCAGCTTGTGACCATTATTCCTGGTCACTCCTGGTGGTGCTCGGGGGAACAGGGACTGCCCCAGTGCCTGCTGATCCCCCCTGACTAGTTTATAACAGGCCACTACATCCCCCCTCAGCCTTCTCCTTTGGAGGCTGAACAGGTATAGGTCCCGCAGCCTGTCCTCATAGGGCCTGCCCTGCTGTCCCCTGATCATGCGAGTGGCCCTCCACTGGACCCTCTCCATGCTGTCCACAACCCTCTTGAAGTGCGGCGCCCAGAACTGGACACAGTACTCCAACCCGCGGCCTGACCAGTGCTGCATAGAGGGAGAGGATCACCTCTTTGGACCTGCTCGAGATGCATCTGTGGATGCATGACAAGGTATGGTTGACCTTCCTGACTGCCTCCCCACACTGCCGGCCCATATTCATCTTGGAGTCAATGACTCCAAGATCCTTTTCCACCTCAGTGCTGACAAGAGGGGAGTTCCCCAACCTGTAGGTATGGTGCCGGTTGTTCGTCTCCAGGTGCATCACCTTGCACTTGTCTGTGTTGAATCTCATCCTATTCTCATCCGCCCACCCTTGTAACCTGTCTAGGTCCGCTTCTAGTGTGCCCACATCCCGCCACATCTTAGTGTCATCAGCAAATCTGAACAGGGTGCTTTTTATCCCCTCGTCCAAGTCACTGATGAAGAAGTTGAACAGTGCGGGCCTGAGGACCGAGCCCTGCAGTACCCCACTGCCCACGTCCTTCCAGGTTGAGAAGGACCCATCCACTACCACCCTCTGGGTGCAGCCCTCCAGCCAACTGGCGACCCAATTGACTGTGTGGGTGTTGACACCACAGTCCCCCAGTTTCTTAATGAGAATGGGGTGAAAGACAGTGTCGAAAGCCTTCCGGAAGTCCAGGAAGACTATGTCCACTGCCACCCCCGCATCTAATGTTCTGGTGATCTGATCGTAAAAGGCCACCAGGTTGGTCTGACAGGACCTGCCACTGAGGAACCCGTGTTGGTTGCCCCTAAGCATGCAGTCCCCTGCTGGACCCTCATGGACGTGTGCCAGAATAATTTTCTCAAACAGCTTGCCTAGGATCGAGGTAAGACTAACTGGCCTATAGTTTCTCGGGTCCTCCTTCCTGCCTTTTTTGAAGATGGGGACCACGTTGGCCCTCTTCCAGTCCTCCGGTACCTCACCAGAGCACCACGAGTGCTCATAAAGTTGTGCCAGAGGACTTGCAATGACCTCAGCCAATTCCTTTAGAACTCTAGGGTGGAGATCATCTGGACTGGCTGACTTGAATACATCCAGTCCCTCCAGAAGCTCCCTAACTAGGTCCTTGCTAACCCTTGCCCCAGGTGTACCTCTCCTGGGGCCCGAGGGGGGCCCAGCAGGGAGGTGGCTGTTCTGGTCCCTACTTAGGAAGACGGAGGCAAATAAATCTTTAAACATGTTAGCTTTGTAATCTGATGTGACGACCAAATTCCCAACGCATCCTGCAGGGGCCCCACATTACCCGGGACCTTCTTTTTACCCCCTATGTATTTAAAGAAGAACTTATTGTCCTTAATCTGGGAAGCTAGTCCTAATTCCATCTCTGCCTTGGCCTTCCTGACTGCCCCCCTACATCCCCGAGCGACTGCAGTATAGTCATCCCTGGTGATGACCCCTTCTTTCCATTGGGTGTGCGCCTCCCTTTTATCAAGGAGACATTCCTGGATACTTTTTGTGAGCCATGGAGGCTTGTGTGCCCTCCTGCTCCCTTTGATCCTCATTGGGATTACCTTCCTTTGGGCTTGGAGGATTGTCTCCTTAAGGAGCGACCACTCTCCTTGGACACCTGGCTCCCCTCCCCTTTAGGACCTCAGCACTTCCCTGACTATCCTCCTTAGCTCGTTGAAGTTTGCCTTCCTGAAATCTAGGGCTGCTGCCTTACTGCAGGCCTTTGCCACCTTGCGCTGGATGGTGAATTCCAGCAGGCGATGATCACTGTCGCCCAGGTGGTCGAGCACCCGCAGCCCCCTCACCAGGTCATCACCCGTGGCCAGCACTAGGTCCAACAAGGCATCTCCCCTGGTGGGGCTGTGCACCTCCTGGGTTAGATGGAGGTCCTGCACTCTGTCTAAGAACCTATGTGAGTGGTCAGACCTGGTTGACTGCTCTTCCCAGCAGATGTCTGGTAAGAGTTTCTGGTATGGAACTGGTTTGATTTTTTGAAACTCTATAGATTTTATTCAGAAAGGTTTGTATAACCACTTTTGATCCAAGAAGGTTTGGCCCCCAGTCCTGGAATTTCACATCTTTAATGTGAATTCCCAATCCTGGAATTTCACTTTGGATTAAAAAAAAACCCAAATGTGAATGAACAGGGGCAGCAAACTGGGTAGTTTGCAAGCACTTTTCTGGGAACAAGAGGAGGAAGGGGACAAGGAGCCAGGCATTACGACCTGCTGCAGAAAGGTAAGTGAGCCAGGGCTGTCTGTGTGTTTGGCTTGCTGAGTGTTTTTTTGGTGGGTTTTGTGTTTGGGCATGTGCTCTGAGCAGCTGGGAGTGCTGGTAGCTGGGTGGTTGCTGCCAGTGTCTGACAAAAGCCCTAACAAGGATGCAGAACCAGTCCAGGCTCAGGAAAGTATAAAAGGGGACTCCCTGAGTGACCAGGTGCAGCAAACTGGGTTTTTGCCAGCAGGCAAGGCAATATGCCACCCCCTCTTTGAAGGTGCCCCTCAGGGAACAGGCAAGAGAGCTGCAGGAGGAGGTGGTAAGGCTCCAAAACATTTTCTGCCATGAGGACTTAATCAGTTCTGTGCTGGAAGAGACCTCTAGGACTTCAGGGAAAGGACTGCCAGGGGCAGTGCTAGAGAAAGAAGAGAGTGTTAATAGACAGAACTGAGTCAACGTGGCATAAGGTGACAAGTGGTGTCCCTCATGGTAACTATTTGGACTAGTGCTTTTCAACATATTCATCAATGATTTTGGATACAGATGTGAAAAGCACACTGGTAAAGTTCACAGATGACACCAAGTTATGGGGGAGTGCAGTCACACTGGAGGACAGGGTGGGAATACAGGGTGACCTGGACAGGCTTGTAAGGTGGGCGGATCAAAATCTGATGATATTTAACACTGTAACATGCTCTATTTGGGGAGAAATAATCCACAACACACTTACAGGCTCAGTGTTGTTACACTATCTAGCACCACAGTTGAAGAGACCTGGGGGTTATGATCAACCACAGAATGAACATGAACTACCAATGTGATGCTATAGTTGGCAGAGCAGACAATACACTGGCATGCATCAACCAATGCATTTCAAGCAAGACAAAGGATGTCATCCTTCCACTTTACTCTGCACTGGTGAGGCCACAGCTGGAGTACTATGTCCAGTTCTGGATGCTGTACTTCAACAAGAATGTGGAGAAGCTTAAGAGAGTCCAAAGAAGGGCCACACATATATTTAGAGGTCTGGAGGACAGGCCATAGGAGGAGAGGCTGAAGGACATGGGGCTGTTCAGCTTGGAGAAGGGAAGATTTAGTTGGGACTTGGTGGCAGCCTATAAGTATATAAGAGGCATACATCAGGGTCTGGGAGAGCATCTGTTCACCAAGGCACCCCAGGGGAAGCCAAGGAATAATAGACATAAACTGCTAGAAAATGTTTCAGATTGGACATAAAGAAAAACTTCTTTACAGTTCACATGTCCAGAGTCTGAAGCAAACTTCCCCGAGGTGGTACTATCACCTACCCTGGAGATCTTCAAAAGATGACTGGATGTACACCTTGCTGAGGTCATCTGACTCCAGCAGTCTTTTCTTTCCTGTCTATGAGCAGCAGGGCTGGACCTGGTGATCTCATGAGGTCCCTTCCAGCCTCTAACTTATATGAACTCTCAGGAAGGTGGAAGCTGGAAGCCTGTGATCTCTGGCAGCAAGCAGAAGTCTTCGTGTCCATCTGCAGTGGTTGCCTGGAGAACTAGCAACAGAAGAGAAGAAGCATGTTCCAGTGATGGAAGAGGCCAGTCCAGGTCATTACCAAATTTGGGGGGATTGAGGCCACTGTCACCAAGAGAAAATGATGGGGGGTGGTGGCTGGAGGTTCCCTTCTGCAGGTGATAAAGGGGACATCTGTCTGCCAGCCTGACCTATCTCAGGAGGTCTGCTGCTTTCCTGGAGCCCAGATCTGAGATTGCATGGAAGGATTACCGACACTTATCTGGCCCCTGACTACCACCACATGCTGCTCATCCATGTGGGCACCAGTAATATTTCCAGGGGTGACCTGAACAGATCAAAAAGTGACTAAAGGGCTCTGGATACAAGGGTGAAGGGGACAAGGGTTCAGGAGGGGTTCTCTTCAATCCTTCCAGAGCATGGCTGTGCAGATGGCATTGCCTGCAGGGCTTTGGCTTCTTGGACCATGGAATATTGTTCCAAGAAGGATTGCTAGAATGAGATAGGATCCACCTGATGAAGAGAGGGAAAAGCATCTTTGCAGACAGGCTTGCTAAGCTAATGAGGAAGGCTTTCAACTAGGTTCTCTGGGGAATGGAGAACAAAGCCCAATGGTATATGGAGAAGTGGGTGACCTGGAGGAAGGAGAAATAGGAGGTGGCAACAGGGGAGGCCTTCTCATTCTTCCTGAGAGAGTAGGGCAATTAGCTAATTACTTCAGGTGTCTGTACACAAATGCATGAAGCCTGGGAAACAAGCAGGAAAAATTGGAAGTTCTTACACAGTCCCAGAACTGTGATGTGACTGGAATAGCAGAGACTTGGTAGATAGCTCTCATGACTGGAGTACTGTCATGGATGGGAAGGCAGGGGATAAGAGGAGAAGAAGGGAGTAAGGAACTGCAGGCACAGCAGCATCTGCCTGGCTTCCCCCTCACCCCCTTGCTGCTAGCTGCTCAAGCAGGGCTCCGCCTCCCTCCCTCCCTCTCTTTTCCCACAGCACGCACCGCAACAGCATAGACCCTAGCTCGCGTTGGTCCTGGTCACACCACCCCCATGCTAGCTAATGCTGAGATTTGTCTGTGAGTGTATGTCTCCAATTTCACTGGGACAGGACAGAGGCAGACAGGATACTGTCCACTTAGGGCTTTTTGGAGCTAAGCAACAGGTCAGCTGGTAATGTCCCTCTGTTTCTTCCTTGGAAAGAGCTGTTTAAGAAGCAAAGTGAATGTCTATCCACTTGCAAATTGGTTCAATCTCTGCAGTTTAGACTAACCTACAAAGAACGAATCAATTCAGGCTTGGGCTTTTGGAGTGTCTGCCCCTAGCCCTTATGATTTTTGCTGCTTAAATTACCATCCATTTCTACATTCCCCACCAATCCTTCCCTGTTTGTGAGCATCATGTCAAGAAGAGCATGCTCTTATTTGGGCTGTCTAACACTTGTACCAGGAAGTTGTTCCTAACAGGCTGCATCCTGATTTCAGCTGTTCTCCACACTTCAAGGTTGCAGCATGTGGGGGAGGAGAGAGGGGCCTGGATTCACTAATAGCAAGTCATGCCTGACCAACCTGATTGCCTTCTATGATGAGATGACTGGCTCTGTGGCTATGGGGAGAGCATGATCTTGCAGAGCTGTTGTTTCTTTGTGTTTTACAGATGGCACAATTTTTTACAGAATTTACAGCCTGGCAATTTTAATCGTGTTATTTACCTAGTGTCTGTAAATTTATGAACACCTGTAACCCTAAGCCCAGCACCAAATTGGCCATGGTTGGGATATTACTGCAAACTCATGTATCAGTTTTTATGTTGATACATGAGATTGTATGGTAAAAGAGGTTAGGATTATCTGTACCTTTGTGTCTCCATTGTAACTGTTTGTGTGGATTCTTTCACTCCAAAATAGAGGAAAGCTGAGCTGTGATAATTCAACCTCCTTTCATTTAATCTACTTTGTGAAACATATGGGCCTAACCTTCTGAATTGTGGATTTGAGATTTATTCATTTCTTTTTAATTTATATTTCTACTTCTCTTGAAAAGGAACACTTTCCCACTCTAGAAAGCCCTTGACTATTCCTAAAATATATCTCTGAAATACATCCTCTTTGTAATTCTCTTTCAACTATGAATCAGCAAATTCACTATAATCCAGCAGCAGCAAACATACATTAGACTTTTATAAACTCCCACCAGGACCTTCCTAGTCCTTTACAACTTGGGGAAATTAAATGGGTTTTACAGTATGGTCTGAATATCAGTAAATTTAGGCTTATTTCAGACCAAGTTCCAAAACACATATGAACTAATCTGTCATTGTTTTCCACTTGATCTTTAGTCTTTCACAGGCAGCACAGGTGGAAGTGGTTTAGTTTCTTGGCATGAAACTGGTAGATGGTCCAGGTTTTGCAAGAGTAAAGGAGTGTCGGGAGAATGATGGTTTTGTATACCTTCAGTTTTGCTGACATTCTGAAGCCCCTGATTTTGCTGGTAAGATCATAGAAATCACAACTGCTAAGTAGAGCTGATTCAGCATTCCTGGTGAGTTGATGGAATCCCTCATCATAAATTAAACTGTTTTCCTCTGGTGGAAAACCTTGAGGTCAGATGCATTGCCTTCTTTTGCAGTGAATCTCCTTTGGATTCTCAAAGACCAGGTTGACATAACATACATCTTAAAGCTGATTAAAACCTTAAGGAAGTGGTTTTCAACGTTGTTAGACTTGAGGCATTCCTCAGAAAATTCTAGCTGTTAGTTTCCACTCATTCTTTGACATGGAAAGATAATAGAACATTTTTTCTGTTGCAAGAAACACAGAAAGTCTTTATCAGGTTACAACGTTTTGAACATTCTTGGTTTATTTTGTGACTCTTACTTGCACACCCAACGGTGTCAATAGTTTGTGGCTGCTGTGGGCACCCTTGAAAGCCATGGTGCCCTGGCTTAAGCATTGTAGCATAAATAATCAAAGGCTTTACTTAGTCTGTTTAAAAAAAAGACTAAATCACCAAATTCAGAAAAAAGTGGCCATCAGATAGTTTCTATCATACAAACTCATTTTCATCCTGTTTCTTCAAGCAGGTTTAATTTTTCATTTGTATTGAAGGTTCTGGGAGTAAGAAAATAGTGAGTCCTTCCTTGAACTGTTCTGATGCTTTGAGTAGAATGTTCCTTTTTGTTACAAAACTGTGTTAAAATTACACAAATGTATGATGTAACTGGTGAAAAGTTCATGGAAGTTGGAGAAATAATAGCTAAGTATAATTGTAATTGTGGTAAATAACATTGGTGTGTCCCTAGGTTTAGTTTGAGTCAGTTTATAAGAGCATAGGTTATGAGCTTATTCTGGAAACCATAGCCTCAGCATGTGTGAATTGTTTTAGCTCAGTGGAAATCAATAGACCTATGACATTCTATACCAGCTGAGAATCTAGCCCTTGAAATGTACCATGCTTATTATTCTTGGGTTAAAATAATGCCATTTGTGCCCTTCTATCACAAAACCATTGTATTTTGAAAACTTTTGTTGTTCTTGAACAACATAAGGCTTTCAAGAAAGCAGAAAAATAGAAATAAATTGTTTCCTGGAGAAAAAAAAAAACTGCTCACAGGGCCTATGGAAATAGACAAAAGATCCCAGAAGTTGACAGAGACAAGGGAAAAAATGAAAGGTAGGTTTCCCTCCCAGAATGCAAAAAACAAAACCTGTGTAAGAAAGGAAAGAATGTTAGCAGAAGGGGAGCAGCTGGATTGGATGGTATGAAGTAATGGAGATAAATTAGAGAACAGAGGAATAACAGAGAAGACTTACTCTAGTGGTTAGAAATGTAACTCTAGATGTTTGGCAGAAACTGAGAATTGGCATCTCAGCACTCTAATGGGAAGCAGAAGTATTAGGATAATCCATTGTGGTCCCTTTTGACTCTACAATCTATGAATCTCTACACCTTTAGAAAATTTATTTAGAACTTCTGAATAGCTCTTGCAAAATCCACAGAGAAAACTGAAATTGTAGGAAGGTGCAGGTGGAAGAAGACCTAAGCCAAAAGAGTCAAGAAGGGGAGAGGAGAGCCAAATTTGATTCAAGTCAACGACATCAGGAATACCTAAGATTGCACATCTGCATAGCTGAAATTTTTACTTATCCATAAGAGCAGTTCCTTGTTGAAGTCAGTAGCCAAAGAGCTGCCTACATAGAGAGTCAACAGAGAAGTTTAAGGACAACTAACAACTGCTATTCTTAATTAATTCATCTTACTTTTCCTAAATGCCCTTAGGAGTTAGAACTTCCTCTGAGTTTGAAACCTTTTTCTTGAAATGCTTTTTAATTTCAATTCCCCAGTGACTTAGGAAGCTAAAGGAATGTTAGTAAAAGGTAAAAGTTACTAGCTAAGATACTGAATGCTCACTAGAGAACTGTTTTTTAAATTCTTTTTTGTTTCTTCTCATTTTCAATGACTACTTGCATTTTAGCAGGCAAAAATATTGCCAAAAACAAAACAGAGGTTTATTAGACATGAATCACCTTTGTGGCCTCTCTTTTTTATGCTAGACAAGTAACTTGCATTGAAGATTTTTTGACCAATTTTATCTCCTCTATTTCCTTTGAATTATCTGCAGATCACCGTAATCTCTGATTTATATATATATATTTAAAAGTTGACTGAATAATTTCTATAATTCTTCATAAAAAGAACATGGTGATCCCTGCTTGTTGAAAATGTTCACATTTTAATTTTGCCACAAAAAGAAAGCAATGAAATATTTCAGGAGAAATGTTCTTTGTTTGGACTTACTCAAATAAACAGTGCATGAAATAAATGAAACACAGTGTAAAATATTAGCTATGAATATGGCATGCTTAGCTATTTACATGGTATACTACTTACATGGTACCCCTCTGTTCAACCATATGCTAAGTATAGCCCTTTGGTCTTGGATGTAGAAGTCTGCAAGGGCATCTTTACACATGTTCTGGGGTGGGGAGGGGAGCTCTTTAACTAGAGTGGCTCTTGGAAGCTCTTGGGAGCCACTCTAATTAAAGTGTCTGCAATATCTCATATAGTCAGCATCCCTGCACTTCATAATGGTGGATGGGGCACTTTAACTAAAGCTCAGTCAATGAGTTTTAGTTAAAGTGCCCCCACCGCCATTTTAAAGCATGGGACACTGAATGCACATGATGCTGAAACTAATTATCACACTCCAGCAGACTCAATTAATCGAGTCTACTCTGATGCATTGTAATAAGAACTCATCAAAGCAGGCATCAGGCACATGTGTAGGTGCCCAATATGTCAGTTCCAATGCTGGTGAAAGTGCCTTGAACCTAGGGTAAAGGGAAAAATCTTCAGTAAAAAATTCATAGTATAAGTTACACTACTATAAAGTTGTCTGGATACTTCCATCCCAAGAGAGCTGTTTGCTATGGGCAAACATGCTATTATTACATGCTTTCCTCCACCCATACCCCTCACTGCTACCACCAACTCAATGGCACAACACTAAAACACCTGCAAGCAGCTCCTGCCAGATAACTACTTGTCTGTCTGCTTGGGATCCTGCAGTTATTGTTGGTGTTTAAAATAGATGGAAATTGTGCTAGTCATAATGGCTAGGGTCAGAAGTTACACATAAACTGGTTTAAGTGAACAGAAACTGGTTTAAGTCGGTAACAGTTTCTCAATATTGGGCAGAAAGCATGAATTCCTATTTTTCCCAGGATTATAAAAGATATTAGAGTTAGTGTTTGCCCTCAAGATAAACCTTCTATCAGCATAAATCTATTGTAGCAACAGATTAAAGTGTCTTGATTTTGAATTGCCAGATAGAGAAGTAGAGAGAGAAACGGAGAGGGTGGAGTTTATAGGTCAGCCCTGGATTTCATGTATTCATTTGTTTATGTAGCTTGATGAGCACAAATCTGCCTGAGATTTAGAAAAAAAACAAACATTAATTTCTTTTCTCAGAGTTGCCAAATGAAGAATGCTGGCAAACCCAGCAAAAGGCTGAAAGCATTTGCTAGTAGTCTTTCCATGCACAAAATGTCTTGTATCATACTGATGAATCTCGTGTTTCACATGTAGTATCTTAGGCTTTTTTAGCATTGCTTATGGCTGAAAAGTGCCTTCATTCTTTGGCCATATCAGACATGAATGCAGGGATTATTTATTGCTAGGCAACTCACTGAAATTTTATTATTTATTGTTTTATTATTTATTATTAATACATATAAGCGTGATCGTAGTTTCCTGCCTCATATATTGGGTCAGATTCATCACTTGTAAAGCCTAGCAAAGTTGGTGACATGACACCGGCATGTCATGAAATGATTCCATGGAATCATTTGCATATTTGACTTGAATTTGCTAAGTACTATATAGCTTTGTGCTTAGGGAAGACCCACGTGCAGATTCACTTGGCCTGAATCAAGGCAGGGATTTGAATCAGTTCCAACTGTTTTCTCCCCTGAATTTTGATGTGTTGGTCACATTGAAAAACCCAGCTCCAGTTAGCAAAGAGTATTTTTTAATGTAAAGGTGACTAACTGGCCATTAATGCAACAGGGCTCGTGTACCTGATATTTTCTATCCAGTATTTTACTTTCCCTCTCATGTATCTAAGAGATCCCTAAATTGTATTTAGATTTCTTTGAGAAAAAAAGAGAGAGAGAGAGAAAGAGGGAGAGAGATTCAAAAATTAATTACTTGGCAGAGCAAATCTACAGACTAATCATGGATGAAGTCTGACTAATTTATATAACAACAATAGTTCTGTGATACTTCCTCTGATATTGAGTTTTGGCTGCAAGGACCAGAAGGAAGTCCTTGAATCAAATATATAAGAGAAAGACAAAGGGAAAAATATTTCTTCATTGTTATATAAGGAAAATAATGTATTAAAAATAGTTTTCAACCATAAGAAATCCTTTTTTTGTTGTTGCTAGATCTAGAATTGGACTGTATTGCTTTAATGTGTCATAGGGCCCATTCTGATTTTGACTATGTTCTTAATATCCCTCCTTTCTGTTTCATTTCCCTGTATCAGAGGCTTGCCAATTTTTTGGGGACTTTGTATATTGCTAGCTGTTCACATTCATGAGCCATTGACCGGGATAGCTATAATTTGAAACAGGGAGTTAAAAGCTGGAACTGTTCTGGCCCAACAGGAGCTGATGGCGTTTCTTTCTAGGGTCCTCAGATCTGTTTTTTTTCTGGGCAATCTTTAATGTGCTGTTGGTTAGTTGATTAGAAAGATTTCTAACGGACCAGACTTTTAAACATGGTCATTAAATAGACTTGATTTCCTGTTCCTATGCTTCCTGCCTAGGAAGAGAGAAGTTATCATTCCCTTCCTTCCCCTTTCTTTGCCACAAGCAGCTTACAACAGAGGTGCTACAGGGCAGCTCTATCCCCTAGGTAGCAGCTCAGATGGAGAAGAAGTAGTTGCCGCTATTTTTGCGTCTTTGTTTTGCCCCCAAAGGTGGTGCCCAAGCCTAATGCCCTTGTTTTCCCCCTTCAGTTATGCTACTGTTTTTTCAAGGCTGACACTTAAATTCTTTGCTTGAGGTGCTATCGAGAGTTAACATCCTAGGCTGTGTGTAGACAAAAAGAGGTGTAGGTGTGCGACAGTTTAAAACAGGCTAAATGCTTTTGTACCTCTTTAAAGGTGTCGGTGTATTGCACCTTAATTCCAGCTGCTGTCGGAAATTCAGCGGCATAACACTCTTTAAATGACTTGGGGCGCAACAAACTAAAACTCCTCCTCCGAGTTTCAGTTTGCTGCCCCTGCAGCTGAGGAGCAAAGCTCAGGGCTCTGTGCAGTTCCATGGTTCTGCAGGAAGTCCTGCAGACAGCCTGACAGCAGCCCGGGAAAGCAGGCTCCATCCAAGAAAAGCAGCGAGCCTGATCTCTTTTTTTCCTCCCTGGATCCTGCCTGCCTGCCTGAGCTTCCTGGGAGCTCAGTGCTTCTTTCTGTGGCTGCGGTGCCCACCAGGACTGCCTAAGCTGGGTACCTGAAGTTGGGTGCTGCCTCAGGGGGGCTGCCACTGCCACAGGGGAAAGCACCAGCTTCTCCCACCCCCACCCCTCCGGCCGCAGCCCAGAGACCACTTCACCCGCCAGCAGCTCATCCTCCCCTACCTGCCAGAGAGGCAGGTAAGTCAGTGGGATATGAGCCTAACATGGGGGTTTAATCAGTCCTTACATTTTTTTAAACCCACCACTTCAATCTGGGGCCTCCATTTCATCTACACAAGGCCCTAATAAGTACTTCAGACAGTTTCAAGCTCCAAATAAATAATAATCACTTGGCTGAATAGAGGGCGGGAAAGATTTCACACCTCATTTTCTTCAGACTTTTTTTTGACAAACTCCAATAACACAGAAATACATCAATTCACATTACAGAAGGTTTTCTTTACAGCTGAAAGGAACAGAAACTAAATTATTTTCAAATGAAAGCACATAGGCCGATTAAACTGATCAGGTATGGCTTTCCTGTCCCATTCAGGTTCCGCTTGCCTAGGAAAGTGCTGAATGCATTTGCTAGTATATTCAAGTCTCAAAACACCATGGGGCTTCTGTTGTTTGTCAGCCATACAGTGCAGAAGATTTGCATTGCTTTGAGGCTTTTTCATCAGAGGCATGCCATGCAGCCCGATGTGTGACAAATTTGAAAACCTCAGGGTGGTATGTAGCTTGCACTAACAGTAGAGAAGACAAGTAGGGAGCATCAGATTTTCAGATGAGAGGAGAGACAGTTTTGGAAGGAGAGGAGTAAATAGGAAGAGACAAACCTCAGCAGGCTCACATGTTTATGTGAAATTCTTTGCCCTAAGAAAAGACTGCACATTACAAAACAGGTTTCTGCAAAAATTTCAGTAGTTTCTGCATTTAGCCAGGCAATAAATACTCAAGGGAGGGGGGGAAGGGGGGAGAAATCTGTGCTTAAAAACTTCCTGCAGTACTTCTTTGAGTTGTAGCTAAAAACAGGAAATAATAATCTTGTTACATTTGGATGTAAGGAGCAAGTCTGGGAATTAAAATTTAGCCAAGGGGTTATGAGCTTCAGTTAAAGACTAGTTTCTGGTTTCATTCAAGTTTGGGGTTAATTTTTTTGTGGAAACTGCTTGCTCTCAAGGTGACCCTCTCTTCCTCTCAGGCTTCCTCGCTTCCTCTTGGACTCAAATAAAAAAGGAACCTTGCAACCAAAATCTCCCTGGTGTCCTTCAGTTTCCATTTTGCTAAATGGTTCAGAACTGTAAAGTTTCCATTTTAGCTTGTGAGGAAAACTGGGAATGGACAAGTCTTTTGAACCAGTACTGGTTATTATATTTGAACCAGTTTGCCCTCTCTCAGTCACAATTAAAGTATTTGATAATGACCTGGGTGTCTGTCCCTAGCCATTATGGGCAAGAAGTAGAGTGCCAACTAATAACTCACACCTTTGAAAAGGAAGATTGTTCCATTATGAAAATGAATAGCCTGTTCCAAGTTAAAATACATTATAGTTTATTAGTCCATTTCTAACCACGATACTTAGATCTGAATATGTTTAAAACAGCAAGCTTTAGTTTTACGTAGATTTCATAACTCTTCTATGTCACATTGCATCAGTTCAGGGAATATTAGTATTAAAGGCAGACCAAAGCACAGTGCCCAAAGCAGACCCAAAGTAGGAGTGGCAGGCTTATGAATCAGTTCTGCTCAGCTGTGGAGCAAGTTGAAGTCGAGTGGTTCTGACTAGCATCGAATTGGGTATAGTTCAGCTTCTATCAACAAGAACTTGACACATCCCCTATTCCCATACACAGGGTTTTAGGAGTTGGGGGCTTGAGGGATGTCAAGTGTAAGAGATGATGAAAACACCTCATCAGGTTTCCACAAGCAAAGAACTTCCTTGCATGGAATAATAATATTTATATAAGTGATATTTTTTTCTGAGTCTACCCATCCATTTCCCCTTTCAAACATTAGTTTCAATGGAATAAAATGCTTAAACCCCAGAAATTCAGTGTTTTCATAAATCTTCATATTTATTCAGAATGGTTGTGAAACATTGAGGTCTTCTATTGGTGGGCATTTAAATTCACATTCTCCCCTGGTATAATTGTTGATCTCTTTGATCAACACAACTCATTACTTAACAGAACTCAAGGGCTGCTTAATATTATCTTGGCTGCATATAAATGGAGGGTGAAACAGAAGAACACTTGCTGACCAAGGGCTAAGTACAGGGCTAAGTACAGACAGTCAAAAAGCCCAAGGCTGAATTGATTCAATCTTTCAGGTTAGTCTATGCTCCAGATATTAAACTGGGAAACAACTGGACACACATTTACTTTTGATTGAGGAAATGCAGCCACATGCCTGTAATGGCTCAGACCAGAATCCAGGGAGCACTAAAGCACACCTCTCTGGCATGTATCCAGCATGGGCTATGTGCTTGCTTCCTTTTCTTACTGCCCTCAAGGTCTTTGGGATTTACAGTCCAGAATTACAGCAACAGGACTCTGCAGGGTTGCTCATCACTTCCTCTTTCTGCTTCTAGGTGCCTCTTGGATTTGTAGTACACAGTTGCAGCTAGCAGTAAGTTTTTAGCAGGGCAGTAGGGGGAAGGGAAGTTTAAACCCCCTCCCTGGCCAAGACCCCATCTGGGATTTGCCTGGGGGCGGGGCAGTCTCTGCCTCGTCTTCCCCTGCCACCCAACCCTTCTCTGATGGATGAAACAGCACAGTCCAGCCCAGGGTTGGAGAGCATACTGGGATGGTAGGGGACTGTAATTTAACTTGAACCAGGAAGGGGTCTGGGACAGAAGTTTTATAAACCAGCTTGACCCAAATCGGTTAAGTCTGATATGACATCCAACCAGGTTTATCTTAAACCAATTTTAGCCATTTTGAAGCTAGTTTATGAGCACTGAACTTCTGTTCTGTTACAGGTTTAAACCAATTTCTGATCACTTAAACCAGTTTATGTGTAACTTCTGTTCCTAGCCTATATCTTTTGATATACCCATGTATGTCAAGACAGATCTGTATTTAGTGATAGTTAAGATAGAAAAATAAATAAGTAAGAGAGAGATCTGGTAAATAATTCCTGAAAGAAAAGCAACAGAGAAAAAGGGCAAGAGAGTCAGTAGAAATTATTTTAAGGCCCCAATCCTGTACACAGAAATTAGAGGGAGTGTTGCTTTAAATAGGAACAGGAATGAGCCCCTTAGCAATATAATTTGTTATGAGGTGAAGGGCTGTCATTGTGTAAAAGAATGCTTTGTATTTGCTGTATTTTTTCCACATTATGGAAAAGACCCAACAGCTAAAATGTGCCCCCTGCCGTAGGCTAGTACTTAATGTTTAGAATAGATGGAGTAAACCTTTTATTTTTTTATTGCTAGCTGTTGCAACATTCATTTTGCTAGCAAAGGAGGAATCTGGTTGATGTAGGTAAAGCATGAGCTTTTCATGTCTAGAGACTTGGCACAGGGTGAACACTAGAGTCACAGATCAGCAGCTGGTATACAATAGGTGATTTCACAAAAGCACCTTTATAATTTGGCAGCCTTGTTTGCTAGAGAGTGCAGGATTAAATGAGCCTAAAATGAATGACTTATCATTTCCCTACAGCAAGTTGCCTCTGAAGGTCAAAACTGAAGTTTATTCACAGAATCACAAAATTGCAGTCTCTCCTGTTCTAGTCCTGGTCCTAAGTATAATAGGAAGCCTATCCACTTCCATTTATATCTGCTTTACACCTCCTTTAGTTAAATACATTTTTACATATTTACAGTTTTCTGATAAACTCAAAAGCACAATTAATACAAATATGTCCCATAGTGAAATATATACAACAAGGAAATGTCAGACCAAAACAGGAGAGGCAGAGAGATGTTGGTAACTTCAAGAAGGAACTACAGCCTTTCATGTACCCTATGAATATATATAACATGGCCATTGTGTGGCAGTCTGTGTACTTTTGTGGCAAGAATTCCCTTGAATAATCCTGCCAGGAGTCCATTGATTGATTCTTGGGATTATAGTCTAGGAATTAGGGATGCGATGAGGGTTAACGTTTTAATTAATTTACATTCTTTCTTAAATTGAACTCTGTGAACCAAAGCATACCCTATAAATTCCTTTATGGGAGGGGTTGTAAGCGTACAGCCCATCCTATGAGAAATCCTTTTGTATATATAATACACACTGTTGGAAAAAGAAACATGAAACTAAACAAAATTTGCTATCTCTGACATTTTCTCCTACTCCTCAGCAGTACTACAGTGCTTCAAGGCTGCAGACAATAATCCTTACAACAGTCCTGAGTTTCCAAGATATAGTAGTGAATTGGTTTCTTTCATGACCAAAATGTCTGTTTTTCCTGTGAAGTGTTTCAGACTAAAAGCCCTTGTTTTTTTGTTCAGGAAAAATAAAGCAAACACATTTTTATTTGCATATATTATGCATCCGTGGAAAGACTGTAAATAAATATTTTGTCATTTTTCACCTACTTTTGTGGCGTTTCAAAAGGAAACACTTAAAAACCTAAAAATAGCAAATAAGAGCTCTAGGTGAGCAGAAGACTTAAAAATCTGTCCAGTCATGCGGTGTATAAACAAAACAAAACAAAACAGGAAATGTATCTTTAATTTCCAATTGGTTAAAATGTATAATGTTGCATGTAGCTTAAATATACATTTAATTAAATTCAAGTTCATGTAGCTAGATTTTTTGTTTTTATTGGTTCCTGTAGACTTCACCACTGGTTTAAATGGAATTACTAGAACTGTACACTTTACAGAAAAAAATCAGAATCTGTCCCCTGCTGCAAATTATTTGCACAGATATAAGCATGTCATTATTAATGAGGGAAAGACCCTGTGCTTGCCCCATTTTCTGTGTGGTCTTATTTAAGCTAACACAGAAATACAGTCTCCTCTTTTTGTTTTACTTAATGGTTCTGTAATCTAACTTAATACACTAATATAAAGGTACAACAGAGAATATGTACAGAGGTTGCCATTTTTATTTCTCATAGCAGAACAAATTCAAGACAATGCGCTTAACTTTTACAGAAACAGAAGTTAGAAATAATACTATTACTTCATTATTAATAACATGACAACATCCCAGGATTGTTAATCAAGGAAAACTATGACTAAAATCAAAAGGAGTTTTGTCTGAAAAACAACTAAGAATAACAGGATATGCTTAATGAATGCTAATATGAAGTCTTTAGAAAAATATGAGTCAGTTTCTCAGAGTCCCTCAGCTTTATTCCTTTACATACCAACAAAGCAATGAGATGAAAATTACTGTATTAAATCATGCTGTAATGTAATTAATTCTTCTGAATTTATGGACAAGAAGTAGAAATGTTTTTACCTTAAATCTTTCTGCTTTATCTTTTGTATTCCTCTTGAAGTTTTCTAGCTCTTTATTAATTTTCTTGTACAGGTCCATTGGTCCATTAATTCAGTGGAGAAGCTCCAATTGACTTGAGTGAGCACTGAACTACCAATATAAAGAACAAAGATTTTATTGACATAGTACAAAGATTTTATTGATTGTTGCATAGCTTGTGAATGATGAAGTCACAAACAAGTTATATAGATCTGCCAAATGATATATTGCTCTACAGAATATAGAAGAGTGTTATAGAAGTTATGCACACAAATCGCAAATTAGGATTGCCTTGGTAGTCTTAGTTTTTCCCTTTTTAGGAATGTAGTGTGATACAGGCACAACTGGCAGATAGGTGCCTAGCTCCCATGGGCTTTCAAAGTCTCTGTCCTAATGAATCACTGTGAATAGCTTCCCCATAGTCTCTACCTTCATGATTGAATGCTCTGCTTTTTGACATAACTTCTGCCTCATTTTGTGCCCAGCGTATTGTGAGTGCATGGCTTTGAAACCTCAGAAATGTTTTTAACATAACTTTTTGGTAGGGAGAAATCTCTCTGACTGTCTCTCTAGTAGACTTACATGCACATTGGATGTATACTAGATAGATGGATAGATAGATGCATCCAATGTTTGTGTGTGTGTGTGTGTGTGTGTGTGTGTGTGTGTGGTATACACATATGCATATTGCATCTCTATATACAGTAGACGTACATGCGCATTGCATATACTATTCCTGGCATATACCATATTGGATTAAAGTTAGAGATGAATTTAAGTTAGGACAGAGATACAAAGTGCATGTATGTCTACTATATATAGAGCGATATCTACGTACAGATAGATAGACGTTAGGGCTGTGTGAAACAGCACCGTTCCATTCCAACTTGCATTTCAACATTTCAACGGAACAACATTTTGTTTTGAATTTAATTTCATTTTGAAATCGCTGTTCCATTTCATTTTGTTGAAACAGTTTCGCTGTTTCGACGCCGTTTTGCCCATAGGCTATAATGGAGAAGCTCAAAACAGCCTATAACTTTGTCAGTTCTGGCCTGATTTGGATGCTGCTTGCAAGAATGGTAGCCCCTCCTGAGGGCATGAAGCCTGCCATATATCAAGGAGATAGGTGCAGGGGTTTGGGGGAAACTTCAACTCAAATGTCTTGAAAGCAAAACTCATGTCACGTGTATATGTTAAGCCACAGTGGGGTCAAAACTGCAAGCATGCTAGCACCGGTGGAAGCAACAAAGTCTGCCAGGTTCAAAGAGATAGGTTTGGGGGAAACTGCACCTCAAGCTGCAGACATGCAAAATTCATGACAGGTGACAGCGTGTATGTTAAGGCACAGCAGTGTGAAAGCTGTAGGCATGCTAGCCCCTAGTGAGGCCATGAAGCTGGCCAGCTTTCAAGGAGATAGGTGAAGGGGCTTCTGGGTTCTGGGGCCCTGCTTCTATGGCTGCTGACAGGCAAAACTCATGTCATGGGTGCTGGTGGGACTGTGTCTGTTTTGGGACACAGGGGGGTGAAAACTACAGGCCTGCTAGGCCCTGATGCAGCCATGAAGCCTGCCAGCTGTCAAGGAGATAAGTGCAGGGGGAGTCTGGGTTTTGGGGCCCTGCATCTCTAGCTGTTGACAGGCAACACTTGTGACATGGGTGGGTGACACTGTGTGTGTGTTAAGGTGCACCCTCACTCAACTGACACCCAGGCAGAAAGCAGGGCAGTTCAAACAATGCTGCCTTCTATGCAGTTTTTACATCCCTGCCCCAGAGCACTGGGATTTGAAGGGACCACGGGAAAGGATGAGTCAATGGCCAGCTATACAGCCAATAATGAAAACACTCCTTCCCCCCTCTTCCCCTCCCTCTCCTTCCTTTAGTTTCTGTTTCTCTGCAGCCAAGCCCAGCTGGAGCTTCGAAACCTGAAAATTTCAAAAATTTTGAAATGTTTTGGCTTGCCTTGTTTCATTTCGAGGCTGTTTCAAAGCTCTCTGTTTCATTTCGATTGTGCTGTTTTGAGCTCAAAAGGAGTTGAAACAGCGTCAAAATGAAACTGCTGGCAAAATTTCACGTAGCCCTAATAGACATACAGTAGACATACATGCATGTTGCATGTACTGTTCCCACCTTATACTATGTTGGACTGAAATTCTTCAAGCCACAAATCATGTCTTTTCTGTTTTTATGGCCTGATATAAATTATTAAGGCTCCAAATCTAAAATTAGTTACTCACATATGAAAACCCACTGAAGTCAGTGAAATTCTGGGTTTTACTAAATTCATGTAAAGGATTGTTCGTAGGGCTGGGCTCTAAGAACATATGGAGTAGCTGGGTGCACTTTTAAAAAAAACTTTGGGATGCTCATCTCAGATGCAGCATCTAATTTTCAGTACAGTTCTGCTTTGCTTAATTATCCATTTGGATTGAGTGAGGCATAAGGAGGTCAATTGAATTGCACAGGATCCCCTGGCTTAGTTCTGGCAGCAAACAGACTGAATGACCTTTTTATATTACATAGAACTCACTAGCACATATTAAAAGTTCCTATTTTGGCCTTTTAGACAATTAATATTTAGCCCAAATATTTCTTTGATAGGCACATTAGTGTGCTAACAGATGTGAACTGCTCCCCCACCCCCTTGGACTGTACCGGAAGAGGAATCGTGTAAGTTTGACCCAGGTCCTCAGTGTCTATATAGCTTGTATGTTTCAGCAGAGTTTTTTGCCACTGAAATATTTAGTAGATAAAAGCACCAAAAAGGAATGCTGAAATGCATGAGCTGTACAGATGCTGGGTAGTTGGGTCAAATTGACACACTTCCTTTTCTGGGCATGCGCTATGCTTGGTGCAGGGGTGCACCGAGCTGAAAGTAAAGCACTGGATGGGTTTTTTTCCATGTCTGTAAACACCCGTAAACAGTTCACATAATATCATTTTATGTACTACTTGTGTATTAAGTAGAAAGCTTAGCTGTATAATTAAATTCAGTCATCATGAGGTAAAAAGTAATAAAGGATTGTGTTTTCATATTAGAGTCAAGTTCCATATTTCTCTTTTGTTAGAACTATATGTAAAAGTATATATTATTCCAAGCTAGAATTCCCTAAACCCAAGATTGTCCTGCATAACCCAGTATAATGTTGCCTGCATTTCCAGATTTCTGTCTACTTCACTTTCAAAATAGGTTTGTTAAGCTTAACGTGGTTCACTGTGTTGGGGCTGAGCGCCCCGGTGTCAAGGTGGGCCCGAGTACGGATCAAACAGGTGGGATTAGCAGCGAGGAGTCAGAGCAGGCGGACAAGCGTGTGGTTGCAAAACAGAATGCTTTAATTGTTTACTCACGCCACTGATGGTGATGTAGCATAGGCAGGTCAACTTAGTTACAAACAAGAACGATAAACGATGAACAAGAAATGATGAACGAAGCCGAGTCGGTAACGGTGAAGAACAAGCGCTAAACGAGGTAACTGGAGTGAGTCGAGTTGAATCGGAAACGTGGAATGATGAATGAGGCCGGAACATGATAACCGAGTTGAAAACGTTGAATGGGTGACCGAAATGTAGATAACCGGAACGTGAAACGAGTAAACGATAATCGGTAATGAAATGATTGAGATCAGATGAACATTTTATATCGAGATACGCCGAGGTACAACGGTGGTGGGGAGACTAGCGGAGCTCTGGGAAGAGAACCAGGGCTCTAGGCCTAAGATGCTCTCCTGAAGCAGTCTCTGTGGTAGCAGTCTCTGCTCAGGTCGGGTCTGGTCTCCGCTGTGGGTGGAAACTTACGAGCCTTAAATATGATTCAGCTATCCAATCATATGGCTTCCCCTATGGAAGTTTCTAGTGTGTTCTGGTATAAGTCTGGGCATGCGCATGTTGCCAATTCAGATTACCTCATGGCAGAATCATGATTGACAAGTGTGGGGTCATACAGAGGGCATGTGTGGGGCATGCTCACTAGCCCTTGGGGGATTTTCCACTGACTTGTCTCTTGCTTGTCTCTGCTTAACCCTGTGTTAACCAGCACCCCTTTTAAATTGGGTTCTGACACACTGCAGTTGTCACTGAGGGAAGGCACACTAATTGCTTAGCTAGTGTAACTCTATCCAATTTATTAACAAAACTAGCCAAATTTATCTTCAGTGAACTGCCATTAAAATCATAGAAAATAAATTTGGCCCAATGCATGCTGCAGTTTTAAATACCGCTTTGAGATCATACTCTTTTCTTTTTCCTCATATATAATGTGCACGGACATTGAGTGAATGGTATAGAAAAGTAAAACGTGGCTTTTTGTTATTTGTGTCTGCTTGAAGGAAGTTTATTATTAGTGTCTGGCTAATAAAGAACTACCCTGAATAGTTACTCCAAGTGCAAACCAAATGTAAAGGTTCAAACAATTTAAAGAATGTAAGATTATTTCTTCAACATTTTCAGGGAGCTATTCCCTGTTTGACTCCAGCTGAAGCTAGGAACCAATGCATATCATCTTAGGTAGGGCTGTAGCCAAGTCTTGAGCTACTTCTCCATATCAGAACATCTAACCTTTTCACACCACATCACCATCTGTGGAAGGATATGAACATATTCTTTATCAAGTATCTTGAAGGATTCATATGCTAATAAGGGTTTTGACAAAGCTTTGCTGCCGTGTAGTTTTAGAGGGGTTCTTTTCTTATTCCCCTGTTTTTTGAATAAGTACTGGGGCTTTAATCAGTAAAAGGTCTTTAATCAGTCTTGCTCAGTCCATACTGAATCCATGTCAGTTTATTGCAGTTTATGACTTTTATGTTGAGGATAATGTGGAGCTGCACTGCCAAAGCGGCTCATTCATTTTGAGCTTCCTGAAATACGCACAATCCCATTCACCAACTTGCTTGTCAAAGCACATCTAACTACACTAAGGAGGAGTGAGTAGGAGGAGCTCATGGTACCATGTCTTTCTTAGTCAGCTAGGGTTGATTGCACTTTTACCATGCCCACTGAAGTACACATCCTAGCATTTGAGGTGGAGGTAAGATGAAAACTTCCTAGTTCCTTCATCCACTCTATGTTCCCAGTCTATGAAGCATATAAACAACAGTGTTTGATGTAAAATTATTATTAATGAAGCACAGTAAAGCACAAATACTGTCCATGCTATACTTGTATGATTTCTTGAGAGCGGGGCAGTATAAAGACTGTGTGTATTATTAGCCAGGTCTAAAACATTTAACTTTTTATGAAATACATGATTTTCAAAGCATGAACTGGTAAAACATCTTGAGCATTTTGGTCCAAATCTACAAAAATATTCATATGAAGATTCCTATTTTTTTCAGTGGTACTCCTAGCAAGAGTTGAAGCTACTGTATAAGGTTTTACAAGATAAGCCCATGGTTGCCATTTCAAAGCACTGCACAGAATTATTAAAAGCAAATTTTGCAGGAACGCATCCAACCACCTGCTTTTTTTGCCACACAAAAAAACCCAACAGACTGAAAGCCTCCCTTTCTCTTTGGCATGTTTTCCACTTCATATTGAATCCATAAGTGTATGTTAGAGAACGGAACTAACTTATTTAAGTTTGATGCTGCATAATGCACCACAGCATAGCTTGAAAACAGTAACTAAAAAAAAAATGTACACAGCTGCAAACTTTAAAGTATAATTACTGTGCTTTTTCTTCAAACTTGCTTGCTACCTCTGTTAGAAATGCCTCTGAGTCCTAAGCCATTCTCTGAACCAAGATTAATTTAAAACAGGGGTGTCAGACTTGTTTGGCACCCTGGTTGGGAATCACTGATTTAAGTGGTCTTCAATACAGTTAGCTGGAAAAAAAATTCTGAGTTGAAAAATGTTGATATATTGAAATTGTGTCTTTTGTGGTAATTTCCAATTTCAAGTTTTTTTTTGTAGAAATGTTTCTCCCACTTAGAAATATCATAGAATCATAGAAAATTAGGGTTGGAAGGGACCTCAGTAGATCATCTAATCCAACTCCCTGCCCAACGCAGGACCATTCCCAATTAAATGAGACAAGGTTTTATCTAGCTAGGTCTTAAAAACCTCCAAGGACGGAGATTCCACAACCTTTCTGGGTAACCTGTTTCACTACCTTACTACCCTCCTGTTAAGAGAGTTTTCTTCCTAATATCTAACTTAAACATCCCTTGCTGCAACTTAAGACTGTTGCTCCTTGTTCTGTCATCTGCCGCCACTGAGAACAGTTTAGCTCAGTGACCACTAACCAGTTGATCGGAGAGCCCCTGGCAGTCAATGTCAGGCTGGGGTGGGGCTAGACCCCCACAGACTGAGATCTACTGTCAGAGGCTCTGTGATTGGGAGCAGCCAAATGCACATGGGGAGCAGCTGGGATGCAGTCTGGAAGTGGCAGGATGTATGAGCGGTGGGATACATGTGGCTGGGCTTAGCCATGCCCCCTGCCACTGAAGCTGTGTCAGGTGAGTGGGATGATCCTCCTCCATACCCCATGCCACCGGCTGGGCCAGTCCAGGCCAGGGGAGGGTCTGAGCCCAGGCAGCTCATCCAGGCATACTGCCACCACTGCACGCATCCCAGTGCAGGCCCGGGGGGCACATGCCCCCCTTATCTGTGCATGGGGTGGGGGAGGGGTGATCAGGGTAGCAAGTGGGGGCCATGGAAGGGATCAAGGAGGCAGTTGGATTCTGCAGGGTGATTAGTAGGATCACGAGGGCAGGCAGAATCTGCAGGGTAGATTGAGGGGATCAGTGAGCCTAGTGGTATCAGTGGGGTGGTTAGGAATATCAGGGGGCAGGTAGGATCTGTGATGGGGATCAGAGGAGGAGGCAGGGTCAGTAGGGGAGTTGTTGGGATCCAGGAGCTTTTGGCAGGATCGGGGGGCTTGTGGGGTCTTCAGGGAAGACTAGGGGCTATTTTAGCTCCCTGACCCCCTCCCAGGCTAACCTACCTCTATCCCTCCCACCTTTCACTGGGACTTACTTCCTGAGCACCTAACATCAGCAAATGCTAATAAAATTGGCACTGGGAGCAGATTGCAGTATGGGAATTTTGGTGGAGGAAGCGGCTGGGGGGTGGGGCAAAGGCTAGAATAGCCCAGTGTCTGATGTGCAGATAGATAAACTGCAGCCCTCCTACTGGGGCCAGCCATTGGGCTTTCCCAGCCCCGGGGCTATGCTGGGAAATGTACAGAAGTATGGGAAAATTACATCAATCTAAAAATAGACAAACCGATCCAGGTTAGACTACCTGCAAGGTATGGTTAACTTAGATTGGGTTGAGCATTTTTAGACCAATCTAACCTTCATGGAACTTAGTTGGACCTAACTGGGGATCTAAGTGTAAGGTCCACACAGGGCCAGACTAAGTTAGATCAGGTAGTTATTTTTAACATGATCTAACCTCCCTGAAGGTCTGTATGCACCCTATGAAAAACTGTGGAGCGGCCTGTTTGTTTGCTTGTGATTATAGAAAAGTTGCCGTGATATGCTATAATGTGCTGCTGCTGAGAAAAATGATACATTTAGGACAGTGTTCTTTCAAATGCTTCACAATGCCTTGCATAACCACGCCCAATGTGCACTTGTGGTCTTTTCCCCTGCTAGACACTCTTGTACCAGCTATGCTTTTCCTTATACTTACTCCTACCTTTGTCTTTTCTTTCCACACTTGCTTTCCATTCCACTGCCCTTATACCTGGGATAATTTCCTTGTCGCCAGATGTCTCCTTTTACAGCCCTACTTGAGAATGAGAAAACATTTTCAGGAAAATCCCTTCTGAAGATTTCTGACAAGCTGACATTTAAAGACATGTATTGACCTGACATTTCTATGAGAGACATATCATAGTATTCCTCTGAATTTCATATCGCCACAGGGATGGCAATATGTTGGTCAAACGTTGTATAATTTAATACTACTTCAAATCAGCCAGTGTAGTTCCAGCTTATTATAGCTGTAACCAATCAGAACCTATAAAAATAAGTTGTGGAGGAGGGGGGGATAAAGGGACAAAGCCTACATGAAAGAAAAGAAAATTAGTGAAGGGAGAAATTTTAACACTTCGAATTTTCTTTCATAGAAGACTGTTTAACTGATCCAAGCTTGTATCAAAATTTTTCATGCATTAACTATGGGGTCAGAAATGTTTTTGGACACAGTGCCAAAAATGCCTACAACCTCAACTTGTGAGATATTGGCATGCCAGGGTCAGATGGTGGGGGAGCCACAAGGGGCCCAATCCTTGTAGTGGCTATGCAACCCCAGACCCTTCCCTACTGTCTGCCCTGAGGCGTGCGTGCCAAGGAAAACGCATTTGAGTGCCAGATTTTGGCACCTGTGATTTTGGCTTGCCTATCACTGCATTAACTAGTGGCCATGTTTTTAAATTTTTCACATTAAAAAAATGTACATGAGCTCACATCTGAGTTCCTCCTCAAGAAATTAAGCACCTGTTGGGTTTTGCCAAGACTAGTGTTGACACTTGTTTGTCCAGGACATTACTGTCAGCTTTTCATTTATTCTCCATTGTTTCAAATGTGTAACCCCAACTTTGAGTCACTCAGTTCCCCATTGAACTGTTCACCAAATTTAATCTTTTTTAAAGTGCCTCTCTTATCTTAATAAAATATATTGCCCTAAGAAATCCTTTCCTCAAGCATATTTCCTGGACCATCATGTCTACAACATCTTTCTAACACTACTTCTTATCTTAACTCTGTTCATATTACCCCATCACACATGCCTATTTCAGTTCCACCTATTAAGTCAACCTTGAATGTGCTTACAATCCATGAACTGCTTTTCTACATGCTAAATCAAATACTCTCTCCAAACCTCATTTTGATGGGCCCTGTTTAGTATAGATGGTACGTTTTGTAGCTATAAAACTAGCTTTTTCAACTTACAAGAAATCAGCTGCTTTGTTTTGACTCTATTTGCATCCTCTGGTATTCTAGGGATCCACAGTCTCTCTTCAACAACAAAAAAAACACATGTAAGGTTTTTTTTGTGCTACACCCACCTGTCTCACACACGTACTTAGCAGATCTTATTGGGTTATTTCTTCTTTAACACTTGCAATTTATATTTGCCTACCAGGATATTACCATCTTTTATATTGTAAAATAAACCAAGTATTCTGACTGGAAGTGTGCATTAAAATAACATTAAAATTTTTCTGACAAGCTTTTCATGATATAGTTTTTCAAACAACCATTAAAATAAATTCAGAAACCAGCAAGTAAAAGTGTGTTAAAATGTTACTCTCATTAGACTGGTGAAGAACGATGCACGCAGAGAAACTGCAGTATCTGTAAGGAAGGCTGGCTGTGTTGCTAATTGAATGATGGTCAAGAGTTCTAGTTGTATAATTCATGAGTACCTCTTTGAGTAGTAACACTGGCTACAAAGCAGGGAGAAAAGGGTCATATTTCATACTTTCCTTATTCATGCTGTATAATACATTATATATACTGCTAAATTGTTAGCAATTGTTAATCTTTTTCAGTTTAAGGTTTGTTTTTTTCCAATGTGAAACTTCAGTTAATTCAGCTTATACAGTGAATCATGATTAACTGTGTCATTTACATTAGGCAATGTTTAAAGGGACTCAGTGCATCAGTAAATGAGAATGTCATGCTGAAGTAATGGATGTGGTATTTTTCTTTTTTTTTAATTCTTACAGCAGTTTTCTGTAATGGGAGGAGTTACCCATCCTTACAGCCACCCTGGGGTCTTGGATTTCAGGGGCCTGATCATGCATGCCCTAGGAATTCCCCTGCAAGGGGATACAGAGAATTGGGCACCTGAAAACCTGTGTGTACGTGCTCGGGTTTCCCTGTTTACAGAAGTGCACCCTGAGTCAAAGTCTCCAAGCATGCCTCTGCAAACAGAGAACTCCAGGTACATGTCTGTAAATAGGAAAACCCTAGTACACATCTCAGACAGGTGATCTGCTTCATTTGATAATGTGTGTTTATAACCGTACACTACTATGACTACTGCCATTTCACTACTCTATCTGTTTGTTACATCCACTTCTTTTGTCTTTTCCACTATATTTAGATTGCAATATCTTTGAAGCAGTTAATATCTTTTCATGATATGCTTGCCCAGTGTGGGTCCAACCTGTGCCTGACCCCTTTAGATGCTTCCATAATGCAAATAATGGACCTGATGTGCTCATGAGGTCCCTTCCAGCCCCTACCTTCTATGAATCTAAGAATAAAAATAAATGTAAGGGTGGTGAGGAAAGTGATTAGAAAAGACCAGAGAATAAGGTCATTTTTACATGTACTCTGGAGGGGGAGGGGGCACTTTAATTAGAGTAGCTCCAAGAGCTGCTCTAATTAAAGCACCACAGCATCTTGTGTGTCAGCATCCCTGTGCTTCAAAATGGTGGCAAGGGTGCTTTAACTAAAGCTCATCAAACAAGCTTTAGTTAAAGCACCCCACACCACCATTTTGAAGTGCAGCGATGCTGATGCACAAGACACAGAAGCATGCTAATTAGCATGCTCCAGCAGACTCAATTAATCGAGTCTGCTCTGACATGCTGTAATTATAGTATGTTGGAGCAGCCTCCTATCATGGCTGTAGGCACTCTGAATGCCAATGCAAAATAGAAAATACAAACAAAAATAAAACCTGTTTTAGAAGTACTTCTGGAGATTGATTCTAACTAGTCCATGCCCAAAGAATGCAGTTATATTAGCATGACATGTTCTTTGCCAACGAGTATTAGTCATTATGGGGGTTTTTTCCTTTTGAAAAAATACATAAGAAAGGAAATCAATAAACTTGTTAGTGAGTAGCATGTTCTGTGCAGAAAAGCTATGTTCTGTCTTCAGAACAACAGTAAATATGTTCTTGTGTGAATTTTTTTTTCACAGGGATGTTGGGATTTGTTGGAATAGAATCACTTGGGTTGACTCAGACATTTCAAATTAAATTTTCCATCTGAAATAACTATTTTGCCCATTTTGACTTTTCTCCTTAATAAATCTTGAAACATAGAAAAGGATAGTGAATAGATAAAATCCATCTGAATTTAAATCCTAATTCTGTTTTATGCAGTTGCTGGTTAGATGCTAGACCACATCTAACCCATCTGATAGAGTCAGTAGGTAGTTGAGCTTATTGTAGGAAGGAAAGGAGCAGAGATGGAGGAAGTAGGTGAGCAAGGAAGACACTGGAGTCAGGTTTATATTGGTTGTAGTAGTATTAGAGCTTGGTGAGTGTTTTTACAGTAAGCAAAACAGATTTAGATTTTTTTTCTGTTCACATATTATCTAAGAGTAATCTATGAGGAGCCAGGTGTGATTAAAAATTTTTGGTTGATCTGATGGAAGTATGCATTGCATGAGCAGTGATTGAACAGATTTTAGGCACAAGATGCAAGTTCCTTAAAGGTTTTGCGGGTTCTCCATGGCATTTTTAAAAGCAACTGTGGCCTTGCATTAGTGTGACTTGGCTTGCCCAATGTTTGTATAGATTGTGTGCTTCAGCAGGGCTATATGGCACTTTTATCTAATAGTAATCAGACCCACTGATAAAAGCCCCCAAAAGCCCTGCTGAAGCACACAGTCTATACAGATGTTGGGCGAGTTGGGTCAAACTGACCTAATACCTCTTCTGAGCATCTGATGAAAGTAAAGCACTGTTGGTTTTTTTTTTTTTGGGGGGGGGGGGGGTCCCATGTTTGTAAGCAGCCACAGTGTGCCTAGAAGTTAAACACCCAGCACTTTTGGAAATTTTACTGGAAACATATACATGCATCTTTTTGGATGCCCAGATACCTTAGAAAATCTAGTGAATCGACACAGTTTTACTGAGTCAAGGAATGAAGTTCCAGTTGATTACAACAGGATTAAATAAGATTAAAATATGTGAAGTTGACAGGAACTAACTCCATAATGGAACTAAAACCTGAGCTGAGCCCAGCTATATAAGCAAAAGTAATTTTCATTCACATTTTAGATACAAACTATAATGGAGATAATTGTATTGTTCTAGAGTCTCTTTTTTGTAGTATGAATGGGACCAAAGCTTAGTGAACACCCATGATTAGAATAATATTTCAGTATGTCTACACAATGAGTTAGCACCAAAAACTACATACTATGGTGCTGGTTTTACAAACATCTGTCACTCAAACCAGTTGCCAGGGGAAAGAAATTTTGCTACTGGTGCTACCGTATTCAGCTCATAGATCATGGGCTTCCCTAAACTGTAAAGAGAATCTGCCATACGTGTATCCATTTGGTTTGGCTTATTTCAATTAGACTAATTTAGGTTAATTAAAGTTATCTTACCTATTACCTCATGTTTAAGAGAAGTTTATGTATGTGTAAGCTGGGTTGCTCTTATTCTTCTGATCCTTCATTATGCTTGTTCTACAAAGTTACAGAAACTATTATTTGACTGTCTTGTATTAGATTGAAATCTGAGAACTGTTCCCATTTTAAGGTATCATTTTTAAATGACTCATACTAAAAATTGGAGAGCCTCAGGCTCCTGTGTCAGATTGAATTGTAGAAACTCTAATATATATATATAAGGCTGTGAAAGATTGTCCACAATAAATTGAATAAGTTGCCATATCTTTTATTCACAATAAATATCATTAGCACAGTTTGAGAGACATAATTTGTGATAGCTCCACTGAAATCACAGGAGCTGTGATGATTTACACTAGTAAAGAATCTGTTCTGAAACTCTTAAAATAGCCACTAAAATTCTAGTGATTTTCCAAGGTGACAAATTGCTATCAGCCAAAATAAGCTTATGTTTTGTGAAGGAACTAGAAAACAGGAATTTGTATAATGTTGCTAAATGGAAAACATGTTAGCTTTTTTTCCTCGATTGCCATTGCCCAACCCCCCCCCCCAAAAACAAACAAAAATAGCAAAAGCAAAAACAACCCTTCCCCCATTCCCCATATAACTTTGGAAAGCAGAGAAATTAGACTACTATACACTTAAGCTAAGCAAAGATGAAGACAGATAGTCTTTTGCTATACTGTATTTGCTTGATTCCAAGTAACATGGAGGGGAAAACCCTGCATGAATCAGCTCCTGTGGCAGTTATCAGCTGCCCCTGAAACTCCACCCCCCCACTTGCTTACCCTTACTCTGGTGATAGCAGACTCTATCACTGCTTCAGACTGAGACCTGGGCCTTGGAGCATAGTCCCAGCCTGGCCCTGTAGCACCTGTGCAGAGCTGACATTGCTACTTTGGGTCCAGGTTGGAGCAGGGACAGAACCTACTGGCGCCAGAGCAGAAGAAGCAGCAGGAGGAAGGGGCAGGTGGTGGGTAGAGGCTATGGCGGGGCAGCCCCAAAGGTAAGTGGGGGGAGACAGATAGCAGGGAACAAGCTGCCTGCCCCTCACCACACACCACCTGCTCTCTACCATCCTACTGCCTGTCCCTCAGTGTTTTCCCCATTGCATGATGCCCTACTGCCTCCCCACTTCCTGTCCCCTTTCTGTCTTCCCCATCACCTGCTCCCCCAACCACCTTCCCCTCTACCTGCCCTCCCACTACCACCCTCACACCTGAACCCCCCACCTTCTGACCCTGTCTGCTATCATCCACCACTGTTCTCCCTGCTGTAGTGGTGGTCAGGACAAATTTAAGATCCTCCTCCAATAATGCCATTCAATAATTGGAAAATTATAACAAATTTATACATTTTATAAGTATAGAATCTAATTGTTTGTGGGGGGGGTTACCTTAAATTCAGGGTTGTCTGCAATTCAGCTAAATACAGTATGTTACCCTTGACAGCAGGTACTAGAAAAATCATTGTCCTTAGCTTAGATATAGGTGGACATTAGATTACTTATAGTGAATAAATCTTTAAAAGAAATTCAATTAAAATATGATAGTAACATTTATCATTGTATGTGGTAAATGCTGGATAAGGAGTATACCTGTTAAATTCAGTTCCCTTTTCAGATTCAGAAATGCAGGGTGAAAACCTAGCTTCGTTGTATTCAGCGGCAAAACTCATTTTTTATTCACATGTCAAAAGGATTCTTGAGGCTTCTCCTTTCCCAGTTTCCTAACAAATAAGATTATGTTCATTCCTTATTCCATATATTTAGAATGTCCAATGAATCTCTAACCCCCACCCCCACTCTCCCCTGTATTTCAGGATTTCAGAATTTCAGTGATGTGAATTGTGAGGAAAGATCAAGAAAAGAAGGTTACTCTTACTGGTTTCTTTCACAGAACCATGTAGTAATATGTAATTTCATTTCTGGTAGCACTTTGCCAAATGGAATAGTATAGGTGAGATCATAAAAACTATTTGAAAATAATAGAATATTTGCCCAGAATTGAGTGTTTATGCTCATAGTTATTGTAGGCATAAGGACTACATAAAATCAATTCCAAAATGAAGCAAAGTTAGAAAATGCTAGCATTAAGAGATCCTACACAACTGTAATTTGCACCCCCCACACCCATTATGCATAGGTGTTATGTTATAGTCTTAAATTACATGACTATGTGCTATTTCCCCATATGATCTGCATATCATTCAGCAAACAGAATGAAGGTGTTCACTTAATCAGCATTATTCAATATTTTGTTCTCTTCTCATTGTTCAGTGTTTTCTAGTTCTAGTTAAAGATGTTATTTGCTGAACTGTATTGGGCAGCCTTGCTATTTCTTAGCTTTTACGTGCTTGACATTTTTTAAATGGCAACTTTAACAATACTGCTTCAATATAGGCTTTTTGTGTGCCCCTACTTAGCTTTCAAAAAAGGAAATTGAATAATGGCACAAATTCTATGATGTGGCATCATATTTTTCATCAATTGGATCATTAACAGGGGCTATAGCAGATATAAAGCACGAGCCTCTGCTACTTGAGCTAATAAAGTAACAGTAGGTGTTATAGTTTGTCATCTTCAATATGAAATACCACTTGATAGAGATGTGAGATATATTTTGCCAGAAGGTGTCATAGATAACAGAAGAATAATGATTCAGGTTTCTTCTGCATTATTTACCTGTTCCTGTTCTAGTCCTATTCTCCTTGCCTATTCAATCCTGGTTTCTGCTTCTTAAGCTTCTCATCCCAATTTCAGTAAGTAGCAGTCTCTTTTATCCTTCAGGCTTGTTGTCCGATCCTCAGTATCTCTCTACTCTCCTCCTCTCCTTTTCCTCTCACCTAGTCCCAGTCTCCTTGATTAATTGGTATCAGTCTACCCTCCCTCCCTCATTCCTAGTCCATGTCACCAGTGTCCTTGCCAAGAAAATTCCAGTTCCCTATTTATTGCATATCATTCACTTTGACTCTTTTTCTTCCCCATTCCACTCATTCACACGAGTCTTGCTTCACAGGCTTCTTATCCAGGATCTATCTCATCCAGTATCCCATCATTTAGTTTCCTCTGAAAGCATCTTTCTCCAGATCCTTCCCTCTGTGGCTTCTTGACCAGTTTCTTTACCTAGACAGTCTTAGTTCTCCCCCTGCACTACAGATGCTTTTCAGACCTATCGCATCTCTCCCTATCCTTGTTTACCCCACATTGTTCAGTTGCCCCAGTCTTTTTGTCCAGCTTTGCAAGCCTTCCTGATTCCTAACCTAATCTCAGTCTTTTCCCCCTCAAGTGGCTCCTGTTCCTCATTGAGTTCCAGTCTCAATCTTCTTGCCCAACTGTGCTGTCATAGTACTGACACTGGGAAGCAGAGACATATTAGAATATCCCGATGTGAAGAAAAAACAGAGACATGGAAAGGGCATATATATATATACATGGTAGTTGTTTTCTTCAGTTGATTTTGCTAGCTGCTAGTTAGTTACTTTATGAGTCCTGTCCCTCTAGGAATACTTCCCAGTTCAACCTAAATTGAACAGTGTTAAACTCAGTTGGCTTCCTCCCCTTAAGGGCTCAAACACAACAGCAGCTAACTCACTTCTTAGGTCCCAGTCCCAGCTGTGCCTTCCCTTTCCCACCTTGCCACACAAGGTTCTCTACCAAACAGTTTAAGTTTCCCTGCTTTCCCAATGTTAGGCTCCTCCGTTCCTATAGGCTGTGAGATTTTATATAGTATTTCCTCTAACAATCCTAGTAAGTTATGGTTAAACTAGGGTGTATTTTTTAATATAAATATGTGACTCTTCAACCTGTATGTATTTCGGGTGACCAGGTTACTGGGATATGTCCCAAAGAAAAACATAAGCTTAATAAACATGAATGTGATGACTTCAACATAATGGAGACACTAGACACATCTACATGTGCATTAAGGTACTTTTCCTAATGTGCTAATGTGCATTAAATTTAGTACCTCTAATGTGAGGTACTAAACAAATGCTTTAATGCACAGTAAAATAGGCCAGGGGTGACTGGTGCTTCCTGAGTCTGGGGGACACAATTTGTGGGTGGGCTAAAAGCTCCATATCCACTCCTATACTTTTGTGCTGCAGCTTAGTGCCCCCCCCCAACCAATATGCCACAAACCCACGAGGCCACAAAAACCTGCCCCGTTCTGAGTGTTGCCAAGTCAGGGGCCAATCTCAGGTGGGGCATATGCTGCCCCCCCATATCCCAGTCAGCTGTGAAATAGGCTACTGCGCATTAAAGCATATGTGTAAGCATACCCACCATTAACAATATAGTCCATGGAATGAGTTCCACTGGGCGGATACAAAAAGTCTAAGTGCTGATCAATCAGGTATGAAATAATAAACTGTACTATTAATAATTAATCATTAAGGCCCTGATCCAGCCTCCCAAGTTTGAGCTAAAGTAGATATTTTTTAAAATTAAACGTATTTTTAATCCTCTTGTTGTATGAAGACTTCGGGAAGAACAGAAGTAGTAAAATGAAAAGAATGTAATTTTATCATGCATGTTTAGATAGTTGATGTTATGTCATTCCAATTCTTATTTTCCCAAGTGGCCTTTACTTTAAAGGGCTTAATAGTCTGTCTATAGGTTCTTGTAATTATTTGGATTGCATACTATATCTTAGAAGTATTAAGGATTCTACTTCATTTTCTGTTGTGGAAAAGAGCACAGTTTAATGGGACAAAGAGAAACAGGGTTGCTATTCTAACCAGGGAAAGCTGAGAAATGGGAGTCGGATTTTTATAAGGATCTGTAATTATGTAATTATATAGTTGGTGCAAAGATATTTTCCTCTTTTCTCAATCTTTTCCTACATCTGGCTAATGTTAAACTTTTGTAATTTCATTTTTGTTTCTCTATAAAGCAAAATATAATTTAAAAAAGGCTCTTTCCCTTCCCCTCCTTAAAATCTCACACTGATTAAGCAGATGTTAAAAGCAGAGCTCTTTAATGGATTGAATCTGTCCTCTTCATTGGTGGTTTTAAAATTATAGCTGTTTTAAACTTTCATGTTTGTCAGACCAGCCCAGTAGTGCTAAAATAAATATCCTCTGTCCATTACCAAACACATGGTTGAAATAGAGTGTCTTAGAATACAGGCTGGCAATTTGTCCATTCATACTTATGTACTTTACTGGCATTGAATAGATAGTGAAAAAATGTTAATCCTCTTTTTTTTTTTTTTTAGCTAAGTAGATAAAGTAGTTTGTTTGGTACAGGATAAAGATCCATTAGAGAGCTGGGAATCAGCAGTTCCCATGCAGTGGCTGTCTAGGTATTTATAACATGTCAGACTTTGGCCTTACTTTGTAAATTATTGGAAGAAAGTATACTTTGTAAACTACAGGCTATAAAGAAATTTCAAGAAATCTTGTGAAATGAAACTCTAAAGCTTTAATAGCTGATGAAAGTTCTAAATTAAAGGGATAGATTTAGTAGAACAAAGAGAAAGAGGCAGGCAGCCATAGCCATGTTAAACACAACATTAAAAAAATTCTATGTTGCAGTTTATATATAAAACCTTAAAAGCCATCTGCATTGATCACCAATGTACCGCAATGAAAGGTGTGTTAGAAATATGTAATAAAGCTAGAAAATGTATCAAAGTTTTATTAATGATTTTCTTGAAATTAGAATCCGGGGGGGGACTACATTTTGCATTTTTACATTTTCTTAGATGGAAATACTCAGATTGTTGTATAAATGTGTTATTTTATCATAATCTCACTTCAGTGTGTTAGCATTTGATGCCAGTGCTAGTCACACAGGCCCAGATCCTCAAAAATATTTAGGCATCTAATTTCCTTTGACATCTGGAACATCTCACAGTATATTGTGGAATGAAACAAAACAGATCTGTGTTTGGTTTGAAAAGCATCCAACAATTAATGGTATATATTAAAGGTATACTGTAGGGCATAATGAGAATGTGCAGTCTTTAAGACCTGGTCATTTCCAAAAGGAATTACTGAAATCTTCCGTTTTAGGTGCATAGTTTTAAAATAGTGCTCAAAGGCAAGTCACTATTTCATTATAATTGTGACTCTGAGGTGTTAGTCCTAGAAGTTTAAAATGGGACAGTGTTTGTCTATTTAGCTTCCAAATGGATCATGTATTCATAGACTATACTGATGTACCATGAACATCGTTAGGTTGAATTTAGACAACCTGCACAGAGTTGTTGCTTTTCTCTTAATAAAGAATCATTAATATGTTATTAAGGGTCAAAATCTGCAATCAAATATACCTTGCAACTCTGGTTGAAGCAAAATGGAATTTTGTCCAATGACTCTGGAAAGAATGTGGCCTTGACTGATTGCAGAGACATGAATTATTCACCAGTCTGAATCCTCAAATTAGTGGTATATAAGAACATGCATTAAGTACATATACAACAGAAGGACTGGATTTTGTTTTTGGCACTGCTACTGATCTGCTATGAATTTGACCTGAAGTCCCTGGAAGTCAATGGAAAGACGCATAGACTTAAATGGGCTTTAGATAGCTGTATTTGACCTTAGGGAAGCCACTTCTGCTATAAAATGAAGGTCATAATGCTTTTAAGACCACAGATAGAAAGCGCTTTTTATTTGCTTAATCAAAATCTCAGTCTAGGCAATTATTAGTTAGGTTCTTATTTTGGTAGTTTTATGAGGGGGTTTTAAAACCTTTTTCTGTGTCTTTCTTTGATTCATTTTTATGTGAAGCAATTTATTTGATATAAGGACAAAGAGATGACATGATTTTGGCTGTGATTTAATTTTAACTTTAATCATTTCAGTGAAGTATTACAAAAGCAAAGTTCCATTCGATAAATATAGGAGTGGAACCAGAGCTTTATTAATTAATAACACATAGTAAATGAAAGTTTGTTTTCACGGTATATGTATCTGGAATAGAAATCATCAATGAAAGACAAATTTAAAAATAGGATTTTAAGAGCTACAATTATATTGTTTAATACTCTAATGTAGAGCAGACTTTTATAACAAATGGAATTCACATGTTCTATGTGATCAGTAACAAAAAAAAAAAGAAAATTTACCAATAACAGAGTTTTATACCATGCAACGTAACTGTAACACTTTACATTTTTTAAAACAAACGACCAGTGTTAAAAACCAAGTTCTTGTCAATTGCAGTAATGCAGGGAATTATATGGCATCATTTTTTCTTCAGCTATTTGCACAATTATTTTCTTGGCTGTCTCACTGTGCTGGATTTTTTGTTTATGGGGCTCTTCGGTTTGAAAGGAGGAATCCAAACATCTCTGCCTGGCAAAGCTTGACATCCTGAGGTTTGATAAGTGTTGCCAGGCTTCACTTTCTGAATTCCTGGAGATATATGAGAGAATGGAACAGGACAGTATGGATTAGACACATGTCAACTCTTTTCCCCCATGCACAGTTCATTTTGACCTTTACATGACCCTATATGCTCAAACAAGAGGAAACAGTTACATAATTGAAATCAGCTCAATTCAAGGAAAAAAATTATAAGTATGGAATCCAGTAAACCAAAGTAAGAACCACACTGACCTATTTCTTGTTATTATTTTGGTATTTACTAACACGTATCTTAAAAATCTATATTGGTTTTAGATATAGCTGTTTAAACAATACAAATACTGAATACTATAACAAACAACTTCTTAAAACTGAAAGATTTATGTTCTTACACAGTGTTCTTAAAGTGTGTGTGTGTTTTTGAAATCAGATTCACTCCCGAAAGCAACAAAGTCACGCTCTAAGAATGCTATCATTAAAAATATGCTATTGTAAAAGAGCTGTATTTATACCTTGATTTTAGCAAGGCTTTTGATACCATCTCCCTCAGCATTCTTGCAAGCAAGCTGAAGAAGTATGGGTTGGATGAATGGACTGTAAGGTGGTTAGAAAGCTAGCTAGATTGTTGGGCTCAGCAGGTAGTAATCAATGGCTCAATGTCTAGCTAGTAGCCAGCATCAAGTGGATTGTCTTAGGGGCTGGTCCTGGGGCTGGTTTTGTTCAATATCTCCATTAACAATCTGGAAGACAGGATGGAGTACACCATCACCAAGGTCACAAATGACACCAACCTTGTAGGGTAGACCTAGGATTCAGAGGGCACCTATAGACATCCAGTGGGACTGCTCCAATGTGCTATAATTACAGTGTGTTGGAGCAGACTTGATTAATCAGAGCCACTCTAATTAAAGCACTCCGCCACACACACACTCCCAGAGCATGTGTATAAACATCCAGAGTGACCTAGACAAGTTGGAGGATGGGTCTAAAAGAAATCTCTTGAGGTTCAACAAGGACAAGTGCAAAGTCCTGCACTTAGGACAAAACAATCCCATGCGCCGCTACAGGCTGGGGGCTGACTGGCTGGGTAGCAGCTCTGCAGAAAAGAACCTGGGGGTTACACTGGACAATAAGATGGGTATTAGTCAGCAGTGTGCCCTTGTTGCCAAGAAGGCTAACAACATACTGGGCTGCATTAGTAGAAGCACTGACAGCAGATTGAGGGAAGTAATTATTCTGCTCTATTTTATACTGGTGAGGCCATATCTCGAGTGCTGTGTCCAGTTTTGGGCTCCCCATTATAGAAAGGATATGGACAAGTTGGAAAGAGTCCAGAAGAGAGCAATGGAAATGGTTTGAAGGCTGGGACACATGACTTACGAGAAGAAGCTGAGGGAACTGGGTTTATTTCCCTCAGTCTGCAGAAAAGAAGACTGAGGGGGGACTTAATAGCAGCTTTTAACTACCTGAAGGATGGTTCAAAGAGGATGGAGCTGGACTGTTCTCTGTGGTGGCAGATGGCAGAACAAGGAGCAATGGTCTCAAGTTGCAGCAAGGGTGATTTAAGTTGGATATTAGGAAAAACGTTCTCACTAGGAGAGTAGTAAACCACTGGAAAAGGTTACCCAGAGAGGTGCTGGAATCTCTGTCCTTAGAGGTTTCTAAGGCCCAGCTTGACAAAGCCCTGGCTGGCATGATCTAGTTGGAGATAGCCCTGCTTTGAGGGACTAGATGACCTCCTGAGGTCCCTTCTAGCTCTGATTTTCTATGATTCTATGAATATATAAAAGTATCACAAGAGGCCCCTCCTCCACTAGTGAAAGTGTAACAATGTTTGCACACCTGGGGGGGAGTTATCCTTATTGTCTGTGTATGTATATGTGTTCTATATCAAAATATGGAGTAACTCCCCTGAAATGAGTCAGTCTAATTCACTGCAATCAGTGGCATTGCTAGAGTGCATAGCTGTAATAATGCAGAGGTGAATGAAACCAATTATTTCAGGTTGAAATGGGTTATTTAGTTAAAGGTTCTAAATAAATATCTCCTCAGGTTTCATTTTGTATATCTTTCTGAAGTAGTATCAAAAGCATCCTTACATACTCATCACTGATTCATGGTTTTGCTGGCAGTATTTTGCCAGCCTCAGTAGCTGGGAAAACTTCAAAGGTTGTAGTAAATCAAATGAATACTTTGTCTGGAGGAAGTCTGTACAAATTGGGCATGTTACCTAAGTGGGTCAAATGAAATGTTAACATATTGTACTCAGATGAGGCTCTGTCCAACAATAATTTGATTTGCACGTATCTCTGAATCCTTAGCCTGTTCACCAAAATGAAGGAGTTCATATTTTCTTTAGACCCTAAACGGGCTAAGTGACTATGATTTACTGAAGAGTGGATAAGGCTAAGATGTTACCACCTTATTCATTAGTCCATTTTCCAACTTCTGTACTGCTCTCACCACCTGGTGTAAAGATGATCAGCAGCCCATATAAGATCAGCTCAGTTCAGTTTCCTAATTCAGATACACTGGACTGGATCTGATGAAAATGCTTAGGAGTCTTTATAAAAAGTCATTCACCAATAACTCAGAAGGCTTCATTATTCACACCTGATTTCCAGCAAAGGAATCACTGTACTTGAGTTTGAGTTTGAAATCTTGGTAGAATGTGACCTGAGGGGGCAGAAAAAGATTTTAAGCTGAAAAGATCATCAGGTTAGTGTAATCTCTACCTAATGGCACACAAGAAAATAATGCATCTAGCACAGGGGTTGGCAAAATGGCAGATCCAGACTTCATTTCCCAGCAGCCCCTGCCCTGTCACTCTGGGCTGTTTCCATGGAGACCCCAGAAGCAGTAGGGCTGCAACAGCATGGGGCTGGGGTAGGGGTGGCCAAAATGCGGCCTGTGAGCCAGATGCGGCCTGCCAAGCCATTCTATCCGGCCCGTGGGGCCCCTAAAGAATTTAGAAAATTAGTATTTATCTGCCCTGGGCTGCCTGCCATGCGGTCCTCGATGGCTTGCCAAATCTCAGTAAGCAGCCCTCTGCTCAAAATAATTGCCCACCCCTGGACTAGGGTCTCCAGCCCAAGCAGCACTGGCAGGGCTTGCGGCTGGGCAGGGAGCTGCTCCGGGGCTGAGGCTTGGATTTTACAGTGGTAATGACATGGGCTGGAGCCAGAGCAGAGCTGCAACCCCTTGGTGCCCTGCTGTAGCTCTACCCCAGCTCTGGCCCACGCTGTCACTGCTGCAAGATCCCAGCCGCAGCCCCGGAGCAGCTCCCCACCCAGCCATAAGTCGTGTCAGCACTGCTCAGGCCAGTCTCCATGGAGACCGCTTCTGCGGTGTCCATGGAAACTGGCTGGAGTGATGTGGGCAGGGGTCCTTGGGAAATGGAGTCTGTCTTGGGCTTGATCCAACCTGCAGACCAGAGTTTGCCTGGCCCTAATTTAGCATCAGATCCAGCTGTCTTTGAGTACCCTGCTCAGACAACCAGTAACCCATCAACTGCAGCCTTCATTGTGAGCGTAGGGTGATTTTCAACTTCATACATCTGGATCCATAACTCCTCTGCTACCATGCCCCTGGTCTACCCAAGAAGGAATGTTGCACATAATAGAGAAGGAAATTTTTGGTTGGCCTTTTTCCTGCATTGTTTCTAGTGTTTAAAGAACTGCTGGTATAGAAATATGGCTTGTTCCCCACTGAAACATATGAAGTCATTTTTAGGAGACAGTAGAAAAAAAGACTTAGAAATGACACTGTTTTACATTAGCCAATATGCAAAGTTCAAAAACACATGTGCAAACATAATTTAATGCAGATTGCCTATGTGTCAAATGAAGATCTTGTATTTCTGTCTGCAGTAGGCATTTACATTGAAACCAGGGGTCTCCACCTTCTGACTGTTGGGAGCTGTGGGATCGCAGGCCTCACACTGCACAGGCTGCACATTTTCCCAGGTTGCGTGCTGTGCTGTGTGCTGCCCACAGCCTCCCCACACACCCCTGGGCACACCCCCCATCACCTGTTCTGCAGGTGCACATAGCCTCCCACTGTACCAACCTGGTGCCCCCATGCCTTGCATGCTGCAGCTCAAGGATCCTCCCAGCCACACTGCATAGAGAATAATGCACTGTACCATGCCAACATCCTGTGCTGCACTGCATGAAGCGTCCATGGGGCCCTCTGAGCTCTCTGCTTGGGGGCTTTATCAGACCCACCTCCAAGGGCAGAGTCAGGCAGTGAAAGCTGGAGAAGGGAAGGGAAGGCTGGAGTTTCCAGTGGCATCAGCTGTTAGAGTCCCAGACTTGGAGCCTAGGGCCACATGTTAACCCCTCAGAAGCCACATGAAGCCTGAAAACTGCCCTTTGGACATTCCTGTATTGAAAACCAAGGCTAGGGAGCAAGCAGGTTGCCCATATTTGATAGATAAAAATGGCTTAGCTGGTGCCTATTAATACTTAAGAAGATGATTAGTAGAGTGTACTGGATTTTTTTTTCTTGATAAATCCAACTTTTTTTTAATGGGAATTTGAAAGAAAGAAACCAATAGCATGTGAACATGCAGACTCCAAAGCCACAGTGCCAAATGATGAGTCATAAAGTTAGAAATGGAAACAATTATGTAACAGTCTAAGCTACAGAGTTTGAGAGAGAATTTTCTAAAGCTGAGAGAACACATGCATGTGGGGTTTAGCTTTGGGCCCATCTCTAGAAAAGACCTACGGTCAGTTTTCTTACCAATGTTAGATTGTTTATGGCAGGGCATTTTATAGTGCTGTCTCTCTTTTGGTTTTAAATGTCCTGAATGACTAGATGTTCATTTTTTCCTCCAGTATTATGGAGAAGTATTATTATCACAGTATTTTTACTCTTACTGTTCAGAGGTTTTCCTAGATACATTTTTTGAAATGTTAAGCTAGTTAGAGCAGATAATTGACAAAAAAAAAAATACAATGATCAAAAGTCAAACATGAGCCAAACAGAACTGGCATTAGTTTACATTACAAATGTGTTTTATTATAATAGCAATGTAGTGAAAAATAGCTCCAGACAAGCACATTTTTATATTCATTCTTGTTAAATAGCCTCATGGGTTTACTCACAATAATAAAGTTAACTGTGTTTGTAAGGCTGGAATTCAGTCGGGTTTATAAGTCTGGATAAATTTAAAAGTCTTGATAATTCAGTATATTTTTCTAGTTGTTTATCATTTTAGTAAGATTCTCTACTGTGATAACATGTAGTAACAGATAAATTAGGGACCTGAATTATAAATTCAGACTTGAAGACCCTTGATTTTTTTAGTGGTGGTTGAGGTTAAAATCTGGATGTCATCCTAAATGAAATCTTGAACTTGGGCCGTATATGAACCAAACAAGAACCCTTTATGTGAGCATCACTGAGATATAAAAATGTTAAATGTCAGCTCCAAACCAGGATGAGAACTTTGCAACATAAGCTTATCTTTCTAGTATAACCCGATCTCACCACCACCAAATGCCACAGGCAGTACTGATGATCTCTCCAACAGCCCATCATAAATATGAAATTGTAATGAGTATTTAACATTATTCTTGTACCCATAACTGCTTGTAAGACAAAAAGACACTAATAATAATTCTGTAGTACGCATTTGAGTCAACTGTGACTATTTTCTTAATGAGGTACCAGATTGAAACTGAGACTGTTCAACCCTATGTTGAATCTATGCTGTATAAATTAAATCATAGGCTAAGCAAGCTAAGTAATGAAAAATGATAGTCTCGTATTAGATTTTTTGAAAGAAAAGTTAAGGCCTGGATTCATGCCTAAATTTGAGCAAGTGAATATTACCCATTTACTTGTCCACATTTCTTCAACAAAACCTTTCAAACTACACTACAGATTTTCCTGTGAATTAAATAAAGAGTAGAGAAAATTAAAACAAAATTGAAGCTGCTGAGGTATGGATAATGTTCCAAAAATGAGCACTGAATAAGGTGCTGACATGGAATATACTAATTTTCCAGGTGATGGCCTATCACACCTGGAGCCTATTCGGGGGAAAGTCAAAGAGAAAACTCTCTCCGACTTACGTGGTGCAAGATCTAGACATAGGGCCAATATAGTTGGAAAGTCATTTCTCAGCTCTCCGATGATGCGCTAGACAGGGGTTCTGTACCCTGACACACCAAAACCCAAGGGCATTGACTAAGTTGTACTCTGACTCAGGGAATTTAGGCGCCTATGAGTCCATCAAGTGGATCCAAAGCAGCAAGTTGGTTAATACTCAGCAGAGGAAAGTTTATCAGGGCTACCTGGCTGGACTCATTTGAGTCCAGTCTTTTCTCTCGCCCAGGCAGGGGGTCGGACTTGAAGGTCCCTTCCGACTCTACTTCTATGATTCTATGAAAGACCCATTGGTCCAAACTCCAGTAAGAAGCAATTCACTGCATTCTTTGCTTCTTTTTTCATTTCTAGTCAGGTTCAGCTTCTTCTTTAATTCTTCATACTCATCATGCTTATTTACTTTTTATATACACCCACAAGATCAAAGTAGCTTGCCAAAACTCAGTAATATGTACTGACTGATTAAAAACGGATTTTTCTATGAAAATTCCATAAAGTAAAATATACATTTTTAATTTGGATAGCTTGATGTTTGTAGAAGCCAGGATTTTAAAAGAATTGTATCAACTGGATTTTTTAGACAAGCTTTTACCTTTCTTTTCCAATAACTGTCTCCTATTATTAGCCATTGTAAAGTTCAGAATTTAAATTTTGGAATGCTTCTCCTAATATCTTACTTATGCAAGATAAGACTCTACATCTCAAAAGTACAGGCTCTTTGAGATTCCTGGAATGCCAATTTTATCAGTTTTTTGGAGGAATACAAGAAATATAGTGTGACCAGCCTTCCGCTGAGTATTTTAAACTTTAAGTTCCAGTTTCAGTAGCTGTAAACACATATGGATCAAAAATCGAATGTGACCGGGGCCAAAAAGAAATCAACCCCTTAACAACAAATCTCAAAAAGTTCAAATTTTAGCAAAAGATTTTTACCAGTTCTTAATTTATCCAAACCACTTTTCAATCTCTTTTTAATGATTGGTAAAAAGTAACTATTATTTAATCCAAAATCTCAACCACCCACATTGCCTAAAATATTTGAGGTCTGATTTTAAATCAGAATTTCATGACATTTGTACACTTCAAGTAACACATTGTTCTACAACAGAATTATCACGCTGCAAGAAGATAAATAGCTTTTTATATGAAGCTTTCATACCAAGTATTATAGCTGGATCTCTTCTTTTGCCCTTTTAACAATTTTAAAGGAACTTTGAAGATAACTAGCATGGATCCCTCGGGTCTGTGATCATATTTACTATTGAAAAGGGCACAATTCCATAAAGGTCACTTATCACTAGATCATCTTAATAGAAAATTTTGCAGAAGACTGTATCTCTTTTTTCGTAATTATTAAAATGTTCTTTTGCTCTAAGTCTTTACCTGAATGTCTACCCCAATAATTAGTACTTGATTAAACAATTCAGCCAGGCAGAATTATTACATTTCTTTTTCTTCTTTAATTATATTGTATCTGGAATTTATTCCAGTCGTCTTCCACAGTCTGGGTGCATCTACAAGTACATCCAGATGAGTGCGGATGTTTGTTTCCCTGGGGACAAGTAGCAGCGACACACCTTGTGCAGCTGCTACTTGTCCCTAGGAAATGCCCATACCATGCACACTCTGGTGCATGACAGGTTACCCCAGGTGGAGTAGGAGAGGCTGGGGCCAGCAACTATGCTAGCCCCAGCAGCCTTACCTGGGCTCTTGGAGGCATCCTGGGGTTGCAGCAGCAGCAGGAAGCCTGGCCAGCAACCGTAGCATGGATCTGGTTTTGGGCAGCATACAGTGTCTCCATGTCTGCCACCCCATTTTTTTTTTGGCATGGGATTTCTTGACCCTGGGATTTTTTTCTCTCAAGCAGCACGGGGAATGCCTACATGTGCAGTGTGTAGTACCACAGACGGGTCACATGTGGTATGGTACCACATACTGCATGCCTGCACTCATCTGGATGCAGCCTACACATGCAATTAGCACAGAGCAATAAACTCTCGTGCATGTCACATTGGAGTTTATTGCTGCTAGGCAATGTATTTACAACTGCACCCAGGACCACAGCACATTGAACTGGGTCAGAACAGCCCCAACTGGCAGAGGGCTCAGGGGTCAGCCTGCCAGCCCTGGGCTCCTCCAATTTAGGTCAAGGTGATGCAGAGAGGCTGGCTAGGGCACAAGGATGCTTCAGTGCTGCAGCTGGCAGCCCCCGCATTGAAGCCCCCTCATGTCCCAGCCTGTGCTGTCAGCATCTACATTTGCACTGCTGAGCACTAAAGTCCACCTTAGGATACCACTTGTGTTTAGAAGTACTAACCTATGGCTGAGTTAATTAGCTTCCTGCAGCCTAATAGGGCCACACATATAGATGTTGAGACTTTACTGCTTAGCTTATTAGGCTTCCTGATAAACGTCCTATGTAGATGTACCCTATTTTGTTATAAGGGGATTTTTTATGCTGTGGGGAAAGAAGTGAAGCATAGAAACTGCAAGAGAAACAGGACCAGGACAAGGAACATCTCAAAAACATTTTGCCTCACCAGTGGTATGTATACTAGTCAAACAACAGGCATGTACCTGCATTTCAGGGGCAACCGGTAAGAAGAACCAAGTGGAAGCATTGTGCAGGGAGATGGTACATATTTCTTTTCAGGGAAAGGAAGGAGGAACTTTGATTACTCAGCTGCGTGTCATGAAACAGGTAGATATGAAATGCCGTGTTGCTCATGATTTTTTGGTAAAGTTTAACAAGAAAATCAGCAGCATCTTTATGAACTGTAGAAACAGGTCAAATTTAGTTTAGATCATATAAATTGTATTGCCTTCAAAAGCTGTTCTCTCATATTGCATGTATAATGAAAAACAGTGCTAACTTATTCATTCACTGTTTTTCTTTGAATTTCTCCTTGCAGTATGCTGTCATCACTTGTGCCATAGAACTCAATTCCCAGAAGCAGTAGTTTCCCTGTAGTTATTATTTCCACTACAGAGCATGCAGAGTGGTGTTTGAGCTCAGTGCATTTGGGACTTGAACTCAGTCATACCTATTAATAGAAAATGTTACCATTTGAGGGGTTCAAGGCTGGCTGGAGAACTGTAAGGGTCTTCTTCAATTGAATTACACTGCATCACAATTAGCTTCAATTCTTCCATATGCATCTGGTATTCTGACGTCCATTTAAAAGAACAAAACACCACAGGGAGTGCATTAAAATCAAATACTCTCAAAACCTATGTCTGTATTTGCTATTCTGCATGTCTTTCAAAAGTGAAGAACAACTTTTTCTAATGGATTGGGCATTGGCCCTGGAACCAGGGGCCAAATGTCTTAGGGCATGTCTGTATAGCAATATGTAGAGGTAATTGTAATATGGGCTGGAATCCCTATGCTCGCTTAATCTAGTTAGCATGGGTGACAATAGCAGTGCAGACATGATGGCATGGACTTTAGCTTCTGTGTGCCCAGGGTGCATGGGGTACATGCTAAAGACCATTCCATTACCATTTTAACCCATAGTAACTAGATTAAACTGGCATGGAAATGCTAGCACATACTACAATCACACTTTTATTTGTCTGTGTAGACAAACCATTAGGGTGCATACACTTGTCTGTCACACCTTGTCTATGGAAACTGGAGTAAATAACTCAGGGTGGGGAAAAGGTGGGTGGGATCATGGTGGGGCTAGCAAATCCTGGGGTGGGGAGGGTTTGGCAGGATCGGGGGGCTGGCGGGTCCACAGGGGGCAGGTGTTGTCCATCAAGGGGTGAGGGAGTAGGGCAGCTAAAAATAGTCCAGTCTGGATCAAGGGGGGTAAGAGCACAGGGGGCGCATGGCTGCTCTTCCTCAGGTGTACTAACTTCACTTGGGCTTGCCATTTTTTGCCCAATTTAACCTCCCTGAATGCCTGTATGATTAGGCATTTAGATCTACCTCAGTAACTCATGTTACTATAAACCCTTAGGCACTGGTTTATAGCTGCTAATTTTAGTCACTGAATTGCAAAAAATGGGACTCCTAACCTTTTTTTGTGTTGCCAGTCTGCAAAAAGGATATATGATGATACCTATTTAATTCACATGACCCTTGGAAGGTTAACTATTTACTAGGTGCCTATTACCCAAAAGATTGTCTAAATCTCTCCTGAGCTTCCAGTTGGTACAAAAAAATATCACCCCCAAAAACCCTTGCCTCTTACTAGGGCTAAGTTGTTGTTGTCCTGGGACTCCCAGTATTCTTTACTTATACCAGCAGATGGTCTCAAAACACCACGCTGCATAGTCATTTTACCTCACCCTTGTGTAATTCCTGCATAGCAGCATAGGAATTGTGAATTGATGCCAAAGTCTATGAAGGACTTTGATCATGCATTGGTCTATATGAGTTGTAAGGAATGTTGTTATTACAAACTGCTTTTCTGCACTGTTTGAGACATAGCAAGTGCCACAATGTTCATCAAAGTGTTCCTGGAACTTCTCAAAGAGTAAATGAAAGCAATGTATACATCCCTAAAATGGAGGGAGCTCTTGATTATTTATTATGGGAAAAAAGATGTAAGTTCACTGCTGACAGCAGATATATTCCTGAAAAGACAAGAAAAAAAGTCTTACGTTACCCAAATCTCTGCAGCTTCTACTGCAGCTGGCTGATTTATATTTTTTTCTCTTTAGCCCTTTGAACAGGAAGGCTTTCTAGTGGAAGAAGATGTTTTTAGGAAGAAAAGTTCTGGGAAATATTTTCATTGTTATCATTGGTGGAATAAATTTCAGTGCTCAGTGTCTTAGGAATGCCAGTGGTAGCTATTAAGTCAATATTAGCACTAGTCTGCATTCTTCCGCTTTGAATATTTAAAATCTCATACTTCCATTTCGACAAAATTACCATCCATTTATTAGCTTAGGACAATCCACATCTGCAAGACTAGGAGGGAAGCATCCAATACATTGAAGAAAAGAATGTTTCCTTTCCCCTTGTACATGATATGCTTTGCCTTAGACCACTGATTTGGCAAGGAGTACAGGTTCGCATTTGCTTTTCATAGATTGATGGATTTAAAGGCCAGAAGGGTCATTATGGCCATTTAAAGGCCATTTTGATTATGATCTCCTGCTCTACTACAGGGACACAATACCCACCCCAATTTTTCCTATATGAAGCCTATAACTTCTTTATAAGGTAGGAACTGGGTGGATCTACATGAGATATTTACTGAAGAGCTGCCTAATTAGTTCTGCAGTAAACATCTCAGTGTCTACCCATGCAGCCCTATTAGGATACAGTAAACTAATAAATTCAGCCACAGGTTAGTACTTATAGATATAAGTATTACTCTGCAGCAGAGTTTTGTAGTGAGCAGCAATGCACGTGTAGATGCTGATGGGGCTGGCTGGGGCATGAGGGTGCTTCAGTGCAGGGGGCTATCTCATGGTTAACCCTGCACTGGAGTGTTCTCATGCCCTAGCCGGCCCCTCTGCAACACATGGATCTGGGTCAGAGCAGCCCCGGGCTGGCAGGCTGATCCCAAGGCCCCTCCCATATGGGATTGCTCCGACCCAGCTCAAGGTGCTGTGGTCCTGGGTGCCCAATTGTGGTCCAGGAACAATAAACTCTGGCACAATATGCACTGGAGTTTATTGCTTTAAATTAATTGCATGAGTAGAGGCATTAAATATAGCTTATCCTCATAAAAATATCTCAGCTCTGTTTCGTCATACAATCTTCCTACATCAGGGGTGAGCAATTATTTGGGCCTGAGAGCCTGTCACTAGCTGGACCCAGCCCCTTCCACTCCCTCCACTCAAGAACTCACTAAAACTCCTTATGAGGCTTTGGTTAGGCAGAAGAGCAATGTTTAGGAGCAGGACAAGTGCAATCTGCTCCCTTCAACCACTATCCTGTGGGAGGGGTGTGTGTGGGGTACATGGGGGTGGGGGGACATGTGTATGTGTATATTGAGGAATCTGCCAAGGAACCAGCTAGGGGTGAAGGGAGGAAGGTGGAGACATGCACAGCCGAGCTCGCCTGGTCTACTGCTGCCCATGCAGCACTCTGCATGCGGCTGAGCCCTTCCCAGGACAGCCACCTGTGCCTGCTGGCCCCAGCCCCAGCCCCAGCCCTGGCTAAAGCCAGTGCACAGCTTCTGGTGGGACTGTTCCCAGTGCAGCTTCAGCCAGTTGGGTGTTGCTTTGCTCTCCACACCAACAGCAGCAGGAGCTGCCTAGCTGAAGCTCCTGTCCCAAAGCACTCCGAGTGCCACTGCACGTGGGGAGTAGGGGTGGGGGTAGAGCTTCAGCCAGGTGGCTCCTGCCCCAGCATGTGAGTATCTGACTTCATCTCCTGGCTGCCTTCCACCCACTCTGCCTGCCTGCAGAGGTGGGTTGAAGACAGCCAGGAGCTGGAGCCAAAGCCTCACATGCTGGGGCAGGACCGCATGGCTGTAGGAGCCACAAGCTGGAGCCAGAGCCCCACATGCTGGGGCAAGAGCCACAAGCTCCTCCCCTGCCTGTGCTCAGTCCCCAGCCAGTGCACACAGCTTGGTATGGCTGGAGCCGGCTAGGTGCTGCTCTGTTCCCCTCGCCTGCAGTGGCAGCTCCTCTTCCTGCTCCTGCTACATTGCTCCAGGCAGGCAGGGGGGAAGCTTCAGTTAGGAGGAGCTCCTACTGGAGGAAAGGGGGGGCAGAGAACCAATGGGAACAGCCCTGTCAGATGTTGCATGCTGGCCGGGGCATGGGCCAGTGGATTCTGGCAAGAGCATTGGGCTGCCCCAGCAGGTTGGTCTGATCCCACGTGGAGTGCCACAGGGGCAGCCACAGGCCGCATCCAGTTAGATGGCAGGTCAGATTTGGCCCACAGGCCAGATTTTGTCCACCCCTGCTCTACATTGTTTCAATGTCTGCTTCCTCTCACTGTTATAATATTGTACCATCTTCTGAATCTGAATGTGTTGCTTCTCATTCCAACTACATTCCAACTTGATTGGATCAAAATGCATCAATCTCCTCCACAGCATGGCCTTAAAGCATGCTGTGCTTCTCTGCACAGGCTGCTTTTCTGAACCAAAAGCAGTGTAGTCATGTCAACTTCTGTGTAATAGTGCCAGTTACCCTGACCCGCATTAGACCACCTATGGGCTGGACTTGGTCGCACTGCTTTTAGGTTAGGAGAAGACCGATGAAAAGCAGTACTGCGATTTTAATGCAGCACTATCAGGTCTGGTAAGCTCACTGTGTAGACATGGCCTCAGTCAACTTGATTACATCACTCTTGGCCACTGACACAATCAATGCAACTGTAGTGTTGATTAAACCTACCTGTATCCCAAGAACTGTTTTAAGTGAGTCCTTTGTGTTTTAGGTAGTAGTTTGTTAGTGTTGCCATTGAAGTAATCTTAAGCAGACTTTGAAGTCAGAACCTCATTTAGATAAATAAAAAACATTTCCACCATTCTGGGTGGCTTTGCTTGTTTGGTTTGAGTGAACATTTTGAAAGGCATCAATGTCTTGGCAGAAGGGCCAGAAACCTAATTATTTTTCAAAATAAACATACGTATTTTGGATGATATATTATGCCTGTGAACAAAAAGTAAGAAGGCGTTTTCCTGTAATTACAAATAATGCATCCAAGATCATGCTGCTATTTGATATGCATAGTCACACAGGACCAAATCCAAAAGAGAGTTTTGGCATATTCCTACATGTAACTTTCAGTTAAAACTTTATTGCCCCTAAATTACTTAAATGGTGTATATGGTATGTACTTAAACAGTGAGAGTGGGGCACCTAAGTGTGGGAGAATGCCAAAGAAAGCCAATAGGAAATGGTGAAGATGGGAAGAGTATATGTGAGATCCTGTCTTTCTTTTGGACTCAGGTGCCTTCTTGCAATCCCATTTTAGGCACCGATGTGAAACTAGAATTCAAAGTCTGAAGCTCTCATGTAGGCTTAGTCTTATGTTGTCTCTTCACATACTAGCAACTGGATCATTATATTTTTTAAGAAACAGAAGTCAATGGTGGTATTGATGCATCATGCTGGATCATTATATTCTTTAAGAAACAGAGGTCAGTGGTGGTATTGATGCATCATAGCTTAGTGGTTAGAACACATACTCAGGAAAAGGAAAACCTGTGTGCTAGACCCTTGTCAGCTTCAAACCACATTTTCCTTTCCCCAAGAGAGTGCCCTAATCACCAGGGTGTGGGCTAAGATGGTCTGAGAAGATTTGCTAGCCTTATTGCTAGAGCTAGGACACCATGCAGGATGGAATGTAAGAGCCATGAACCTGAAGAGAAAACAAGAAAGACAGAGCCAAAGTCTGTAACACAGCGGAGAAGGCATTGTCTTGGAATAAAGGAGGTGTCTGGTGTTCTTGTCTCTGTTTCCATCCCAGTTTCTACATTTCAATCAATGATTTCATGTAAGATACATAAGCACACCCAGAAGCAAAATCTGGAACGTCAGGCTCCCTGCCTACAGCCTATGAATATGGCCCACAAGTTTCTAGCACCAACTGTTGTATCAGTTAACAAAAAGTGTTACATTCTTGTCTTCATGAATTTCTCATTTAACTTCTAGGTGTATAAAATAAAAATTCATATTAGAATTTTATTTAAAATGCAGCTTAGGCAGATCTATAAAGACAGAAATGTGTCTGGTACATTAAGGCATTTAACGATTATAGTGTTATGTCTGCAGATCTGGTTAGAAGTGGAATACAGGAATGCTTTACTAGACTGTAAGTTAAAAACATATGCTGTTACACCAATAGCTAGCTCCACATTTACAGCATCTTTGTCTTTATGTGTGTAAGATTTGGGGGGATTATTGAGGAACCACTTGAGACATATCCATATTTGCCTGTGTATTTTGACGTTGACTGAATAGGAAAGTCACTCTCCAATACAAGATCTAAGGTCTTTCTAAGCCAGCAGTGCCAGTGCAATTAGGATGTGTCAGTGTCTGTAGACAATGGAACACAGGGAATGACGTGGCTAGCAATGTCTCTAATGAGCTTTGCCTCCCTAGACTAAAAAAAAATTTACTGCTGAGTTGACCAGAGGTGGCCTTTGCCACAAATCCAGGGTAGAGCTTGAACTCATGCCTGCCACCACACACCTTACCCCACAAAATAGGTTAGTATACTTTTAGCCAGGAATTGCAATAGCTTAGGTAAGTTTCTGTGTAAACCACAGAAAAATACCGGCTATTTAAATGGTTGTGGCCTGAATGTCATGCTCTTGCAGGCTACTAAGATTTTTAAAAATATGCCAGCTTGGTGAACATTTCTCTTAATCATACATATGCCCAAAGTGTGAGTGTCAGCTGTGTCAAATAATGACCTTTGAGTGGGCTTGCCATGTAGAATTTACATTTCCAGGTGCACTTTTTTAATGGATTGCTAAAGATTCCCCAGGGATAGAGCTGCAGAAGGTATTTTCATAGCCATATCATGATATCTGCAACTTTCATGGGTCACAGCAGAAAGCCAGAATAATCGGCCTTGTATGCCTCATCAAACCACTTGGAGGAGCTGTATACGTAGGACTATGGAAATCTTGTATTGTCTGTGATTATACAACAGTTGAGTGGTCCATCAGTGTTTTTCGCATCATTTTTGGTAATAAGGTTGCTTCTAAATATTGCATTATGTATGGTTCAGCAGTGAAATACACTTGACCTTTATGTACTTTTAGCAACATACAAGAGTGAATCAGAAACAGCAAGACAGCATGGATACAGAAGGAGTGCTTTAAGATCTGAGCTTTACAAAAACAATATGGAAAAAGAAGGTAGTGTCAACACAAAGGAAAACAAAGCACCAAGAAGATAAGGGCAGGGGGAAAACAGTCAAATGAATTAATGTTAGCCAAGGGGTATATAACAAATATATCAGGGGAAAAGTAGACATGATGGAGAAAAAAGAGTTCACTGAAGTTAATTAATAAAGAGGAGCAAGGATGAAATTAATGATTCTGACATCTGAGGCCTTTGTACACACCACAAAATTGGCCTTTAAAGTGGCTTAAATGCCCTTTTGCACTGCTTTAATGGCATCGCTGTATGCACGTTCAGCAGCGTATTCGATTTTAATGGCGTTGCTGTTTGCATTCTCAGCAGTGTATTCTGCTTTAAATGATTTTGGTAGATAGCAAGATAAAACACATCCGAGGTACAGGAGTGCACAGGGCACTGGAAACCAATGTGCTCAGGGCTTCACGAGCCCCGCACAGCTCAGGGGCTGTGGGAACCAGTGGCAGTACATGCAGGCAGGCTCCACTGAAGAACAAGAAAAAAAAGCGGAGAGACTGATCTTTCTTTTTTTTCTCCCTGGAGCCTGCCTACCTGCCCAACCTATGCAGGGGGCATGGTGCTTCCCTCCTCAGCTTTGTGGGGGGCAGTGCTTCCCTCCATGGCTGTGGTGCCCCCTGGGACTGACCAGGCTGGGTGCCAGTGGGTGGGTGTCACCGCCCCCCGCCCCGCACAGCTCAGGGACCGCTTGGCCTGCCAGCAGCTCATCCCCGTCCCCGTCCCCCCCCCGCCACCGAAGAGGCAGGCAAGAATCAGGCCTCCACCCTTGTGTACACATCATGGGGCCTTAGTTCAGTTTAATTCTCCTTAAATTGAAGCAGTATTTTTAAAAATCCACTGTTTCAATTTAGGGAGAACTAAACTGAATTAAACCCCACCATTGAGTGTACAAGCAGCCTGAGATCCTGTATTCCCATCAATAAGAGAAAAGACAGCACCCAATTCTGACTTTGCACTTTATCATTCTTTTCACTGGGACTGCTTGCCGAATAAAATAGAATTAGAAAGGAGAGAAGGACAGTTTCTTATTCATATTAAGAAAGGGAATGATATTGCAAATATTTAAATAGGTGAGTAACTTTATTCATATAACCAGTCCCAGTCTAATGAGATTTAGGTGTGTAAAGCGATTTGTGTGCATGAGGGTTTACAAGATATACAAGTAAGGGCCAATTCAAATCTCATCAAAGCTGCATTGGCTTCTTAATAAATAAGGGACCCTATAAATATATACATATATATCTTTTTTTTTTTTAGTAAGGGCCAGATCCAAAACCCATGTTAAAATGATCTATTATATATAAACTTGATAAAAAGCAGATAAGCAAATTCTTAAAGAATCTGAACATAACTGTTGACAATCAACATACTAAAGTGTACAGGAAAATAGCTATTGACTATCATGCACAGTTCATTTTGAAAAATCATGAATAATTACATAGTTATCAAAAGGGTGGAGGAAAATAAATGTATGAAAGGGTCTCAAAAAGGATCTTGTGCAAAATTAAAACAGGACTCCATATTACTGATCCAAAATAGTTGGACATCATCCTAAATAGTCAGGTCCACAGAAATTATGCAATTTAAAATAAATATGAATTAATTTTTATTTTCTGTTATTTGAGCCTTTAGACAGTGAGGCATAGATTTCTCCACAACCAGGGCAGTGAGAAACATCATTTGCCTTTATAGTAAAAAAATCTAGGACTCCCTAATACTCACTTGCTTCCAGGAGCAAAGACTTTAAATAATACATCCTCCATTGGTAAAACTCAATTCTGCAATCAATATGTTAACAGAGCCACAATCAGTGATTTTCACAGGATCATATTGTGTATTTCATATTTCGATTTTTATAAAGCATCCAATACTATTTTCCTAAAAACCAAGTGGAAAAGTAAGGGATGATAATTCATTTTCAAATTTATGAGTTTTTTTGTTTAAAATGAATGTGAAATATGCTGTACTGAATCTTTGTGTTTAGCTGGTATCAAATACTTATAGTAAAAAAATAAAAACCCTCTGGTTTGCAGTAAAATTTTAAGAAGCATATGCCTAAATGCCTAATCTGAAAAAGTTCTACCAGATATGTGGAAACATACTCCAACATACACACATTCCAAAGCTAAAAAACTAAGAGGTTTTTAAGATAACTGAAACTCAAGAGGGTGGCAGGATAGTGGAGGATTTAGTTCAGATCAAACCAAAACCAATTTTGTTTGTTTCATGGAAACGGGAAAAATAAATAAAAATAATGTTGGGTCAATCTATAATTCTACATTCAACCCAAAATAAATATTTTATTTTGAGGTGATATACCTCTTGTTAACTATTTTCCTTTTAAAATTGCTATATTAATATGAACAATTAAAAGATTAGTTTTGAAATATTTTAAATATCTGAAATGATGCTTTACTTTTTAAATATTTTGAAATTAAATGTTTCATAATTTTTTTAATTTCTCCCCATGTTTTGGATGGAAATATTAAATGAATTCAGCCTCTAACATGGATACCCTAAAACTCCATTTCTTAGCATATTTACTGTTTGTCAAGAAATGTAGTCCAACTTTTTTCACTTTACTGTAAGCATAGAAAATCATAACTTGGCAGATCTGTACCTTGGGCAGTGATGGTGACATATGGGGTAGCTGCCACAATCAGGCCAGCAACACAGGCACTGCTGTTTTTGCACCTCTCCTTCCTTCCCTTTCCCCCCGCCCAGCTGCCCCCAACTCTGTACATGAGGCTAGTTTCTTGGTAGACCTCTAGTAGTTATGTTAGTGTATGCATGCCCAGGCAGTGCATGTTCATATGATACTTACATTTACATACCTACTAATTTAGGAAAATCAAATCCCAAAAGTACATTTTTCATGTACTTCCTTACAGTCCTAGATTCTGCAGAATACTTAAGTGTTCTTTCTTCTTATTTGTTAACAGCAAAATTTGGAAAGTAACCTCACCAACCTTATTAAGAGGAATACGGAACTAGAAACGCTTCTGGCTAAACTCATTCAAACCTGCCAGCATGTGGAAGTGAGTATTGAGCTATGCTTGGAACATTTTAACCTGAAATATTGATGTATAAACAGTACCTATTCATTTCAGAAATCTTTTAGCTTTTAGGGCTCCAAGTAGATCATTTTGGAACAAATGAAAATGAATGTAAAGCAAAACCAAAAGGGTGACAAACTATCAAATTTGGTGGGCTTTTTTCCTGGCAAAAATGGTGGGATTTCTTTCCTGACAAAAATGGTCTTGTGTTGCTCCTGTCCTTCTCTACAAACCTCTGTAGAGAAAAACCAAAGGCCATGTGCACATGAACATATATGTGTGTTTTGAAATGCCACAAAATGCACTTTGTGCACGTGATTTGGTTCTTGTGTTGCCAAATTTAGATATTTGGACGTCCCACTATCAGAAAAAAGCATGCGGAAAAAAATGTGGGGTGTTGCACATGGCAGCAGTGTACACCACCTGAAACTGGAGCCTGGCCAGCCAGATCCACACTCAAGCTGCTGGTCAGGCTCCACACACCTGGATCACCATTGCTGTAGCCCCAGAGGGCCTCTAGGTGCTGACCCAGCCTCTCCTACCCCACCCAGAATATTTTTCACTGGGCTAACCCTGTGTGCAGGGGTATGTACCAAAACAAAAAGCAGGGGCATGAATTTGTATTGCTACTTTTTCTCCATGGCAACTGCATGCCCCTGCTCATGGGGACATGGCCTAAGAGTTCTCCACATTCACTACAAATTGTCTATCTGTCCATGAAGCATAAGACCTCACTATACCATCTCTGTTTTTGTCTCTGTCTCTCTCGTTCAGTGAGAGACCCAAGTAAAGGTACTTCGTGTCCAAAAGTTTGTTTATATCCCACACGACCAACTACAGAGTTTGTCCAGCTAGGAACAGACGTTCAAAAAGCCTGAGCCTGAATTGATTAAATCTTTCCAGGTTAATCTAAGCTGGCTAGGCTGAACTGGTTTGTAACTGGACAGACACTCTCTCTGGACTGAGGAAATTCAGACAAATGCCTGCAGTTACTCAAGCTAGAAGCCGGAGGGGGGCGTGGAGCCTAGAGCAGCCTTCCCTTCCCTTGCATAGTGCTGGCGTGAGGGGGGCATGGCCAGGCCCTGGCAGGATCTCTGATTAAGGAGGTCTGCCTGCACCATCCCAGGCTTTTCCCCATTGGCTGCTCCCAAAAGAGCATTGGTTCTTTCAGTGAGACCTGAGGAAAAGTATTTAATACCTAAAAGTTTGTCTATATCCCCCCAGCTGTACAGTTGATCGAATAAAATGTGTTCACCCATATCTCAAAAATCACACCCACAAAAATCTTTGCTACTCAGGTGTCTCCTGGACCATGACAGCTACAGCATCGCCCTGATATTATCTATCTGTTGCATTTTTATATGTTCTTCATTACCACAGTGTCTGAACATGTCATCATCTTTAATGTATTTATCCTCTCAACACCCCCTTGAGGTTAGGAAATTATGTTGTCTCCATTTTACAGATGGAGAATGGAGGAGAGATTTTAAGGATCTGACCCACAGTGGAAAACCACTGGAATTTAAGTGTATTTAGGTATTTACCCCAAAATCTTTTTTTTTCACTAGTATTTCAATATTTTTGAATTGTCTAGGATAGGACATCTATGGAAGTCTGTGGAAAAGCAGGGATTTGACCCCAGATTTCCTAAAATTGAGTCTAGTGCTCTGAGCAACCTTACTGAAAAACTAATTAGTGCCCTTAGGCATAGTCCCATAAGTATACTTGATATATAAGAGATAGCACATACTTGAAGCTATCTTCATCATCCATGTTCCTTCCTTCCAACTTGTTTTAGGAACGTCATGAAAAAAATATCTCTGTCATATCACAATGTAGTGCCTTCAGCTTTTGATTGAGGCATACTGGAACAGTAATGAATGGTTAGAAGAACTGCTCATGCATGCCTATCAGTGGAAAAATTGAAGAAGTTTGAATTCAATCTAGCAGTTTTCATAAGTGGCAAATATACTTTAGGAAAAGACAAGAGAGTTGTTATAATAAGAGGCAAAGACACAGCAAATAATCCCGATTTATGATGAAACAATCTTCACATGGTTATATTCCATCATAGAGAAGAGACCTTTGCAATTAAGATTTTGCATTTAAAATAGTTTTGGTGTACTAAAAGTCTGTTTGATTTAACAGGAAAAGTAAAACCTGTCTTTCCTGTAGTAAAAAGTATTCTATCATATTATAGCACTGTTATAATCTTTTATACAAGGACATTTAGCTTTAAACTACATTGCAATCCCTAGGGCAACCCTGTGTTATTCATTAACATCATTTTACAGATGCCCGACAGACAGACAATATTAAATGTTAATACTGGTGTGCAGAAAGTTTTCACAATATTGAGATTTGTAACATTTTTTGCATATATATTGCTAAGGGAAATCAGTTTTTTTCACCAATATTGCCCTAGAGAAAAGTCCTATGACATTTCATTGAAAAGAATAGCTTTACTATAGAATTTTTAAAATAATTATTAGAATTTAATGGAAAATTAGCTCTGATGTAGGAGTCCATAAGATAGTTTCTAAAGTCTATGGAGATGTGTTCTTTATTAAATGTTGTAGGTTTTAGAATACCATCTATAGAACCCTGTTGCTTTCCTCCATATAAAATTCCAGGTTTCCATAGAATTTTTTTCTTTCCTTTTTAATAAGTAAATGAGGACTTACAGACTCTAATTAATATCATTGAATGTTTTTTCCTATTGAGTAAGCCCAAACTCATCTGCTTACAGTTGAGCATGTGCTTAAATACCTTGTGGACTTGGACCTTCGTATCTACTATGGTAGTTAATTCTCTTGCACTCTAAATATTGATACCCTGAACTGCCACTCTCTTTTTCATGCGCTCATAGGCATATTTTGCATAGCTCCATTGACTTTAGTGGGGTTTTGTGCAAATATGAGAGTCTATCTACATGTAGGCCTGGGACCTTTAAGCCTGGAGAAGCAGAGTCAGAACTACCTTAGTAGTTATTGAGAAACAAAGGCTATGTGTCATGCTCCTGCACCCAAGCAACTCTGATAGCAAGACCCCCATACTAAAAGGGATTAAGGTAGCACAAGGGCGCTTCTCTACCAGGGAACTTGTAAATAGCATGTAGGTAAACCCTGTAATTTTAGAACTGCTTTCCAGCTTCTTCTACCTTTTATAATATACTGCACATTCTAAGCTTTTATATGTAAAAATGGTAACATATTTCAGCATAAACAGATGTATGGTTGCCCCTTGAAGTTAATCTTACAGTTCTCTCCAGACATAAAGCAGTAGCTGGAGAGTTGGAAATGCATTCATTCCATATCTCATTCATCTAATTAGTCTAATTAGCATTTAAATTAACTCAATATGTAGAGATGAGTCCAAAACTCAACCCTGAAAGGTTTAGATCTGACTCTAAACTTTAAAACTCTGTTTGCCAGGACCAAAATGAAACTTTAGATGTGAATACCTCCTAATTTTGGGGAAGCTGAGACCTCTATCCAATATTAACCTTGTATAGCTTTTGTATCATTCTTATTAACATTGGAAATCAAATAAAACAAATATTATACTAACACAACATTAATTAAAAGTTCAAGAAGTCAGGAAAGTGAAACATTAAGAGTTCCATTACCATACTACTTTTGCATATTTTTATCATGAACAATTTGCATTCTTACAGTTAAGCATGTACAGTAAATTGTCACAGGAATGAGTCTATAGTGTTTTCTGTTCCATTGCTTTAGGTTTTATTTATTACTAACTGGGTGCATGTGCAATTAGCATGTAGCAATAATCTCTGGTGCACTTTGCTTCCAGGCTCAGCATTTAGATGTGCGCCCAGGACCACAGCACATTGAGCTGGGGCAAAGCAGCCCCAACTGGCAGGGAAACTCAGAGGAAGGAGGGGAAAAATCAGCCTGCCAGTCTGGGGGCTGCTCCACCCTTGCTGACTGTACTGCATGCAGAGGGGCTTGCTGGGGCACGAGGGTACTCTAGTGTGGGGCTTGCCATCAGGCACCTCCCACACGGTAGCACCCTCATGCCCCAGCTAGCCCCAGTCACTGTTTCCATGTGCATATCAATGCATGTACAGTACTATCCTACATTGGAGTTAATTCATTTACTGCACCCTAATACGGGTGCACATGTAGCCAGTGATGCTTTACTGCTGAGCTAATTAATCAACTTTAGAGTAAAGTGCACGTATAGATGTGTCCACAGTGCTGGAAAATGAGAGGAGCATAGCCAAAGTATTGTATGAGTTGCTGTTACATACTGAATTCAGTATTTTCTAATTTTCATGTGGTTTTCATTATGGAGCTTTAATGTTGCTTTAGCATCTTTTTTATTACAGTTAATTTAAGTACGATAAGAATTTTGCATCCTCAGGTTCTTTACATGTATATAGATTCAAATTTTGAAGAAGCAAGCAAGATCCTTTTCCCTTTGGTTTCAAATTTTTAAGATTTACACAAGCTACAAAATACATTAAGCTAATTTTCATATTAAAAACAGAAACATAGCTTAATGTTCTGACAAAGCATTTGTCATCATCAGAAGAAAGTAACTTGAGCATTACAAGAAAAATATTGCAATACATTTAAAAAGAATGGTGTGGTTTGTCTGTTTTGCATTTCAGTTTATGGTATGTAGGAAGAACTGATGGTCTTGAAAAATAAAAATGGTTCATGTGACTTCTGTAAAAATAACCTCATTTAATGGTGGTACCACGTTGTAAATATTTTATAGTTTGTCTGCTTTTATTACCCAGTGGAATGCTATTGGCAAATCTGAGTATTGTGATACTGCCACTGGTTCTGCTTCTCATGAACAAAGTTAACTGTTAATAGCTCCCCAGAAACTGATTTCACCTCTGGCACATTATTAACATTGAACCCCTCATGACAGAAGAACACACATTTTAACAATAGCAAGGGCTAAATCCTTCTCATCCTATGATTTTCTTGGACCTTTTAAACAGGATTATTTCCCTCGTCATTTATATGTATAATCCCCATTATTTCAACAAGAATACTCGTGTATAAAATAAACAGAATTTATATTCAAAAAGAGGTTAGATGGCATGTCTAAGTATTCTCTATACATAGATTTTGGAGTGGGCTAGCCAAAATAATGTTTTTGATAATTTTGTAAATACTTATGCTAGTGTTTAACTTTTAAACATAAGGTTTGGAACTATAACTGTAAATTACATCTATGGTCTTCAATATTTTCTTGCTCTTAATCCTTTGGGAAAGGTTGTTTAGTTACAAACACGCACAGCAAGACATTGATTTATATCTGGTTTCACTCAATCTTCTGAGTCATTTCCACCTTCAAAACAAAAAAGTCTTCATTTCCCCCTCTCTTACCACTATCACTGACCCCCCCCAACTCTACCCCACAGATCTTGTTCTCTCCCATTTGTTCTTCATCATCCTTACAGGAAACTCAAGGGCTGTCATGAAAGATTTGCTTCACTTTTCAGAATAGAATGGAAGTTGGCATAAACACTCACCTTTGGGTATTCTGTCCCAGATGGTTCACCCAATTGTGAATGGCTGTGAGACTGCTGCCTTCATACTGTTATGTTCTGCTGTCTGCCCCAAAGATGCTCCACTTGAGAAAGACAGTCCCATTCTCTCACCTAAGTTACAGGCTAGAGCAACCTTTTTAAGTAGGAGATCACTTTTGGAATTTAAAAGCAACCCAAGATCTACACCCCCACCCCAGCAGGTAAGTCTGTGGGGAGGGAAGGTGGCGGGGGGCAGATCAAAGCAGAGAGGAAAAAAATATTTGGGGGCGCACCACCCCAGCAGGTAAGTCTGGGGGAAGGGGCAAGGAAGATCGAGGCCCCAGCGCTAGACCTACTTACTCCCTCACTGATGGGGCCTTGATCTGCATCCCCCACCACCAGCAGTAAGTGAGGGAATGGGGCTGGAGCAGTAGCAGGCCCTGCAGCTGAGGCAGAGCGGGACAGAGCCATAAGCAGCTCATCTGGGGGATATGAGAGGGAAAGACATGCACTCCAAGAGGGCACAAGGGGCACGTGCCCCCAGATCTGCATGCAGGGCAAGCCAGGATCAGCTGCAGCTTTGGGCTGGGGTGGGCTCTTCCTGGTGGGACAGCCCCCCCCACCAGGAAGAGCCCAGCCAGCAGAGGCATTAGGAGTAGGGCTGTGTGGCAGCTGTAGCTCCCCCAACCCTCCCTTCTAGCGCTGCCACTGCCCAACCTGAGCGAGATACAGCTGGGCACAGCCTGCCAGCCCCAGCCCACAGTGGCAGCTGCCCCACCCAGTGCAGATCCTGAGCACATGGCCCCCATACCTTGGCTGTGCCAGGGTATTCCTGGTGGAGGCTGGGCTGTGAAGTGCTTGGGGTGAGAAGTGGCAGCACTGGGAGGAGAGTTTGCAGGGGGGACTACAGCAAATTTTCACGTGGCTGTAGCTCCCCTCCCCCTGTAGCCCCTCTCCCAGTGCTGCTGCTGCTGCTGTGGTCTGGGCTCTTCCTGGTGAGCCAGCCACCCCACCAGGAAGAGCCTTGCCCCAACCCATAGCTACAGCTCACCCCATGTGCAGTTCCAGGGGCACACATCCCCCGTGCCCTCCCAGGGTGCATGCCCCCCATCTCCATGCCCACCAGATGAGCTGTTAATGGCTCCATCCCACCCTGGCTGCAGGGCTTGCCTTTGTTCTAGCCCCACTTCAACTCTCACCACTGCTGCAGCCGCCCGCACTGCCCCATGTTGGTGGAAGCGGCTGCCATTGTGGGCTGGGCTTTGTGCCCCAAGTCCCACTACAGCTGGTCCAGGAGTGGCCAGGTGCCACAGGTGCCACTGGGTTCAGCTCTACCCACATGTGGCCAGGTGCACCAGGGCTTGAGGCATAGCAGCAACCACCTCTGCCTCCTCCTGCCTTCCCTTGCTGCCTCCACCCCATGCTCAGATGGGAGGACACATGCCCCCATGGTTTCCACTGAGGTGCACCCAGTAGTGGGAGCCCTCTGACCCCCTGGGCCCCAGTCCTCCTACCGCACAGGTGGGCTGGGGCCCCACTTACCTTCCCCTGCTCCTTTCAGGTGGTTGCAGCCTCCCTCACCATGGGGGCCTCAATTTGGCCGCTACCAGTTTCCTCCCCCAGACTGACGTGCTAAGCTGGGGGGTTTGGGGGTTTGCACGCATGTGCACATGTGCCCAGCCCCACCAGCCCAGGATCAACTAAAAAAAGCTCTCTGATTGACTGGTCGATTGGGATTGATCTGTTGGGGACCACTGGCCTAGAGCAAATGGTTAGATTGGTCCCGAGGTTGTTATGTGATGTGGTCTAGAAGCTGCTATGTACAACAAAATACAGTTGCTTCAACAAGTTATTTTAAATAATGAGGTCTAATGAACACTTTAAAAAAATAAATATTCCATTTTCCTAACTCATTAGTCACTGGAAAAGCACGTACTTAAAATAGCAAAAATAACCACAGCTTTTGTTTAAACTGTCATGTGGAGTTTTCCCCAATACAGCTATTTAGCAGGAAGCTAATAGAGTACATGGATCAGCAGCAGCACACAGGTATCTGCATATCTGGAAAACAGGTGCTTAGTTTTGGATCTGGAGCAGGCGTCATGTTATATACTTGTAGATGACTGCTACTAATAATCTAGACCCATACCGCAGATTCTCACTCAAGTCCTGTTGGGGTATTAAGCAACAGTTTCAGTTTTTGGCCCATCAGAATTATGCTATACTGCAATGCATACTAATCTTATACAAGTTCATCAAAAAAAATACGGCATAGTTAGGATTAGCATGTGTACAATATAGCTACTTTTCTTCTTGGTATAATGACATTTGTGGTGTTACATCACATAGGATTGACAGTCCAGGAGAGTCTGCATTCCAGAGACCCTGCTCAGCCTGAAACTTGAGGATGTGAGATTACTATATTCTTGATAAAGGCCAAGCACGTGTCCTTCTCCAGAACATAAAGAGGAGGGCCAACCACTTGTTGTGCAATCTTTGGTTACAAAATATGTGTTAGATCTAGATTGACCTAACTAATGTTAGGTCTACCTAAATAGCCAGGCTTGCAGGCATTCAAAGGGCTTAGGTCACCCTAAAACTGCCATGCCTAGCCTAAAACTAGTTCGTCTCAGAAGTGAATTAACCTGAGATCAGCATGGGGTAACCAATCTAAAACAAGTTAACCTGGCCTACTAAATGCCTATATATGTTCACAGTACAGCCATGGGGATTGGAAAGCCCAGCCACTTGCCACAGCTCTAGGACTGTGCTATTCTTACCCGCTTGAGCTATGTTGAGCTATGTTTAGCCCCTCAACTACCTCTCCCCACAACCAGGCAACCTCCTCCTGTGGACCCACCAACCTTCCTGGATTCACCAAGCCACAAAACAACCTGCCCCCCCTCCCCACAGCAGTCTTTTCAGCCTCTCCCTGCCTGCCCCCGAGTTGGGTTGTCTGTGCTTCTCCCAGCAAGCAGTGAATGTCTACATGCTCTTCTCCCAGTTTAGGGTTAGTAAACCACCTAAACCTAAATCAGATCCCATGAGCTCTTGTACTCCTTTATATTCCTGCTACTCATTTGTAAGAGATGAGAGCTCAGATAGACTCTGCTGGGTTATGTGGGAGGTGAAATAAAGTTATGATGTTAGAGGATCTGAATTCTGATTTGATTATCTCTATGCATTTTTTAAAATCCAAAATACTTTAGATTTGCCCATCCCATATAAGAATTGCAGAAAATTTAGCATCTTAAACTTTCGCTTTCTTCCCTTGATTTTTGGAACCGTTCTTTTTTCACGTAAGCAACCATCTACAACTAAACACAATCGGCTTTCTCCTTATGATAGTTCCCAAGGAAATGTCACATTTCATGTTGATGCTATCAGTGCATATATTTACCTTAGACCAGGTATCTTCTTTCTAATACTGTGACTTTAAGTGGATCAAAAAAGCAAACAGGAACACTGAGGTCAATGTGCCAATGAGTTTGAGTTGTTTGGGGGTTTTGTTTTTAAATTCTTAATTTTTTTCTAGATCTCTCTTATTATTTTTGGAAAAAATATGAGAAAATATCTGTAACTTAGTCAGAAATATGGAAATGTTCTCATCTGCTATGCCATGAGATCATTTGAATTCAACAGGAGAAAAATTGGGAACATGTAGCTGGGGGTGGGGGGGAGGGGACAGGCAGGAAATTCATATTGCCTGTAGACACTTCAGAATGTCTGCATCTCAGCCATTTTTTCAGTCCATTAAATACAATTGAAAATTTTATGGATATGACTACAAAATTTCGTATTTTACCAGTTAAAATCAGCCTTTGGCTTGATAAGGGGAGAAAAGACATTTCTGCATATTTGTGTAACCCAGATAGTGCTGTGTCCATTGTTTTCTGTTTATAATGGAAATTTTTGGTTTCTAACTCAGCTATAAAAATTTGCTGCGGGCTGAATCTCAGCATACAAGTTACCAGACAGAAGTGATTCTGTGTATATGTCAAAGTGTGGTTTTCATGACCATGTTATATAAACTCCTGAAAACCAGGAGGGATAATGAAAGGCCTTCATTTCTGACTGCACAGATAACACCACAAAAACACAGATCAGACACATCTCTAAATTAGTTTAACAATAAGAGAGCAAAAGAAATAGGAGCAAATATGATAGCAACTGTGGAAATCTAGTAAATTCTTTTCATGTGTCCTGTCTTACAAAGTGCTGGATGGAAATTGAAAATGGGAAGAACAAAGTCAATATAAAATGTAGAAAAAGAGATTGTATTATATAATGAAAATTCTAATATGTCATCAGACTTCAGGGTTGTTGGTTGTAGCCGTGTTGATTTAAGGGCATAGGCAGACAAGGTTCTTTGGGTAAATGTGATATCTTTTTTATTAGACCAGCTAAATTGTTCTTTGCAAGCTTTTGGGCATAAACACCCTTCTTCAGGCACAGGAGAGAGTCCGCTGTTGGTTTCAGTGGTTGCCTGGGTAGATTAGAAGCCAGTATGAAAAAATGCAGATCTGTGAAAATGCAGATGAATGGTATTCAATAGCTTGGGGGAGGGGAGGGGAAGGGAATGTTGACCTGGTGAAAAAATGCAGCTAGTCAACTGTGGAGAGTTTACCTGGGGCTCTCACATGGCAGGCATCTTATAATGTGCCATAAATCCAACGTCTATATTTAGTCTGTGATTTTTTTGTATCTAGTAGATTTATAAAGTGAAGTTCATAGGTTTGTCTACAAAAGTTGTTTTGTAAATTTCCTTTGAGGATTAGAAATGAGTGATCAGAGAGAGAGTGGTTATCTTGTGAAAAGTATACAACCACAGGTAACTGGATATTCTTCTTTGATAGATTTTCGGTGTGCATTCATTCTGGTATGCAGTTGTTGTTTGGTTTCGACCTCTGTACAGTTGATGAGCTACATTCTTTCACCAGGTCAACATCCCCCTGCCCCATCCCCCTCCACCCATTGTCTACCATGTACTTGCATTTTCAGACCTGGATTTTTGCATATTGGCTTCTAATCTATGCAGAAGAGCACCCAAATCAACACCAGACCCTCTCCAATGACTGAAAGCTTGCGAAGAACATTTTTTCCAACTATTTAGTTGGTGTAATAAAAGATATCACACTTACACCAAGAATCTTGTCTGTTCATCAGACTTCAGCTATTTAAATGAAGAGCTTCTTCAAGCTCTCTCTCTCATCATCAAAATATGTTACTGTTTTCTGTGAAATTCTATGAAGGACAGAGAATCTTCCTTCTATGGACAAAGATTCTATGAAGGACATAGAATATTCCTTGTTTATGGTTTGGAAAAAGTTAGAACTATGCTGGCAGAGTGTTCCCCTGAGGACTCTATTAAACAATAAAAAGGCTTTGTTCTCAGCAATAAAAAATAATGCATGCTCTATTTTCATTACCTGGAAAGATGCCAGTTCCTTTTAATTCTTATTCACACACTGACACTTGAGACCATTTGACTCAGGTGATCACGGAAACAGAGGAGGCTATAGCTAGAAGGAAATCCTGTTTAAAGATCCCATGATCAGAACTTTGGCAAAGAGCCCTTCTTTCTGATCTGATCCCTGATATGTGCAGTTTGAAAAAACAATCTATTCTGGATGTTGTTTACATATACTGAATATATTTGCATAATATCCAGCCGAGTCAGAAAAATGAACAAATAATATACAGGCTTCATCAGTCATTACATGGCATTCGATAATGTAGCCTGAGGTGGACGTGATTATTTGCCATCATACAAGTGCAAGTCATTTCTGGGAGAGAGTGAGAGAGAAAGAGAGAAAAAAAGTTTACAAAGTAAAGTAGGAGTGAGATTATAGAGGGCATCAGACTAAGGGCAAGCAGCTTTAATTCAAGGACAAAGGAAGCTGGTAAAGGAACTGAAAAACATGTAGTGACATAGCTAGAGCAGTAGAAAGATTACTTTTGCACCACTATTTTGAAGAAACTGGAGCAGTAAGAGATGAGAAGAGAAAAATCAGGAAAACAGAAAACTCATGATGAAAGATGACAAGGCCCAGAGTAGGGATCTAAATCTTTACTCCCTTTGCATGATAGTGACCACATCTCCATGAGACAGTTACTGTGCAGTGGATAGTCACTACTGCACAGTAGCTTGTTACTACTGTGCAGTAGCATCACTGGGCATGAACTGTGATGTGATGTTACTGCATAGTAGGAATAAGCTACTGCACAGTAATAACAAGCTACTGCACAGTAAGCATTACTTGGCAACTATGCCAGGAGGTTACTGTGCAGTAATGTCAGTTACTGCACAGTCATTTAGTACTTGGTTACGCAAGTACTAAAAGACTGTGCAGTAACAACTGCACAGTGGGCAGCTTTTGTAGATACACCCAGACTGTACTTTTGTGACTCACATGGTACATTGTGTTGGTAAAACCAGAGATGAGACTGCAGTGTACTACAGGACAAGTAGTCCATCTGGGGAATATGTTTAAGAGAGGCATGGGGTCATGAGATGCTGCAATATCTGCTGGGAGCACAGAATAACATCAAAGTTCTCCAAAATGAGTTATTTAGCCTTCTCTTGTGGAGGCTGAGGGAGGATCTAATGGCCTGTTACAAACTAGTCAGAGGGGACCAGCAGGCACTGGGGGAGTCCCTGTTCCCCCGAGCACTACCAGGAGTGACTAGAAATAATGGTCACAAGCTGGCAGAGGGTAAGTTCAGATTAGACATTAGGAGGCGCTACTTCACTGTCATGGTGGCTAGAATCTGGAACTAACTTCCAAGCGAAGTGGTGCTGGCTCCTACCCTGGAGGTCTTTAAGACAAGGCTAAACAATTACCTTGCTGGGGTCATTTGACCCCCATATTCTTTCCTGCCATGGCAGGGGGTCAGACTTGATGATCTGCTCAGGTCCCTTCCGACCCTACTAACAATGAAATTATGAAACTATGAAAAGAACATATGTTCTAACCTTTTTGAGAGAGAGAACCTTCTCCCCTGATCTTTGTGGAGGAAATGGTAGAAACATTAGGGCTAGGGACAGACATTACATATAAACTGGTTGAAGTGATCAGGAACTGGTATAAACTTGTAACATAACAGATGTTTAGTGCACATAAACTAGTTTGAAAATGCCTGAAACCTAATGTAGTATCAGACTTAACTGATTTGTGTCAAACCAGTGTATGCAATGTCTGTCCCAGACCCCTTGCTGGTTTAAGATAAATCAGACTCCCCAAGCATTCTGGCATGCTCTCTGATTCACGGCAGAGCTGGGCCCTCCCATCTGCTCCCTGGTTGCAGCTCCAGCAAGATGACTGGCTGCTCCCCCTTCTTCCCCTTACCACTACCTGCTAGGCAGGAATTCCCCTCTCCCCTCTGCCTTGCTGAGGAGGTATCTGTGTATTAGCTAGCAGGCCACATGTTGGCTATGGTCCCTGCTGAATCAACAGGCAGAATCAACAGGTAGCTGGTAATGTCCCTCTGTTGTTTTCTTACTGGAGTAATAAACACTGAGTATGGAGTGATAAACACTGTTATCAATTCCCTGCTGGCATAGGTGACACATAGGGAGGGAACAGGGGGACACATGCCCCCCCCCCAAGCATGTGGTGGTACCGCACTTCCGGGTTTGCCCTGGTCACTGGGGGATCCCCCCCAGTTGGCAGTCAGCCACTGGGAGACCCCCCACAGGATCAGGAGGCACCAGTCACCCATGGATGCTGGGCTAATCAGTGCATCCTGGCCACACACCCCTCAGCTCAATACTGTGCAAGGTAAGGAAGGGCTCCTCTACCCCTCACCCCCTAGCTACTAGTCTGAGCCATTGCAGTCATGTGCTGGCATTTCTGAGATGTCTATACAGTTACAAAGTGATTTAGCATAGCCAGGTTAGACTAACCTGCAAAGATTGAATCAATTCAGGCTTAGGAGTTTTTAATGTCTGTTCTGAGCCTAGATAGCTCTGTTTACAGAACTAGGTTGTAACTAGGAATGGCACTGAACATTCCAGTATCAGATAAGCCAGATTTGTCCTTATATCTTGTTACCATGGCCTAATTGGGCTTATTATGAGCTTGCCACACACACTTTGAGGATACTATTCACATCCCAGATGTTATCCCCATGAAAAGAATGCTTCCTTTCATGAAGGTAATGTCCTGCTACGTCATATCGAAACTCACTCATGAATTAGTTTTAGAATTTAACCAAAATGGATCATTTAACTAGCAAGTTTTTTTCCAAAAAACATACTCTTGATGTTGGAGAAAAAGAAGCTAAGTATTCTGGACATATCAGGAGCCTTATCTATTACCTAAAGATTAAAAAATCTTTTAAAGTTAGTCCCCCTTTTTATGACTGTATCTGGTCCATCAAAAGACCAAGCCATTTCATCACATTACCCTGATATCATGCATATCCACCTCCTGCCAGAAAGCAGAGGAGCTGTTTTCTCTGAATCTGAAAGTACACTTCACTGGGACACAGGCAGCACCTTCAGCCTATTTTAGAAATGTACCAGTATCTAGATCTTCAAGGTTACAGCAAGAAATTTAAACATTACCCCCATGATACAGCAGGTAGGTCTGAAGAAGTGAAGAAGTTCAGCTATTAGTTGACTATTACAGTTGATGCTCCTTATTCCCAGGGAGGATTCTGCTTGCTAGTCAACTACAGTGGAATCAACACTGACACATACTTGAAGAAGAATGGTTCTTTGAGATGTTGGTATTAATATGGCAGTTTTTCCATCTCTCCCATTTTGTGTTAATAATGAAAAACTCATTTGGACAGGAACGATAATAACACATCTTGCCTCCCAGATGGATTTCCTATCCAACAGACTAGAGAAATATGCTTACCTCCTTGCTATCTGTTGCAGTAACTATGTAGGGATTGTATGGAATGTGGTACAATTCCAACAAGGGGATACTGAGGATGATCAGTCTCAGAGATCACCCTAGGTCAGGCTAGTTAGGAGTCTCAATTGGGAAATAACAAATGTAGGTTGTCCTGCAGACAAAGAAGGGACTTGACTCTATATTTCCTTTTTGGAGTCTATCATAGGGCACAGGTTTTTGGTTAGAGGTATGAGCATAAAATTGTCAGATGTGCAATCATACATTTTGCTCTGTAATCACAAGAACCTTTCAAACACTCAATCTGGTATCTTTTTTTTTTCCAGAAATTTTATGAGAATAATGTTTTTCATAAGATTTCTGGACCTTTTTATTTCTTTTTATTCCTAAGTTGGAAAAACTGATTGAGGACAAGCTTTATCATGTTGATTAGTCACTTTGCTTCCAAACTCAATGGAACAGTTAGGCACCCTGACTAGGTCTGCTTATTTATGTATTGACCTTTTTTTAACCTGCTCTGAAACTTTCTTTAAACACGTATCTCCTGGTTATAGATAAATGTGGATAAGACCTAGAAATGCAAACAAAAACAAAGCCCTTGGCACACTTGAAGTAGGGGATGACTGTTCCTTTCTCCCACCCCAATTTAGAATAAAAGATTTGTAGGTGATAAGTTCAGATGGCAAGCTGATTAATATCACATATTTCCAAAAGCACAGTTTGTCATTATAGATAACATCAGTGTTGCATTCAGACTAGATAAAATATGAGTTGTACTTTCATGTTCCAGAGACAACTAGATTGGGTATCCCATAATATCAAACAGACATAAAAGAGAAGTTTGAACCGGCAGCACACATTCAGTTTAATAATCCAAACAGAAATGACAGGAAAATGGGTTAATCATTTATTATCCCCTATTATTCTATCACATTTTTCTCATGGGTTGTGTACATTGGTTATGCTCTAGCTAATTGTTCTGTTTGGATACATTTAAAAAATCAGTCCTAAAACTAAACTTTAAGAAGTGCCTTAGAAAAATGGTTACTTTTATGGGCTTGGTCATGAAAGTGATGGAAGAGCATGGTGTCTTCTTTATGAGTCTTTGAAAACTACCTTTGATGATGATTATTACTTCCATAAAGAAGAACATTAAAAAATAATCTACTGTGTTCTTAACTGTTTTATGAAAGTAATTCACCTATTTCTTTTTTAAGCCAAGTCTGCAACTACAATAATTGTAACTATATTAATATTCAGGGTTAAATCTTCCCTTCTGAGAAAATGTTCCCATAAATAATGAAAAAGACAAGAGATATGGCCACACATAATAGGATGAGCTGAAGTTCATTCTGCATAATAGAAATTACTTCTATTCATTTGTGTTCTCATCAAGGTAAGATAGAAATCAGCTTCCCCACCCGAACCCATAGTTTCCACATGGACTGCCATGGAGTTACTCTGATTCACTTGCAGGTTACCTAATGAAGTCAGGAAGAAGGTTTGCAGAGTGGCATCTCATAGTCTAATTCAGAGAGGTATAAACTTTCATAAGCAGCAGCTTGCTTTTTCAGGTGATATGAATGGTCCTGCATGGAGCAGGGGTTCTAAATAGAAATCAGTAATTTAAATACAAAGGATAGGAAAAAGGAGAGGAAATGAGAAGGGGCATTGCTAGGAGAGGCAAAGCTGATAAACAAAGGAATAGAAGTATAGAGACATAGAGATTATAAAATATAGCCCAGGTAATGGGATAAGAATAGTTCCTGTTTAGAACCATATCTAACACAGTTTAGTCTGTGGATAATTTCTTGTTCCACAATTTTGCATTTAAGTACGTTTTTAAGTGTTGTGTTTTAAGAACAGCTACTCAGAAGTTAGTGATGGAATATCCAGGGAGGCTACGGAATGCCTAAGGCTTCTGTGTCTTCCTGGAAATGTGGTCAGATTGGTGTCCATTTATTCTTTCATGTAGGGATTGCCCCATCTGTTTGATATGGACAGCAGAAGGGCACTGTAAGCAGGTGATGGCATATATGACATCAGTAAAGAAACATGTGAATGAACCTCAGATGTTATAATCCATGGGTGTGTGTAGTCGAAATGGGGACCCTAAATTGAAGCAGTGGGTTTTAAGAAACAATGCTTCAATTTAGGGCTGATTAAACCCCTGTGTCGTGCACACACCCTCTCTGGCAGGGAGGGGAGAGCGAGCTGCTGGCAGGCAGAGTGGTCCCTGGGCTGCCGGCGGGGCTGGTGCTTCCCTCCATGGCAGGTGCATCCCCCAGGTGGCACCCACCCACAGGCACTCAGCTTGGGAGGTCCCGGGGGGCAATGCAGCCACAGAGGGAAGCACTGGGCCCCTATGCAGCTCCGGTAGGCAGGCAGGTTCCAAGGCAAAGTGGATGTGGGGGGGAAGATCTAGCTCGCTGCTTTTCTTGGGTGGAACTGCTTTCCTGGGCTGCTGTCAGGCTGCTTGCAGGGCTACCTGCAGAGCTGTGGAGCTGCACAGAGCCCGGTGCTTCGCTCCAAGGATGTAGGGGAAGTGAAGGAGTTTTAGTTTGCTGAGCCCCAAGTCATTTAAGGCACTGCCAAATTTCATACAGCAGATGGAATTAATGTGCAATACACCACCAAGGCATGCGAATACTGACACCATTAAAGTAGTGCAAAAGCATTTAGCCCACTTTAAACTGTTGTGCACACACACCTCTCATTTCATCTACACACAGCCCATTTTGTTTTGTCCAGTGAAAATATGGTCTGTGTTGATGAAGGGCCACGGCTGGTACTTGAATCTGTCTCTGATGCCCTTTTCAACATAGTCCATATCATCACTAGAAAAAACAAAATGGATTATAACAGTCTACAAGGTGCCACTCTGCCATACCTTCTGGCTTAGGTCTAATTGTACGTTATACTATGCATGAAATCATTTTAATATAATGACTATTTTAATACATACTGGGTACATCTACGCATGCTATAATTATGCATGAATAAACTCTGGAGCTTGTTGCTTTGGAGTTTATTACTCCCAAGTGCACTGTTTGAATGTGCACCTGGGAGCAATTAACTCTGGATCAATAAGCTCCAGAGTTTATTCATTCACAGCATGTGGAGCCAGAGCAGCCCTGCCTGGTGGGGGCCTCAGGGCAGCCTGCCAATCCTGCTATCATTTAAATTAGTTTACTCCAGCCTAATAAGGGTGCATGTATAGATGCCAAGACATTTACTGTGCAGTTAATTAACCAACTATGCAGTAAACATCTCGTGTAGACATGCCCATTTTGATGAGTCATAGTAAATAAAAATTAGAGAAATATAATCTTTTTATTAATTTAGAATTTCAAAATCCCATATGGAAGGTTTCAAATCCATATGAGGATAAAGACAGAGATTTTCGAAAACGCAAAGAACATTACTGGCAATTCCTTGATTCAAGGATCATCTCTACCATGGCTCATCAATGGGTCCTAAGGTGACTTAAGAGTCCAATCCTTATGCTACAGACCCATCTGCAGAAGTTGCAGGCCTTTCCTCAGGGGAGAGTAGGCTGTAGGCTAGGATTTCACTCCTTTTTTTCCCTCCGTTCTCTTTTCTCTGCTTTGAATGAAAGATGTTTTACTTCAAAATAGGCTGCCGATTGAGGTTGTAGTGCCATTGGAGTAAGTCAACAGCGAGCTCCTCCAAATCTTGACATTGGAACGTGTTTTCTTGAGGTAAATCTTCAATGTATTCTTGTAGCATTTCCTCTGGCCACCGTGAGATCTCAGGCTATTACTAACCTGGGAGCAGAGTGCTACTTTTGGGAGTTGGGAGTCAGGCATCCACGTACAATGTCTTGTTCTGTGAAGTTGATGCTTGAGGATCACTGGCTCAATGCTGGTAATACTGGCTTCAGTAAGGATGCTGATGTTTGTGTGGCAGTCTTCCCATTTGATGTGGAGGATTTTCCAGGAGTTTTGTTGGTGACACCTCTCCAGGCTCTTGAGATGATGACAGTAGGTCACCCACATTTCACATCCATAGAGGAGAGTGGAGATGATGACTGCATTGTAGAACTGGACCTTGGTGTCTTTTCAGAGACTGCAGTCAATAAATACATGCTGAAACAATTTTCCAAAGAAGACACGTGCGCACCAAATCCTACACTGGATCTCCTCAGTGTTTGCTCTCTTGATAGGTGCTTATTGAGGTAAGGAAAGTACTCAACTACCTCCAGCATCCTTCCCTTGATGGTAATTTGAGGAAGGGGGTCATATTCATAGCCTAAAGCACGCTGGTAGAGGACTTCAGTCTTCTCAATGTTGAGAGAGAAGCCCAAAGTTTGGTAGGCTTCTGTGAAGAGATCAAGAGCAGTTTGGAGGTTTTCCCAGGATGTACATGGATGGTGCAGGTCATCAGCAAATTGAAGGTCAAGAGTGCCCATTTTGAATACTTTTGTCTTCAAACAAAAATGTCCCAGATTGAAGAACTCTCCTTCCATTCTATATTTTATGCTCATCTCAGAAAGGAGGAGGTCCTTAACAAAAACCAGAATGATAGTGTAAAAAAGACAACAAAACTGGGATGATAATTCATGCTTGCTTGATCCCAGTTCAGACAATAAATGGCTCTATGTCCAATCCACTACAAAGAATGGCATCAGTCATCTGTTCATGGAGAAGCCTAAGGACCTTGATGTATTTTTCAGGGCATCCAAATCTGGCCAGGATTTTCCAGTGGCCTTAATGAGGTCAATGAAAGCCATATACAGGTCCTGGTTTTGTTCCTGACACTTTCTTGGACCTCGCAGGAAACAAAGATTACATCACAATTGCCTGCAAGATGGTCTGAAATCACACTGAGATTCCAGAAGTACTTCCTCAACAAAAGATGGAAGACAGTTCAGGAGGATGTGGGACAGGATTTTCCCTGCTGTGGAAAGGAGGACACTACCTTAAGTTCCCCCACATATACTTATCTCTTTCCAAAGTCACACTGTTGGAGTTCCTCAGGCCCCTAAGGATCTCTTTGTTGTTGCAAATTTGAAGAATAAATCTATGGAGTCTCAGTACCAGTTCCCCAGTGCCAGCCTTGAAGATTTCAGCAGGTATGCCATCCAGTCCAGTAGCCTTGTTGTTCTTGGTTTTCTTGATGGCACACCAGACTTGCTCTAGGATAGGGGGGTCAGCAAGAGATCCCCAATCTTCTGCATCACTGGGGAACAGACTCATTATTGGCATCCATCAGAATTGACTCACAGTTCAGGAGTGCCTCAAAGTGCTCTTTCCATCTAGCTTAAATAGGTTAATTGTCTTTGAAGATCACTGAACCATCCTGTAATTCCAGGAAAGTAGGACCATGAGAGGTTAGACCATAGATGGCTTTCATTGCCTGGAAGAAACGATGCACATCATGTTTGTCAGCAAAGAGCTGAATCTACTTGACATTATCTTGCCATCACTGGTATTTAATTTCCCAGGTCCTCCTCTGAATTTTGGCTTTGAGGAGCTCATATGTCTCCTTCTGCTTAGATGAGGTGTGATCTTCTTGAGCAGAATGAGCCCTTCTCTTCTGATTGAGGAATGTTTGAATTTTGGCATCACTATCATCAACCAGTCTTGGTGTTCACAGGCTATATAGCCAATGGATTCAGCACAGGTCATATGAACATCAGTTTTAAACCTCTTCCAGAGTTCCTCAGTGTTGCCTTTATTCAAGTACAGGGCAGAGAGCTTTCAATGCTTTTGGAGAGCTTTACAAAACTGTAAAGGGTTCAACAGTGTTGAAGAGATTTGGTATTGAGAGTCTTTCACATTGATTTTAGCTGTTCAAAGAACAGTTCTACTTTAACTTTGGCTCCTGACTAATACTTGCAAGAAGAACCGATCATTCTCCTTGGTGATTCAGCATCAAAGTCAGATGTGATCTGGAACTCAGGAGTGGCACCATTGGGAAGGAGTAACTACAATGGCATCCTTCTCCTGAGCAAATGCGTGGAGCAAGGTTTTGTCATCACCAACACCATCTTCAGACATGTGACAAAAAAACATATGGAGACACCCTTGCTCTAAGTACTGGCTTCTCCTCAACTATGCTATTTTTAGAGCCCATGATCGAATAGATGTCTGTATCACACAAGCCATGTGAGGAATGAATGACTACTGGACAGATCACTGTCTTGTCAGATCCATTATGAATACCTGGCTTGCTCTGAGACACAAAGAACAGTTTCCCATTGACAGTTATGTCCTATTTGAGCCTTTGACGCTCTTCCCCAGATTCTAAAACTCATGTAAGAATGAACTCTTAGGCCAAAATCTTAGTAATACACATAACAGTGTAAGTGCCAAAATAAAGGTTATTGTTGTTTGTTTTCCAAATATTCTTCTTTATACTTTTACACAAAATACTTCCATGGCCGCTGCAGGGAGTTCACACATGAAGAGGAAATCATGCTCCACCATTACCTCATTGGCTGATTCTGTAAACTGAACATATTTCCAAGTCATTATAAAGCCCATTTTAATTAGCATATCCACTACTAAACTTGAATTGGCATTCTGTGAGTGGCCAAGTTGAGAGACAATTCTACATCAGTTTAAAGCCCCCTAATATTTGCTCCAATTTACTGTTTACTTCAATTTACATCCTGCCATTTTGCACCTTCAGTTAAAGTCAGTTGGATGCAAGGTATATTTTTTTAGCACTTGGATTTGTTTCTGACCAATTTACACTTGATTATCACAACCTAGCAAGTAGATATTGTTTATCAAGCTAACCCTAGCTGAGGATACGCTATCATCCTATTCCTTGATAAATCTCTACCATCATTATTTTTCAAAAGATTCAAACACAACATTAAAGCTGCCCAACCCTTGATGAATCCCATAAGGAGGGATGCACTCTCAGAATATAAATCTTGCCAGGGAATGAGAAAAGCCTTTGACACAAAAGATGTGAATTACACAAGTATTAGTGGCTGGGAAAGGAAGCCCTGTGATTTGACTTTGCTGTTCTAAGATTGAGCTAACTAAAGAAGATGTGTTATAACCTTGATCTGCCAGTTTTGTTATAATTTTGTGATTTACCAAACATCTGTTAGGGACTTTGAAACCACTGTATTCATTTTCTTATGATCTAAACCACAGGCCTCAAAAGATGAAAGTCTAGGCAGCCTCTCAGAAAGTAAAACACTTTAATGGGCAATTCTCAGCTTGTGGAATGTAAAGCTGATGGCTCATTTTCCCTCTTTGGGTTTGGAGTGTTTGCAGTCCCTAATTCCCTTGTCAGAGCCCCCATTTTTCTGTTTCTCTAGAGTAGAAGTCACCATTCTTCTGTGTGGAAAAAACCTGGAAATTCTCCCGGAAGACTTAAGCAATTCATTGCCTGTTTGGTACCATAAGGCATTACAAAAATAGAAATAATTATTATTCATAGCAACAACAGTATTAGAACCAGACTTTTTTTTCCTGCATGCCAGCAGACAATGCTATCACTTGACTAAAGTACAACAAGGCCTACAGTCCATTCAAAGTAAATTTCATGGTATAAAAGGGCAATGTTTTTAAATATATATATATGGTGCTGGATTGAAAGGAAAGTTGGCCATGCTTTTTGCAATAGAATGTGTCACAAAACCAATTTTAAATGAAAAAAATGTGCCCATTTTGATGAAACTTTCATCAGGAGGGTTTCTCAGCTCCATCATGAGACTGCTGGCAGGAAAAACACTAAAATATCCTTCATAGAGATAACTAGCATGAAGGAGACCCAGGTTTACGTCCATGTTCTGGCTGCTCTAGGGTTCAAACTTGTACCTCTCTCATCCCAAGTTAATGTCTTAATCCCGTGTTTCTTCTAAGATGTGTCTTTTGTCTCTCATCTCTTTTGTGGCATGTTAGGGTGTGGTTTTGTTCTGCTATAGCATGGGAACAAATTTAATTTTTTGTCCAAAACTGAATTCTTCTTTTATAGCTAGTCTTAGTTATGAGTTATAGTTAAGTCCCCAATTCAATAACAAATTTAAATACCAGGCAGGGGCCATCTTGTTGATCTGTGTTTGTCTGGTATATAGTGCAAAAGGGTCTTTGTCAATGACTAAGCTTCATAGGTGCTATCATAACACAAACACCTGATTTTCTGCTCACGGGTAGTTTCTTTGGCTGTACTGGATTTATCTGGCCTCAAATTAGGCATCTACTTAATTAGGAAACATTTGTTAAATCTGAGCCTAAAAAGCATGACAATCCAAGAGTATTTCAATATTCTACAGAGTGAAATAATCAGAAAAGCCTCTAAAATGAAGTGATTTTTAATAATGAGTTCAGGCATGCTGTCAAATAATTTTGAAATGAATTTTCCACATTTAATAAATGGAAATGTACTCAAATGAGTTAAAATAGGATATATGTCTCTAGTTTCAAATAAAATAGAAGGCTGCGTTTATCAAACAAGAAATCCAAAAGAAAAAAATTTGGAAGCATTTCACTGTTCATACGCCAAGGTTTCTTAGCACTTATATTTTGGTGGATGCATCATTCTTTTATCTTAAACCAAACTTCACATTAAATAAACAATTGTTGGGTTAATGTAATTCTCAAATAACTCCACAAATGTCAAGGGGATTACACTAAAGATTAATTTGGTCCAATAAATGGTGATAGAATAAAACATTGAGACTCTAGTCATCCTGCATAAGTGTTAAAATAATCCACGGGCCAAAATCAGCCTTGTTATAAATGGGACTCTTTCTAGTGGCATAAAAATATTGCACCCATTTACACAAACCTGAATTTTGCCTCATATGCACCAATTTGAAATTCCTCATTTTTTCAAAAGGAATTTCAATTCATGTAGTCAACTGGAGTCAAAAGGGATAGGGGACACCATGGGTAGAATAGTTGGTCAAAAGCAGTTCTGAAGCACTGCTGGATAAAATAGTAATTAGCAGGAGGATTGATGATTCTAATATAATAAAAGCTATGGCACTTCTGCCTGTGTGTCTTTCTGTCCATCACGCTCTGGGCCAACTGCGCATGTGTGGCCTGGAGCCTTACTGACAGACAGACAGACAGGCAGCGGTGGAGGTGGGGGCGGAGACGAGTGGAGCCAGGCTGTGCTTCCTACCATGGGGTGTGGCGAGGTGGACTGGCCATGCAGGGTGCTCCCACGTGAGGTGGCTTGGCTTGTGACTGCGAGGGGGAGACAGGGAGGCGTGCAGCCACAAGGTGTCATGCCAGGAGTGGGCAGGGGAGTGCAGGCAGCACCCGCTGGCTGCAGCATACAGCCATGGCACAGGGTGTGTCCCCCTGCCCGCCTCCCATGTGGCGCTCTGTGGCTGCATGCCCTGCCTCCATGCAGAGAGTGCCCACCAACTGCAGTCCATGGGGGAAGGCATGGTATGTGGGCACATGGCCACAGGGTGCTGTGTGGGAAGCTGGTGAGGGGGGTGTGGTGCTTGGCCACAGGGTGCTGCACAGTGAGCGGGCAGGGAGGCATGGGCAGTGCCCACTGGCTACAGCACATGGCCACAGGGTGGGGTGCTCCTCATGTACCCGCTCCCTATGCACCACCCTGTGGCTACATTCCATGCCCCCACATGCCCCACCCCCCCTGCACTGGGAGTACCCAGTGGTTCCAGCTATGGGGCATGCAAAGCATGCAGAAGGGAGTGAGGTGCCGCACAGGGAATGGGCATGGTGGGTGTGGGCAGTGTCTGCTGGTTGTAGCATGCGGCTATGGGGCAGGGCACACTCCCTCACTCACTCTTGCTCCTTGCCTGGCACCCTGCAGCCATGCGCCATGCCCCACCCTCTCATGACATGCCCCACCCCTGCACAGGGAGTGCCTACCAGCTGCAAGCCACAGGGGGGCGTGCCATGCAGCCGCAGGGAGCCCCAAGGGGAGTGGGCAGGTGGACAAGGGCTGCAGCACATGGCTGCAGGGCTTTCCCCCCTGCCCACTCCCTGCACAGCATCCTGCAGCCATGCACCACCCTCCATGCTCTCCACCACACCATGGGTCTGTGCCCCACATCACACAGCCACAGCTGGCAGATGCTCCCACCACCATGGTCACTCCTCATGCCACAGCCATGCACCATGCTTCCTGAATGCTCTGCACCACACTGGGCTTTCTCCTCATGCTGTGTGGCCACAGCTGGCAGGCACTCCGCATGCCATGGCCATTCCCTGTGCCTTCCCTGTGGCCATGTGACACCCCCCACTGTGCACCACACCCTCCAACACACCCTGTGCCACACCCCAGGGCCACTCCTCACACTATGCAACCACAGCTGTCAGGTGTCCCCTCACCATGGCCATGCCCCCCCTCCACACAGCCATGCACCATGCCACCCCATGTGCCCTGTGCCACACCCCAGGGCCGCTTCCCATGCCATACCCCACCCTGCTCCCCCTGCCACACAGACATTGAGCACTCCCCTCATTGGTCACTCCTCACATCAAGCTCTGTAACTGTGTGCTACCACGCTCCTGCGCAGCTGTGCATGATGCTCCCTTGAACACGGAGTGGCAGGGAGGGGGTGTGGATCAGGGATGAACACAGAGCAGCAAAGGGAGTGGGACACCACCCAGAAAGGCAGCAGGAGGGCAGGGGGAGGAGGGCAAGACCCAGAGCAGCAGGGGGGGAGAGCGGGGCAAGACCTAAAGTGGCGGCAGGAGGTGGGGGTGTGGGGCTGGGCCTGGAGCAATGTGGAGAGGACATGAGGCCAGTTGCTGGTCTCCATGCTTGCGAGCCCCCAGATCTGTACACCAGGTGACAGGAGGCTGCCTCTGCCAGCAAGTGCCAGGAGTTTTACTTTGAACAGTTTGAGGTCCAGTTTCCCAGAAACCTCTGCAACTATCTCCTTGGAACTTGGCAGGCTTCGTGCCCTCTGAAGGGGCTACCATCCCTGCAATTTTCATCCAAATCAGGCAAGAAATGACAGCGTTTTAGGCATTTTCATGATTCCCCATTATAGCCAATGGGCAAAACTTCGAAACAGCAAAACAGTTTCGATTAAATGAAATGGAGCAATGCTTTGAAAGTAAATGAAAGAATGAAATAAAACAGTGTCCCTTCAAAATGGTGAAACGGACATCGAAACGAAATAATGGTGTTTCGCACAGCTCTACCAAATGGTATTTTAATATTAAAAATATATGTTTTATGAGACCATTTCCTTCTTTAATATTTGAAGACTATTGAATATGTTCTTAAACCTTAATTTTATGAAGTTTTTTGAGGGGAGTATGGGGAATTAGCTACATGTTAATGAAATCAGGCTTTTGGAAACAAACTGGACTAAACACAAAAGCAATTCCAATTAGAGGGACTTTTGCAAAATTGGCCCAGATCCAATTAAGCATAGAAGCTTAATTTAAAGGGTTTGAGGGACTTCTAATGTACTTAAAGATAAATGCAAATCTAAGGACCTTACTGAATTGGGGTCTTGGACTGTAATTTCCTCCTAGCAGGGAACTGGCTGTATATTTGTTTGTACTGTACTCTCCTGTGGTATATATACAATAGCAAAAAGATCAATCACAACAGCCTACTATCCTCCTCTTTAAGCATTTGGTTCTATAAAAGTTTGTAATAAACACATTTTGATGAATGGCTAGCGTTTCTCTCCAGTAATAAGTATAGTATCCTTTTCTTTCCAGCTTATAGGGGTGATACAGCAGCAATGATTATTGCTTTTCACACACACGTACATATGTCTACATATGTGTGTATTATGTGTGTGTGTGTGTGCGCGCGCATGTGTATATGTCTATGTATGTATATATTATGGATATATATATAATGTCAGAACTGGTTGGAAAGTTATTCTTTTGTCCTCCTTGGAAATGTTGACTTTTCATTGAGCAACTGAAAAGCTAAAAACTTTTTGGCTGAAAAACAAACACCTTTTTTGTTTGAAGGATTTCATTTTTTTGACATTACATCAACATTTTCCATGGAAAGCTCATGCTTTTTTGTCAATTTTTCCAATGAAAAACAGTTTAAGAAGAGATTTCTTGACAAGCCCTTATTTATTTAATACATGTGTGTGTGTTCAAACAAAATCACTTAATACTTCTCCTTACTGAGAAACAATGGCAAGAAATGCCAAACAGATGTAATTGACCTGTGTGCATGCATATATTAATAAGCTTTATTAATATTCTTTATTTGAACCCTTCATTCAGCTTGATCCTGTGAAGTGCTAAACACCTATAATAAAGGCCTGCAATTTTCACTTATATTATCTGGAATTGAGGTCACTCAAAGCACTGCAGGATCAGGCCTTATCTGACTTGTCTTAAAAACACCTGATGAGTTTCATTTTTTCCAGCAACACTTCATACAATGGCACAAGCAGACAGTTTAAATATTTTTATTTCACAGGTCCAGACATGGGAATGGAAGCAAAACACATTTTACAAAGCAAGTTGAAAAAAATGCAAGGAGATTAAAATAAAATTTAAATTAAAAAAAAAAGGTAGCCAGAACTTTTCTAACTGAGATAACTTGTTCTGTAGGTAAATGCATCACGACAAGAAACAAAACTAATGGAGGAATGTGACCAACTCATTGAAATAATTCAGCAAAGACGGCAGATCATTGGAACCAAAATCAAGGAAGGGAAGGTAAGGATTCTACCAGGAAAGGTTACAACATGGGTCAACAGTGTTTCTTCATACTCTGTAACTTCTATGATTTGTTGACCTAATGTACTGTTAATAAATACTGGCAACAGTCTATTCATACTCCTTGGCAGCTACTGCTTTTAGGTGAAGAGAGCAACTGCCTGCTGTCAACATTCATTGGATAAACCATCATCATTTGAAGTGGCTTCTTGCTTACTATTAATCATGCTCTACACAGTTTTGATTTTACGGTCTTTATTTGATGTGATATTATGTATATCATTTTTTTTAACCCAGAACTGATTTCACTGTAAAAAAATAATGGGCTAACAGAAGCTCTGTTCAGATTTTCAGAGGTCTGAAGGCATTTGAGCATAGCAAGAATTTACTGTACCAATGGATCTGCTATCCTAAAGCACCTATATACATGCAGGGAGGCTGCTGTGACATGCTGTAATTGCAGCGTGTTGGAGCAGACTTAATTAATAGAGTCTGCCAGAACTTGGTAATTACTGTGATGCAGTAGACTCCAGCATCATGTATATTAGCATCCCTGTGCTCAAAAATGGCAGTGGGGGTGCTTTAACTAAAGCTTGTTGAATGAGCTTTAGTTAAAGCACCCCTGCTGCCATTTTTCAGCATAGGAACGCTGATACACATGACACTCTCAGCACTTGAAATTAGAGCAGCTCTCAAAGCTGGTCTAATTAAAATGTTCCCCCCCCAGACTCCCAGAGCACCTCTATAAATGTCCCTAGACACCAGTTATCTGCACAGTTTTATTCAATATGAAATGTAATAATTTTCTTTACATATTTATACAGGACAAGTCTCCCAACCTGAAGAATTCATTTCAAAGAATTTTCTTGTTTTTTACAGGAAATGTCATGAGATTTTTGTTATCTGAGGGTGTGGCCAGACAGTTCTTTGGAGTATCCTTAATTTACCTTGCAGGAAAAGTAAAGTGGACCCACGATGCACAGCATTTACTCTAGAGAAAGTGCTGTATTCCTGTGTAAGGTTACTGTTGAGGTGGTCAGAAGTAATTTACACTGGAGAAAGTTGAACAGGAACTTTATACCTTGGCCAGGTACAGACATTACACTTTTACCTGTATAAGTGGTTGGAAACCAGTCTATACCAGTAACAGAACAGAAGTTCAGCACACATGGACTAGTTTAAAAATGCAAAACCTGGTCTAAGATTTGCTCCCCCACCAAAAGGCAAATGTGTGTTCTGTTCACTACTGATATAAACAATGTCACTTACTGAAGCCACATAAGTTAAATCAATTATGCCTCAGGCTTTTTGAATGTCTGTACCAAGCCCTTGTGTCTCCAGTTTTACTATAGAATAGTTGTGTTTGAGACAAATCAGCTCCCCCTTCAGCTATTGGCCAGGTACTATAATAGCATCTATTGAAAGGCAAACAACCAGTTTCAGCATTCCCTCTAAACTGTGTGGAGTGCATGGCCACCCAGGCATGCTCATGGGGTGCTGCCTGGTGTGCTTGCGCAGCTACGCACATTGTGCAGCTTAGAGGGAACGTTGCCCAGTTTGGCACAGCTGCTCATTTGTCAGCTCCTTACTAAAACTAAACTTCCAGTAAAATCTGGAGTAAAGTTCTTTGTAGTAATCATACTGTGTATATGCCCCATAAAAATAAAAGGAATGTAAGTTGAATACCACTGGTTAACTACTGCAATACAGTGGTTACTAGTGTAAACTGAATAAACAAGACAAAATTTAGAGTAGAGATGGGCAAAATATGGCCCATGGACTGGATCCAGCCTGCCAATTGATTGGATCTGACCTGTAGATGGGTGCCTACCAAATCACTAGATCCAACCCATGGGCGGGTGGCAGCTTCAGCTCTGGCAGCCACATGATGCCAGGTGGCCAGAGCTGCTTCAGGCATGGCAGGCACTAACTGTCTCATGGAAGCATGAACCTGGCTGCTGCCATAGCATACCCCCACCCCCAAGTCTGCACCTGGCAGCAGCCAGTCATGTCTATAGCTGCCCAAATGCAGCTGCCCCATCCTTCCTTCCACACCCAGAGTCCCAACCCAGAAGCTGCCAGCTGCATTTGGGCAGCTGTGGATGTGGCCAGCAGCTGCTAGGTCCAGACTCAAGGCAGGTTGGAGGGGTGCTAAACTGTGGGCAGATGGTCTCCAGTTGTGGGGGAGGGAGAGAGTGCATCATGCTAAAGCTACAGAAGGACTCAGGCTTCTGCAGTGGTCACAGTTCTGAGAGGGAAGGAAGGGGAGAGGGAGAGAGAAGTGTCTGGACAGCCCACCAAAACTCATTAAGTGTCCCATAAGCCCAAATAATAGCCTACCTCTGTTTTAAAGGCACACTTTAAAACTGGTGATCTAGGCACCTGATAAATCCAGAGGTACTTTACTTTTATTTCATTATTCTTGTTCTTTTCAGTAGATACTATTTATTTCTAATTGCCAAGGTAGCTGAAGAGTCAAACATAAACTCTTCTTGTGTGGGAAGAACTCCAAAAAGAAATAAAGTCAAGGGCAGATTAAATGGTTCACTTAGCTGTCAAGATATTCCAATTAACTTGAAATAAAAAAGCTTTAGGCAAAGGGATGATTTAAACATATTTGAAGACTACCATTTCCATTTGTTATTTGACAAAAGCTGAACTTCATTTTGTTAACCAAACACAGCTCATTTCAAGATGAGAAGACAGTCTTTTGTGGAACCTTCTTGGCTATGTTTCTGTACAATGGGAACAACCATGCTTTTATTAAAGTTAATATGAAACTTTCTGTTCATAAAGTATGCTCAACATATGGACTAAATCTTTAAAAGATCTCACTGAGCTAGACTCTGGGGTCAAATACCCCAGTGAAAATTTGTACTAATCCCATGGAATCAAACTGAGTCATTCCAGATATATACCAGCATACCAGAGGTCAGAGTCAGACGTTGTGATACAGCTATTCTCCCTGAGATGGACCTGTCACTATGCTGCAGCTCAACCCTTAACATATTTTATTTCTAATACTATCAAATGGATTAAATGGATTGTATGTAGTGGTCAGTTGTGCAGTAGGGGAACGGAAGTTATTTCTTTCCAGATTAATCATCTGGAACAGGTCTGGAACAGTCTGCCAGCGGAGGTGGTTCAAGCACCTACACTGAACACCTTCAAGAGTAAATTATCATGTACCTATGTTCAGCCTTTCAGGTTTCAGGGACAGACATTCAAAAAGGCTGAGCCTGAATTGATTCAATCTTTCCAGGTTAGTCTAACCTGGCTAGGCTAAATCAGTTTTGTAACAAAACAGACATGCCAAAAATGCAGGCACATGCCTGCAGTGGCCCAGGCTAGAAGCCAGGGGATGCTAGACCAGCCCTCCCTCCCCTTTCATAACACTGAACTGAGGAGGGCATGGCCAGGCCCTGACAGGATGCTGTGATTAGGGAGGACTTCCTAATCTCTCCCCTCCTAAACAGACCAGAAGGGAATGTTTATCATCCCTAGCTTAGTGTTTATCACCCCATTAAGAAAACAACAGAGGGACATTACCAGCTACCTCTTGATACTACCTTTGTTCCGTGTGCCACAGTCAGAGGTAGCCAGCATGTGATCTGCTAGCTAATGCTGAGTAGTGTCTGTGAGGGATGGGGGAATACCTGATTTGCAGAGTGTGGAGGGGAGGGAGAGAGTAGGCAGACACTGCTGTGCCTGCAAGTCTCTGCCAGATCTGCAGCCAGGAAGCAGACAGAAGGGGCCAGCCCTGCTGTGGAGCAGAGAGCCCCACCCAGACCACAGTGCATGCCAGGATGCTAGGAGTGCCTGATTTAACTTAAAACCAGCGAAGGGTCTGGGACAGACATTGCATAAACTGGTTTGAGCCAAATCACTTAAGTCTGATACTACATTCAACCAGGTTTATCTCAAACCGGTTCCAGCCATTATCAAACTGGTTTGTGCGCATTGAACATCTGTTCTATTACAGGTTTAACCCAGTTTCTGATTACTTAAAATGGTTTATGTGAAATGTCTGTCCCTAGCCTCACTGTCTGTGATGTTATATGCTGCAGTTGTGTCTCATCTTGAATGAACTCAGAGAATATGTTTTGCTGCCCATGAAACAGTCATAACATCTATAATCTCTCTCTCAAGTACACATGGACTATTTAAACAAACACTTTGCTTCTTAGCTATTTCCAGGTTACAGTGCATCCTTGAGAGAATTAGGGTCACAGTATGATCCCGTTATATTGTTAGCCCACTGGTTTCAGTGGGACTACTTCTATTACAAATTGTTCACCATCATAAGTACCGTCATAAATGGCTACAGAGTCTAGCTCTTAATATTTTGCAGGAAAGGATGCTATTAGGTTATACCAATAAGAAAGTATACTAAAAATCTATTCTGAGATTATTTTTTCTTTGAGGAGCTGCTAACAAATGTGTGTTTCATTTGAATATTTGGACAAGCAAGCAGAGTAAATATCCAGTGACATGAATCACAATAGAAACGAGCCATTTTTCTCTTTTTATTATTTGTGTAATTGGAAAACATCAATACTAAAGGATTTTGGACTTGACTATTTTAAAGTTTCCTTGAGGCAATATTTTATGTTTGTTGTTGTATTCCATTGTCCTAAAATGGCCGCATGTGGACTCTCAACTTTATTCAAGATGCTTTACTCTCATCAGGTTTATATCTGGAATTAAAGCCAGAAACCACGATGTTTAGTGATTAATTAACAGCAACCTCAGAGTTTTTGTTATATTTTAATAATTTATTAAGTATTGATCCATCTACTCATTTCCTGATATTTATATAGCTTAATGGCCCTCTGGGGCCCGAAGTTTTTCTTTTGTTTGAACCCTCTCATGCTAGAACTATATGGTGGGAGTGGTGGTGATGATGACGATGTTATAGCAACAGGAGGAACTCTCAGAGCTCTCAGGAATCAAGAGGGCTCAGGAGCCAGCATTCACCCTAAAAGGCAGATTGAGCGGTCCCCTCTCTAACATTCCTCTTCCACTACAGCGTCATGCCATGTGGATTTCCTAACTGCCTGTGTCCAGGATACAGACTTTCCTCTGTGCACTAGAAACACAGATCAGTTCTTCATTTTTAACTTTGCTTTCATCTCAGTAAATTCTTTCCATGGGACAGCAACAGGAAAGCATGAAAAGGATGAATGGACATTGTCAGTAAAAGTGAAGCATGTCATTTTACAGTAAGTAAAAGTGAAGTGTACTTTTAGCTGAGGTTTGTTTTTTGGTCATTTTTTATGTAAATCAACTCAGGAATAAGATCCTAACCTTGTAAGCTGCTTTTAACACAATTTTCATTACTTCAGGGAAATGGTTATCAAAATAGCCTTTAGTTATCATGTAAGCAGAAAGTGCCAGGAAATGACATTTCATCTGAAGGAAAATAGGCCAGCTGTACTTGTTTTGGCTCTCCCCTGGTGTTTTCTGTATGGCAAACGTTGAGGTAGAATGAACAAGTCTTTCCTCTTTTGAAACATTACATGGCCTTTACTTGGTTAACAAGGCAATGTCTGTCTTGTCAGCTAAACTATTCATCTTAGCACCGTATTTGCAATGTAGCTACAGGTTAAACTAAAAGCAATGGGTAAAAGCTAATGTCATTTGTGAGCACGTAGATATGACTGTTTTCTTATGTTTTTTTCAAGGTGGTAAGGTTGAGAAAACTGGCCCAGCAGATTGCAAACTGCAAACAGTGTATTGAACGCTCTACATCTCTCATCTCTCAGGCTGAGCAGTCGCTAAAGGAGAATGATCATGCTCGCTTCCTGCAGACTGCTAAAAACATTACTGAAAGGTAAAGCATAAGCTGTTGGGGAATTTCCTTCTGAAAGGTGCAAGAGCATAAATTAGTGTGGCTGATTAGTTTTGTTTGGCCTCTTGCCTTTCTTAGTCCAGTGTAAATGCTTTCATAGACTAAGAAAGGGAAACAAATTGCTTTAAGCCTGTGACAGACTGTGGTTTTTTATTGTAATATTTCTATTTTAAATGTATTCGTGTTATAATAATAATGCTCTAGTTTCGCTGACTGTACATGAGGAAAGAATGGTTAATAGAGTCCTTGCTAAAGTCTAAAACTACCCACTTGCTGGACAGATCAGAACTACCTCCAGCATCAAAGGAATTGAGTAGCTAGTCATATTGATGCTTCACGTGGCCTTGGTACACAACCTTTGGAGGAGAACTGAAAGGTAGTTTTCTGAGGCAGGGTCATGGAGAGCTAGGGAAGGTCAGGAGTTAGTCCTCGAGAAGCCATAACTAAGCTGGATTTAGGGAGTACTCTGAGAAACCAAACACTGGTCTTCAAGTGTTTCTCTGGGGGGAGCCATAAAAATCCCAAACTAACCATAATTTGCATTGCTTTGAAATGGTCAGGGCCTTTCTATGTTATCAAATCAAACAACTATTTAAAAAAGAAAGGCCTATTGCTTTAGGTATTACAACAGCTTCATCATCCACAGATGAATGGTGTTGTGTGTTTGTACATGAAAACCAGTAGGTTCTAAGTAGTCCAGTAATAAATGTAGTGATAATTAGATGTATTTGGAAACTGTAATTCCTGCTTCATGGAAAAATTGAAAATAGCATGAAAAATGAAATTTCCTGTAGAAAGGGAATTCTGGAATGTTTCTGGGGCTCCCCACGTTGCTTGGCCTCACAGACAAGGGACCACACCACCTGAGGAGGGTGGGAGCTCCAGTTCTGGAGCAGCCTACTAGAGATTGCCCTGGAGTTGGGGCTCTACAAGACCTGGTTCCCTGAACTACTGAGGAGTTGTGTGCATAGAAGCCAGGGTTCTCGTATTTTCTAGTTTATCAGCATGCCAGGTATCTTAATAAGGAGCAAGGCTTAGCAAGGAGACAGACTGGGCTGTCAAGATGTGAGCTTAAGAGGTCTTACTGAGGTGTTTGAAGTCACCCTGCCTCGTTTCTGTGTCAGTTTTGTAAAAACCAACAGTTCCATGGAACATTTTGATTTCCATGGAATACGGTTCCAATGAAAATGTTGCTGGAAATTTTCTAACCAACCTAGAAGTAATTTAAAAGTGTGTTTGTATCTTTGACAATGATGAGTAAAAAGTATGTTAGAAAAAGTAGGTAGTCCTGCCTCTCTCTTTGCCCAAATGTTCTTTTGTTATCTACAAGTTCACTTTAGATCTTCATTTAATTCAGCCCAGCATAAGGCTCCCTGGTTTTACCTCTTTTATTCTTCAACTTGCCCTTCCTCCATGACACTCCCTTTGCAGATTTGTAAAATCCCAGAACTTCGTGTTCCTCCACCTAATTTCTAATACAAACCAGAAGCATTAGACTGTCACTGTTCTTTGGAATACAAAATAAATCTAACCCTGAAAAGACTAAAGCGTGTTTTAATTTCTTCACTGTGAATTGGTCCCCTTGACACCAGTAGTAAAACTAAGCATGCTCATTAGACCCTGTAAATTTCGAACCTCAATTTGATTTTGCAGGGTTAGACCCCCCGCCCTTCTGAACTCTCTTTCTTGACTAGATTCTGACACACTTGTGGTCCAATTGAAGTTAATGGGACTATTTACATACTAAGCTACAATTCAACATGACCAAGGTAATAAAATATCAGCTTTTATGAATATGCTTGAACAACAATGTGTACAGATCTGATACATTTTAAATGTGTGTCAGGGAATATTCACAGAAAGTCTCCTTTAAACTTGTCAACTTTCATATTTGCATCATAAACCCAATTGCAAGAGATGTATTCATCCAGTCACAGAAGAGAAATGACACCAGTTGACCTATGAGTCCAATCACTTTTTGCATATCATAGTTTGGTAGTTGTAGTTAGATAAATAACCTCCAAATCAATGAATGATTTCAGCTAGTAAATACATTTGAGAAAATTCCTAAGGTGCTCACAGGCATACTGTAAATGGAAAAAGAAGCTACGTTTATTTGAAACAGAAGAATACTTTGTGGTGAATAAGTTATATTCTCGTGTGATGAGAAGCCCTATCTTTGCTTGTAGGGTATATATAGAAACTATACAGGGCCTTGAGCTCCAGCAACTAAACCAATTTCTTGAAATTATATTCATTGTATTTCTTCCAGGACACATTTCAAAATAATTGCAGCCTAAAATTTTCTGTCAGAAACACAATGGGTAATCATGCATAGTAAAGACTGTATTGCACAGGAGCTCTTAATGAGTTATTCACTATGACTAAAATTCATTTTCTCTTCATAAAGCCTTAGTAAAATAAGGCTGAAGCATAGGAAGGAGGACTGGGGAAAATGAAATGTACCTCTACAAGTAGGGCCCACAGCATAGATCCTCCCTGCTATTAGGGCTTCAGCTGTGGGTCACCAAATCAACCTAAAATGGACCCTATCATACGTATTAAGAAAAGATTAAAATGATAGTAATTACACAACTTGATAGATTTGGAAGACAACACAGGACCCCATGTATTGTAGCTACCTAGGCACATAATCAGTATACATTGATGCAGCTAGTCATTCAGCTTACCTGCAGCCTCAGGTAAACTGGTTATAAACTTTCAACACTATGCTATGTAAAAAAGAAATATAGGACCCTACATGAGGTAACCACATTGGTACAAATTTTGTAAGATTGTAAGGATTTCCAAATCACCAGTTTTAGCATGCAGTGTAGGGTGGGGAAATATTCAAAGGCCTCAGCAGTCTTCGCAGGTCTATGTTGGGGTGGGGGGGTGGTATTCAGTCAGTCCCCCAACTCTCACTTATAGCAGGTGATTTCAAATGGCTCTCTTCATACTGGTGATGGCTTGTAATATGCTTAATGTAGATGTCCTTTGACCATTTGATGGTGTTGGTTACCATGAGGTGCTTCATCAGCTTCAAGTAGTGGCAGGATACTCTGCAGACTCTTTGGATGCTCTCATAGCTTAGGCCCCTTACTCCAAGTGCCCCAACAATCAGTGACTACACTGTCATGTCATACCCCCGCTCCCTTATCATATCTGCTAGTAGCCTATACACAGACAGTTTTCATTCCTGGGGTTCAGCAAAGCCTGTATACACCATCACTAGGCCTTAAATGTCATGTTAGGCAGGACTATTACAAAGACCCTTTTCATAAAGTGCAGGTCATGGTGAGGTACCCTCAGAAGCTGGTCTGCTTAGATACCTGGTTCTGTCCTTCCAAGCAACATCAGTATAAGGTTTCCATTGATTCCATTGATTTCAGCCGGAGTAGGATCCAGAGGAAATGAATGTGACTTTTCCATTAGAAGCAGAGAGTTTAAGGCGACACTGCAAATCTCCTGCTAGCGAAAACTACAAGGATCTTCCCACTGTATAGCCAGTGCGACGGACACTTACAATTGAAGTTCTTATATGTGTCATTCACACTAGCATAATTGCTTGGGAATCACCCATGTCCACAACAGAACCAATGCTGAAGATTGTTTAATTACAGTTTTCCCAAAAGAGGCCATGCTCAGGTTTGGCAAGATGGGTGCTGAAACAGATTTAATCCAGGTCAGTCCAGCTAGTGGCCTGCTGGCTCCATGAAGCCTGTGCATGTTACCCTACGGCCTCCAGGCTCACAGGCCAGGTGCTGCTCCTCTCCCACTTCTCCCTTTGCTCCAGCTTCTTCTACAACCCCCAGCCACTCAGAAAATCAGACAGTCCTGATTTAATCCACTCCTATTGCACTTTAAAAAAAAATCATGTGAAGTAAAGCAAGAAAGAGATTCAGAAAAATTCAGTTCTCAGGAGTAAAAGCAATAGGGTTTCAGAAGCTAAGTCTACAGCAAAAAAAATTGTTTTGGGAACAGTACTCTTTGGAGTACTCAAACTACTTTCATCTGTCATGTGTCATGAATGACAGACAAGTGCAGTTTATTGAAAACTGTATCTTTCTTCAAATGGAGGCAGTTAACTAATCCCCAATGTATAGCAGAAAGCTAAATCTCTTGGTTTAAGTAGATACAAATTCTCTTCTGAATCTCTGTAAACATAGCAATCCACTTACACTCCTAATACGATTGACATGCTTTGAGGTACTGAGCTGATAAGTTCTAAATGAAACATCCATCTTGGACCGAATTTTCTTGGAGGCAGGTGCTGAGGCGGGAGGAAGGAGAGGCAAACTCAAAACCCTGCATCTATAGATGTATGATGTTTGCTGGGGGGGGGAAATTACAGTTTTTGACATGAACTAAACAAGAATGAATTTCAGTTTTGAAAGGAACATTATTATTCATGCGTGCTATATAGTAAAAACCTTTCATAATAAGCTATCCTGACATGTTTGCCTTGTCTTTGTGCTGTACTTTATGGAGTTAAAATTAGTGCGACATCGCTAGCCACTGGAGAGGGTGATGGTTTCTACTGAAAACAGTTTTTGAGACAGAAGTGTAAGAGAATGCCTGGAGCAAAACATTATTTGTCAAGGCTGCAGTTGAGAAAGATACAGCATCTGTCAGGTTTGTTCAAAAAACAGCAGCAGCAACAGCAAATAAAAATACTACTAAAGAGTAGTTCACTAGGAGAAAAGAAAAGAAGAAATATTTTGTTTTTTAAACATATTGAAGTTTAATAATTGTTTAGTTAAGACGGTAAAGTAGTTTAACATGGCATAGGGGAGGCAATTAGGTAAGAGTCTCATCCTGCAGATTTTTTCATAAGACTAGGGACTATAGGACAGGGCTCGAATTTATTAGTGTGTTTAAAATGGTTGTAAAATATTACTTGGACTACTTGAGTTGCTCATAATGGTTATGGAATTGTAATGTTTATCAGACAAGAAATGTGAAAGCTACTGCATTCTTGTAGTAAAGGACCTTTTTTCATTATAGGGTTTCCATGGCTACCGCATCCTCCCAGGTTCTAATCCCAGAAATTAATCTCAACGATACTTTTGATACCTTTGCGCTTGACTTCACCAGGGAGAAGAAGTTGCTGGAATGCCTTGATTATCTTACAGGTATTTTGGAAACATTTAATTCACTTGTAAAATGCTGCGGATAGAGTTGTCCACTTGGCCATTCCTCCTAGGCTATCCAGTAGTCCCCTTTATGGTTTATGCCTGTCACAGATGGCAACACAAAGAGCGGGAGCAGCCTCTACAGGTAATGGTTAGACAATAGTGGAATGGGTAGAGCTTTGACTGTGCCCCAACTATGGATTGGCCAGCATAGTTAAATGAACATGAAGGGGACTATAATCTGAGTTTTGTGAAGGATGGACACATAATACCTGGACCAATGTAGAAACAGACACCAAATTCTAACTCTATAGGTCATAATTTGTGTTATGAATGACGCTGTGCACTGATTTATATTCAAAGTACTTTACAATATTGAAGGACTCCCATATTCAGCCAGATGCAATTCAAACCACTAGCCTTTGGGAATCAGTTACAAGTAAAGTTTCCTGGTATCAACCCAAACAGAATGTTTCGCTAGTAAAAGACTTGGAAAAGCTCACAGTGTTCAGGGTTGTTAAATGTGCAATTTACTTTGTCCTAATATAATGGGTTGGTTCTACAATCTTTATTTAGGTAATTTGATCAGGGCTTAACACATGCTAAGGTAAATAAATGCATAATTCAATGAAGTACATCAGTTTTGGTGGTGCCAGGGCACCCCTAGGAAAGACCAAGAGCAATGTATAAGCTTCTGCAAGGCTGCATCAGGCTCAATTGCAGGAAAAACTCCTTCAGTCAGGGTGTCCAGACTATGGAATAAGCTCCCTCCAGTGGTGGTGCAGTCACCTACCCTGGAAACCTTCAGAAGGAGACTGAGCAGTTGTCTTTTCCTGCTTAGTGCAGGGGGACCGGACCTGATGATCTACAAGGTCCCTTCCATCCCTTATTCAATCTATGTATCTATGTATCCATACTAGTGGTTCTCAACCTTTTTTGGCTCCAAGACACCTAGATAACTCTTCTGAGCAGCAGTAGCTCTTTTGAGCCTACCTCAAAAATGAAACTATTTATTATAGCGCTTACCTCCTCACATAAGAGTTGGGATGAGGGAACTAAGCACTTATCATTTCATAAATGAGCCTGGCATGTGTGGGGAGAAGGAACAATCATTTCCCTCCTATCAACCTGTGGCATGCTTAGAAGGATTTCATGGCACTCGAGGGTGTCATTCTCAGTTTATAATCATTGCTGTATACAGAAGAATTTTAACACAAAAACTAAATCAAGGAAATGAGAAGTTAAGGCAACCCACATCTATGCCCAGTTTTTTGGACATTTCCTGCTGGATGACTGATGCATCATGTCCCAGTTTGATTAAAGCAGAGTTTTTAATCTTACCCAGACAAGCCAGCCTTTAATACCTACTTCCCCAACCTCTGTGGATCTCGTTTTCATCCTGCCTGCTACTCAAGTCCATACTAGATACCATCTTTAATTCAGACCTTTCTGTAAAAGTTTTGGCTGGGCAAATCCCAGTCTTGCAAATTCTTTCTTCTTTTTTTTCCTATGCATGCAGCTAAAACTCTTATTCCAGTTCTCATTATTTTATGCCTCATATAGTGCAACTTCCTTTTCTCTGACTTTGACAAATGCAGTCTTTCCCTTCCGATATCATCCATGGTGCTGCTGCAAAGATGACTTATGAAGCCTATTACTTTGACCCTGTCACTGAGCTCTATGCATCTCTCAACTGCTCCCCCCAGTTCTATTGTATTGAACTGTCTCCACTTTGAAAACCCCTCATAGCCCATTGCCATCCCATCTCTCATCTTTTATTCAGTATCAAAAGTTCAAATCCCACCTCCAAGTAGCCTGATCATAGATTTAGAATGTAAGCTCCATGGGGCATGACTTGTTCCCTCTTTGATGTCACAAAGCACATGGTTATCCTAGTCTCTGATTAAGGTTCCTTTGCACTATGATAATGCAAATAAATTATGATTATGATAATTTATAAGGATAAATCTCCGCCATTGTGCTATGTGCACTTAGAAATCTAATGCTGAATTTTGCTTTCAGAGTTTTAAATTACTTTAACAGATGTATGCAAGAGGCAAAGATTTTTGTGGATCATATCTTTTCTATTTATTCTTTTATTGAACCAACTGGATAGTTGGGATAGACCTAGACAAGCTTTTGAATGCAGTGCATTCTTCTTCAAGTGACTGCATTCAATAAGTTGTTTACATCTGTCCCAACTATGCAGTTGGTCCAATAAAATATCATCCACAAAACTCCTTGCTTCTCAGTTATTTCCTGGACAAAAACACTAAAGCATTACTTCAATGCTACTGTAAAAGACATAAAAAACAGTTTTAATAGTGTTCCTTGCACATCTTCAGTGTTGCGTATCTATTATTTTAGAAAATTAAAGGTGTTTAGGAAAGTGCTCATATATAATTTACTTTGAGGCAAGGCTAAGTAGATAATAAGTGTATAGGGAAAAGAGTAAGACTTCCTGCTTTGTGTTAAATCATTCTGTGATCCCAGAGCAGTGTAATATCTATATTCTTCTGACTTAGAAGAAGAAAATGTAGATTGGTATTTTGAAAGTTACTGAAGGGAGCTAGCCATTCAATTCATCTTGAAATTCACCCACAAAATATTTACCCAGAGCTTTTTACCCTCCAAGTACAACAACCTTAGTCTTCCAAGGGCTGTAGGTTGCTGACCCCTGCAGCTTAAATTTTTATTTACTCTTTGTCCAAAGACACTGTTTATGGGCCTCTACTAGGATCAGGATTCTGTTCTGTTAGGCACATAAGTGAAATAAAGATACAAGATCCCAACTGAATGCATCCCACAAAAAATTAGAGGTCGAAGATAAATAGATCAGTTAATTCCTTGTTAATGACATTTTTATAAACAGAAGAACAGAAAAGATATACCTTTTCTAAAGAGAAGGAAAAGCAAAGCATAAGCCAAGATACTATAGCTAAAAATCATTTTTGATACCTCTAAAAATTGAAGACAGCAATCTTTTATATTTGAGCTTGTGGTAGCAACACTTTAATATGTGACTCACTCTTTATAAATCTGTTAGTACACACTTTCTAAACTACATTGCTGTCCTTTTCGGAAGATGGTTCCCTTTTTCTTTGTTCTGTGTTTATATTCCCCTTCCCCCATAAATGTTCTTTTATTTTTATTTTCATCCCTTTTTGTTAATATCCATATGTCCTAAGGGCCTCAGTTTGAAAAAATGCACTCATCAGCTACAATATGTAAAGCAACATAAATCATGGTCATAACATGAAACATTTTTGAACATTGCCATGTGCCTCCCAGTTCACTTTTCACATAAATGAAAAATGCTGGAATCTTTGATACTTGAATATAAACATAACAATGAAGGGATAAAATATAACAATATTTAACGCAAAAAATAAAACTAATGTTTTACAGAAAAGGTTTTGCAAGAGAAATAATAATCTTCTTTACATTGATTTCTTAAAGTAAAAATATATGCTTGTGAAGATCTGAGAACTGACAGCAAAAGCGTGAAAATTCAGATGATTGGGTCATTTTAGAAGGAACTTCCTCTACTTCTTTCAGTGACCCATTCTGTAGCCCAGAGGAATAGTACTATTATTCTTTGTATTTATTATTTGTGGTATGATAACTTTGGAGCACTAATTAAGGATTAGGGCCCCACTGGGGTATATACTGTAAAGCGCTCAGGAAAAAAGATAATTCCTGTCCCCTATGTCTACAATGTAGGGTTTCACACTACCAAGGAAATTACATAGGCATTAAAGTTAATTGGGCCCCATGCCAGCCTATCCACTCAGTTCTTCTGGCACTAAGACCTAGTTATAGTAAGAAAATGCCACAGCTTTGATTCTGAGTGAAAGAGTAAGAAGTCTGCATAGCAACTCAGCATGTCACATAAGCAGAGATAGTTACCCAAAAATAATGTTTTCAGTACCACTGATCACACTGAGGCAAAGCCACCCTAAAGTTACTGTGATATAAGAGGATTTGGCCCCATGTGTGGTAGCAGTTTTTAGCATGTCACCAATGAATAAGCAAAAACTTCTGTCCAAAAATGGCACAATACTGTTGTAAGGTCCTTTCTAGAATTACCACTGTAGTCTCAATGGTAACAGGGAAGGTATTTTACCTACTGTGTCAGTCAGCTCCCTTCACTAACACTTCTTTATTTTTCACAGCTCCAAACCCTCCAACCATTAGGGAAGAACTCTGTACAGCTTCTTATGACACAATCACAGTCCACTGGACATCGGATGATGAGTTCAGTGTGGTCTCATATGAGCTTCAGTACACCATCTTCACTGGGCAAGCTAATGTAGTTAGTAAGTATAATGCTTATCTTCTGCTTTGCATATGATTTTGAGTTAACCAAGTGCCTTCAAATATAAATATACACAGAAGTCAAGAAGAAAAAGAAAGCAATTAATGTCCATGATTTTTATGGCTCAACTTCTATATTTAAAATTCAAAATGCAAATAACTTTGGAAGGATTTTTATAGTTCATAAAGAGAGAGAAGGAAAATCATTATACCTGTTAAATTACTACGTCACTAGAGACTTTAGATTTTTGCATATGGCCCAATGAAAGTATTTTTTTTTTAATTTATTCATTGCCAAAGTCTATCTTTAAAGCCTGTGGTAGGAGGAAAAATCCATATATACTAAAAAACTGAATTTATAAACACGATTTCAAATGTGTTGAATCGTTATCAATATGTTCATTTATTTAAGCAACAGTGCTTTGATGGAACTGGCCAGCAATAAAACTGGCTGTAGTTTAGAGACTGAAAGTTATTGTGAGCACACTCAGTAAGGTGCATATGCTTAACTACAGTAGGCTTGGAAAGTGTAGAGTGGGAGAAAACCACTTGGTATTTGACTTTGGAGAAGTCACTTAACCTCTCTAATTTAATACCTCTTTCCCTACGTATTTATTAGGAAGTACAATATGATGTGTCTCAGTATTGTTTGCTCTTTGAGATTATTTGATCAAGTAAGGACTCTGTAAATTCTCATTGCTTCTATTAGTATGTATCTGAGTACATGCATGAAAGTGTAATTCAGACACTTTCATTAGCTACATCTATTGGCATTGTCAGTTTCTTCACCTGTTTCTTCATCTGTAAAACAGGGTTGAACTGTTATTATCCTATCAGAATGGATTGTGGCCTTGTCTATATAGTGTATTCCATTCCCAGTATGGCACAAGGAAGCATACTGTGTTGCTTCAAGAGGGCTACCTCCTAAGCCAGAAGCAGCCCTTCTGGTAGGCTAAGTGGCACTGGTGCGTGGTATGACCAGTTAGCCTAGGAACAGAAGTTACACATAAACTGGTTTAAGTAATCATAAGCTGGTTTACACCTGTAACAGAACATAAGTTCAGTGCACATAAGCCAGTTTCAAAATGGCCAAAACCAGTTTGAGATAAACCTCGTTGAATGTAGTATCAGGCTTAACTGATTGAGCTCAAACCGGTTTATGCAATTTCTGCCCTAGACCTCTTCCTAGTTTAAGTTAAACAGAGTCCCCCAGCATGCTGTCTGGGCTGTGCTCTCTGCTTCTGCTGAGCAGGGCTGGCGGTGCCCCTCTGCTCTCTAGCCGGAGCAGGGACAGGCAGGGGCAGGGCCTGGCCAGATGCTGGCCCCAGAAGGGAGCAGGGAAGAGGTTTACCCCTGTCTCCACCACCCTCCCCTGTCCCACCAGCACAGACCTGCATTTCTCCACAGGCTGCTCTAGCACTGGAGCTGTGACTAGCCCCAGCAGTAGCCCTGAGGGAACTGGCCAGAGTTTAATTCTCCTCTCCCTGTCCCATGGATCCGAGACAGAGTTCACCTGGTGCTCTCCACTCACTGCTGCAGGCGTGGGAGTGGAGGCTTGGCCAGACACTGTCTGGTCTGGCACCCTGAGGCAGAGGGAGCAGGGAGGGACATTATTCCCCCCTCCATCCCCTCAGCCTCCGGGGAACCACAGCTGGGGTCTGCCCACCCCAATCACCACAGCTGTAGATTGCTCCCTGCAAGGGGTAAGCAGCGGGATAGGTCTCCCACCCCGACTCCCTCTGCCAGATGCCAGAGAGAGAGGGAATAACCCCCCACCCTGTCCCCTTGCTTAAGGGGCTATGCTGGCTGGCCTCTGGCAATGCCCCTACCCTGCTGCTGGAGCAGCTAGGGGGTAGAGTCCTTGATGGGAGCATAAGCCCCCACCATGGTGTCTGGGGAGAGTAAGCTTCTTCCCAGCTGGGGCGGGGGGGGCAGAGTGGGTCATCTGAGCTGCAGCAAACAATGCATGGTGAGTAGCACCAGGGCTCAGAGGAAGCCATAGCCTCCCAAGGCTCCTCCAGTGCCGCCGCTGCCTCATGCAGTCTGCAGCAGCTTTCCCCGCCCCACCCCCACATCTGCCTGCAGTGCCCCACCTCCCCCACCAGGAGGAGGCTCACACTCCAGGAAACCATGACAGAGGCTATAGCCCCCATCACTGTCACTCCCCCCTCACCACTCCAGCAGCCAGAGACCAGCCGGCAGGTCCATTAGCTGAGCGGGTAGGGAGGGGAGTTATTCCCCCCTCCCTCCACCATCTGGCAGAGGGGGCAGGAGGGGGCTTATCCTGCCACTTGCCCCACACAGGGAGTGAGTGGCAGCAGCAGCAGTCAGGGCAGGCAGACCCCAGCTGCAGTCCCCCAGGGGCAGGAATAAGCCCCCTCCCTGCCCCCTTCACCTCAGGGAGCATTGCCAGCTGGTGTCTGTCCATGCCCTGCCCCACCCCTGCCATTACAGCAGCAAGAGAGGAGTGTCCAGCAGACCCCAACTCGAGTCCATGCTGGTGGGACAGGGAAGGAGGAATTAAAACCCCTTCCTGGTCAGTCCACTCCAGGCTACTTCCAGGGCCTGCTGCCCCCCACCACGCCAGCACAGCTTCCCTGCAGCTGAGGGCATGCTCTAGCACCCTCTCCCCATGACTCCTGGCCTGAGCTGCTGCGGGCATGTGCCTGCATTTCTTGAATGTCTGTTCACTTTCAGATGGTTCAATCTAGACTAACCTGCAAAAAGTGAATCAATTTAGGCTCTAGCTTTTTGAATGTCTGGCCCTAGCCTTAGACCACTTTCAACCCCCAAGGGATCACTTGCCTGCCTGTACACAAACAACAGGAGCTTGGGCAATAAGCAGGAGGAACTCATCCTCCTGCTTAACACAAATAATTATGACATCATAGGGATAACAGAGACTTGGTGGGACTCCACCCACGACTGGATCACGGGTATAGACAGCTATACCCTGTACCGGAGAGATCGAGTAGGCAAAAGGGGCTGGGGTGTAGCTCTCTATGTTAAGGAAAGCTACGTGTCCCTGCAAGGTGATATTGGTGACCAGGGTGGATGACTGGAGACCCTCTGGGTTAAAATCCATAGGAAACAGGGGACAGGGGACACAACGGTGGGAGTCTACTACAGACCTCCCACCCAAAGTCAAGAGCTTGACCAGGAGTTCACCCAGGAACTGGCTGAGGCCGAATGCTCCAGGACCATAGTTGTCATGGGTGACTTCAACTACCCAGACATCTTGTGGGAGGATCACTCAGGAAAATCCGAGCGGTCACAAAGCTTCCTATCGTGCGTGGATGACCTCTACCTGACTCAAGAAGTCTACGGGCCAATGAGAGGTAAAGCGCTGCTCGACCTGGCACTGGCAACTGGGGATGGCCTAATCAGTGACCTAGTGATGGATGGGAAGCTGGATGACAGCGACCATGAGCTGATCACCTTCACCATCCGCTGTAAAGCTGGCAAATCAGTCAGCCACACTGAAGTCCTTGACTTCAGGAAGGCTGACTTTGACAAACTCAGGAGGCTTGTCAGTGAGGCCCTAAGGGACCATGACCCAGGGGGAGGGGAGTCCAGGAAGAGTGGTTGCTCCTCAAGGGAGTGATCCTCAATGCAGAAGCTAAGTCTGTTTCATCTCGGAGAAAGGCAGCAAGAGGACACAGCAGCCCCCCTGACTCTCCAGGGACCTAGCAGACCTCCTGAGGCTAAAAAGAAAGGCCTGCAAAGGATGGAGGATGGGATTCACCTCCAAGGGGGAATATTCTGCACTGGCCCAGTCCTGCAAGGAGAAAACCAGGAAAGCCAAGGCTGCAACTGAACTCCAACTAGCTTCGAGTATCAAGGACAATAAAAAGTCCTTTTTCAAATATGTGGGGAGCTGGAGGAAAAGCAAGGACAACATTGGACCCCTACTAAACCAGATGGGGCAACTGACAACTGACGCCCAGGAAAAAGCCAACCTACTATATGGGTACTTTGCATCGGTCTTTCATCAGTCCCATGGGACGCTCATGCCCACTATGGGACAGGGAGGTCTGTGTGAAGGAGATCCCCTACCCTCCATCAATGCTGACCTCATGAACGAGCACCTTGAGAGGTTGGATACCTTCAAGTCCGCTGGCCCTGACAACCTACACCCCAGGGTACTCAAGGACCTGGCAAGCATTATAGCCCAGGCCCTGGCACAGATCTTTGAGAACTCCTGGAACTCTGGTGTAGTGCCCAAAGACTGGAAGAAGGCCAATGTGATGCCTATCTTCAAGAAAGGGAGGAAAGTGGATCTGGCAAACTACAGACCCATCACCCTGACCTCTATCCCAGGGAAGGTCTTAGAAAAGTTTATTAGAGAGGCCATCCTCAATGGATTGAGGGATAGCCAGAACGGGTTTGTTGCGGGTTGGTCTTGCTTAACCAATCTCATTTCCTTTTATGACCAGATGACCTATCACCTGGACAAGGGAGAAGAGATTGATGTCATATATCTTGACTTCAAAAAAGCCTTCAATCTGGTATCCCATGATCATGTCTTGGCAAAACTGGCCAACTGTGGCCTGGGGTCCACCACAATCTGCTGGCTGGGAAATTGGCTCCATGGTCGGACCCAGAGGGTGATAATTGACAGAAGTCAATCGTCATGGTGTCCTGTGACCAGTGGGGTCCCCCAAGGCTCTGTCCTTGGACCCATATTGTTCAACATCTTCATTAATGATGTGGACATTGGAGTCAGAAGCAGACTGGCCAAATTCACTGATGACACCAAACTTTGGAGCAGAGAATCCACACCAAAAGACAGGAGGGCAATGCAGGCTGACCTGGACAGGCTCAGCAAATGGGCGGATGAGAACCTGATGGTGTTTAACACTGAAAAATGCAAGGGTCTCCACCTTGGGAGGAAAAACCTGCAGCATCCTTATAGGCTCGGCAGTGCTACACTGGCTAGCACTATGGAAGAAAGAGACTTGGGGGTCATCACTGACCACAAGATGAACATGAGCCTGTAATATGAGGCTAGTAAAGTGAACATCCATAGATGCTTCTCAAGCAAATCCCGGGACATCATTCTCCCCTTGTACTTGGCCTTGGTAAGGCTGCAGCTGGAGTACTGCATCCAGTTTTGGGCCCCACAATTCAAAAAGGATGTGGAGAAGCTTGAGAGAGTCCAGAGAAGAGCGATGTGCATAATCAGAAGTCAGGAAAACAGTCCGTACGACGACAGGCTGAGAGCCATGGGGCTCTTTAGCCTGGAAAAGCGCAGGCCCAGGGGTGAGCTGATGGCCAACTATAAGTTTATCAGGGGTGAACACCAGTATCTGGGGGAATGTTTGTTCACCAGAGCACCCCAAGGGATGACAAGGTCGAACAGTCATAAACTACTGCAAGACCGTTTCAGGCCGGACATAAGGAAGAATTTCTTTACTGTTTGTGCCCCCAAGGTCTGGACCAGCCTGCCACCGGTGGTGGTTCAAGCACCTACATTGAACACCTTCAAGAGAATTTTGGATGCTTATCTTGCTGGGATCCTATGACCCCAGCTGACTTCCTGCCCCTTGGGCGGGGGGCTGGAGTTAATGATCTTCTGAGGTCCTTTCCAGCCCTAACTTCTATGAAATCTATGAAACAGTCTAGAGCACTTGTGACACCAGTTGTGTTTGAGGGCACTGCTTTAAGTCTACCATGTGTCCACGCTGAGGATAATTTATTTGGTGTGTTCACCCTTAGTTGAAGATGAGTGCTGCATAAGTATTATGCAGCCTCCATTTGTAAATAAGAAAGGTGGAATTCTGAAAGTTTGCCCAATACTAAACCTACATTTAGAAGTTTACTTTTAAGTTTAATTCTTGTGAAACCTACATTTAAAAGCTTCCTTTTAGGCTTAATTCTTGTCCACATGCTCTACATTTTTAAAAGAGCTGAGACAGAAGGTAAAATAAAGCTGTATATACTACATTTGTATGTCCTGGCTAACTGATAGATTTGATGCAAAGAAGCTTAACAGTGCTCCAAAGGAATTAGAGCGAGGAAGACAAGAGAAGGGAAAGCTTTCCTGATTAATTACTAACAAACAGAAGGGGCTGAGCGCTAACACAGTGTGTTGCTTATTCTCTGACCTATTTTCATACATGGTTTGATGCTGACAGAAGGCATACTGTGTATAAAGATCGTATGTCAGCTGCAGAGTACTAGGTATGGGCTCAATGACAAATGTGACGTTGTGGCAGAAGTGCATTCAGTTTTCTCACCTTAACAATATGAGACTGTTTATTCTTTGCTTACAAGTGGATAAACAACAAAGTATTTTCTTTAAAAGCAGCATTTTAGGCTCTTTGTGTGAAGGTGGGAGGTTTGATAAGCATAACAAACGCATATGAGGTTCTGAGGTGTAATATGGTGATTTTTTTTTTGGCAATGCATGAAATGCTCAGAATCTGAACTTCGGTATCACTTGTTATTGGGCACATATTTGACAATAAAAAGTTGAATAGAAATTAATGGATCATATAAATATTGTAAAAAGTCCTTAACATTTTAAAGAGGTAGACATGTGTTGCAGCAGTAGGACCTAATTCTCCTATCACACCAGCTTTACATCAGTGTACACCCTTACTGGTGCCAGTGGACAGTCTCTCTCCATTTATGGTGGTGTGAGATCAGAATAAGTAAGTGTTGCTTTGAATGCAGACTTTCCATAAAGGTTTATGGCTTCTTTGGGTCTTTTTCAAGAGCAAAAATACAATGATTCTTCATTTTAATTAAGCTTTCATTCATAAACTAGGGTCATTCTAGTTCACAACAAAAATATGAACTTCTCTCTATTTTTAATACAAGTTCCTTTTTCTCTCCATGTGAAAAAAGGTCTTATACCTCAGAAGAAAATGCTATCTCCATCTTTCAAAGGACGGTTCTTTATGAGAGAATCACTGCAAGTGTACCCAGATTTCTTAGCTTTAAACTTTGATAACATAATCAGTTCCAACTTATAGTGACACTTAGAGTTTTGTCCACCAGGCTTGTTACCTTAAATGCTCCTGGGAAGTTTGTTTCCCTTTTTTCCCCTTTGTTCTTTAGTAGGGTTTAGCTTCCCTACTGCAGTGAGGGTAATTATTTTTCCTATAATGTTTTCACTATGAGTAGAATTCACAATTGTTGGAGTTGCAATCTTCAAATTTCAAGGCATTGAAATAACTTGGATGGTTTATTTTATTTAAGACAATGTAGTTTCAGGAAAATTAGATTTCCATCTATTCTTAACAGTTACATAGTGTGTCATAAGAAAAGGCATTCTCCACTACTTCACTACATTCAAAAACAACACATGTAGTTGCTTTTGTAATTATGGGTTACTTACAGTAGACTGTATTCATGGACTTATAGACAGATCCATCTTTCATTTTTGTTCATTTCTATCCATAAATTAGTCAGAAGGAAGTAGCAAAAGCCAATAAGCTTCTTTCCTGAACGACTTGTGTGAATCACTTGGGATGCATACTGACAGTTGTTGTTCTGGAATATATTTCCTAGAACTGCATAGCCAGATTGGCTGTATGTTCTTCTCCTTAGTATATTTCTTTCATCACAGATATATATCATTCAGAAATTGTTATGAATTCAGTACGAAGAAATAAACACACCTATACTTTATGAATACATTTTGTGTCCAATAAAATAAACTAGATTATCTTTTATTAACTGAGAAATTTGGGGGGTTAAATTTGATGGAAACTGTCCAGCTGGCAGTTTATTTAAATTCAAGTCCTATTTAATATAGGAAAGATTATTTCCAAATGTGGTGAAAATTGCTTGGCTACCAAATGCTTGGCAGTACCATTTCTGTAAATAAGAGCAGCATAGAACGTAAATTTAGGCTGCTTTTTACCAGTTATTCTTGAAGGTAATACTATCTGAGGAGCCATTTGCACGTTAGCATGTCTGAGACGTAGCTAATCATCTGCAGTCTAAATGCTGTAAAAGCCTTCTATAATTATAATACTAGCTGGCTCACATGCAGTACAATGTAGTTATCCCCTTTCAATAAATTAAAATATAAACCCTGTAAAAAAGTTGGTAATTTTTTTATGTTCTGGAATTGCTCTACATTACTCCTGGGCCTTTACATCTGCCGGCCAACTTATCTTCTTGAACAACACACATGGCCCTTCCCAAGATGCAGATGCAGGAAGTGAAAGATGAATTTCACCTCTCCTTGCAATTGAGCAAACAGGCGTGCTGCCTATACCAAATATTCAAATCTACTGTATCAAATTTCAGATATATTATAATGTCCATATCTGACCTGATTTATATTATCACAACTCCCATGGTCTCTATCAGAGAGGATCTACATAAGAATCTTATCCACCCTGAGCAAAGAGTTGACATGAATTCATTAAACTGTGATCTTGTGAGCTGGAACATGGGAGATCTGCATTTATTTCTGGCACTGTCTATCAAATAGTTCTTCATCACAGGATTTTTTTTATCTGTTTTGTTTGATAGAGCCTATAACTTCAGAGAAGCTTCACACAAGTGCCAGAGTTTAACACAGCAGGTGAAATCACAAGAGTAGAGCCTTTACGCCTTTTTAAATTTGTTTCTCTTCACTGAATTAAAACTTTCTAAGCACTTGCTTCCCCCAGACTATACTTGAAGAGAAATTCTATCAAACACCCTTTTGAATAAATATGTTTCAGTCCCCTTCCTGCTGCAAGGTACATGGCATCAGACTGTTGCCTCTACATGGGTTCTCATTCCAAGCTCAGAACTGAATGCTCAGTTAAACATCACATTCAAGGCTTGCTTCTTATTAACTTCTACTGTATGGCCCCCTTTCACTGCCAGAGCAATGTCTGACCATAAAACAAAATCAAAACCTGGGTTTCAAAATTGCCTCTGTGGATCAGGTGCCCAGATTCTATTGACATTCAGTGAAATGTGAGTGCTTGACTCCCTTAGGCACTTTTCAAAACCCCAGCTTTAGGATATACAACATTTCCTGTCCAAGAGGCACAGATTACATCTTCCTTGCTTGTTTGCAGGATGTTTGACACACTTCTTGATCTTAACATATCATTTGTGTATAGACACACAAAGAATTTTTATCTTAAACTAAATTGTTAGACTTCAACAAACTTACACAAGATAACATTGGGGAAAAAGCCAAAATGACTTTGGAGCCACAGCTGTGGTGCAAGTCAATAAGACTGAAGCTTGTAATTCAGTAATGATTTTTTGACAACTTTATCTGTGCTCCTTTATATACGTATATCTTTCTATTCCTGAGAGTTTCGGAGACCCCCTTTAATGAGTTATTGATTGTAGAATAACTCGTTATTGGAGATCCTGGTTTTCTCTGCTAAAAAAATCGCAAATTCCCTGATATTAAAAAACCCGCAAATTCTCTGTTAACCGCCCCCACCCCCAAATCCATGATTATAAAGAAATGCCACTATATGTGTGTGTGTGTGTATGTATCAATTGAACACCATGTTCTACTTAAGTATTTACCATTTTAAAGCAGTTTGGAAGCCTACCAGTATCTCAATCACCATAATGAAATAAATTCTAGATACCTATAAATTTTGGTTTTTGATCATTTTATTTTTTTGTCATGGAAAATCAGAGCTCTCCCTGTGCCTCTTAGCACACAAAATGCAGGTCCAGGCCCCTCACTCACTACCCATAGCCCTCTAAGGTTTGCTGTGCCCCTCATTCCCCACCTCCAGTCCTGCTGGTTGCCCTCAAACCCCTCAACAACCCGTAGCCCTGCTGATGCCCCTTGTCCCTCACCCACAGCCCCCTACCCCTTCAGCCCTGCTGGAGGGGAGCCCTAGCTGTCAGGGCTATAGAGCCAGGGACCCAGGTCCACAGGCCCCCATGGCAGTGCCTGAGCCCTGGCTGCCCCCCATGGGAGACGGTGGCTGCTACAACGTAATGGAGTGTGGGACCCAGTTCCCCCTCCCCTGTGGGTGGCACAGCTGAACGAGCTACCTGTGACCCCATCCCACTCCCTGCCAGGGCTCTGCAGCTGCACGTTCTGGCCCTGGGCCTCAAGCCCCACATAGTGCCTGGATGAGCAACAGCCCTGGCCCAACTCCCTCCCTTTCTCCCTATGGGGGCCTCAGTCCCCACCCACTTACCTACGGGAGCTGCTCTTCAGGCTGCCTGGAGGCAATGTGCCCCCTGCCCAAGTGCCCTCCTCCCGCTCCCCGCAGCCTCCTGCAGGCTGGCACTCTGCCAACATACAGAGCGCTCTCTGCAGAAGTGCAGAATCAGTGTGTAAAAATAATCCCCATTTTTGGGGCTAAAATAAGTAACCAAAACTCCACATTTTCCCATGATTAAAATGAAATGCTTCTAATGTATAGTTGTATATATAGTGGTGCTGACCATTCCATGGATTTTGATCACAGAAAAATGTAAGTTTGGGGTTCCTTTTTTTAACCTGAAAATCGGGGATTTCTTTTTATCAGAGAAAACCAGGATCCCTCCTCATATACAATATGTCATATAATAACTCAGTAAAGTTATAGGTTCTATTAGTACTCGATATAATATATTATATATCACTATATAAGATTGGATAAAATATATATACTATTTTCTATCTAATTTAAAATATTCATACCATGTAATATACAATAACATATTAAAGGGGGTTTCCTACCCTCAGAAACTGTTCTATTTTAAGTGAATAGAACTTTTCAGGAGTATTTCTTTAATGTAAGGTAATGCAACAAATGTGGGATAAAAATAAGAAATCCTCAGACTATTAAAGAAGTGTTAAAAGATCATATTGCTTTGGGAATGGTGGTATATGTTTAGCAGAAATCCTGTATATATTATTTTCATCCATGTGTGAATATGGAGGAGGGAGGTTTATATATCCATCACCTTCACCCACTAATCACTCCATTGATGTGAGTTTGTAATAATTTATTGAAATAAAGCATTTTTAAACAATTAAAAGGCTCAGGAGATTAGATTACCTTCCTTTGACTTATGTGCTCCTGTTTTAGTTCAAAAAGAGATGTGTAGTTTTTTTTAAATCCAGTGGTGTAAATTTTAGGAGGATTTACACATTGGGATTTTTCCCATCTGGTTTTTAATGTGCATCAACAGCCAGCACCGGGGAAACAGCTTTACAAATTATTACCTCCAGATTGTAGAAAGCCTTTTTTTTCCTCCATTGAAAACTCTTACATCCTTTGTGGGCATCACTGTACTCACTGCACCATTTCAAGAAGTAATTTAAATTCCCTAAATTCTTGTAGGATATCGTTTTAAAATACATTGTTTTACCACCTGCAGGAACCGCTATCTGGCTATAGCTATAGGTTTTTTAAACAGGAAACCTGAATCTTGAAACAATGTATTTACGTGCTGTGATTAGGAGTGATAGTGCTCCCCGCTTATCCCCCCAGCCCCACTGCTGCATCTGTTCCTGTGAGTAAAGCTTAAGGACTGTGCTGCAACATTTAAATAACTGCTCAAATGAGTGAGCTAAGGATGCAGCTGCTCTGGTGGTCACTCCTCAAGGCCTGTTAATGCTCACACAATCAAGCTGCTCAAATGCGTGATCATTCCTGACCTTCTTTGTGTGAATAAAAGAATTGGCCATTCCATCATAGGTGCTGCTGGAAAAAAGCAGGAGACTGAGCATTCCTATAATACAGTTAAAAAAAATTCTTTCTTAAACACAAAGGATTCCCATGGCCCTCGCTGATTACCAAGATTTTTTTTAGAGCAGGGGTGCCCAACCCCCAGTACACAAGCCAAATCCAGCCCATGGACCTATGGCATCTGACCTGTGGGGATCCTCACAGGTTGGGAAATTTGCCAATGGGAGAATGGTGGCAATTAATACTGTGACCTCTCCCCCCTGCCAGATAACCAAACTCTATACAGCTGGATCCAAGTCTGTCTGGGGCACTGCTGCACAGCCTGATCAGGCCTGGGACCACCCCTTGCAAAGCCAGATCAGGACCAGGCCACTTCTCGGCCCCCTGCCCCACCACCCCAGATCAGGGCTAGGCCATGCTCCCGTCCATGGCTGGTCAGGTTCCCACTGCACTCACCCTATGCACCAAATTGAGGCCACCAGCCAGATACACCCAGATACAGTCTACAGATGGACCCAGCACCACCCACCCAGCCTGTGGGACAGAAAATTTAGGCACCACTGTTTTAGATCATTTGGGGTTTTCAGTTTGAGGATACTACCATTGGTGCAGTATGGGTAGCCTTCTGGGCCAAAGCATTTCTTTGTCACAGGCCCAGCCTCTAGGTGTAATCATTAAGGCCCCCCTTCACTTTTAACATATGATTGAGTCTAACCATATAGATGTGTGTTTGAAATCAATCAGAATTGGGAGTATGTCCTAGAATGGTGGCCCAGTAGGTGATGCCTTACATTTAAACATTGTCTTTTATATCAGTAGATGCTGGCTGTGGAAGGTTTATTGTTGACCCAGTAGCTTTGTCCTAGGTGTTCTTGGGCACACCTGCATTGTGGCAGCAGCAGCCAGTGTGAGAGGAACCCATGCCATGGCACCAGAAGCTAGGGTATAAGAGGTGCTTGGCATTCCACCCCCATTCTGCCCCAAACTGCACAAGGGTGCTCAGTACCTCACATCCCTCTTGACAGCATCTCTGCCTAGGTTATCAGAAGTTCTAGTTTCACCTCTTTTTGAGCATCCTCCATTACCAGTCTCTTAATAGGAATGTAGGGTGCTAATCACCTTATAGAAAGTGTTCAGAACCAGGCTGCACCCTGCTCAAAATAAGACATTTTAAGAAGTGTTCTATATAGCATAGTATTAAAACTGATGTTTTGAGTCAAACCCCAAACCCACTTTTCAATATCTAATTTGAGATCTCTCATTCTAGGATACTCTGAATTTGCTGTTTGAGGGGACTTGAGTCTTTTAACTATTTGAGTGCTGGATAGATCAGTCCTGACAGAACAGAGCTCAGATATCAAAAGTGCAGGTGCTAAGCTCAAGGAAGTGCTAAGCCATATGCTGAAATCAACCATGACTCCTGTTGATTTCAGTGGTGTGTCTACATGTGCAATTAATGCAACTGAATATACTCCAGCTTAGTTTGAATGAATGAATCCCAATGGCACTGTCTACACATGCATAATTTACTGTGCTGCCAGAAACCACTTTTATTTGATGGGCGTATCCAGCAGTGTAGTAAATTAGTCTACTGTACCCTAATTGCTATGCATGTGTAGACAGTGATGTTTTACTACACAACAAATGACTGCTGAGCAGTAAAGTGTCTTGTGTAGATGCACCCAGTGGGTCTAAAATAAATGCTTAAAGTTAAGACCACACATCTCAGTTCTTTTCCTGACTTGTACCACTTTTCTGAATGTTACCTTGAGCTTGTTAGTTTGCTCATAACTGTTACTATCAAAATGGACACTAAATACATTCCTGATAGTACTGTGGAGTGACCACAGTAGGCATAGGTCTGGTCCTTCAGGTACTGAAAATGGGAAAAGACTTCTAAAGATACTCAGGGGAGCAAGAGTAATACTGTGTTTGGTGGTACTTCATTGGTTTCTGCATTATACCAACAGTTCAAGCCACTGTCCTCTTCAAAGGTGGGAGGAAGGTTTACTTACAAAGTACTCCAAGTAGTCATGAAAATAGTATTGCCTTTCTTTAGGGTGGGTTATTAATTAATCCCCCTTAATGCTTTTATATTATTATTTAACATTCATACTATGAGCACATAGAGGCTCCTGTAGAGACCAAGCATTGTTTAATTCAGAATAATAACACCTTCGGGGGAAAAATGGATTTAGTGAAGGAGCAGCAGGAGTACTACTGTTTTTCAGGACCATTTTATTTTGAGAGCCAGTATCAAGGAAGATCTAGGACTTGACTAGCAAAGGTCACCGCGGCACTGAACAGTGTCATGGAATTGGTACAATACCTGCCTAGACTCTGGCAGTGGCTACTGTAGTTTTCTCTCACTTCTGAGTACTTAACTCACTGAATAAAGAAGCAAAATTCAATAGATATATTTCAGACACAGAACAGGCAGTGAGTAGATTCCGCTGTAGGCACTGTACTAGAGGTGCTAGACAGTGCTGGATCTTCTGCAAAAAATAACCCTGGGTTCTTTTGTCCAAGGAATGTGTGGGTGATGCATCTGTCTCATCTAATCTTTCAACAGCATCATGAAAAACTGAGTGCAGCTATGTGGTTGTTCCTTGAGTTTTTATACAGAGGTAGTTAACTTTGAAACACTTGTATCTGATGTTTGTTAGAAGTAAAAGGGGTCAGGATGGCTTAAGAAAACAAAGATACCTAAATGCCATTTTCCCTTTAACTTAAAACAACAAATAAAATAGGTTTCCATTCTGGAAAACATAGTAGTTGCTCATCTGGATGGTTATTAATATAAAACAAACCAGTGTCCTCAATGAGGTAGAAAAGTGCACAGCAAATTCGTATGCCTTTAGTCACACTGGCCACGTCCAGATGAGTGTGGACATGCAATATCTTGCACTGCAGACCCATCTGGGGCGCCACACACCATGCATGCTGGCATTGCCTATGCTGTTACCTCGCAGTTCGGGAGCATTTTTTGTCCCTGGGAGATTCCAGGGTCAGAAAAACCCATGCTGAAAAAAACCAGGGTGGCACACATGTCAGCAGCGTGATGCCCAAAACTGGAGCTTGGACAGCTGAAGTTACACTCTAACTGCCAGCCAGGCTTCCTGCTGCAACTGCAGCCCGAGGCCCCCAGGATCCCAGGAAAGGCTGTTAGGGCCAGCACAGTTGCTGGCCTCAGCCTCCCTTACCCCACTTGGAGTAACCTGCCATGTGCTAGAGAGCATATGGCATGGGCGTTCTCCAGGGACAAGTAGCAGCGGCACAAGGTGCTGCTACTTGTCCCCAGGAAAACAAATGTCCGCGCTTATCTGGATGTGCCCTGTATGCATGATTTCTACAAAATAAAACACAAAAATATACGACATGTTTGCAAGGAAATGCTAAAACGAATGGCTAATACCATTCCAGCTTGGTGAGAATTGTCTAATGGTCATAGCACTGATCAGGCCCTTGGAGACTCACGTTTACTTCCTGGTGCAGCCACAGAGGTCCTGTGTGACCTTGAGCAAATGGCTAATATTCTCATTGTGTCAGTTCCCCTCTTTTAGAATGAGATAAAACCTGCCTGTGATGACAGCCTTGTATTTAAAGCAATAGAACTTTAAGACAAAGCTTCAGTTTAGAAAGTCAAATCTGAGCCTTAAATACTTAGTGAATTTGAAGCAAAAAGCAAACATTCCCCCTGCCCCCCACCAACTTAAAGTTAGGGAGAACATTCAACAGGAATATGGAGTTTTGTTGAGTGCTCAGAACCCTGTTGCAGGGGATTTTTGTGAAGCAAAAATGCCAAAGCCACATTGATTGCTTGGCTTTAGTTTTTAGTTTTCTTGTGTGTGTCTTTCTCTCTTCTAATCACTAATAGTTTTTTCTTCTGGCACAACTGTATTTCCATATATGGTCTACTCAGACCTATCAAAGTATTCTCTGATGTCCCATAAAAGGCAAGCCAACAGTTTTAAACTGCTTTAACAATACACTGGCTTTTATAATGAGTTTTACATCCAATGATGTTAGAGACAGTTAAGAATGGAGGTAATTTCATTCAGTGCAAGATTTTTTCCCCTTTTTCTTTCTATTTTTCAGTTTTGTTATCTATGTAATAGATTTCTAATTATTTATACATACACACACACACACACACACATATTTATTATGTCATATTTATTAATGCTATTTTTATAAACGTTTACAAAATGGTAGCATCCTAGAGACTGATCAGACTGGAAATCTGTTATACCAAGTACTGTTTTAAACAGTGAAGAATTGTATTTCAGTTTGTGGGATTAACTAGCAACTTTCTAGCTGCTCAGGAAGCATTTTGGCACTTACATGCAGGTTGCAGTTCTATACTATGGACATGTAAACAAGCATAAGGAGACTGAGCATACACATTCTGGGTATACACATACATATGTATGCTGGCTGGGTACAGACCCAGCCAGCATACATATATGCTAGCTGGGTATGTACACAGCTATCTACACACACCAGTTCTGGACATGCTCTGAAAGTGTAGGTGACCAGAAATCCATGACTAATGGGTACTGCACACTGGAAAAGAGTACTGCATTTTAGCCCCAATACAGCAGAGTGGTTAGGACACTTGCCCAGAAAGAAGAAAATCCAGGATCTGGGCACTCTTCACCTAGAGTTCTTTAAAATTGCATCTCTCGAACTTCCCAGCACAGAGCTCTAACTGCCCTACCACAGAGTAGGCATTACTAATCTTCTGTTGAAACTTCAGCCCTGATCATCTTAAGAGGGGCCTCCATATATCTTCATATGTGGGGCCAAGAGAAACAGACTAACCTGGGGCATGTGTGACTTGGTGCAATGGCTACTGTTCTGGGAAGAAGCAGGCCCTAGATTCTAACCTGCACCCTCACTTCTAATGTGGCAGAAGCTTGTAAACTACTCTCCATCCATTTTATCCAATGACTACTAGGTGCTAGGGACAGTGGCTCAGCTTCAAAAGACTTTTGGTTCAGGGACTCAGTGAACCTGTCTACATAAGACATTTACTCTGGACCTGCCTAATTACCCATCTAGTAAATGTCTCAGTGGGCACTTCTACACAAGATCCTTCGTGTGCATAAGATTAATTCTACTGCACATTAGTAAGGCTGGCAAAAATTGTGCTAAAGCACTAATGCATGGTAGATATCGTCTAATGCTCATTAATGTCATGTAAAAAGCGTTCATCTGCACTAATGATCAGTAGTGCCAATTAGGGCACATTCAGTACCTGTTATTACTGAACTGTGCCCTGGTAGTCTTATGTAGAGTTTAGATTATGGTTTATATGGGATTGTTTGGATAGGGATGATCTTGCCTCAGGTAGGGGTTGGGCTAGATGACCTCTGGAAGTCTCTTCCAGCTCTACTTCTCTATGTTTCTATGAAGTTAAAGATACACATTCAACCCCCCTTTGGTTGATAGGGTACCTAGAACCTGGATGTCTCATTTCTTGACTACTGGAGCCTAAACATGGTGAGGTGCCCCCCTCCTGCCTCACTTTATCTGGACTGATGGTCAGGTATGTGCATACCTACTCAGCCAGTACGTGGATATTGCACATTACCAGGCTACACTCATGCACTTCCATGTCCATAGTTCAGGGCAAAGGCCAAAAATGCCCAGGCATGCAGTTAGAAAACTGTCATTTAGGCACACAAAGGAACATAGACTTTTACCCATAGTAAATGGCATCTCAAAGAATCACAATTCAATCTAATTTTGAAGCAGACACTGCTGTGCCTCAATAGATTTCATTTTGGGGAACGCTCATCTTTTATTTAGCCTATATATGCCTTTCTTTAATCATTCCTGACATGTTCTATTATAATCTAGATAGATTACATATACATATGCACACTAAACTATTTATAACTATATAAAATGGGAAGTAATACTAATCTCCGTCCAGAGAGAACCATAAGGGGTGTGCGGGGCCTGGGGCAAATCAGTCTGTGCAAGACCCCTTTAATATTGCAAAGGATGAGGCCGTAGCTGCTCCACCTGGCTCCCACCCAGCTCTGTGGGGCCTCCCAAAGTGCAGGACCTAGGGCAGTCGCCCCGATTCATGCCCCCCAAAGGATGGTCCTGCTTCCCTCAAGGAACCACCTGATCACCTATGTAACAATTTAGGTCATACCATCTGGCATTGGCTGAACTGAAGAAGATAACATTAAGACTATATTCTGTAACAAACCTGGGCTATGACAGCTCATCATTAGACTTAAGATCCACAACCTAAAGATCTCCCCCAACAACTGTTTTCAGATCCTCTAGAATGAACAATTGGGGACTGAACAAAGATACCTCAACAAATCTCATGCCAACTAATCACTTCAGTCTTTTAAGTCTAAAAGAATACAGCCAAGTTCATTAAATCAAAAAAGAGACCAGTAGCATTTCCATAATCCTCTAGATCTTAAGCAATAAAACCTTCCTGGTCTAGGGACAATTAAACATTTCTCAGACTGTGCACAAATCATCTCTTAAAGGTCTCTTCTTTAATGGTTGACTGCATGTACTAAGATCTTAAACATTACCTAACAATGGTTGAGGGCAGCTGAAGTAAATAGAAAATAATAAAACAATTGGTAAATGTAATAGCATTTAAGGAAAAAGAGGCAGAGCCTTTTCTTTATTATGGATTGTTCAGTTATTTTTCAGGCTAAAATAGTCAAAGGTGCTCAAAATATTTCTCCATTTCTTACAAAGTATTTTATATGCTATGACTAATGAGCTTGGTTTGAAATTTCAGGTTTATGTAATTCAGCCGACAGCTGGATGATTGTTCCAAATATCAAGCAAAACCACTACACAGTGCATGGGTTACAGAGTGGCACTAAGTATATCTTTGTTGTCAAGGCCATTAATCAGGCTGGCAGTCGCAACAGTGAGCCTGGCAAGTTAAAGACAAACAGTAAGTAACATGAAATTCAACTCACATGCATTCATGAACATGTTCTGTCTTTAGCCCCTTTTTATTGGTTTTGTGCTTGAAAGGTACAGGGGTTTCAGAGTTAGTTACCTTGTAAAATGCTTTCCACAATGAATGTCATTTTCACTCTGTTCAAGCCTCCTAGACGAGGGACAGACATTCAAAAAACCTGGCCCTGAATTGATTCAATCTTGCAGGTTAGTCTAACCTGCCTAGGTCGAACAGGTTTGCAACTACAGAGACATTCCCTCTGAACTGAAGAAATGCAGGCATGTGCCTACAGTGGCTCAGGCTAGAAGTTGGGGAGGAGGGGTGAGAGGGAAGGGGGAATGCTAGAGCAGCCCTCCCTTCCCTTCTATAGTGCTGAGCTGAGGGGGTGGGGGCATAGCCAGGCTCCATTGAGATACTCTGATTAGGGTGGGGTTTAAACCTGCACTGTCTAATGGTTTTCCCTACTCACTGCTCAAGAGGCAGGAGTATTACTAGGCTCCAGCCCCCAGCTAGCACTCTGAGGCAAAGGAAGTGTGTGTAGTGCATGCATCTGTTGATGATGCTGAGCTTTTCAATCTCCCTCTCCCTGCTTCTCCATACTGTCTGCAAACCTGACAGGAGAGGGAGCCAGCAGCAACTGATAACACAGCATTTATCAGCGCATCAAGAAAAGAAAAGCCTCTCTCATTAGTTCAAGCTTTTCTTGAGTAGAGTAGAATTCTCAATAAGAAATTATTGAAAATATTTCTTTTATTCCATTTTTTCATTATTTTTGATCATCTTTTGCTCAGAAAAATATTTTTCTTCTATTTTAATGGGATATTTTGTTTCCTTGTTGATTTGATAGGATGATATGACTTTTTATATTTTATTCTTAAAAAAAGGTGAATGCTGTCCTGCTGCATTTGTCCCTGTTTGAGGAAAGTTGAAGAGTGCTATGGGATAGTTGAAGCAGAGGTCCTAATTCTGTGATAACGATTGCACAGAATGTGTAGGAGATGTATTATAGTGCTTTAAGTTAAAAGTTTTCAACATTTTTCCATCTGCAAGCTATTGTCCTGACTAGTCAATTCTACTTTTTTTTTTAGAGTCACAGCAGGTGCCTTGGAGTCTTGGTTAGGGAATGATGGAGCTTGTGAAGATTTTTGGGCAGATATATGAAACAAATCAGGGGTCCCTGCATGAGGGTACAAGCTGGATCAGGCCCACAGATCAACCTCACATGCTGAATCCCGCACATACTGCCAGGCCAGTGCAGGTGCTGCATACAGCAAACACCCTGGACCAGCCCCTCGCACTGTGTGCAACATGTGCCCTAGACTAGTTCCAAGAGCCTTAGGCAGTGTATGCCCCAGACTAACCCCACCTGGGGCCAGTGCTGGTGCATGCTGCATGTGATCTGTGGAGCCAATCTGGGGCAGGCCACACACGGGTCCAGGCAAGACCCATGGGCAGCAGTTCCAGCCAGATTATACAACTCTGTGAGATGGATCTGGCCCACAGGCTATATGTTTGATACCCTTATAGTAGGAAGATGGTATTGTAGGGAAAGGTGTTGGAGGAAGTGGCGTAAGCCAGCTTCTCTTTCTTCCTCAGCCTGCAGTCTGTCCTTGGACTACCTACTTATATAAACCATATTTGCTACTTAGAAGACAGTGTATAGCAGTAATTACAGTTACCTGTAATTGGAAGTAAAATAATCATTTCGCTACCTCTGAAGGACCCATTTGGGAAATGTAATTGTTCTTCACTTTTGACTTGGAGATAGGATGTGACACAGAAAAATGCTTCCTGTCATGTAACTGTGAAACTTGATGTGACCTGATGCAACCCAGTACCGAACAAAATATGCTCCAGATGCTGCTTCAGCAATGCAAAGACAAAGGGAATAGGTGGTGAGACACTCTGCATTTCCTACTAGCCAGTGGTAGAAAAAAGCAGACTGTTTGCACTCTTGGGGAAAAATGTGCCAAAACCTATGCTGTCAAGTTTGGTATGTGTGCATAATTCATATACATCATGAAGACAGAATATACCCCTACATTTAAATCTGTTCTCTCATCTTAATTTTGAAATAATAGTGACTAAGACAGGTTTGGCTTAACAATCCTTTCTTTATACCAGTTTTAATTACTTCAGTTCCATTGCATAAAAATGACTTAACTGTTTTTTCCACAAACACTAAGCAGTTCACATCTTCATTTAAAATACACGTGTCAACACCATAACATCACAGAGCCTCTGAGAATACTTATTCCATTTCCCATGCATGTCATCAAATCTTCCACTTTTACCATTTATGTGAAAGAAGAAAAGGAGCGGGGGGAAGTCTGTTGCCACTAGGAGTATCATATTTTCTCAGTTGTTCTTCAGAAATTATTTGGTAGAATGAAAACAGTCTTTCTGCTTTTTAACACAATGGGGAAGCTTGTCAGTTTTAGCAGCCATTTTGTAGCTACAGGACTTCATTTACCAAACTACTTCCTGTTATTGTCCATAAGCCCTGTGCAACAGCAAGAGATATCTGCCAACAGCAACTGCCTCAGTGATGCTTTACACCATGTGTACCGAACTATAATTTACTTCCTTCATTTAAAAGCTGAGCATCCAGCATTGTAGTGCTATGATGGCATCCTTTCACAGTGATACTGGATACTCAGCAGCATGTTACTCCCAGTATAATTAAGACAGGATGCATCTACACATGGAGTTAATTTGCAGATATAAATTCTGGCACAGTTAGTGCTGGAGTCAGCTGCTCCTGGACATAGCGTTTACTTGTGTGCCCAGGACCACAGCAATTTGTGCAGGGGCAGAGCAGTCCTGGGCTGGCAGCAGACTCGGGGGTTCAGCCCCGGGCTCCAGGTTGCAATGTCAGGCAGTAGACTGGCTGGCTGGGGCACAAGAGTGCCCAAAGAGGGGAGCTGTGTGGCTAGGCAGCAAGTAGGGGTCTGGCCCCCTGCTGCCTGTGCTGACAGAGCACAATTTATGTCTGGGTCAGCATTTACACGTACATTTATGTACAGTTATTTTCACCACTGTAAGATAGTACTGTCCCTGACAGTACTATTTTATGGCAATGAAAATTAGTTTTCGGAGGACTAATAGCATCACATGTGTACAGTTGACACTTCACGCTGCAGCAAATTAATGTACTGTGCAGTTAAACACACATGTAGATGCACACACTGAGAGTGAATGAACAGATCAGGATAGCATTTACAAATTCATATTAAGGGATTAAGAAGTAATACAGCTGCATAATAGTGATAGAGCCATTATTATAGTTTGTCATCCTTGGCAAATTAATAAGGATATGTTATTCTAAAATCTAATATTAAATGGTGAACAAGGAGAAAGAAAAGCATGATCAGAGCTTAATTTGCAGATGTATGTTTCAGTTACATGAAAGAGAGAAAAGATTCAAGTTACTTTTTGCTCTCAGAGAATAAGTGTGAGTACAATGGAGGGCTTGCTCTTAGGGTTCATCTTCACCAGGAAATTAATGTACTGTAAAGCTGTATGTGAATTGACAGTCCATTTTTCATTAACTTGCTGTGTAGGCATGTTTAGCATACAAGGTTAAAGGTGTTTTACTCCACTTTCAGAGCACTTTGGAGATGAAAATATATATTAGTAATAAATTAGTAATATATATTAATAGATTAGTAATATATATAGTGTATATAGTATAAACTCTGTGATCCAACTATACTTATTACTATTAACAAACCTTTCGCTTATCTTTCTGCACGTGTGTGTCCAGGCCAGCCATTTAAACTGGATCCCAAATCCGCCCACAGAAAGTTGAAGGTATCCCATGATAACCTGACAGTGGAGCGTGATGAAACCTCTTCCAAAAAGAGCCATACACCTGAGCGATTCACTAGCCAAGGGAGCTATGGCATAGCTGGCAATGTATTTATTGACAGTGGACGGCATTATTGGGAAGTAGTTATAAGTGGGAGTACATGGTATGTATCACATTTTTAATGATCTGCCATGCCAGAAATAAGTTGCATTTGCTTCCATATCAAGTTGCATTTGAGTCATGTATCACTGTGCTGTGCAGACCTACTTTTTGATGTCTTCTTTCACCTTCTTTCCACTGGAATACATATTAAATCAGCAAGGAGAAATCAGATTAGAACAAATGGAAAAAAGAGTGGCAGGTAGAAAGTTGGTGTTTTAAGTTAATTAAGGTGTTCCTTATTCCTATGATTAGGATGGGAATTTAGGGTGGAAGAATTAGAATCCAGAGTTGTTAAGTATTCAACAGTTTTCCTTGTAAATAAAAAGGGCCTTTGTCATTAGGTAAGAATTCCAAAAATTTGCTATAGCAGCCATATTACAGAGTTTTATGGACGATAGAGTTTGCATGATCTGCCAGTCACAACATGGGGAGTAGGGAAGAACTTTAATTAAGGTTGTGCAGATATTTTGGTGAGTCTTCCCTTAATGAGAATTTAACATAAATGAACAGAAGAGGGTCAGGCATTCCTCAGAGTCCTTCAGGGTAATGTTTAGCCTTTTATTGCTGGAAAACAGCATAGCATGAAAAAGTTTTGTTTTAAGCTGTTTTGTTTTACAGGTATGCCATTGGCATTTCGTACAAGTCAGCACCTAAGCATGAGTGGATCGGAAAAAATTCTGCCTCCTGGGTGCTTTGCCGTTGTAATAATACCTGGGTGGTGCGACATAACAGCAAAGAAATTCCTATAGAGCCTGCTCCTCACCTCCGTCGTGTTGGGATTTTGCTGGACTATGACAATGGTTCCCTGGCCTTTTATGATGCTTTGAACTCTTTACACCTTTACACTTTTGACATTTCTTTTGGGCAGCCTGTTTGCCCCACATTCACTGTATGGAATAAATGTTTGACAATTATAACGGGGCTGCCTATCCCAGATCACTTAGACTCCACTGAGCAGCTTCCATAACTGCTAAAAGCAAAGAGGTAGGATGACAAAATTTTCAGTGGACTGCTAGAATGCTGCCCATAGAAGCTTGATGGGAGCTATTTGATTATATGGCATTTAAGATGTCTCTGATGATTCCCATTTCAGACAGAACTGAAAATGGGAAATTCTCTTTACTGTGTATTTTGTATTAAAGGGCAAGAAATCGCTTTAATAATTTCTCAGAACATTTTTGTATTTAGTCTCTTACAGGAAGATTTATAAATTATTTATAGATTTAAAAAAACAACGAAAAAAAGGAAAGCCTGATTTGGATATTCGGATTACAATTCATTGCTTTTGCACATGAAGGGCCTCATTCACTAAAGTTTCACTAGCCCTTTCCATAGTTTTATTTTATAGCAGACAAAACAAGCAAGAATTCTGTATACTAGAAACTATGCAGAGGACAAATCCACATACAAGTTTTAATTGTACTAATGTAACATTAAATTCCAATATTCTTGTGTGCAGCATCTTCTGCAACACAGGGATGTGCAGTCAGAAAAGAAAAAGTAGTAGAAGAAGAAGAAAGAAAATAAAAAGAAGGCAGTGGAGCTAGCCAGTTCAACAAAACAAAAAACATTATTTTTTTTCTATTTGCCAGTAAGGCAGCATGTTAAATCTACTTATAAAGATACATGGAATATTTTCTGTCAATCCAGTAGAAAAACCATCTGGTGATTTATATTATTGATGATTCTCTCTACCAAGGCTTAACTTCTATCTTTACAAAGCTCTGTAGGATCATTGAAGATATGCTAGACTGATGTCATCCAGAAAATCAGCAGCATTGGAATAGAGCAGCCAATCTAAGGCCTGACTGTAGCTTGGTTTGATGATCAGCTGTTCATTCTAAGTTCTATTGCAACTGGAATGGGTCAATTCTGGTGGTAGAGATGTGGATGAGTATTGTTGATTTTACAGGTTCACCATAACACCCCAAGCCTGTACACCTAAAATAAGACAGGCTGCTTACATACAACTGATTGTAATGTGAATGCAAGTGTTTTGTTGTCTCACACCATCCAAAATCTATAAACAAGCAACTCATTTGATTTACAAACATTGTACTGAAAAACACTGTACCGAAGTTCATCATAAAAGCAGATAATGAAACAAAAATGTGCTTTATTGTGTGGGGTTGTTTGGGAGGATGTTCTTTATGAATGAGGAGTAAGTGACAAATTTGTAGCAATAAAATTAATTTGTCTATTTTACCTTCTAATTAGCCCTGGTGTTAGTAGGTACAACCCCACTGAAGTCAGGAGAGGTTGTACCCACTTTGTCCTAATCTGAACCATCGTTTCCTTTTCTTTTTATACAAAATATGGCCCGTTATGCTTCCTACAATATTTATGTGTAAATGATCACACTGGGAGATTCTTAGAAATAATTGAAATGTAAAAGACAGTATGAGATCTTTAAAAGAATGCTTTTCCTACTGAGATGATCAAAATAGTTTTATTGCTAATATGAAATGGTGAAAAATCATCTTTATGGAATACCAGCTTCAAAAAAGCATTGGCTCAGTAAATTTAAATTTTGCTTTGGGTGTCCTTTGAAAAGGACACTTTAATGCACTTTGTTCACTAATGGGTCCAAAATAAAAGGGTCCTAAGCTCAGCTTCAGAGTTGTTAAACATTGATTTTCCAGGTACAAAGATATGTTATAGTTTGCCTTATGATCATATGAAAGAAGCTTATGAGCAGGGTGATGAGTACATGCCTATAGCTTTTTAAAAAAATAGAAATTACATTGCTGGGGGGCTTTTTTCCCCCTTTAGTTTCCTATTCCTACCATATTTGCTGTTGAATGAATGGGGAAAATTTTCCCTCTGGTAATAAATTAGCTGGAGCTATTTCATTGCTTCTTGCTGTGGCATTATTCCACTTTACAGATAATAGCCACTGATCTTGTCTAATTTGACATGTTTAAAGGGAAAATATGTACATACTCTCTGCCACAATGTTTACTCTAATGTCTGTGATGATATAGAAAAGGCCCCAGCACAATTAAAATATATTCTGAAATATTGTTTTTGTAAATCATTTTCTAATGACCAATACCACTTGATGTGCTTTGTCCAAGTTATCTAACCTTGAATGTTTATGTGAAGGCTGTTATGTACAGTGGATAGGACATAGTACATAAAAAAACAATGGTAAAAAGGTATGGAGAAAAGGAAGTGACAATTTGGGATGGATGCCAGTCTCCTGTCTAGCAGAGAAGAATGAGCTACAACAGCCTACTAGGTAAAGCTATGTGCCTCCTTTTTCAGAAATACAATATTAGGTAAATCTGGAAGCTAGTCTCAGTAACCGGCAAACTGAAAACAGTTCACGAGTTAACCACACGAAACTCACAGAGATCAAACCGGATTGAAAATTGTATCATGAATTAGAAAGGTTCCCCCCTCTTTTTCATTTTAAACACAGACCATGTGTTCAAAGATTGACTCTGGTTTTGGCAGAAGGGAAAAATGGCCTTTTACCTGCTATAATAATCCTTACTATAGGATTTATATTTCACCACTGAATACTTCATTTGGAGCCAACCACATTTGTCCTGTGGACTATAAATTCAATCAGTGCACTATATATATATGGGCATGTGTGTTTATGTGTAGTTGTAAATGTGCACACGCACACACACGCACATGTATATGTATGTGTGTGTGTGTGTTTGTGTGTTTATATATATTAAAAGTATAGGCATACATATATAACTGTAAATTAATTAGCAGCAAATTAAGTTTCAGACCATCCCTTTTAGTTTGTTTTTGATCCATTACATGTGCTGCATGAACTGGAACTGAGGAAACAACTTGTCATCTTTGGTATTCATATGGAGACTTTTTAAAAACACCAACACATCTGTTTATTTTATGGTACTTGATTCAATGCCTGATTAATCAATAAAAGGATCCCTTTGAAAAGATAGTTTCAGTGTTTTATGGCATTTTGCATGGTCTATAAAAATCAAATGAAATACGGGGGACAGCTCTCCTTTTACAAATAAAGCACATCGATTTTAAAAAGGAATAACTGGCTCAGAAGTGGCTTTACTTGTATCTTATGACACAAGTAAAGCTTTATGACTGGTGGTGAAGTACTGATTTATAATGCCATATTAAAAAAATACAAATACTTGGGACAAAATTTGCAAAAAAAGGATAGTAAATAAATCCCATACTGGGATGATGATAATTTTAAAGATGTAAACCTAAGTTGCAATTCAGTTCAGCAAGTGATGGATACTAATGGTAGCATGAAGAGCGAGAATAGTGTACTCAAGTCACTAAGGATAATGTTCAGCACAGTTTAATAGAAATTGAAACAAAAGCTCATTTTACCTGGCTTTTCCTCTGTCTGTTTGTATCTCTCTTGCCTTACCTGTCTCTGCCTTTTAGTCTAACAAACCCTATCAAGCAGTGGTTTCAAAATTGTTCCACCAGTTTTTAAGAGAATGCCTTGTAGATCATCTACATAGACAAGTTGGAGTGTGCTCCTCCTCCATTTTTTTGGAGTGCTGATCCAGATTTAAAGAAGCTAAAAGTACATTAAATAATTTCCCAGTATTACTTTACCATATACATAATTCCTATAGTTGCTTCAAGGATATTATGTAATCAGCAGTAGGAAGTGAAGGTGGCCCATGTGCCCGCTAATAGGAAGGGGGAAATGGTGAATGTGATTGCAAATACGTACCATAGTCTCAAATGTAAGGGAATGTAGCATGTTCTGTGGCACAATCCATCTATGAAAAAAGATAGAGACCCATTGCCACCAAAGGGAAAAGTATATGTAGGTCTTTATTCCCAACTGTAAATCAGGAGTAACTTCAGGAATAACTGCATTAACTGAAGTTACTCCTGTCTCAATAGCCCAGCCTCCATGTATGTTTATCAGGAGAGATGGGAATAAAATATAGCTCAGAGGGGATGTGGTGGCAAAGCAGTTAAGGTATATGGCTATGGAGATGTGAGTTCATTCCCTGTGCTGGGCTGTGCCTGGCTGGTCCACCTATAAATGGTGCCTGTTCATTTGAACTGAGGGTCCAAGGCAGCCAGATATGATGTTAGCTGCATCACTCCCTTGCATATCATTGTCTATTGGAACTGATGTACATGAGCTATGTGAATCCAATGAGCCTTTCAGGACCTGTGAAGGACTGGTCAGAATAATTGGACAGGTGGAAACCTGCCATTACTCTTTCATTTAGTTCTCATCCCTGTTATAAAAAAGCAAACCTGCACTGATTTGTCCATCTGCTGCTTCCCTGATGAACCTTCTTCCACATTTCCAAATGACACAAAAACTTGCTTAAAATCCTAACCCAAATAAAAGCAGTAAACTGGGGATATCAGTCCCCCAGGCCCTGAATCCCCTTGACACTTACCCAAGTTTTCAGTCTGGTGATTTCAAAGGAGATAGCCCTGATTTACACTGGCAGAGCTGAAAGGAGAACAAGATCAATGAGTCTTCCAATTCCTGTGAGGTCAAAACTCGAGCAAAATGTGAACCTTTGTGCTAGCGGAAAGGCATGCCTATTAAATCAAGTCCTTGCAGCAGCACATTAGCTGCAGTTTCTCATGTGCTGCTTCTCAAGCCCAACACAGGTGTGCTTTTAAAATATGCAGTTCTATAGCATTCTTCTGAGTGAATTGTCTGGACAGTACTGTACAATTTCCTTAAAGCAGCATGCAAACAATTCTTTTAGCAGGTGCTATGTTACAGTTATAATGGAGGCACAATTAAAAGTACCATAAATGGCCTAATTATATTGTTCCTGGTACTTCCATTTAAGAATGGAGTCTAGCTAAATGTATGTAAAAGTCTACTACCTCCAAGTGTTTATCTCAATTTGTGTAATTATTTCAAGTATATTGGGCTCGTAGTGGGTTGGGGATCTGGTTAGCTCCAACAGCCCTTGTTTTCCCTGGGTCACACACACTCCCCTCAGGGAACAACCAGCACGAGTGCCCAGGGTCAGGTCTGCTCTTGCCAACCCCTCACTCTTCTCCCTCCACCAGTTTCACTCCAGCAACTTCCACTCTCTCTGTCCACAGTGTCTCAGCATCTCTCAAGGTGTTTTTTTACAAATTCTTGCAAACCCCCAGAAGAGAGGCACTCTGATAGGGTGCTCAGGGCTCATCCTGGGAGCCAACCCATCTACTCTCTCTCCTCTTCAGCTCAAGCCTGGGAGCTTTTTAGCTCCTACAAGCCAGCCAGTTGTTGTCCTCAGCTGACCCTGTCCTCCAGAACAGGCTCACAATCATTTGCTTATTGCCTGGCAGTGTGTAGCCTCTATGCAGTCTGCTACAGAGATATGTCATTTAAATTCACCCCTAGGCTCAGTCGTTAGGAGTATTCTAGAAAATCCATGGAAATATGCCATGTAATGAAACCTTTAAAGAGATCTAGTGACAGCTTTGTATTATAGCTAACACTGTGACTATTTAATAGAACAGCATTATGGCTGTTTAAAATTTTTCCTCTGAAACATTTTAAATAACAATATTTTTTTTCCAAATGACATGAACAATTCCAAGAGAATTTTTGTATCTTCTTTTTTGTTTTTGTCAGGAGAAAAACAATATCACCACCTAAAAATACCTTGGTTTGGGTTTATTCTCACTTTCTTTTCTTTCCTTTTTTTTCTTGTGGCTTTTTCTTCCTTTCCCCATCTTTTCTAGCACCATTATTTTTGTTTGGGTTTTAAATAAAAAATTCAAATTATAGAAAACATGCTTCTCAATTAGCTGGCAACAAATTGAGAAAAATAATTGCAAATAACATGTTACCTACTAAGCATTCTTTGCAGCCAAAAATCTTAAAAGAGAGTGACATTTTTAGCATGGAAGCTATGGAAAGAAGGTACATAAATTTATCGGTTTTATGATAATTGAATAATTTAATTTACTTAGTCTACCCTTCACTAATGCATGTAATGGTTGGTAGAGCTGGAAATTGAAGGAAAAGGAGGTGACACTTGCTCTACAGCTGTGCTTTCTTCCAGAGAACAAGGAGACCTGTTTGATGCAATGAGTCCTCAGTAACATGCATAATCAAGGCGTTTTTCCGTGTGTGTGTTCATTTTGTTTTGTTTTGTTTTTTGTCTGTGCCTAGTCTATTTGGTACCTGCTTCTAACGCAGTGACTTGTCTCTCCATTCTTGCATGTTCTGTTACTCATGCCTAGTTGGGAAACACTTTATTGTAGAACAATGTAAAATCTGCAGTCCTTCTCAGATGACAGTCAGAGGCAGAATGTCATCTTCTCATCCATGTGACGACTAATAATGGCCAAATCTAGGACTGGTTGTGCACATCTAAACTTACTGGTAGTGATGTTGAGCTGGAAATCTCATTAGATAAGCAGCAATAATGACCCTAAACTTGGGGTGTAAGCTTAGGTCTGGGAGCAATTGTAGACTTTTTTTCCCCAGTGACATCTTGTTTGATTTGAGTCAAATCATTTTCCTTCCATCGCAATTTTTTCATCTATAAAATGGAAATATGATATTCTCCAACCTTTGTGGATGACTTTGAAATGTATGGATTCATGACATCTATTAGTGTTAATTTACAATATGAAATTTCCTACATTTCTTGTTTTTGGCATGGTGGATAAAAGCATGAAAGCAGACCTTTTTCTTGAACTGTTATGTAAGCTTGCATGGCAGTGGGAACCAGGCTGTGCAAATACAAAATAAGCTTTCAAAGTGTTTCAGAACTAAAAATCCTCCTGAATGCACTTGGAATTTGAAGCAGCAGTACTAATAGATCATGGTCCCTACCAATCTCTAACTTTCGTTATTGCCACTAAAAGTTTATGCAGATATAACAACGTAAATAGAAGTAACACAAACATTCAATCTTTTCACACGTGTAACTAGTGAGTGATACAAAGAAGGAGGAAAGATCAAATATTTAAAAAAAGAGAGATGCATGAATAATTCTGTAAATTACAGGGTTAGGTTTACTTAGTTTCTTTATTATTGAATGGATCAACCTATTCTTTTTTTAATATATTTGGATGAACACTAAGTATTACCAAAGAAGTGTTTATGAACAATCCATAAGCTTACTCATCCAAATTATTCTGTTCATACGTCCAAATACATAACAATCAGGATCAATTTGTGAATGACATGCACATAGAATACAAACTTTAAACTGACTGCCTCTATTATTCTAAATGAATAATTCAAACATTTCTACAAACAAGTTTTTCTCATTAATGTCTTGATATTGCAGCATTATTCCTCTCTGATGGGATAAAATATGAATGCATTGTCTTTGCATTTATGTAAAGTGAATGTTTCCTATGATTAATACCAGGAAATCTCTCAGGATGAATAAATCTAGTTGGTACAACTCTAAGTTCCCACTGGTTCTGGAAACTGAATAAGCCATTCATCAACTACAAGCCTGAATTCCTGTCTAGTTCTGAATGGCTTCATGCATATTTTACGGTGAGTAAAGAGCAGCCTGTTTCACATACTAAAAATGTGGTCATTTTATTATAGATATATGACTTTCCCCTCATATAACAGTATATGTTGGGCTAATGTAATGCAGCTACATTAGTACAGCAACAAGAAAGAAATGCTATAGATCCAACATAATGTACCTGCACTTGTGCACATTCTCATGCCCAAAGGAACACAGTAAACCCTGAACTAAGCTATCTTTTGTTTTAGATGGGACACATTGATCTCGATCATTTGTGTCAATGTGCCCCCCCCCCGACAGGGGCATCCCCTGCCACGGATGCCGCTGGCGGCTTGTGCAGGTGCTCACCAGTCCCATCCCTACCACTGATGTGGATGCCAGCTTCTGCGGTTGCTCACCCACCCTGTCCCTGCCGCCACCTCTGGTGGCTTCTGCAGGTGCCCCCCCAGACTAAGGAGGCACCAGTTGCTCATGCCTGCAAAGTACCTGTCATACCATAAAAAGCTCCACCCAGCTATAAAGTTAGACTTTGAAAATGTGTGCTAACTTTATAGGTGGTTGCTGTCGAGCTTTAATTTTCCCACATAGCAGGGTCTTCCCTGCAGCTGGGAGCCCTGTCAGCTGACAGGGCTCCCAGCCACAGGAGTGCACTAGGCCCAAGCATGAAACCTCCAAACCCTGGGGATCACAGCTGCTGTGATCCCCAATGCTCTGGGGTGTATCAGACTTCTGGGTCCACACATGTAGCTAGGACTGAGAGCCCTGCACCTGACAGGGCTCTTGTTCCCAGCTGCCCATGCAGTGCAGCCAGGACCAAGAGCCCTGTCAGGTGTAGGACTCTCAGTCCCAGCTGCATGTGGCTGGGAGCCCCCTGAGCAAAGAGGGCTCCCAGCTGTAGAACTCTGCTTCTTTCTGATGCAGGGAGGGCCTAGTTTAATCAAAGAAGGTAATTTTTTGTTGGTAAATATTTCTGTCTGATGTTATTCTAGCTAGGTGCTTTGTACAGAGATAACAGCAGGTGTTCATCTGTCTACCAGTACTGATAAATGTATGTGCCATCAACGATCATATCAAAATTGAAACATCTGGAATCACTCATATGGCTGCAATATTCTATCATGTTGACAACAATCATATGATAGTTTGCACCTAGGTATTAAAGTCAGTCTATAGCACAGAATGAGTAAGCTTGTGTCAAGTGGGTTTTTGCTCACAGAATCAAGACTTTTCTACATAAATCTCTTCTGATAGTTATGCTAGCAACCACATGCTTCAAGGAGTATGTGGAAGATCTTTTACAAATGCTAGTCCTTAAATATTTATGTTAATTAAATCCTGGGTCCTAAAGCAGTTATTTTAATATGCAATAAGCCAGCTTCTTAGGAAAATAGAGATGCTTCTTTGATTGACATTTAAGAGTCCTCATAATAGTCCCAGCTGACTATTTTAAGTTAACTTCTTTTAAGAGGATCTACAAACATCACATAACGTATTCTGAGTATTGGTGTACATGTCCTTTCTCTAGAGTTGTGTATTGTATCTTTGTAGGTATCTTTTCATCCACCTCTAACGTGGACTAATACTTTCCTATCAAAAGGTGATGTAATAAGGACTAATTACTTTATTAATGCTTTTATTTTGAGTTTTTTTCCAGAAAAAAATTATAGGTGAAAAATATAATTAAGTAAAAACAACTAGACCATAACAGATATAAAAACTGTTGATTCTCTCCAAGTTGGATAAATAAATTGGCACTTGTTTGAAAGAGAAAATATTAGAAGTATGAGAAAGGAAAGGAAGGGAAGGGAAGTAACTGAAGTAGGAAAACATTTTGGGAAGAACTAGCTAAATAGGGGTGCTGGCAGGATAAAATACATTGAGACAAACATATGATAAAAACAAATGGTAAAATTTGGTGTATAATGCAGGGCCATTTTTAATTGACAAAAAGCCTCCAAGCAAGCGTCACTAAGTTAGGTAGGTGGACTTAAAGGAATCTTGTTCAGGAATGTCTTCTAATAAATGTTAGGCATAGGAAGGAAAAGCACTGGAAGAGGGTTGACACTAGAGGGCAGAAAAACATATACAGATTCCTATTCTTTAAGCATTTTAAAAACGCCCATGCTATTATATGCGTCAAATATTTATAGCTTTAACTTATGCAGCACCCAGAAAGGATGAAGAGTATACAAGATACAGAATTTTTAAATTCAGTCACCCTACTTGTATAATTCATGGCACCACAGTGACTAAAATGGAGAAAGCAATTTTAATGTCTCATTTCCTTTTTCCCAATGGTGTTGATTTGGTAGTTGTGTGTTTTTGTTGGATGTTTTGTCTTGTTTTCCTTTACTATATGAAGGTAGCCTCCCTTCTCCTGAATTGCCAAACAGCAGTTCAGACTGTGATTCTGAGAGTTATCCACATCCATGGTCTTCTGCACTCAGGCATCCCCTAATCCAGGGGTGACCAACCTGCAACATGGGTGCCACAAGTAGCAGATCAGGGAGGGGACAGGCAGCACAGCTGCAGATAGAGCAGGGAACAGAAAGCAAATCAGCAAAATGGGCAAGGGAGACAGGGAAAGAAGAAGAAAGTAGAGCAGCAGATCAGACGGGGAGCAGAGGGCTGGGACCAGAAAGTAGAGTAGCAGATTGGGCAGAGCAAGGGAATCAGAGTGGTACGTAGCATGGGTGTGGGGTTAACTTCTGGCATGAATGCCAAACAAAGTTGTCCCCCACTGCTCTTGCGTGTAAGATAGAGTAACCCCAGTTTCCTACAATTCCTGGGCCTCTTGAATGGATCTGGACAAGGGGGGAAGGAGGCTTTTGGTTCAAGCCTTATTCATCTGAAGTCACCTCACAAAAGCCCCCCATTTGAGGGACTCAACAGATCATCAGGAACTGGTGCAAAATGGAGAACTTTAGAGAGCATATCATGTACTTTGTGAAGCAACAATGTGTGGAAAGGGCTCCAAGCTGCAGACAAAAAGTGGAAGGACCAAATCTTCCCATGAATGTTTCTGCTCCCTACCTTCCCCCTGAAAAGCGTGTTTGGAGAGGATGAAAACCCTGTCAGTGCACAATGCAGTGACTTCAGAGGAAGCTCCGTGGGGAGACCTTTCAACTTAAAGCATTTCAAGTGTTCATTTAAAGCATTGCTCTTCTGAACCATATCTGGGCCCAAGAGCTTTTCTATGTTGTCAGGAGATTATCCCTTAGTCACAAATTCCATTTGTGAGGAAAATAAAATTTTTGGTTTCTAATTTGACTGAGGGAGAGCTTCCCACCACATTCCTGAGGCCTTGCCTCATTGATACCCTTATCTAGATTGGCTATCCCTTAATACAAGAATAATGTCTGCCAGGGGGGATTACTGATGAGCTTTAACGTGGTTGAGGAGTCCAAGCTCTTCAAGTTTTTCCACAGATGAGACAAAGTGTTGCCTAAGGAGGGGCACAAGAGTTGGCCAGGATGTTATGTGCTTTCCTTCCTCCTCTGCTACTTCTCAGCTTCCTGAGCAAGATGGTTCTCTTTGAAGTGAGCTGTAGCTTGATGTACGGTGCAGCACCATTGAGACCTATTACCAACTGGCAGGTCCCAATTTGTAGGGTTGATGCCACCCTTCTTAAGGTGTGCTTTCAGGGTGTCCTTGTAGCACTTCCTCTGTCCTCCATAGGTCCTCTTTACCATGAGTAAGTTGACAGAAGAGGACTTGCTTCAGGAGATGAGTGTCAGCCATCCACACACAGTGACCAGCCCAGTGGAGTTGATGTTTCATGATCTTTGTCTCAATATTGGTTAGGTTAGCTGCAGAGAGGATGCTGGCATTGGTGCAGTGGTCATCCTATTTAATGAGAAGGATCGTCCTGAGGCAACACTGATGGAGCCATTCCAGGTGCTTAAGACAGCTTTGATATGTCATCCATGTCTCACACCCCTAGAGGAGCATGGGGAAAACCATTGTAGACCAGGATCTTGGTTTCCATCTGCAAATCTCAGTCAGGAAAGATACAGTGAAGCAGCTTTCTGAAGGATATGCTGGCACTGCAAATGCTATTTTTGATTTCTACATCAGTACTGACCGACTGGGAGAGGTGACTGCCAAGGTATGGGAAATGCTCAACATTTTCCAGGGGTTCTCCACCCCTGGAATTTGTGGGAGGAGGGGCACAGCTTGAGCTGGGGCAGGCTGATAGAGTACCTTGGTCTTCATGTTGAGGGAGAGTCCCAGGCTGTGATAGGCACCTGAGAAAACGTCAAGGGTTGACTGCAAATTTGTCTCAGTATGCACAAGAATAACACGGTCATCACTGTACTGAAGGTCAGTGATGCTAGTCTTGGTAACTTTAATCTTGCTGTGAAGGCACTGCAAGTTGAAAATCTGACTGTCCATTTGATACTCAGCCCCAAATCTGGGAGGAAGGCAGTCACAGATGAGAATCAAAATCACAGCAAGATAGATGGAAAAAAGGGTGAGGGCGATGATGCAACCCTGCTTGAGACTAGTACAGATGGTACATGGGCCTGCCTCTGACCCATTGCAAAGGACTGTGGCAGTCATCCCATCACGGGGTAGTCTGAGGACACTGATGAACTGCAGTGGACAACGAAACCTAAACAGCACCTCCCATAAAGCTTCATGAGTGATGGAGTCAAAGGACTTGGTTAAGTCAATGAATGCCATAAGCTGCTCTTGGGGTTGATCTCTGCACTTTTGGGTCTGTTGTGCAACAAAAATCATGCCAGTGGTACCCTGAGACAGTCTAAAGCCACACTGGAATTCTTATCTAAACTTCCTGCCAATTACCAAACCCCTGCCACAGGAATCACACTTATATAGCCACCCTTTCTTCCTTAAAAGTGAAATATATTTAATTTAGTTGAGACAAATATAATGTGGGACTTAATTGCATTTGTAGGTTGTTTCTGGCAGCAGCACGTCATTCCTTGAACTTGAATTCTTTATTATCACATCTCTCATGAGAAACTGTATTTGTGTCTGAACCTATATATCTTGTTCTGTTTCCCCACTAAATTCATAAGTGGTGCTGGACCAGATCAAGAGTTGGCTGAGGGCTGGGAATGTTATATGTGGGCTCTGTTCCCTAGCTGAATGAATACTGAACCAATGCCCCATTAGTACTAGGCTATGTCTGCACCACAATCAGGAAGTGGGATTGCAGCACATGTGGACCTACTGAGCTGGCTTTCATCTAATTAGTTCAGATACATCAATAATTTCAGCTGCTGAGTCCATATCCAAGGTCCTGGGCAGGATTTCAACTTGCATTGAAGCCTATGGTGCTACAACTTCTATTTTATAATTGTCAGGGCTTGCTAGACTTGATAGATGGATGGATCTACATCAGCTACAGTCACACCTCTCAACTGTGCAAAGGATAAACAGCTACAAGTGGCTGTAGCTGCAGTTCGGCAAGATACCTTACATTTGTGAGTAGGCCCACTGAAGTCTATAGAACTACTCAAGAATTTAAAGTTGTGGTTCTCTGTGCTAACCAAGCTGATAATATAATATTGTTGAAGTTGACTTTGAGCTCAAAAAGTAAAGTAAAAATATTGTTATAAGAAAAAGATTTAAATCCCCTCAAGGGGAACATCCAGACAAGCATGCACATGCCTCTTGCAACATCTCAAAGCTCTTTGAGATGCTGTAAGAGGCACGTACAGGAACAAAAAAATGTTCCTCACACTGCAAATTTGCAGCGTAGGGGCAAAATTAGGTCCCTGGATATCCAGGGGTCAAAAAATACCCCGGGTGAAAAAAGCTGGGCAGGCAACTGGAGGCTTGGGTCCTCCACAGAGATGCTCTGGTAGCCAGCGAGAGCGCCTCTGTGGCTGGCCTTCACCCCAGTGCTGAAGCACGCTGCCTGCCTATGCTGGGCAGCCAGCATGCCTGCTGCGGGGAGCTGGACCCAGGCTCCAGTGCTGGTAAGTAGGGAGAGAGGGGGACTGGAGGGGGGGGAGGAGACATGGGATGACCCCCACTGGCCCCATCCCATGCCCGCTCCCCAAGCCCCTCAGATCAGTGCTGCCCTGGCCCCATTAACCTCCTGCCCTCCCGAGCCTCCACATCATTGCCTTGCCCAGCCCCAGCCCCATCCCTATCCCCAGCCCCAGCCCCAGCCCCATCCCCTGCCTATCCCTCAAGCCCTTCTGATCACTGCCCTGCCTGGTCCCATCCCCTACCTGCCTCCTGAGCCCCCATATTTCTGCCCAGCCTGGCCCCAGCATCCCAGCAATTTAAAAAAAAAAAAAAAAAAAAAGCCCTGCACTCATCGGAAGTAGCAGCTGCTGTCAGAGTCACTGGGGCCTCCTGGCAGAGCCCCGCCCCCCACAGCACGGGGCAGTGGGGAACAGCAAGGACTGGCCACCTGGCACCTGCACTCCCACTGGCCCATTGTTTGGGTGCAGTCCATGTTGGCAGGGTGCTGTGTGGCTCTGCACTCTGTCAGGCCGCTGGGGCCACTCAGGCTGAGCAGTGCCAGGCCCCGGGGGACAGCTGCAATGCAGTGCAGGGGCTGTGCAGTGTGGAGGAGCTCTGCCAGAAGTCCCCAGTGACCCCAACAGCTGCTGCTACCGCCAGTGAGTGCAGGGCTTTTTTTTTGTTTAAGTGCTGCAGCCAGGTGGGGCAGCCATTGGGGGATCTGGGAGTGCAAGTGAAGTGTAGGGCCAGGCTGCAGGAGCTGGCAGGGGATGGGGCCAGGTGGGGCAGCAATCTAGGCAGCTGGGGGAGCAAGCAGGGGTGGGACATGTGGGTCCTGCAGGGGGAGTGGTAGCCCCTGTGGGGATGCTATAGCCCTGTGGGGGAGGGGGGGCAGTCCATGAACTGTGCAGGGGGGCATGACCCTGTGGGGGGCAGGGGACCCACCCCACAGCCTCCCACATCCCTCCACAGTCACCCACATTTCCCCACCCCTCTTCCCACCCTCTTCTGCAAAGCCCACATCCCCCCAGCACAGACCCTGCATGCCCAGCTGCCAAGCAGGATGAGACCTGCTGGCAAGAGCTGTGGATGCAAGGGCAGTTGTCTCCAAATCCTGGTTAGTGAAGGAGACAGGGAGAGCTCTAACTGAAGCAGTCCTAATTAAAGTGGCCCCTGCACCCTGTACCCACTGCAGCAGTGGGGGCTCCTGCCTGGCTATGACCTGCTGCTACCTGTGACAGCATCCACCCCATTGGACCCGTGGCCCCATGGCTGCATGCCTGCCAGACCCAAATGGGGTGCTCCAGCTTGTCTCGCCAGCAGAGATTCTGGTGTTTTCTGTTTAAAAATGGCAAATTCTCTGATAAGAAACCCAAATTCTCTCATTAAAATACCCAAAATAATGTTCTTCCATTATTAAAATGAAACATCACTATATAGAGAGAGACATTTGGGCAATGTTTTACTGATATATTTATTAGTTTAAAGCAATTTGGAAGCTTACCAATGTCTCTATCATCATAATAAAATGAGTTCTAAATATCTATACACTTTGGCATATACTTTTGGGGGTTTTGTCATAGAAAAATCAGAGCTGCCCCTACCTGCTTTGATTTCCAGGATGTACGGCACTGAGCAGCACTGATATGCCAGTTCCCTTCCCCTCTCCTTGCCCTTCATTGTCAACCCACAGCCTCCCCCCACTCACCCCAGTCCCCTCACTCCTGACCCACAGCCCCTGCCTGCCCCAAGTAGCTCCCTCACAACCACAGTTCCATTCCAGCACCAGGACATGAGTCCAGCTGCGGCTGTTCCATCTGCTGCTTTGTGGCTCTGAGCAGTGCCAGCCTTTGCTGTTCTGCTCCCTGCCCCATCCTGGAAAGTCCTTAACTGGGGGTCAGGGACTGAGCTGGGCCCTTTCCTCCCAGGCTGGCCTCCCCCTGCACAGGCTGCTTTAGGGGGTCAGAGGGTCTCTAAGCCTGGCTCTGGTGGCCTCTCCTACCTGGAGCACTCCCCCCACCCTCCAACCTCCATCTCTCTGACACACCCCTGCTGCCACCTCCACCCCCCAAGTGGCTCCTGGGACCCACAGCCCACCCAGGCTGGGGCCACATGTCCCAGCACTGGTGTGGGCATGGGGAGGGCTGCAGTGTGGCAGTTGCATCTGCAGCACCCACCAGCAGGTCCTGTCCCATCCCATGTGGCCGGCTGGGCATGCAGGGTGTGAGATTTGTGGTAGGATGTGGGGTTTCAGGGGAAAGGGGTGTGTGGTTTGGAGGAGTGAGGTTTGGGGGGTATGGGACTTGTGTGGGGGTTTGGGATTTGTGGCTCGGTATGTGGGTGAAGGGTTTGTGGGGATGGCTTGGGGGTGTGGGGTTTATGGGTAGATTATGAGGGGACTGCGGGTGTGGGAGTACTGTGTGTGGGGACTGCTCAGGAGAGGTGGGTCTCCTGCCCCCCACAAATGCCAGGTGCTGGATGATTGGAAGAGGGCCAATGTGGTCCCCATCTTTAAAAAAGGGAAGAAGGAGGACCCAGGCAACTATAGGCCCATTAGTCTTACTTCAATCCAGGGGAAGCTCTTTGAGAAGATTATCAAGAAGCACATCTGTGATGGCCCAGCAGCAGGGATGATGCTCAAGGGCAACCAGCATGGTTTCATTAGAGGCAGGTCCTGTCAGACCAACCTGATTGCCTTCTATGATCAGCTCACAAAATCATTGGATGCAGGTGTCGCGGTGGCTGTAGTCTTTCTGGACTTCAGGAAGGCCTTTGACACTGTCTCCCATCCCATTCTCATGAAAAAACTAGGTGACTGTGGCATTGATACCTACACAGTCAGATGGATTGCGAATTGGCTGAGGGGTCGTACTCAGAGAGTGGTGGTGGACAGGTCATTTTCACACGGGAGGAAAGTGGGCAGTGGGGTCCCCCAGGGCTCAGTCCTTGGGCCCGCACTGTTCAATTTCTTTATTAGTGACTTGTGCAGTGTGGTGAGGAGCAGCCTGTTTAAATTCACAGACAACACCAAGATTTGGGATGAGGTGGGCATGCTAGAAGGGAAGGCTAGATTACAGCAGGACCTGGACAGGTTACAGGGTGGGCAAATGAAAATAGGATGGGATGCAATACTGACAAGTGCAGGATGCTGCACTTGGGCAGTAGGAACCAGCAGCATACCTATAGGCTGGGGAACTCCCTTCTCAAAAGCACTGGAGTCATTATCAATTCCAAGATGAACATGGGCCAACAACACAAGGACATGGTCAGTAGGGCTAGCCCCACCTTGTCATGCATCCACAGATGCATCACAAACAGGGCCAAGGAGGTGATCCTCCCCCTGTATGCAACACTGGTCAGGCCACAGTTGGAGTACTGTGTCCAGTTCTGGGCATCGCACTTCAGAAGAGATGTGGACAGCATTGAGAAGGTCCAAAGGAGGGCCACTCACATGATCTGGGGACAGCAGGGCAGACCCTATGAGGAGAGGTTAACCTGTTCAGCCTTCACAAGAGAAGGATGAGGGGGACCTGGTGGCCATCTATAAACTTACTAGGGGGAACCAGTGGGAAAGGGGAGAGACCTTTTTCCCCTGAGCGCCTCCCAGAGTAACAAGGAATAATGCCCATAAGTTGTTAGAGAGTAGGTTCAGACTACACCTTAGAAGGCACTACTTCACAGTCAGGGTGGCTAGGATCTGGAACCAACTTCCTACCTTGGAGATCTTTAAGAGGAGGCTTGATGATTACCTAGCTGGGGTCATATGAGCCCAGTATTTTCTCCTGCCCAGGGCAGGAGGTCAGACTAGAAGATCTGCAAGGTCCCTTCCAACCCTATATCTATGAATCTATGAATAAGGACCAGATGCAGACAATACTGCATGTGTTGGTGGGACAATTTAAAGAGTAAAGTACAATTTAGTGTTGCATTACGGCAGCAGAATAGGGCTTGCATTAAGGAATTCAGAATGTCATTATTGACTCCAAGATGAACATGGGCCGACAATGCAAGAACATGGTCAGTAGGGCTAACTGTACCTTGCCCTGCGTCCACATATGCCTTACAAGCAGGGCCAAGGAGGTGATCCTCCCCCTCTATGTAACACTGGTCAGGCTGCAGCTGGAGTACTGCATCCAGTTCTGGGTGCTGGACTTCAGGAGGGATGTGAACAACATTGAGAGGATCCAAAGGAGGGCCACTCGCATGATCTGGGGACAGCAGGGCAGACCTTATGAGGAGAGGCTATGGGACCTTAACCTGTTCAGCCTTCACAAGAGAAGGCTGAGGGGGGACCTGGTGGCCATCTATAAACTTACTAGTGGGGACCAGTGGGGTTTGGGAGAGACCGTGTTCCCCCGAGTGCCTCCAAGAGTAACAAGGAATAATGGCCATAAATTGCTAGGGAGTAGATTTAGACTAGACATTAGAAGGCACTACTACACTGTCAGGGCGGCTAGGATCTGGAACCAACTTCCAAGGGAAGCAGTGATGGCTCCTACCCTGGGGGTCTTTCAGAGGAGGCTTGATGTTTACCTAGCTGGGGTTATTTTAGCCCAGTTTCCTCTCCTACCCAGGGCAGGGGGCTGGACTAGAAGATCTACAAGGTCCCTTCCAACCCTACATCTATGAATCTAGGGTGCAGCGTCCACACACAGCTCACATACTGCTCCCCCACCACAGGACCCACAGTTTCACCCCACAGGACCACAGCTCCCCCCATAAGGCCACAGCCACCCCCCCCCCCAAGGGCCATAGCTCCCCTTCTTCCATGCAGAAGCCAAAGGCCCCTCCACAGCAGCAGCAGGTGTCAGGTGCTCAGGGCCTGCTGCTGCCAGAGCCCCCAGTGGCATGGCATGGTCCCGGCCACCTCAGACCTAGCCCTGCCTGGGCCGCTTGTCACAGGTCCAGCATGTCATGGTGCAGGGCCATGTGCCTTCAGGCAGCTTCAGGTCACTTGGGCTGTCACCTGGGGCCCAGCGCTGCTTGCAAGCCATGTGTATCACTCTGGGCCAGGTCTTGCCTCAACGGACCCTGCGTGCTGTCAGGCCAGGCTGGTCCCACAGAGGCTGGACCCAGCCCAGTCCAATGCTTGGTCCCTGTGAGTGGTGCCTGAGTGACAGCCCAAGAGGCCTGATCCTGCCCAAAGTTTCATGGCCCCATGCCACCCTGGGCCAGACCCACAACAAGCGGCACAGGCGGCGCAGGGTCTGAGGTGGTCGGGGGGGGCCTCTGGCCTCAGCAGGCCCTGAGGGCCTGATGGCTGCTGCTGCTGAGGGAGGGGACTGTGGGCTCCGCAGAGGACCCACACCCCCCAACCAGCCCCCCCTATCTCCACAACCATAGTCCCCCCACACATCCACAGCCCCCCTCCAGACCCACAGTCTCCCCCTGCCCCTACTTACCAGGGACAGTGCCCAGATCATGCCGAAGTCTTGCACCGCTCCTGCTTGCCCCTCCCCTCCCCCTGCACACAAACATGGCATGCTAGGGCAGCAGGGGCACCATAGAGATGCTTGGCCAGATGCCAAGAGCATCTCTGGATTTCCAGGCTCCAGCTTGCCTCAGGGCATGCTGGGGAACCATGCCCTACACAACTTTTTCCAGGGTGGGGTGTTTTGGGTTGTTTTTGATACCTAGAAATTCAGGTATCAAATTTAGAGCCTGTTCTGCAAATATGCAGTACAGGGAACATTTTTTTCATTCTCAGCGTGCCTCTTGCAGTGTCTCAAATTGCTTTGAGATGCCACAAGAGATACGTGTTCTCTCATCTGGGCATGCCTAAGTGGTGCGTGGGTGAATCTAGGATTTGGCCAGATGATTTACAAAGCATCATCACCTAAAGTTCAGTAATGGTTGTTGTTATTAATAAATGAAGATGTTCTTTTTGCCAAAACACAATATATGTAATCCTCAGCTAAGCTAAATATAATTTAGGTTAAAAATAAACTATATTCCATATAGTATTCAAGAATACCTTTAAAATGAAGTGTAAACAAGTATGTTTTATTATAAGGGTCCTAATTAGTCTCTACTTGAAGGTAAACCTATTATAATTTTAGTCATAGGTATGACCTTGAAAATATGTAAAGTTCATGACAAGTAAAACTTGTTACGTGTGGAAAAACTTCTTCTCTCTGATATGACACTATTTATTTTTAATTGTATCTTCCCTAGTGCTGAACCATGAACTGCAGTCCTGCTTATGATTGTTTGCCACACAATAGCACTCGGGCTGAAATCATTCCACTACACTCCGTGTGTCGCCTTCCTACAAAAAGTTAGGCAATTGGAGTCAGAAATCCTCTCACGGTCTTGAAAAAGGGGATTGGAGAAAAGAAAGATCATTCAGAGCCAGGTTTGGGGTTGAAGCATGAACCTAAGAGACTTGCTGGAACAATGGCTCAAAGCAATAATATGAAACTCATATGAAAATGTTCCTAATGTTAGAACCTAGGACAATACTGTTGCAAAAATGATGGTTTCTAACTTACCAGAAAAATATAGGAAAATTTGTTCTTCACTTGAGAAGCAAAGAGATTCCCCATGACCCATGCTTAGTCATGGACTATGAAGAAACATCCATTTTTTCATGTTTTTACACAGTTTCCAGATATTCACACAAGTAGGCCTAGTAAACTGAATGAGTCTGCTCATGGGCTACAAAATGCCTTCTGACCTGCCCCACTAGTCTCAAGGTCTCCCTGAGTGTGCAGATCCTTTTAGAAGTGTGCTGAGCACTCTGCTGAGAGTGGTATAGTTCCCAAGCGTGTCCATCCAGTACATTACAGATGTCTAAGAAGAAACAGGATTTACCACAGAGAAGTATGCATGTCAACAGCAAGGCAAAGGCATAAATTTTGCAATCGTATGTATTTGGGACTATTATGCTCATGATGTAACTGTCAGGCCTGTCCCTGTGCAGCCATCTTATATGACTATGGCTGCACCCATGAGAAAACTTGTAGAGGTGGGCCACCTTTTGAATTAGACCTCACGGATAGCATGACCACAAGGTATGTGGCCTTGTGTTTCATGTCTGCATAGCCCACTGCCCCTTTTCCCACTGAGCATTTCTGAGGAATTAAGTGTATATAGTTCAATTCTTTGGTAGCCACAGTTATGTGGTTGTCCATATCAGGTACATGTGGAGATCCACAAAGGGGTTACCATATTACGTTCATCACTACTGGAGATCTTATTCATGTGGCAGCCCTCTACATTGTACCAGTGGCAAAGTTAACTCCAAGGCCCACATCCATCAGTTGTATTAGATTATTAGGTAGCAATTGCTGGTGAGGAGCAGGAAATGTGCCAACCCACATAGAACAAGATTGCAACAGAGCAGAGTAGCTGGAATACATCGTTTCTGAGCATGTTTAAAAGGGTAATATGAGGCTTACGGTGGGGAGTAAAATCTAAAGTCCATGTAAGTGGGCCTCACTATCAATTATGTGGCTGGCTGCCTAAAGGGGAATTGGATTTGTGCCCCGGTAGATAATTGTTCACCAGTGTGCATAACTGGGACAGAGCCTAATCTTAGTATATGGCATTTGAACCAAAGTCATTTTAAATCATATTCTGGCTCCTAAAGCTAGGATTTATTTTCCAATACACATTGTTTTAGAAGTCACAGACTAGTATTTTACTTAAAGTAAATTTGTCATATTTTCAGAGTGATAGCAGGGCCTATAACCAAACTGTACATGGAATGCCATGGCTTTCAGTATTTACTCTTTGAAAAACAAAACAAAACAAAAGAAACATAAATGAAAACTATAAGGAAAACTGTAAACATTTAAATCAGAGAATGACTTAGTGTTTAAGGTTAAACTTAGTTTAATAGTAAAACTATTCAAAACAGAAACCTCCTTGAATGAATCCCATGGCTCTTGCACATAGTTCCAGATGTAATCTGACAGCTTGCTTTTCAAAAGCATTTAGCTTTTGAAAGCAAGAGTTTTAAGAGTCTTGAACCATTTTAACTGTGGAGCTATTAAAACTGCAGAAGGGTCTTCTTCAATGTCTTAAGGCTTGGTCCTGCAAATTTTACTGAGTGAATTGCTTAGTACTTTGTGTAGTCTATTCAGTTTTAATTGAACTACTCATGGAAAGAGCCTTACATCCAGTAGTCACGTATGCTTAAAGAAGTGACCCTATGATTTGCCACTTGCAAGCTGTAAGAAAAACACATGAATATACTGCATTATCTACATAGGAAGCAACTGAATTCAAATATGCATGTATGTATACATGTACACTAATTATTCATTACCTTTATTTCACCAAAGCAAATAGACTCTGACTATCCAGCAAGATGGATAGATGGATGGACACATGAATGCATGAGTAAGGCTAAAAATGACCAGTGGAATTTCATTCAGGGCTGTCCAACTTCTGGGCTGCCGAGGGCTATATGCCACATAGACAGTAGTCCTGGGTGCCACAAAAGGTGTGGGCCAGAGACCAAGAGTCACTTATTGTGTGTGTGCCCTCCCCTAAGGTTCTTTCCTGCCATACGGGCAGCTTAGTGTGCTCCTCTCTCCCCCCTGCCACTCTGCCATGCCTACAGCATGGGCACACTGGCTCCCCACTCCCCTCCTGACAACATGCAGGCAGTTCTTCAGCACAGGCAACCTGGCTCCCCTTGCTCCCATGTGCCCACCTGAAGTGTGGACAGCCCAGCCCCTGCCTCTTTCTCTCACAGCATAAGCAGCCTATCTCCCTCCCTCCCTCCCCACTGTCTATACATGCAGCACAAGATTACTCCTGCTATGCTGTCCAGTCTCCAAAAATAAAATCTGGGGAAGAACGGGACAGCCTGACAACAGTAGCAACAGTGTGGGAGGCCGATGCCTGGAGCCTGTGGGCTATATGCTAACCCCTTAGGGCCATATGCAGGCTGCAGGCCACCAGCTGGACATCCCTGATGTCCGTTGTCCTATGTGTTGCATTCAGTAATTACTACATCAAGCCCAAAACTTTCTGTTTGAATGAGAGCATATGTTTTTAAAAGCCCTCCAATTTGATTTAAAGATCCCAAATGATGACAGGGCAACCACATCCCTAGGTAAATTGTTCCAATGGTTAGCTAACACCATGTTAAAAATACCTTCCTTTAAATTCCATTTCAATGTATCTGTTATAGTTACAGTGTACATACATACTTACTAGTTTAAGTTAAAATTAAAAAAGAAAACTCTTTGGAAAATCCTAAATGAACTCTCACCCACGAAGTCTCACTCTCACCCATGAACTGTCACTCTGCTGAGTGCCTCCTGGTGCTTACCATATTTTCTTTTAAATATTATTGGAACATATTCATTTAGAAATATATCATTCAAAGTTTAATATTTTTAAACTGGTTGTAGGAAAAAAGGGGGGAGAGCGAAAGGCTCTTGTAATTCTTTTCCTTTTCAAATTGTCAGGTAATTCAACATACAGGAGAGTGCCTCTATCTAGTTGTCATCTTCTAACCTTTAATCTCCCCTATTAAAAGGTAGTCTATTGTCAGATCTGAAAAAGCTTCTATTGTGAAAGGGAAATATAATAACCTTTGCTGAATATATACCAGGTGTTCTGCACTAACAAGTCATGATGATAGAATGATGAGTCATCTTTGATGGTAATGTTGGCAAGATATTGAATTGCAGAAAAGACACTTACCAAACAAGTATCTTCAAGGATTTTAAAATGCATGGGCAAGCCATATGATTTTACACAGTGAATTAAATAATAGATGGCAGTGCCAGGGAACTTCTGGTATGTTGTAAGCTTGATCTCCTACATGGGAAAAATCCAAAGTGTTTAATAGCTTCATAAAGTGGCAAGCTTTTGTTCCTGTGTATAAGGTCAGCAGTAAATTTGTGCATTACTGCCACTGTAACGCTTGGTAACAGAAACCCAGAGTTGTTATATGATCCCCCAAAGCAAAAGCTGTTCATGATGTTCCTTCAGTGCTGCATAAGTAACTGTAGGAAATGCCATAGTTATATCAAAACTCATAAAATGTAGTGATCCACATTCAGGTCTGAACAATTTCAGTTATAATCCCTTGGTCTAATTATTGTTGTCAAAGGCACTTCCTTTTGGAATCAGGGCATTTTTCTTGAAAATACTTTTAAAGGAGATGCACAGAGTGAGTTATACGAGAAGAGGAAGGATAGCAAGAAAAAGTGGTGGTAACAGTGATGGTGCCAGGACAGACACTAGTTCACCTCTATTCATATATTGTACTAGCAATCAGCTGTTCTTAGAGGCATCTGATTTGCCCCTCACTTTGAAAGTCATTCTTTCAGCTAGTCACATTTTTTCAGCCTCTAATGTCAGGAATAACTGATGTCTTCTAATAAACATGCTCAGTTTCACACAAAAAGAAGGCCTCCTAGAGTCATTCTTACCGATCGGTGGGTACATCTACACGAGATACTTTACTGCTCATTAGACTAATCTAATATGCGGTTAAAACATCAGCATCTACACATGCACAGCAATTACTGTGCAGTAGATTAATTTAATGTGCCATTTTCTAGTGCCTGTAAATACAGGTACTAGAAATCAGTGGATTAAACTAATGTACCAAAGTGCAAGAGTAGACACTGACCAAGAGCAAGTTGCTCCCAGTCAGCCTAGGGAACAGGGGGCCACAGCGGGCAAGCAGAGCTGTTCCAGCTCAGCAGGATGCTGCCTCTCAGCACATGGAGACTGGGACAGGTCCCAATCTCCACATGGCTCAGAGAACTCCCCCAGCTGCCGGGCTGCTGCCTGTCAGTCACAAGGAAAAATCTTTGCTCTTCCTCTTTTCCCCATATATTTGTTAACATGTGCAAGGCCAAGCTTGCTGTCTCCTAGGGTTTTCTACAGCAGCTATTACTATCATGCTAACAGTATTTAAGTAGTTCCCAGATCAAATTAAATCTACACAAGCCCAGTATAGCTTCATGGATTCTTCTGGTTCTCACCATTCATGTCTGTAGGAGATTTTAATTGTGAAGTGCATCTACAGATTTTTTTGTATCATTATTATTGTTATCATTACTTTTACTGCTGTTTATCTGCCCTCACCTAACCTCCAGCAAAGTGGGAAAGAGTTGTTAAAGAGTCTTAAAACTTGCTTATAAAGTGCTCACAGTCATGCCCTATTAACTGGGGCATGCTTAACCTTCAGGTTTTAAATGGCTTATCCAAGGCTCTAGCAGCTGTATTGGACTATAGGAATGCAGTTTTTTGGCTAAACTAGGATGGAAATTTTGGTCAGCAACAGTGCATGAAACATTGCTAATTTTGAAAAGCAGATTCAAGCCTTGAACTGGCTGTGGAAATGTATGGAATCCCGGGATGATGTGAAGAGGTGAGAAAAACCCCTTTTGAGCCCACAGCCAGAGAAGGAAAAAATTGACCTGCCCTGCCAGAACCAACAACCATGGAACAAAAGCCACCATGGGAGCCCCACTTTATTAGTAGCTGTTTCTTCCATATTGGTTCTCCATGCAGCTGTGTTGGTATTTTGTCCCACCACCAGGGACAGTAGGTAGGCAGGATGGATGCAGAGAGGGAGCACAATGCTGGGAACACCAAGATACCAGAGAGAAGACCCTGAGAACCAGGGCAAAGGCTGATTGCCAGCTTGGGAGATCAGAGGAGCTCTGATAAGCCAGAACACTGCCTAGAGGAAAGAGCTGCAAGAGGACCCTGCAGGAAGCTGAACCAGGGGAACGGGACAGCCACAGGAGAGCAGGCAACAAATCCAATCAAGGTGTTTTGTCTCAGTTTCAAATATTTTTGTTGCAGATGGCAGGTAGCTATTAGGCTGGGTCCCATCTCCTGGAAAAGGGGGAAAGAAAATCCTGCATCAGTCTGGACCCAAAGGGAGCTGAGTTAGGAAGGGCTGGTAAATAGGCCCATTTCCCATGGGGCACTGATCATATGCCATACAGAAACTAAGGATGGACACTGAAGTGTCTAAGGCTGAGATAAATGCCCAAGTTGTAGGCGAAGTCAGCCTGATAATCTTTTATGTTTCCTTTTGAGTTCCTCTTATTCTAGAAGGCAGGGCCATGGAGATTTATCTGATGCCCTATGGACTGACCTACTTTGTTGTTAGAGGCCACAGCTGGTGGTCACAATGGCTGTGAGACTTACATGAGTTCCAGTTCCTTTGCTTTGTGTTATTCTTCGGTTCAATTCCATTCTTCCAAGCCTCAACGTAACGACTCTCAGGCCATCCTAGCTACTGTATCCTCTAGTCAGACACAAGATGACCACAGGCCTATAGGATCAAAGAGGAGAAGGAGATTGTCCATTGAGAGCCAACGGTGCGACTGGTTCTTTAACAACTGCGTAGTGCTTGGACAGGCTGTATAGGAAGCAGGAGCCCCAAAGAAGAATCAGGCATAGTGCATCCAGAACAACCCACAGCGGATTGGACCACCTCCCAACAAAGAAATCTTTAACACCAAGATGTGGCAAGCAAGAATCAGGTGACCTTTGTTGAGGATTAGAACTGGGTAGGTTTGCTTCCCCATGGCCCAGTCTCACAGGGTGCAGGGCTGCTGGGTCCCACAGCCCTATCCGATTCTGTGCTGACAGATGAGTTTAGAGGATGAATCAGTTGTGCTCATGATGGGATATCCCAGGGCGATCCAAATTCCATGCGTCTGGGGGCCATATGTCCTGTGGGCTGCACAGCAAGAGTTGAATGCTGCACGGGCTGCACCAGGGTGAGCCACAGTCTCCCAAGCTACATGCTACATAGTACAGCTGTGTGAAGTTTCGGTCCTTGATTTGATTCAGTGGAGATTTGGCCTGATTCAGTGGCTGAATCACTGAATCTGAATTGAATCAGGAGACCCTTTAAGATCTCCAAATCTGAATGCACCAAATTGATTCAGAGAGATTCAATAAGATTCAGCAATTTGGATATAGACACAGCTTTAAATGTTTTTTCTACATACCTCAAGGTGCCAGATGGCTGTGATGGTGGGGCGGATGGAGCGTCCCACAGGAGCACAGAGGGCTCCCCAATGCACTCAGCAGCAGACCTGGAAGTGAACCAGAAGCACTTACGGTCCACTTCTGGGTTCACCAGAGAGTGTGTGGGGGTCTCCCCCCACATCCCGCTGGCTAAGCAGCTAGTGCCTCCTGGATCTGGCTGGGGCTGATCGTACTTCCTGCCCACTTCCAGGTTCACCACCCCTCCTGTGGGACACTCCATCTGCCCCAGCATCACAGCATTCATGAGCTGTGCTTGGTAGCTTGAGGTATGTAGAAAAAAATATTTAAAGCTGTGCCTACGGGCAAATCACTGATTCTCTGAATCAGCATTAAATCTTCAGATTCAGATTTGGCTGAATCGAATTAGGGACAGTGATCTGAATCAACCAATCGAATCACTGTCCCTGATTTGGGACGAATCCGAATCTGAATTGAATTCAGCCCATTTCACACATTCCTACTACATAGATGCCCTTACTGTGGCTCTGTGCACCCATGTTGGCAACTACCTCCCCCACCACTGCATATACTCAGCCCTGCTGCATACTCATCCTCACCTCCCTGTGCTGTGCTCTACTGCCCCACTCCCTGGTACAAAGGCACAAAATGGCAACTGGAGAAGGAAGGGGAAGATGGGGAAGCCCAGAGACTGTGGCTGCTGTTGCGGCCAGGACAATGCAGGGGCAGCAGCAGCTGGGAAGGAGCAGGGGGATGCAGCCATGTGGTCAACCAGTTGGACAGCCCTGGCTTATCCTGTTGAGGAAGGAGACTGCTGCATTGTGCAAGAACTCATGTTACTGTTTTATTTCCAACTTTTGCCCGCACTAAAGTAATTTACTAATTCCAGTCTGCAGGTGACAACTGTATGGATCACTGTGGCCAGATACTTGTTTGGAGGAAGCTGCAGTTGTCTGTAGTAAGCTGGTGAAAGAAAAGGCATCATTCATCCCTGACACAAACCATCTAGACCAGTGGTTCTCAACCTTTTTCATACCAGGACCCATTTGCAAAGAACAATGGCTTGTCCCAATCCACACCCTCTTGCCCTACCGGTGCCCAACCCACAGTGCCCTGCCCCCTTGCCCTGTCACAGCCTCAACACCCGGCCACCTTCCTCCAGTGCTGGCAGGCACCTGCTCCACCCCACACATCCATCCCCTCCCCACATATGCACTCACACACCGCCCCACTCTGCCACCCCAACAGTCTCCAAGCTCTTGCCCTCCAACCCCCACTCCCCATACACTTACCTTCATCCAATTGCTGGGGCTGCTCCCACAGCCCAGCCTGGCTGTGTGCTGGCCATGCCCCCAGTAGCACCTTACAGGATGGGGCACTGCCAGCCTCCAAGGCTTCCATGCTTTCATGTGTTTTTCTGGCACTTGCTTGCAACCATTCGAAATAATCCTGCTACCCACTTTTGGGCTGCGACCCACAGATTGAAAAATGCTGATCCAGGGGTTCTCAACAGGCCAAATACAACCCCCAGCACCAGGTCATCCAGGTATGTGTGGACTGTGACCTGCATTCTAGATCAGGCATGCAGGGCAATGCAGAGCCTAACCCTGGCACACAGGGCCAGGAAGACACAGTGCAGGGCCCCAATCCCAGCACATACGGCCAGGTTGAGGTGGCATGAGACCCCAGTCCCAGTGTGTGTGGCCCCTGAGCCTAATCCGAGCATGTGGGGCTGGGCAGAGGTGGTGTGGGGCTCAGGGGCCCTGATTCCAGTGCACAGGGTTGTATCCGGCCCATGGGCAGGCCCCATGCCATGCATCTAGCCTGTGGGCCCAAAATGTTAAGCATGACTCATCTCAACTGAAATATTGATCAAAGAGATCTGCTTATATGAGTTTGGTGAATGGAAGGGAAATACCACTGATGGTACCACAGAAATTACTTCCTGCCACCTAACATCACTTTAATCTGGGGCAGGCTTAGTTAAAACACTTCGATTTTTTCCATCACCCCACCTGCTCCTCGTCAATTGTTTAATCACAACAACGTGCAAGCCGGACTTGCACAAAGTTACCTTTTATATGCAGCTCCCTTGTAAGCATTGTGACACTCTTATGATGGAGTCGGCTGCTCCTGGGTGCATCTGAGTGTCAGCCTGTTGAAGGCATTTTACCGCCCAGCCATTGAAAGAGTGACCAGACTTTTTAAGGTAAGGCTTCTAGAAGAGGGGGAATTGCCATGACCACTTAGTAGTTCTTGCTGGCGTAGAATGTTTGTAGTCACTGTAATGCCAATAGCTTTAGCTATGCCATCTAAGTGGGCCAACAGCCTCTATAGTCAGTTGTTCTGAAAACCTGAGATGTCAGGCACTGAGATGTGTCCAGTTCTCAGTGTCATGTGGAAGTATTCTTTTCAGTTGCCATAAAGGTTCTTTTGTACCCCAGGCAGCCCAATAGTAAAAAATGTTGGCAGGCACTACAAGCTTTTGCGTGTCACTGCCTCTCAGTGATTTTGCCCAGAAGTAGGAGGCTGGAGCTGGAAAAGTAGTTGGAGATGTTTTTCTATATCCACTGTTGGTTTTGAAAATATTGCATTTTTCAGGGAGCTGGGCAGTTTAGCTTGAAGAAGGTGCTGATGATTTCCACTAGCAGTAAATGGTATTTTTGTTTCCTGGCTTTCACCAGCCAGAAGTAGTATGGGCCTTTTTTGCAGGAGGTAGTTTAAATATTCCTAAGGGCTTCTAGAGTTTCACTTCGTGTGTGATGGGATTCAATTATCCTGGGGCAGTGAGGTGGTTAGTGCCAACCAGTCCAACTGAAAGTTTTCTGCATCGGTGAATTCCTGTCGCATTTGGTTTATTTTTCTGCAAAGTAGGATAAAAGTTCTTTCAAACAATCTGGTCCTGTGCTGTTTAATAGTGGAGCCTGCTGATGCCAAGTGTGACTTGCCTCTCCCTGTTACTGACCATACATTGTACTTTTTCACACGAATCCTTAAAAAAAAAAACTGACTGTATGCAAAGCTTCCTATATGCTGCAGTTGTGCAGCTTCCACAGAATCTATCCCTTGTCCAAAAGTGTGTGCTAGAATTTACACTTTCTCAGAAGGAAAACAAAATTACTTTGCTAGCCCTTAGAACTGATATGTGAACCTTCCTATATGAACCAATTTTCAATTAATGCCACATTTTCAACTTGAATTGTGAGTCACAGAATCACAGGGCTGGAAAGGACCTCAAGGGTCATCTAACTCAAACCACTACAGGGAGGCTGGTTTGACTGTATCTACAGCAACCCCAACAGATGCCTATCCAACCTCTCTTCTAACTCTTTTCTCCAGTGAAGAACATTCTTCAATCCCCTTAGCAGTATGTTCCAATATCAAGGTACCACAACATTTAGGAAGCTTGTTTTCCTAATGTTTCATCTGTGTCTACCATCCTGTAGTTTAAAACCATTGCTTCTTGTCAATTCTCAGCAACTAGGGAGAACAATTGTTTCCTCTTATTTCAGCCTTCCAGATATTTGAAAACTGTTCCTATGTCATTCTGTAACCTGTACATGTTTATGAGGCCTCAAACAATAGGTCTGAGAGGTGTGAACTGCCCTGTTCTTCCAAAAGGAGTGGTAACTCTGAATGATAATGATGGCCACTCTCAGCTCAGCTCTGAAAGTCTTAGATTTCTCACTTCTGTCAGCTTCAACAAGGTCATTTTTCATTTTTATTACCAAAGTCTGTGGTGCATTGAAAGATTGGGTTTAACCATAGTTTTGCTATCAGCTTGCCATATTGTTGCACCATCCCAAGAGAAGTCTGGAGTCACAGTATTACTCCTGTTTTACAAAGGCATAACTAATTGCTTTCACACCCTGGTTAAAAATCCCATGTGCCCTGGAAGGGAGAAGGCGGTACATTGGAGAGCAGAGGGGGGAAGGAGAGTTGACCTACCTTCCACACATCCAACTCCTCTGGCTGGGTGATGCAGGCTTGATCTGCTTGGCTGGGTGGTAAAAGACTTTTATAGCCACAGCAAATATGGCAGGGGCAGGGTCACAATTCTGGTACCCCCTCTAATTCAGTGCTCATGGGGTAAAGACATTCCTGCCCTCCCTATTTACCCTGCTGCTGCTGTTTTACCCTTGCTCTGATTGAAGCCAATCTCAAAGCTGGCATAAGGCTCCAGGGATGTCAGAGCATAAAATGAAAAAGACACAGTTCTTCTCACTCTGTACCTTTTGCAACTCATTCATGTGTTCAAGGGGAGATGCAACAGCCCTGGAAGGCTGCTCTCAGCATCATAGAGCTACCCACTGGGCGCATCTACACAAGACAATGGACAGTAAATGATTTCTACTGCACATTAGTGTGTCACAGAGAAAACAATGATAATGAGCAGTAGAATTAGTCTACTGCGCATTAAGCATCATGAAAGACCGTGTGCCGTTCCTACTGTGCATTAACACTGGCTACTGAGTATTTACGTAGTACCTCATATTAGAGGTACTAAACTTAATGCTCAATAGCAACTGTGCATTAATGAATGTGTAGATGTTCCCACTGTGAAGCTCCACAGGGATTAAGAGGTGAGCTCTATTCCCTTTGAGTCTCCTATCTAGATCCAGAGACTGGGGTCATAGTTTCATAGTGCTTAGGGTTGGAAGAGACCTAAGCAGATCATGAGGTCTGACCCCTGACCCCAGGCAGGAACAAGTGTGGGGTCATAACACACCCAGCCAAATATCTGTCCAGCCTCCTCTTGAAGACCCCCAAGGTAAGAGAGAGTACCACTTCACTTGGGAGCCCATTACAGAAACTGGCAGCCCTAACTGTAAAGTAATGTCTTCTGATATCCAACCTGAACCTTCTCTCTATCAATTTGTGGCCCTTATTCCTAGTAACCCCCAGTGATGCCCGGGGGAACAATTCCCGCTGGTCCCCCCTGGTGAGTTTGTAAACAGCCACCAGATCCCCTCTCAGCCTTCTCTTCTGGAGGCTGAATAGGTTCAGGTCCCATAGCCTCTCCTTGTAGGGCCTGTCCTGCTGCCCCTTTATCATGTGAGTGGCCCTTCTCTGGACCCTCTCAAGGTTAGCCACATCCCTCTTGAAGTGTGGCGCCCAGAACTGGATGCGGTACTCCCTTGATCAACGCTGCATAGAGGGGAAGGATCACCTCCCTGGACCTGCTTGTGATGCATCTGTAGATGCACAACAAGGTGCGGTTAGCCTTACTGACCGCTTCCTCGCATTGGCAGCCCATGTTCATCCTGGAGTCAACAGTGACTCCAAGATCCCTTTCTGCCACTGTAGACAAGAAGGGTGTTCCCCAGTCTGTAGGTGTGTTGCTGGTTCCTTCTCCCAAGATGCAGCACTTTGCACTTGTCTGCGTTGAATTCCATCCTATTCTCATCTGCCCACCCCTGTAATTTGTCTAGATCTAGCTGGTTTCTGTCCCTCCTCTCCACTGTGCCCACCTCACCCCACATCTTGGTGTCATTCAGCGAATTTGGACAATATGCTTTCCACACCCACATCCAGATCACTGATAAAAATGTTGAACAGTACAGGCCCCAGGACAGAGCCCTGGGGGACTCCACTGCCCACATCCCTCCAGGTCAAACAGAGGAACATGGTTTTCTGATTTTAAAAATATCACCAATTTTTGGGTTAAAAAAGTAAACCAAAATCCGCATTTTTTCATGAACGAAATGAAACATATATATATATATATAGAGCGAGAGAGAGATCACCAAAAAATGTGGATTTGGGTTACTTTTTTACCCTGAAAATTCAGGATTTTTTTAAACAAGAGAAAACCAGGATCCCTGGTCATAACCTAGCTTTCAGAGGGCAATGTAAACTGAATTCAGCAGCAGTGTAGGAATTATCAGCAAGGCTGTAGTGATTCGTATTAATCAGTTTCTGGTTTAAATCAAAGCCTCCAGTTGCAGGTGGGAGGGGACGGGCGGATGTTCAACCTCACCTGAAGTCTCCACAGAATTTCTAGACTGCACTCAGCACAGAAGGGGCCAAGGAGCATTGGCGCAAAATGCAACTCCAGCTTTCTTCACAGTATGTTAGGCTTTGACAATACTGGGTCACTGCATTTATTTAATTTAATAAGGCTGTTATCTTTTTTAGCATCCAGACTTTCATAAAACTATAATTTGTTTTTACCATCTTATCTCTTTCAGGTCCTTCCATATAATTGTTAGTCTAGGCATTTCACACACCATCAGTACCTCCCCAGAGAATTTATTTCTTTGCTTTGTTTCCCCCTTGACCCAGAATTATCTGGGGTTGCTCATCCTCTGAAGTCCTGGCTTCCTACTTCGTGTTGTTCTTGCCCATTAACACAAGAAAGAAAGCAGCCTGAACTATTATTTCTGCCTGGGGCTGCTATTTCCAGGGCACCTAGGGCGATTCCAGACACATGACACACTGTGATCCAGGCAGGAATCTCAGTTGCCATTTGGCATCTTGACCACCTCTGTTGTAACAGAAGAGTAGCCAGAAAGCTAACAATGTAGGGTCAGACCCAGTGAGTGGGATGTATGTCCCAGAAACCTCAGCATCTAAGGCAAAAAACAAAGGCCAGGCAGGTGGCTACCTGTCCAAACTACTTAGCAGGAGAGGGGAGACTGGAGCAAAAAATAAGGTAGCACTGGGATCAGGGGAAAAAAAGTAAAGGAAGTAGGCAGGGAGCATGGTTAAGATTAAGAATAAACAAGAGAGTGAAACTGAAATAGGTGCAACAAAGCTTCCAGATTCTGAATACTATTACAAAAAAACAGATTGTTTTTATTATTTTAAATCTATTAAAAAACAAAACTGCTAGAAAGCAGGTGTTCTGCATTCCTTTCTGGGACTTGTCAAAGATTGTGGTAGGCTGCTGCCTGATGAATTCAGCTTAAATATTAAAGAGCACTCCTGCTCCTAACAAGTCATTTATTGCCTTCTCAGTAATGTGTACCTTCTCCTCTACTGGAAAATTCACCAAGAGTGCTCTGATTGCTCTTTAGTCCTTTAAACTTTTATAAGGTAATTTTTTCAGCTTTTGTACAGGGTGTGAGATAGCTGCTCTCTGACTTCTTTCGAAAACCATGCCACTGAAACCCCAGACACCCTTCAAAATTTACTTCTTTTATCAATTTCATTTTGACTAAACAGAACCAAATTCACTGCACGCAAAGAGCCTGTTTTGGCTGTAAAACACTGATTAATTTTTGTGTATTTGTTGCCATTTGAAACTTCATTAGCTAATTCTTATTTATAATATATATTGTGGCAGAACCTAGGGATCACAATGGTAGTTAGGGCCCATTGTGGTAAGCAGTTTACAAATGCAGAGTAAAAAAAGAGCTAATTAAGCAGAATAAAGGAATGTGTGGGTCGTGTGTATGCTAGCTAAAGTCACATCTGCATAATATTCTCTCATATGTATACATTCACACATATCTATTCCAAACAGATGTGTGGGATTATAGAGAGAGAATCTGTGTTGCTGTGATATAAGGTTTTGGGGTTTTTTTTAATCACTAGTGGTTTGGAATGGCTGTGTTTCCCACAAACAAGAAAGCCTTAAATGAAGTAGGCCCTGATTTTGCAAAATATATATGCCCAGCAATGGAGTAGGTCCTCTGGCTTCATGTGCTTACAATTTGTATGTGCTTAAATAGCTTGCTGAATCCTTATATAAGTTATACTAAAAGACTATCAACCCAACTCACATGGCACAACATCATCTATTCTGCATATGTTACAGAAGTTACAGAAAAACTGTCTCAGAATAATCTATTGATATAACCAGCCTCATATATTGTAGTTCTTCTGCAGGGGGTCATTTGATTCTAGAAGCACAGTGTACCAGGCACATGTTTAAACAGTACTATAGCTATATTTGAAACACATGTTGTGTATGGGATAGTAACATGCTATAAACATTTAATTTTATGGCTGGATGATATTTTGCATATTTTAAGTATAAATAAAATTGCTATTTGTAATAGATTATGTCAAACATATGTTTTAGATATATTACGAAAATATCTCTGATATTTTCCCAAGCATTTAAAACATGTTTTGTCTTGCATGGGAAGGCTTCAAATAAACATCCATTTGCAAGTGCGCTTATTACTGGCTCCATTTTAGTGTGGCTATTGCAATTTAATATGCCAGATGAATGCAAACTAGCATATGGGCAGTAGAAAACCTTCTGGTTGGCTGATATGTGAATAGCTGAAAAGTAAATTGAGCAGAACTGGTTAAATGTTATCCATCAAAAAAAAAATCAAGAGAAAACTGTTTTGTGATGACAGAGAAAAGTTTATGGAAAACATTTTTTAATGGGGCATTCATTCATAAAACACAAAATGTAACAGAAATCTAAAATGTTTCAGCCAACCCTCCCACCCTCTCCAAAAACCCCAAGAAATTTTAAGTAAAAGGGAAATTTTTGCATCAAAAGATTTTGGTGGGAATAATGTATGAGTTGTTTTTATCCTACACTTTTGTAGGAAGTCTGTAAGGTCTTTGAGACAGTTTCTCTTACCATGTATGTGTATAGCTCTTAGTAAAATCAGGCTGAATTTAGTTTGTGACTTCTATAAGCTTCTAAAATAAAAAGTAATAACAACTTCTATTTCCATTTAAGTTACATGACTCCTTGTATTTAGAAAGCCAGTAAGAATGATTATAGAATTACAAATTTTACTACATTTCCTTACAAATACATACCTTTCATTCTGCATACAGAAAAACATGATCCCTGATGTCAGATTTGGAATGAAACTGTCAATTAGCAAGAGAGCAAAGGAAACAGATGGATAATCCCATAAAACTGCTTGAAAATTCATAGCTAAAAAGTCTAGCTGCAATATATATGTATGAACACATCTAAACCCAGAACAGATTTGCTAGTTGTTGAATTTCCAAAGCAAGATGTCAGTGAGTGCATTAGCAATGTATCTAAGTATTCTGTCATCTCAATTTTAATTTTATTCTGAGATATTGGGATTTACGGAGATGTATTAATTGTCAACTCTCAACAATAATACTAACATTTTTTGGTTAGACAAGGTTCTTTGGGTAAATCTGATATCTTTTTATTAGAGCAACTCAAATAGTTGGAAAAATCCTTCTTTGCAAGCTTTCAGGTATAAATATCCTTCATCAGGCAGACAAAGCATCTGCAGTTGGTCTGTAATCTTCCTGGGGAGTCAGATCTTAGGCAGGTTATAATGTACATTTTTGGGTAGACTTCTTTTAGCACTTTTGCACCTTTAAGAATCTAAGATTTATCAGGAAATAAGAAATATCATAGCTTCTGACAAATTGTATCTGAATTTAAATATCAAAATGGGCAAATGCAATCCATCCACCTTCCTGACTATATATGATTGTTCCCTAAATAACCGTCTTTGGCCTGTAAAAGTCAGTCTTACTTTAAATACCTTAGGAACTGTTTAACAGATTAAGGAAGAAAATGTTATTAATATAGTTGAACAGTTAATAACAGCAGTACTATCTAGGTGAAAAGGCTATTGACATTTTAAACCCTCAAATGTGCAAGAGTATATCACAGAGCTTATGTTATGCTACACCTTTATGTTTGCTTAAAAATCTTCCCTAAACTCACCTGCAGCAGGTTCCTGATCAGAAGTAGCAATTCTAATTTAATGCCTAAAGACCATAAGAAATGCTATAGGTCACACAGATGCACTAATGACTAAGGCATCCATGGTTAGAAACTGATAGGAAGTGAGGCTTTCTTAAACTTGTAATGCAACATTAATCTTACCACTTTTTATCAGCTTTTCCTTTCTAAACATCCTTTAGCATGTTATCTGAAGTTTAACATTTAATTTATCAAGCAGTAGGATAGGTCTGTATTTTTATGGTAGTTATTTTACTGAAATAGCAATGTTGACAGTGTTTGGTGGCTTTTTACAGCCTACCTTGAATTGATTTATGTCGACATTTTACAATTTAACAGCTTCTTTTGACACCAATTCAATAGCTATAAAGTTAAAGTTCCAGTGACCCGGTGAGCACTAAACTGGAGTGTTATCTTTCTTATCATTACTTCTGTGTCATGGACAGATCAGGCTTTTCACATTCTTATGGTTTATAAATGTTGGTGCACCTCAACACACAGTCCTAAGTTTTTCATATCTTTCATTATATTTAAGTCCTCTTGAAGTGTTGGTTGTGTCATATGGTTTTCATTACTTCATGCACTCTGATATTATTCAGATCTGTGGTTCCTTTTAACCTTTCCTACCAGGGTCAGTAACAGTATCTTTGAGTGTCTAACAACTGTCTCCTTCTGGATGTCTCATAATTTTTTGACATTAAACACAGACAATTTGGAGGCTTTGTTAATTGGATCTGACAGTCTGTATTCTACTTTTGGTTCATATTTCATAGGATCAGTTCAGTACCTTCAGCCAGGAACTCCCCATTATTTGTGACACTGACTTGTCTTTTTTGCATCTCTTTTTTTTTTTTTTTAGCAAAGATATGTCACTATCAATTATTTAATATCTCACAAATTTTCATGTAGTCAACCTGCAAAGACATTGCTCCATGCTCGTGTGGTTTCACTTTTAGAATTCTGCTGTAGTCTGAAAACATCTCTGCAATTTTGACATGTTCCTCTGGCGGTGCAATCTCTTCTTAGCTAAAGACCTGAGTGGGATTTAACAAGTTTTGCCAGGAACAGTAGTTTATGTGTGCACTTCTGTGAGCAAGCAAGTTAAAATAGTGCTGAATAAAGAAGATATTGATTATACGTGTCTAACTCAGCTCTCAGACTCCCCTGAGTCTGAGAGCTGAGATTTAAGATACTCCCTGCTTTTTCTGCATTTCCTATTAGCTGGCTCGGCGTGCTGTGTTGTGAACCCTAATCCTAGGTGTCCATGGGCATGTCTACACCATTGTGGCAGCCTGTTCTGGGACAGATGCCCCTGAGTGCTCTCTACCTATGAGCTCCCATAGACATGCTTCCAATCTAGATGGACACCAGGGGCATCCCTCTGAAGCCAGAGGTGAATCTTCTCTTTCCATGTACTTGAGAATAGCTGCTGGGTCTACCTCTGTAATCACACTGCCCATAAACCCAATGGGAGCAGGGATTGCTGTAAAAGACAATCTTAATACCTTTTTATCCAAATAGCTGATTAGTGAGGCCACTCATCTCAGAAATAGAAAACCCAGGTCTAGACCATCCCGTCCCGTCCCCCACCCCACCCCACCCTGACTATAAGAAGGTTTGGATCTGCCTGTCCTATTTCCCAGCAAAGTATCTTAATCACCAAGTCATGAGCCTAAAATTGTCCAGGTCTCTCTCTGGTCTTGAATCTGGCTCACTGCACCTTTCATTTAAAATTAATTTGATAAAATAGATAAAGAGCATTGTGATAACTTCTGTCCCTTTAGGAACAAGGACCTGCATAGAAGTTTCACTCTCCTCCCTTCCACCTGTTGGGTGTGTCTACACAAGAAGCTTTACAAGATGCAATAAAGCATCACTATGTAACCACGTGCTGGACACCAATTGTGCAGGAGGTACTGCACAGTAGATTAGTTTACTGCAAATTGCTCCCAGTCAGCCCAGGCAGCAGGGGGCAGAAGAACAATCATGTCCCTGGCCTGGGCTCCACAACTGGAGCCCGGCCTGGCAGCAGGCAGCTGCTGGTGGGAGAGGGGGGACAGTGTATTGCATGTAGCTCCATGCAATACACTGCTCCAGCCAGGGGCAGGGAGCTGCCTGCTGCAGAGGAAGCAGACATTGTTCCCACCCAGATCCACAATCAGAGTAACAGGTCTCTCCAGCTTCAAAGCCCAGGACTGACACTGGTGCCACCTGCCAACCTGGGAATGGCACCCAGGGGAGCCTAGATCTCTTCCTGGAGGCCATATACTAGTAAAGCAAGGCAGGAGTATCCCTGCCCTGAACGGCTCCCATTTAGTAACATTAACCCATTTAACCTAAAAATAGGTGACATTAACTCATTTAGTTAAACCATTGCAACTTCGGGTATGGATATTCTTAAATTAATTTACAGCTTGTTTATATTGGTTTAACTTCTGCAGGTTTGAACTGATAAAAATCCAAACAGAAGTTTGTACCAGTTTACCATAAATTGGTTGTAATTTACATTTAAAGTAAACTGGTGAGATGTCAAGGTATGGACATGCCCCATGACAGCATTTTGCTATATTCCCACCATTCCTTTTGCAAAGCCAAGGCATTTTGAACTATTGATATTTAAGTTTCTTTGGCTTTTAATCCTGTCTTCTATCTAAGTTTCCTCCAGACATGCCAATTAATGGTACAATGGCCCTTGTATGCACCGAAGAAGTCTATGGTATCTTCTCAGTAAGGTACCTTGCTGCTATTAGACAGTAGGTGCATCTACACATGCGCTTTACTGCAGAACTGGCTAATTAGCTCTGTATTTAAGCATCACCATCTACATATGCACCCATATTAGGGCACAGTAAATGAATCAACTCTGCTGTAGGATAGTACTATCTGGGACATGTACTATCATACAGCATAGTCATGTAGTGCACCAAAATGCATGTGTGGATGGTGACTGGGGCTGGCTGAGGCACAAGGGTGCTACAGTGTAGAGGCTGCCTGTTAGCTAGCCCTGCCTGTAGCACCCTCAAGCCCCAACCAGCCCTTCTGCAGCATGTTGACTGGGCTGGAGCAGCCCTGGGCTGGCAGGCTAACTCCTCAGGCTCCCTTGCTAGCCCTGTGTTGCTCTGCTCTGGTTCAATGTGCTGTGGTCCTGGGCACACATGTAAATGCTGCACCTGGAAGAAATAACTCTGGCACAAACTGTGACAGAATTTGTTGTTATGTGCTAATTGCACATGTAGATGCACCCAGTATTCAGTAAACTAATACAATGGTATAGTTATTCTGTATTTGTCTTGGAAGTAATTAGAACAATGGTGGTGTTGAGTATCATGCATGTAGCTCATCCCCTGGATGATGATGATGAGAGGTGAGACCATTATTATTTAAATAAATTAAAAGAAAAAATGCGCATATGGGGTTTTGAGTGAATAGCTGTATTTTTGTTCTTCATTTGATTTGTTCCTCAGTGGTTATTTAGAAGTGACAGGAGTTTCTTTCTGTCTTTTGTGCTCAATTTATAAGGAGGCTTTGCTGGCCTGTGAGGATTCTAACAACTCTCTCAAGTCTCATCAGGGGAAATGCCCACTTATATTTATTATCGTTCCAAATTTAGGAACAATAAAAATGTAAATTTGATTTCATAATGAGCAAACAAGCAACATTCAAAGGCACTGAAAGTAGAATCATTAGGTGGACCAGACTGGTGAGAAGTAAATCTTACATAATGTATTTAATGATAAAGGAGCTAGTGGTATATATTTGTTTCCTACTGCAACAATGGCCAGGCCAGTCTGCACTAATTGGTACCATTGTTAAAATTATTAGCCGACTGTACAAGAAGAACCCTTAATCAACTTTCCCATTCTCAAGGCATTCCTTTGCGGTCCTTTGTGGTCCTTTGAGGTCTGTCACATCTCAAATACATTGAAAAGAAACTATGCCATACTTTTTTGTTATGGAAGAATAAAGCACTATGGAAACAGCAGGCAGGGCAGTCCCTTCTTCCATAAATCTCAGCCCAAAAGTAATACTTGGTTCCCAAGAAGTACTTCTTTAAAACTTTACTCCAATCAGATTCCTGGGCAGAAAGAGAATACAGTAAAAGCCCTGTTATCTGGGATTTTACTAACATTTCTAGCAACTGTGATTTTACTAACCTTTACTAACATTACTAGCCAGCCAGCCAGATGCAGGAGGATAAGCGGAGAAAGCTTGCATGCAGCCACTGCTGCCACCCACCATGCTGTGCTGTCGCTGCTCTGCGTGCAGCGGCTGCCACCCCCTACCCCCCGACTTCTGTTCCACATCTGTGAGGAAACCCTTTGCCTTCATGATGTTTGCATTCTTGCTGTTGGGGAGAAAGCTATGACAGGAAGTATGGGGTAGTATGTAGCCCATAGCCAGGTAATTGGGGCACTCTTCCAGAAAATAGGACTTGTCATTCTGAATCCTCTCAGGGTGAGGAGGGTCTTGAACTAAAGGTTTTAGTAGTTATTCATTAGGCAATACTACCACCACTGTAGTTTTCCATTAAGGTTCATATGTATACTTAACATCAATCACTCACTTAGCATTATCTACCTGTTCCGCAGAATTGGGGACTTTATGCATCACCCAGGTAGAGTGACTTAAACAGGAGTGAGGCACAGAATTTATTAGTTTGGATCAGTAATCCTGAACAAGATGCCACAAGATCCTTTCAGGGGTGATGAAAAACTTGGGAGGAGATAAACAGGTAAGTGCAGACTCAGGTTCTCCCTGCTTGGTCATTCCCCGGCCAACACAAGGAGGTAAGCCAAGTGAGGGCAAAATATGGCCTGCAGGTCAGATCCAGCCTTCCAAGGGATTCTCTCTGGCCCATGGTGGGTTCCTCAGTCCTTCCCAGCCCAGGCACGGGTGACAGCCTCGGCTGTGGTGCATAGAGCTGGTCCCACCGTGCCCAGGGTGGGCATGGTATGGCAGCCAGACTTAGCTTCCTAGCAGCCCCCATGGTGGTGGCTCACTCTGCCCAGCTGCTACTTCCAGTCTGTCCTGAACCCACCACTGGGGGCAATGAATGGAGTAAGCAGGTGGGTGGGGTCTTCATGGAGACTGGCTTGGGGCCCCCATGGGCAGGGTGCACTTGGCCAGGTGAATGGGATGGTGCCACAGGCAGGTAAGAAGTGGTGTCTGGGAGCAGGGTGGGTGGGCAGGGGCCAGAGCTGGGGCTGGGATTGTGGGGTAGTGACAATGTGGGTCTGGGGCCTGGGACAGAGCCACAATTTTCTCCCCATATGTCCCTGCCCATGCAACCAGCACCCATCACAGGGACATAGGGGTAGTAGATCATGGCTCTGCCCTGGGCCCCGGACCCATGCAGTCACCATCCTGTGATCCTAGCCCTGCCTGCCTGTCCCACTCACAGATGCCACTCACCACCCACCTGTGAGCATGCCCTGCTCACAGAGGATCCTGGGCCAGTTGCAATGGCCCTGCCCACCTGCCCTCTTGCTGTGTCTAGTGTCCCTGGCAGTGGTGCAGGTCAGATGGGCCTGGGGCTGGATAGGATCAATGCCCCTGCCCCCCACTGCACTGAGCTGGGACAGCACGCCCTCTAGCCCACAGCAGCTCACAGAAACTCCTTAAGTGGCTCTCCAACCCAAATAATTGTCTATTCCCAAGGCACTGTGATAAAAAAAATAGTTTTTGAAATGGTGTGTCATTCAATTCAGAAAAGTTATAGAGGGATGCCTTGAGAAAGTTGAGAACCATTGAGCTAGATCACTTCTGACCATTGAGCTAGATCACTTCCAAATATGGACAGCAGCCCAAGTCAAAGCACCTAAAGATCTTTCCAGGTCAAAGTTGAGGTACTTAATGACTCTAACCACCTAAGGACTTTTGTAGTCACTGCGCATTGTTGATTTGGATTAATTTGCCTGAGGCACCCTAGAGGTCAATTAGAATCTGATCTTTAGGTTAAGTACAGACATTCAAAAAGCCTGAGCCTGAATTGATTCAATCTTTGCAGGTTAGTCTAACCTGTGTAGATTGAACCGATTTGCAAGTGGATAGAGATTTACTTTTGATTGTGGAAATACAGGCACATGCCTGCAGTGGCTCAAGCTAGAATCCAGGGACTCTAGAAAAAGCCCTCCCTTCCCTACTACAGCAGCCACAAGACTGGAGGGAAGCTGACCTGGGGGCATGGCCAGGCCATGGCAAGCCACTGAGTATTATTGTGGAGGTGTTTAAAACCCCACCCTGGCCTGCAGGACCCCCAGCCAGGGTGTGCCTTGGGAAGCAGTCCTTGTCAGGTTTGTCGGGGGGGTGGGGCAGGTGAAGAGGCCAGACACCAGCCAGGGAAGCACCTCAGGGAAAGGGGGGAAGGGAGGGGGGAAGGGAAGGGGATTACACTCCTATATCTCCCCAGTCAGGAATGGGCATGGGAACCCCAGCCAGTATCTACCCAGCTTTCCCCCCGATCGCTGCTCTAGCAGCACAGGCAGGTGAAGAGATTACATTACCCTGTCTCCCCTCTCCAGCACACTGGCTCCGGCAATGACCCTGACCTCTGGCCACACCCCCTGCTGCTAGAGCAGCAAGCAGGGGGGAAAGCTGGGCAGACCCTGGCTGGGGTCCCCATGCCCAGAGAGGTGAGGCAAGCGAGTGTAATCCTCCTCCCTGCCCCCCCTTCACCTGAAGCTGCTGTCCAGGCTGGCTCTGGTCATGCCCCTGGCCACTAGAGCAGCAAGCAAGGGGAAAGCTGGGAAGACCTGGGCTAGGGTCCCATGCAGGTGGGAGATGGAAGGCAGGGGAGGCAATCCTCCTTCCTCCACCTCAGCCTACTGGCCCATGCCATTCCCCTCCACTCCAGCGGGGAAAAGTCTGGCAGGGGCTGATCTACCTCCTCCAGGCAGACCAGGCTGCGCCAGCCATGTTTTACACCCCTACCCGCTTGTCAACCAGCAGTCACTGCTCTGGCTTAGGGACAGAGGGATGGGGCCAACCCTGCTCTGCTTGAGCAGACAGCACAGCCCGGGCTGCAAAGCATGCTGGGATGCTGGGGGACTGTGGTTTAACTTGAACCGGGAAGGGGTCTGGGACAGAAGTTCCATAAATCAGTTTGACCTAAATCAATTAAGTCTGATCCTACATTTAACCAGGTTTATCTTAAACCAGTTTTGGCCATTTTGAAACCTGTTTATGTGCACTGAGCTTCTGTTCATTTACAGGTTTAAACCAGTTTCTGAGCACTTAAACCAGTTTATGTGTAACTTCTGTCCCTAGCTTAAGTGCCTAAGCTAGTTCAGGACTTTCTCTCACAACACACAGAGAGCAGGACCAGCTGATAATGGATTTAGTGCTGGGTGCCACTGCCATGTGCTTTTATGCAGTAGCCTAATGGTGAGAGCATTCCTCTGAGACCTGGAAGACTTAGCTTTAATTTCTTTGCCAGATTCAACCAGGAACCTGATTTTAAGAAGCGTCTCCCAGTAGACTATCAGGTATTTTAAGCAGAGTAGTATTCTCGGTGGAAGTCTCTCAGACTCTTCCGTTTAAGCTGTTCACTTTGTATATGTAATAATTTCAGGAAAGCGAGCAGGAAGTTGAGCCTGATTCTCAAACAACACTGACTCAGTTTCTCACTTTTTCTTGCAATCTTTATCTGGCCTAATGAAGAAAAAATACTTCTGATGTGGAAATTCAGCAAATCCTTGAAAAATAAACATGCCTGCACAGATATTTCATTCTTTGTTTATCCACAGCCACCTACTAAAAAGAGCAGTTCAGTGAAGGAAGATCTGTGTATTCAGCATGGACTACCTGAGGGTAGGGGGAAGGGAAAATTAGGGAAAAATGTGCTGAACATTTTATTGCTAATGCTCTTGTATGGTTTCAGTCAATGAGCTGCAGGGATATTTTCTCTCCTTCCAGGATGCCACATGGCATTTTAAACCTCCGTTTGATGCAAGCTGGAGGAAGGAAGGTTCAGCACAGCCTGCAAATAGAGCAAAAATTACTGTAGTTGAAGATATGAAACCAGACATATATTTTGTATCAGCATTATTATGCTGCAGTGAAAATCAGTCCCAACTCCTTTAATGTTTTCTGAAAGACTTTGAGAATAATGCCAGGGCATTTTTCTTTGGGGAGTGTTGTTGGCTTTGTATATGGGGGCAGACAGGGGATTATGGGTGCTGTAACATCTGTTGTGCCTGTACACACTGCTCCTGGTCTATGATCACACAACTTAAATTAAGCCACGTGATCATAGACCAGGTGTGGCAAACATTTGTACACACCCAATGAGCTCTTCTCTCAACTTAAGTAGCTCTCTTTCATATAATTATTAGTGTATAAGTGACTCTTGGGCCAACCTGATGGTTTCACGGCCATTTTGAATGTCTGGTATTGTAATCTGCAGCTCTTCCCTACTAACTCTCACCCAGCAGATGTTTAAACCATAATGGAATTTTAATCTCCCAAGCAGTGTAAAAAAGAACAGACAAAAACATAGTAAAAATTCTTAGGAAGGCCATAAATACAGATTTCAAGGGAAAATAGTACAGATAATACCATATATAATCCAGTTTATTTTCATATCAAGCTTTGCAAACTACTGAGGGTTTTCTCAGGCTCTTAACACAGGACTTTTCTATTAGCGCTAGCTCCAAGGACACATTCCCCTAATACAATTCTCTAATTATGCTCTTTCAGTGGAATTTTTCCCTGTCTCAACCTTTAAGTCTTTCTCATCAAACTCTCACAATTAATTTTCATACCCCCTCTCTTGTCAATGTGAGCAACTAGTTGTCCCACCGAGGCATATGTACTGAGAGAGGCACCAAACAATGCCCTGGGGCTATTTAGGATCAATCCTAGCTGTGTAGGATAAACTTATCTTTAAGGAAAATTCATGCTAAAGTAGAATTCTTGAAAAAGCTTTTCTTAGGTTACTAATCCTAAATGGTGTATTCCTAATGGAGATAGTTGTAGAATCTTATTGTTTACAAATTATGGTCATTATGTAATTTTTTCTCTGAGCTCTTTTTTGTAGTTTTGGGCCATAATGTTGTTTGAACAATACAAATGGATTACCCCCATGTAAATTAAAGGATGGAAAAGTTTACAATTTGGTAAATAGCTCTAGCTGCCGAATACGAGTTACTATATTCTATATGGTAGTTGTCTGTTAGTTGTAGGTCAGTGGTAAAAGACAGATACCTATATATTTGCCCCAAACTGGTCATGGTTTGGCAAAAAAGTCACTTCCTAGAGAAAGTGAAACATCAGATCTTTAAAGCACTTTCTTTTTTCCTGGTTATTCCATTATTTGCCCTACTCCTATCCTATAATCGTGAACACTAAACAATTTGGTAGATGTTAAAACCATATAGGCTAGGGACAGCAGTTACACATACACTGATTTAAATGATTAGAAACTGGTTTAAACCTATAACAAAACAGAAGCTCAATGCACATAAACGAGTTTCAAAATGGCTGAAACCAGTCTGAGATAAACCTGGTTGAATGTAATATCAGACTTAACTGATTTGGGTCAAAGCAGTTTATTTAACTTTTATCCCAGACTCTTTCCTGGTTCAAGTTAAATCATAGTCCTCCAGTATCCTTTGCAGTCCTGGGCTGGGCTGGGCTGTGCTTTCTGCTAGCTGGAGCAGTGAGAGCTAGCTAACATGTAGGGGATGCATTGCAGTCTACAGGGGTAATACCCAGCAAGCCCCAGCTGGGGTCTGGGGCCAGGGAGTGGGGTTAAACATCCCTTTCTCCACTTAAACTTACTGCTGGCTGCAACTGTAGACTACCAATGCCAGAGGTACCTGGAAGCAGGAAGAAGAAGTGATGAGCAACCCTGCAGAGTCCTGCTGCTATAATTCTGGACTGCAAATCCCAGAGATCTTGGGGGCAGCAGCCAGAGAACCATACTCTGGCACTTCCCAGCTTCTGGCCTGAGCCACTACATTTCCTAAATCAAAAGTAAATGTCTGTTCACTTCTGTTTCAATTTAATCTGTAGACTAACCTGCAAAGACTGAATCAATTCAGCCTTGGGGTTTTTGATTGTCTGTACTTAGCCATAGGGTTTACATGGTTGAAATAAATTGGCACAAGGTTGAAATTTCCCCAGTATGGTTTTACTTCGTTCATGGTACAATTTAGGCACAGTTCCATGGTGGAAAACCTAGAACTTCACAAATATCATATTAGAAAAAGTAGAAAAAACAAATTCTGATGTCAGCCTGGTGCAAGTCTGGAATAATTTCATCGTCATCATTGGTACTATTCTGCATTTCTGTAAGACAGCAGTGTCTCGCCTAGAATTTGCTTCATATTTCAAACATTTCATAGTTTTCTACATGTGCAAATATTTCCCTTAACTTCTTATCCACCAGTGAAGTTTTATAGTTATTCCTCCCACTTTCCTACAGTTACAAGATTCTGAAGTATCTGGTTCAAAACATTTCATGCTTAAAAAATGCCAGGTTAGAAAAATAATACCACAACCAGGGAGCAAGGTAATTTTTATGAAAATAGGTGCATGTAAATTCAAGTTAATCTAGAGGGAGCTCGGGCTAAGTTGGCTTTCCTTGTAAGATTGACAAATTGCACATATGGGATCCATAAATCTGCCATGGAGATGGATGGCTGACTTAGATATAATTTGTTTTATTTAACATGACCATATAAATGGGAATTACGTTCTCCCCATTTTGGCTATTATCCTTTTTCAAATGTTGTTTTTCAAAGCTAGTTTTCTTTGTATAAAAAATCTCAGATGAAGTACATTATTCTAGCATCCTTGTGCTAGCCAGAGACAGGTCATTCAAAGCAGCCATAATTCCAAAACCCTTCAAAACGTATTTAAAGCCAAGAAAGCATATTGTTTGCTCACCCCAGATCCATTCAAAAAGTTCCTTGTATCATAAACAAGGATGACTAGGAAGGGTCATTCTAATCTTTTTGTACCTGGACACTTTAGAGGGTGTGAGATATGGTCTGAAGTAAATTCCAGTGTCTGGATGGCTACTTAGAGTTCCCATTGAAAAGGCCACAATGGCTTCTGCTCCTCTTGAATTTTTAGTAACACACTAAAGGTCTGTTCTGTTTTTACTGAAGTTAACAGGAATTGAGCAATAGGATTAAGATATGAACTCTCAGAGCTACTCAGTTTCCTATCTGAGTATTTCTTGTCTTTAATATACAACAGCTGGCACTTTATCGAGACTAGAATAAAAGGACATAGTGCTAGAAAATATTGCCTGCATCTAATGTAGATAAGGCACATTGCCTTTAATGCAGATTTAGCTGGTTGTATGAAAGGCAATGAGGAAGCCAAGGTTTCAATTTAACCAGCATAACATATGTTAAAGTATGCATTACCTAGTCATCCCTCGGCTTTTGGAATGTGTTAGAACAGTGGTGCTCAACCTATCAAGCCCCACAGCCTGGATACTGCATATAGGGTTGGCCCATGGGCTGGTTCCAGCACAGGGCAGTCCACTGGTGTGATCCAGCTACAGAGAAGTCCAAACACTTGGTGGCATGAGTTAGCATTCGGGACCACATAATTTGGCTCATAGGGCTCCCCACAGGTCCAGAAATTTGGCAGCAGGACAGTGGCAATTAATGCTGCCTAGTGCTCCCCCACTGCCAAATTTCTGGACCTATCGGGAGACCAATCGGCTGGATGACACAACTCCACAGGCCAAATCTGGCCTGAGGCCCAGAGACTGAGCATCACTATATTAGAATATATTGGCTACACTTTCAAACATCATCCTTTCAAATCTAGCTGGGACAAGCTTTAAAAGACTGGTGGTGAATTTTGTCACAGTAGCAAAAAAAAGACAGAAAATGAAAATACAATTTTTCATTTAAAAAATGAGATAAAAAAGTGAATGGTGGATTCCCATCACCTAATATAATTCAAAGTGGATCTATTCCTGTTTCATTCTGTATGTGTCTGTGTCTTTTCCTTGGATGTCTTAACTGTATCCCTTCCATTTTACAGAGTGAATGCCGCCTCGGATGAAATCTATTTGCTTCCAAACTTGATTTAGTAACAAATTCTTGGTTAGAACATCAGTCAGATGAAAAGGGAACAAGTGGCTGAAACAAACTCTTCTTGTTAAATTAAAAAAAAAGGATAAAATCTTGGATCTGTTGAAGATAATAACAAAATTTCACTGATTACAATAGGACTAGAATTTGCTGCCATTAGGAGCAACTTATTTTCCTTACTCCTTGGCAATTTTGCTGGTAGAGACTAATGGATGGTCACAATTTCTGATCTTGATTTACATATTTGTACAACCAGGAGGGAGATGTGTGTTAGATTCTGTGTTTAAATTTGGAGTCTTCTTTAATAATGCAGTCGATGTCCATGTTTCATCTCTAAAACTGCACTGGAAAATGACTGTAACATTTCAATATTAAATACCTCTGAGAAGAAATGTCAGTAGAATTTGTGGATTACAGCACATACCTATTATATGACCAGAAATTACACAGAAGAAAAATTGTGTTACCACTGAAAAACATCATATTTAGAGATTTATTGTACCACAATTCTGTTTTCCAGTGGTGGGGGATGGATTTTTGCTATGATTGCTTTATCTTTTTTCTTCTCCCCTATTTTCCCCTGAAGAAGGAAGAGAGATTTTAATTGAGTTTGTTTCTCAAAGGGAGGAGAGAAATTGCAATGAAAATAGTATGATAAAAATCCCTTTTGGTGCAGTATGTAAACCAGGAATTGGGAACAATCCAGCTGATCTATGCAGTTAGTACTTTCTCTTTCTTTTTAATCCTCCCTCTCTGCCTTCTCAGGAACACCACATTAATAAATTGTTTAAGACTTTTATTCTGGTGTGCATGGAGTGGCCTTTTCCTAAGGCTTATCTTTCTGTCCTCCTGTTCTGACTATTGGCAACAGAAATAATTTATCTCAGTCAGTGTAATGAATCCTTTTCAGAATTTTTACAAAATGCTCCTCAGAGTCTCTCTTTGCCCATAAAATTAAAGCTATCTTCCTTAAACATTTTTCATGATGTAAATCTTGATGACTTACTCTGCTTCTTGTTAAGAAAACTACATGGTATCCAAATATGACAGCAACCACTATGTAGCATTAAAATCACTTTCTTTTATTTTCATATCCATTAGCTATGCCGGTCTGTCTCCTCATTTACCTGCTTCACTTCAGCCAGCTTGCACTAGGTGGAATTTTTGTTGATTCTTCTCACAATTTCCAGATGTTTTCCATGCCATGCTTGCTTCTATTTTATTTACTATCTGCATTGTCTTGTGCGTCAGGGGTTTGAATTAGTTCCTCTGATTTTCTGCACCTTGTTTTATGATTCCTTCTGTTTTTGGAGCTCTTATTTTCCCTGATTTGTTTCCTCACTTAGTAACTTTGCATAAATAATAGCAAAAATTGATGTCATTCTTCATAGAATGCACAGTTCACCTTTGGCACTCATTGCAACAAGGTACCATTAGAGGCCGCACCATTAGAAGTATTCCACAGAGAACTGGATTTTTCTCTGCATAGTAAAACATCCAGAATTTTATAATAGCAAGTCAATACTAAAAAATAGGGCTGAGACGTAATTATAAAAAATAATCACAATTAATTGCAAGATTAAAAAAAGTAGTCACAATTAACCGGAATTTTAATCACACAGTTGAACAATAGTCATCACCCTCCACTCAACAGCTCAAAGCCCAGGTGCCCTGCATTTCCTCCCTGCCACCACGAACAGTGCACAGCCCCAGCCCTGACTCCAGCCCATCCTGCCCCCGCTCCAGACTTGTCCTAGCCAGAGTGGACCAGCTGGAACCTGTGCAAACAGCTCCAACCCCAGCCCACCCCGTACCTGCTCCAAACTCACCTGCCCATGCTGAGCAGTGGCAGTGGCCAGGCAGAAGCTGCTACTCAGTGCAGAGGAAAAGCGGCCCCTCCCTCCCACTGCTGCCAGGCCTTTCTTGTTGCAGTCACCCAGAGCCCATGCCCAGGCTGCCCTACAGCTCCTCTGCACTGCCCCCACTGCCCTGCTGGGCAGCCTGAAGGTGGTAGTGATGGCATGGGAGAGGAGCAGGAGGGCAGCTCTGGGTGGGAGCTGGGTGTGGGCTCTGGGTGGCTGCAGCAAGAAAGGCCTGGCAGTGGTGAGAGAGAGGGAGCAGTTTTCCCCCATGCTAAGTCATAGCTGCTGTCCAGCTGCTGCTGCTGCTGCTCAGTGTGGGTGGGTGAGTCTGGAGCAAGCATGGGTTGGGCCAGGGCTGGGGCTGTGCGCACGGGTTCTGGCTGGTCCAGAGCTGGTCCACTCCGCTGGTCAAAATAATATGCACAATTAATGCAATTAAAAAAATAACAAGTTAATTTGTTTTGCGTTAATCATGTACGTTATCTGTGATTAATTGACAGCCCTACTGAAAAATAGGATTTTTGGAAGGGACATGAATCCCCAAATTTGGGTCATCATAAGCCAGCTGTTGCATTTCCTGCACCTTCCTTTTAAATTCTTGTGTACTAGCCACTAGCAAGGACAGGATATTAAAATAGGTAGACCACTGATCTGGACCCACATGACAACACTTATGTTTCAACACTGATTCCAATGGTAACTGTTTAGCAGGATATAGCTAGACCTTATTTTGAGGGATTGACTCCATACTAAGGATATTTTTACGGATCTACCAAGCAAAAGCCAGTGGTCTTAATGAAGTCAAACATAGTAAGTGTACAGAAACAAAGAGCAGCAGTCTCAAGTTGCAGCAAGGGAAGTTTAGGTTAGATACTAGGAAGGGTAGTAAAGCATTGGAACAAGTTATCCAGAGAGGTGGTAGAATCTCCATCCTTGGAGCTTTTTAAGATCCAGCTGGACAAAGCTTTGGCTGTGATGATCTAGCTGGGGCTGGTTCTGCTTTGAGCAGGGGGTTGGACTAGATGACCTCCTGAGGTCCCTCCCAACCCTAATTTCCTATGATTCTATGTATCTGTTTTCTTGCTTTCTAACAACTGCAGATGCCATCTCAGCCTACCAAAGGGTGTTTGTATGCAAAAGTTTGTGAAGAATTTTTTTCAACTATTTCAGTTGATCTAATAAAAGATACCAGATTTACCCAAAGAAACTTGTCTGCCCATGTTCTTAGACCAACACAGCTACAACCAATACCTCTGAATTGGGTTTATTCACTTTGATTGTGACTCATCATTTTTCCCCCCATTTGACACTTTTCTAAATTTCCACCCGTGTCACTGGTGACATAATTAATATTATCATAAATGTAACATTTGTACCTAAAGAATGGGCATGCTAAATTTAACACTGCCTATGCTAGATGGCTGTCATTCAGTAAAAGGTAGGTAAGGCTTGGAATAATTCTCATTTGGGATGGATGTGTTCCTTTAACATTTTTTCCTGAGTAGCAGCCTTGCCCTTATTAGGAAACATGTTGGCTCTGTTACAGTAGGCCCCATTGCTAAGAAGTCAAAACAGATTTAAACTCAAAAAGGTCACGTGCCTTCCCCAAGGACTAGCATCTAATTCAAATCTGCTCTGGTTCATTGTTTTAAATACTAAGGCACGACGCCCACTCCTGCTTTGCTTTGACTTTTGCTCCCCAAGAAAGCTGCTTTTAAGAATTAGGTTCTAAGCTGTTTTTGTTAGTGTCTTAAAGTCACCTGTTTCATTAAAACAAATACATTTGTCTTTATTTGCCTATTTTCCCTATAACATACATAAACTAGCAATACCTCAATAGAGAAAATGTAATTGTATCTTTTGGTTTTTAAAGAGTACAAGTCCATGCTTCCAGCATATTTTTGAGAGTGAGGTAACTAGGTTTAATAGTCATAACTGAAAGTGTTTCAAATCTCCCCACAGAATATTAATTATATCCATAAAAGGTCACTTGGAATTTGTATTCTTTTTCCTGTGGTACATTGCCAATAAATAAGTTTTTCTTTTTCCCAGTGTCTTTTTAAACACATACTACCTTGAATGCTGCTGAATGTATGCTTTGCAATGATTACCCAAACGTTTTAGAGTTAACACATGGATCTACTTTTGTATATCACATTGTCTAGATGCATTGTTCTTACTAGCATGCCACTGATATAGTAAACCTATGTCCAGTATATTTTAAATAATCTTTTCTTTAAATTCAGAACCTTCTATTAATGTGTGTTCACTGAATATAGTCTAGCTTCAGCTGTGGAGATCCACAAAAGATCGAATCATATGCAAACTATAAGCTGTTTTTTTTTGAGAGAGAGAACTCTGGTGGTATTACTTATCTGGGAGCAGTGGCATAAACCATTAAATAAGTTTCTTAAAACTTATGCAAAATTGTTCATGCTCTGCTTCCTTCTTCTCCTCTCATACACTCAGGAGTTTCACTTTCTCCCTTATGAAAGCATAAAGCCTCCTTTACTCTCTTCCATCTCTTGGCAATGGAAGGGATCCCATTAGCAGAAACCTAATACAGCCATTCCTGTCCATATACAACACAAACCCTCTTTTTCCTTCCTTCCCACTGTCTGTTGTTTTTCTTCTAAACTGTTTAGAAAAGCTACTAAGAATAGATATGTCCTTCTCTCAACTGGCATTGCTTTCCTAGAGTGACAGGATAATTTCCTCCTTTTCTCCTCATAGCCTTGCAGCTTATTAGCTGTGCTGTGGGAACTACAGGGCTCATGGCAATCATGCTTTTTTCATTTTTATGCATTGGCAAAGGAAATACTGAAGAATAAGAACATAATGCATGGATCTGGGAGGCTGAATTTCAACTTCTGGGCACAACAAATCAAACCAGCAGGGACAATATTGTAATATGTATCTGTAACAAATTTACCAATGTTAGCCATTATATGGAAGTGTGTGTTCCATTTGTGTTCCTTGCAAATGAAGCCATAGAAGAGAATATTTTTTTCAAAAGTGTAGGTTTATTACAAACGTATACATTATACCTTGATGATATGACCCACTGAGTTATTCTTGAAGAGGAGGTGCAGCTCTTCTAAACCTGCTCATTGTGGCTCTTTCCTGAGGTTGTGAGATTTAGTTTTTGAGTTCATCATGGATTTCCAGATAGAAAGATTTGGACATATCAGTGCTAATACAAGATTGATTCAAACCCTTCACTGGAAGTTTTCAGCACTAATTGATGTAGAAGGTCTAAACTAGAAAGAACAACAAGAAAATGGTGCATTGGCTTTGTCCTCCATGTTATGTGCAGGAGAAGGATGGATGCCACATTTCATAAATTACGTGCTGAATGTTAATACCTCTTACAGACAAATGCTATAACTGAAATTACATTTCCCCAGCTAACTTCTCTTTGCTCTTAAGAAACTTTGGTGGAAAGTCAAAGAGCAGTCCTAAGAACCTAGTAAGCCACTGTGTTACTTTTCTGAAACTCAACCAAGCCTTTGAAAAGATTCACCCTCCCTATTTGCTAGTTGACTGCTGTATGAAAATAAATGGCACTGATGTCTTGAGTGCAGTCAATTATTCAACTCTGTTACAACATGGTGTCAGATTTTGTAGGTCGGGGGGGAAAACGCCTATGGATGAATCTGGCTCTGAGCTACATAAATACCTGTGGAGAAAAACTAAAACAGCTGACACTGGGAACACTTTCTACCAGGAAACAAAAACAAAACAAAACAATCCTAGATCCTATCTATAACTACCCTTACATTTTCTTCCCTCGGGCTCACATGTTTGGAAAGCCCAATGTCACTTTTACTGATTGCATCCTTGGCATGGGATCCTGTGTGTTTCACTTTAGGCTCACTGGGGGCGCTGGTCCTGTTATATAGTCTCTGGTAGTCATTGTTCTCTGTGTTGGATATCATTCCTATCCTAGATACAGTGCGTCCTTAATGCATGGTATCTGATATCAGCCACGTATGCTGCTTACCTACTATAGGCATGGCATGATTAGGAGTTGCTTGAAGGTCTCTTATGTTGACAAGTGCTTTAATAAATTAGTGTCTATGCCACATTTGTTTCACAGCTGACTTGTAATCAGCCAGGGCTGATAAGATAATAAAGGTACTTGGAAGTACTATGGAGAATTGAGGAACATCTTATTTTGAGAAGAGTAGACAGAATTAATGTATTTAGTATGCAGCTGTTTACATTTGTTTTCTTTATTTTTTTCTATCAATAGAGCAGATGGACACAATAGGTAGCCACATACGTTTAGCTGCTTAAATTTTGGTAATTTAGTATGGATGCCTGCTTATGTATACCTGGATTTGTACATGTGTACCTGGAGAGATACATTTAATGACTTGCCCTTGGTATATAAAAATACATCACTAGATGGAATTTCTCTTCTTAGTGTTCTATCACATATACTCAAAATTTGGTTAAATAAGGCTGTCAGTTTGCATATCTAATCCTTAATTTAACCTCTTCAAGCTGACAAAATATCTTCTAATCTTGAATTTGTTTTAAAATCTTTCTTGTATAAAAGAAAAAAATCACTATCATGTCACCATTAAAAGGGGCAGGGGTGGGGTGGGAAACTCTCAGTGGAGTAAATAAATGGCTTCTGGTGCTGGATTTGTTCATGCAGGAGAACTTAGGGCTAGCCGTAGAGACCATCATGGCAACAAGATGGCAAAGTGAAAATAAAACTGCTGAGAGGACATGGCATCATGCTGCTTAGCAGTTCTTGAACTGGAAGCACATACTTGTATTCACACAGTGCTGCACCCAGGAAACGAACTGTGGTTCTCATCAACCAACCCGGAGAACTGCACTTGGGCAACTACCCCAACCGAAAGTGGAAGCAGGATAAGCTACTTCTGGTTTGGAGGCTAGTAAAATGTCCAGGAAACTATCCCAGATTCTGCTCCTTGACAGTCAATTGCTTCACATGTCACCCTTTAAGTTGGATGAGTGGTGAAGGATGGTTTCTCAGAATTTCAGTTCAATAAACCTTATTTTTTAAGGTTTTACAGTCCTTTAGTAGTATGGACTCAAATAAAATTGAATATTGGTCTGTTTGTCATCAACCTAAATGTATTTTTAAGCAAAATGTAAATAATTAAGCTTTGGACATTTTAAAATAGTTCAGAACACATGTTTTGTCCAGATACTGATGACAATACAGCTCCCACACTGAAATTTAATATGCACTCTCTGTTCTTAATGTTTATTGGATTAAGCTGAGTGAACCTTCCAGTGGCCATGAACTGAAAATATTCATAATTGTGCCAAAACCTGAGGATTTCTCCATTTTATTCCTTTTAAACTGATTTCATCTTGATATGATCTCAAAAAAATAGCAAAGCAATCATTAATAGTTGCTTGTAGGTTAAAGTTTGCAATGTTTTGATCATTATAACTTGCTATTCCTTTATTAAAATGGTCTGGTTGTTTTGAGGCGCTTTCCCACCATCACAGGGGACACTTTCTGTTTACAATTTTATTTCCCAGGCATGGGAATCTTAATTTGTTTGGTGACATGGGGCCATATCAATACAGGTTTATTATTTTATCATTAGCTTAGACTCACCCCTGGGAGGGAAATATAAGCATAGATTGGTGTGCTGAACTTACTGGGTGATATAGCCTGGCATGTCCAGGCTCAGAGAATCCTCTTCATGATTGGTGGAGCCCGTGACTGGGGCAGAGCCTCCCAAAGAGAATAAAAGGAGCTGCATGCCCAGCATGCAGCAAACATGTTGGGGACAGAGGAGAGAGAAGAATGGGGCATAGAAGAGCTGATGAGAGCTGCTCAGCAGGGCAAAGCAGTAGCCCAGAAAAACCCATGAAGACTTCTGTCAGCAGGGAGTGGTGGGTAGCTCCAGTGGCCAGGTACTCAGTGCACAGCACAGCACATAGTGTCCAGATCCCAAGAGTTGCATGAGGTAGCTCAGGTCTGCAACCCCTGGTGTGCAGCCAGAGACACGGTGCATAGGGTGGTGCATGAAGCAGGATCCTTGGAGCTGCTTGGGTGGCTCAGGTCCTCAACCCCCAGCACAAGGCCGGGAGCTCGGTACAGGAGGTGCTGCATGGAGGGTGAGAGACCCCAGGAGCCACTTAAGGCAGCTTGGGTCTGCAGCTGCTGGCACTGGGCAGCAGCTCGGTGCAGATGACGCTGCACAGACGGTTCCACCTGTTGTTTATTCATATTTAGTTGTGGCTTATTTACTGTTTACTTATACTTACCTATAGTTTATATGTTGGTTATATATGTTTATTTGGGGTTTACCTGTTTCAGATCAGATATTTACCTGTATCTGGAGGCCTGGTATAAGATTTTATAGCATTTACCCAGAGAGTATTGTTTATGTATTCTGCTTGGATACCATATATATGTGTATATATATGTATTTGTACATATGTTTATATCCATGTTTCTTTTCCTTGTGATAAATTAATGTAAATAAAATTGTATATAGTTAAGTCCCCTGACCGTCCTAGCCTGGTTCTATAGGGACGGAGGTAAACTGAGCGGTCTGCAGTTCCCCCACAGCACACCTGCCAGCTAACAATTCCCTTCAGTTGAAGAAGGGGAGTATATACCTGAGTACACCTAAGCTACATTGGGAACAAGAATATATAATAACTCAGAACTATGGAGGAAGCATGTGCCTGAGCCAAGGAAAAAGCCACAAGACCATCTTTTGCTTTCTAGAATTATATGAAGATATATTTCAAACCTCTCTGGAGCATCACTCCTGGATGATGATGGTGTTAATGGGTTAGAAAGAAACTCAGTCTCTTCTCCTTCATCCAGAAATACAGCATTTGTGGTGTATAATTACATTGTTGTAACAAGGACACAGAACAATACCATGAGGATATCTATTGCCTGTTTTGATCTTGATTGTTTGGGGGGCTGACACAAGGTAGGGGGAGATTTTAATTTGTTCAAGATAATTAGATATGTTAATACCTACAGAGGCCACAGGTATTCAAAAGCACCACAAGAATTCTTGTGTCCTAGAGACCAAGCAGGTACTGGGTAGACAGACAGCCTGTGCTGCCAGTGGAACACAGCCAGGAGGCCACTGTACATGCAGTGTGCTTTTCAAGCTCCCCTGTCTGCCAGAGAGTACCAAGAGCAGCTGAGTGCACAGAACAGCTGGCCACCCTTGGAGAGCAGCACACTTGTGCAGTGGAGGCTAGAGCACCCATCCTGGGGTCCCTACTAGGGTCAGGGCTGTCACAGCACATAGGGCCCCAGGTTGTGGGACAGGTTCTGCCTTCCTAGAGGTCTGGGGAATGGTGGAGGGAAGACAACAATCTGGGACCTGACTCTAAGCTCAGTCCCTGTAAGAAACTGTGGTGCTGGGGTGGGAAGCGAAAGTCAGACCCTGAAGCTTGGCAGTGCTGCTTCTTCCTATGGCTCACATGGTGCCACCTGGAGGCCTTTGTGTTTGAGGGGAACCACAAAACAGCTGGTGGGTAGATGGTTCATGATATAGTGTTTACTCTATGCCACTGGGTTCAGGGATGGGGTACTTACTCAGACCTCCATGCCTTTGGGGTTCTGTCCTCAAGTCACCATTCAACAGAGACCAGTGGGGTGGTAAACAGCTTTATCTTTATTAGGAACAGGATTCAGCAACTCACATGCTCACAGCTTGCAAGGAGAATGACAATTACGCACCACCACAAACCACACACACAGGGCATCAAGGGAAGAGACTGGGTCATCCCACTGCTGGCCTCTTAAAGGTGCATTCCATATACCACATATTGGGAGAGAACTATAGTGTTTAGGCCCACCAAGGTGCCACAGGGTCACTGTCCACCCTGCATCCATAGGAGACCTGGTCCCCTCATTGAGAAGAAGATTCCTCAAGGAGAGATGCACTATAGTGCTTAGGTGGTTGGAGGAAATGCCTAAGATGCCACATAGGCCAGTGATTCTTATATTGTGGCCATGGAAGAGGGCAGCAATGCCCCTCCAGGCTCTCATAAGTCACCCGAAGGAGTTCTGTGACAGTGTCATGGAACTGACTGTCTCTCCTCACTCAGGGATTCAACCATTTGCTTATGCAGAGCAAGTGGCTGAGTCCAGAGTGTCACAGTTACCTGGCCAACCAGCCTAGAGGATATAGCCAGGCATGGCACCAGGGATTGCAGGGCTAGGGGCCAAAAGCCACTAGTCAGGGACCAAATGCTAAGCCATGGTCAGGCTCTAGGAATCAGAACCCTAGTTACCAAATGCGAAGGATAAAGGGCAAAGTCTACAGGGCAAAGTCCAAAAGCAAGCCAAACCAGGGTCAGAAGTCAGGAAACAGGTCTGGAGGGAGAATCCAAAACCAAAATCCAGGAACAAGCCAAAGGCAGGGCTAGAAACTAGGAAAGCCAAAGATGTTGTTAGGACAGGGTCTGCTCAGAGACTGAAGACTAATGTGTTGTTCAGCAAGGCTCAGGTGCTGGAGGGGTTCCTTAAAAACACTGCTAGAGCCAATCAGAGGGACAGTCTTGATTAATTGTAACTGAGTGAATTGCACTTACCACAGGCTGCAGGTCAGGAGCCTGCTTGAATCTCATATAGCTGACCCAGGCTGCAATGCAGGAGCCTTAGACAGCGAGCAGGTGGCCATGTCCACCATCCTCTCATTGCCTTTTGCTGCTCTCCTCACCACATCTCAATTCACTCCTCCTACCACTTCCAGAGCAGCTGATGCCAGCCATGGTGCTGTGTGCTCCATACTCTCCTTTCACCTGGCTACCCTTGCAGCAGCAGGAGCTCAGCATGGTGAGTCACAGATCCCCTCTGTTGCTAGCATTGTGTTGTGCTCCCACACCTCACTCTTTTGAATCCGGTTCCCCATCAGGGTTGTCCCCTGTGGAGCTGCCACACTTAGCTGTCTTTAAAGGAGGGGCTGGGCAGCTCCTAACAGACTCTTATACCAGCTTGCTCCTCTCAGAGTTCAGGCTCCTGGACACACAGTTCAGCTGGGATTTGAGGATCTCCAGCGAGCACAGGAACAACCATATCATAGCACACAGGAGAAGTCCTCCAACCCTCGCCTATCAATCTAGAAATGTAATTTCCATCACACAATTTCTCTGGCCAAAATCTCTCTGCACTACAGGCAGAAGCTCTGGTGCCACTGAGCTCTAGTTCAGTGAGGGGGACCCTATTCTTCTGTGATCTTTTGCTTCTGCAGGACAAGATGCCCATAAGAAGAGTATGAGTCCTGGAAGGGAGTGGCCTGCTATGATGGTGCTGCAGAGAAACTGGAGATCCTATTCAACATGCAGGTAAAACTGGAAATCTACCTCAATATGTGATATAATGAGCTCACTCCTGAAATCATGGAGATGATCACAGCCACAATCAGTGTGGCTTTCACTTTTTGAGAAACAAATTGGTCAACTTGCCCAATTCTTGACCCCCCACACTATGAAAAGCTCTGCCTACCATGACCCTCAACCACCACACAGTTGCAGTGCTTGCTGAAGAACAGGAGACTAGTGTGACCTGCCTGTCCTGTGCCCTTTTCCTTGCTCCCAAGCCTCATGGAGCTCAGACTAAGCTATGTCTGAGCCTCTCTTCCTTAGAGAGGGAGGTTGAGGAAGAGGACAGTCCAGTGTAGCATGGAAGTTTCGTTTTGTCTTCCTGGTAACATAAGATGGCCCTATCACCATGCCATGATACACCAGGGAGAACGGAGACATCAGACTAGGTGGTTCTGCATTGGTACAGGGATGGGGACAGGTGGAAGGGAGATGTGCTTTAAGTGAAAGGACTGTACAGGTTTGAGGAGCAAGGGGAATAAATGACAGTTTCCACTTTGAGTAATGGAATTTCTTGCCAGCCACAGATTTGCTGCTATGATATGGTGCTTGGAGTTGTGAGTGCTGTCTGCAAACCACTCCAGGGCCCCTATCTTGGTGGGGGGGGAGGCACTTTAATTAAAGCGGCTTTAAGACCCACTCTAATTAAAGCATCCAGTGCTTTAGTTAATTAAATGAGCTTTAGTTAAAGCTCCCCTGCCACCATTTTTTAAGTGTGGGGACACTGATGCGCAGGATGCTGGAGTCTGCCGGAGCGCAGTAATTACCACACTCCAACAGATTCAATTAATCAAGTCTACTCTGACACACTGTAATTACCTAAAATTACCATGTAACAAGGCCCTCATAGGCAGTTCACGACTAGTAGTTGTTGGCAACTTGTTTTAGAGACATAGGGCAACTTAGGAACATATGCTTTGTGAATCGAGTTATTTCAGCTCTTACAAAGTAATACTTTCAGCAAAAATATTTTATCACGTATACACATGAGGGTTGGCAGGGTAAGTATAATAGATGAACTTGCATGGATGGAGAAATGTTTCCCTGCAAGTTCCCAATCATTCACGTTGTCTCCCAGTCATCTTGATATCTCATAGATTTCATAAACGTTTGGGTCTGAAGGTACCTTAGTAGATCATCAAGTCTGAACTCCTGCCCTGGGCAGGAAAGAGTGCCGGGGTCTGGTGACCCCAACCAGATGCTTGTCCAGTCTCCTCTTAAAGACTTCCAGGGTAGGAGAGAGCAACAGCTCCATTGGAAGCCTATTCCAGATTCTGGTAACCCTCACTGTAAAGAAGTTCTTCCTGATGTCCAATCTAAATCTGCTCTCTGTGAGTTTGTGGCCATTGTTTCTAGTAACTCCAAGGGGTGCCCTGATAAACAGAGTATCACCTATTCCTGGCTGTCCCCTCTGATGAATTTGTAGAAGGCTACTACATCCCCTCTCAGTCTTCTCTTGCAAAGGCTGAAGAGATCCAGGTCCCTCAATCTCTCGTCATAGGTTCTTACCTGCAGGCCCTTGAGGAACGACCACCCTTCCTGGACTCCCATCTCACCAACACTCTTGTCCTTCAGTGCTTTGCTTACTAATCTCCTGAGCTCATTGAACTTAGTCTTTCTGAAGTCTAGTACTTCTGCGCTGCTGGTTATCTTTCCCACCTTTTGCCAGATAGTGAATTCTAACAATTGGTGGTCACTATTCTCTATGTTACCCTGTATCTGCAAATTTCCTACCAGATCATCCCCTGTAGCAAACACCAACCAGTCCAGTAAGGCATTTCCCCTAGTGGGACCATATGCCTCCTGTGTTAGGTGAAGGTCCTGTATGCAGGTTAAGAACCTACATGGTTTAGCTGACTGCTCCTCCCAGAAGATGTTGGGGTAGTTTAGGTCACCCATGACAACCATGTCCCTTGACTGTACTGCCTCTAAGAGCTGCCTTGAGAATTCCAGATCTACCTCATCTACGTGGTGTGGCAGCCTGTAATAGACCCCAACTACCTTTCCTCCCAACCCAATTGTATTCTGACCCACAGTACAGTTTTCCCCTCTTCTGATACCATCTTGATTATAGAGGATGTGTATTGTTCCTTAACACAGAGAGCAATGCCCCCACCCTTTTTCCCCACTCTGTCACATCTATACCGTCTATAGCCCTCAATGCCTACTGCCCAATCATGGGTAGGATCCCACCAGATTTCAGTTAATCCAACCAGGTTGAAGTCTTTGTTTGCAAGCAAGAGTGTGAGTTCCTCCTGCTTGTTCCCCATGCTCCTGGCATTGGTAAAGAGACACTTTATCCCCCCAATAGGTGCCTTTGGTACCCTACTCTCCTGACGTCTATCAGGCTCCATAGTACTTATGTGGACTGTTCCAGCGTATGGCTCATGGTTCATTAATCCTAGGTGCTCTCTGTCTTCTGCATCCCTTTCCCCCAATGAACCTAGTTTAAAGCCCTACATAGGAGATCAGCCTCTTACCTTTCGAAGAGATATGAAGACCATTGCATGCCCCTTTCACGGAAGTGCAGATCATGGTCGAAGAAGCTGAAACCTGCCTATGTATCTATGTAAGAAGATCAGCAAACTTCTTCTACAATCTTTAAATTATCCATTATTTCTAGTTATCTCATCATTCAAAAGCTCAGGCTGCCTTACAACAATGAGTCCTAAAAGTTGTATGCACTTTATAGAAGGAGAAACCAAGCTCGGAAGTTTAAAATAGCTTATTACTAAAGCAAACAATTTTCCTACTTAATTATATGTATTGGCATTCTCAAACACAGAGCTGTTTCTTTATTGTGGGGATCTGGAGAATTGGAACCAATGTGGCTATATAGAAATTGGATTTTAAAGTTACTGAGTCTCATTAGAATTCCATCTTTTCTATAGACAAATGTACGTACACTATAGATTTTGACAGATTTATTCTAAACTGTTTTTTTTACATGTATCCTCCTCAATTCCTGAGGATTTTTCCATCAGTATTAGAGGACTCATGGCCAAATCCTGTTTCCCTTGCTCATGTGTGTGGTCACCAGGACTATTTGCATTAGTAAGGCAAGAAGGATTTTGTTTTACTCCCATAACCTGTGGTGGGGAAATGTGTCATCCAGACTCCCAGGAATGACTGGTGTGATTTATCTCCAGTATGAAATGTCTCAACACAACTTCTTCAGACACCTCATTCTTAAAGTTATTTTGCCTGCAAGAAATTCTTGCCATCTGCATTTTTTTATAGCCTGGAGCATTGGAATGCTGCTCCTCAGACGGCCATTACTTCCCAGACAGTCATGTTTTTGACAGCAGTGGGATGTGCACTGCAGAATTCCAAATTACTGCACCAAAGCAATGAGTTTTTCCTACAGATGAGTTCTCCCATCCCTTTCCAAGACTTCTATGCAATATTTCACTTAACTGTTTTAAGTAATTGTAATTGTTTCAACCTGAGTCTCCCTGCTGCTTCATACATCTGGACAATTTTATATGTAATGTCCGTGTTCCTAGGAAAATTTTTCCATTCCTGTCTACCCAAATCTCCTCCGCTACTTGGTTTAGGTATGTAGAAAGGTGGGAATAGATGGTAACAGCAACCCATGAGCTCACCGCTTTACTTCAGTAAATCCCCACTGACTTATCAGAAGTCAGTACTCTTCCAATGAGAACAGAATTTGGGTTCTAATGAATGTGTTTATGCAAGAAAAGGAGATGAATGTTCAGTGCTAAACAAGGGGAGAGGAGGATTCCTGAAAAGCAGCTGCAACTGAAGGGAAAACACCTTCATTCCACAGAAAATTCAAGTTCTTTTCATCATAGATCTGTCATAAGATTTCATAGATTTCATAGACATTAGGGCTGGAAGGGACCTCGGGAGATCATCGAGTCCAGCCCCCTGCCCAAAGGGCAGGAAGTCAGCTGGGGTCATAGGATCCCAGCAAGATATGCATCCAATTTGCTCTTGAAGGTGTTCAATGTAGGTGCTTGAACCACCTCCGCTGGCAGACTGTTCCAGACCTTGGGGGCTCGGACAGGAAAGAAATTATTCCTTATGTCCAGCCTGAAACGGTCTTGTAGTAGTTTATGACCATTTGACCTCAGCATCCCTTGGGGAGCTCTGGTGAACAGACGTTCCCCCAGATCCTGGTGGTCACCCCTGATAAACTTATAGGTGGCCATCAGATCACCCAAGAGCCCCATGGTTCTCAGCCTGTCATAGTAAGGTCAGCTTTCCTGACCTCTGATCATTCTTGTGGCTCTTTTCTGGACTCTCTCAAGCTTCTCCACATCCTTTTTGAATTGTGGGGCCCAAAACTGGACACCGTACTCCAGCTGCGGCCTCACCAAGGCCAAGTACAATGGGAGAATGATGTCCCAGGATGGTCGCGTTTTAGTTGCTTTACTAGCTGCATCATCACATTGCAGGCTCATGTTCATCTTGTGGTCAATGATGACCCCCAAGTCTCTTTCTTCCGTAGTGCTAGCCAGCATAGCACTGCCAAGCCTATAAGGATACTGTAGGTTTTTCCTCCCAAGGTGGAGAACCTTGTATTTTTCAGTGTTAAACACCATCAGGTTCTCATCTGACCATTTGCTGAGTCTGTCCAGGTCAGCTTGGATCACCTGCCTGTCTTCTGGTTCTAATGAGACATCTTTTGCTTTACCCCATATCCTACATGACTGCAGTGTCATTAGAGGATGGGAAGACATGTACAGATTGATAGTTTTGTCTGAAAATTCCCCCGCAGTGAGACTCTATATGGACTGAGACACTTTCTTCGACCTGCTTCCTCCACCATTGTGGATCTATCTTCTTTCTCTCTCGGCTTTGCAAACACCCTTCCTCCCCTTCCTCCCCTCCCCACTCCCCGCACCCCCGGGCTTAGTTGACTAACATTGTATTTTCTGTAACCTAGTTGCATTCACTTCCTTACTCCCATCCCTCCCATGTTAGTCCCTTGCTCGGGTGACTTGTATTTCCCTACTGGCTTTGTCATCTTTTTGGATTCACAATCCTAAATATATACTAAAAAAATTCTATCAGATTTAACTGATTTGGGTCAAACTGATTTATGCAATGTCAGTCCTAGACCATTTGCTGGGGTAAACTAAACACCTCCAGCATCCCAGCATGCTGTCTGGGCTAGGTGGGGCTCTCTACTCCGCACCAGAGCTGGCCCCTCCCCTCTGCTCCCTGGCCAGAGCTCTGGCAGAGATTTCAGGCACAGAATATCTGACTGGCTTCTCTCAGCTCAGTAGGGATCATTCCCCTCGCCCTTCTGCCTTATGCAGACACCTCAGCATTAGCTAGCAGACCACATGCTGGCTATGGTCTGTGTTGTGGGAGATGACAGGCACACAGGCTTTTTGGAGCTAATCAACAGGTAGCTTAATGGCCTTCCTTGGACGAGCTGTTTAAGAAGAGCTTCATTAGTTTCATAGGTTCATAGATGATAGGGTCAGAAGGGACCTGAGCAGATCATCAAGTCCAACACCCTGCCATGGCAGGAAAAATACTGGGGTCAAATGAGCCCAGCAAGGTGTTCATCTAGCCTTCTCTTAAAGATCCTGCCAGTGAGTGGACGAGGCAGACGGCATGAAACATGCATCGTGGAGACCAAATCGTGGCTACAGGAATGGTGCTTCGAGGAGGGATTTGGCTTCCTCAGCCACAACCAGCACATCATGACGAGAGACATGCTGGGATAGGATAGGCTCCACCTTTCCCCTAAAGGTAAGCGTGTGTTCTCTTTTAGGTTGGCGGACCTCCTCCAGCAGGCTTTAAACTAGGCTCGTCGGGGGAAGGGGAAGATGAGGGCGGAGGAAACATCAGACTGCCAGACCAAACAGCACCTACAACTACAGCCCAGCCCAGACCAATGAGATAAGCGAATAAACAGGTACGATATAGGGGCCAGGGTAACGCTGGGACTAGGGGGTCAGTACACACATCCACAGGAGGCCTCAAATGCCTCTACACAAACACTCATAGTATGGACAACAAGCAGAAGTAACTCACCCTCCTGCTGGCTGACACCAGCCCTGACATAGTGGGGATTACGGAAACGTGGTGGGATGCAACGCATGATTGGGCAGTGAATGTCAAGGGCTATAGGCTGTACAGGAGGGACAGGATAGGAAAGAGAGGTGGGGGCATGGTACTCTATATTAAGGAGGAATACACATCCTCGTCAATTAGCAAGGAGTCAAGGGGAGGGGCACTCTGAAGTGGTTTGGGTTAGAGTACAAGGCAGTTGAGGGGAAAGGGACTTAACGATGGGAGTCTACTACAAACCTCCCAACCAGGGAGAAGAGCTTGACCAGGAATTCTTGAGTCAGCTCACAGAGGTAGTGAAGGCTAAGGATGTGGTAGTCATGAGGGACCTGAATTTCCCGGACATCTGCTAGGAAGAACAGTCAGCCAGGTCTGAATGCTCACGTAGGTTCTTGGCCAGAGTGCAGGACCTCCATCTAACCCAGGAGGTGCACAGCCCCACCAGGGGAGATGCCTTGTTGGACCTAGTGCTGGCCACGGGTGATGACCTGGTGACGGGGCTGCGGGTGCTCGACCACCTAGGCGACAGCGATCATCGCCTGCTGGAATTCACCATCCAGTGCAAAGTGGCAAAGGCATGCAGTAAGGCAGCGGCCCTAGATTTTAGGAGGGCAGACTTCAATGACCTAAGGAGGATAGTTGGAGAAGCGCTGAGGTCCCAGAGGGGAGGGGAGCCAGGTGTCCAAGGAGAGTGGTCGCTCCTTAAGGACACGACCCTCCAAGCCCAAAGGAAGGTAATCCCAATGAGGATCAAAGGGAGCAGGAGAGCACACAAGCCTCCGTGGCTCACCAAAAACATCCAGGAATGTCTCCTTGCTAAAAAGGAGGCTTACACCCAATGGAAAGAAGGGGTCATCACCAGGGAGGACTATTCTGTAGTTGCTCGGGGATGTAGGGGGGGTAGTTAGGAAGGCCAAGGCAGAGATGGAACTGGGACTAGCTTCCCAGATTAAGGACAATAAGAAGTCCTTTTTTAAATATGTAGGGGGTAAAAAGAAGGTCCCGGGTAATGTGGGGCCCTTGCAGGACGTGATGGGAAACTTGGTCGTCACACCAGATGACAAAGCTAACATGTTTCACGATTTCTTTGCCTCCGTCTTCCTAAGTAGGGACCAGAACAGCCATCTCCCTCCTGGGCCCCCCTCGGGCCCCGGGGAAGGCACACCTGGGCCACGGGTTAGTGAGGATTTAGTTAGGGAGCTTCTGGAGGGGTTGGACGTATTCAAGTCAGCCGACCCGGATGATCTCCACCCTAGAGTTCTAAAGGAACTGGCCAAGGTCATTGCAAATCCCCTGGCACAACTTTACGAGCACTCGTGGTGCTCTGGTGAGGTACCGGAGGACTGGAAGAGGGCCAACGTGGTCCCCATCTTCAAAAAAGGCAGGAAGGAGGACCCGGGAAACCATAGGCTGGTTAGTCTTACCTTGATCCTAGGCAAGCTGTTCGAGAAAATTATGCTGGCACATATCCATGAGGGGCCGGCAGGGGACTGCATGCTTAGGGGCAACCACCATGGGTTCATCAGTGGCAGGTCCTGTCAGACCAACCTGGTGGCCTTTTACGATCAGATCACCAGATCATTAGATGCAGGGGTAGTCCCAAGGACTGAGCCCTGGGGGACCCCACTGCCTACATCCCTCCAGGTCAAAAATGACCCATCCACCACTATTCTCTGGATGTGGCCCTCTAGCCAGTTAGTGACCCATTTGACTATGTAGGTATCGATGCCACAGTACCCTAGTTTTTTAATGAGAATGGGGTGAGAGACAGTGTCGAAGGCCTTCCAAAAGTCCAGAAAGACTACATCCGCTGCTACCCCTGAGTCTAAGGATTTTGTGACCTGGTCATAGAAGGCCACCAGGTTGGTCTGACAGGACCTGCCTCTAATGAACCCATGTTGGTTGTCCCTAACATAATCTCCCCTGCTGGCCCCTCGTGGACATGCACCAGGATAATTCTCTCAAAAAGCTTACCCAGGTTTGAGGTAAGACTAACTGGCCTATAGTTTCCTGGGTCCTCCTTCCTGTGTTTTTTGAAAATGGGAACCACATTAGCCCTTTTCCAGGCCTCTGGCACCACACCAGAGCACCATGAGTGCTCGTAAAGCCATGCCAGGGGTCCCGCAATGACCTCTGCTAATTCCCTCAGCACTCTGGTGTGGAGATCATCAGGACCAGCTGATTTAAATACATCCAGTCCCTCCAGAAGTTCCCTGACTAGATCCTCACTGACCCTAGGCCTGAGTGCACCTCCCCTGGGGCCTGCAGGGGTCCCAGTGGGGACACTGATCCAGTCCCTGTTCAGGACAATGGAGGCAAAGAAATTGTTAAATAGGTTAGCTTTGTCATCTGGTATGACGACCGGATTTCCTCGCGTGTCTTGCAGAGGCCCCACATTACCTGGTACCTTCTTTTTGCCCCTTATGTATTTAAAAAAGGACTTCTTGTTGTCCTTGATCTGGGTAGCTTATCCCAGTTCCATCTCCACCTTGGTCTTCCTGACCGCCCCCCTGCACCCCCCAACAACCAAGGTATAGTCCTCCCTGGTGATGGCCCCTCCCTCCATTGGGTGTACACCTCCCTTTTAGCTAGGAGATGATCCCAGATGGTTTTGGTGAGCTATGGGGGGCTTTTGCACCATTTGCCCCCTTTGATCCATGTTGAGATTACCTCTCTTTGGGCTTGGAGGATCATCTTCTTAAGGAATGACCACTCTTCTTGGACACCCAAATCCCCTCCCCTCTGGGACATTAGTGCCTCCCTAATTATTCTCCTTAGTTCATTGAAGTTTGCCCTCCTGAAATCTAGGGCTGCTGCCTTACTGCATGCCTTTGCCACCTTGTGCTAGATGGTGAATTCCAGCAGGCGATGATCACTGTCGCCCAGGTGGTCGAGCACCCACAGCCCCCTCGTCGCCCATGGCCAGCACCAAGTCCAACAAGGCGTCTCCCCTTGTGGGGCTATGCACCTCCTGGGTTAGGTGGAGGTCCTGTATTTTGGCTAGGAACCTACATGAGCAGTCAGACCTGGCTGACTGCTCTTTCCAGCAGATGTCTGGAAAGTTCAGGTCCCCCATGATGATGTCTTTTGACCTAACTACCTCCGTGAGCTGACTTAAGAATTCCTGGTCTAGCTCTTCCCCTTGGTTGAGTTGTCTGTAGTGGACTCCCACTATTAAGTTCCTTTCCCCTCAACTTCCTTGTATTCTAACCCAGACCACTTCAGTGTGCCCTTCCTCTGACCTTGTGCTACTTGATGAGGATGTGTATTCCTCCTTGACGTAGAGTACCACACCCCCACCTTTCCTCCCTGTCTTGTCCCTCCTGTACAGCCTATAGCCCTTGATATTCACCACCCAGTCATGCGTTGGGTCCCACCACGTTTCTGTGAGCCCCACTATGTCTGGGTTGGTGCCAGCTAGCAGGAGGGTAAGTTCCTCCTGCTCGTTCCCCATACTACAAGCATTTGTGTAGAGGCATTTGAGGCCTCTTGAAGATGTGTGCACTAACCCTCTAATCTCAGTACTGCCCTGGCCCCTGTTGCTTACCTAGTTAATGGAGAGAGGCTTTGTTTTCTTAATGGGAAGATAAACACTGAGTTAGGGGTGATAAACATTCCCTGCTGGGCAGCAGCTCAGGAGGGGGCAGGAGGGAATAATAAGAGTGTCCTGCCAGGGTCTGGCCATGGCCCCCTCAGCTCAGCTGCTCTAGCACCGCCAGCTTCTAGCCTGAGCCACTGCAGGCATGTGCTTGCATTGCTGGAATGAAAAGGGAATGTCTATCCACCACCAAATCAGTTCAAATTTTGCAGGTTAGACTAACTTGCAAAGATTGAATCAATTCGGGCTCTGGCTTTTGTGAATATTTGTCCCTAGCCATCATCTTCAGCTGCAGATCAATCAGGGCCATAAATCTTTTTCTAAATTGCCATTTTTACAAGCATTTGCAAAAAGCCTTCAGGGAGTCATCAGAGGAGGGCAGACTGGTTTTGTGTTGTTGTCCTTAACCAAGAGTCTTGCCAGAAGAAAGGCTTCCGTAGAGCCTAGACAATGGAGATTGCCTGTGGCATGTATCAGAGGATCCTAACTGAAGGCTTCTCTTTAGGTACCTTCCTTTAAGCACACCTCCAACTACTCTTTCCATTATCAAGCACACTACATCATTAGTGACACTTATCAGAGATGTTTTTCCTCAGAAAGTTTTTTACCCTGTTTGGCTTGATGTATTTATAGAGAGCAAGCATACCCACACTCATAAGAAGGAAGGAAGGCAAACTGGACCAGGTAGTTTCTTCCTCAAAAGGATGTTTTCTTGTTGCTATGCATAAGGGTTTAGTGACACAACTTCCATTACTATTCATAGGAGTCATGAGGTTAAATCCCTATAGTATAAAAAAGTACCCCTATTGGGCCTTTCTCCTCCTAAACCAGAAGAAGTGTTCATTAGTAAAGACTGTGAGTAGTTATTCAATTGATTCATTAGCATAATGTTTAAGATGCCCAACTGTTGCCTTTCATATAAATTAAATACAATCCAATTAAAAGAACCTAACATTAATATGCCATTATAAACCTCTGGAAATATGGCTTTTCATAGCTTTTCCTACTTTTCTGATGATTCTTCTTTTGTTGTTGCTTCTTCTCAGTTTACTTTGTATCATAATTTGATCCTGATTCTACTTATAATAGTGGAGGCATAGAAACCTAAATTAATTTCCATACAACACAATCTTTTAACTATGCCCGCCTTTGTATTACCGATATCTTTTTATGAATTCTTGGAAACTGAAACAAAAGTAGCAGAATTTAAGACTCTTACTAATATTCAGATTAGAACTTTGAAAGTTTATACGTACCTACCTAGAGGTAACAGGCTTTTCAGTCTAACAAAAAGATATAACAAAATTCAATGGTTAGCTGTTTGAAACAGGAAAAAAAGTAGAACTAGAAACACAGCACAAGATTATTAACAGTAAAGATAATAAAACACTGGAATAGTTTACCAAGACAAATGGTTTAGTTTTCCTATTTTCAAACCAAGCATGGATTTTTCTCATGGCTGTATATTAGTTCAGACAAAATTAAGGCTATAGGACTTCCCCAAATTATACTGGAGGACAGACTAGATGCTCTATATGATGCGTTTAGTCTTACTAATCTATGAATACTTTGTGTAATGTATGTTTAGGATAGAACTTTTTAAAAAATAAATTGGAGAGGGTTCATGAACAAGACATACAGCTTTATTGCAAAAAAAAAAAAATTAATAAAAGATGAAAGCCTACCTTGCATTTATATGTTAGAAGGCTTCCCTGAAATTCTTAAGGATAAGTGCTTGTACAGTTTCTGTAGCAACTGCTAGGAACAATTGACAAGCATATTCAACTATAAAGATTACAATCAAAAAGTAAAAAGACTGACAGGTTCATCTCTAGTACAAATGTCCTCTGTCATCCTAACCATCACTTGTCCAAAGCTGCCTATTCATGTTAACTCAGTGTTTTCCTGAGCAAACCATTGCTGGCATTGTGAATGAGATATATTCGAAGAAAATGCATTCCAGTGGTAAGTAGATACTACCCTTTATAAGTTTATAGGTCTTGCTACTATGATCATGAAACATCCATTTATTACACAAATAAACAAGTAAATATATATTTTCCCATTTTCCTATCATCTTCCGACTGAAAAAGGGAACCACATGCGTTTATCCTGGAAAAGATTTTCAGGGCTTTGTCTAACCAGCAGGCTTCCTCAATTCTATCCTAAATTCTGATATTAGTGTCTTTCTTGTAACCCTTTTTTTCATAGTTCTGGGCTTTAACAGTTCCTGTTGTCTCATGGCAGGGTTATCCGCTGAATCTTCAAGAATTAATTTGGCTTTTTTGCCTGTTCGTGACTTTATTTGTTGGCCATGAGATCAGTTGTTTTAAAATCAGCAGTGTAATTGCATGTGCTGAGCAGCTTCCCAGTCTGCTCTGTTATAAAGAATGTCTCCCAGGGCTATGGTATCTTTCTGCCCTTTCAGTTCGCCTGCTTTATTTCTCCCCACAGCAGTTTTGCACCTGCTGCTCATTTCACCTTGGGGACTCGGTGGATTTTTCTAATAATATTCACGCATCTGTCCTGCACACTTTCTTTCAAGAACATCTCTATTATTTCCCTTCAATCAACCTACCTTTGTTTCTCTGACCTTTTCCTTTATTAATAACTGGGGACTTGATACTGCGTGAGGCTTTATCACACTAATCCCACCTGCTCTTCACTGTTGTCCATACAATGAAATTGCAGATACTATAGACAGAGACGTTTACAGTGCTTTGAGTGTTTCTTCTTGTTTTAAAAAAAAAAAAGTTTAAGCCATCTTTAAAAACAAAGTATTTCATTTTCAAAATGTGTCCATAATTAGAGATAACCTAATATATCCATCTTCCTCTGTTAAGCTCTTATAGGTACTGGCACGACTCCAATTCTCTCTCTTCTTTTATTCATGTTGTTCAATTAGTTACTCCAGATTTGGTGTAACTAGAAATAGAATTTTGCTTTTTGATTATCAAAGTTGTTATCAGTGAGACCAGCCCCTCTCTTTATTCATCTTTATTGTAGTCTCCAGTTCATACCGCTATAGGGCTACTATATGTCTGGGTTTTTCTGGACATGGCGTCTTTTTTATCCCCCTGTGCTGCATCCAGGTGGATTTTTAAAATAAGATAAAATGTCTGGGTTTTTTGCCCAGCCTGGCTGCTTGGGACTGGGAGCAGCGGACAATGTAATTGGTTGTCAGGGATCATGTGCTCCCCCTGCTGGCCCCAGCAAACCAGGTAAAGAGGCACTGTGTGCGTGCATGTGTGCACGCATGTCTGTAGGTTGGGAGTGAGGGGCACCAGCAAGGCTGGGGGGGCAGGGGTCTATGGGTATAGGGTACCAGTGGGGCTGGTGGGCAGGGGGCTGTGGGTTGGGAGTGCCTGTGGGATGGCAGGGCTGGGGGGAGCAGGGGCTTAGGGGTGAGGGGCAGAGGCAGGGCACGGCCATATCACTGCCCCACCATAATCACATGCCCCTCCCCCTTTCCTCCCTCTCCCTCCCAGGTTTCTACTTCTTTTGCTGCTAGAAATATGGTAACCCTAGCCTACTACTACCCTTTGTCTGTTGCCTTACGTTATTCTGATTGCTTAGGGAAAAAATGTCATGCACCTTTTATGACATCATTCTCCTGCAATACATTAGAGGACGTAATCCTACAGTTTAATTGGACTTAAATCCACAGCTGGAGTTTTGTCTGAATAAAGCATGTTTGGCTGGGTTCTCATCAATTTATCTTCCATGTTTAGGTCTTAACTCTAACATTTCCAGTAAGTGATAGAATTATCCTTTATTATGACTAATTATAGCATTATCACTCATACACCTATAACACAGTTGTATTTTGAATTTTATTTTCTGTTTATTAAAGCATTCACTTTATGGTTTTCAAAATGCTTCAAGTCAGTTTCTCAGTTTGATGGATCAGACTTCTGCTTACACATCATAGAAATGTAGTCCTGGAAGGGACATCAATAGTTCATTCACTCAAACCCCCTGCATTCTGGCAGGATCAAATGGACTTAGACCAGGGGTCAGCAATGTTTTCCCATGGGGAGCTGGAATGACTTGGCTCAGGTCTGAGGTGGGTGGTGCCAAAACCCGTGTGTCCCAGATGCTTTTCCCTGCCACTGAGCTGCAGCAGAATACAAGGCTAGCTCCCATTCCACTAAAGCCCTGGGTTCCTGACTGTGATGTGGTGCCAAAAGAGATCCCCCTCTTCCAAAGCTCTGGGTACCTGACTGCGGCACGTTGTAGTGGAGGGAAAACCCTTCACTGCTAAATGCAGTAGCCAAAACCAGGCTCTGTAAGCAGGACAAATGTGTGCTTAGCCTGACTTTAAAAACCTACAGTGATGAGAATTCCACAGCCTTCCCAGGTAACTTGTTTTCATGTTCCACCACCTTGACTGTCAGGTTTGATATTAGGAAGGATGTCTAAACCTTATTTGCTACAAATTAAGCTAATTTTTCTTGACTTTCCCCCATTGGCCTTGGCAAACAATTGATCGCCATTCTCTTTTATAACAAGTTTTTTATTCATCTTGGAAGACTCTGTCCTTTCTTGTTTTGGACTATATTTAACCAACTCTTTCCAACTTTCCTAATAAGTCATAATTTCCATTCTTGTTACTCTCTTTTGGGTTCTGCCCAGTTTGTCTGCATTGTTCTTATAGTGCAGAGACCAAAACTGCACCCTGTACTCAAAATGAGGCCTCCCTAGTGCTGACTAGAGTAGAATAATTACAACTTAGGTCTTAAAGTGTGACACTCCTGTTGATAAAACCCAGAAGAAGTTTACTCTTTTTTGCAATAGTATCATGCTGTTGACTCCCATTTGGTAAATGAGCTACCATAATCCTTATCTTCTTTTGCCAGCTATTTAGCCAAAATATCCTCATTTTGTATTTATGCGGTTGATATTTCCTTTTTAAATATAGAAATTATCTTTGTCAGATTTTCATCTTGATGATGTCAAATTTTTGTCTTTGATCTGACATCTAAAAGGCTTGCATCCTCCCCCTGGAAACTAGCACAGCTCAGAGCCATCCATGCTGTCTAGACATCTTTTCCCTTCTTCTGTATATGTACCTTGTTCAAGAACAGGAAGACATTCATGAATAACATGAGAGCCTCTATACTGACTCTTTTCCGCTGGAGTATGTGAATTCATCTGGAGTAGTGTAATGACCAATGGGGCACAAGAATGTCAACTACCAACCCATGAATATTTCTTTTTTTACGGACAGGCTGGAAACTTTTTACTGACAACCAAACTTTTTTTACTGACAGAGGTCTTTACTGACAAGTTTTAAACAATTTAAATGGTTAAAATAGTCCAGTAAGTTTTAGCAAATTTAATAAGAGAAATTGACTCTTAGCAAGTGTCAAGACACTGAAAACTTCTGAAAAGAAAGTTATATACTGATGCTTTTACATGGTTGCAAGTTGAAAAAGCCAGAATTTCCTAGCTTTGCTGTTGCACTAGTTCTTAGAGTCCAGGACTTCCCCACCCTATCATATGAAGTGTGTCCATGAGAAGGTGGTATAACTGGAATGCTGCCAACTGAAGTCATGCTCCTTGGGCAGTTACTAGTCAGTATCAATTATACAAGCCGTTAGGCTGCTTTAACTCATACAAGGTGTCAAAGTAACTCTTGGTATTCTCTGAATTTTGGGTGGCCATCCAACTGTGAACCTTCCTATGGCTGCTGAACCATGAACACCGTTGCCGGTCTGAATATCAGACCTACCTAGAACTGGATATAACCATCACAATAATGTTGTATATGTACAGAATCACTGTATCCCAGTGTCTAGGGTGCTTCTTTAGAACTTGGCAGACCAGGGCTTAGGTCCCCACTTCGCTCCAGTTTTTCTCTATGACCTTGGGAAAACCACTCTATCATTCTGTGTCTGGGGAAGCCCATTGGTTACATAAGGACTAGAATACTTCTCTGCAGATGTTATGGGGATAAAGGTTGTGTGGCACTCAGATACTATGGTGAAAGTGGCCTTATCAGAGGTAGAGTGATAAAAGTTGGCTATCATAAAAGTTTTGTGACCTTAATTCCTATCCAGGAGAGATATGTTTGTATACCATACGTTGAATACATGCTATTTTTCACATACTAAGAGTGCATGCTGTAATAGTACAATATGTCACTCTGATCTCATGTTATTTCAGTATGCAAAATATTTGCTAGTTATATGATGTTTGAACATGTCTTTGCATCATGAATATGTAGGCATCTGTCTGTTTTGTGAGACACTAGATTTGTGCTCAATGAGGCATCTGTTCATTGAACATCTATCTGCAAGTGTGGTTATAGAGTTCAGTTTTTGAATGACAATCCCTTCTGCACTTACCACATGTGAAGTTTGTGTCTAACACGCCCAAATATCATGTGGGGTTCTTCCTGAGGTTTCTTTTTTCCTTTGCATGTTGGGTTCTTCTTTCCTCAAAAGCCTTCATTTCACACTTACTAGACTGTTTCCGAGTACTTCAGTGCTCAGCAATCTTCTCCCACTTGTTTGGCTCAGTGTTCATTGTCTTCATATTTCTTTTACAAACATCTTTGACAGAGGTATAGGAAGCTTACTGGTAATGTACTGGTAATGGTTTATTTATAAAACTCCAGACATACATTGAATGATTAAGACATTTGTAACACCTTAGACATTGGATGCCTGTTTTGAGAAATGTGAGGATGTCACATGCAGAATATTTTTTCCTGCATTCAGTGCACCTTTTACAGATTTTGCTTGAAATGTATATTTAGTCTTTTGTCTTTAGTTGCTAGATCATAGTTTCATAGTTTCTAGGGTTGGAAGGGACCTGAGCAGATCATCTAGTCCGACCCCCTGCCATGGCAGGAAAGAGTACTGGGGTCAAACAACCCCAGCAAGATGTTCATCTAACCTTCTCTTAAACACCCCCAGGGTAGGAGCCTGCACCACTTCTCTTGGAAGCTGGTTCCAGACCCTAGCCGCCCTGACCATGAAGTAGCGCCTCTTGATATCTAACCTAAACCTACTCTCTGCCAGCTTGTGACCGTTATTCCTGGTCACTCCTGGTGGTGCTTGGGGGAACAGGGACTCCCCCAATGCCTGCTGATCTCCCCTGACTAGTTTATAACAGGCCACAAGATCCCCTCTCAGCCTTCTCTTCTGGAGGCTGAACAGGTTCAGGACCCAGAGCCTCTCCTCATAGGGCCTGCCCTGTTGTCCCCTGATCATGGGAGTGTCCCGCCTCTGGACCCTCTCCATGCTGCCCACATCCCTCTTGAAGTGTGGTGCCCAGAACTGGACGCAATACTCCAGCTGCGGCCTGACCAGTGCCGCATAGAGGAGGAGGATTACCTCTTTGGACCTGCTCGAGATGCATCTGTGGATGCATGACAAGGTGCGGTTGGCCTCCCTAACTGCCTCTCCACACTGCCGGCCCATGTTCATCTTGGAGTCAATGATGACCCCCAAATCCTTTTCCGCCTCCGTGCTGACAAGAGGGGAGTTCCCTAACCTGTAGGTATGGTGCCGGTTGTTCCTCCCGAGGTGCATCACCTTGCACTTGTCTGTGTTGAAACCCATCCTATTCTGGTCTGCCCACCCTTGTAACCTGTCTAGGTCTGATTGTAGCCTGTTGCATCCTTCCAGTGTGCCCACGTCCCCCCCACATCTTAGTGATCAATTGAAATGTATATGTAGTTTTTTTCTTTTAGTTCCACTGGCTCAGCCTTTCTCTCTGGCTTTGTTAGCTTGGTAATACACATGTTATGAGCATGTCACATCTCTGCCAACAATTTTAACCATCACTTTCAGTATTTTGTGGCACGGGTCTGGTATTGGGTACCTCAAGCTCCACTGTCTCAATGCCTAATAGGCTACAAGCCATCAGCAGACTTTGATTTTTCTTGTGGCAGTCTTGTTACCACAACCCAGTCTTGCCCCAGCCACTGTCTTGCATTTTTGTGCAAGAGACACTGTCCAAGCATTCATACTTTTCAAATGCAGCAGTAAAGGCAACCTAAATGGAAGCTGTTGTGGCCCTTTTCTTGAGTAAAGTATGTAGTCCACAACTTGCGGCTATACAAAAGGATGTTGATGACACAAGCATCATCATGTCAGCCAGGGGTGGGTAAACTGCGGCTCATGGGCTGGATGTGGCCTGACAGACCATTCTATCTGGCCTGGAGGGCCCCTAAAAAATTTAGAAAATTAGTATTTATCTGCCCCTGGCTGCCTGTCATGCGGCCCTCGATGGCTTGCCAAAACTCAGTAAGCAGCCCTCCACCTGAAATAATTGCCCACCCCTGATGTGAGCTATAGTATTCTCGCCTAAACAAAGGCCGTGCAACTTTTAAATTGAGATTAACATGGTGGGCATGACCAGATGAGTGGGAATGTGCACTTTGCAGTGCCGCAGAGGCTTTTGCAGCATTGTAAAGCACACAGTCCACATGAAAACATTTTTCCATGCTGCATATTTGCAGTGCAGAGCCAAAATTGGATACTAGGAAATCCCAGTAACTTAAAAAAAAAAAGCGCTTAAAAAAACCCCCCAGAACTTGGGGCAGGGCATATGGCTGCAGTATGCACCCCCCAAAACCAGAGCCTGGCCAGCCAGAGACATGCAGCCTCAGATCCCCATGTAAGGCTGCTGAGGCCAGCCCAGGTGCTGGCCCAGCCTCGCATATGTCACCTGGGATGATTTGCCGCATGCCAGAGCATGGATGCAGCGGTGTGCCTGCGGACAAGTAGCAGTGGCACAAATGTATGCTGCTGCTATTTGCCCCTGGGGAAACACATGTTCCCAATCACAGGGAAGTGCCTGTTAAATCAAACTACCGTACTATTAACACTGGGTTAATTTCTTACCAACTAGGAGAATTTCAATGATTTCTAACTCCTAAATTTGTCATTATTTATTACAGAAATAAAATTTAATTGAAACTGTAGAGAACTTTTAAAAGACAGCTAACAAAAGAAGATTATAATGAAAATGTAGAGACATTTCCATTCTAGGCTTTTCTGCTATTTTAAACATGAGATTAGAGAACTCGGGGTTAAATTCTGACCCCCTTATTCATGGTAAGTAGTAGCTTGTTTCACTGATTGTAATAATCTAGTTCAAGGTGCAGCTCAGTGTGACTATTAGTAGCTGAATTTATTTCTTATCAACCTCAGCTTCATAGAAAGAAACCTGCAAACCTTTATGCCTATGAACAGTGCATATCCATATTTGTTATTCTTTTGAAGCCAATTAGAATAATTTCTGACCTTATCTGAAATATTCAAATGTACAGGTTCTAATCCTAGTTGGATCAATGTGCCCCATTAACCATCTTAATTAATTTACTTTGTATATGTGTCTTGTGACGCTGATCTCCAAAATCTAGGTCTTCCTTTACCCTGTTGCTCTAGAGAAGCTTTTGCATAGAAGTAGAAATAGCGGTGGAGTCTTTGGACAAACTAATCCTTTGCTTGTCCATGCTGTTTTGCATTATTCTGTACCCCAGTTTGCTGATGCCTTCAAAATCAAAGGTGACTGCATTACAAAGGAGCTGGAGGCTATCCTTCAGGTCTTTAGAGATAATGTTGACATGTTGTTATCTGCATGATACATGGTCCCTTCTTTTTAACTATTCAGTATTTTTTTCTTCAATTAACTGCAAATCAATCAGCATAGTTATAAATTGTATATCAGCATTTTTGAGAGAAGACTTAATCTTGCTAGACAAGGAATGTTAAACATTGCTCCAGGCATTCAAGCCTCTCTGATATAACACATATGAAAAAATGCATCTTTAAAATACCATTAAAAAGCACAGGAAAAAATGTGGGGGATAGGAGAAAAATAACTCGTATAACATCAAAGGTACCATATGCACTAGGCATTTCAAAAAGGATTTCCTGTATACTTAAAAGATACAATGATTTAACATGTCTTACATCTGGAAGCTGAAATCTATAGACTGATTAATCTGGGGAAAAGTTCTAGTGCTTTAAATTAAATGTAAAAACAAAACAAAACAGGTGTTTACCACCATTCCCGCTCCCCCCCACCTTGAAACAGGCTCATAAAATTGGAGTTCTCACAACAAGAGGAAAGGAGTATAAACTTTTGTACACAAAACCCTCCCTAAAAGACATAAATCAAAAAGTCTGCTTTAGATCCAAACACCTGGAAATATAATTATTTGTTTTAGGCCACAAATTATATAATGGCAATTTGATACAATTACATCAATTACATTTTCATTTGCTTGATGTCTATTGCAAATCATATGCAGTGTCATAGTGTGCACATACATTTTCTTATCCAGCACTTTCAAGGTTGGAAAAAAACATTTTTTTTTGCATTGAATCATTTTGAATGAAGTACAGTAATCATATCTTAGAAAGTAAGTAACTTTTTTCCCATGGCTGAAGGGGACTTTGAACTGTGTAATGAAAACTTTAGTAAGTGTGGATTGTGGCATAGCATATGGACTGTTTTTACATTACTTCATGTATGATGTAAAAGTATATATGGCAAATGAGTCAAGTTCTCAGCAGAATGTTCTGTTTAAGCTGGCTTAATTGTTTATATTTCCTTTCAGAAAATCTAGGAATGGTGATTTTTTTTTTTTTTTTTTGGTGCTTGAGCCCTATCCACTTGAAACCAAGTAGTCTGGAACTATTAATTTCCTTTCATAAAGTCACACCTACAGTAAAACACAGGTCAAGTAATGTAACTTTCATTCAGTACTGATCTGGGCTGGATTTAAACTAGTGACCTAGAATTGGAAGTCTCTTTTTCTCCCTAGAGCCACGCAATCTTTCAAAAATTAACATTTTAATAGTTTCCTCAAATGCTGAGGCACAGTAACTATTTTTTTTCTATAATACTTTATTATGGCAATTTTTGAGCTGTACCTAAACTGGAGCAAGACTTTCTTAATGTAACTTACAGGAGAAAATTAGTGAAGGCATATACCCAACTGGGGGATTTATCACTAACAGTGAACTAAAATTTTAGTTAAAAGAATGAAAAAGACCACTGTCTTTTAACAATATTAAATGGGTTCACGTGTTGTCTAAAAAGAAAAAAAAAAACTCAATCAAACTGCAGAGATTGTAAACTCCTTGAGGCCTGGCAAAGTTTTTTATTTAGACCTAAACGCTGTAGATGGCATAGTGGGGCCAAAATCCCCAACTCTTCTTTCTTAACTCTTTTTATATGGCATTAACTTGCCTGTGCAAATACATGCTTCTTAGCAGTGCCTCCATGGTTTTGATCAATAGAGCTGGGTGGTTTCTATATTCTCTTCTGTGTTGGCCATCCAAATCAAAATTAGTACGGTATTTGCTCAAAGATGACATACACCTTTTTCCGAAAAATTAGCTTTGAAAATCTGGGCACAAGTCTTAACCAAGGAAATGCAGGAAGCAGGGCCTGAACTGCAGAAGCTCAACTACCCAACCCCTCTTCAAGCCAGGTAGACATCCAGAAGTACCTGCGGAGTTTGCTGAGGGCCCAGCCTGCTGGAGCAGAAGGGCTGGGCAGTTCAGCTCCAACAGGATCCACCCGCATGTAATCCAACCGGCTCCACTGCTTGAACTGAACTGCCTGGCCCCTCTTCTTTTCCTGAGCTGGTCAGACAGAAGCACCTGCACGTCAGCTGAGGACCTTGTCCTACTGAAGCTGGGCAGAGACTAATGGTTTCCTGGTGAAGCATAGAAATGGGCTTTGCTTTAAAGACCAAACTGGCTCAGACCATTACTGTCCCCAGAACTGAGGGACAAGTCTTGAGCACCTTCTTTCCTCTTTCCAGGTTTCTAAGCCTTTTGTGTTTCTGTGCGACTACCTGAAGGATCTGACTCTGATACATTTATTCTCCTTTTTCTGGAAAGGAACCTTGAGAAAAATATCATCCTTACCATTAGTCCGCAGCTTTGAAAATACTGGGTCATTACAAAGAAAATAATATCGCTTGTCATGTCCTGGGATTTCTGTCTGGGCAGAGCCTCAGCTGACTCCACAGGTGCTACTGGCCAGGATTAGGCCTTCAGATGACCTGGTAGGAACTGCTGCCTGCCTACCCATCTCAGGTCAAGAATTGGGGCCAGGCAGCTTGGCTCAGACAGTAGTGCCTGTCCCATCCTGAAGCTCGGGGCTTTACAAAACAACCACAGATTTTTCCCCCTTCTCCCCACTGCAGCTGCCTATGTCTTCTCTGTGAAAATACTGTACTGACTAGGATTTTTAAGGAAAGATAATTTTTTTCCTCTTTATTCTGCCTTTCAAAAACAAGTTGCATGTCTTCTTTGAGAGGTGGGACATGGGAAAATATGATATGTCTCTGGTCATCTTGAGTCATAGTGCCAATAGCTGGTGAAAACGTAATACATATGGCTACTGGTTTTTTTCCTTTTTTGTGCTATTCTTGTAACACTGCCATGTCCCCTGAATTGTTTTTCCTCTGACCATGTTTCTTTGATATTTCTCAAGCACACCTTTAAAACTATTTCACTCAAATGCATTGGACTTGCATATTTCAAGACTTATTTTGAAGTCTGCCTCTCCTATAAATTTTAGGAAAAATATTCTTTCAAATTAAAGGGATGAAATAAGTTATCAACAGAGACAGGTCAAAATAATGCTCTGGATCTTGCTCTATGCCAGCAGTTTCATGGGATGTTTGGAAGAGTTGTGTTTTGGCTGAAGAAAAGGCCAGGAATGTGACAGAATTTGGACTCCAATCTGGATGGTCGGATTTCAAACACCTGCAAGGTTGGAAGTGTTCAGGTCTAGGAATTGGTTCTGATTCATCTTCTTGTCAAGCATATATGACTGGACATCCAGTGGCTAGATCCCTCTTCACATTATCTCCAATTATTGTGTTTTGTGGCACATTAATCTTTCTATTTGTCACTTCTCACTTGACTACAATATGTCATGCATTGTTGTCAGGCTTAGCTTTCCATTGAGTAATCCATGTGCAAGAACTCAGTTGTTTCTTCATCTCTTCCTGTTTTTTTGAAAGCAGCCCCTAAGCCCAACTCTTAAAAGTAATTAAATTATTTCAGTGGGAGTTACGCACTTGTATACTTAATAATATCTGACCCCTGATGCTTAGACGCTATTGTTAGGGACCTTTATTCCTAGACATGTCTCTGGTTTACTCTATTAACATGAGCAGCAAGTCACATAACATCCTTGTGTCTTGGGTTCCTCACCTGTAAAATGGAAATTAATACCTACCTATCTCAGAGGGATCAGATTATTTACTTAATATTTGTACAGCTCTCTAATGTAAAAATGTTAAGTGTGATTATCAGTTATTACCCTTAAAGGCCTATTGTTTCAAGCCAGATGACTTTTCGGCTGATTTCTTTTCCTGTATCTGATTTCATTGGAATTAGAGGTGTGACCCTACATTTCTCACCAAACTTTCTTGCACACAGTAGTGTAATATTAGTAGATGTGGGATTACTGTGAGTCGTCTCAAACTAAGAAGGGCTTTGTTTTATAGTGCAACTGGAGTGCACTTTAACTAATGGCCTGACAAAAAACAAAAGGACTGCAAGACTGTGGTGCCTTATATTCAAATATGTGTGTGTTATTTTTTAAAGCTATTGTTTATACATTCTGGCAAGGAAAGGTAGCTAAATGGCTGTTACAAAGTTTAAAAAAATAACACTGCATTTGAAAAGGGACAAGTAGAGGGAACATATCTGGAAGACCAGTTATTTACTCTGTCTCCTCCAGTTCATTTCAGCCATAGGCAACAAATAGCAGATCTTCAGCTGTCTGCAACTGTCTCTGATTCAAACATTTGTTTTTAATCAAGGTAAAATAAATTTTATTCTGGTTTAAAGAACAGTCTAACCACTAACTCATGTGTGACTTGAGATGGGAATGGGGAAAGATGTTCTAGCTCTGCCCCAGGAGAACAAATCTAATCTTCCAATTAGATTTATTAAACAATTGTTTTACTTGTTATGGTATACGTTCACTGAGAGACATTTGACTGAAGCTGCTAGTTGGTATTTTTGAACAACTGAAGTAGTAAACTCTCTAGATTGGGGTCATTGTGATGGGTCTGATCACTCCATAGGTTTGTGTTTCACAACTGAAACTCCCCTTGGGTAATCATGCTGATTCACAGAAAAATATGAAAATGAAATTGCCTCCAGCATGCTAACATTAAGAAGGCACCATTAGAAAATACAGTTTACCGGGCTCCAGAAGATGTGCATAATAACCTAGCTGGTTTCCTGGTGAAGCATAGAAATGGGCTTTGCTTTAAAGACCAAACTGGCTCAGACCATTACTGTCCCCAGAACTGAGGGACAAGTCTTGAGCACCTTCTTTCCTCTTTCCAGGTTTCTAAGCCTTTTGTGTTTCTGTGCGACTACCTGAAGGATCTGACTCTGATACATTTATTCTCCTTTTTCTGGAAAGGAACCTTGAGAAAAATATCATCCTTACCATTAGTCCGCAGCTTTGAAAATACTGGGTCATTACAAAGAAAATAATATCGCTTGTCATGTCCTGGGATTTCTCTCCCAAAAGGAAAATATCCCACTTCTACTAAACACTTAAGAAGTCATGACTTGATAAAGCTTTCTATCAGTTAATAGCTAACTAAGTTTAGAGTAATAATTACTGTGATCTCCCTCTTTGTTACTATAGCGAGAATCTACCTTTTGACTCCGAAAAATGTTGGGAAAAGAGGTGTTCTCACAACATTTCCAGGAAATCCACTTTTTTACCATGATCAGAAATAAATATGAGAAGAGTCTCTCTCACAAATGGGGATAAGAATTTGAAGTGTGAAAAAACAAATACCTGGAATTATTGTAAACTTGTATGATTCAAAGTAAGTAGCACCCTGTTCAAATTTGCTGATGACACTAAGATGTGGGGGGATGTGGGCACACTAGAAGGAAGGAATAGGCTACAATCGGACCTAGACAGGTTACCTGGGGGGGGGGTGGACAAGAATAGGATGGGCTTCAACACTGACAAGTGCAAGATGATGCACCTGGGGAGGAAGAACCAGCACCATACCTACAGGCTGGGGAACTCCCTTCTCGTCAGTACAGAGGCAGAAAAGGATCTTGGAGTCGTCATTCATGCCAAGATGAACATGGGCCGACAGTGTGGGGATGCAGTCAGGAAGGCCAACCACACCTTATCATGGATCCACAGATGCATCTCGAGCAGGTCCAAGGAGGTGATCCTTCCCCTCTATGCGGCACTGCTCAGGCCGCAGCTGTGTCCAGTTCTCGGTGCCGCACTTCAAGAGGGATGTGGACAACATGGAGAGGGTGCAGAGGAGGGTCAGTCGCATGATCAGGGGACAACAGGGCAGGCCCTACGAGGAGAGGCTACGGGACCTGAACCTGTTCAGCCTCCACAAGAGAAGGCTGAGAGGGGATCTAGTGGCCTGTTACAAACTAGTCAGAGGGGACCAGCAGGCATTGGGGGAGTCCTTGTTCCCCTGAGCGCTACCAGGAGTGACTAGAAATAACGGTCACAAGCTGGCAGAGGGTAGATTTAAGCTAGATATCAGGAGGCCCTACTTCATGGTCAGGGCGGCTAGGGTCTGGAACCAGCTTCCAGGAGAAGTGGTCCTGGCTCCTAGCCTGGGGGTCTTTAAGAGGCTGGATGTACACCTTGCTGGGGTCATTTGACCCCAACACTCTTTCCTGCCATGGCAGGGGGTCGGACTCGATGATCTGCTCAGGTCCCTTCCGACCCTACAAACTATGAAACTATGAAATTCTGTTCTAAAAATGTAGATAGTGTCAGAGACTTTGGGCTACACGCATGCATCTATTTCATGATCATCACCTATTTCTTTGGCTGTCTTGCTATTACTATCTAGTTAGCATTCCAGAAACTTTCACCACCTGATCTGTTGTTTTGTGAGTTGTTAGCAGCTTAAGAAGAAGTTGTAATCAGTTCATAGGCAAGATATACTCTACATTTTAGTTTGTGTACACCTCTTACTAACTTAACAATGTGCATGTTTTGTTAAGATACTTTCAAAGGACCAAATTACAGCCTCGCTTATACCCTCATACAAAAAAATATCAAGGCAGTCAGGTTGCTCAACATTACAAATCTGCACAGACTTTCTTTTTCCTTCCTTCTCCTCATTTTTTACTCTAAAGGTCAGAGTGAATTATTACAGGTTTCAGGAATAAGAAATCCCCAGGATCCTGGTGTTTCTAAAAAGAATGAGAGTGGATAATAAAAATCAATACCTATCGTCTGTTTTTCCTCTACTGAAAATATTACTAGAGGTGGAGTGATGATTAAAAACTCCTCTTCTGCCATCTGATTTCTCCATACACCAGAATATCAGTTCAGAAGCAAATAACTAATTTGATGTTAAAATGTAAAACAGATTTGAGCCTTCTTTATTCATTCACTATATCCTAAGGGATTCCAGTCACATTTGGGACCCTAAGTAAAATGAAATTGGTTTTCTCTATGATAAATCCCTATTAGCAGTAATCCTCATTATAGCAGGTAGGCAAAATAATCTCCTAGAGTATCCCTGAGCTTGATTCTGATAAGCAGGTCATCTGGACTGTCCTGGAGTGACTGTGAGTATCCAGGAACCAGCATACTAATATTTCAGTGCTGTCAAAAGTCACACATCACAGGCACCCCATGACTCTTTGTCCTCTGTGATCTGACCCTGCCAAGTCCAAAGATACCATTTCTCTGTGTCAGCTATATAACAGCGCCTTCCATGTAGGTGGAGCCTTCCATGTTGCTGAATATCTCCACTGGAAAAATAAATCAGTCTCCAGGAGGTTATAATGTTACTTGTAGCCTAAAATATATAAGTATTATTTTTGTTATGCTTTTTGCTCTCATTGCCTGTTTTTCTCAGCTCCTTGTGGTCCTCCTGCTGATGCATACTCTACCACATTAATTAGCATTATTTGTTCCTGCTGTGTATAGGCAGCCTCTCCCTGCTTGGCCCAGAAGTTTTTCTTTTCCAGTTTTTTTCCCTGTATGGAAGAACTTATAGCTAGAGCCTAGTCCACCTGTTGGACATATAAGTGGTTTTAGACATATAACTGTGATTCTATTATAGCCTGTTCATGTGACTAAAAATCCATTAATGCATCTACTTTTGTAACAAACCATCATCTCACTCTTCAGATTGAGTCATGAAAGGCAGCGAGGACAAAGAGAACCCACCCACCTTTTGAATGAACAGACTTGACTCATATAGACTGAAATAGGATTAAGGTGCCTTAGTCCACCTATGTGCCTAACAGTTGGAAGAGAGTTGGGCCCTTCACGTCTCAAATTGAAGGAGCTGCTGTTCACAGACTATGTCAGCATCTTAGTAATGAGATCTCTGGTAAAAGGTCCTGAATGCCCGATCTAGAGGGAAGCTCTTTTATGGTGTATGGATTCCTTCTTTTAAATGAGGGTTTGTAGATGGACTTTTGTGGAATTTTAATTTGGTGGAGGGAAGGAGCTATACACCCTTGTCAGCATATGGAGTAGGCCCTTCTACCCTTTACCCACAATATGCCCCATTAGTCTTGATGGCTCCATATGTAGGTAACAGCCTGAGTCCTCCATGTTTAATTGTTCTATTATCTTTGGTTATTGCAGGAACGTGAGTTTGCCTCTTTCCTGGCCATTTACACAGAATGTTCTGCATCACGGTGATTTTTACCATCCTTTCCTTCTTCCCCTTTAATTAGCCCTGAGCTCAGTGTTCTCCTGCTTGCTCTATGGATCATTAACAAATAGAGTGGCTGAGTTTCTAATGTGACAGTCCCTTAAGCCTTCATAAATATTCATTTTGCAACACCAAAGGGTTACAAGTTCTTTGCTGGTGAGGAAACTCAATGTGTTGTATGTTTTATTGCTGGGAAACTAGATGGACTCAAATCCCATGTGTGGCAGACTTTTTTTTTTATGTCTAAATAGCTTCAAATGCAAGGGAAAATCTGCTTTTTAAGATAATTATAAAGAAGACAGGTCCCTCTGCTATGCTCTGGCATTTTTGGAAATAGCTCTTACTGAAAACAGAGATGCAATCCAATAGCTGGAGTGTTTTTTTTTCTTTTAACCTGACAATGTACAAAATGGAAAAGTAATCCAATCCACAGAGGATTTAAATATTAATGCTGGCCCCTGAAAATAAGATATTGAGTCTCACAAACATAAGCTGAACACTTTTGTTCAGTGAATTAAAAAAAAAAAAAGCAATTATAGGTCATGTGCAATTACCCAGAAGGTCAGACAAAAAGCTATTGAGTGAAACTTGTAGCCAGTATAGGTTGCTGGGGAAGGAATCTCACTTAATGGAAAACCCTGCAGCGCAAATACACAAGACTGTTTATGATAACCTTGGAATGTTTGATAAGAAATGTAAGATGCTTTTGCTTTGAGCTGGTTTTCCTTCTCTCCACCCAGTTTAGTATGGAGTCAGTCTTCCTGAATGAAAGCCTTGATGATTTCTCTATAAATTGCACTCCTCAAGAGGTTCCCTGAAGCTAATCTGTTTGTTCTGCTGGGGATTTGAAAGCTGCTCATTGCAGAGGCTGCCATCTCTTTCTGTTTGTTCTTGTCTATTGATTTCTGAAACAACATTTCTTTTTTTTTGACTGTCCAGAGGATTAGGGCCAAATAAAACCAAAGACCACCAACTTTGTCACTGATGCTAACCAGATGAGTCTTCCCCAGTCAACACTATTTATAGTCACCAAAGGAAGGTGACCTTGAAGTTTATTCCCTTCAGGTCAGACAGCCTAATGTGACTTGGTGTCTTGTGTGTTGTGAGCCAGAACCTGACCTCTGTTACATGGAAGTAGCACTCCATTAGTTTCAGTGCAGTTACTGCAGGTTTACTGCAGTGTTAATGAGCTCAAACTCTTATACAGGATCCTGAAAAGGGGCCCTTTACTTGGTTTGATACTCTGCTTTGTAGGGGTACTCTTAGCTGTCTAAAAGAAATTAAAGTGATGTAAAATCAAGCCCTGCATGTATACAGGCCATTTTGATTACATTTCAAAAGTCTCTATTGACCAGAGCTGGAAAAAAAAATAGGAGATATTGTTCAATAGAAATGTTTGACTATTGGACAAAATAAAAATGTACCACAATTGCACCCCATGGGAACTATTGTTCAAATGGTTTTATGTTTCCATTTTCCCCTGGGAACTGAGATCTCTGGTTGGACTAATTCTCCCATGATCTGTTACTTTCTCCCTTCTTGACATCTAAGTGCATTATAAGACTCTCTGATAGTGATGCACCATGGGTAGAGGTAGCTTGATCTGTAGAGAAGAATGTGAATATCAGGTTCCCAAAATACAGTTTCCAGGAGGCACTATGGTCCCATTTTGAATAAAAATATCTCAGTGTTGAACCATGTTTTTCCCCCCCAACAAAATATCAATATTTTAGCCAGAAACCACTTGTTCTTTTTTCAACTTTAGTTTTTTCGAAAAGCCAGATAGCTATTGGAAGAATGGTTTTGATCATCCCTCCTATTTGCTCCTTGTGGAATAATAGCTCTTCCATAACAGTTCAGCAATCTTTGTTGCATTCTCAGGTCTTTTCACTTTCCCCTTATGTGCTTTTTACCAGAATTACGTGACCACAGTGTTGGTGCATAATTGCCAATTCTTCACAGGTAAGAAGGCTGTGACAATTGTGCGCTGAAAGGAAGTGAGAGTTGAGCAAAATGCTTTTTCTACTGAATGCTTTTTCACAGAAAAATTGAAACTCATCTCAGATGCCGACTATTGGGATCCAATGATTAAAGGCAAGAAAGCCAGTGATCATTCAGCTGAGTTTGGTATTCTCAACCCCTCTCCTCCTGTAATTTAAAACTCTAACTAAAAAGGGAATTTGTCAACACCAAGGCCTGGTATAAACAGCATAGAAAGAAGGAAAAGACGTCCAGAGTCCTATGCACCAATACCTGAAATACCAGCACTAACAAATTCATTGTTATTTTATAACACATTTCCTCTATTTTTTTTTAAATATGGGTTTCTATGCAGATAGCTTGTTGTAAATTTCATATCTGGAATAAATTCTCAACTGTTTAAGTGAGAGAGCACAATAGGTTTGGGCTTAAACTAAGAGAATTGTCCTCTCTCACACCATAAATCTAGTGTGATCTTGCTTTTATTACTAGAAATGCATGCAGCAAAGGAAAGAAAATTGTGTCACATAAAATAAATTAATTCCCTAGAAGCCTGGGAGACTTATATTTGGCAAGAAGTTTAAGTTCAAGTTAATTCCTTACTCCTAGGTCTGTGAAAGCCTGTGGCAGCAATCTACCATAAGAGTTGAGGGTACCCAGAAAGAGTTTGCTCTCTAGCAGGCTAGATGAGCTAACTGAAAAAGTAGAGCAAAGAAGAGAAATATTTTATTTCCTATTCATCAAAAAACAATCAGGAGAACATTTTTTATTTCTCTCATTTAGTTCTGTATCTCCAATGTGGTACTTGACAGCTTGAGGTCTATGTGGACAAGGTCATAACCTTAACCAAGCTAGGGCCTTTCTTCCTTTCAGTCAAAAATCATCTTTAGCTTTTGACATAACTAAAAACCAATATAAAAATAGGAAAAAATAGGAAAAATATAACAAATTAGGGCTGAGAGAGAGCAGCAGTGACAAATGACCTTCCAAAGGTCCAATTTGTCTTGGGTATATCTTTCTGAGGTTTGCTTTTTTTCTTCTTTTGCCAGGAAGTTAGATTAAAAAAACTTTGAAGAATAGACTTTCCTGTCAAGTTTCCTGTCTGAAAGAAGGTTTTCATTCTGAAATGAGCTATTTCTGAATTCAATGTCAGAACAGATCTGCTTGTGTCATATTGGTATTACTGCCTCATTTCAGCCAAAACACAGGTTGCTGAAAGCCTCACCAAAAGGGTCTTGGATTTTGAAAATTCCCTTTAAGTGCCTGTTAACTAAATGTGAACTCTTCACCCATCGGTAACTGCACTGGCTATAAGTCCCCTCCTAGTCAGCTTTCCAGGAGTCTGAGTGAGCACAGAAATTCATGTGGGTGCTTATCTTGGGTCCCATGTGCTCTCATTTCCTATTTTGGATTTTCAGAGTAGGTGTCTGGGTCACACAATCGATATGTGGTGTAGTGTGTGTGAGAGAAAACAGGTTTGGTTGTGAACATGGTTGAGATGATAGATGCGCACATACTATATTTTCAGAATTGGACAGAGTCCACTTAAAATTTGATTTAGACATGTGCAACCTAGCTGCAGCCGAAACAGGTGTAAGGAGACAAGGTCAGCTATAAGCTGCATCTCTGATTGTTGGGTTACTCCCTATAACTCCAGAAATGCAACAAATGGAGAGGAGTCCAAATAGTAAAAAAGCAAAGGGATGCATGACTCTATCTTATGTAATACTTTATTTTACCTAGTTCTGATATATTGTTGTCATTGGGGTGAGGTCTGTTCCTTCAGCTTAGCCATGACATTAGCAAATGTTAACTTGGCATAACCATTTGTTGTGGCTTTGACTTCTAGACTGCCCAAAAAAGCAGGATTAGGGTTCCTTCACTGTGTGAGATAATTTTGTTTTCTTTTTAATTTCCAATGAACCAGATGCCTTGCAAGTCCTGCACATGCCCAGTGAAATAAACATACCCCAGTTTAGACCCATCCATCTGTAATCCAGGCAGCAGTCCTGGTGGGGTTCTCTGAGTTTGATTTGACGAACTTTCACTGAATCTGAGGTCTCTGATTAACGATGATGCAATTAAAGGCCAAGTAAGAGGAAGCAATATGAGGAGTCTTAACAATATTATTAATGGGAAGTAAATGTTTATACGCTAATGCAGTACAAGGTGGGAGAAAGACCTGCTGGAAGCTATGGGATCAACGTAAAAGAGAAGAACAACAAGCATGATATTGTGGTAGTTGTCTGTTATAGACCACTAAAGCAGGAAAGAAGATGATCAAGGCTCTTTTTCAAACAACTAATCGATGTGCGGTGTTTCATTATATTATGACATCAGTTCAGAGGATAACACAGCAAAAACTTTTTGGTAAAGTTGGTCGAGAAGCCAGTTGCGGGGGAAGCACTTCTGGGCTTGTTGCTCACAAGTAGAGGGGAGCTGACTGAGAATCTAAAGGTGGAAGGCAATTTGGGTAACAGTTGTGGTGGGCCAGTAGGGGATGCTCCTGTGCTGAGCCACCCACCTCACTGCACCTGACCACCTTCCAGGCTCCAAGTGCCTCCCTGGAGGTGCCTCACATCTGGCCAACCCCCTTCCTAGAGCACACCTGCTGGCCTGGGGGTATCACTGACACCACCCAGAATCTGGACTGGTCCTGGACCTGTGCCCTCTGGGAAACACAGACGTATTTGCCTTTAAGGGTACTTGACCCTCTAACAAGAACTTGGGGTTCTTCTCTCAGTCTGAAGCACAAATGGTGGTCTCCCTTAGTCAGCCAAACCAAGAGGACCTCAAAGCATAATCTAGACCCTCTCCCAATAAGTCTTCCATGCTAGGTACAAAAGGGAACTTTATTGGTTACAAGGAGTGGGTTTGAAATAGGGTAAAGGGTAGAGCAATATCAGAGAAATCCCCTAAAGCAAAGTGACATGGTAGCCTTTGATCATGCATCTGAGTTACTGCAAGCTGTATATCTAGCTAGATCTCAGGTAGCTTACTCATGAGTATCATCCAGAGACAAGTGGAGATTCCCTCTGGAGGCAGGCAGTCCATTGATCATGAGTTTCAAGAGAGAAGGCAAGTTTCAGATGATCCAGCTTCTCTCTGTGAGTTTCATCATGGCTACTCCCCCTCCTCCTGGGCAGTCCTTCACTTATATAGCTCTTATGCCCTCATTTACCTGATCCAATGAGCCAAACAATTTGAAATGCATCACTGGTTGCCAGGTAGACTGGTGGCGTCTTTAGCCCCGTCCCAGTCATGTTGGCTTTGCTTAGAATAATAGGGAGCTTAAGCCCTCCACCCAGGTATATGATGCCAGTCACATAGGGAGAAGGAGCAGGTTCCCCCCGTCCCTCAGGAATGTATCCAACACAGGTCACAATTCAGGGTTACCTGAAGAGATGGGGCAGAGGGGTGTTCCCTCTGCAGTGACCATGGTAACCAAATTGTCAGATAACAAAGTTTGGGGAGAAACAGAGATGGTATTCTGCCACAACAGTGATCATGAAATGATAGAGTTCAAGTTCCCAGGAAAGGAAAGCAGCAGAATAGAGACACTGGACTTCATTAAGTTAGACTTTAACAAACTGAGGGAATTATGGTCAGGACTCAGGGAAGGCAAATGTAAAGGGGTATAAAAGGGGTATAAAAGGTCAAGACACAGATTGAGATAGAGTTAGCAAGGGATATAAAAGGCAAAAATAAAAGGACATGTTAGAAGTAAGAGAAAAAGTAAGGAAAGTGAATGGAGAAGACAATCTGATAATGAATGGTGCCTTTCATAGTTTCATGCCTTCTAGACCTCATGAGCAGTTCTCTCTCAAGTGATGAGCTCAGCAGGCAGTGATAATCAGCTCAGAGTGAGGAAAATAGAGACTATAGGTTACTTAGAAGAGCTGGACATTACTTAAGACACTAGGTCAAGAAGAGAGACATCCTAGAGTACTCAAGGAGCTGGCTGAAGTACTTCAAAGACATTAGCTATTATCTTAGAAAATTCAAACTTGTAGAGGTTGGATGAGGTCCCGGGTAGCTGTGAAAGGTCAAATATAATGCCTGCCTTTGAAAAAGAAAAGAAGGTGAATTACAGGCTGGTCAGCTTAATCTTGATACCTAGAAAGATTATGGAACATATCATCCAGGAATCTATTTCTAAATACTTAGAGGATAGAAAGTGATCAGAACCAGCTAATATGTCAAGAGCAAGTCATGCTTGAACAACCTTATTTCTCCTGAAACAAAGTAATGCCTTTCATGGATTGAGTGAAAGCAATGGATGTGAAGTACCTCAAGTTTAGCAAGGCTTTTATCAAGGTATTCTATATCATTCTTATTAGTAAACTAAGAAAGTATGGTTTACATTAAAGTAACCACAAGGTGGATACATGATGGTGGAATCATCATGTTAAAAAAAGTACTTATCCATGTCTCAATATCTAATCCTGAGTCGGTATCAAGTGAAATTTCCCAGAGATCAGTCCTATGTTCATACTCAATGACCTGGAAGGTGGGATTGAATGCACAACTAACCATTTTGCAAATAACACTACAATCGATGGATTTTCAGACCCTTTAGTATTAAGAGTAGGATTCAGAATTACCTAGATAAACTGGAAAAATCGTCCAAAATTAATCAAATTAAATTCAGTAAGTGCAATGTAATGTACATAAGATTGAGTAAACATTCACAAATACAAGTTGGGAAATGACTGGGTAGGGTATAGTATTGCAGAAAAGGACCCCAGGGTTGTAGTGAACCTTAAATCAAATATAAACCAACATACTGGGTACATCTACACATCATCCTATGGTGATGTAGCAACACACTATGTTGCTGTGTGGCACACTATGGCATAGCAATCACATGGGTCTACACATAATAGCCATCTACGTCACTAGCTGTGCACTCCCTCTGCATAACATGCCATTATTGTGATGTAGCTGGGAAATTTACCTATGTGCAGCGCTCATGGCACAGTAACAGTCTGTACTACACTGTGCTTTAGTACTTCCAAAAGGGGATACTAAAGCATAGTACCGTAGCAACACCCATGATTTTGATGTACCCACTATATTGTTAAAAAAAGCAAAGAGAAAAACGCTAATCGCATACTGGTTTATACTAACAGGAGTGTTGCCTGCAAGTAACAGGAAGTGATTCTTTTACTTTATTCAGCACTAGTGAGGCCTCAGAGTACTGTGTCCAGGTCTTAAATAACCATCAGAAACATTTAGGCCGGATATTAGGAAGAATGTGCTGGGCACATGTATTTACATGAGACACTATGTTGCTGTAGTATGCATGCATGCTGTTGCATGAACTGTGACCTGACGCTACTGCACAATAGCTCATTGTTACTGTGCAGTAGGGTCAGAAACAACCCATGTGCCACCAGGACTGTGCAATAACAGTGGTTACTGTGCAGCTGGGTGCATGTGTAGATGTGCCCACAAAGTATGAAAATTGTAAACATTGGAATAGGTTATCTAGAGAGGTTGTGGACTCTCCGTGCTTGGAAGATTTTAACAGCAAATTAGACACACTTGACTGAGATAGTTTAGCCGGGGGTTAGCTGAGCAGGGGGTTACCTACATGAGCTGCTGAAGTTTCTTGCAGCCATATTTTTCTATGAGTCTGTGATTTAACATCTTACTGTTTTCACTCATTTGTGCCACATAGTCAGATGCACTGTCAACCCAGTTCAGTACCTCTTGCAAACAGAAGTAAAATGATGGGTTGCAGTACCCTTCTAAGTAGTAACTACTGTGGAAATGTGGAGAGATGAAGACAATAAAGCCATGTGATATGTAGCAAACTCTTTTCAAAAGAACTAGTGCTGTGCTCATAGCCAAAGGCCATAGTTTGACAATACTCCATTCAGGGTTCCTATTCAGACTGCCTAAGAATACACACTACTATTTGAAAGAAAGAATGAATGGTAGGGAAAAAAGATATGGGCTGCACAAAAGGTACAAGTTCAGGTCTCAAACCCATTCTCTTGATATGCTATGCACACATATGAAAGTCTCTGGAATTCTGATAGTGAGTCTCCAGCTGAATTTTTGGCTTCTGTTCAGCATGCAATATGTTTTCCAGTACTGGGTTTGATTTTTTTTTCTTTCATATCAGAACTATATTTGAAGGAACTGTCTTCTGATACATAAGAGGGCAGAGGAAATCCTGATCAGAGATTTAACAGCTCTTGGCCTAGATTTTTTCCCTTTTAATATGATACTGTAAGAGAACTTCCTAGATTTTCCTGTGAGGTTTTATGAAACAGTTTCTGGCACTAAAAATCTTATGGATTCCAGCCACTATTGCAATATCTTTGATCTGGGCCTGGGACTGCTCCAATAAATACATTCTCTGTTCATGATGCATTGTATTTCTTTTTCACCTGGTCAGTTTCCCTTAAATTCTTTTTCCTCTACTTAAAAGCTGTTTCTTTAACTCTTTAACAACTTGCACTGTTTTGCACCAAGTTTTGTATACACATTATTGATTTCTTCTTGTATTGATGCAAGAAATTGAAAGAAAAAGTTCGTAGATAAGAAGCACAAAATGGAGATTCTGGGTATGTATTGCTCTTCTCATCAGTGGGAAGTACTAGTTGCTATAGGACTTTCAGACTGTTTTAGAAAAATGCTGTGTTTCTGAAGCAGATTTCTGTATTAGTAATCATCATACAAGTGCTGTAATGTATTAATGCAACAATATGGGATACTGAGTTAAGCAGTCATATGACTATAGTTTGAATGAGGACTGGGCAGACGCAGAATAAGGACCTCAAGATTTGCCCCTAGAAATTTTGAAACAACCACTCTAGCTGCACAATGCAAAGCTATATTCTGATTGTCAGAATAAATATTCCATTCTTGAGGACAGTAGTCAATGTGTCCAGAACTACACCATCTGTTAAATCAAATAAACCCCGCACTGAATGCAAATACAGACCTTTAAAATTAGATAGATATTGCAGTTTCTGAACATTAAAGAGCAAGCATAGATTGATACAGACCTGTAGGAGCACAATGGATCTTAGATACCAAAGATTTTATAAAATACACAAGTGACTTAGGAGCACAAATGTAATTGATTTAATTTATCTAGTGCACTGCTTGTTTAACATGATTGCAAAGAGTTCCTGCTCACAGCCTCCTTCCAAGATTTTAAATGTATAATAGAAACATCAATCCCTAGCTATATTAGATACTGGGATTTTCTTTTAATGAATATAAACTTTCATGTTACAAGGAATAAGCCATGATTTCAATGAACATGTAAGCATTCTTCAGTATCCCTTTCATTACATCAGTAGTGTAATATGGGGCAAGCAAGAGGAACACATGCCCTAGGTACAGCCCAGGGGCTAAGGGGAGGAGAAGGATGGGGTAGGGTGTGCTTCACCCTCCCATTTCTCTCTCTGTTTGTACTGCATAGGCAATGTGTGTCATGGAGTGCAAATAATTTTGAAGGGCAGCAATGAAGTTTGGTGCTCCTGGGGACATTAGCAACACGTGGAAGGGGTAAGGAGGCTGGGGGTACATGCCCACTCATATTTCTGTGCCAATAGCAGGGTGCAGGGAATGGGGATGCAGCCCAGCTGGAGCCAGTGCCTAGCAGAAGTGGTGGCAGCACAGAGTTGTGCCCCCAACCCCATGTCAACACTTACATATCATATGTCTGGGGAGAAAATTGATCCCATATTTTTGCTGCCAAAATCTTCAATATTTTTTTTATTTTTGCCCTCCTGACATGGGCTTTAGTGACAAAAAATAGATGAGCTTAAAGTTTCCCTCAACAGCAGTGATCAAGGACTTTTCTGGGCACTTTCCTTGCATGGTATGCCTCTGCATTACATAATGCTTTTAAGCTGTCTGGGAATACCTTTGGGTGCATCTACATGCTGACCAGCTCCACAATAAAGTGTCACTGGGCACATCCAGACACAGAGCCGTCTCTTGTGCGGGGTGAATCAGAACAACTGCCCCGGGCCCTGCGCTTTGGGGAGACCTGCGGACAATGCCATACAGGCCTTGCCGGCCACCTCGTCCCGCCAGCTCCATGCTTCGGTCGCTTGCACTCTCCCTCCCTGCCCCCCGCCCACTCCACACTCTGGTCACTTGCCATCCTCCCCCCACCCATCCCCCCTGCACAGGCCCCACACAACCTGATATGTCCCAGGCTCCACATACCCCTAGGGTCAGCCATGTCTACACATGTGCCTGACTGTGCAGTTAAAGCAAGTACTAAATGACTGCACAGTAACAACTGGAACTGTGCAGTCCCAGCACCGCACAGGTTGTTTCTGACCCCATTGTACAGTAGCGCTGGCAGCATCATTGTCCATGTCCACTGAAGCTATGTTGCCATAGTGCTGATATTGGGGCTTTGTAGAAAATTAACTCCACTGTAAGATAGTACTGTAAGATAGTGAGAGACCATGTCTATACCACATACTGACTGTGCAGTCATTACTGTACAGTCATTTAGTAGTTGTGTATGCAAGTACTAAATAGCTACAATAACCAGATTTACTATGCTGTAGTGTCTCCAAATGGCTTTTAGGTGATGCTACCTGCACAGTAGCTCATTCATTTTTTTAAACTTTCATAATAGTTAGTTTGAAGAAGTGACTTCCTAGCCTTCAAAAATGGTTTGTTCTAGCAAAATACCCAGAGCTCTGTTGGAACATGACAGAAACAATTATTATTGTAAGAAACTCTTGTTGACATAGTCAAGTGCATTTTTATCCTTTTGTGTATGGGGCTGAGGTCAAGGAAAATCAGTAGATCATTTCCCTTTACTATTAAAGGCCCTGTCTTCTGGCCTCAGGTTAATATTCCCTTCCTCTGACAATATAGTAAGATTGCTGAGATTGTTACTGCATGTGATGCTTTTACTTGACCAAAAAAGTTCTACGGGAGTGCTGCTTGTTCATATTTTGAACTGAGTTCTGCAAAAAATTACTTTTTCCGTGACACCCAACAAGCAAGTGTATTCTTTAACTTCAAAGATGAACCCAATATCTCTATCTTGTTTGTTCTTTGTCACTAGTCCCTCCTTTTACTATTGTCTGAATATTGGGTGCTCTGACATTTCCTCTCATTCACCATATTAGCCAGCTAAGCCTCCATCTCAACTGTATTGAATTATATGGCACACAAGATTTAAAACAGGACTTCTATAACTTCACATCTATTTCTGAGTAAATAGTCTCTTTTTTTTAAATCCTTTTATGCTTCATTTTATCCAACTGTAGATTTGCCTGAATGTATTTGGATTGGAAGACCCAGCCAAGTCTCACTTGATGTATTGGAGTACAAGACCTTCAGGGCCAGATTCTATGTTACCTTTTAGGCACGTTAAGCAGACTTAAGCACCCACGTGATTCCATTCTACCCTGCTTGAACCCCTGAAAAACTATTAATGAAAAAGATGAGTCCATACCCTCATGGCTTTTTTGTGGCTCAGTTTTCAGGGTAAAATGACAGTGTAACAAAATAGATGCATTATTGAATTTTCAAGGTAGAAAAGAATTGCAGTCATATACTAAGTTCCCGGTAGGTAGAATATAACCTGGCCTTCAGAGTATCTGAAAATGGAGACTGAAATCTATTTAAATGTGTTGAACTAGGTTCCTTTCTTTAGATGGAATAAAGGAAAATGATAAACGGCAGATTAGGGTGAGTGTGGGTGTATGTTGGGGCTGAGGGGAGTTGTTTAAATAGGCAGTCATGGATTCTTAAAAAATGAATCTGTGATTTAAAAATTCTCTGTCAGGGTTAAGCAATTTAATTCACCTTTTCTATAAGGCATGGATAAAATAAATAGTATGTTCTTAACATTTAGATTTAATAAGCATAACGCTCTCTTCCAAGACATCTGCCATGGGCATTATAAACAATAACATCTCTGTAGCCCAGTATTTTAGTTGGAGTTTTCCCACATTCTCCCACCTAAAAACCTAGAAAATTACCTCATGGCTTTGAAAATTGTGTGCAGTGTCTTCCTGACATGTATTTTGGGCAAAACTTTAAAAAAAATTCTAAGCACTTAAAACTGCTTGTATTTGCAAAATACATTAATTCAAACAGGTAACTAACTATCAGTGGGATGTTATGAAATGTTTTCAGTCACAAGTCTATATTTCCCAAGTCTACCTTTTTCTATGTACACATGCCTGGATTTGGGAACACAGCTTAGGCATATGTTTTGAAAAATTTGACCCAGAGAGCCAGCCATTGTTCATTTTTGCTCCTATTCAGAAACGTGAAGCCACTAGCACATAAGTTAGTTTTGTAAGAAAAGCATTTAAAACAGGCATAATTACAAATAGCTAGTCCCAAACGTGTCAGACCTCAAAATATCAGAGTAATACCTTTAAAATATTTTTCCCTAAAAAATAATAGGTTTTTGATACTTGTATTATTTGCCTTTTAGTTACCACCTTTTAGGAAATACTTAAATTGTATCTTTATTTTTTTCTTTACAACTGTGAAGTCTAGAAATATTTTTAATGAAACCTATGATAATGGTTAAGTACAGACAGTTAAGAAACCCAAGGTTGAATCAATTCAGTCTTTGCAGGTTATTCTACGCTGCAGAGATTAAACCAAGAAGCAAATGAACAGACATGTACTTTTGATTCAGGAAGTGCATTCACATGCCTGCCAGTGGCTTAGGCCAGAAGCTGGGGGAGAGGTGCTAGAACATGCCAACCAGCATAACAGCCACTGCCAAAGGGAAGGGACTGAAACTCCAAGGCTTTCATGGCTGAGCAGGGGGTGGTAGGGAGAAAGGTAGTGGCACTGAATTCATAAAAACTTGAACAAGAATAGTCCTCTCTCTGAAGGGAGCATGTATTGAATGCAGCAATTTGTAACCTCAAGCATGCAAAAAAGAACAACCAAAAATCTTTGCCAAGGCTAAGCTACAGCCCAGTAAAACATGGTGAGAGTGCACACAACTTGGTTTACATTTTAAGTTAGACTAAGACAACAAGAGAAAGTCTTGCTTAAGTCTTATATAACCCTGAGTGCAGAATGTCTCCTTCTCTTCCATGAAACTACAGTCACACAACTGGGAGTACAGGGAGGTGAAGGATCTCATTGTCATCTGGGGCAAGGAGGAGGCCCAGAAAGCCCACAGCAACAAGGATGTTTTCAAATACATTGCCCAGCGAATGCAGGTATGGGGCCACAGAAGAGCTTGGGAGCAGTGTTGTACCAAGACCAAGAACTTGAAGATTCAGTAGAGGTGCATCCATGATGCTAATCAGAAGTCTGGGGCCTGGAGGCAGACCATGCTCTCCTATGAGGAGCTGTCTTGCTTTCTCATTAAGGATAGGGATGTTGAGAGCCTGCACACCTATGGCACCACTGAGGGAGGGGATGGGAAGAGGCATTGGTGGGGATCCCACTGGAGGAGGAGGTGCAGGGAGGTTCTGGAATGGTGGAACAAATGGGTACCTGGGAGCTGGTCCCCAGGAGCCACTGGACAAGATCACAGTTGTTGGATCTGGCCCATGTAGAGTCAGATCCCTTGGTGCTGGTCCCTGCATCATCACAAGATATAAGAGCGGAGGTGCACCTACATCTGCACCTGAGTGCCCTTGACTTACCACCCAGTGTGGCCTAGAACAGGAATCACAGCACTGAGGAGGGATGGGAAAGCTCAGACAACACAGAACCTGAGTCTGTGTGTTCCACCTCAAGGAAACTTCCCCCACTCCAGTATCATAGAATCAGTGCTTAGGGTCAGAAGGAACCTAAACATATCATCAGGTCTGACCCCCTGCCCCAGGCAGGAACAGATGCCGGGGTCATATCACCCAAGCTAAATATCTGTCCAGCCTCCTCTTGAAGACCGTCAAGGTAGGAGAGAGTACCACCTCACTTGGGAGTCCATTCCAGAGCCTGGAAGCCCTAACTGTAAAGTAATGTCTCCTGATGTCCAGCCTGAACCTTCTTTCTAACAATTTATGGCTATTATTCTTAGTAACCCTGGGTGATACCTGTGGGTATAGAGCCTCCCCCAATTCCTGCTTGGTCCCTCCTAGTGTGTTTGTAAATGGCCACTAGATCCCCTCTCAGCCTTCTCTTGTGGAGGCTGAATAGGTTCAGGCCCTTCCTTTAGCCTCTCTTTGTAGGGCCTGCCCCACTGCCACTTGACCACGCGAGTGGCCCTCCTCTGGACCTTCTCAATGCTAGCCACATCCCTCTTGAAGTGTGGCGCCCAGAACTGGATGCAGTACTCTAACTGTGGCCTGACAAATACCACATAGAAGGGAAGGATCACCTCCCTGGACCTTGTGATGCATCTGTAGATGCACAATGAGGTGTGGTTAGCCTTACTGACCATTTCCTCATATTGGTGGTTCATGTTCATCCTGGAGTCAGCAATGACTCCAAGATCCCTTTCTGCCACCGTGTTGACAAGAAGGGTGTTCCCCAGTCTGTAGGTGTGTTGCTGGTTCCTTCTCCCTAGATGCAGCACCTTGCCCTTGTCTGCATTGAATTCCATCCAATTCTCATCTACCCACCTCTGTAACCTGTCTAGATCTAGCTGGATTCTGTCCCTCCCCACTAGCGTGCCCATTTCACCCCACAACTTGGTGTCATCAATGAATCTGGACAGCGAGCATTCCACACCCACATCCAGATTTCTGATAAAGATGTTGAAAAGTACAAGCCCCAGAACCAAGTCCTGGGGGACCCCACTGCCCACATCCCTCCAGGTCAAAAATGACCCATCCACCACCACTCTCTGAGTGCAACCATCTGCCAATTTGCCCCCCATCTGGGAATCAATGCCCCAGTCACCTAGTTTTTTTAAGAGAACATGGTGGCCACGTCAAAGGCCTTCTTAAAGTCCAGGAAGATGACAGCCACCCCAACACCCTCATCCGGGGACTTGGTGACCTGATCATAAAAAGAAACCAGGTTAGTCAGGCAGGATCTGCCCCTGAACCCATGTTGGTTGCCCCTGAGCATTACCTCCCCTGCTGAGTCTTGCAGATGTGTTCCTTGATAATTTTCTCAAATATCTTCCCAAGGACTGGGGTAAGACTAACTGGCCTATAGTTTCTGGACTCCTCCTTTCTCCCCTACTTGTAAAAGGGGACCACATTGGCCCTTTTCCAATCCTCTCGTACCTGGCCAGTGCCCTATGAGCGCTAATATAGCTGTGCCAGCAGCCCTGCTATGATCCCCGCCAATTCCCTCAGCATCCTCGGGTGAAGACCATCTGGACCTACTGATTTAAACATGTTCAGCCCCTTCAAAATTTATCTAAATAGGTCGTTTCTGACCCTAGGCATGGCAGTGCCTTCCCTGGGTCCATCTGCAATTCTAATGGGGGAGATATCCCAGGGCCTTTTCAGAATATGGACGCAAAGAATTTATTAAAGAGGTCAGCTTTTTCATTTGCTGTGATCACCAGATTGCCAAGTCTATCCTGTAAGGGTCCCACGTTACCTGGTGCTTACTTCTTACTTCCTTTGTGTTTGAAAAAGGACTTTTTATTAAAAGTCTTCAACGCCACAGACTGGTGCCCAGCACATGGGCCCTGGGACACCATTCCCTACACTGTTGTTATGAGTGTTCCAGGCACAATCCCTCTTGAAGTGCGACGCCCAGAACTGGATGCAGTACTCCAGATGTGGCCTAACCAATGTTGCATAGAGGAGGAGTATCACCTCCTTGGACCTGCCTGAGACGCATCCGTGAATGCATGACAAGGTGTGGTTGGCCTTCCTGACTGCATCCCCACACTGCCGGCCCATGTTCATCTTGGCATCAATGATGACTCCAGGATCCTTTTCTGCCTGTGTACTGATGAGAATGGAGTTCCCCAGCCTGTAGGTATGGTACTGATTGTTCTTCCTCAGGTGCATCACCTTGCACTTGTTCGTGTTGAATCCCATCCTATTCTCATCCATCCACCCCTGTAACCTATCTAGGTCTGATTGCAGCCTATTCCTCCCTTCTAGCGTGCCCACATCCCCCCACATCTTAGTGTCATCAGCAGATTTGAACAGGGTGCTATTTATCCCCTCGTCCAAGTCACTGATGAAGATGTTGAACAGTGAGGGCCCGAGGACCGAGCCCTGTGGAACCCCACTGCCCACATCCCTCCAGGTCAAAAATGACCCATCCACCATCACTCTCTGGGTGCAAAGTGATGCACCTGGGGAAGGACAACCGGCACCATACCTACAGGTTGGGGAACTCCATTCTCATTAGTACAGAGGCAGAAAAGGATCTTGGAGTCATCATTGACTCCAAGATGAACATGGGCCGGCAGTGTGGGGATGCAGTCAGGAAGGCCAACCGTACCATATCATGCATCCACAGATGCATCTCAAGCAGGTCCAAGGAGGTGATACTCCCCCTCTATATGGCACTGGTCAGGCCGAGTTGGAGTACTGCGTCCAGTTCTGGGCGCCGCACTTCAAGAGGGACATGGACAACATGGAGAGGGTCCAGAGGAGGGCCACTCGCATGATCAGGGGTCAGCAGTGCAGGCCTTATGAGGAGAGGCTACAGGACCTGAACCTGTTCAGCCTCCACAAGGGAAGGCTGAGGGGGGATCTAGTGGCCTGCTACGAACTAGTGAGGGAAGAGCAGCAGGCACTGGGGAAGTCCCTGTTCCCCCAAGCACCGCCAGGAGTGACCAGGCATAATGGTCACAACCTGGCAGAGGGTAGATTTAGGCTAGATATCAGGAGGCGCTACTTCACGGTCAGGGCGGCTAGGATCTGGAACCAACTTTGAAGAGAAGTGGTGCTGGCTCCTACCCTGAGGGTCTTTAAGAGGAGGCTAGATGAATACCCTGCTGGCGTCGTTTTACCCCAGTACTCTTTCCTGCCATGGCAGGGGGGGTCTGACTAGATGATCTACTCAGGTCCCTTCCAACCCTAGAAAATATGAAACTATGACTTTGTTAGAAAACTGCTTACCTAAGCATTTGCAAAGTTAGTCCTATATATTGTTCTGCCTTTTGACCAGTAATTTTGCTGAGACACAGGAAAAAGCCTTTATTCCAGCTTCAGATCCAGTGCTCCCCAAAAATCCAAATTAATGTCACCCTAACAGTAGCTTTAGCTGGCACAGCTCCTTCCACCACTGGATGGCTCTGCACTGGTCTGCTTTTATAGTTTTCCAGCCTGCACTGCTTTAAGGACCTGGGCAGATATGTTTCTATTGATATAAAGTTGCAGACAGATGAGTTGCCAGGCTGTCTTCACCCAGCCCACTATAGAATTCCTTCCTTGGATGAATCAGTGGTCAATCTGTGAGGAGGTACAACAGATTATGGCAGTGGATGTGCTTTCTACATGCATCAGGGAGAGCTCTAGATCCTAGGGTAATGTATGCCAACAGACAAATGTGATGCCCATTACAGAAGTGTAAGGGCCTTGTCACACATTCACAGTTGCAAATCATTTGAATGGTGTGATGTATTAAAGTTTGTGCATGTTAGCAGATGCCCCTCACCTGAAAGGCAACAACCTCAGAGCACCACAAGTAGACATAACATATGTTATACTGCTTAGACATGCATCTGCTTGTATTTTAACTGCACTTAGTAAGCATTAAGTTGAACATGTGACAACATCATTAAATGTGTTGTCTGTCTGGGCCCTAAGAAACAGAGAATTCTATCAATCCACCTCTTCAATTCGGATAAGAAGAATAATTTTGAAAAGTTTTCTTTTGTGTTTGAACAGAGTGGACTTTATTATAGTTACTCGATCATGTTGTATTGACCTCTTCTCACCAATATTTAGGTGACGGATTGTTGGTTTTCTTTTATTTTGATGCTTTTTATTTCTGATTATTTCTGTGCTGGAGACAGAATTGGGTTTCTAAAAGACAGTGGAGATATAGGACTCTGTGGCCCAGTTTAGACTAATGAATTTAAACTGTTTATAAACTGGAGTCTTCATTTAACTTGGCCAGTCTGCTTCTAACTCCAATTCCCACATCATTAATGAAGATGTTGAACAATGTAGGTCCAAGGACAGAACCTTGGGGAGCCACTGGTCACAGAGCACCATGACGATTGACTTCCATCAACCACCACCCTCTGAGTCCGACCACAGAGCCAATTCCCCGGCCAGCAGATCATGGTTGACCTGAGGCTGCAGTTGGCCAGTTTTGCCAAGAGGTAATCATGAGATACCAGATTCCTGACTGATTGGGGTCGGGAAGGGCTCCAGAGCCACTCCTGCCCTCCTCTAGTTGTGTTCAGCCAGGAACAGCAATGGTGAAGATGGACATATTTCCCTTTTCCATACTTGCTCCTGGGGGAGCAGGGAACACCCTGGGGGACTAAACATAGAGAAGGAACCTGCATGCTGCCGCTGCTTTGGAAGTCGCTACTGTCCACAGCTATCAGGATCAGCTCTGGAGCCCTTCCATTGCTCCCTGGATCAGCCAAGGAAAGCAGGGATAGTGGTATTGGTGGGGGGAATGGAAGGGCAGGGAATGCTTCAGAGCATGTAGGGAAACAGAGGGGGTGGTCAGAGTGAGATGAGGAATGAGCATAAACAGGATTCTTATTTGATTTGAACTAAGGCCAGAAATTACATATAAACTGGTATAAGTAATCAGAAACTGCACAGAACAGAAGTTCAGTGCACATAAACTGCTTCAAAATGGCCGAGACCGATTTAAGATAAACCTGGATGGATGTAGTATCAGACTTAACTGGTTTAGGTTAAATCAATTTATTGAACTTCTGTCCTAGATCGCCTCTAGATTTAAGTTAATTCACAATCCCCCAGCATCCTAGGTGTTTTAAACCTCCTCCACAACCCATCCTCAGGGTGGGTGGGCTGTCCTTGGCCAAAGCTGTCTACTACAGCCAAGCAGGGAGGAGAGCTCTAGCACTCCCTGGCTTCTGGCCACTGCAGGCATGTGGCTTCATTTCCAGAATCAAAATTGAATGTCTATTCATTTGCTTATCAGTTCAATCTACATAGCTTAAACCAACCTGTGAAAATTGAATCGATTCAGCCTCAGACTTTTAGACTGTCTGTATTTAGCCTTGGGTACTTAAAGAAGTCCCCACTTCTCCCATGGTCTGCCTGCCCTGGTGGGGCTGGGAAGTGGGATTTTGGACTTTGGGATTTTGTAGTACATTTAAGCACTACACGATCAGCATAGAGGTCAGAAACCTCCTATGCTGAACCAGACAAAAACAGCTAAAATAATTCATCCAGGCTTTCACCAGTCAAAGTGCGAGATGTCCTGCATTCCATGGTACACTATGTTGAAAACTTCAAAGGGAGATTCTGCTTCGCCCAGACTTCAACAAAAATTCAGGTCAAGGGTTGAGGGTTTGTAAACTAATAATCCCCAGATGACATGAGAGGAGCCATAACCAAAATTCATTTTTTCTCCTTCGAGTCATTGGGAATATGTTGAAAAGTAGTTTGGAAAGGCAACTGTGCTTTAATGTGACCAGCAATGATGGGAATATACTAACTAAGGGAAAAGTGACACGTAGCTCTGAAAAACTATATGTTTTTAGCTCAGCAACTGCAAAACTGAGAATGTGTGTGAACTTGCTTAAAGCCCCACACACTATAAAATCTATTAGACCCAAAATATCCAGCAAGGTATTCTTTTTGCATCAGAGCTCCCTGCAATTCTGTGTCAAATGGAAAGTTACTACAAAACTGGAAAGCACATTTTTTGACAAACCAGTTCTAAAAAACCGTCTGTAATCGGTTACTGTTGGTTTGCAGCGTAACGCAAAGGAACCACTACCACAAGGTTGTACAACCCACAGCAGGGGCCTGTTCACTGTGTGGACAGCTGGAAGAGTGGAAAGAGTACAGTGATATGACCAGCAACAAACTGAAAAGCAGGGATACAAAAGCAAAAGAACCTTTTATTCTATGTGGCTCAAGTGGGTTTTTGTGCTGTCTTTGGAAAAAGACATTTATGCATCTCTTTGTGTTATGACAGAGTTGTATTATGAACAGTATTGCTGTTTCCACTGGCATGCACTTTTACCTACTGATAGGGCTTTATTCTCTCCCATGTGCAAAGCAAAATACATTTGCTTCATTTCTACAGAATATAACCTTTCTGCAAAAGAATGCAATGCTGACTATATTTGGCTGGAAAATTTGAAAAGGGCTAAAGGTCATGAGGATGGCCTTAGCATTTTTGTGTGAGCTTGTGATACCATTTTACACATACATATCCCTTCCCCTCCACTGTTTTTAAAGAGGTTTTAAACTGGTTTGGCTTGTGTATGACTGACTGATAACTACAGATGGTCAGAAATTTTCTCTTATATCTTTTCATTTTAAAAAATGCTGTTCTGTTGAAGCAAACTTTGGAGGAAAACATCATTTCAGCATATCTCAAGTCTGGAAAAATACTTTTAATACTCTAGTAAACAGCCCATTTACAGAAGTTGTTTTGAAATAATTCCCTTGTTTGAAAATATTTTTTTAAGTCATAGTTTGGTAGGCCAGACCTCTTTATTTCAGTTTATTAGTCCATGCAGACTTTTCTTTTTGGCTTGAATACCAATACATGCTGGAAAACATGTATTTGAAATCTCAAAAAAGAAAAAAAAAAAGTAACATAGGACAAGAAAAGAGTTTCCTATCATGCTATATTGCTAATGTCTGCATTTGAGATATACAGGGTGGAATCTTGGCCCAGCTGCGTTCCATGACAAAACTGCAATTGACTGAAGTTAATGAGAGCATTTCACCCATTACTTACATCCCCTGACTGTTCTGGAGGACAGTTCTTTAGTATTCAATGGCAGCTGGGACAGTCTATCAATATTTTATTGTTTTCCTGTGTCTGGGTATTTAATTTTCATGTAGGGACCAATTTGGAATCAAACTGTGCTGTACACATATGCAGAAGCCAAAGTGCTGGATTTTTCACACTTACTAACAACTAGAAAAAAATGATCTTTTTGTTTGATTGGTTATGGTTTTCTGTTGTTTAGGACTTCCCCTTCCCCAAATGGTAAGTCTCCAAATAAGTCTGGGAGTCCTCAGTACTGCTAAATCACTGGTTATATAGGGTTTTTTTCCTCACATTCTGATGAATTTTCTTGCATGCATCATAGAGAAGTTGATGATGGCAGCTGATATCAAAACTAGAGCAAAACTGCAAGAATTCTTTGCTGTCAAATCCATATTATTAGCCTACTACCCTGCTCGCTATTGAGTTGCCTCTTTTCATGATCAGAGGTTACACTGACTGATCAGTAGACAAGGTAACTGAATTAGTCTGAAGACTAGAAGCTAAGGGGGAACATTCGGATGACCTAGCATCTTGGCATAGAGCATATCACAAAGTTGATAGATCTGAGAGTGAACGCTTCCAAGTTTTCAAAGGTCAGGTCTTGTACAAAGGGAGTATAAATGGCTATGTTTTCTTGGGGAGAAGCCAGCTTTTAAACTCTAGCCACTGATTCATGCCAATTTCATTCTCAGTTCTCCCTCCTAAAATAAAAAGGACTGGGAATCCTGTTGTCTTCCATAACGGTATGAAAGACCCATGCAAACTGGTTTACTGACTCTACAATGAAACAGTAGCAAACAAACTCTGGGGTAAAGCATCCACACCTGAAGACAGGAGAGCAATCCAGGCTGCCTGCCAGCTAGCCCCACACTGAAGCACCTTCGTGCCCCAGCAAGTTCTTCCACAGTTCATTGCACCTGGCTGGAGAATCCCCAGGCTGGCAGGCTGGCCCTCAGGCTCTCCTTCCAGCTGAAGCTGCTCTGCCCCAGCCTGATGTGGTGCAGTTCCAGTGCACATGTAAACCACACATCTAGGATCTTCCCAGGAGCAATACACTCCTCAGTTGATTGCTACACGTTAATAGCATGCGTAGACATATTCTAATCCAGTTGTTTTAAATCTGAGTTTTATTAGTACCTGGGTGGCTTGCTTGCCAAAAAACATTACTGTAATGGAATATAAAGGCATGTTTCTCTGAGTGGCCTTTACTCGGAGGGCCCTTTGCACCCTGAGTGCCTTCAGTATTTCCACAGGTCTATAAAAGCTCCCATTTAATGGAAGATTCTTAAGTTCCTAACTAAGCATATAGGCCCTAATCCTGCAAATGTGAATGTAGCTTCACTAATTCCAGTGGAACTCTATCTGCACTAGAAGTTAAAAACCATGAATCTTTGAAGAAGCAAAACCAAAGTGCCCAGTGGAAAAATGTACATGCTTTATAACCATCTTTTAATAATTCAGCCCCAGAAGAATGAGTGTTTTACCCATCCAGAACAAAGCTTCAGCTAGATAGCCAATGATTTGTCCTGTGTATTTATTTTAGAAGAATTTAATGCACAGAGTAGATCATTATGAGAATGAAGAAAACAGGAGACAAATATACTGGAGGGCCTACTCCTGTTAAGAAAATAATGAAAATTAACTCAGGTCTGACTTGAAGCAGTGTATCTCACTTATTCTCTTGAAATAAGGCTGACTTCCCTTATGTCCTAGAAGATTTCATTTACAGAGAAAAAGATTCTCTGGGTACTGTTTTCTTCTCCTCCTTTTCCGTACAAATTCAGATGACTGTGGATGATCTCCATGATACCTTCCACTGTTCCATCTACGCCTCTGTTCATCACCAAGATTACTGTCCCTCTGGTTAAAATCTGGAATTGATAAGCTTCAATGGAGCCACCTGGTGAAAAAGCCTTTGCCAGGCTCCATGTGTCATCCTTTAGCACAGTGGGTGTCAAGCCTATTGAGTTAAAAATGAACACAAATGAATTTTATCCAAAGACAACCTTCTTGGTGAGGTGTATCAGCAGAAGTTTAATAGTATGCCTAAGTGAGAAGCTTCCATTCTTTACCTTCCCTGGAGAGCGCTACATGCTAGCTAAATATGATTTTTAGAATCCTGTTAAACATGCTTAAGAATTATCTTGAATTTGTTAAAAAGGCCCTTGTGCTGTATCTTTTTTGCACAAATGAAGTGCATTTACCTACCATTCATTTTCAAAACAAGCTGATATCTAAGCATTTGGTAACCCCCAAAGGTATTTATTTTAATACACTGGCCTCTCACTTCTGAAGGTTATAGATTTCTCTGGAGATAAAAAAGATCCCACCAATAAATTTCAAAGAGACTTGGAAATATTTAGCTTGAATATATTGAATACCTCACATGTGTGAAAGAGCTTTTTGCTATTGAACTTTTCTTCATTTTTCTACTAATATGCATACAACCTGCTATATTTTAAAATGGTATTTGATCCAATACATTTGGTGTGTTTATACAGTTCAGCTATATAAAGATGTGTGATCTATCAGATCAGCCATGTTAGAAAATGAGAGCAAAATGCAATTAAGATTGATTTGCTTCCCACTTCATCTCCATAATGCAAAGCTTGACATGTGACACATGACTGTCTGAACAGACTAACACAGCTAACTATGTTCCCCAGAAGGGGAAATAAGTTAGTACTACTTAGGGGTTGCTTGACCTAACATCTAGGCAATTCTGCAAGTGTACCATGGAGGGTAAAATATGTGTTTCTTTTCACTTCAGTAGATGAAACGTTATGGTGTATTACCCCGCCAGCATTCTCACATGCAGATTGTTATTCCTGATGAACAACACCTTCTTTTTTCTCTGCTCTCTTTCACTATGCCCCCTCCCCTACACACACAAACACACACACACACACACAGACTCTGCAGCAGTCATGAATTTGAGTTTAATTGACACCATGACAAAAAAATGCTGACAGCCTCTGGAGCTTGCATATACTGCGCTAGTGATGATAGTACAGAGCGCAAGTGTTTTGTTCAAATTCTCTTCTATAAATGAGCTCTCAACATTGTCTTTCCTGTGAATGCCTGAGGTAATGATAGACAAAGAATTCTTAAGAGATGATACTACTATTTCAGCATGTGAAATTCCTGTCTTCAGAAATTAAAGTGACATCTGTTGCCTCCAGGCTAGAGAATCTTGACTTAACAACTTTAGAAATGTACAGGTGTGCCATTGATCAGTTTCGAGGCTTGTCCACTGCTTCCAAAATACTGGAGACCTAGGTGAAGAGTTACTAGCAAAAATAACAAAACTCTAAAGATGATGGAGTATAAAAGAAATGAAAAAGAAAAAAATTATCTTTCTTGAATTCACTCCAAATCATTATGCATGCTGAACAGAGTCTCCTATAAGGAAATAAGGTGTGGAACAACAACACAGCTATTGTTTGCAGGGGAAAAGAGGGTTATACAATAAGCAAAGTAAGTTTCTGATAATTTGACTTCAGCTGGACAGTTGCCTGGATCACTCATGAATATTACACAATTATTGGCTGAAGGACCATTTTAACATAGCACCTGAAGGCAAAAAGCACCAGCAGAGTGTGTTCTTTTTTAGTCAACTGCCAAGGGATTTACTAAGATTTTAAGAGAAAAAAATGCATCTCTTCTTAGAAAGGAAGCAAAGTCTCATTTTGTCAACAAACTTATTTTGCTGAGTGGCAATCGCAAAGAATGCATTTTTCCCAGCTTATTTTTATTTGAAGATCATCTCAGATGCAAAGCTCAAATATTCTGGTTCCCTTTTCAGTTTTTGTCTCTCAAGTAGAGAGATGCTAATGTCTTGGTCCCTGCTTTGTCTTGAGAGCTTTGATTTCCTGTTGGTATGCCATAAGCATCAGAGGTTGAGAAGGAAGCAGCTCACATCAAGTCTAAACTTCGACCAAAGCACAAAGCCTGAGAAATACATGACTGCACCAGGAACTTTGGCCTCTTAGAGGTATCACTTCAGAGAAATGTCTTCAGAAGAGAAATGGGCTGAAATCCTCCCTGGTATAGTACTGCTGAAGTCAAGAACTAGATCCATTCTCTTTTCTATAACAGATTAAATCTTGCAGGAGAAGCACAGGAAAACCTACCTCTTTCACATTATTTTAGTTACCAAATGATATGTGGTTGAATCTAAAAGGTCTTATCCTGCATACCTTGTTCAGACAAACTCTCCTGGTTGTAAAAGAAGTTTTACCCCAAGCAGAGTGGGCTTTGTGCTACCACCCAGCTCTTTCCATCTGGACAGATTATCTTCAGAAAGGATTGATTGGTGACCCATGTGGCAAGAAACAAATAGAACTCTCATCTCCCCAGCAGAGGCATATTGGTATAAATTAAACCCAATTTTCATTTTCTGGAATAACATTAGCATCTATAAAGAAATGAATTGCTCAGCTGGCCTCTTAATCCAGATGACAGTTTTATTACAATTAAAATATCACCCCTAGGAAGCCCTTTGTTTCCATTTGACAGATTTTATTGTGTTTATATGGCTAATGAAGCAGAATGAAATTATGCATCTTATATTACATTTTAAATGACTGATTTATTGTATTTAAAAACTAAAATTTATCATGCATGGTCTTTAATGCCATACAAACCACATTAGTACTGCTGTTATTTTATATTTTTGATTTTATGATTTGCCTGATTTCAATAAAGCTTTCTGATCACACAAAAATTGTGTGAATTCATGCCCCATGGCTAAAACAGCCAACACTGCTTTGGAGTGTTAACAGCAGTAAAAATGCTTTAATACTTGCTTTTTCTTACACTTCACATTGGTGGTTCTAATTTTGTTCCATAAAAGTTCATTGTATATGTATATGCTACCATTGATGCATATATGTATATGTATTGTATATGCTGCCATTAATGACTATAGCAGGAGAAATTTTGATTTGGGCCCCAGAGCAATAATAATTCCATATAGGCAGACAACTGTGCATACATTCTACACAGACAAAGCTTCTTGGAAGTCAGCTATTGCTTCATTAAGAAAAATGAGTATGTGTATAATTATCTGTCCAGTTTATTATATATAGTTTATATATAGTGTGTGTATGTATATATATATAATAATTTGTCCACACGTGCATTCCCATTAGTTTAGCTACTATCTGAAATATCTGTCTTTGCTTTAGTTATAATTTTAAGTTCATAACACTTAAAAGTTCTCTCACACTACTCTAAAAGCATGACACTCTCAGTAGGTAATTGTGAAAGAAGCTGTCCTACATAGACAAACCACAACTTTAGTTGTAGAAATTTCTATCCATATAAGTTTTTAATGGACAAACACTAAGTTGAGATGGTTTAGATATGGATGATCCCACTGGGCACATCTACATGTGCCTTTATGCACTGTAGTTACAAGGCATTGTAATAACGCATTAAGTTTAGTACCTGTAATAATGGGTACTAAATGTACAGTAATGCCGGCGCATGTGTTTTTTAGTGATGCTAATGCACAGTAGACTAATTCTACTGCACATTAGTGCAATAGCATGGCTTTTGCTCTGACACGCTAATGCACAGTAAAATTAGTCTACTATGCATTTAGTATCTTCTGTAAATGCATCCACTGTGAGCAACAGTTGGTTAACTTAGACTACATAAGACTACATCCTGAAGTCCATTCCATCCCTATTTTTTGATGATATTTTATTATTTTAACTTGAATGACTGGGGAGGAAATCTTGAAAATGTGAATCATTAAGTTTAGAATTATTATAGCATCCTAGAGAAGTAGGGCTTGAATGGACCTTCAGAGGTCACCTAGTTCAATCCCCTGCCTGAGGCAGGATCATCCATATCCAAACCATCCTAGACAATCTGTAATCTAAATTCTACATAAGACTACTATCAACCCTGGCACAACATAGACCTAACACCCTACTCTGCCACAGGTAAAGCAGGGAAATCATCACAGCCAACATCCTGCTTCTATGAAATGCTGTCAATATATACTCAAGAGATCCCAGGTAGAGGGCTATGCCCCCCATTATACAGGAAGGCCAAACCCCCCATAGTCCATATCAATCTGATCATGGACTAAAATTCCTTCCTGACCCCAAATATGGCAATCAGTCTGACCCTGCGTGGAGGGACAAGACCCTCCAGTCAGGAACTTTCAGCTTTGGTCCCAGCAGGAGCATTGGTATGCCCCAATCAAAATCCCCACCCTTGGCTATAGCCAACACCCAATGCTTCTGAGGGAGGATTAAAAACATCCTGACACATGTAGCAGAAAGGGAGGGAGTGGGGCAACCAGTAAAGCCAAGAAACATGGGAAATACCCATAGTAGAGCTAGGCATAGCTATGCCTAACTCATCCCTGACCAGTGGCTGTCCAGTTTCTTCCTGAACACCTCCAGTGATGGAGAATCCACAACTTCCCTAGGCAGTCTATTCTACTATCTCCTTATTCTACTAGTGAAGATTTTTTTCAAATATCCAATCTAAGCTTACTTTGCTGCAACTTCAAACCAATGGCCCACGTCCTCCTCTCTGCAGCAAGAGTGGAAAGGTTCTTTCCCTCTTCAATGTGGCAGCCCTTCAAATATTTGAACACTGTTATCATATCCCCCTTAAATGCCTTTTCCACAAGCTAAACATGATTACCTCCTTCAGCCTCACTTCATATGATGTGCCTTCCAAGACCGTTATCATCTTTGTTGCCTACCTCTGGACCCTCTCTAACCTCACCACAACCTTTTAAAAATGTGATGCCCAGAACTGTACACAGTACTCCAGATGAGGCCTAACCAGTGCTGAATAGAGAGACACTATCACCACCCTTGTCTTGCATCTAATGATTCTGTTGATGTATCCCAAAACCACATTTGCCTTTTTGTGGCTGCATCACACTGCAGATTTGTATTGAATCTGTCATCTACCAAGACTCCCAAGTCCATTTCCATAGTGCTGCCGACCATCCAGGTGTTACTCATTTCATATTTGTGTTTTTGATCATTCCTCCTCAGGTGTAGCACCTTGCATTTGTCTGTATTGAATGTCACTGGTTATCTCTAGTCCAACTTTCCAATCTGTTGAGATCCTTCTGAATTGCACTCTCATTCTCCAATGTGCTCACAATCCTTTCCAGTTTCACATTGTCTGCAAACTTGCCCAAGAAGCTTTCTATACCAGCATCCACATTGTTAATAAACACGTTGAACAGGATCAGGCCCAAGACAAACACCTGTGGAAATCCACTTGAAACTTGCCATTCTGAAATGGGCCCTTTAATAATTACCATTTGCTTGAGCCAGTTATCTAGCCTCCTTGTAATAGTTTTTTCTAGCCAACATTTCTTCATTTTGGTTATGAGAAGGTCATGTGGGACCTTGTCAAAAGCCTTGTGGAAGTCCAGATACACAATATCCACAGCATTCCCTTCATCCACCCAACCAGTCACTTCATCAAAGAAGGAAATGCAGTTTGTTTGACATGATTTGTTATCCATAAATCCATGCTGGCTGCTTGCAATTAGCCTTTCCTCCTCCAGATGTTTGCAAATGGCCTCCTTTAGGATATGCTATAGTAACTTCCCAGGTATTGAGGTTAGACTAACCAGTCTGTAATTCCCCAGGTCCTCCTTCTTGCCTTTTTTAAAGAAGAACAACTAACCCATGTCCCAAAGCTTCATGAAAATGATTATCAGGGCTCCAAGTTCTCTTCTGCTAGCTCCTTCAGTACCCTGGGAGGTTCATTCAGCCCTGCTGACTTGAATTCATTGAGATCCTATAAAAGTTCTCTGACCATCTCCTTTGTTATCTCCTCCCTCAGCTTGCCCCCTTCCCTATCCAGATAATCCCTACTAGGTATATGACTGCAAGTAATTTTTTTTATGAAGACTGAGGTAAAGTAGATGCTGAGTAGCTCTGCCTTCTTTGTATCTTCAGTTAGGAGTTCCCCCTGGCTTGTTAACAGAGGACCCGCAGCTTCCTTGATCCTTCTTTTCTGGCCAGCATACTTATAGAACCTCTTCTTGTTGTCCTTAACTTCCTTTAAAAATAGCTTAAAGATAGGTAGTTAATTCCAAGACCTTTCATTTTTCTCTCTCCTAGCTATAAAAAACTTAGGAGAGATATTGCATCAACAAAACACTTGAGGTCAGAAAAAAGGACTAGACACCTAAATAAGACTTAGAAAGACCTTAGGACCCCAAGACCAAAATTACAATTCAACTCCCCCCCACAAATTTAGTGGTTAAACCTCAGCGGTGGCTAAACTCACTAAGACCTCCACATTTGACCTGAAAATTCTGTAGGTGCCTAGTAGCCTAGTTTTATGGGATCTCTGTGCCCAAGTCCCCTAAAGTTCCAGTCACATACAATAACAGTTCGGGCCCCTCAGAAAAATAGTGGTAACTTCTTTCTACTCAAGGAAGTAGTGGTGATGCCTGTCTCCGTATACGAACCTGATGGTTAGAGCACTTGCCCACCAAGAGACAGGAGACCTGGTTTCTAGTACCTATTTAACCTGCAGGGCTTTAAGTCTACATCTTCCACCCTCCAACAGACTGTCATAGCTACCAAGCTAAAGGCTAGACTGGGGTTAGAAAGGACATTCCACCTAGCCTCTTGAAAATGGCCCAGTGGACAGAAAGAAGTGTAATATTCATAAGGACAGAAAGAAAATTAAGATGAAGTATTATTCAGACATACCTCTAATGTGTCTTATGTTCCTGTTGGTTAGCTCTAGACAACTCCGGCATATGGGCAATTTTAGACTGTTCTGAGGCACTAACTCTCCCCATGCACTGTAAAGAAAAGCTAATCATCTAGGTTTGGTTTTGGATTCCATCCTTCTATCAGTTACCTAGTGTTAGACAACTTATAAAAGTTTAAGTCCTTTGCTGGATCCAGCTTTTAATGATATTAAAGTTAAGCATGTGCTTACAGGATTTGCTGAATGAATAACAAACCCATGCATCTTTCCCTTTTCATTCCTGATCAGTATGAAGTTTGGTCTTAGCTGTATCTTGGCTTTGTGCATGCATATACAGTAAAAGCCCTGTTATGTGGCATTTTACTAACCGGCACATTCTACTAACCGGAATTTCTGGCCCACCAACCAGATGCGCAGGGGGAGAAGGGAGGGAAGCTCACACATGGCAGCAGCCACCACCACCTACTACCCTGCACCACTGCCACTCTTTGTGTGGCTACTGCCTTCCACTCCATGTGCAGCCACCGCCAGCTCTGCATCCAGCTGGGACCCCGGTGTGTCAACTCAAATTTTTATTAAGTTTTTTGCCAGGCTTGAGAGAAGTACTGCATTGAGAGAACTATAAAGGGGCAATTATCTTGACCCAGTTCTACAGGACATCACCCTCATATACCTTTTGGGTAGGAGACAGGCTACTGCTGCTACCATCATAAATGTTCACTGACTCATCTCAACGTAATAGCATGATGCTGCTATTACCAAAACTGAAACAAAAATTTTTCTTAATATTAATGCCAGTTGATTTTATATACTGAAAACAAGCTTTGTTCCTTTATAGTGAAGGTGCATCTTGTGATTGACTTCTACATCTCACCTTTGTTTTGGTTATTATTTTGCAGATGTTTATTACATGGCAGTCCTACAAAATGATAATTTTATATATTTTATATTAATCCATATATTTTATATCACACTCACACACAAAGTCTAACTGGTCTCTCTAGCACAAGTGTAAAACTAGGGTAACAGAGTGGAAAATCAGACCTATTGTCTTTTAAATACTCCCTGTAATTATAATGGATGTAGTCATCCATTTCAGCTATTAAGGCTATTCATAGGGAATTATGGTTCTTATTGTGCAAGACCCTGATTTCTCAATCATCCAGGAGTTTCAGTGGAATCCATCATCACAGTGAGTGGATTTGTCTGCTCCAGTGATGGCACCCAGCAGTTTATCAACAGCATGCTTCATTTAGTTTCAGGACTCAGCTATGCCAATATCAGTTTCTGTTCAGGATGAGTAAACCTCAAAAGATTTCAGTAGTTTGGATGACTTCCCAGGACTTATTTGAACTGTAATAATGCAAGCCGAGGAGGAAACAGTGTGTGAATAGGCTCTTGTCAGATCTCTACTAGATGTTGCTTCTGCATGGTTCATCACTAGAAAATCTAGAGGCTCGCAAACATGTTCACTACTCACCAGATCCAGTGATAAGATACCTGCTGTGCACCAGAGGTGGAACAATGAATGGTTCAGAGACTTTGTGATTTTGTTGAGTGATTCAGCTTAGAAAAGAGATTCTCCCTTTGAAAGGCTCTGATTTTAAATTCGTTACCTTAATACAGTGGGAAGAACTGCTTCCCCTGCTCTAGTCTACTTTGTACACCTCGGCATCAGGGTTCCTTTTCGGGAGTCATTTAATATTTAATAGAATATCACTTCCTTTCCATTGCTTTTTCATATGAAAAGAGAATGTATTTAGAATGCTTAGGGCCTGAATGTGAAATTCTTGGCACCAATGCACCGTAAGTACTCCAGATGAAGTCAAAAGGCCTCACCTCATTTCCATTGCTAGAGTGAGATCCTAAAACAAAGGCTTCAGAGGCACGAAAATTCATGGTCCCCATCTCAGAACTCCTTCCATTTGTTTCTATTGCTAGAGTCAGATTTGTTTTCTTACAGAACAGACTATGGGCCATATCCACAAATATCAGGGAGTGCACACTAGTGGAGACTCCTGCTTTCACCGCTACCTTCTACAAGGTACAAGAAAGCAGAAAAAGCAATATGCCTAAGGTGGAGAAAACAGCATGCTTCCTCTCAAGTTTGCCTCTACCCAGGGGAGAGCCACTTATCCTTCACTCAGTAACCTATTCAGTCCCTGCTGTCTGGCTCCCAGCCTCACAAACGGTGTGTAGATCAGGGTGATCAAAGTACTTGCATAAGTAAATTTACTTGCACATTAATTACTAGCCTACAAGGCCTGCGAGGCTCTTCAACTACAAGGTGCTATAAAGAATGATTGATCTGTAGGACGTATGTTGCTACATGGCATATATAATAAAAGATGTATGAATGGGCTGTAGAACAATGACAAATGCACAACAAACAACCACAAGTGACAAAGAATCTGTCTTTTTGATAGCTTCGATGCATTTTGCCTTTTGGTGTCAGTTATATCTTTATATCCAGTTAAAATGATGCACCTCCAAAGGAAAAGATGTCTTAAATGAGAGGGCCTGTTAGGCTATCTGATTCATTTGATGAACTGCATCTGGCCAGGGATAATTATGTATGGAGTAGGGTTTTGTCAGCTATATTACTTCATTTTAATTGATCTTTTCTAGACCTGGTGAATTAAACATAGAATTAAACGTATAATAATACATGGTTATCTACCATAATTATTCAAATGGAGGTTTCTCTCCATTCTAAATGGTGGGAAAAGACTGTCATCTTGGATTCAAGTACAAGGCAGAGGGGATAGTAGGGCAGGTGGCTCCTGTGCTCTGGCATCCACTGGGGCTCAAAGTCAGAGCTGCTGCCCCTGCCCCTCTACTGCCTCTGACCCCCACCACCTCCAACTCCCCTAAGACTCTGCCTCAAGCTACCTCTGCTCTGGCCTGCCACCTCCTCTCCGTACCAACTCTGCCCTTCCATGCCACCTGCCTTCCTGCCCTCCCTTTCCCCCACCTCCCACTGAGTCCCAGTCCCAGGTCCAGCCCTGCTCTGGCCTAGGGCACAGAGTACATGCTGTCTTTGGTGCTCACCTGGTGCAGTGGCAGTGGTGGCACCACTCTTGCCCTAACCCAATTCTGGCTCCAAGCTGGTACCAGGGCTAGGACAAGAGCTGCCATTGTCACTGCCAGTGCTGCTGGGCTGAGCAGGGCCCAGGGCTGAAGCCAGAGCTGGAGATGAAGCCATGACTTGGGCACAGGCACTGCAGGGGGGGCTGGCCTAGGCACAGCAGGTGCAGGCAACATGGTGGGCAAGCTGTGGGGTGGACAGGCAGCAGGGGGCAAGGGGCAGGGGTCAAGCTAATTGACTCCCCTACCACCTGCCCCCCAACCACTACTTTCTCTGTCAGAGTGGGGGGGGGACAAATTTAAGATGTCCTTCCAATAATGATAAAAAATTACAATTGGTTTGTTGTCTTAAATTCGGAGTTATCTTGGATTCAGGTAAATACAGTACCTTTTTCTTTTTCATTCTTATGAGGCCTGTGTAGGAGGAACCTTTCAAAGATCTGACGCTACTCAGTTCTTTAATGCTTGGCTCTCTGAACTGTTTTGAAGCACAGATCATAAAGAGAACTTGTAAACTGTTGTTGGCTAAAGAGGTAAGGAGAGAAAATATTCTAAAGCCTCTGGTTTTTTGCTTGCAGGTACAGCTCAAGCAGGCAGTGAATCAGTATTGCCATTTGTGGTTAAAGGTGAATCTGAGGAGGGTTACAGTCTTGGGTTTACACAGAAAAAGAGGGTTGGAATGTACCTATACTTTGGGGTGCTCAGGAAGACATAATTATACAAAAAAACCCAAATGTGTTAAGACTGCATGGAACAGAAATGAATAGGCTTGAGGCTTCTGCTTGGAGAGCAATGTCAGCCCTTTCAGCTGCTGGCAAAGGTGTTTAATATTTCTTGATTTCTAGCAAAAGCTTGTTGGGATATGTCGGATTGCTAGTTATATGACATTGGAAAGTGACAGATATTGATGTACGTAATTTGACAGCTGCAAGTACCAGGTACTAGAAAGTGTCATTTCTCATATGTACAAAGAAATAATGGGTCATTATTCCCTGACAGATTAAAAATAAGCTACTGTGAATATATGAATGGGTAATCCTGTTTACCTTGAAGAAAAAATAGCATATTGTTTTTCTTGCTCAAAAGTACAGGTGATTTCTTTTGCTCTCACCCCAACCTGCCCCATGCCATAATATATGAGAAATTCACTCCCCACCTCTAATCCATGGATGATTTGGGCTGGTTAAAAATTCCCAGTTAGGGAGTCCATACCTCTAGGTGTGGCACCTTGCATTTTTAGCTCCGCTAATCCATGGGTTGTTGGCTAAAATGGCAACCATGGTGAGGATACTTCAAAACTTCTCAGCCTATGTTGCAGATAAGCTTTGTCTTCTGTTTCTTTAACATGACATAAGGATTTGTGTCATGGGTTATTGCTACAACTGACTGGAAAAAAAATCCAACAATGTAGATTTGTTGTCAGGATTTGCAATTGGTTGAACCTGTAACATTCCACAGAAACTATTTCATTTCAATTAAGTTCTTATGGGACCCACACCGGTACATAATGTTATAAACTTGCCTACCAGGAACTGTATCTAAACAGTACTTCACAAGACGTGGTTCCAATCCCATAAGAAGCCTCTAGGTATTACAACAAGATGGAAAATAATTGACAGGTGGGGAAGAAAAATGATCTCTGAAGCTGTTTTGTGGTAAATTGTTTATGATAAGTAGGCTCAGTAATTGAGCTGTGCTCCACATAGCTCAGGACAGAGAGGACAGAGAAAAAGGGTATGAATATGGCTGTAAGCCACCTTCAATACTTAACATACCACCTAGAGTCTGTCTATCTTTAAGGGATGTTCCCAGAATAAATTAATTTACACTAGATTCCAAGACACTGGGGCTCATACTCAGGGTGTAAATAAAATCCAGACATACCTCCATTGCTTTGGCCTGATGCATCTAGAAGTGGGCCAGTGGTCAGGACAGGAGTAAATGGCTTTCTAGTACCTGAGGATTGCCCTGAATAAAGGGAATGTTCAAATAGCCAGGTAAACAGTTATAAAAAGAATTTTAAAAGAATTATAAAAATTATTTATTCATTTATTTCAGCATCTTTTTAAATATTCATGTATTAGAGTTGAGGTCAGACAGCATAATGGTTATGTCTGACTTCCTGCAAAATAAAGGCAATAACATTTCACCCAGTAATTCCACCAATAATAGAGGAGAAAACTATCTTCCTTTCTACACAAATGCAATTCAAAAGGTCAAAGGCCAAAAGTTGGGTCAATTTGGGGGTATCCTGTGGAGCAGAGCTTGAATTCATACCTCCAGCAAAATACCTTAACAGCTCTGCCACCGTGTATGCATTAAAACTGAATTGCTTTGGGTTTTGTTAACATTTAGTATATTCCTATTGATTGACATTCTTTTTCATTCTGCATTAACAAAATAATTTATAGCATTCTGATGTTTAAATGCTAGGTTTTGCATTCAGTTTTCCTGAGTTAGTAGTTATAGATCTAAGGCAATTAAAAAACAAGAAAGGCTGTTGGACAAGCTACTAGTGTCCTCTAGGGAAGAAAACGTGTTTGTTACATTTGGAGTACAATCAGCACAGTAGCCTCTTGATTTCCCACTGGGTCTCCTAGGTATTACAGGAATACTAGATGAACATCCGAGACAGTACCAGCACAACAGTACTGGCATCATATACTAGCAATTACCATGTGGTAACTGAAAGGAGGGGAAGCAGTAGTGATTACTTGTTTACTTGATCCTAAACAAAGGCACACATACACATGGATGCAGGTACACCATGTGCACATGAGAAGAAACAAGAGGCCAGAATTTCTCTTAAATGCACAGATTAAGGGTGAGGTTACAAATTAGAATTAGCACGTGCTAACTCTAAGGAACGTTAGGCTGTCTTTAAGGTAGCAAAATGAGTGTGAAGGGGCCAGTCGGAGGATGGGGGTGTGATTCTGAGTCCAGTGGGAAGCAGAGGGGGTAACCCAAGCAGTCAGAAAGTACTGAAGTGGCAGAGGGACAATCCAAAAGTGTAAGGGGCAGTTTATGGGATGGAGAAGGAAGCAACCCAGCAGTTACCCAGTCCCTCTCCCTCTTCCCCTCTCCACTCCTGCCCCCTCCCTCTAGTCCCTCTTTCACCTCTTTCCCCTTCCTCCCTACTCACCTAGCGGACCCCCGCTGTCAGTCTAGGGCCACAGAGTCCTGGATGATAGCTAGTCAGCCTGGGAGCAGTGCCTCCTGGGATACTAGAGGACCAAAAACTGATGGTTTTAGCTCACTTGAACAGTCAAAAGTAAACTTAGGTAAAGCTAAGTAGCATAGCTCATGGATAATCCTTACCCCAAATGGCTTTAAAATGCCAGGAGGACACTTTGCACTTGTTAACAAGCCTTAATGTGTGATAGTTCAGATTTGAAGTGTACTTACCATGGTCTGATTATAACGTGTACTCTTATTCTCTGAATGCCTTACTACACAGGGATAGTAGTCATTTAGATCAAGGAAGGAACGAAACTCTTTCCCTCCAACGGCCAGTCTCCCGTGTTTGTCAATTAGCAATTGTTCAGATTTGCAGGTTTGCTTTTGTAATGTTTTTCTGTCTCTGTCATACCTGTCATCAAGCTAGATTGATAAAGCTGGATTTTTCTTACATCCTTAGGTATTTGTCATCAGCTTAGAGCTTAGTCTTTGTAAACTGTGTCATGCTATCTATGGATTTATACAGTGCTAGCCTTGTTTGGAAAAAAAAATTCTTCTTTGACAGTTGGTCCTTTATGTACTATAATTTTAGCTGCAATAGACTTTGTGAGCAAGCTGTTGGGAAGTGTTTACCCAGTCTACAGATGACTTAGGGGATCATTGAGGCAAGATATGAAGATCATTGAGGTGGTGGGTAAGCTGGTACAGATGGTTCGAGTGACTGTACAAACCTTCTACACGCTCTTAAACTCCACCGTAAGCCAAGCAAAGTGTGAAGTAGCTATTCAATATTTATATGGCAGTTACTATTATTTATTATATTTTATTACAGAATGCCCAAACTTCTCTAGACACGATGCCTCTGCCATGAAGACCTTACTGGCTAAATAATTTGTGAGTTCCCAGAGAACAGAAGTCAACATGCTCTGAAACAATCCTAATGCAAGCAGGACAACAAATGAATCATTCTCCTATCTTGGACCCAGTTTTTATAGTAGCCTGCTAGTTCCATAGTTCAGCAACCAAAATGCTGATCACCACAGTCTTCCAGCATGCCTAAATGTGGACTTTGAACCCTAACATGAATTTTCCTTTTTATTAAGTAAAACATGGCACACCAGTAAATTTCAGTCGCTCCTTTAAGGTCTTGTCTCAAAACAATTTTCCATTGCGATAAACTTGTTCAAACAAGAAGTACCTCTGATATGGGTTCCCTAATAAAGCGTTCTGATGGTTTATTCTCAACACTGGGAGCATCTACACATTCATTAATATGCAGTGATTACCGCGCATTTAATTTAGATCTTGTATAATCAAGAACTAAACAAACGTGCCGTAACCGGAGTTACCACACAGTAGCACCAGCAAATGCTTTTTAAGTGATGCTACTGCGCAGTATCCTAATGATACTGTGCAGTAGCATATTAGCACTGTTGTTGTGTGACACAGTATGGTGCAGTATTATTAAGCTACCGCACTGTTAACATCTCATGTAGATTTGCCCACTGATATACAACAGTGTTGTAGCAGCGGTTTACTTTGTGTAAGGCAGAAAGAATCTGTAAAGAAATAACTCAAAATATTATATATAGAGTACCAGTGAAAGGACTTAGATTGTGTTGGCAGTGGCAGCCTAGTAGGAGACTATCATACCATAATGAAAATAGCTGTCTGCCAGCACCATAAAACTTTAGGAAATGCTGTGGATGATGAGTTGTTACACTTAATGTGTGAAAGTTGGCCTGTCTGAGTCTGGGCAAAGTAAACCTTTTTACTTATTGCTACTCATGTGGAGAAACTACAGGACATTGTGGGACTGATTAAAACTCATAAAAGCCAGAAAGTTCAGAGCTGGAGCTAGAACTGTGGCAGTGACTGTCTCTTTCTGTTTGGGTGTCATTGTGTGAACAGCTGAAGTCAAATGAAAAGGACCAGGAAGCAAAGTGTAGACTGAGAATGGGAGAAAACTAATGGGAAAAGCAATTTAGTCAGGAAGGAACACTCAAGCATATATTATAAGGCACCTGGGCTCTTAGAGATTTGTTTTAACTTATTTTTCTTTCACATAGTTTTTAAAACCTTGCTGGCCCCTGAACAATAACAATGGAATGGTCCATTGAGCAGACATTCTGCAGCACACCATAATGTCATCTTCCCAAAAACAAGCGTCTGATTTCTACTTCTCCAGCACTAACCTATGTGGCTGAACATCCTCCAGCTTTATAATGCCTTTTAAAACAAAAAGTAAAGCTGAATAATAGCTGAGAGGATATGCTAATTTTTCTGATCCTGAAACACTCTATATTCATCCAGAACTAGGTGTTCAAGATAGACATTTGAAACCAAATCAACCGTGACTGTAAATCTGAGGGTTTGACAAGGATTAAAACCACCCTCGTGATATCTAGTAGAGCAGTTTAAAAGTTGTCTTTGTGTGAAGGGTTTTTCTTAATGCATTGTCTGTGAAGTAGATTTGAAAGCCAAGGAAGGTGGAGGGGGGTTGTTTTGTTTAAAATTTTATAATTTTAAGCCTACTGCTTTCAGCAAGCATAGCAAAGATAAATATTTATATAGCGCCTGTCAACCAAAGTTCTGAAATCACTTAAAAAACTCGAACTATATATACCGTGAATACTTTGCAAAGGAATGACAAAAGAGCTCTAGGGTGAAAAGTAGCTTCTAGCCTATAACAACACTACAAAACAGAAAGAAAAGATGATCTCATCCAGTTGAACCTAAAAAGAACATTTAATTAGGAGGAAAAATGAATTATTCAGATGGAATTCTGGCTGGGATGGGGGGCTTAATATCTTCACCGTTGCAATGTGTCAGGACTTTCAGATCCCAATTTTGAAACCTTTCACAGCCAGGGTGGAAATCCTGGATCTATTGAAGTCAAACAGGAGTTTTATCAGTCATCTCAATAGGGGGGGAGGCACAGTTTCAGTACCAAAACTGTGGGATTTACACTTGAACAGAACTTGGTAGAATCTCTAAATGACCATAGGTGACTAAAAGTAAGGCTATGAAAATCACTGGGTTTTTTTTCGCAGCAGCCAAAAGAAAAGAAAAAAACTTCAGCATCCTTCAGTCTTAATTAAAAATGGAATTCCTAAAATGAAAAGCTAAAAAATAATATTTAATTCTACATAAAATTCTTCATTTTCTGGAGTCTTAAAAAATAAAAAAAATGAAGGGCTTTTGCTGCTGCTAGATTCCTGACCCAGAGTATGAGATAAAGTGGGTTCAGTCCCACAGTTCCCTGCTTCATCCTTTTGGAAACAGCCTTAACCATCTGCTATAAGAAAAAGTGCTTTAGCTCCTTTAGATGCTCCTCCACTTATTACAAATAAGTGTGACAGACTTACCCAATAGAGCTCCAACGTGTCCAGGGGCTCAAGAATCCTCTGTTCCAATTGGTGGACCCAATCCACCGATCAGAAACAACCTGGGGGAAAGCAGGCACTGCCCCTTTCCTGAAGGGAGGGGGAGGAGCTCTCCGACTGGACTGCGGACTGCAACATGGCAGGTCCGCCAGGCTTCAGGGGTGGAAGCCTCAAAGTGTATAAAAGGAAAGCGTGCTTGGCATGCTGAGGGGCAGATGTGAGGGGTGGTAAGGAGAGAGGAGCTCCAGAGAAGACTGTCATCAGGACCCCACCTGAGCTTCAATGGTGAGCGGATAGGCCCACGGCACTCAGGTTCTGGGAGCTGCTCAGAGAGAACCTGGCAAGCGGCTGCGTGGGCAGTACGTGGATTGGTGTACAGAGAGATGGCCCTGGGAGCAGCTTGAGGCTGCTCGGGTCCCACATGGTGTGCAGGTTGGTGCAGGGAGAGTTTACCTCGAGACCAGCTCGCGGCTGCTCAAGTTAGCCCCAGCTCTAGGCCAGGTAACCGGAGCCCGTCAGTGTTGCTCAGCATTAAACTAAAAGAGCCCCTGTGCCCAGAGCAGGGCCTGGGAAGGGGAAAGACCCTTGGCATGAGGCAGGGGAACCAGAGCCAGTAAGGTCTCAGCTCCTATAGGAGTGCCCTGGGGCACCAGGCCATCGAGAGGAGCCAGAGGTCCTTGTGGGACTGGCCACCAGGGGATGAGCCTTGTCTGCTTCAGAGCAGGAGCATGAGCTGCTAAGGAAATGGGTCCTACAGGGGAGGCGGGCTTGGGAGAGGAGAGTGTGCAGCCTCTACCCTCCTCCATTGTGGGAGGCATGTCCACATCCTGGGGCTCTAATGGGGAGGGGCTCCAGCAAACATCCCGTGGGGTGCTGAGTGCACCCCATATTTTGTGATTGATGCTTGCTTCATACTATAGATGTTAATATAGTTATGGGTACTCCTTAAGGGGGTTTATATGGGTTTACCTGTCTTCATTACCTATATATGTTTACTGCCTATTATCTGAACCTACCTGTATTGTTGCCTGTGTAAATCTATTGCTTTGCTACCTCAACTTACCTGGGTTTATCTGAGTTGATGTTTATATGTGTTTATTGTGTTGATGCCTTGACTTACCTGTTCCAGGGTGTTAATCTTCATCTGTGCAGGGAGTTTAATTATTGCTCACACTGTGGATTACCTGTACTGAGTTCCCAGTTTCCTGTTCTATGTTTTGCTGTCCCTCAAAGTTGTGCAATGTGTTAACTGCAGGTTATCGTATATGGTGTCGCATACCAATTCTACTGTAAATATTTAATGTCTCTTATTCATATTTATTTTTGTATAGCAATACATTTGTATAGAGTTAAATACTTTGTCCCAGCCTGGCTCTATAGAGGAAAGAGGGACCTGCTCCCTGGTGGCAGGCACCTCTCACAGCACTCTTGCCTGACCACCCCATCCCTTCCACTTGTGTACAAGGCACACCCCTGGGTGTACGTGGGCTACATAAGAAAGAATTAACTTGAGCAGGGAGTGGAGCCCAGCTGTCCTGCCTCACAGGGGAGTGTCCTAACTACGAAGCTAGAGTCATTTGAACTCCCTAAGGGCTTTGTTACCCAGAGCAGTTAATGTGTGTTAAATCAGTGCTGTTTTAAAGTTAGAATATGTTCTGAGCAGTCTCAGGGGGCACGTATATGCATCCTATTAATTTGCAGTAAACTGCACCTCAGAAGGGGCTACATGTGCTCTCAGCAGGAGCAGTTGAGACCAGGGGTGCTTCTGCTCTCCTGCAAAGCCAGGGGCAGCTCCAGGCTCTGCAGGGGCAAAGGGCCTGTTCATATGATCCTTATCCCCATGTTGGGGGGAGAGCTGTCCCAGCAGCCAGAACTGCTATCCCAGGACTGCTGTCTCAGCTGCCTGGCAGCCATGTGGGGATCAGCATCCCCAGTGAGTGGGGAGGCCTCTCCCAGCCACATGGGGATTGTGATCCTCCTGATCCCCATGTGGCTGGGGTATAGAAGACCCTGCTACAGAACAGCTCTCCCAAGCATGTGGGGATCAGGATGGACCAGATCCCCACGTCACTGCCAGGGATGCCTCACTAGGTATGTGGGGGTTGGGAGGATCCCAATCCCTACATGGCTGCCAAGCAGCATCCCCAGCAGCAGAGATGCCTCTCCCTGCCAGGTGGGGATCCCCAGCTACCAGGGCAGCTCTCACATGCATGTGGGGATCAAGACAATCCTGATCCCCATGTGGCAGGGGCACAGCTTCCCCTTCAGCCAACACAGCTCCCCCCCCTGCAAGTCAGGGCTTAGCCAGGCAGCAGTTGGTTTCCTGCTGCCATGGCTGACCAGGAGCAAATTGTTCCCAGTGAGCATCTGCACAGTAGCTAATGTGCAGTTAATCCACTACCTATTTTTACAGGTAGCAGAAAACTGCTCATTAGCCTAATTTACTGTGCAGTACATGGTAACCTGCCTTACTGTGCAGTAAATTAATCTACTGTGCAGTAAAGCATCTTGTATAGATGCACCCAAGGTAACATTTACTATACTCCTTAACTGGTACAGCTTGCTGACTGTCATTCCCACCCCCCGCACCATATCAGATTCTTGAACCAGTCTTGATTGACAGGCCCAGGCCCAGGACCCTGTAGGACTGTGGGCACCTGGCTTTCAACTTGATCCTGGAGGAATCTGACAAGTGAAAGATCCAAAATTATTCCTCCTGACGTGTGAGTTTCCTCTTTCTACCTGGAGGGTTGGTACAGCAGAGGGGTCCCTGGTTGATGTCATGGGTGGGTGAGGACCGCAAATTGCATATTATCTCCATAGATAGCTGAACATGTATAATGTAATACAATCTGGAGATGCTCCTTTCACATAAAGACATAATTTGCTATAATACAAGTATGCTTATGTGTTTTACTGCTTGAATCATAGAATCATAGAAAATTAGGGTTGGAAGGGACACCATTTTGAATGCACAGTAGCTCTCATTTTAGGTGCATTTAACATATGCTAAGTATAACACATGGCATAGCCCTAACCAAAACATTCAAGTGTTCCATGAAGAGTGCAAGAGCTCTTCCTGGATGGATTGAGGAAGTCCTGCTTCTGAAATATCCAGCATCAGGAGAGGAACTTCATTTTAGAAACAAAAGACAAATACTGACATTGTTCTGGAAATGTATATGACAATAAAATTAAACTTAATTCTTTTCCATTCCCCTCTTTTTTTCCTTTGGACGAAGAGATGTTTCCATTTTCAGGGGAAGGCAATTTTGTTAAACACCTTAGAGCTGATAGCTCTGTATAGTAAATGATGTATACAATATATTGTATACATTCTCAAAACAAACTCTGAAGGTGTTTTCAGGGCTCCTATTTCCGTAAAAAAAAAAAATCAACTGCACAAACATTATTGGAGATTCTGAAAGATGCGTTGCAATAATTGTAGAGAGTCATGCCTCTTTTTCCAGAGTTAAGAGGTGTGCCCAGATCCACAGGAGCATGTAGACCTAAGTTCAATTTAGGCAGAAGTTAGGCACTTAAGTCCAAGTGAGCAATACACAAAAACCCTGACTAAACTCCTTAGGTACCTATGGACTCTTGGAACCTTACTTTGGTCAGTAACGTTACTCACTGCAATTCCCCAAAAAAGGCAGCATCATGAGCGCGTAGCTCTTGAGAGCTATCCTGCACCAAAACAAAGGACATTGACAGAAGTGACATTTATTGTGTGATTGGCCCCCTGAAAGCACTCTACAGCCATACCCTGACAGAAATGCATGGCTGCAGATAGCTTTAAAGTGCCTGACTGCATGACAAATTAACCCTCATATAATGAGGGTTCAGATGAAGGGATTCCAAAGTGGAGCTCCTTGCTAGTCCCTGTGTATGATGCAGCCCAACCTCCCCCAATGCTGTCTGCAGGATGGGAGAGGAGAGAAGAGAGGCAGAGGGAGCTCTGGGCTGGGGTTTGCCCAGGGTGAGCTGAAGCAGGGGTAGGTGGGATTGAAGTCCTCTGCCTTGTGGCCCCCACCAGGTCCCTCTCTTCCCTGCTCCCTCCCCTCCCTTCTCATCCCACAGACAGCACCAGAGCAGGGAGGGGGTGCACAGCTAGGCAAGAGAGGCTGCAGGCAGAATCCTTTGCTCAACTGGCCCCCAATCCTGATTATGATGCATTTAGTACCTGTCATTACAGGTACTAAACTTAATGCACCATAATTACAGCACATTAATGAACATGTAGATGCACCCGCTGACATTCATTCAGATGTGTACAAAGCACAGCAAACATGGTCATTTTCATGCCAAAAAAAAAGGCTGAAGGAGAAATTGCTTTTGCCTTGCTTTTATAAACTAGCTTAACAGTTAATACAGTTGCCATAGCAGGAAGAAAGCACAATTTGGTTCCTCCTCAAGCAGAGTCAATTAACACTCGCATGTTCCCAACTCTCGAGTGTTCAAACTACCAGGCTAGCAGCTTAGCTGGGGTAGTGGTACTAATCCTTTTTTGAACTTGGACCACTCTACAGCAAGGAATACAAAAGTCAGGTGCCAGAGAAAGAGCGCATGGGAGGCCAAGTGGCAGACTATTATACAGGGATGGGCAAGGATAGGTGGCAGCAGCCCCCAAATTCTTCTCTTCCTCCAGCCATCTTTTAAAAGAGCAATGTGAACTAGCCATCCATATCCAAATGGATGAGTTTAAGCACCTAAATTTAGGAGGAATTTTCGATGGTAAATGCCAGACTCATATAGGCACCTCAGTTTAAGGGAGAGGTTGGATGTAACATTTGGCTAACTTAAGTATTTCCCTCCCAACCGTACTCTTAACATGCTGCTGTTGTGAACCCCCTTCCTAGATACCTAATTCTCCCTATACATTGTTCTAGGAATGGAGGTGCCTAATTTGTGTTTGAATTACAGTCCAGGAAAAAGATGTCTAAAAGTCAGACAGGAAAGCACTGAACATTGCTAGGCTGAGGTTGCTTTGTGGATTCCTTAGTGTATTACAAGGTAAGGCCTTTACTCAGTGTTCTCACAGAGTTAATGTTACAGAAGAAATGCATGTTGCTCCTAAAAAAAAAAATTCTGGCACAGATTTTGACGGGCTAGTGAAAATGTTTCATTACTGAAAACAGAAATGGAGTTAAAGAAAATAAAAGTGAAAAAAAATTGTCTTAAGCTCAAAATAAACCTGCTTTTCTTCTAACGTAATCAGGCTGGACATGTTTGTTTCCTGACAGCTACTTTGAAATGGGAAAGAAATGTTTTCTTCAGACTCTTTCTGTGAACCAAATGTTTTATTGATGCAAATGTATCAGTTACATGAAAACCTTGCCAAAAATCACCATGCAGGAGGTGGTGGTGCAGGTTCCCCCCCCCTCTTTTTGCCACTATGTTTTTACAGATGTGATGTATGGTTTAACAAGCCAAAGCAGACAAACATACTTTGATTCTGCTGAATAATCCAAATGTGAAACGATTCCTGCTCCCCCAACACCATTCCTCAAGTCACTGACACACATGCACATGGACACAAAGAATCTCCAAAAGCTATCAGGCTACAAATAAAAATTCATGGATCCAATTCCATAGTTAAAACTATTAATAATCATAAAAAATCCTTCCCTTGCAAAGGTTAGAAGTAGAAAACAGTTCCATTTGTTGTTACCATACATGACTTGCTAGCATTTTGAGATGCTAACCCTTGCGATATTGGGTATTTGTATGCCACCTAGTGGATGTAGCTAACCTCTTCTCTTTGGGAAAATGTGGTTATTTCATGTTCACTGTTTATGTGGAATTTTGCACGTTGTATCAACATCTACATTAAAGAACAATATCTAACATAGGGCATATCCTGTAATGTTATCCAACTAGTGTTAACTTGAGTTATAGCCAAATTTAGGAAGACTAATCCACTGCTAGTATTCCTGAGTAAAAATGTGTAAGCTTTCTACCAATAAGGAAAAATGTTTTCGCTCGATCTGTTGGAAGTTTTATTCCTTTGAAGATAGGACAGGACATGGGTGAGTCAGGTCATACATTTTGTTACTTGAATGATCAGTGAGCAACTACCTGAAACAGATTAGCCCTTTTTTAAAGCTTGTGATACCTCTCTCGCAAGTATGAGGATAAGTACTCGTTCCAGCTTTACCTTGCTTTTCAGAACTGAGAATTGACTATTGCCGGCTATTCAGATAAAATATCAACACAGACAGAGCTACGCTACTTGAAATGAAAGACTTGGTTTTCGTTGTATATTGCTTCTGTGTGTACACAGGACAATTAAGCTGACAGCAATTCCTAATATGGCTATTCCTAGTGACTGACTAGCTCTGTACTTGTCCCCTAGCATGTCATGGGGTGAACAGGAAAGAATGGCAGGAAGGAAATTACACTTGGCCAATCAGCATATTTAAAAAGTCAGGCCCTGAATGCAGGATTCTCTGCCAAGTACCGCAGTTCTCCACCTTTTCCTCTTGACATTTGTCATCCTAGGGATCCTCAGAGAACCTGGAGTAACAGAAGTGGGTGGAATTCTGGGTCTGGGCCAGAAGAACAAGGGTTTCAAGCTCAAGAAATGTTTCTAAGCAGAAAAATCTTTATGTATCTATCAGGAAAGAGAGTTCCTGAACTACTGGACAGGTTGGGGGATGGCAAAGAAGTGTCTGAGATGAAGCGGTCCTGGCCTGTGCGCTGGGGGGGATGAATTCTACTGGTCAATGAGAATGTGAATGAATGGGTAGATTGCGGGGAGAAGAGAGGATGGTATGAAAGATCTACACCAGCGGGAGAGAAGTTGAGATGGGAACAGCAGGGGAGAAGAGCTCTTGCCAGCTCAGGCTAGCAAGGAGTCAGGGCTTGAGGCCATGCCCAGTAGTCCCAGGGCTGAGAGAGCCAGTGAGTGGGGAGATAGCAAGGCAGTGGTACAATGGCCCAGAGGGGGACTTCGAGTATTTGAGTTTGAAATGGTTGCTTGCATTTTTGTTTTAAGGGTAAAAGGAGGCCACAGGAGTGCCTGAGGGGCATGAGAGGCTTTGAGTCCTGTAAGAGGCGGGGACACAAAACAGAAGCAGGTTGAAGCTGTGGAGCCTGACCCTGAGAGTGAACCACAGGCAAACCGAGTCCAAGAACATCAGGGCCTGCCCCTGAGAGTGCAGTGACAGAAGAAGCCATAGTCCAAGCCCAGAGGAGACAGCTGAGGTAGCTGAGGCCAGTGAGAGGCTGAGACTGAAAGGCCAGGCCAGAGCCGGTGGGCCTAAGCTACCAGTCTTTAGCCTCAGTATCCTGTAGACTAAAGCTAGGGAAAACAGCAACAGAGCGACACCCATGAGGCATGGGCATGACTATGGGGTGGTTAGAGGCCACAGTTAAGGCCCCTAAGGCTTAATTAGGGTTAGTAGGTCCACGGGTGGTAACCACTGGCTCACAGTTCCAGCCAGGGATGAGTAGGTCCACCGATGCACGTGAAATACCCATGGAGAACTGGGTAGTTCTGGCTAGTGGGTAGAGGGCACAGAAACCATATGTCAGGCACTGGTAAGAGGTACTCAGAGGCAGCCCCCTTCCCAATCAATATCAGAAGAACATCAAGGCATGGTAGGCAAGATAAACAGAGGAGGTTATATAGAGGACTAGGAGTGCAAGCAGGATTAGGGCAGTGCTCTAGGAGATGCCACAGCTGCTCCAGGGCCCATCTTACCACAGTCCCCTTTCCATGACCAATATAAATGCAGCATTTTCATTTTAGAAAATACTCAGCAGTCAACCTGCAGAGGAGGACAGGTGCTATAGCGAGAGATGGGAGAAAAGAATGCAGACATGGAACCCTAATCTTAATGAAGTAGAGATTTTTTTTTAATGATATGGAGCTCTACTATTCCAATGTGTGTAACAGAGAAGTAAACTGAGATAGAGAGAAGAGAGTCTGGTCTTGGTTTTGCCACTGTTTGCCATGTCACTTACGGAACAATTATAATTTATTTGTATTATGTGCAATGTACACATCTTCATTTGTATTATCTGCAATGTGCCAGATACTGCTAATTCATATACAAGTTATACCTTATGCAGGAGATAACATTAGATGATCACAGTAGTCCCCTATGGCCTTTAGTACCTGAAATCCCTCAGGACCAGGACCACCAAGGAGATTTAGGCTCAGTACTGCAGCATGTTATTTTCCCTCACTGCCTTCCAGGCCAGGCTCCCTGTACAGTATGTGGGAAAATTTCAGGCATCTAAGAATGGGACCCACAGAACCAGACACTGAGCAGGGAACTAGTGAAGCTAGTCAATAGAAATGCTGAGAAGTTATGCTTCAAGTTCAACTCTTATTCAGGAGCTAAGTACCTAACCCAAGCTAAAAGATAACTCCGCTCTCTCATCAGGATTCACAATGCTGAAACAGCTCTTGGCATTGGGTTTTTATGCCAGTCCTCCCTTACAAAACACAGCTACTACTGCTGTTGCCCATTACCAAGTACCTAAGTGGCTTATGTACCTGCTCAGAATGCAGAAAACTGGGGTTCAGTTGGAGAAATATGTAATTGCATGAGGTCCCTTCCAGCCCTTAACTTCTGTATCTATGCAGAATGAGGGGGGCAAAAGAGAATGGAAATGCTCAGTGGTGTCAAGACTGAGCCATTTCTGGACATGGGCAGAAGCAGAATCGTAGATGCCTGACAAACTTTCTGTGGGAAACATATATCCCTAAGGTCAGTAGTGCCTTTGGACTGAGGCGGCAGATTTTGTGTTCTAAATTTTGAAGCTGGGTTCTTAAATCTCTTTGTACACCTAGCCATAAATTCTTACTCTCTCTGAGGAATTATGCTTGCCCTCATTCCTAAAGTGATTTAAAAGTTGCTTTTATACAATTGGTATGTGGTCTTTAATCAATGATTATTTTTTTCTTATATTGCCACCGTAACCAAACGCTCCAGTCAAGCCAGTCTTATTGTGCAAATTGCTGTATAAAAGCCTAGGAAAACAGATGTAAGGGTGTAGGAAATAAGTCACAGCCTTGTGACCTGTGTGTTGTGGTAGCATTACTGAAAATTTGAGAAGAGGCCCGCTCATAGTCTAAACACTTAATGTTGAATACCTGGGACACTGAAAATTGCCAACCAGATTTTAACATTCTGCCCTAATGATAGCACTATTTCAAGTACTTAAATAAAGAGGCGGTGAGTAGAATAGGTGCCTAGCAGTCTGTAGCTGCTGGTAGTGGAGAAAAATTGTGGATTACAATGGCCAGGTTTGTGTTTGATAAGATGAGATAGATTTCATAGACATTACGGCTGGAAGGGACCTCGGGAGATCATCGGGTCCAGCCCCCTGCCCAAAGGGCAGGAAGTCAGCTGGGGTCATAGGATCCCAGCAAGATAAGCATCCAATTTACTCTTGAAGGTGTTCAATGTAGGTGCTTGAACCACCTCCGCTGGCAGACTGTTCCAGACCTTGGGGGCTCAGACAGTAAAGAAATTCTTCCTTATGTCCAGCCTGAAACGGTCTTGCAGGAGTTTGTGACCGTTCGACCTCGTCATCCCTTGGGGCGCTCTGGAGAACAAACGTTCCCCCAGATCCTGGTGGTCACCCCTGATAAACTTATAGGTGGCCATCAGATCATCCTTGAGCCTACGCTTTTCCAGGCTAAAGAGTCCCATGTCTCTCAGCCTATCATCGTAAGATCTGTTTTCCTGACCTCTGATCATGCGCGTGGCTCTCCTCTGGACTCTCTCAAGCTTCTCCACATCCTTTTTGAACTGTGGAGCCTAAAACTGGATGCCGTACTCCAGCTGCGGCCTCACCAAGGCCGAGTACAAGGGGAGAATGACGTCCCGGGATTTGCTCGAGAAGCATCTATGGATGCAAGCCAGCGTTTTGGTCGCTTTACTAGCCGCAGCATCGCATTGCAGGCTCATGTTATATTCTGGTCAATGACAGACAGAAGTATCAGAGAGACCCTCCCAAATGGGGATTTTATAAATGAAGTAAAATTCAGCCTCTGTTATCTAGTCTTCTCTGTTATGGCTGTATATGCATGCTTATTAAATAAAATGGAGCTGTATAGCAGAGATCCTTGGAGGCAGAGGAACAATAATAGCCTATGTGGGGTTTATGCTTCCTTTGCTCTCCACAGCCTTGATGTTTCTGCTTTCTATGCTTCCATTTTTCAATTTGTAAAATGAAGTTAAAAGTACTTTACAAATGAGATATTAGAATTCATAGTATTTCTTGAAAATGCAGTCATTAAAATATTTGTAATGGAAGCCACTGTGAAGTTTGATGTTTTATTATCTAGGCAGAGTTTCCCTCCTATTTTCATAAGCATGAAAAAATACTAAAAATACACAGAAATTGAAAGTTTGTTCTTGATTTTATAAATCACAAGTCTTCATCAAAAGAAGGTCAGGAAATAGCTTCTTTGATGACTAGCAAACTTTCTGTGGCTGACCTCAGAAATATGGAATTACAGCCATGTTTAGCCAAATTCATCACCCTAATTATTTGGGATGGTATCTTTCCATGGTACAATTACACCAGCCTGACCACTAATTTCTACTGTCTTTTTAAAAAAAGCTTCACTTAAACCACTTAGCAATCACTTGAAGCTACCAACCTACTGTACTGTACATCAGCACTTTGTGTAAAAGACTGGCTCGTTAGCAATTTAACCTACATTGGCAACTATATATGGAAAGGAATTATTCTTGATGGAAAAAAATGTAGCAGCTTAGGAAATGGCAGGAAAGGAAAACTATAACAGTGTCTTTAGTCCACACAAGCACACACATAATTTCAGTTTCCTTTGCAGAGTAATATGGGACTTAGTAAAGGGACCTAGCCAACAATCACTGAACAGGTGACAAACCTCTTGGGTGTTATATGCATCTATAAAAAATGTATTTAACACAATAAGGCAGCTTTCCTTATCAATCTGATCTAAAGCAGTTGATTCCCTCAAGCCTATTAAGCAATCTGAGGAGAGAAAATTTGTTTTGGGGGGTTTTTTGTTCACCTTGTTGAAACTGTTTGGACTAAGACAGGTTGTGTAATCTTTAAATGATGTGTTCCATAGCAAAAGTTGGATCATGAATAAATTGTTCCTCTCACTGTGCAAGCCAGGAACTTATGGCAGAGATAGAAATCCCCGCAAGGTGCTACATGCTTATTATTCATTCTCCAGAAGTATTTCCCTAATGAAATACAGTGTAGAAGAGTTACCAAAAATTGACTGTCCTCTACTAATGTTCACATATGTCAGTGTCTTGCCAGCCAATTAACCACCTGGGAAGGAGATGCAGAGCATTCATACTCCTACTGTCTTGGTTGGCTTATACCATATATACGTTCAGATCCTAGGCTAGGGCCAAACTGCAATTGCAAGTAAGATAGGCTGTGTCTATAGGCCAATGGCCCCTTACCAAGTGTTGCTCGCAGGCTCCTAACTTATACTGGTTGCTAATGATTCTAGGCAACCAACAATAAAATTGAGTCAAGTGCAGAGTGCCCAGCCACAACATTTTTCTTTCACCCAAGTTCCCCCTGTCCTGTTATGCCAGTATGTAGATGATACTAAGCCTTAAGTTGATTAATGGTGATATGGTATAGCATTTGCTTGGCCAAAGTCGGGTTAAGAGAAGAAGAGGTAAAAGAAATGATCAGGCCAGAGGATGTCACAACATGCGAGCCATTTTAGAAAATTCAAGAAGGATGGAAAGGAACAAAACCCCAACTAGGATAAAGGTCTCACTGGAGGTTGCCTAAAATACATTTGGTGATTAAACAAGGCTAATTTTAGAAAAGCTGTAGCTTAGAGAATGAATAAGAATAGGCATATGAATATTAATTAAAGTAATACCTGTTAGGGATGCTTTTTACCTTATTTAATAAGTTTTTTTTTATAAATATTTAAGCTAAAACCGTATTAAAATCTGGGTTGATCTAGGAATCTTTGCCTTGAACTACAGTTCTTGCTGAATAGTCCATTGGCAGATGAACTAAGATAAGAGCTTTTTTAAAAGCAATTTGAAACCTATGTGAAAAGTGTTTTTCCCTAACAGGCGGCTACCTATTAAAGGCTTTAGGAAGTAGAAATTTTAAGATGAATTTGCTTCCAAATATCAAGAAGATTGTTATGCATTTAGATACATTTTTAAAAGTGTAATCAGCTGTGTGATAGGCCTTATCTGTACTGTTTAGTCATGTATGTCTTTTGCATTTCATTATTAGATTTGATATTAACACTTACCTACATTTATATTTGTGGGTATTTAATTTTTGCAGGACTGGCTCTTTGTACTCTTCTTGGTTCTCAGACTATATCCGATGGTCAAGAACCTATATGTCACTATGAATCCCTGGGACTCTGGAATGATTTCCTGGGAGAGACTACCTATTTTTTTTGAGAGAGAGTGTGTTTGTGTGCGCGTGCGTGCATGTGTGTGGAAGCTGGACTACTATGAGTGGAGTAGAGCTATGAAGAGACCATACCAAACAGTATTTGATGCTAAGGTGGGAGAGAGCAAGGCAGAACTTGGGCATAGACATGGTGGTGTCTGGTGTTTTGTAGCAGAGTTGTGGGAGGAAGAAGTCGTCAGTATTTGAGTGGGAGAACAGAAAGGAACAGAGCTGCCACCAAGCCCATTGGGAGATGATAGCTGGTCTGGGTCCTGGAGAAGGAGAGCCTTGTGTCAGAGAGGAATCACAGATGTAAGAATACAGCACCAATTGTTATCTTTCTAGGTCCTGATTTTAAGCTTGCTGCAAAGATACTTCAAAGCTTCAAGGGCCTGTGGTGGCCAGGCTCAGTCATGGATCCTGGTCTAGATTTTTATACAGGCTGCTGCTATCTGGCTCCCAGGCACAGATTTATATGTGCTTACACCTGTAAGGGGAGGGGCTGACCACACTACAAGGTCTGCAGCAAATCATGGGCTACTAGGCCTTCTTTCACTTGCTTGTGAACACTTTAAAGGTGTTTAATAGTACACAGTTGACCTGTGCAAAAATGGGAGAGGAAATGAAAAATACTGTGTCCATGAAGACTGAAGGGAAATTCTGAAGTAGGCAGAGAGTAATTACTTTAATTGGAATGTGGCCAAGACATCAGGCTTATTTTTTTAGAGTGTTTCATGGGAACTGTAATGACTTGCATGGTCAAACCCTTGAATTTGCATAAAAACATGGTTCCATTCCTTTCGCTTCGCAGCATGTTAACCAGGAAGAATCTACATTATTTACACTCACTGAAAGCAATTCTGAAATACAGAATTAATTGGTGTTTTGCCTTAGTTAAGTATGCAGGATTGCACCTACTATTTTCATTCAGTGAGCCAGCTCTAATCTAAAAATGTAATCATTAAACCACAAACAAACTAAAATCCATGCTGGACTTATTTGGCATTAGCTGCCTTACAGCTCCTTAAGGAAGACAGCCAGCAGAACTACCTTGCAGGGGAAACAAATTTCCAGTTCTGAGAATTCTTTAGTAAAGAGTTTATGATACTAAAATAATGTGCTGCAACATTCTTCTTCAAAAACAATGCAGAACTACTTGGTAGATCCTACACTGGACTTCAAATGCCATATCTCAGCTGTGACTGGTAAAGTTACATATCTCAAATCATTCACTAGTGACCCTTAAGAGTTAAATGGTAAACTTATGATCATATACAATATAATAAAATCATTGGCATTGTACAACATGTCCATCTAGTTTTTATGGTACTGTAAGTGTGTTTTATTTTAAAAATAGAGTCCAAACTTCATTTTTAATAAGGTACAACATATGTATACCATTTTTTACAATTAAAAACAAGTCAAAACAATATTTATTACTATTCACTCAATATATAGGGGTCTTGTACACTTCCTGAAGAGTATTGTTGTCTGCTTCATTCCACCATAAAAATTAGCTGTTATTACAGTGACAGTCAGAGAAAGGTCTGGTGAATATTACCCATGTTTTGCACAGTAACAAAGGCCTCCTGGTGCAAATCAGTGCACTTACAAATCACAAGTTGGGTATAACTGAGCACAGTTCACACATAACAATAGTATAATACTAGACTTCTGGTATTTGAAGATTGTATTTATCTACTCAGTTCAACATCATCTTAGTCCAATAACTGGAAAGCCAACATTGAACTGTAGTTGCATATATTGAACATTATGGCTAGGTATAGCTGTTCGCAAAGATAAGGGGAAGGTTAGATCATGTTAAAAATGGCCACCTGATCTAAATTCACTCAGGTTCAGACTTTACACTTAGATCCCTAGTTAGGTCAACCAAAGTTCAAACCGTACATAAGTTTTGGAAGTTTAGACTGGTTTAGAAATGGCCAACTCAATCTAAGTTAACCCTAACTTAGAGGTAGTCTAACTTAGATCAGGTCTAGCAAGACTGATCTAATTAATGTTCTGTATAGTTCCTGGACCAGTTCCAGGGCTGAGAAAGCCCAGCTGCTGGCCCAAGCACCAGGGCTGCATTTTTATGGCCCTCCCCGCCTCTGGCACTAAGCTATTTTTAGCGCCCAAGCCCCTTGCCCTACCCCCAGAGAGATAACTCCATATGCAGACCAGCCAACCCCTCCCAAGCCTGCCAACCCCCCATTCCAGAAGCTGCTCTCAAAGCCAGTTTTCCTGACATTTGCTGGTGCTGGGAGTCAATGGAAGTAAGTCAGGGTGGGTGGAGGGTCAGGCGGGATTGAGGGGGTTGGGTTGTAGGGACAGGGGGTTGTTCATCTGGGGATGGAGAGGGTTGGGGGTTAAAAACAGACCCTGGTCTCAGGGGAGAAAGAGCCACCCATCATGTTAACCACTCCAGAGTCACCATTTCCCCCAGTTGTCTGCCCACCCACCCCAACTTACTTCCATCAGCCCCCTGAGATCAGTGAATGCTAGTAAAACAAGCCCTGGGGGCTATTTTCAGGATTGAAAGAAGTGTGGCAGCATCAGGGGGGAGGGGGGTGGGATGGGGGACTGAGGGGACCCATAGTGGGTTGGTGGGATCAGAAAGCCTCTCCAATCCTGCCAACCCTACCCCCAAATCCTCCCAGACCTCCTCAATGGACCCTGGTAGCCTCTCCAATCCCACCAAACCCTCCTGGATCCTACCAAGCCCTGAGCGGACCCCACTTGCCCTCCTGATCCCCCAAGCCCCTCAGTGGACAATGCATGCCTCCTCACTTTTTGCCAACCCCCCAGACCTCAAAAGCCCCCCAATCCCTTTCCAACCCTCCCTGCAGACCCTACTTGCCCCCCTAATCCCCTCAAGCCCTCCCCAATTTACCTTAGATTGGGTGGCCATTTTTAAATTGAATCTATCCTCCCCCTAACCTCCCTGGATATCTGTATATACCCAAATGTTGAAATGACTACCAGACTCTATGACTACATCTTCAGATCAAAGGAATTTGGTTAAATATGTATGACTGAGATCTATATCTGTACCCATTACTCCTGAAATGCATTTTGAGCATACTATATATTGATAGAAAACACTGACTGAGAATAGTGTGGTAAAGGGCTTGTGAAGGGAATTAGGTAAGATGTAATTTATAACTCCAGAGATGGCTACACTGCAAGAAAGTGTGTTCTTACCTCAGTTAAAATAGCAGTGAAGACAAGGTAATCTGGGGATAGGTGATCCCTCAATACTTGGAGTGCAGCCCTGGCTCTGAGCACAGCCCAGGTGAGCAGAGCCCAGTAGTGGGAGACTCCGCAGCCCCACGGAGCTGAGTCTGGCAGTGGGAGGTGGGGCAGAGCCACTTGCCAGGGCTGTGCTCTCAGTGGCTCCTCCACTGGCTCTCCCGCTACCTCCCACTGCTGGGCTGACTTCCACAGGGCTGGTGGAGCCGCTCGGAGCACAGCCCTGGCTCTCCCCCACCTCCCGCCACTGAGATGTACTCTGAGTGGCTTCACCAGGCCCACAGAGCTGAGCCTGGTGGCAGAGTTAGTGGGAGGCAGGGGAGATCCACTGGCCAGGGCTGTACTCCGAGCAGCTCCGCCACAGGCTCTCTACCACCTCCCACTACCAGGCTCAGCTTAATGGGACTGTGGAGCCTCCAGCAGCTGGGCTGCGGTCAGAGCCAAGGCTGCACTCCAAGAACCAGGACTCTCCTGCTTTTCTTTTCCTCTGGCTTCATATATCCCTCTGGTTGGCCAGCTTTTATGAGTTAGATGAAGGACACAATTGGCCCTTTCTAGCCCACAGCCTAGTGTTTAGGGCACTCTCCTGAAAAGTGGGGAGCATGAATTCAGATCTCCTCAGGGTGATGGGCACCTTTCTCTGGGCTAGTGCCCTAACCACTAGGGCTAATGGATGGTGAAAGGTATGAGAGAGAATCCAATCCCCTTCCCTCCCCACTACCCATCCCATTTGTTTTTCTCTGACCATACTTTTAGGGCCTTTTACTGAGATACATACTTTCCCAGTTGAAAATGTTTAACCATAGAGTATAAATGGCTTTAAAGAATCCCTTCCACACATGCCCATAAGGAAAAATTTAGTCCCACAGGTGGGAATAGGATCTTATATCTGTGCAATTGGCAGTTAAATGTCTTTAGGCAAAATAGGATTTTTGAGCCAAAATGCCAACATTTTGCATCTACCCTGACATCAAATTTGGAAGGTTTAGCACTGCCACCTGAATGCACTCAGATCTCTTTTCTACCATGAGCTTTTAAACCTACATTTATGTGAAGTTAATTGAAAAAGAGGATAACGACAACAGCAAAAGCAAAATATTAACTGCTTTTCTGACCCCTTGTCCAAAGAGGGTGCTGTGGAGGGTTGCAACTGGGATTCTATACATGGCACAAGCTGCCTTAAAAAGTGGCAATTTTAGTCCTGTTAGGGTAAAGTAACCTGTTAGCAAATGCAGACAGTTGCCAATTAAAGGATAAGAAATTAAATGGGAGACAGAAAACACTGCAGAGTTTCTCTTGTCTGTGGAAAAAATGTTTCTTTTGTTGACATTGTGGAGAAACACCCGACTCTCATTTAGAGTCAGTGGAAGCTGGGTTTCTTTCCTCTGTGCTTTTACACATTTCTCCCATGGACTTTTGAAGTCTCTCCAGGGTAATAGTAAATTACATAATACTAAATACAGTACCAAAAAATGCAAAACCTGCATAGAGAAATAATGAATCTTTACAAATCAATTAGTTGCTGCATTTCAAACACTAGGTACAGAGAACTGAGTGACAGAATTGCTGAACTACTGGTATGTAAGTAGAATGGCTTCAAGCAGGGGGCAAAGGACAAGAGGGTAACAGGGTGGTGAACTAAAGTGCATTCTTGCAGCTTTAATTCCACCTGAATTTCATATTAATTTTTACAAAAATAGATGGAAATGACAAATTTTTCCATAAATAGGATGATCTTTTTTCTCATGAAAATACTTCCGTATAATTCTGTAGCAAATAAATAACCATGACTTCAGTAACAAAACAATCAACACGACTCCTACACACTTAGTTCTCTAGTTTAGACCTCAAAGCTTGCTTACGTATAAATATGTTTTCGAGTCTTCACCTCTGTCTAGTGAGTTGTTGTGAATGTTGGTGTACTCCTCTGGTGCCCCTGGCTGGTTGTTGCCACACACCATATTACTTACACCTCCTCCATCCATGCCAAGTCAGCTGTTAGGAAACTCATTAAGGAAACACAGCTTGATTTTTGCAGCTGTATAGTTTCAGAATTGCCTACCTGATTAAATTAAGTGCCATCCTGCATTCACTCCCCTGTCATGACTTGGGCCTGTCCTTACACACTTTTTTTTCTCTTTAAACAAAATGAAATGCCATTCGTAGCCTTTACATTACTCTGGAAGAGATTCCTTCAAAGTTATTTCTTTCCATCTCCTCTTACCAGCCTAGTTAAACATGATAGATTCAGGGTCCTGATTTGCCATTTGAGCCATATGTCTCAAGACATCCTTTTTAGTTATAATGCCCAGCAGCCTCCTGCAAGAAGAAAGAAATGAAAGAAAAGGTTGCAGTTATCCATTTTTCCTGTCCTGCTGTAGGTGCATTTTTAAGAGCTTCGATACATCTCATATGAACCTGCACAGCTGTCATTGCTCAAAAAGAATGATAATATGTAAAAAACAAAATCCTAAATAATATGTTTTTCACTATTTTGGTTATCATTGTATATTATAAAAATGAACTGTCATCAGTTTCATACATTTTTGTATGAGAAATTATATGGGGTAAAAATCACACCATTCACTCCCCACCTGCATACCCTGGTGCAGAGGGTGAGCAGCACAAGATGCCATACAGAAGTATCACTTACATTGTTTAAGTGGTGCCTAAGACATTTAGCCTGGCCCAGAATGCCACCATGTATTCTGTTTTAAAATTCTGAGAGCCTTACTCTCACTCAGGAGTATCTTACTATTCAGGGAGGTACTCTGACTATTGTGAAACTAAATAAGAAGTTGCTACTCAACAAGAGGTATCAAGTTTTGGAATTTGGCCCTTAATAGTCCTTAATTAGCAGGGCAGAGGCTGCCAGTATCTTCATGAATCTTGAGGGGCCAGAAAACTTCCTAGCTTTTCACACTTCCAGGAAGCAATCTTTCCCAGCTCATGAACCTTACTAGAATTGGAGCTTGGAACCACATCATTCTGATAGCAATCTTGCCTTTCACTTCAGTCACAGAACATGTGGTTAATGCTTTAAGACTTGCTAGAGATAAAAACCAAGAATGAGTTTTTTCCAGAATCGTGAGTCCCCAGCGAAACACTTTAGACCTTATTTTGACAGCTACTGGGCACACGCAGTCAACTAACAGACACCGATATTTGGCACTTCTGAAAGCAGCACTTATTATTCTGCTGCCTAAACTTTAGGCACCCAAGTTTGAAAATGATAGCTCAAAACTTGATAGCCTATTTGCAGAAAAGGGTAATCACTAGATCCTGAATTGCAGTGTGTCTCTGGGAGGTTTTAAGCATGTCCACACAGGGCATCTGTTCATGTGCTCTGGGGGGAGGGGGGTGTTTTTACTTAGAGCAGTCCTGAGAGCTACTCTAATAAAAATGCCTGCAGTGTCTCATGTATACAGCACCCCATGTTTCAAGATGGCAGCAGGGGCACTGTTGAACAAGCTTTAGTTAAAGTGTCCCTGCTGCCATCTTGAAACACAGGACACTGAATACATGAGACGCCGCAGCATCTAATCAGAATGCTCCAGCAGACTCGATAGATTGAGTCTGCTCTGACACATCCTGTTTACAAATCACCAGAGCACCTGCAAAAGTCTCCAAAGTCTCTGTCTGGACCTAAACTAAGCCCCACCCACTGATTCTTATTTGGGTGCCCCAGAGACCAGAAATTACATGAGCAGAGGCTATTGGAGCGTGCAACCCAGGGCCCAGCTTGACAATTTAGCCACAAACAGGCCTTCATATCTAGCAGAAGAAATAGAACATCCAACTCTAGAAATGTTTCTGGGAGAGGGAGCAGTTTCAGCCTGAAACTCTTCCCCTCTCTTCGTGCCCCCCTGACACTGAGGTGATCCTGGTCTGAGGGAAGCACAGGGCGTAGGACTTGCTTTTGGTCTGCAGAGTGAGCAAGGAACAACACGGAGTTGGTCTTCCACTTGACTTCACCACCTTCATGATACATCTTTGCCACCCCTAGGTAGGAAGCAGCAGTGGCCAAGGGAAACCAACTGGGACCAGGAACCAGACTTGGGGACACAGCTTCCCCATGTCAGATTATCAGTCCCCAGGTTTTGCAGTCCCTACCACACTCCCTGGCTGTCCTTGCTGCTCAGCTGAGCAAAGCCAGAGGGAGGTGCTCCCACCATCTTTTCCCCATATCAGAGACTGCCTGGTTTGAGAAGGAGACAGGGAGCAATGGGGAAAATGACCCAGCCCATTCCCCAAACATAGTCCCCAGCTGAGGAACAGTCTGGGAGCAGCTGTTGCAGATCCCCTCTCTTCCTGGACCAGACCAAAAAGGCAGCATACAAGTTGCTTTGCAAACTATCTTGAAACCTTCCAGATTAAGAACTCAGGAGAAATTCAATTAATACTTTCATATTTCTCATTTGTACCAGAAGAATGGTGATTCTCCTAATAGAAATGTAATATGGCTTCTGTTTTAAGAGGGTGTAAGAGTAGTACAAAAAGGAAGCGAAGGGTCAGGGGGACTTGTCTACTGAAAGCTGCTCTGGGCTGCTACAGGTCATGTACCCAAACAGAAGCAAATGCGCTGTCCTAAGGTTGGGAGGAAGGCTGTATAGATCTCTAAAACCAGCTTGATTTATTTGAGAGAACTTCCCTAATGCAGACAAAACCATTTTTTCACCCATTTGATTCTATTATTGCGCCTAATCTTTTTCCCTCATGTGCTTTTTCTGGACTTTTAACTCAAGGACTTCTATTTTCACCACAATCAAACTGGACAGATTTATTTTCCTTTGTTGCCATCCACATTGTGATAAGTACTTCGTACCCATCTTAGCTTGCCTGGGAATCTAGGAGCAAACAAAGTATTTGCAAGCAATGCCTCCAAAAAAATTAAATAATATTTACCCGACTGATTTCTTAGGTGATGGTTTAATTAGTTACTGTCTATAAATTACTTTGAACAGAGAAAACACTATGTTATTAGTGCTTATTATTATAGCAAATTGGCTATTACCCTTTCCTCCACTTTTAAGGGTACTTGATCATTCTGGCTCGCGTGTACATGCACTTACCCACTGCGAGTGACAAGACACTGTCGGAGTCCAAGTTTCCGAAAGATGTCCACCACTGTCTCCATCGGTGTGTGGTCAGTGACGGTGAAAGGACTCAGGTTGAGAATGCGCCGTAGTTTCAGAGGATGAGGACTGTTGGGTGGGAGCTCTGGGGGATCTTCTGTGAAATGCACAATGGAATTGCTCACTACTCCATCCTGACGCTGTCGTGCATTCTCTGTATGACAAAGAAAGAAGGCAAAAGCTAAACCAAAGTCAGTAATAACTGGCACATCCCCTCTTTGCTCTTCACATGCCAAGGTGCTAGAATAAGGAAATACAGAACAATCTTTTGCATCCCATGGGACCACTGTTGTAATTGGATTAATATTATGATGCAAATGGAATTGGAGTCATTAACATGCCCCTTTTTATTCTGCTGGACTTTCTCTTTTCCAGTGTGTTATTTCTTGTGTTAGGGCAGACCTGTCCAAATGGAAGCCCATGTGGCCCATGGGCCCCTGCAGCCACTTCTCCTGCTGCTTCTCCCACTGAAGCCCACACAGTGGGGAGCCTTGTGCTGCTGGCTGTGTCCAGCAGGCAGGGGAGCCATGCACCACCATTGCTTCCTGGGAGCCACTGGCATTACCTGCACAGTTAGGGGCCATGTGCCACTAATGCACCCCAGGTGGCAGGGAGGTATTCTGCCCCTGCAGCATGTGCTCTGTAGGGTCTGGCCCCCAGCTATGCTAAAGTTAGACAGCCCTGTAGAGGGTATTGGTCATTGTTTGAAAATTCAAGATTTTGACACTATTAGATTTACCAAGCTACACAGTGCAACCCCAATGTACAAAATTCACTCAGGGCATCCAGGTAGGGGGGGCTCTGACATGGCAGAAATGTGGAACTTGTTGAATACTTAGTGAGCAGTGTCTAATGTGCACCTGATTCAGACTGACGTGGAAGGGAGGGAGTAGCCAGTGGGCCTAGACCACTATACAATAATGTGGCAATGAACAACCATTCAAAGAGTGTGTAGGAGACAAGGCTATTATAACTAAGCTGCCATTTGCCCTGCCCGTAAGATATGGAACAGATTCTGCTTGCCTCAAAACTCTTCATATGAAGCTTAGGCATCTAGGCTTAGTGTGGGAAAAGTGAGGGGAGATTGTATTCCTGCTTTTAAAACAGAGTAGCAATAGTAGGAAAAATGAATTCAAATACATTATGTATTTTACCATATTGCAATTCAAAATCTATTGCTGGCACCTTGATCCAACTACAAAGCGAAACTGGCAGCATGCTAGGCTTTTATGACTGTTCTGTGCCTTTCACTTTAATGTATGCCTTTAACAATTGTTGTTAGAGTAGAAACGACTGATCTTCTTCGTACTTTTCTCCTCACTGGCTGCTCACTTCCTGTTCAGCTACATGTGGTGCTAACAACATGAGAGATGAAATCCCAGGGATGATGATAGACACCACCTAAAACATATCTTATGGGTCTTTTTTTCATCCCAAATCTTAGAAAATGGTTAGAATGATCCCCTTTGATTGATTCAGGTTGCTTCTACTCTTGAGCAGTACAGCAGCTCATACTCGATGCAAATGTATATATTCTCAGAGCTCATTTCCATCAATCAAAGTGCAGAAACCTACTTCTTTGACTTGTAATATGCGGACAGTAATGATTTCCAACATATTCAGCTGCATTATTTTTCCTTTAAAGATCATTCTGTTGTAATATTGTTGAAAGCAGAACTTCTCTGGTTCAAATCTAATATCACTGTAGCATGTGACTTTCAACCATCTCACCCTACATATTACACATCCAACTGCAATTTACAGGAACAACGTTAACTTTGCCTTGTCTTGTTTTGATTTATTCATCTCATTTTCAAGAGTGGATGTGTCTGCACGGGTCTTTGTCATATTATGTCATGGTAACAAGTTTTGCATTCACCTAACTGAAGATGGTTTATCTGACCCAAATAAGAATTGTTCCTTATGTAAGGAAGTTTGAATAAACCAGCAAGTTGCTTACCCTCCTTGATCTACACTCAAAGCAAATAACACAGGGATTTCAGTTACCATTTCTTTAGAACCAGTACCTCCTGCTTGCGAGCTAGCTGTGACAACAGTATGAATGACATTGAATGACCAACGTCCTGATTTTCCACCTGGAAGTAAAATTTCTATCTAGATAAAGTGTTTCTGTAAATAACAGAGTAAGACTGAACCAAATTGAGTACTACCACAACAGTGGCAATATTTATACAGTTTAAAAGACTTGGGAAGTCAGAGAAGTGGTAAAATGGAATAATTGCACCTATTCTTGCAGTTAGTGCATATGCAAAGCAAACCTAACATAGCCTAAGCAGCAAAGCAACCTCAGTTCTAGTGACTCTACTAAAATGGAGAGATTTATAGGAAAAGACTCTCGTCTAGAAAGCAAATGAATTCCTTTAAATATGGAAATAAACCAAGTCGTAATCACATAAGCCTCAAACATCACCCTACCAGATCTAGGTTATTCTCAGATTGTACACTGACATATTCTCAGCAGCCAAAAAAAATGTACTGCACTAAAAAGACATGCTTCCAAAAGTAAAGGCAATCACATTTAAGACATATTACCTGGTCATGGCCAGGTAGTGTGATTACACTGATGTTGATAGTAAGAAAATGGGAATAGCCTCTTCACTTCTTTTGCAACCAGAAAAAAATCTGTTTCTTTCATAACTAGTATGATATCAGATATTATGTCCGTGGTGTGGAAAAGACCAGTCATGTATATGTGTTGTTTAGTTGGTTATAACTGAGGTGGCTAATGAGATCCTAAATGAGGGAATACATGGGGCCATGATTGAAAATGGCTTGAAATCCTTCAAAATACCCACTGCCCTAGAAGTCACATTTGTAGAATCCGTTTTTTAGCTAATTTGTTCATCTGCAGCCTTGGAGACTTCAAAAGAGATCACAAGCTAAAATGCTAGTACTGTACTGTGCAGGTGACCCACAGCTTTCTCTGTCCTTTGCATAATCATCCAGGTAACATTTCAACTTAAATCAGAATTTCGATATACAAAGAGACAAACCTTATGCATAGAGCAGCACCTAGAATCAGTGTAGTGTGAACATGAACCTGACAGCAAGTTTCTGATACAAATGGTGTGATGTGAGATCAACTGTGTGGTTTCCAAATAGCTGCATTTGCTCCCCATTGAGGTCATCATTCAGCAAAAGAGGAAAGGAAAGTATCACAATTAGACAAGTCCTGGGTATTTTAGGAAAGCGAAATCTCTGAAGAAAAGATTGATAAGAAACTCTTATTTGGTACATCTGCACTTTCCCAGGGCATTAGGATTTGTCTAGCTCAGGATGGCTCAACTTCTAGCCCACGAGTCAAATGTGACCAGCAGAGCCATCACATTGGGCCCATGGGTCTTCCTATGGATAAGGAAGTTTGGTGGCAGGGGAGTGGTAACCATTAATACAGCCACCTTCCCCTCTGCCAAAATCCCAGACTCCAAGCCCCATGTGCCCAGTTGGAGCCTGACTATGCACCATTCCCCTATGGGGCCAGGTCGTCACCCCCCACCCCTTTGATTCTGGATTAGAGCTGGGCCATACCCCTTCACCACTCAGGGGCCAGGCTAGGGCAAGGCTATGTCCCTTTCCACCCATGGGGCCAGGATGGGGCCAAGCTATGCCTCCTTACCCTGCAGGGCTGAGTTGGAGCCAGGTCATGTCCCCTCCACTCACAGCACTGGGTTAAGAAATTAAGTATAACTATTCAGGAGAAACCAGGTGGAAAAGTATGTCCCCTATGATGCTTATTGAATCAACTTTTTCATAATTAAAATACTGTAAGGGGATATCTAACAATGGGTTTGGAAATGCTAATGATCAATAAGAGAATGTAGGAAGGGTGACAACCCAGCGACTCTCCCCTGAAGTGGTGGGTAAGAGCCTCTGCTGCTCTACCGGTGAAACTGATTTGTTTGTCTACATGTAGGAGACTTTAGGGGCCTGAACGTTCTGCCTCCAATAAAGATTTGAATAACAAATCTCTGGGCAAGGCTCTGTTTTCTTGCCATTGGTGAGGGTGGGGGTTCTCATGTAATAATTCTTAATTGATTTTTAATTCTTGATTCTGCCTCAGACCTGTCAGGCACTCTTTTTCATGGAGCTGATCAGAAAGCATTTTTTTTTACTTATGGACAATTTGGGGATCAAAGTAAGCAATTTCCAGTGGGGAAATAGTTTGGCTCGCTTTGTGCCCTAAGCTATGGGGTGGGATACCATATCAAAGGCCTTCCTGAAGTCCAAGTATACGACATCCACCCCTCCTCCTGCGTCGAGGCGTTTTGTGACCTGGTCATAAAAAGAGACTAGATTGGTCAGGCACGATCTACCTGCCACGAACCCGTGCTGGTTTCCCCTCAGCATAATTTGTCCTGCCGGGCTCTCACAAATGTGAGCCTTGATGATTTTCTCAAAGATTTTGCCAAGGATGGAGGTGAGACTGACTGGCCTATAGTTACCCGGGTCCTCCTTCCTCCCCTTCTTGAAAATGGGAACCACATTGGCCCTTTTCCAGTCCTCCGGGACTTGACCCGTGCGCCACGAGCATTCAAATATTCCCGCCAGTGGCTCTGCAATGATGTCGGCCAGTGCCTTCAGTACCCTCGGATGGAGCACATCCGGGCCTGCCGACTTAAAGGCATCCAGTTCCTCCAAGTGACCCTGCACCACCTCAGGGTCCACGCATGGAAGTCTGGTGCCTTGCTGCTGCCTCCCTACACTCCCAGTGAGAGATTTGTCATGCCTCTCGCTTAGGAACACTGAGGCGAAGAACTCGTTGAGGAGTTCAGCCTTGTCCCCTCTGTCCGTCACCAATTGTTTCTGCCCATTTAGCAGGGGTCCTATTCCTCCCTGGGCCTTCCTTTTACTCCCTATATATCTAAAAAACAATTTCTTATTGTCTTTTACTTGGGTTGCCATCCTCAGCTCCATGGTAGCTTTGGCCTGTCTAACTGCCTCCCTACAAGCACGAGCAGAAGAGGTATATTCCTCTTTGGTGATCTCTCCCTGTTTCCACTTTTTATGTGCTCCCCTTTTGGCCCTTAGTCTGCCCTGGATTTCTCTGGTCAGCCAGGGAAGCCTCCTGGCCCCTTTCCCTCTTTTACCTCGCACGGGGATCGTCTCGCTTTGTGCGAGAAGGATAGCTTCCTTAAGGCACAGCCACCCTTCTTGGGCTCCCATCATTTCAAAACTACTACTCTGCAGTGCATCCTTCACTAATCGCCTGAGTTCGCTGAAATCAGCTTTCCTAAAGTCCAGCACGTTCACCCTACTGGTTACCTTACCCACTCGACGCCTTATGTTGAATTGTACTTTTAGGTGATCACTGTCCCCCAGATGGCTACCGATCTGTAGGTCCCCTACTATGTCATCCCCCGTTGCCAATACCAGATCCAGTAAGGCATTCCCCCTAGTGGGACCATGTACCTCCTGCGTCAGGTGGAGGTCCTGTACACAGGTTAGAAACCTGCGTGAGCGGTGGGACTTTGCTGTCTGTGTCTCCCAGCAGATGTCCGGGTAGTTTAGGTCCCCCATGACCACCGCCTCTTTAGCTTTTATGGTCTCTGAGAGTTGCCTCAGGAGCCCCAAATCTATTTCTTCCCCTTGATGTGGGGGTCTGTAGCAGACCCCTACCACCAATTCCTTTTCTCCTTGCCCCCCATGTAGCCTAACCCACAGTCCTTCTACTTCCTCATCCTTTGATTCTGTCTTGATGAGGGTTGATGTATATTGCTCCTTAACATAGAGCGCAACCCCTCCCCCACCTTTTCCCCACTCTGTCCTTTCTGTACAATCTATAGCCCTCAATATGTACCGCCCAGTCATGGGATGGATCCCACCAGGTTTCCGTCAGCCCCACTAAGTCGTAGTCATTTAGGGCAACCAGGAGCGCTAGTTCATCCTGCTTGTTCCCCATGCTCCTAGCATTAGTATATAGGCACTTGAGCCCTGTGACTGGTGCTTTTGCTACCCCCTCGCTCCAAGTCCTAAAGGGCTTTTTGTCTCTAACCTTCCCGTTCCTTACCTGTGCCGTATTGCTGTCCACCCCCTGTCTTTCACGTTCCCAAAGCTCTCTTTCTTCAGGCTGGGCTGTCCTTGTGGGTGCCACCTGGTTTGGTGGTCCACAGCCTCCCCCACCCTCATCTTCCCCTCCCCCCGACGAGCCTAGTTTAAAGCCCGCCGGAGGAGATCCGCCAACCTGGAAGAAAACACACGCTTACCTCTGAGGCCTCCACCCAGACCGAGCCCATGGGGGAGCTGATGTCCCCCTACCTCCCGGCCTGCGGGGGATCCCCAGCAGGGCCGGGGGGGGCAGAGATTGGGAGCCCCCACACCTGTCCGGCAGGTGCCCGGCTTAGGGCTCTGGAGGCACAGGTGAGGGAACTCCGGGAGGAGGTTAGCAGGCTGAGGGGAATCAGGGAGGCGGAGGAGGAAATTGACAGTTATTTCCTTTCCCTGCAGGACCAGGCACCCAAGGAAGAAGCAGCCCAGGGAAGGACCTCCACAGCAGAGTGGCAGACGGTCACAGCCAGGACCGGAGCGGCTCGCAGCGAGCAGGTACAAGCTTCTCCAGTCCGACTGGAGAACAGGTACAAGGCCTTGGCGACTCTGCAGGAGATGGAAAGGGAGGAGGAAACCCTTGGGCAGGAAGAAATGCCACATTCTTCACACTCCAAACAGATCAAGAGATCCGAGAGGACCCAGAAGAGGAGGAGACGCGTGCTCGTCATAGGCGATTCCATCCTGAGAGGTACGGAAGGGCCCATTTGTCGCCAGGACCCTTCAGCACGAGAGGTCTACTGCTTGCCTGGAGCTAAGATTCAGGATGTGACGGAGGTAATCCAGGCCAGGATCAAGCCCACCGATTACTACCCCATGGTCCTTGTCCATGTGGGTACTAATGATGCGGCCAGGAGAACCCCCGATCACCTGATGGCGGACTACCAGGCTCTGGGTGGCGTGCTGAGGGAATTTGGTGCACAGGTGGTATTCTCTTCCATCCTACCAGTGAACGGACGCGGAAGACGGCATGAGAACTGCATCCGAGAGACCAACTGGCGGCTTCGGAATTGGTGTCTCGAGGCAGGCTTCGGCTTCCTGGACAATGACCCACACATTACAACGAGGGACATGCTCAGCTGGGATGGGCTTCACCTGTCCCCCAAAGGTAAGCGTGTGTTTTTTGTTGTATAATGTCGTATACTTGGACTTCAGGAAGGCCTTTGATATGGTATCCCACCCCATACTGGTGAACAAGTTAAGGGGCTGTGACTTGGATTACTGCACAGTCCGGTGGGTGGAGAATTGGCTGGAGGGTCGCACCCAGAGAGTTGTGGTGGATGGGTCGGTTTCGACCTGGAAGAGTGTGGGCAGTGGGGTCCCGCAGGGCTCGGTGCTTGGACCGATACTCTTTAATGTCTTCATCAGCGACTTGGACGAGGGGGTGAAATGTACTCTGTCCAAGTTTGCAGATGACACTAAGCTATGGGGCGAAGTGGACACGCCGGAGGGCAGGGAGCAGCTGCAAGTAGACCTGGACAGGTTAGACAAGTGGGCAGAAAACAACAGAATGCAGTTCAACAAGGAGAAATGCAAAGTGCTGCATCTAGGGAGGAAAAATGTCCAGCACACCTACAGCCTAGGAAATGACCTGCTGGGTGGCACGGAAGTGGAAAGGGATCTTGGAGTCCTAGTGGACTCCAAGATGAACATGAGTCGGCAGTGTGACGAAACCATCAGAAAAGCCAATGGCACTTTATCGTGCATCAGCAGATGCATGACAAATAGGTCCAAGGAGGTGATACTTCCCCTCTATCGGGCGCTGGTCAGACCGCAGCTGGAGTACTGCGTGCAATTCTGGGCGCCGCACTTCAAGAAGGATGCGGATAACCTGGAGAGGGTCCAGAGAAGGGCCACTCGTATGGTTAAGGGCCTGCAGGCCAAGCCCTACGAGGAGAGATTAGAGAAACTGGACCTTTTCAGCCTCCGCAAGAGAAGGTTGAGAGGCGACCTGGTGGCTGCCTATAAGTTCGTCAGGGGGGCACAGAAGGGAATTGGTGAGTATTTATTCACCAAGGCGCCCCCGGGGGTTACAAGAAATAATGGCCACAAGCTAGAGGAGAGCAGATTTAGATTGGATATTAGGAGGAACTTCTTCACAGTTCGAGTGGCCAAGGTCTGGAACGGGCTCCCAAGGGAGGTGGTGCTCTCCCCTACCCTGGGGGTCTTCAAGAGAAGGCTGGATGTGTATCTAGCTGGGGTAATGTAGGCCCAGCACTCTTTCGTGCTTATGCAGGGGGTCGGACTCGATGATCTATTGAGGTCCCTTCCGACCCTAGCATCTATGAATCTATGAATCTATGAATCTATGAAAAAATGTTGGCAGCTTTACTTTTGATTAATTTCTTAATTAATGGTGCAGAATTAGACAGGACCACACATTCACCTCTCCCAGCATACAAAGCAGTCAGATTGCTTGTTCAGCAGCAGTTTCAAAAGGTTTTACTCCTGACATTTCAAACCCATTTTAGAGGATCCTTTTAAAATAATCATACAGCTTTTCTACTCACTGGCATGATTGCAAAATAAATGGAAAAGAATACCAAATCACAATGGCAGCTAGTGTAACACGCATTACATGGCTACACAGGCTAAGTACAGGCAGTCAAAAAACCTGAAGCTGAATTGATTCAGTCTTTACCAGTTAGTCTAAGCTGCATAAGCAAGTGAGCAGATATTTATTTTGATTCTGGAAATGCAGCCATATGCCTGCAGGGGCTCAGAACAGAAGCTGAGGGGTGCTAGAGCATGCCTCTGCTTGGCTGGAGCAGACAGCCTGGGCCAAGCCTAGCCTGCCCACCCTCTGAGGGAAGGTTTGTGGAAGAGGTGCAAAGTATCCAGGGACACTGGGGGACTGTGAGTTAACTTGAATCTGGAAGGCACTTGCCAATAAACCAATTTAACTTAAATCAATTAAGTCTGATACTGCATCCATCCAGGTTTATCTGAAACCTGTTTTGGCCATTTTGAAAGTGGTTTATGTGCACTTAACTTTTGTTCTGTTACAGATGTGAACTGGTTTCTGATTATTTATACCAATTTGTGTGTAATGTCTGTCCCTAGCTACAAAGTGCAAGAAAGCCACAGAAAAGGCTCTGTGTATCCTAGACTTGTACTAAGGTTCTGTAAGAGAGTACAGAAGACATTTTTTAAATATTTAGAAAGAAAACAATAAGATGCAAACTTTAGGCATATTATAATGTATATAGAATTATTAAACTCACAGCAGTAAAATGATGTCCAAATGAGATACAGAGTTTTTCCCTCCCTAATACTTTATATTTTTGGTATCACAGCAATGATAATAGCTTTTCTGGGAGGGGGAAGTGTGGGAATCAAATGACTGAAGGATACTTATTAACAATCAATTTAATTTTAAGGTCTAATCATTTAGGCAATATCCCTTTAAGTACAGAAGAACATTTGAAAAAAAAGCATTTGTCTTTCAGATCATGTGTGCTATCAAGTTTTATTCTAGCTTTGGAAAAAGTACTTGTACATAGGAATGAATGCCAATTATCAAAATAGCTCATATTTTCTATTTACAGATTCTTTTTTTCCTAAAGAGCTCAAGAACTTCCCCTGCTCCATTCTTTTGAGTGCACAGGGTCTACAGGGTCACAGCCTCTGCAAGATTTAAATAGACCTATTTAAAGGGTAATCTCATTTCAAGATTTCGATACGTTGCGATTTGGTTTAATTCCAAATTGAAATGAAATGAAATCCAAAAACATCAGCATCCCTGAGAAAGGGAAAGCCTTTGTGTCCAACTCCTGCAAAGTTTTCCTGGCTTGTCTCCACTGCTGCTATACACCTGGGAAGCCTTGATGGTCCTGAATTGGGAGCAAACTACCAAGGTAACTGGACCAGACCTATGGAACATGGAACACCTGAGGACTCAGGCTACTGAGGAGATGGTAGCTTGGAAGCCAGAACTCACATTATCCCTATCAGGCAGGGTCCTGAAAATCTGGGCACCTGGAAACCTGTGCTTCAGAGGAACCAGGCAGCAAACTTACCTTAAAACAAGAGAGGTTTCCATTAGACCTCTGCCTGCTACATCAGAACCATCCCTTCTAAAAGTGTAGACTTTGATGAATCAGCATTTTCTGATAGACAAGCTTTCTGCTGGAAAGTTTCTAACCAGCATTGAATGCTTCCAACTAAAAATAAATGTGACCTGATGTGATAACAGAAACTAATGCACCATGGCACCAATGCCTTGCATGTAGTAGCTAGGCTCACAGCTACCTCTGGACTCCCACTACAGAAGTCACTAGATACTTTATATAGCTGGAGAGTAGAGATTCTGTTAGTCAGGTTCTGATTTAATTTACACCATCCTGATACTGGTTCAACTCCATCAAATGATCCCAGGTTCATACCAGTGTAACGAAGTGCAAAATCAGGCCCTGGAGATCTGCCAACAGGTATGTTGTAACAGAGAAGCTACTAAGCATGTTTCTACATAAGGACTCATATAGCATTCCTCATCCTGGGAGGAAAAGTTTGGTTTGACTTTTTATTTAGCCATTGCTAAGGGTTACATAACTTCACTAACCTCCTGTTCATTCCCATTCAAATATGTATTGCATCAATACTGATACATTTTACTCACTTATTGCCAGAATCAATTCTCGTCTCTGTGCAAATCCAATGAGGCGCTCTGAGTCTTTTGAAACCACCACTGGGAAGCCATTGTAATCAGTCTCTTTGATTAATGTCTCCACATCCTCCACTGTCATGCTATCCTGTGTCAAAACAGAGAGGGCAGGCTCACCACGCCGAGGCCTCATGACATCTGTTGCCAGTGTTCGGTGTGTGAACTCATCTTTAACATCCAGAAATGGGTAACCATTCAGGTGGATATGTGCCTCATAGATCCCTTCCTTTCCAAATGCATCTGCTACCCACTTGCTGGTTACAGCGGCAGCCATTAGAGGAACAATGTATTCCAGACCTCCAGTTAACTCAAACATAATCACCACCAGGGAGACGGTCATTCTTGTAACTCCACCTGCCAAAAGAAAGATCATTCAGGCTCCCCCTCAAAAATAAGTCACATTTTGGTGTTTTAGTCTCTTGTATTCATAAGGGTATAAAATGATCCAACCCCTTCCCTTTACAGTGTAAGTAATGTTGTCTTTTTCACTTGCTGGAATTTCATCTGCTGGAATTTTGATTAGAAATGGCTTCCAATAGGAATGCTCAGCCCAAACTCTCTTAGTATTAGAAAGGCAGGTAATAAATACTTGGAGATCATTTGAATTAAATAGTCTAACACACCATCAGAGCATGCAAGCCTAAACTCCTAACTCATACAAGCGTAACTAGGAGAGGACCAGAGGGGACCCAGCCTTAGATTCTAACTTAGAGGGGTAAACAGAATGATGCCAACCCTTCATTTTGGCTGCGGCATAAACAGCCCTTCATTGCCCAGTTAGAGCAACTAGACTGGAGCAGCCTGTATTACCTGACCAAAAAGGTGGGCTTAAGCAGCCTGCACTGCCTGACTATACAAGTCAGGCAGATTCATAGATTGTAAGGGGATGGAAGGAACCTTGCAAGATTGTCGGGCCCAGCACCCCTGCACTAGGCAGCAAAGACAACTAAAATCAGGTGACCCCAGCAAGGTGACTGTCCCATCTCCTCTTGAAGATTTTCAGGGTAGGCAATTGCACTACCTCTGGAAGAAGCTTATTCCACAGTCTGGACATCCTGTGTGAAGAAGTTTTTTCTAGTGTTAAGCCTGAAATGGTCTTCTAAGAGTCTGTGACCATTACTCCTGGTTTTCCTCAAGGGTGCCTTGGTGAACACTTGTTCGCTGAGCCCTTGATGTAATTCCCCTGATGTAGTGGTAAGCTGCTACCAGTCTCTCTCAGCCTTCTCTATTTTAGGCTGAAGAGTCCCAAGTCCCTCAGCCTTTCCTCATATGGCTTGCCTTGCAAGGCTCTGATCATATGGGTGGCTCTTCTCTGGACTCTCTCAAGCTTTTCCATATCCTTGTTGAAGTACGGTGCTGAGAACTGGATGCAGTACTCCAGCTGTGGTCTCACCAATGCTAAATAAAGTGGAAGAATCACTTCCTTGGTTTTGCTTGAGAGGCATCGGTTGATACATGCCAGATGATTGTTTGCCCCGCTGGCTACAGCATTGCACTGATGGCTCATATTTATACTATGGTCTATTATTACCCCTAGGTCCCTTTCAGTCATGGTGATAGTCCGTTTGGCACCACTGAGCCTGTAAGTATCTTGGGGATTGTTCATCCCCAGATTGAGCACTTTACACTTCTCAATGTTGAACTTCATCTGGTTCCAATCTGCCCAACTTGCCAGCTTGTCTAGGTCCACCTGTATCTGCGGCCTATCTTCAAGCATGACCAAGCATGATAACTTGGTGTCATCCACAAACTTGATACAGCCCTGCACCATGTGGCCAAAGAAGCTGGGCAGATAAAACCTGAACCACCTAGCTGGAGGAGCGGGGTACAGGAACCTGGGGCGGATAAGACAGCCCTCCCTATCCCCACTGCTTCGGGGGCAAGGAATTTTTTCCCGGGGTGCAAAAGTAATTAATTATACTTCTGATACAAAAGGTTCTACACATAAACTACTTATCCTTTCTTTTTTTTCTAAACTGGAGATAACATGCAAACACAGATGCTATTTATTTCATTATTAACTTTTTCACTAATGTACAATGGTCAACAGGCATGTTTGCTAATTTGAAAATAAAATGTTTAAAATGAATATCAAGAAAATGGAAAACTCAAACAAATTATGTTAATGTAGTTGAAGTGCATTATGATACATTATGATAATGTAGTTCTTTCCTTGTATGACCTATGCAACTTGGCTGTCATCATGTAAGTGGCTTCCACAAAAGACATTTGTGAAGCTTTGTGTAACTTAGCTATGAATCCCTGTATAAGAAAATCAGTCCTACTTATGCCATCTTTCATTCTAGTCTCTTTGGCTTCCTATGCATGTGCTCCAATGCATTCTAATTAGAATGTGTCAGAGCTAGAACTCTGCAACGTTGCCACAGCATCAGATATGTTTAAAAATGGCTATGGGACTCTAACTAAACCTCATCAAAAGAGGTTTAGATAAAACATCCTGTGGCCATTTTTAAATGCACTGGGGCTCAATACATGTGACACAGTGGCATTTCAATTAGAGTGACTGCCCGGAAACCACTCTAATTAAAATGCCCCTCCCTTCACCCCCAACACACACAAACACCTCCAAGCACATGTTTAGGCAGTTTTTGTGGTCATTTTATAAGTAATTTGCTTCCTGATTCAATTTATGATATAAAATAAAAATAATGTTGTAACCACAGTTTATTAACAACTGTGTAGGTTTCTCTGTATTGTTAAGTGATGTTGCTGCATCAGCTCAAAAGATAATTGTAAGGATTTGCTACTTTAAGCCTCAAAATACTTCACCATTTTAAGGACGAAAAAATATATCATTAAAAGCTGCTTTTTATATATTGGTACAGATACGGCAATGTAGCTATAGGGTGCTGACAGGTGGGCAGCTCCCCATTATAACTCATAGTACTTCACAGAAAGTGCCATGAGTTACAGCAACCCCCCCACCCCAACCCAAAAGACATTCGCTCCACTTTGGAGTCATCCAGCAGAGAGTGGCTACATGTCTGCAGCCTCTCTTCCTTTGCCCTGCCCCTCCCCTCCCAGCCTGGGACCTGTCTTCAGGGTGGGAGAGGAGAGAAGGCAAGCACATGAGGTGGGGGTGAATTGAAGCCCCCCCCCAGTCACCACCAAGTGCAGGCTGGGCAAACCCCAGACTGGAGCTTCCTTCCCTGCCTTCTTCCCACTCCTGTCCTGAAGATAGCACCATGGGGGGTGGAGGCTGGGATGATGCAGCCCAGCCCTGCTTGCATGCAGGGGAAAACAGAAGTTAATGACAGTGCTCTGCTTTGGAACACCTTCATCTGAACACTTACTAAATGTGGATTAATGCCTTCATGCAATCAGACACTTTTGAAGTGCTCTGAAGCCGTGCACTTTTGTCAGGGCATGGCTGTAGAACACTTTCAGGGGGCCAATAGTGCAACAAATATCACTTCTGTCAGCACCCATAGTTGTTACCTGGTAGTTGGTGGCATTATAAAAAAAAGAAAATGACTGCTTGCTAATGGATGAACAAGTAAAGAGTTTTTGATTATTGATACTGAAGAAAAATGTTTCCACTCTAAAATTAAATCTATTAGAAGATGACATATGCTTATTGACCAGTTCTGATATTAGCATCCTTTGTTCCTGATGTCACATAATATCTTAATTGGCTATAGGAAACAAACTGGAATTTTCAGGCTTGTGCTCTGAGCTCAGTTTTCATTTCAGTGCATTAATCCTAATTCATACATCTTTCTGTCACAAGTCTAAATATCAAATAGAAGTAGAATTTGTAGGAGATACAGGACATGAAAGACTTGAAAAGCGAAATAATGTGATCAGGGTTGATGTTCACACATTTCCATCAAAGTGAGCAATGTTTTTGGGATGGATTCAAATTCTGTTTTTATTATGACCTTCTCCCTAAGATGTTAAAATTAGGATTCTTTTTGGCCAGTTTATTAGAGAGTACTAAGTGTGAATAGGCATGGAAAACTAACTACCTTCTCTCCTGCAGAACATCTGTTAAAGTATTTTCATATACCCGGTCACGTGATTTTTTCCCCCTAGGATTGTCAGCACAGAACCTACCAAGAGCATGAAATTCTATTAACAATTTTAAAAAGCTAACAAGATGTCTGGATGTCAGCTTTTTTACTGCATAAAACAAAGTCTACCACATGCTATACCTAGGCATGCCGCAGCTCCCACCATAGCATAAAGTCCTGGAGTGACACAATCTGCTCCTGGCCTGCACCAATTCCTGAAGATGATCCAGTCATGATGGTGATAGGCCACCTGCTCCACTCCAATTCCAACCATTCTTCCAGCCATAGCTCCTACCGCCATACTAGGAATGAAAAGGCCTGAAGGGATCTAGAATGAAATACAGTAAAAATTTGACAAAAAATGTCTCAGCTGTGTACTGGGGTTCCTTGCTGGAGACAGTACTATACACCACAATTTCCTCAAGCCATGTTGCCATTGGTCTGAGCTAGCCCTCAATAAAAACTACTAAATATTTTTTCCCCTCTAAGTTTTGCTTTTTAGAATGAAATTATAAAGAAATAAAATACATTAAAAGGCATGTACTGATAAAATATTACAGATAAGCTTTTGGTTTTTTTCAAAATGCTGCCCATGTTTGTAGCTTCATAAACTTTTAATTGTATTAAACAGTAAACTCAAAGTTATGATTCTCCTAACAAGTGTAACTTAACTATACTGTATTATTTCAAAACCTGAATTTAATAGTATAGACATAAAAACAAGATGCCAATTATTTCTAAGTGAACTAAGGTACAGTGGCAACAGAGATCTCATTTATAAAGCTGCATGAGGACAACTGAAAGTTACAATTTGAATTTTGCAACATGAATTAACCATATTTTTCTTCAGTGAAGAAATCAAACAAATCTACAAGATGCACCAAAGACCCTATCCCTGTAACATTAGCATTGTAACCAATGCAAGTTTATGAGGGTTTTAGGAACATCTTGCATTTCAAAATTAGTGCATTATCATGGACATCACTGGCCTCATTCCAGGTGTCTATAACCTCCATGGGAGAGACTGTAGGCTCTAAGCTAAAGTTCAAATTTGACACTAAATATGGATTGCAACAATGAACTTTATATCAGTCTTTAGTTTACCTTCATGCCAAAAGTAAATATTGTGATGATGATTTTAAAAATCAGAGCCAGGGCCAGCTGCCACATTGCAGTGTAGACTCCAGGACCTGCAGGTCTGTCAGGAATGTCATCTACAGGTCTGGTCATATTTGGGTCATTGATATAATCACAGAGTTGTGAGGACTCCAGAGCACCACAGTCATTGAAAAGCTCAGAGATCAGCTCACTGGTACTTCTCCTGGTGTACGGATTAGGATAGGCGATGATGGCAGTGATGGCAGTTACCACAATGACCTCTAGCACTGGATACTTCCCAAGTCTGGTGGTCTTGCGCCTCCTGCACCAGGCAATGTTGCAACGGATAAAGAGTGTCCCCCACAGCCCTCCAAACACTCCGAGAAGAATGAATGGGAAAAGTTCAGCCATATACCAGGGGGTATGGTATTCCACATAAAAAAGGACCAGTCGACTGTTTCCAAATGGATTGATGGACCTCAGTGTAAAGGCAGCCACAAGAGCAGCGAAAAATGACCTCCAGAGGGTTTTCAGGGGAAAGTAATAGCTAACCTAAAACAAACAGAAACAGTAAATACTTAACTTAGTGGAACTTAAAATGTTTGCTTTATTACCCACTTTTATGGTGCACTGTAGGCAACCATAGTTTGTTTAGTCTGTAATGATACACTTGATGTTAATGGGGCTCCATAAGTGTGTCTCCAAAAAGAATGTGGTCATCTGTGTGTAAGGCAAGGCATTTTCAAACGTCAGAAGGGGACTGTTAAAAGTGAAAAATGAACATAACTCTATAAGCAAGCCATTGAACAATGCTGGTTTACCTGGATATGTTGGCGTTCTAATTGTTACACATGCAACAGCATGGTTTTGCAGTCTTTGTTTACAAATTTCAAGGAACACAGCTGTTTGCTTTGTGATTATATTCTGAACACACACACACACACACACACACACACACACACAATTGTTTGGTTGACTCTGGAAGACTCCTCTTCTTCCAGAACGCTGGTAAGAAAAAATACCAAATTACTTCTAGTAACAATTAAAGATTTCGTGTATTTCAGTAAACACTAAAATAAAAAATATTGAGAAAATTTTAAAAGGAAGTCAATGAAAGTGGGGTTTTCCTGTTGATGAAGAATATTGATAATGGATATTGTGATAACAGAACAGTTGCCTCTTACCTCTTCCAAACTAAAAAGGACACCGCCAATTGGAGCACCAAAGGCAACAGAAACTCCTGCAGCAGCTGCAGCTGAAAGCACCTACAGAACACAAATATTTGTTAGACCAGGCATATGTCCTTTGAGGGGAAGAGTATATTTAAAGTGTAAAATGCCAATTTGAACCCATGCTTACCTCTCTCCTCTTTCCTTCATTCTTGCTGTACTTTGAGAAAAGGCTGCTGAAGAAATTACCACAGCAACAAGCCACATGTACTAATGGACCTTCTTTTCCAAGGCTGAGGCCAGAAGACACCACCAGCACCAAGGTAACAGTTTTGATTAAGAGTGTCCACTTCCCCAAGTAGCCCCTAATAATGAAACCACTCAGGATGGTTTTTATCTGGAAGGCAGGAAGAATAAGTTGAAGAACTAAATACACTTCTTCAACTCTGATTTTGCAAAACTGATTTAAAAGCTGTAATAGTAAATCATTCATTGCTTGACTGAAGCCAATGGGAGAATGAGCAAAAATTAAAGTGACTTTCCTGCAGGGATATCTAAGGCTATAGACATGTGCATGAAGAAGCAACAGCTTAAATGCATAGACATGGGGCAACTCACACCACAACACCCGTGCACAAATGAGCAGGTTGTGAATTTAAAATAAAGAAAAACAAACAAGTTGTGCACTGAAACGCAGGCATTTGAAAGCATAAGAAAATAGCCCCTGCATCACCTTTCCATAACTTTTTACAATTGAGGCAGCTTGACTTGCCACAACTCATTTGTGGATCCATAGCCTGTGTAGATATTACCAGACACAACTTTACAAGCTAAGTATTGCTAGCAGATTGCTATACCCATGCAGGTGTCTCATGGATGTCAATAGGTGTCTGCAATTCATATGGACAGTTTATAGAGCTAGTGTTAGTGAGATGCAACTGGGTGTTCCTTCCCTAACAAACTATCAATCCTTTATTTCCAACCATCATCAAAATACAGAAATGCTATGAAATTGACTTACTAAAGTGTTATTTTTAAGATAAAATTTAGATTTGCCACAGGCAAAAAAGTGATTTGGAATTTATCCCTCAAAACCTGCCTAAAACCCTCTTGTATATGCACCCCCAGCCAACAGTCTTAGAGCATTTATACACATACTTTTTTTCCAGTGACACGCCGGAGATCCGCTGCTTCAGAGCAGACTCAATTAATTCAGTCTGCTCAGCACACGAGCTGAGGCCAACTGCACTGCACTGCGTGCAGTTGTATAAGTGACAAAATTCATGTCAGCACACAGAAAATTGCAGCGATGCACTTTTTGAACTAAAGCACTTCCAAGATATTTTAGTTCAAAAGTGCACCACCGCCATTTTCTCAGCCTTGGCGCACATTTCATCACTTGTACAATTCTGTGTGTTGCAGCAGCGGGCACTTTTCAAAACACCCAGTGCTGTGATGCATACATATGTAAAAATGTCCTTAGCTTTTAGTTATTTATTTATTGTCATCTGAAGAGGCACAGCTTTTCGTGGGTACTCTTTGGCTGGCTGCAATGAAAAAGAATTGACTGAGAATGTTCAAGTGAAACCAGATTTAAGCCAAGTCTATGCTGCATCCCTGTTGAGTCTGAGACTGCTGCTAAGAAACAGGGCCTACCCACTCAGCTCTGCTCTCGCTCCAGAGTGCAGCAACTAGAGTAGTAGGTACGGATCCACACCATTCTCAAGCTTTCAGTGTCATGCATCCAAACTTGAGCTTTTTACCCCCTGACTTAACCAGTGAGTTTGGGTGTAGGTAGAATGTCTGTGATCATCAGTAATCTCCAGGCCTACTAGGCAGGAGTACAGATGTAGCCTTAGAGTGCTGTGTAGGCTTGAAGCCCCTGGAAGCACAGTCTGTAATTTAAAATGTATTTATACAGTAAACTTTATGACTTGGTTAAAAGTCATAATATTAATAAAAAGAAAGGAATGATTAGATATATACTGGACACATCTACACAAGATGCTTTACTTAAGATTAGAGCAAATTACTCTGCAGTAAGCATCACCATTTACATGTCTAGATGCTCACTATGCAGTAATTTGTTTTAATCATGAGTAAACTTGCTACCTGTAAATACAAGTAGCAAATTTACTCACAGTTAGTTACTGCGCAGTACAGCATGTTTACATGGCTGACTGAGAGCAAACTTGCTTCCGGTCAGCTGGGCAGTATGGGGTGGGAGATTGCTCCCTGACCCCAGGAGCTGCCTACTGCTGGGGCAGGCTCTGCCACTGGAGCCCAGGTGGGGACAATGTTCCTCTGCCGTGGTACCAGGCAGGCTCCCAGCTCCCAGGCCTGGCTCCCCAGTCACAAAGTGGGGGCTGGGAGCTTGTTCCTAGCCCCTGTTTCACAATCTTGATCATGGAGCTGAGGCTGGGAAAAAGCTGGGAGCTTGTTCCCAGCTCCTGCTCCATGATCATGGAGTGGGGGCTGGGAACAAGCTCCCAGCCCTGCTCTGCTATTGCAATTATGGAGCAGGGACTAGGAGCTCCCTGCATAGAGAGAGTTACCTGCTAAGACTGGAGCTGGCTGTGACCTGTCCCTGATCAGGACAGTTCCCAGCCAGCCCTAGGTTGAATGGGAAAGTCTGCACATGCAGCCTGGAGGTGGCTGAGGACTGTCCCATTTCAGGTAATCCCCAGCCAACTCCAGGCTGCACTTGCAGACTTCCCTGCACAGCTCATGGCTGGCTGGCAACTGTCCCAGTCAGGGGCATGTCAGCCTCATGCTCCAATTGGGTGATTGAGGTGTGGGCTTAGAAAGAGCTGTGGGGAGGGGGCAGGTCCCAGCCCCCAGGTGAGTGGGTAATCCCTGCCTAGTCGAGGGCTCACTGCTAGCTGCCCCACTGGAGGATCAGGGTAGAGGGCTAAGACCTGCCCCTCCCCTGCAGCTCCTTCCAAGCATCCTTCCCCCAGTTGCCAGGGCAGGGGGACATTATCCCTGCCCGGGCTCTGCTGATGGAGCCCGCCCCAGCAGCAGGCAGCTCCTGAGGGCAGGGAGCACTCTCCCAGCACCCACCGGAAGATGGTTGTCTCCTGGCCCTGTGATCCCTGCCAGCCCCTAGAGCTCCCCCTGGTTGCTGCAGGGAACCAGTGCAGGGCTAGAGGTGATGGGAGCAGACTGCTGCTAGGAGCTGCAAATCTGCTCCTACATCCCCACACATGTAGACACCTGTCCAGGGTGGGTTTACTCTAAAGTAATTTACTCTAGAGTAAACCCACCCCACAGCATTTGCACATGTTGATGCACCCACTTTTTATAAATGATCCGTCTAAAAACTAAGGCTAAGATTTTCAAAGACTGAAACTTACATTTATGCTCCTAAATCTTAAGTAGTATATAGATCTTATATAAAGATTTTTAAAAGCAAATGCCTAATTTCCAAAAGTACTGAATAATTTTGCATTACCTCTTGATTAGAAGATCATACAACTGTAGACTTAAATGGCCAGCTTGAAACACTATATGGGGACCTGATTTTGAATGGTTGGGTGCTCAGTAAATGGAGCTTTAAGGCATCCCAATCACTGGATACACAAAAACTCCAAAAAGGTTGTTCTTGTGGAGCCCCAACTTTTTATTTCTTTTATTCTTGGCTTCTAAAATGTTATCTATTTCCTTAAAACTGGATCAAGTAATTGCATCTGCTGGATTTCTAGGCACATGTTTGTGTAACTGTCTCAGAAGCATGTATAACAAGTCTCTCAGTCTACAGAGGACTGGAGTCTCCTGCAACCCCCATCTGAGAACCTGGCCACTACTTCAAGCTGTACCATTTCAGAGATCATTGTTTCACCCATCAGTTTTTAAACATACATCATCTAAAAGAAACTCACCTCTGGGATTCCAGAACCACAGGCATAAGGTGCAAACACCCTTACCAGGGAGACTGCCAGGAAAGCAAAACATAGAGCCCACATAATGTAGAGAAAATAGTTTAGGATGTAAGCACTTGCGCCCTAGAAAAATATAGTGAGAAACATTATTAGATAAATGTAACACAAATAAACCTCCTGGGTAGAATTCTATTTTACATAGGAGATGACCAAAGCATAACCTGGGACCAGCTCTGAATTAAATTGCTATAGTATACGAGTGATTCTCTTACCTGCTCTTGGCATATATATGCCCCCATTATAGGAATAGACAGACATCTGCTTCTATAATAGGGCCATTTATGTGTCTGAATAGGTAATAGTATCACTCCTGCACTATAGTCAGGTAACTCAGAGTTGGTCCCAACCTACACTTTGGTTTTCTACTAGGTGAAATAAAATTCTGTCCTATACTTCTACTAGGACTAGCCAGAGAAATGGAGCCACTTCTGCTCACTGACCACAGTACTAGTAGTATGTTTGATACTGGTTTGGCTTCAGTAAACATGAACATTTCTATTATATGTGTTCCAACCATTCTATTGTATATGAAAAGATAGACTGCTTTGGCTCCTTAACGTATTTAAATAACGTTATCTTTTATAAGGAACTCAACTACTGCACAAAAACTATTATAAAACAAACACTAAAGGGTAGAGGGAGGACAGAGAGAAGATAACCACGCACGTAATTCAAACCATATCAAAGTAATCCATCACAAAGGCACACCAAATTACCATAAGAAAAATATACCTTCAAAATGGATTTCCAGTGTACTTTAAAGCCAAGCAGCAAAAGACTCTGAAGGCCTGTCTGGGAAACTATTGAGATTATCAAAGTTGTATAGGGGATGTGGCAGTACATTCTGCTCATTTAAATGTTAGACCATTACTAAAAACAGATTAATCCCAACTATTTGTACTTGTCAGGCAGGAAGAGATCATAAGAAGTGATCAGTCAAGTTCTAAGGGTTTAGATTACAAAGGGGTTTTCATACTAATTTTGCTACTTAGATTATATCCTTTGGTGTATTAATATCCAGTTCAGTTTGCAGAGGACATGCATAATTGAATCCTTCACTCTATCTGATACAAAAATACATACATTTCTCATTCTGCAATTGTTGCAGCCTCTACAGGAATTTTGGAAGGAGTCTGGTTGAGAACCCTTTAGAATTATTCACTTTGATTTCCTGAAAGCAGAAGTGATCTTAGTGAGGTGTATGAATATGAATATACAGATGGATTTTCCCGATAGCAGAGAGTTGGTGTTCCCTGTTATAATACTGGCTTCCATTATGAGAAAGGAGTCAAGGGTGACCAGTGACCCTATACTGCCAGTGAAGCCATATTTCCCGGCTAATGAACTTTCAAAACTACTAAAGTTTTCCTTGAAACATTTCTCCCTATTTTTAAACCTGACCATAATCTTTTGCTCCTGAAACAAGCAAAGCTACTTGACAGCCATACTACTCTGTCCACTGGTCCATTTGTACTGACTCTCTAGTCACTCACACCTCATGGTGAATGTTATCAGTGGCTTCTTAATTAATAAGGATTTTTTTTTCCTTTACATGAATAAGAGGAAATTGCCAAATGGAACCAAATGTATTTAGACCATGGAGACAATGACTATGGAGACTGACTGTACATAGCCACCATGTACTGGCAGTATTCACCTCAGAATAATGCTACATCTAATAAGAAACTGCTTGTTCTGTCACCCAGGTATAACACTGACACCTGCAGAAAAACATATAAAAGGGGTTTTTAAGCATTACAAGTTTCAGAGGTTACTGGGTTTATGATCCTGGCACAATATTTAAAACACCCTTAAACATCTACCATACTATATGACGTAAAATACATGTTGCATCTAATGTGGATGGTGGTAACAGGTAATTCTTTTTACAATGAAGTAGTGAAACAAGGGTGGGGCACCAACTCTGGGTACCAATTTAGAGGGGATGGCCATGCAGTGGCAACAGCAGCCAGAGTGTGAAATTGTTAGCTATGCCTCTGTTAAAATATATTATGCAGAACACTTTTAAGCCAGTCTCAGATAATGTTAAATTAAAGACCTATTGAGCTAAAAATGATCCTTGTGTCCTATGTCTTTATTATTTGAAAGCAGAATAGACTTTGATGAGACCCTGAGACTCAGAGCTACCATCCAAAAGATAAAGGAATTGGGACTGAAAACTGTCAAATGTTATTGCTGAGCACACAATATCTATCCATATAAGAAGACCCTTTGGATAAAGAAAGCTGTCAGGTCTCAGAGATGAAGAGCTGATTTATATCAAGAGAGAAGCAATGACAAAGAGAAATTCTGGATACACACCAGGGCAAGGGACAGACAGTCAAAAAGTCTGAGCCTGAATTGATTCAATCTTTGCAGGTTAGTCTAATCTAACTAGCCTAAACCTAGTAGTTTGTAACTGCACAGATATCCCAGCACATGCCTGCAGTGGCTCAGACTAGAAGCTGAGGAGTGCTAGAACAGCCCACTCATCTCTTCCACAGGGCTGATTAGCCCAGCAGGGAATTGATAACAGTGTTTATCACCCCCTAACTCAGTATTATCACCCCATTAAGAAACAAACAGAAGGACATTACCAGCTACCTGTTGATTCTGCCTCTTGATTCAGCATAGACCATAGCCAGCATGTGCTCTGATAGCCAATACATGGACACCTCCTCAGCAAGCCAGAGGGGAGTGGCAGGGAATTCCTGCTTAGCAGGGAGTGGTGAGGGGGGAGGGGGAGCACTCTGCAAGTCTCTGCCTGAGCTGCAGCCAGGGATCAGAAGGGAGGGACCAGCCCTGCTTGAAGCAGAGAGCTCTGCCCAGCCCAGAGAGCATACTGGGATGCTGGGAGTGTCTGGTTTATCTTAAACCAGCAAGCCATCTGGAACAGATGTTGCATAAACTGGTTTAAGACAAATCAGTTAAGTCTCATACTACATTCAACCAGGTTTATCTCAAACTGTTTTCAGTCAAACTGGTTTATGTGCCTTGAACATCTGTTCTGTTACAGGTTTAAATCAGTTTCTGATCACTTAAACTGGTTAATGTGTAATGTCTGTCCCTAGCCCAGAAGGTCAGAGCAACTATTGTTGATGTCACAGAAGTTTGAAAACTCTACTAAAGAAAGCCAGATAACCTGAAAGCCTGGTAATGTTTCAAGAATTACAAGGAACTGCTTTGACTATCTGTTGGCTTCATGAAATTTAGTGCTTTTTATGTGCCTTCTGCAGCTAATTTATGTAACATCTTTAATTGGAGAAAACACAGGACCTAGGTGCACCTCTCACTTCTGTCCTGGCTTCAATAAATAGACATTCTGGCTTCAATAAATAGAGGTTATGGATGGGAAGTCAGTGCATGTAGATTTGTATTCCTTTATAAACTTTTCACAAACATCTACGTACAAAAACTCTGACCTGAAACTGTATTTAGTTACTCTATAAGGTTCACATAGGCTCATGACTACCTCAAACTGCAAGGCATTGAAAGGGAAAGGCGAGGAGAGGCAGTTGCTATGGGTGATTCGTTGCTTTTAATCTGAAGTAGAGGATGAAAATGGTGACATAGTGTTCCATGTGTGACAACCAAGGAAGTATCTCTTAACCATTCCCACGTTCTTCTAATTCCCAGTGCTGACAAACCCATTTTCCAACCTTCTGAAAGGGTAAAGCAAGCCTGGCTCCCTGCTTGCCAAGTAGGTAATGACAGGCTTTTAACAACATTTACTAGCTCCAACATCACTCCCCAGGCTTCTATCCAAATAAAGAGTAGAGAATGCTGCACCAACTTTGTGCTACTTGTCTTGAAGAATGTATCTGGGGGAAGGAAAATTCACTGATTTCTCCTTGTGCCCTCAAATGTCAGCAACTGGTCATGCTGATAACAGCAAAGAAGCAGCCTGATATCAGCCCCCATGACCCAAAGACTAAGAAGTCACGGATTCCATAATTACCATGACTGACACCCATCTATATTCATAATGGATCTTTGTTGCTACAGCTGAAGTGTATTTGTTTCATTTCCTCATGAATGTCTTTTAGTGCTTTCAATTAGAGACAGCTATGGCAATATTCACTACTCCCCTAGAGGATAGTCTGAATTTGCTGCCCTAGGGCCAGATTCTTCTCTCAGTATGAATCTGGATTAGCTCCAAAGACCACAATTACTAGCAAACCCAATGAGAATTTGGCCATAAAACTTCAGGTTTAAAGCTGTGATTTTGCTTCTTAATTCAATAGACAGAGTATAATAAAGTCATTTCTTTGTCTATCTTCCTTGTTGAGATGTAAACTGAAAATGCTGTCATTATTTGCTACGTTACACAAACTCTTCACTCTCACTGGTTGGAATCAGTGATGAAATTAAAGTTTTGGAAATTTCCCATGAATTAGAAACATAAGTTGTTTCCTAAACATGATATATTCCACAAGATGCTGGTAGCATACTGAAGCTGACATTCTAAAAAGATTATCTCAGTGATACTGAACCAGGATGCCATGGCACCCTGAGGTGCTTTGAGATGCTTTTGTGATGCTGCAGGATGCCACACAATGCTAGTACTCAGAGATTTCAAATAGGAAACCATAGTGTTAAAAATGTTTTGATGTATCATGGTCTTTCTGAATTCTCTGAAACAAGAATTGCTCTATTATTTTTCTGTATGCAAAAAATGAGTGAAAATTAAGAGTTGGCATTTTTTTGAGGGTGCCTACAGTCTAATGAAGGATGTCTTCAGTCTAATGAAATTGAGAACTATTGCACTAGATGGACTCTGTTTAGAGTGGAGATGCCAAGGTTTTTGAGCTCTGTGGCTGGGAGATCAGATTCTCAAATCTCCCTGCCTACTTCATCTAGGTACTAGTGCAGGTTCTCAAAGGGCTTTCAGGAATGCAAATCTCCATGCCAGATAGCTGAAGGCTGAGCTCCAGTCAGAACAAAGACTCACAAGTCTTTCAAATTCCCAGCTCCCTGACCACAGGCAAGCCAGACCCTCCAGCCAGGGGGCAGTCTGCATGGCAGGGCAGGGCAGCATTGGAATCCCAGGGTGTTCAGCATCCTGGCAGAAAATGAAGCTGTTTCCTACATGAAACCTGCATGTGATTAGATAAAAATTCCTGGAGCCAGAGATGTTTTGGGGGGAAATTTCAGGTCTAATAAATGGACATTTTCTGATGAAACTCTCATGCATCAGAAAAAGGTACAATCAATATAATTGGCCTCCCTACAGGGAGTAGGAAAGAAATCATAATATGGTGTATGCCTGGCTGGCGTTCATGTTTTCACATATCATTTAAATCATGAATTGGCTTTTGGAGGAGTTCTATAGAAAGATGATAATTAAAACACCGTTGATGGATTTCATAAGCTGTATCCAGATTCTCATGGCCAACTTACTTAAGCTGAAAGCAGCCATAATGCTGTCAGCAGGGTCCATCTAGCTTCTATAGTTATTGTTGTTGAGTTTCTGTTGTTATAAAAGACACAAACATCCTGGAGGATATTCTCTGTTTACATTTTCTCCCACTGTACTTGGCCCTGGTGAGGCCGCATCTGGAGTACTGCATCCAATTCTGAGCTCCACAACTCAAGAAGGATGTGGAGAAGCTTGAGAGAGTCTCGAGGAGGGCTACGCACATGATCATAAGGGCAAATGGGCCTTATAAAGAGAGGCTGAGTGCCATGGGACTCTTCAGCCTGGAAAAGCGCAGGTTCGGGGTGACCTGGTGACTTCCTATAAGTACATAAGGGGTGCACATCAGGATCTGGGGGAATACCTGTTCACCAGAGCACCCCAAGGGATGACAAGGTCCCATGGTCACAAACTCCTCCAAGACCGTTTTAGGCTGGGCATTAGGAAAAACTTCTTTACTGTCTGAGTCCCCAAGGCTGGAATAGACTCACTCCAGAGGTGTGCAAGCACCTACTCTGGACTCCTTTAAGAAGTGTTTGGATGCTTATCTTGCTGGGATCCTTTGACCCCAGCTGACTTCCTGCTCTTGGGGCAGGGGGTTGGACTCGATGATCTTCCAAGATCCCTTCCAGCCCAAATGTCTATGAAATCTATGAAAATTTCAGGCTAAGAATGTTCCAGGGACTTGCTGATGGTCCCCCATACAGTACCTAAAATAATAAAACTTTTTTCATCTCTTCTCCCTTCCTACCTCTTCTCCAGCTGTGCAGTTTCTAATAAATTACAACTTCTTTACAGCTTGGCCCTTGTTACTGGGACAATGTTTGCTTTGATTGTTACAAAGAAACAACTCTCGATTTAGGACCTCTGTCACGGCACTTGAATTTGACACGGTTCCAAGTGCCATATACAGTAAAGCTTAGCGTTGTGCATCTTTAGCTGTACACTGGAAGTTCCTGCTTGGCATCCAACAGGATAAACTTTCAGAAATACTGATCAGCTCACAGTTCCTGTTGTTGTCAGTCACAGCTGGTCCAGCTTGGCATATCTGGAAAACTGGGCCATAAACATCTACAGATAATGTAATCCAGCATCAACAGCTTTGAAGTTAATGTGAAGAATTATTAAACTACTTCTGTATAGTAATGAAGTGGCTCTTAAAGTCGCCAGAGCGCCAGAACTCTACTGCTAAACTGAAGGAAGAGCTGGGGGAGGTCTCACTGACTGATCAGTAACAATCCCTTCTCTGAACCCTGACTCCCCATGTAAAACACAGATGACTAAGCCCTGTAGCCCATAAAAGTGCCTCAACCCCATGCTACTTCCAATACCACCACCACTTGTTTTTTTCTATTTTGAAAGGATCAAATATTATCAAATGTTAGATATTTTTAAAACAAATTGCTGGTGGAAAATAATCCCACCATTTTAGTCAATCCAGTTTCTCTCCATATATACCATTCTTACCCCACAATTAAGTTGTGACTAATAACACTAGGCAAAAATTTTTGACAAATAGTAAATTTGCCAAGAGAATGTGGCTTTGGCAAGACCCAGGTTATTCACAAATTTGGAACAAAGTCGGCACAGAGGACTAAATTAAAGGAATCATTTCATTTTGAGTTGAGCAAAAAGTCTTCGGTTGAACAAAAATGCATTTTTTAAAATTTATTTCATTGAAAAATTCCATCTTTTCCAAGATGAATGCTGAACTATGTCCATGATGCTAATCAGTAACTGAATCCTGGATTGTCATAAGAAGGTGATTTTCCAAAGCCGAAAAAGCATCTTGTATCCAGCTCCAACTTATTCTTTTGTGCCCTTTTCATAGCTCTGAGGATTCCCCTCTCATGTAATTTCCAGAAACATGCTATATTTTATTCCAGAAAAATGCTTTTAAAAGGGAAAGTTTGGTTGCCAAGTGGAGTCGCCTGCTTTCTTGGTCATGGATTGCTTTTTTAGTAAGTATACAGAAGACAGACATTTCCATTCCTGTGGGCCTCCCTTCTGCCATGCATGCATCACTGAGACATGGTTCTTAGCCAGGCTAACCAGCAAACGTTTGTGGGAATGCCTTTTTAACATATTGGCAGCTCATTACTGTCTGAATTGGAAGAATAGCTTGGAGAGATTGTCAGAACAAAGGAAAAAGAGTAGGAAAAAAATAAATGTTTCTAAGGTTGTTTAGTTTTTCCCATTCCAATCCTAAGTGGTTTACCTCAGACTGATTAACTAGAAGCTCAGACCATTTCTGCCACTGGGGACATTTGACCCTGTCTTCAAATGTGGTTTCATTAGATGTCCAGCAGCATTGCTCATGGCTGTACCAAAACGCGGATAAGCAGACACCTTCTTTCAGGTCTGTCATCCAGTCCACAGCTAAATCTATAACTCCAGCTAAAGTGCCTGAGGAAAAAAAAATCAGGAAATAAATAATGACAGGAACACCACAGCTAAGTAGAAAATACATCCAACTAATTATAGTATGTGAAATGTTTGATCTGGAGGCCCATTACAAGGTAAATGTAAATACATCAGATACCTATGGTTAGTAGATACCTAGCAAGTTAGTAGGGGAACTCAGCCAAACCAAAATGTCTGTTTCTATATTTTATTTAGCAATGTTTCTTTTTGATACCATGATACACACCTTATCTCAGCACCTGACAAAAGGGAAATCATGTTGCATATACAAACATAAGACCCAATGCTGCAATTTGATCCATGCAGGTGTGCTGATTGGCCTACCACAGCTCTAGAGAGGTCAGTAGTACTCACACAAACAGAAGGGTGCACATGTTCATATCAGATTGCAAGATCAGGGAAACAGTTCTGCACTGCAGATGGTGGGTGGGTGGTGGTTGCACATACACCCATTAGACTTTCTATGTACATGCTGATATACAAAGAGAGTGACCCAAGTAGTAAAATGAATACTAGGGGAGAAATCCTGCTTTACTAAATCTGTTGCAGAAAAGCCAGTCACTCCAAAGGGACCCAAACATCGTCACTTGTGTATATCTTGAACAGTAACTTAATTACCAAGAATAAATATTTTCAGAAAATCCTCTCTTCATGTGGGGCAAGGTTCTTTGGGCAGATGCGATATCTTTTATTTGACCAACCAAGTAGTTGGAACAAAGTTCTTTGCAAGCTTTCAGGCACAAGTTCCCTTCTTCAGGCATAGGGAGACTCTGTTGTTGTTCTGAGATCTCCAAGGATCTCTTTATGAGACTTATTTTTCATCCCACAGACAGCTCTTCTAAATAATTATACAGAGTAACAGTGACATCCAGTGGCCAACTGACACGACTACATAGAGGCTTGTTACATGGTAATTTGTGGCAGCTCCTAGTGCTCTTAACACCTGGATGGTCCACATGTTAACACCTGAAATTAGTCTGAAATACTCATTAGGAAGCTCAAAGTTATGCCACTCCAGGGCAGGATTGTCTCTGATCCATGTTACTCAGCTTGTGTTATACCAAGGTGTAGCTGCTCTAGACTACACATTAGTGTAAACACTTCAACTGCACCCCTACCCTGCTAGCCTGGATTAAACCCACTGCCCCTACCCCACCACCCTCCCTGCTCACTGCCCCCTTCCTGACTTACTTGTAAGCAGGAAGGAGTGGAAGGAGCCCCAAGGGTGGGGGAACCAGGAGAGGCCCAGGGAACAGGGGGCTGGAGGGAAGCCCAGAACTGGTGAGAAACAGGGATTCTTACCTTTCAGTCCTACGGGCCAGGCTCCTGCTGGCCTGAACCTCTGACTGCTGCAAACCTGACCCAATACTCCCCCACCACAGCCACTCTATGCCCCCTCCCCCTTGCTCCAGGTCTGATCCCGCTCCACCATTGCCTGGCCGCTCCGGGTCCTGCCCTGCTCTACCCCACCTACCCACCCACCCACTGCTCTGCATCTGCCTGGCCCGCACTGCCACCATGATCCCTGGCTTTGTCCTCAGCCAGGGAGGCGTGGGGAAGCCCCGCTGCTCAGGCAGCTGGGGCATGTTCGTCACTGCCACGTATCGTGGGGTAGCAACTCAGACTTGGGCCCATGCAGCCCGAGCCATACAGCTAAGCACTGCCCACCCTTTTGGTGGCAGACACATACAGACAGACTAAGCCTTTTATTATATCAGATATTTAGCTAATCATTTATTCAAAGAAAAATGCCATTTCAGGTTATCCAATCACATTGGTGAACGAGGGTCAAATTAACTGAATAATTTCAATAGAAATTAAATGAACAGAATGTTTAGAAAATCTCAAAATGTTTGCTCCGACAGTTCCAAACTGCTTAGTTTTCATACACTGGTAATAAGCTAACATGGAAACCTGAGGCTGGTGATAGTTTCCTTTTACCAAATAGTCCTCTGGTTACAGCTGTCAGCTGACTTCAATTCTGAATTCATTTGATTCAAGACATTTTTTTTCAGTTTCTGTTTCAACAAAAAAAGAAAATGAAAAATTACTCAGGTGGTAATGCAACTTTTTTTTTTTTATCAGTTTGGTTGCTGCCAGCCTTAATCAGAGAAACATTTTATAATTTTAGCAAGAGCACTAATGCTTATTACCATGGTAGCAAAAAATGACAATACTAGAGAACTGCTGCCTCCAGTCTATAGGAAAGCACAGATATGCTAGTCAGAGTCGCATGAAATCGCTAGAGTTGTGTAGTGGGGGAATGGAGTTGCAAAGTGCCTACTTTTGTAAAGAGCTTGGGTTTTTGCTGTGTGCCCTTTCCAGTTGCTTGAATTTTAGTCGAAACTCTGAGCCACGTCCAAGATTGCTGTAAATCAGTGTGATACTGTTGATCTTAACGTATTTGACTAATTGCATTTTGCAGGAGATTATAATTCTTTAAATAATGCCCAAATGATCAAAATTGCCCAAATGTAAGAGCTGAGACTGACACAAGGGACCTTCTGTATTTGTCCAAAATGTGCACAGTTCTGGTCTTACCCCATCTACTAATGGACAATCAAGACTCCCTAAAAGCTTCACTTAGAAATGCCTTCCAACATGGTGTAGCTGGTAAGTCAATAGCTGTGACACTTTTGGAGGGGGTAAATGAAGGCAGGCTATCAGATTGTTTTGCCTGATAAAGTGACTCTTGCAGGTCACAAAGGGAGTTTGTGGCAGGATTGAAGGCAGACGTTCATATCTCTGAATGATAGGCTCACCTTTCATTAATTACACTATAATGCTGCTCAGAAAATGTGTTTAATGGTGCTATCTGCAAAATTAAGGTACTCACATTTAACCACTTCTATCTGTCTGTAAAACTCAAAGCCCCGACGTCACACAAGTTAAAATTATTATTTATCAGATAAGAAAAATGAAACACAGAAGGCCTAAATAAGCCACCTGAGCAGCATTTTGGGGGTAACAAGTTAGTTATAGGTCTATGTGCCCTTCTGGCCTCAAACATCTGGTCACGTGCCGCTCAGGCCCAGAGGTTTGGAGGTGTTCGCCTGTCCGTCCCCACTGTTACGCCTAGTGGGTGTCTCCTCCCAGTGTAGTCTTTCCCCAATCTTGCCTGCCACGACTTCAGATCTTGCTTCAGTGGTTGGTGTCTGACTACTGGGGTTCTCTTGACTACGGGACAGTTGCCAGGTGATCTTCTTTGAGGCTCCACCTCCCCTATACCTCACCCTTACACCCAGCCTTGAGGGGTCAGTTGCCCTTCAGGCCAAACTCCCGACCGTTGAGCCCCTGACCCCCCTTTTTTGAGGCCGATGCAATCTGCCCTGCCTGCTGTATGGGCCACCTGGGGCACCTACTGAGACTACGAGACCACCGCCTTCCCCCCAAAAGCTAACAACACTTGTAAGGACTTAATAATGCCCAGGCTGCCTGCTCCAACCCTCAACCCCTCCTAAAGTGGGAAACACAAAACTCTAAACCAAAAAGGAAAAACTGCAGATACAATCTGGGGGGAGGGCCTCCATCCCCTCTGTCTGGCTCCTCACAACTCTCCCAGACCCTAAGGTCTATTTTCGGCTTGGTAGGTGGTCGGTGTCTTTTGCAGGCTCTGCCAGCATTCCTCTCTCTTGTCATCCCGCCTTGGGCTTCTTTGGGCCACCGGTGATCCTCCACTGGGCGTCTGTCTACCCAACCCTCGCTGAAACCCCACCACATCACCAGAGGCCATCCTTTGCAGCCTCTCCCAGTGCCCTTGCCTCTAGTCTCCCGCCGGGTGTGCCTCTTTGGCTTCCCCGGTGCCCTCTATGGTCCCACCTGGATTGGTGTCATCAATCACGTCGGTCTCTGTAGCCCCTCTGCTGTAGCAGCTGACATCGGAGCCTGTCTGTGCCCCTTTAATCTCTTTTCCGGGTCCCCGGACCCACGGAGTTATCTTTGGCCCTAGGCTCTCCCTGCGGCAACCAGCAGTCTCTGGCTTGCCGCGTACTCTGCCGTGTTCTTCCCCGCTGGGGGAATCAGCTTCTGGCTCCCCTCAGCCCTGCAGGGACTCTGGAGCAACACCTCCTGCTGGAGCTCTGGCCAGCGTCCATCCTCCCTCTCCTTGCCAGCAGCACCTTTTATTCTCGCTGGCCGGCTCCTGCCACTGATGTCACCTGCCAGCCACAACTTTATAAAGCCACACAGGCCCCGCCTCTAGCTATGCTGTGGATCCTGCTGCAGGTAAGCAGTTTTTCTTTTCTTTTCTTTCATTTTCATTTCCTTCCATGGGTTCCTGACCCCAGGGCTCCCTTTGGGCTCTTCCCCTTCGTTTGTCCCCATGACAGCCTATATACTAAAAGACTATAGGGCAGATTTTAATAGGTGCTGATAACCACTCACAACTGCAAGTAAAAGTCAAAAGGAAGATGCAGCTGATCTCTTTAGATCAGTAGTGCTAAAATCTTTCAGCCCTGTAGGAAAATTAAGATCCCTTAAATCTTCCAGGCTAGAAGAGCAGCACAGGGCTGGTCTGCAGACTGGATCCCATGTACAAGGTTGGTCTGAAGGTGCAATGCAGCATGCCAGTTGGGTCACACACTGGCCCAACTCTGCATATCAGATCCAACCACATACCAGTCCAATCCCACACCTTGAATCTGGTCACAGACTGACCCCATGCACCGGCCCCCACCATACACAGGCACAATCACAGGGCCACAACATCCAACCCCAAAAATTTGGCAGCTGGGAGTGGCTATTAATTTTGAAACTGGTCCCCAAATTTTGGGACCCATGGGAAGGCCTGCAGGCCAGATGACATGGCCTTCTGGGCAGGATCTGGCTTATGGGCTGGGCTCTGAGCACCACTGGTTTAGACAGCTCTGCATAAAAAGGGGGAAGACAATATATTTATCTCCACACACCTCCAAGAGAGAGGTGGAGTCCAACTGCATATGCTGATATAGTCCTCTGGAAATATACAACTGTATGTAACTTGTCCTTTAGATCTGAACTCACAAAGCGAAAAAGCTCAGAATATTGAATACAAGAAAAAAGACACCTTCTTGTAAATACTCCAGATATCCTGCCATGAATAATAAATGAAGATATTGTACAAATCACTCCAAACTCAGGAAATTCTAGAATTCAGATGTCATCCTTCTGTTACCTGAAAATGCCCCAAACTGTCCCTTCACAACCTCTGATCAGAACACTAAATGACTAAATGTATGCTTTTAAAATGTATTTTTCCATAAACATTTGGAAATGGCTTGCTATGAACTGGATTGGTGAAATAACACAAGAAATAAATTGGGAAAAAATGTGATTTCAGCTGAGATGAATTCATTTAAACATTGAACGTTAAAATATTTTCATACATCTTAGGAAAAAAAACACTTTCTTGTTGGGTTTCTCATCTCTACATAAAATATACCTTCAGCTGGTATATTTTATGTAGACAGTTTTTGCTTGTCACCAGGTTGGCTTAACCACAATAGAAAACAGGGGTGAGCCAGAGAAAATATACTAATACTTAGAAAGCAATATATCAGTATTTAGTTCATCACCTATGCCCAAGGTCCTTTAGGACCATTTTCCTTTCCTCCCATGTAACATTACTACATGGGACTACCATTCCATTTTATACATGGAGAACTGAAACAGAAAGAGATTTTGAAAGGTGCTAAGGAGGTACCAACCCTAAATGAGTTAGATGGGATTTAGACCTAAATAAAACAAAGCCCAAGTACTTTTAAAAATCTGGACCTAAGTAACTTGCTCTAAGTCACACAGGAAGTCTATGACAGAGTCTTCAAACTCTACCATACCCACTGGCTTATCTTCCTCCCCTTTTTTTACATCAAACCATGCCTAATAAGGATGGCAGGGATAAGTACATCCGGAGCACAACTGCCAGTGTTACTTCGGTATGTTTGGAGTTGGCATCTTGCTAAAGAGAATATTAGAAGGCTGACACCCCTATAGGGAAAGGTTGCAATGTGTGGTCAGTGGCATACCAGTCATCGAAATGGAGTGGGGGTGTTATTGAGTAGTTAATAGGTGATAACTAATGCCAACCCTGTAAGACCTGTCCTGAAGAGGCTTCTGGGAGGAGGCTAAATTGATGTCCTGCAGGGGGGGTCAGACCAGCGGAACCCGGAGGCCATGGGATAATGACCTAACGCATCTGCGGAGCCTGCTGAAATATAGAAAAGTGACCTGCACTTAAGTAATCTAATGGTTCTGGAAAAATACCTAAACTAACATCTCAGAATAGAGGAACTGCGGCACTGCCTAAGTATCTCTGCCTATCACTCAGAAAAAGGGGGAACTGCAGGGGGGTCCAAGGTGACCCCTCTTGCTTTGCAGCATATGAGGCTTGCTCTAATCCATAAAAGGTGATAAGGCTAAAAGCTTTGTGTGATTGGAGGAACCCAGGGGGATGGGGGGCAGAAAGGTATAAAGGTCATAAGAACAAAGCCTTGGGTGGTACTACTTCAGGGAGGACAAGGCTCAGGACCCCATAAAGGAGGTAGTCTCACCACCCTGGACACAGGGTGGGGTTCCCAAGATCCATCAGGTAATAGCACAGGGGTGGGGTAGGGTGGGGAGTGCCTTTCTGCCAGCCCAATGCGCTTGCGAATTTAAAGCATTGATTATATGTTGATTTAGTAAAATTTGAATCTATCATCCAATAAAGAACTATAACTGGGTTTTACCTTGATGTGTGACTTGTGGGTTACTCACCTTCTTCCTTGGGAAGGGAGGGAGCCCCTAACAAATCTAATTACAATTGGGTTACAATTACAATTGTGAGCAGAGTCATCCCAGTGCCTGAAGAAGGTTGTGTCTGAAAGCTTACAAAGAAGTTTTTTCCAACTCTTTAGTTGGTCTAACAAAAGAGATCACATTTACCCAAAAACCCTTGACTGCCCATGGTCTTAGACCAACATAGCTACAACCAACAACCTTGCAACCTAATTGCAATATTTTCCTGAGTTTAGTTCCATCAATTTAACTGTTTAAGGTAAAGGGTGTTAAACTGTAGCCGTGCTGTGGAAAAGGGTGAATTTATCTAATAAATGATACAACTTACTCTCAACCTCTTTTCTTAGCCTAGATGTACCACAACTAAAGCTAGCAGAAGACTTTTTATAGCAACTTTCAAGGATTCAGGATTAATTTTCATTCTACTTTGGAATAAAAGAGATCTTTCTAAGTACTTTTATAGAAATAGGAATAAGTACAAAAATACCTCTGTATGAGTGCATCCAGATGAGAAAGCACATGCATTTCCCTGGGGACAAATAGCAGTGGCATATAGCTGTGATGCTGCTACTTGTTCCTGGAGAACACTTGTGCACACACCCCCTGGTGTGCAGCAATTGTCGCAGGTGGTGCAGAGGAAGCTGGCGCCAGGACCTGGGCTGGCCCCAACAGCTTTACCTGAAGTCCTGGGGGCTTCACAGGACTCTAGCAGTAGCCAGGATTATTTGGGTGGCCCCGCTCTGCTGCCACAAGCATCCTCCTTCCTGCTCCACTTTTTTTCAGGCACAGGTTTTCTTGACTTGGTGTCAACCCCCGCCACCCCCACTGTGCTGCAAATTAGTAGCATGGCAAACATCTACCTGTGCAGTACATGTGGTTTGTAGCACCACCATGGGTGACTGCTGCCTCCTGAGTCGGGGGGGCACCAAATTACCAATGGGGGGGGCAGGGGAGAGGGTCCCCCAGTGGCCGATCGCTAAGCCAGTGGCAAAACCAGAAGTGCACTTCTGGTTTCATGGCTGGTGCTTCCAGGGGGTGCATAGCTGATCTCAGGGGGTGTACATGCACCCACTATGCATTGCCACTGGGCACCACAGATAGGTTTGCAGTGCTATAAACTGCAAATGCATGCTCATCTAGATGTACCCTATGGCTGCACCCACACATGCATGGACTGTTTCCCTGGGGACAAGAAGCAGAGTCACACCTTGTGCCACTGTTACTTGTCTCCAAGGAACGCCTGTGCCATACGCCCTCTAATGTGCAGCAGATTACCCCAAGTGGGATAGAAGAGGCTAGGGTCAGCAATTGTGCTGGCCCCAGCAGCTTTACTTAGGAACCTGGGGGCCTTCTGGGGCTGCAGCAGTGGCAATCCTGCCACTCAGAGCCTGGCTGGCAGCCATAGCATGGATCTGGCTGACCAGCTCTGGTTTTGAGTGGCATGCACTGTTTCTGCATGCGCTGCCTTGCTTTTTTTTGGATGGGTGTTTTTGACCCCGGGATCTCCCAGGGTCAAAAAAACCCCTACCTGCACTGCTACCTTGCACTGTGCAGAACACCTGAATGTGCAGTGCATGGTGCCACAGAAGGGTCTGTGGTGCCACATACTGCACGGCTGCTTTCATCTGGATGTTGCCTATGTGGCTAATTTTGCATGTTAAAGCGAAGTAGTCACACTAGCTTTTGCAGGAACATTGAATCATTCTGTTACTGAGAGGGCTGATGCAGGATCACACTGACATAATTGAAACATCATTAGAAAATGTTAGAGGCAGCTGTTTCAACTTGATAATGTGAGTGCAGCCTTCCAAACTGGAAGTCATACTAAACTGAGCAGGAGACAGGGCAACTCAGGAAATCAATGAATTTCCCATCCAAGTTTGAGCAGGTTGTTAAATATGTAATGTCTGACTGGTTTGGGAGCAGATCTGAAATTTAGTCAGAAACTCTGTTTTCCTTTCATGTACATCTAAAGAGATAACTCTCGGTCTACAACGAATCTAGTGTATTACAGAGCTATGTTTCACCAGTATACTGCCAAATATTCTCCATCCTGCATCAAAATATCTATTCATAGAATTAAAGTAACCAGGGTCAAGAATAAAAGAACATATGATTCAGGGTTTGAGAGTCAAAACCATTCCTCAAGGACAAGGCACATTCACTCAGCTTGTATTCAGAAGTAACACAGAAATCACATTACTCGTTAATAGCCTTTTTTCTAGGTCAGCACTCAGCGGGAGACTTTCTAAGTGAATTTTTCGTTAAGCACTGTAGATGCATGGATGCACAACTGTCTTTTTTATCTCATCTGTCTTTAAACACTGGGGACTGGAGAAAGTTAGTGAAACATAAGCAGATGTCAGTTATAAAGCTACAAGACAGACATTTAGACACACCACTTTGGCTAATAGGCACAGACCTGCCAGGAGTCCTATCTTAAGCATCACCACCCATCCTGACCAGGCATCCAACAAGCTCTTGATGAACTCCCATATGGATTCCTTACTTCTGCTTGTAATCTGAAAGATATACATATAGAGGCTAATTCAGACAAACTTAAATTTTGTTGTATCATGTTCATAAGGCAAGGCAGTTATTAAACAACTCATCAGTATCCCCATCAAATCAATCAGGTTTTCTTTTCTTTTCTTTTTTTTTTTTTGGTCTCCAGTGCATTTGTTAGCCAGTGAAACAGTTGTTTAAGGTGAATTTGTCAGCCAAAACAATTACTCAGTTTAGCTCTGAATCTTCACATTCAGTAGGTTTTTTCCCTCTCTTTTACTGGTATTGATAGATGAAATTATGAATTCCAAAAGGTAAATTATTCCCACCTTTTTGTATATCCAACTCAAAATATTTTTTAACAATGCTGGAAATATCATTTTTCTGCTTTAGGGATAAATATTACCAAGGCTTTTGTTGGTATGTTCATGTGTGTGTTTATGCCTACGTCTCTTACTTTTCTATGTCTGTCGGTGTCACGGGACTTCTCTCTTAGCCAGTCAATGGTGTGGAAGTCTTCATAAGTCCCAACATCAGGGAAAGGTTCATCCAGAAAATCCATCAGATTGCCAGAACCATTCATGTCTCCTGCATTAACCATATTAGTATCTGTAGAAGGGAAAAGCAAAAATTGTAGTAAGTCCTCATATCTTTTCCATGTTACTGAGCATATTTCCAGGAACCCTTCAAAACCTTCCCCTAAGCACTACATGATGAATACATGAGACATGGTTTCTCTGACAATGGACACACACTACATGTGTACCAGTGGAAAAAAGAGAAACAGATGATGTGCCATCCTACACCTCTGTAACTTAATTAAGTCTGGTGTACAACAATCCCGGGAGAAATCAAGGAACACAATATATATGTTGTATGGCTGAAGCTTACCCCAGGGTGGCTGTTTTGCTCAAAAATACAAGCTTATTACCAGCTGCCCTGCCACCAAGTTGCAAAGCACTGTAAGAGTCACTACTGCAAGCAGTTGTACCAGGATAGCTTGTTAACTCTCCACTCTACATCCCAGTATAATTTATACTGAGTAAATATGGCAGGTGCCTAGGATGTTAGAAGCACTTTCATTTTTAAATGAGTTTATCATGCATGAAAAATAAGTTTTTAAAGCCAACTTCAACAGCTAAATGTATCATCCTATCTTTCCTTTTTCATGTCCTTGTGACACAGTATTGAGCAGAATTCACAGATTTGTTGGAATCTGACAGGCTGGGGCATAAAACACTTCTACTATGGCCACAAACGTGCAATCTCTGGCCTATCAACCCTACACCTTAGTGCCCATGACGCCCCATCCCTCAACCACTCTATCTAAAAAAGTACATTAACATGACTAAAAAGATTATGAATTCCCAGCGCATTTAAACACATATACCCAGCCAAAACAGGATGGTTTCAGGATTCTATTCTGATGGTGCCCATTGGCCAACATCTAAAAAAGAATCCATAGTCTTAGCAACTACATGAAAGGACACTAAATAGTTGAAAGGCCAGACTGGAAAACAAATAGGGGGTAATACCTCCCTGCTCTTGCTAAATCCACTCACAAGTGGCAAAACAACGCACATAATGCATTGTGCAAATATTCATAACATGAAAATTACTATTTAGACCTGCATATTTCGAATGCCAATGAAATAGCTAACAATTTTGATATTTGTGGGGTGATTGAAGGGATTCAGATTACCCGAGCACTGAGGACATGATGTCTCCTTTGGAATGTTAGTTTTAAGGCCTCTGCAGCCTCCAGCAAACCTCACAGCATTAGTTTATATAGTCACATCTTAAAGCATTCTTTAAGGACCGGGGATCTTCTAAACTTAGATTTTGTATCACAGGGTGTGGATATGGTGTTCACCTTATACAACGGATTGTAAAGGCTATATCTTCTCCAAGTGTTTTACTCAGCACCTAGCAGCAGAACCAGGACTGCTTTGCTCCTGCCTCTTTGGGAACGCAATGAATTGCCTTCTATCTCACTGGAATAACTTTTTAAGTTGCTTCTGAGACCTTTGGAGATGAGCAGTAGCCAAATACCCCATTGATTTTCTAGAGAAATTTCAGAGAGGTCTCTCTGCCCCAGGATAAAGATGATAGCCCTCAATTTCCAGAAGGCATTTAATAGAAAATACAGGGCTTGGAAGTAGGCATGGTGAACTTCAGGCCACCTCCACAGAACATTCAAGGACCTGGGCTGACATATATATAGCTGCATTAGAAAGTAGAAAAACCAAGGTGGTTTGTAGAACATCAAGTTCTAAACACATTATTGCCAAGCTCTGGAAGCCATATCTGGTTTAGGTAATTCACACAAACTGAGCATAAAAGAGTTCAGACATCACTGCTGCACATCACTCTGGATGATAAACTTCAGCAGTGACACTCTAGATGGGCCTGTGCACATATGGCTCAGGTTCCACTAATATGGCAAGTTGTTATTGTGACCACTAAGATAGCAGACCAAAAAAAGAAATAAAGAAATTAAAAAGGTTCCACTACTTTTGAGAAGTTCTTTGTAGAGCGCAACAGCACTCTGGCTCCAGATGCTGCCTGTATGCATGCTTGAGACACATTCCCAGGACAGTTCTACACCAGGGGTGAGCAATTATTTCAGCTGGTGGACCACTCAATAAGTTTTGGTGAGCTGTTGAGGGCCATGTACAAAAAAATCTTTCAGAAATATCATTTTAACAAATTACAGAGAAAAAAGAAATCATATACTAAAAATCAAACATCTACTATAACATTTTAATTTTATTGCAAAAAATATTCTGTCTCGATTTATGTATTTTTGAGTAGTATATATAAAGGCAATTGCATAATAGCTCAAAATAAAGTCTTACTTTTTTATATTGTATGTGGGGGGGGTGAGGTGTGTGGGTGGTGTGGGGAGTAGGGACGGTGGAGAGGTATGAGGGGTGGAGGGGAGCAGGGCTGGGCATGCGAGTTGGGGTGGGTCATACACAGGCCATATTTTGCCCACTACTGTTCTACACCAGGGCTGCTGTGACCCAGCTCATTGGGCAGTGCAATGGGTGCACATGTAAAATGCAGGCCCAGGACCTTCCCAGGAGCAATAAACTGTGAAGCAATAAGCTTCCCAATGGCACATGCAGATGCACCCACACTCACGAACATTTGTTCAGCTCAGAGGGTGTCATAAGGCCCTAATTCTCAGCTATTGTCTCTTGTAAGTGTGAACAGTCAGAAGCCGCTCAAGTCAATCACTGCCTTACTAAAACAGACATGGTGTAATGTAAAGACATATCAAAATTATATTTATAGCCAATTTAATATAATAAATATATTTATATCCAATACATATAGATATGAAAGTGACTAAACTTAACCTACTTGCCCACCGGCTACAAATAGAGACTAAACACCACAGGTTTAAAACTGATCTAGGAGATTACCCATGCATGTCACACAGTGAACCCTAAAGGTTCTGGGGTGAATCCATGACATAGGGTAAGAACCACTAGACAATTGTAATTTACAAGAAAAATTTGGACACAGGGAATGAACTTCAGGTTCTGTAACTATCCTGACTGTAGCAGTTCTACATCTACAAATTCCTTTAAAGATAGTAAGTACTTTTAGGGCAAACTGATAAAGGTAATAAATCCTAAATATCTTCTTTCAGATTGTTACACTTGAACAGCAAGTAGATTTGAGGTGGCTTGGACAACAATAATAAATGAGATCTCAGACCATTCCAGTCATATAGAATACTAAAGCAAAATGAAATAATCAGATACATTACATATGGGATGAGTAGTCTATTGCTCAATGACACTGCTGGCCAGATTAAGTTGTCAGGCAAGGGGGCTTCAGCGCATCTGCATAGTGGTGTCTTTGTTGTTATGTACTCAAGTTGCTTTCCATATAACCTCTTCTTTTATACCTCACAGTTCCTTGTTTGCCGTTAACCAATCAAATTCTACCATCTCTTCAGTTGTTGATCCTTGTTCATGTTCAATTTCCATGCGTCTTGCGGCTGTCTCCTTTTATTTCTCTTTTTTTCCCTCTTGCCCTTATGCAGTCAACAAGCCAATAAACTTATAACAATTATATGCAAGTTATTTCCAGATCACAAAGGGGACCCATTATGGTCAGCCTAGATTTGTACTATTTTAAATGCAGATATTTCCTTCTTTTGTGGCCAGCCTAGACATTCACATAATACCCACTGAGCACGTCTACATGTGATGCTACGTTGCCATAGCAATGTGCTACAGCAACACAGTGACCACGTGCATTGACATGTGACCAGCAGCTACTTCATCATAGTGGCGCGTTCCCTCATTATAGTGCACACTACAGTGAAGCAGTGCCTAAAAATAACCGTGAGCCCAGCGTACATCGCAGTACTCCCAAAAGGTCACATGTAGATGCACCCAATGGGTATTATATTATATTATAGTCATGATGGGTGCATCAACATGTGCCCATGAAGTGGGCATGCAGTAAGGCAGCGGCCCTAGATTTTAGGAGGGCAAACTTCAGCGAGCCAAGGAGGATAGTTGGAGAAGCACTGAGGACCTGGAAGGGGGGGAGCCAGGTATCCAAGGAGAGTGGTCGCTCCTTAAGGAGACGATCCTCCAAGCCCAAAGAGAGGTAATCCCAACAAAATTCCCCACGAAATGACGTACCCAACTATAGAAGGCTGAGGGGGGATCTCGTGGCCTGTTATAAACTAGTCAGGGGGGATCAGCAGGCATTGGGGGAGTCACTGTTCCCCCAAGCACCACCAGGAGTGACCAGGAATAACGGTCACAAGCTGGCAGAGGGTAGGTTTAGGTTAGATATCAGGAGGCGCTACTTCACAGTCAGGGCGGCTAGGGTCTGGAACCAGCTTCCAAGAGAAGTGGTGCAGGCTCCTACCCTGGGGGTGTTTAAGAGGAGGCTAGATGAACACCTTGCTGGGGTTGTTTGACCCCAGTACTCTTTCCTGCCATGGCAGGGGGTCGGACTAGATGATCTGCTCAGGTCCCTTCCGACCCTAGAAACTATGAAACTATAAGTGGTTATTTTTAGCCACTACTTCATCAAAAAGAAGTACTAAAGCAGGGGTTGTCAACTGGAGGTACGTGTACTCCTGGGGCTACTTGGGAAAGCCCCAGGGGGTATGCAGCAACAGCACAGAAAAACAGGGGGTGGGGCTGCCAACACGTTGTGCTGCTGTGCACTGCCGGCACTTTTTTCACCAGCATTTCCATCGCTGGCACTTAAGGTTTTACCGCTATGGGCACACGAGGGACCCTCCTGTCCAGTTGTTGATTGGGTACGAGACCCCCCCCCACTCATTGATTGGCCACTGCAGAATACACCCCCACCACCACCACTTGTCGACCAGTTGCACACTGACCAAAAAGGTTGAAACCTCTGTACTAAAGCATGGTGCAATAGCAGCATGTATTGCACCATAGTGTCATATGTCACCGTATGGGCATGTGCAGACACATCCATCATGACTTTAACTTATTAAAGACACATTAGTCTATGACCAATCTTAACTGTGATATTATAATTTCTTCTATATATATTTTCCTCACTCTTCCTTTTTGTAGAGTCCAGACATATTCTGTCTGTGTTAGTACTCAATGCTGCCTATAGTTAATGGTTAGTCTTGTTTCACATCCTACAAGGGTTTTCAGAAGGTTACTGCTTTGCCAAAAAAAAGCAGCAAAAAGCAGGCTCTGCTCTCCCAGAAGCCTTTTAGCCTTGACATATCTTTCAAGAGCCTATAGTTACTTGCAAAATAAGGAGCATAGCCTACAAAATAATAGTGGCTATTAACAGTGAAGAGAGGATTTTGCCCCTTGTATTTTTCAGGACATTCCCTAATTATCTCATTAAAGCAGGCAAAAAAGTAGTTTAAGTACTCAGCTGCCTATGTGCTTTTACCTGGTATGATCCTTCACACCTCAGACTACTTACCTATAAATTGGAACTAGTATTATTTTAATCTTTCTTTTTCCTATTCATTTTTTCCTATTGTAACTACCAGTATTCAACTAGCAGACAGGTAGTTTTCAATTGTCCTGTCTGCTAGTAACATGGATCTTTGGGGTCTACATAAAAAAGTCATAACATACCCCCAAGCATGACATTAGTAACTGTTTACTGGAAGTTGTATTCCCTGGCTAGATACAGACAGTCAAAAAGCCTGAGGCTGAATATCTTTGCAGGTTAGTTTAAGATGCACAGATTAAATTGAAACAGGAGTGAACAGACATTTACCCTCGATTCAGGAAATGCAGCCACATGCTTGCAGTGGCTCAGGCCAGAAGCAGGGCAGGGTGGGGTGGGGTGAGACAGGCAGGGAGGAGAACTAGAGCATGGCTCTCTGGCTGTATGTTCAGTTCCTAATCTTGCTGCCCTCAAGGGATCTGGGATTTGCACTGCAGAATTAACAAGGCAGGACTCTGCAGGGTTGCTCATCTCTTCCTTTTCCTGATTCCAGATGCCTCTGGGATTTTAGGTCCACAGTTTCAGCCAGCAATAAGTTTGAGTGGGGGAAGGGGTGTAATGTGGGGCCCTTGCAGGATGCCACAGGAAACTTGGTCGTCACACCAGACAGCAAAGCTAACATGTTTAACAATTTCTTTGCCTCCGTCTTCCTAAGTAGTGACCAGAACAGCCACCTCCCTGCTGGGCCCCCTCGGGCCCTGGGGGAGGCACACCTGGGCCACGGGTTAGCAAGAATTTAGTTAGGGAGCTTTTGGAGGGGTTGGACGTGGTCAAGTCAGGTGGCCCGGATGATCTCCACCCTAGAGTTCTAAAGGAACTGGCCGAGGTCATTGCAAGTCTCCTGGCACAACTTTATGAGCACTCGTGGTGCTCTGGTGAGGTACCGGAGGACTGGAAGAGGGCCAACGTGGTCCCCATCTTCAAAAAAGGCAGGAAGGAGGACCCGGGAAACTATAGGCCAGTTAGTCTCACCTCGATCCTAGGCAAGCTGTTCGAGAAAATTATGCTGGCACACATCCAGGAAGGGCCAGCAGGAGATTGCATGCTGAAGGGCAACCAACATGGGTTCATCAGTGGCAGGTCCTGTCAGACCAACCTGGTGGCCTTTTACAATCAGATCACCAGATCATTAGATGCAGGGGTAGCAGTGGATATAATCTTCCTGGACTTCCAGAAGGCTTTTGACACTGTCTCTCACCCCGTTCTCATTAAGAAACTGGGGGGCTGTGGTGTAGACACCCACACAGTCAAATGGGTCGCCAACTGGCTGGAGGGCCGCACCCAGAGGGTGGTAGTGGATGGGTCCTTCTCAACCTGGAAGGACGTGGGCAGTGGGGTTCCGCAGGGCTTGGTCCTCGGGCCCGCACTGTTCAACATCTTTATCAGCGATTTGGATGAGGGGGTAAAAAGCACCCTGTTCAAATATGCTGATAACACTAAGATGAGGGGGGACGTGGGCACGCTGGAAGGATGCAACAGGCTACAATCAGACCTAGACAGGTTACAAGGGTAGGCAGACGAGAATAGGATGGGTTTCAACACAGACAAGTGCAAGGTGATGCACCTGGGGAGGAACAACCGGCACCATACCTACAGTTTAGGGAACTCCCCTCTTGTCAGCACGGAGGCGGAAAGGGACCTGGGGGTCACCATTGACTCCAAGATGAACATGGGCCAGCAGTGTGGGGAGGCAGTCAGGAAGGCTAACCACACCTTGGCATGCATCCACAGATGCATCTCGAGCAGGTCCAAGCAGGTGATCCTCCCCCTCTATGTGGCACTGGTCAGGCCGCAGCTGGAGTATTGCGTCCAGTTCTGGGCACCACACTTCATGAGGGATGTCGACAGCATGGAGAGGGTCCAGAGGAGGGCCATTCGTATGATCAGGGGACAACAGGGCAGGCCCTATGAGGAGAGGCTACAGGACCTGAACCTGTTCAGCCTCCAAAAGAGAGGGCTGAGTGGGGATCTTGTGGCCTGTTATAAACCAGTCAGGGGGGAATCAGCAGGCATTGGGGAAGTCACTGTTCCCCCGAGCACCGCCAGGAGTGACCAGGAATAACAGTCACAAGCTGGCAGAGGGTAGGTTTAGGTTAGATATCAGGAGGCGTTACTTCACGGTCAGGGCGGCTAGGGTCTGGAACCAGCTTCCAAGAGAAGTGGTGCAGGCTCCTACCCTGGGGGTGTTTAAGAGGAGGTTAGATGAACATCTTGCTGGGGTCGTTTGACCCCCGTATTCTTTCCTGCCATGGCAGGGGGTCGGACTAGATGATCTGCTCAGGTCCCTTCCAACCCTAGAAACTATGAAACTGTCCTGACTGGGCTGCATCCCCCACCAGGCTTGCCACCCCCTCATCTCCATGTCAGCCAGCCCTCACTGCTCCAACTAAGGAGCAGAGGGGCAGGGTCAGCACTGCTTTCTGCACCAGATAGCACAGTCCAGCCCAAGGCTGCAAAATGCTGGAGGACTCTGATTTAACTAGAACTAGGAAGGGGTCTGGAACAGAAGTTTTATAAACCAGTTTGACCCAGATCAGTTAAATCTGATACTACATTCAACCAGGTTTATCTTAAATCAGTTTCAGCCATTTTGAAACTGGTTTACGTATGTTGAGCTTTTGTTCTGTTACAAGTTTAAACCAGCTTCTGATCACTTTAATTGGTTTATGTGTAGCTTCTGTCCCTAGCCCCAGTGTTTCCCATATATTTTCTAAATTTGAATATTTTTACCATGTTGTGGTAGTAATCACGTGATGTTGGTAGCCATAATGGTCTAAGAAGTATACAAGAGGCAAGGAATTTGTGTGTGTGATATCTTTTATTGGACCAACTGCATGGTTGGGTTAGACAAGCTTTTGAATGTAATGCACTGCATTCAAAAACTTGTCCAAGTCTTCTATAAATGTATCACTGACAAAAATTCTCCCCTCTTGACTATTTTAAATTATTTTTTAAAACACTAACAAAGCAAAGTGGACTTATGTGAAGTTGACAGAGTCCAGTGTTAACAAACAAGCCAAAAGAATTCAAGATACCACAATAGGCACGTATATTCTGGGGGGTGACATGCACATGACCACAGCAGACCAATGAACACAAAGATTGTTCTTATCATGTGCCAATTTCAATTTTTGGGGGTTCTGAGGTGCTCAATGGCTAAATTTAAAGAAAAGTTCTATAAATGAGTAATAAACTGCTTAGAATTAAAACAAACTGGTTTTTTTTGTATTGATATAATTTGTGCTAGAAACTAGAAGGTTTGTATCAGTGAAATGAAGTTCTAGGTAGCATATGGATTGATACTATGTGAAATGTATTTCATGTAGCAAGCACAGACTAAAATTAGAAAACAGAGCAAGCTGAAAAGCATACTGGCTGTAGAAATTAGCTGAATAGCTGTCAAAGGAAAGTGCCTAGTTCCAGCACATAAAAAAAAAGTTAGTTCCCTGGTACATTCTCTTCATCCTGTTTTCTGTTTTAATTGGACACATGAGAGAGCAGCAGACGTATTTTTATTTTATGAAATTTCAACAAGTTTCAAGTTACTTTCAATATATCAGAGTTATTCAATGACTTCTATACCTATAATATTTCTATCAACAAAAAAAATCAATGATGTGATTACATTTTTATTCTATTTTCCTTGAGGGAAAAAAGTCTCAATTTAACTCTATGGAATTTGCTCTTCTGCAGATTTCAAGCAATTAGGCCTAAAATAATCCTTTGCTTTAAAAAGTAGGAAATGCAAGGGGCTGGACCTGATGATCTTGCAAGGTCCCTTCCAGCCCTAATGTCTATGAATCTATGAAATGAGACTGAAGAATGAAGGGGCAGGACTGAGGAAGCTGAGGTGGCATTGTAGGCTTATGCAATTCGTATTTGTTTAGACCAGGGGTTCTTAACCTTTTTTGTGCCCTGGACCCCTTTGGCAGTCTGGTGAAGCCTATGGACCCCTTCCCAGAATAATGTTTTTAAATGCATAAAATAAAATACAAAGAGGTTAGTGAAAATAAAGATGTAATTTTTTTCGCATCCAAGTTCACGGACCCCCTGAAATCTATCCACAGAGCCCTTGGGGGTCCGTGGACCCCAGGTTAAGAACCCCTGGTTTAGACCTTCTTCAAGGCATAGAGAGCCACCATATAAAACAAATGTGGCAGTATTTGGCTGTTACAAATCAGAACAGAGCAAAGGATGCCTTGGGATTTTTTCCTGATACAGTGCCAACAATTACACAATAGTTTATTATAGTCAAAGCTCTATTAAAAGCAAACTCCCTTGAACCACTGCTACACAATCAGGATTTTAAATGACCTCTGGGTAGTTGTGACTTAATCCGTATTAATTTACTGGATGGCAAATATCACAAAGCATTTTGCATGTTGATGGATGACTGTCATTCTGAATTTGTTGAGGAGATCCTTTATGCTTCAACTCTACTATTTTTAGGCTCAGAATCTTAATGAAGAGGCCACATATTATGCTCTGTCACCTCCACCTCCTCCCCACCCCCCTGCTACACATGGCAAAGTTTCCTGCATGTGAGCCACAGGCTGTTGATAGTGATCTGCTTTAGCCATTATAACATTCTTTGGCAAAAATTCAGGAATCTGTCAAGGAAAAGCATCTTTCATTTCTGCGTATTTATAAGTTGTTCTTTCAAGGGAAACAGTCTTAGTCCTGCACTGAGTCTTGTAATATTTTCAGTCTCTGTGGTACATGCCCACATTCACCAGATACAAAATATTCACTTGGGAATTTCTTTAGCAGGAAACCTATGAGGGGCATCCAACTCAAGATCAAATCAATGCACCTTACATATACAGCTAAAACTGAAGTAGGAACTCATCAATAAATAGGACCAGGACACTACGGCTAGGGACAGAAGTTACACATAAACCAATATAAGTTATTAGAAACTGATTCAGATCTGTAACACAACTGAAGCTCAGTGCACACAAACTGCTTTCAAAATGGCTGAAGCTGGTTTCAGATAAACCTGGATGGATATAGTACCAGACTTAACTGATTTAGGTTAAATCAGTTTATTGACCTTTTGTCCCAGATGCCCTCCAAATTCAAGTTAACTCACAGCCCTCCAGCATCCCAGGATGCTTAGCACCTCCCCTGTAAACCCCCCCCCCCAAGCTGGGCGGGCTAGCTTTGGTTCAAGCTGTCTGCTTCAGCCAAGCAGGAGGTGTGCTCTAGACCTCCCCAGCTTGTGGCCTGGATCACTGGAGGCATGTGGATACATTTCTGGGATCAAAAGTGAATATCTGTTCATTTGCATATTGGTTCAGTCTACACAGCTTAGACCAACCGGCAAAAATTGAATCAACTCAACCTCACTTTATGACTGTCCATACTTAGCCTATAACAACAGTAATGACAAGAGGTAATTAGCTATTTTAGTTGAAGGCAGGCAGAAGGCAGGGCAGCATCTAATAGGTACAATAGCATCTAATAAGGTAAGCAATCACCTATGAAAGTTTATGCCTCTCTAAACCAACAGAAATGGATTCAAAGAGATGATGCTTGGTTTGGCTACCGGGAGGATTGTGTGTGTGGAATCAGGAATCAAATAAATTCCTCCTTTGCTTTCTCCTGTTAGGAACTCTCATCTGGTTCTAGCATGGGCAGCTAACAGTATCTTTATAGGGTGGGTTTACCATGTGTTTCTAGAAATCTGGGAGAGGGAGTTCCTCTTAAACACAGGTGTGTTTCTGGAGATGCTTTCTTTACTGGGTTTACTTGTGCATATAGTATGAAGCTTGTTGCCAGATCTCTTGTTCCCCTATGCCATTCCAAGCTGACCCAGAACTCAGTTACACCATTTTTTGAATGATCTCCAGATCATTCATATTTGGCCACGTTTCCTTTCATGTTTGAACATGTTTGGAACTCCTAAACAGTTCCCAGGTGAGCTGCTGTTGCCACATGTGCTCTGCCCACCCCAGCTGTTCCTCTTAATGCAGTATCAGCAGCAGCAGCTGCCAGGAATAATTTTGGAGTTCCTGGCTTGAGTATGTTCCTGGGGTACAGACTCTGTGGGGGTAAGGGGGTGATTCAGCACCTGTCCTAACTTGGCACCCAGAGAATGTGCCCCTTTTACCCACCTTTAGTTATGTTACAGCTGTTGAGAATCATTGTCAGAGATGGACACAGGTACTGGTTTTATTGAACAGGGTGATGATGTTAGGAGCCTGTGCAGGACTGGGGCTACAGCATCTAAGCTCTAGGACTAGGAAACTGCTCTAGACCTGTAAGAGAACAGAAATTTGACACACAAACCAGTCTATACCCATAACAACGGAAGTGTGGCAGAAATAGACTGGTTTAAAAATGGTGGAACCCAAAGATTTGCTCCCTCCACCAAAGGGCAAATGTGTGTTCTGTTTACTACTCATCTAAACTATACTGCTTACACAAAATCATGTAAATTAGATCAATTGTGTCTCAGGCTTTAGCATAAGTACTAAGGTGTCTGGTGTTACCAGTATTGAGGTGGTTGGCATCAGTTCTTCAGGCCTTCATGATACTGCCTGACTGCAGGTATAATGTGTGCTCAAACAAATGTTAGCCAAAAGGCTTCTCTAGCTTCTCTGTGATAGGGATTGTTATTTTTTTGGTTGGAAGTTGCTCTCACAGAGTGGTCTAGCAGATGTAGCTTGAGATGAGCAGCCTTAAATTGTAGGTCCTTGAAGAAAATGACTGACAGAAAAAGCACCTGTATTGGAAGAAACCCTTATGCTGGATTAAAAAGGCACTAGGGATGGCGACCAGTCTGCTGCAGCTTCTATAAACACTTCTCAAACTTGTTAGATATTTTGATTAACTTCAATCTCAAAGTGGCATGAAGATTATTATCTGACCATAACTTTTAAGAAAAACTAGTCTTTTTAACAAAAACTCCCATATCATGCACATGCACACACTCATGTATAAGAGATAAAGTAATAACAGCTGCTTGACACCTCATTACATAGAGCATTTTGAACATAAAAGTTTATAAAACATGTTTCTAAATATAAAGAAAAATGACACTGAATAATGATTTGCAAGACATCTTTTGAGAAGGCAAGTGTGCTGAATCACTGACAAGTTAAATTGCATTTTAATCGGTTTGAAAAGTACTCATGGGCAATGTAAGACTATTTGATTAATTTATTGACCTTCTGTCTAAACAATGCTGTTCAAAAATGTTTAAAGGCTCTTTATAACTAAAGCAGTGAGTTGCCACCTCAAAAAAACCTATAGTCATTTACAATTGTGATATAGCATAAAAAGTAAAGACCAGTTAGGTTTGGGGAATCCAGGGGAAAATCAAGAGATTTAAACTAACAGTACTCCTAAGAATAGAGAGGGAGGTAGTGGTGTTTGTCTAAAAGTAGCCAGATGGTAGAAGAGGTTAGTGCCTTATAAACTCATTCAGAGAGGCTTGAGGTTTCATGAACTACAACCTACTTTGTGAGATGCTATGAAACGTCACAGAAAATTTTATAAGATCAATTTTTAGATCTATGGAACTGATTTTTAGCCCACAAAAGCTCATGCTTCTCTGAATGAGTTAGTCTATAACAGGGGTGGGCAAAATGTGGCCCATGGGCCAGATGTGGCCCACCAGGCCATTCTATCTGGCCCACGGGGCCCCTAAAAAATTGAGAAAATTAACATTTATCTGCCCCTGGATGCCTGCCATGCAGCCCTTGATGGCTTGCCAAAACTCAGTAAGTGGCCCTCCGTCCCAAATAATTGCCCAGCCCTGGTCTATAACATGGGTTTTCAACCTTTTTGGGTCAGTGTATCCCCAGTGGCCGGATGGCGTGTCACCCACCCTTAGTATCCAGGGCTGCAGGCAGATGCTTCTCTCCCATCAGGGTTCACAAACCCTCCCTGAGGTTCTGCTGTCTGTGTTTTCTTTTAAAACAGCTGACAGAGAAGACAGAAGTTTCTGTCTTTCCTTACTTCAAATCCCTTGTTAGGACACTCACCACTATGTGGAAGACTCAGGTTCAATTCCTGCCTTGACCTGCAAGGATTCAAACTCACTTTAGTCCATGTCTATTTAAAATAAAATGTATAAGCAGTCCTTGAAGCATGGCCCAGGCCTCAAGAACACCCTTTTAAAAGTGAGTGCCTTACCCACTAGACTACATAACTTACTCTCATTTGTTCCCTCTCTGGCCCAGTGAACCTTGCATTCTTTTTTGCAAAGTGAAATAGGGCTGTGGAGGGCCTCCCACCCAAGCACTTATACAGCCTAGTGGTCAGAAGACTGCCAGGAAGTGAGAGATGTGGATTTGGAATCGTCCGAGACAGAGGATGGAATCGAACCCAGAAGTATATTATTTACTATTAGTTTAAAATTAATTTTGACATGGAAATAAATAACAATTCTAGAGAGAGATGGACACCTGTAATTACTTGTTTCCGTAAGGCAGAAGATTGGGAATATATCCTCCCCTCCTTCAAGTCATGGTTGACTGTGTGACATTAAGTCATCCTGGGAATAGAGTATCTAGGAAGTGTGCCATGCCAGGAGAGCCCGGGTGAGGCCGCAGGAATCTCCACACTAGGAAATTTCTGGTACCAGCTGCCTCAGCCAGACTGCCTCCTGGGATGCCATGCTTCCTGGAAACTTTATGCTCTCAAAATTACTTATTCCATGTAACACAAGTTTAGGCCCTATCCCTTTGCAAAAGTAAGACTATTAGTTCTTTATTACAAGTAATTCTTTATATAAAAGTTCCTGTAAATAAAGAGCTACTTCCACATCAAAAGCCTCATCAGGATACTACCAGGACTTCTCTTGCTCCTTCAGGCACAAGCTACAGTGCCCAGTCAATAGCTACAGCTGAAAGAGAGTTAACACAAGACTCTACCCCTTTAAGCTTGTTGAGCCAGACAAGTGGCAGCTGCATGTCATGCACATCTCCAGGCATGCTTCTGTTCCAGCAAAGACAACAGCTTCTTGCTTAACCCCAATTTGGAAGGGCTGATTTTGAGAGAAAATGATGCAAGTGTACACAAACAAATATAGTACTTTGTAAGGGGTAATAGAAAGCTATTAGTAATAGCCAAGTTAGCTATTATACCTCCAATTTTACATAGCCAGCTTTATTTCTTCCTTCTCTTGGTGTTTTAAAAGACAGCTGCCCCTGCCCTTCATGTGAAGGCTGATCCATGAGTACGCTCAGAAAAAGAACACCATTCGGAACATGCAAAAGCAAGCCTAGGTTCTGAATTTTGAATGGGCTTCGGAGTGAGAGAATCACTCCCTGGAAAGACTAAGATGCTTTTGGGCATGCATAGAAACAGACTGTAGGATTAGGAGCTTTAAAGGCAGTTACAGAATTTAGGTGCCTCAGACTCAGATGGGCTGGGTGGGGATTTAAGATAGCAGTTCTTTACTTATGCACCCCAATTCCACCCATTTTCCCCTTTAGAAGCCTAACTGAAAACAGAAGTTTTCTTTCCTTCTTTCCTTTTTAAAATCCAGTTGAGCATATAATTCGCTTGATACCTTGTCTTGTCATTCTGGTGCAGAAAAAATGCCTGGCTTAGATCTGCTGGGAGAACTTTTGTTCCCAGTAGATGTCATTAATTAATTCAAATATGGCCACAGAGGGGGCAAGAAATTACATTTCTCTTTTAAATTGTGGGGCATCTTTTAAATTTGGCAAAAAGCCATAGTAGTGGGTGACAAGCACTCTGGCATTTTTGAACAGGAATATAATTAGCAGTTTAAGTGAGAGAGAGAGAATTCACACAACTCTCTCAAATTTCAGAAAGGGCTGGAAAAAATAAATCAAATGTCGGTAAGACTGGAATATACACTGGAATATAGTGTGATCTCAATAATATAGCAGTTGAAAATTTGTTCATGTTGGTTTTATCCTGAAGTGCTGCAGATGAAAGATCTCTTTGGAAATTAAATAGAAGAGCTTTTCTCTATCAGATTTGCTGTTAAGAGTTTTCTGAAAGGCATATGGAGCCCAAATCCCTTGTACTTCAGGTTTTTAATACTTTACAGGATATTAGTTTAAAAAATGAGTGATAGTGTATGGATACTTTTCTATTTACTTTGAAATGTAAATTACCTCTTTCACTAGGACATAGAATACATTTAAAGACATAAGAAAGCTATATTTCCCACATTGGGGTATATGTACACAGCATCAGTCCTGTAATGCTTTATGTGCACTGTACATGGTCAAAACATTGCATGACCAAATAACGTGAATTTGAAGGGCCAAAAAAACTTCTCATCTACTGACTAGAAAGTCACCTGATCATTTGCCTGCTGCGGCTGTGGCTGAGTCATCCTCCATTCTCTGGCAAAGACAAGCTTCTTAAAAATGCATGAACACAGGTTTATTTTACTCCTGATCATCGTGCACTTCAGAGTGATTTTTGATTTCTTGCATCTTAAAACTCCCAGCAACTGCAATTTTAGTTAAATAAATTTTTTAATGAAGTACAAACACCGTAAAACAGCAGTCACCTCATTCTATCAAACAGTCTTCATATATTTGTATTCTCTATGTATTTAAGAGAAGATAAAAAAGATGGAGTTAGTTTTTTTCTGCAATTTTTAAACATACAATTGCCAAAAAAAATCTATTTAGGCTTAACAATCTGCTTATTATTAGCACGTGTTTAACTAGCAACACACTACTTGTTTACTTGTGTTTTTCCTGAGGATTTATTTTCATTGCTTATACTATTAGACAAAAGCTTTGTCAGCAAAAACTACTTGACAATATGCAAATGGTTCATGCCAGAAAACTGCTGGACTAGGTACTTAAAAGTGGGTCATCAAAAAATAACAATAGAATTCTCTCCTCCATTATGTACCAGCTGAAACCCTCTCCCTGCCCCCGCAGTTCAGATTAGTCTTTTTTTTTTAAGGGACTAAACAAATTTATCTCTACTAAATTGTTTAAAGTGTCAGAAAAAAAAAGGGGGGGGGAAATAGCTAACATGCTATTTTTTCCTCCATACCATAGAGAGAAGCTGCTATAATAAATACACAATTTGACATGTACAAGAAGCATCCACATCAGAATACAGAGACAATGGGCTTTCTTCAGCTTTAAAGCTCCATCTGGCAGCATTTCTGTTAGAGATGGCAGCCGGAAGATCTATCAAGTACCAGCAAAGCAGCTTCTGCCACTGCAAACCGATGCCTACACAGAGACTGCTCTGTTTTATTTTCTGTGTAAGGCCTTACTGGTAAGAGAGAGAGAAACAAAGAAAGAGAGACACTGGTAACTTAGCTTTTTGAGAATTGGGTCTCTTACCTGCAATGCAACATCATTTAGCCCAATCCCACAGATTTGGTAGCATCCTTTCTTTACTGCTATGGCTGCAACACCAATGATGTCATGGGGAGGAAGCAGTAAGTGTCACATGACTGCATTCTCCCTCTATAGGATATCTGATAGGGAGAGGGAAAGGGAGAAAGACTGGCTTGTAACCCTGCAACATTCAGTTGAGGCAGTGCAAGCATACTCAGCCTTTTCATATAGTGTTGCAATTTAAAAAATCTCTAGTCACCAAAATGGAATACAGCTTTTTCAGATCTAGAAAGGGGGCTATGATTTGTTGTTACAGCAATAATAAATCACATTGGTAATATGGAAAAACTGAAGTGGCTATGAAATCTCTGTGCCCATATGTTATATTATTAATATATCACAGAAATCCTCAGATGCACTATTACATATTTCATAAAATGACAGGGTGTAATAAACACGTTAGTTTGAAAATGGCACAAGCCACAATTTCATAATGGCTCTGCAATATTCTGACATGCCTGATTCTCACCTTACTCTTTCTTTCCTTCATCTACCCAAAACTTCTCAAAAACATTCTTTTTTTCAAAATCCATTTTGTATTCTTGGAACACTTACGCGGACTTTCTTCTATCTTCTGCATCAGTTCTGCTTACCTTCACTTTTAAGACTCGGCACCTCACTATCTCTACTCTTTTCTTCATCAATTTTGCTCTGTCCATAACTGATATGGATCCTATTTAGTGATCCTCCCTTCTCCAGACAGTCCCTTGCGTTTGAAATAGTCCTGTACATGTGTACAAATCTATTACTGCTCCTTCAGTCAAATCCCTCCCTAACATTTTTCTATTCGATCCTTCCTTACTTTTTTCCATGAAGTATTTCACAAGCATTACATCCTTAAAGATACTATATATTCTCACATACAACATAAAACCCTCCCCACAATAATATAATACACGCATCTAGTTTTTGAAAGGCAGAACAAAGAAAAAAAAATCTTTATTTGAAAATATTGGTAACTAACTCACTCAATCGCAGCAGCTAGGGAGCCCAGGGTGCTCACTATTCTTCTCCCTGTAGAGTATGAGTAGTCTTACTTCTGCTTTCCCTGTCAAAAACTTAGGCAGCAGAAACTACTATTTCTGTATTTCCCCATTTATAAGCAGGGATCCTGGTTTTCTCTGATAAAAAAATCCCCAATTTGGGGGTTAAAAAAAACAACCCGAAATCCAAATTTTTCCATGATTAAAATGAAATGTCACTATTGCATAGACTTTTGTACTTTTGAAACTCTCACCCTACTACAACAGTAGTTTCAATGCAGATTATTAGCTGACAGTTCAGATTTTAGCTGAAATTGAGATTAGCACCATTTAATTTATCAGTTGTCCAGGTGCCTCATTTCAGGAATTTCTGTGCAACTTGACAGATAATGTAAACATTAACAAGGTTAATAAGATAGTAAATTAATGTTTTAATTAAATGAGTATGAACACAGGAAATTATTTTTACTGTACAAAAGTTTCTAAATTAATGGTTTTCTTCTCCCATTTGTATTGGTTATTTCCACTGAACTCACCCTGAAGTTTAGTTTTCTCCCCAACACATGCTTCAGGTATATTTTTAGTGTGACGATCTCATTACTACTACACTGAAGGAACACTGCTGGCATGCTACCTGACCGCAGAAAATGAAATTATAACATCCAGACACTTACATGCAACTTCTGTATTTTACAGAAACATATGCAACTAAAAATATCCTCTAAAAGGTTTTAACCCCACAAATGCTGGTTATTTTCTAGCATTTCAGCTATACAAATGGTTTGAAATGCATAATTTATGTTCACCATTTCCAAATATTTAACAAAAATTCCTTTCAAGAAATCCAGTCAATTTATACTCTTATAATGAATATTGAAAAAGAAGCTATATTTAACATGATGTTTTGAAAAAGACTGTGCTAAGGAAAGCAAAAGAATTTCATGAGCCTCTGAAATATTCTCCCTGCAAGTGAAACTTCTCACATAATATTTTCTATTTGTAGTTTTCCTCTGAACTTAAAAGTACACTAGATGTATAAGAAGCATGGTCTTCACTCAGAATAAAATTCTGTATGTTATATCGTACACAACAAGATCTGCAGTTAACACTGATATATATGATTAGCTGAGCCCAAGAGGTAAAACATTATAGAAGCAAAACATTTATGTAACACTTACTTTAAAGTACCATCTTGTAATATATGCAGCATAGCAGCAGTAGAAAGGACTGTAAGATTTTTGTTTTTATAATGTAGTGTTCTATTAACGTACGCATTTTGTTGTTTATGATGGCAGTGAATGAGTGAAAGCTAAAATGTTCAGACTCTTTCTAGAGGATGGTTTAAAAATAGTTCTAACTACTGTATCCACTTGTAAACACTGAAATGAGAACAGCATCATATGTTTAGTCCTATCATCTCGTCTGTGCTTATGCTGTCTAGAGCTGTACAGCTAAAAATGTAATCCATCATTTCTCCACACATATTGCATATCCATTTTCAGATATCTCCTGTAAAGAAAGTGGTCTGGTCTGGCTCAGCAACAGAAAATGAGACTAAAATTCATATAACGGTACATATCTTTATTCTGTGCAATTTTGAGAACCCTACTGTGCAGTAAATTCATAAACAGGAAGAAATATGAAAAAGCCATCTGCAGCACATCTATGCAAAATACAAATTAAACCTTAGTTGGGAAATCTTGATCACCTTTTTCCAAGGGCAACTGTTCATCATAGCAAAAAATATATAAAAATAAGTCCAGAAATAACTTAATTATGAGCATCTGGCATAGATGTCACCTTTATTTTCAATAGAGTGGTAGTGGGAGAATATTTCCATGCCTGGCACTGCATCCCTTTCACGGCTCAAGGGTAATCTGTTAAAACTGTTTGGTTTTACAAGCTCCCTAACCTTGCCTGTTAGTTTGAAACATGACTACATTGAACTAAACAACAATGCTCAACAATACAAAATTACTTTGTAAAGGGTATTATTACAGTACACTTAATGTAAACTATTTCAACCATCATCTTATAAGGTGGTAATCAACAAAGATTTGTTCACATTTTTGGCAAATTATTTTATTTTGTAGAAGAAATACTTTTCAAATAATACAAATGACATAATCATACAGAGTCATGACAAAAACAAGAGAGATGAATACTGAATATGATGACTCATTACCACATCAAAATAGGACTTATTACAACAGTCAAAAACTTAGACTGGCAAGGTATATGGATGCTGTACAGTGGTTACCATGTAAAATGAGCAAGATATACCATCAGATACTTCATTTTTATTTCCTATTCTAAGTTTACAATAAGTTTGTGATATCTCAGATACCACTGCATAGCAACCGTTGGTAAACAGTGCCATTTTAATGGCAACCGCTGTAAGCAACATGCATGAATTCCCTCTAGTGTACTGAGCTCTTCAAGTAACGAGCAATGAAAAAGGTGCTGTTCTTAGACTTTTATCCCAACACTGACATGTCCTTCAATTGTCTTTCTTTATTTGTTTTGGGTTGATGTACTGTGCATTTTCATATCTCTCTTATCTAGATACAAGAACCATAGTCCACAGCTATCTAAATCCACTGCCAAGAAGAGACACATGAGGGTTCTTACTGTGACAAAGCCAATATTCCTCAATTTTGCATACTCTTTTTGGCAAGTCAAATGATGGGATGGTTCGAACTTCATGGACAATGCCAGGCAAAAGGGGATAGAATTAATTTTATACTTTCCATCCCTGGAATCAAGTAGTACTTGCTTACTTATTTAGCATTTTTAATTTAAAATATTTATCACAACTTACATTCCACTTTCTTTTTGCCTCATTTTGGGCAATGAAAAGAGACTCAGTTTGACTTTCAGGTTCTCGTGCTATTACAGAATGCTACAATGAACGCGTTTCAAACATTAAGGGAATGTTGACTTGTGTATAACAAAATAATAACAATATTCTATTGGTCATCAGTCTAGCATATTTATTTGTTTTTTTTATGAAACCCAAATTCAGGGCCAAATTTGACCTGATGCCCTCCCATTAACAAAGAGAAAGCTATATTTTTGATCTGGTTGTTCCAGCAATTTAGCTGAATAAGCCTTGAACATGGCACTCTTTTCGGCTGTTAACATATAATTAGAAAAAAATATTAGAAATTGCATATAGTAGCTTAGTAAGAAGTATTTTTACATACTTGCAAGATGCAAGGACACAAAACTGGCATTCTCGGGAATTTAGGGTGACAGTCCTATATTAAAGCAATTGGTAACACGTAAAGCTACTCCTTACCAAGTCCTAGCAGGCCCAACTGACAATCGAGTGAGCTCTTTATTCTAGGGCCAGATGGTTCCTAGGAAGCATTTCTATTCAAGAAAGCACTCATTCATGTGCTTTTGACAGCCTTCTTGAAGAGAGGTGCTTTACAGAATTGGGTCTCAAATGGTTTTCTGCATCAGGCCATGATCTTGAAAACTGTTCAAATGCTATATTCATTTAATGATTATATTAATATGACAAACTTACAATCCCCCTTTAGCTCCATTTATAAAAACAGCAAAAACAAAGACCTGCCACCCTTCTTCTTCCCCCGTTTAAATTGAGAATCAAGAATATAAAGATACATAGACACAACTGAAATGAAAACAATTGATTAGCGCACAGTAAGAACATGCAAATGAATTCTGCAATGTTTACTGGCATTTTAATCAGTATTAAAAACACTGCAGGAGATAATATTTTTCTATAACACAGACAGTGCTAAAGGATATAATGTACATAATAAGATACAGAGAGTAAAGCTGATGAAAGTGACAAAATTTAGAACATAGTATTTTCATTTCAGGTATCAGAAACAAAACCAGCTCAATGTTTCCATTCTACTGTATGACAAATACTGAAGAACAAAAATTTCAGTCTTAAAATACATCTTAAAAGTAGGTATTTTCCTTCAAGGAAAAAAGACACTATAAATAAATTACACTACAGTGAATTTGCCTGAACTCACTTTGTTTCTGTCTTCCAGCCTTTAAGTCAAATAAAACAGCATAAAAACTGTACACGCTCTCTTAAACAGGATAGTTGATCTTTTATAAAATAAGTTGTCTTCAGAGATGTCAATTTCACAACAAGGAAAAACCAAGCCTTGTTGCAGTCACTATTATAAAATATATATATGTATATATATATTTATATATATGTTTTTGTTTACTTTTACTTTTTATTTTTTACAAAATGTGTATATTAGCTTTTGCACAAACTTTGTTTTAAAGAAACAGCTAGTGTAATAACTTCATTAAAATAAAAGAGATAAATACTTCATGTTTACAATGCAACATGTCATACATCATCAGCTGGCAGAGGAGGTATGTTTATCCTTGGTCTTGTAAAAAAAGCTATCTTCTCTCTGTATTTGAAAACACACAGATAAAAAGGAGGTGAATCAAATATATACACAGTTTTTATTTAAGAAAAATTCAATATTTATTTAGCATAAGGACCACTTTAAATCAAATACTTAATGAGAGAGATTTATCAGAGAATCATAGAAATGTAGGGCTTGAAGGGACCTCAGGAAATCATTTAGTCCAGTGGTTCTCAAGCTTGCTTTTTTTTTTTTTTTTTAATACCAGGATTCATTTGTAAACACTGATGGCCAGCCCTGAACCAGTGCCCCTCACTCCTGACCACTCCTCTGCCCTCAGGTCCCAGCCCTCCAGTGTGGGAGGCAGGGGGTGGGTATGGAGGGCAGTGGGAGCCCCAAGCAGCCCCTTGCAGGCTGGAACTCTGCCAGCGTGCAAGGGAAAAGCTATTGTTTCCCATGTTTTTCTCCTTTAAAGGAGAATCTATTTTTAAAATTTGTTGATCCATTTTCAAAGTTTATTCATGACCCTTTAATATATTTTTGTTACTCACTTTTGGGTTGCAACCAACGGGTTGAGAAATGCTGATGAAGTCTAACGCCATGCCTGAGGCAGGATCATCCTTATTTAAAGCATCCCATACAAATCTTTGTCTAACCTATTACTAGCCCTACAGAGTCAACCCTGCTGCACAACTACAAGGCACAGCACCCTAACCCACCGCAGGTAAAGCAGGGGGACAATGCTGGTCAGTGCCCTGCTGCTGCAAAGTTGTTAAAGCGTGCTCAGGAGATCAGGGGAATACATCAAAGGCTTGGTGAATAACTGTTCACCAGGGCACCCTTGGGGAAAACCAGGCATAATGGTCACAAACTCCTGGAAGACCATTTCAGGCTCAACTGTAGGGAAAACATCATAGTCAGGGTGTCCAGACCGTGAAATAAACTCCCTCCAGAGGTGATACAATCACCTACCCTGGAAATCTTCAAGAGCAGACTGGACAGTCACCTTGCTGGGGTCACCTGACCTCAGTTGTCTTTTCTGCTGGGTGCAGGGGGGCTGGACCTGATGATCTTGAGAGGTCCCTTCCAGCCCCTTACAATCTACAAATCAACAGAAAGGACCATGCACCCTGCTGGAGACCAAGTCAAAATCTCCCACAGTCCATAATAAACCAAGTCCAATTTATAGTTTTAGAATCATTATTCTTTTGGATATAAGAGGAAAGGAACACATACAAGAATAAATTAAAATAGGTGCCATATTTATGGATTAATAGATTTAAAGGAATAGGGAAATTCTTATTCATATTTTTCCTTTTTTTTCCTTGAACAACCAACATACACACTAGAATAAGTTTGAAAATAAATTGTGTACATGTAGATCACATGCATTACGGAACAGCTTTGTATTACCTTTGTATACCAGCCCTTTCATTTGATTTATTCCCCCCTTGCTTTGTGTTTCCTAATATATAGGTGTGATAGCCAAAACCAAAAGGGTTAATGAGCAACTTGTAGCAAAAAACATCTGCTTTTTAACGTATCTGAAAATATTGGCTAAAATAGACCTTATGAAACTGCTTCCTGTAAACGTTTCCTGCCTGTCTGAAGTATAACTGTAAAGAATATACACGCATATTATTATATACACATATATATAACTGTTTGTACTGGTCATAAGACAGACATAAGTTTTAAAAAGTGGAACAGAAGTGAAACTGCGAACTTAGCTGATTTAATACATTTTTGCTTGGCATCAGTAAGATTAACAAACCTAACCACAAGGTATAATTAACATATCTTAAAAAATTATTATTAGTGGGTTGAACTTCAGGCAGAAACATGTTAATCTTAAGCCCCAAAGTGATGTGGTGTGATTTGCTTATTGGGTTAACCCAAGCTTGGACAGTAACCTATTATAATAATTTCTAACACCTTTTAACCCCATAGGGTAACAGCTATAGGGTAAGATTGTGAGTGGCTCCAAAGCAAACAGATTAACATAGAACACGCACGTTAAGTGACCAGCAGGAAGGACGGAACAGCATGGTTATTGCTGTTCCATGCCCCCAGATCCTTTACTTCCAGTGTGAGCAAGGACCAGATCCTAACTGAGGGACCTTCCTCAGTGCTCCTCCAACACTGTGGATCAGGGACGCCCGACTTCGCTGAATCAACTTGATGTGTACCTGACACTAAAGGAACTATTGATAAGTTGCTAACCAAGTGGGAACTCTTTGTTAATTTGTCTGTTTTTATTATCACTGCCAATTTTTAATTTTTATTGTTATGTTGTCTGTTTATTAGCTTAACCTCTGTACTAACTGTTATATGTATAAACTATATCTTTTTGCTGTTATAAGTAAAATTCATTTTTACTCTTAAGTGGAACTTGTCATTGCCTCCCTCCCAACTTCACCTCCTTGATCCTGAACCAAACAGCCCAGTGGTTGATACAGCTGCAGCACTCAGTCAGCCCATAACTAAAGTGATACACTCAGTGCCCAGCTGGCCTGTGACAATAGGATTCATGTAATCTGCTATTTTAAAAATGAAAAATATCAAACCAAACTTACAACAATTCTCTCTCTTTAGTTGCTGCCTAAAGGGGTTTGTCCCCTTCTTATCATACTCTAATCAGGAGCAACAATATACATCCCCGGCCCTTGGACCTGAGGATCTTCAGCTGTGTTCAGTTGCATGAGGCTTTGTCCACACTGCACTGCAGCTGGGCACTGGGGAGGTTTTCCTATGCTGCAGTTAGTCTGCAGTAAGAAGCAGTGGCAGCAGTGTTGGAGATAGTAGGCAGGTCCTAGTACTGTCCTATATCATACCTGAGTCAGGTCATTCCAACCTGCTGCAGCACAAAGACTGCCTATCAATGTCTTAACTAGAAAATGAACTGAGTTTGGAGTCGTGTTGATTTTATTGAAGCCTTCCCAGCGCTTCTAACACAAATTCAAGTAAACAGGTTTTAACAGCCAAATATGAAGCTACAGTCAAATATGAAGATGTAACTATTTTTGCCTGTCCAGTCACTTCACTGCAGCATTTACTCATTGTTAAAGCTCTTCATGTCTTGGCATCTGTAGAGTAGCTTATATATGAAACAAACGGCTATTTTTGTCTCAATAATGTGTGTTAATGTTTAACAATGTCACTGACAAGCAAAGTGAACACTGAATTTGGCAAAAGAAAGAGAGCAGCAACTATAGAGGAGGAGGGGATTGGAAAGGAAAATGCACACAGAGAAGACAATGAAAGGGAGGAGGACAGTAATTGGAACAATACGGAAAAGCCATTACAGGAACAGCATTCATAGATTTCATAGACATTATGGGACCTTGGAAGATCATCGAGTCCAGCCCCTCGCCCGAAGGGCAGGAAGTCAGCTGGGGTCATAGGATCCCAGCAAGATAAGCATCCAATTTACTGCAATTGTAAATATATAATGTTAAATGATCTAATTTTGCTTACAGGGATGTAACTGGCACTTGGAAGAATTTGGCAAATCCTACAAGCTCCATTTCCCAATGCCCTACAGAGGCCTTAATATCAATCTATGGATTTACAGCCCAAGATAGATGCACACAATGTACAGATTTTTTTTTGTATTAGAACCTAGTTTTATTTGCTTTCTGAGAGATACTGCAGCTCTTCTTTCATTATTATTCCTTGTACTATAAATTGTTGCAAGGAAAGGCTCATTCAAATCAAGCAAATAATGAAAGGGCTCTGATACAGTACCCATCCCAGATGATTTGAATCCACCAAATTAGTAACTACAACATGTTAGTCCATTTAGAGTCATGTAGAGCAGTGATTCTTAGCCAGGGTGCCATGGGGTGACACACAATATTAGTACTGTATGTTGTGCAAACATGAGTCACAAGATCAACCAAGAAATTTCAAATAGGATTCCATAGCATCAAAAAACATTCTGACCTGTTGTGATCAAAGCTCTTTGCAACAAAAAAACTGCTGTATTATTCTTCTGTCATCAAAAATTAGTGAAAAAAGAGCTGGTATTTTCTGAAGGATGCCTTGACCTAACAATGGAGTCTTAATTCCAAAAAGATTAAGAACCACTGGCTTAGAGACATAAGCATGCACCACTTCCCATGTATGTTACTGCTTACCTAAAAGTCTGCACCTGAATAGGCTCCTTCTGATTTTGTCCACGTAGCTGGTATATTTCTTTGGATGCTTTCTTCAGCATTTTTTCAGCTGCTTGTTCTTGATGATGTTCAAATTTGGTCTGTCTTGTCTGAAAATTAATATTAAAACAAAACTATATACTCATTTTGGAAACAGAGATGAAGGCTCCTGGAGATTCCTAATAGGCTCTTTGACTTCTAAAACACAACTGCCCAAACCTGTGGTCTTAAAAAAACTTAAATTGCCCGAAGTCACAGGTTCAATTTTGATAAGACTGTTTCAGAAGCAATAAGGGCTGAAACATACATATTAAACCTCTTCTAGTTCACTGTGTTTGGAATTTCAAAGAAGAGAGAGGTTATATCAACTCTGTGGGTGTTCTGAAGATCCTATGACAACTTCTGCAGTGGTTTGTAGGCTTGTGGCCTTGGCTACAATTTACCATTATTAGGAATTAATAAGCATGTGCCCCAAGAAGAGAGCACATGGAACAATACATAAATCAGCATATAGTCTTACAGAGGCCAAGTAGAAGAAACAATGCACAGAAATAATAATACGATTCTAATAGTAAATATCAGAAAGCATATTTTAAACTACTGCTACATTCAAATTCTTAGGGGAGTTCTGAACTTTTCAGACAGATTAGACAATGCCATCCTCCTAGTCATCACAAGAAAATCACTAGGAATCAGTGCAGTGGTGTTTTGACAGCAGTAGGGAGAGACAATAAGACAATGGTGAAGAAACAAAACACTGAAATCTTGTTATAACGTCAGAAGGTTCCATTCCCTTAACTTAAGCACTCTGAAGGTGCATTTGCACTGAAGTAGATTTCATGAAGTTTGTGAACATGCCCAACTTACAGCCCAGCATATCATACCTGCCTCTCTGCTTCCCTCAGCAAGTTTCGGAATCGCTCATCCCGAAGCACCCAGTGGGGTAGATCTGTCTGCCCTCTGAGTTGGGCATCTTCCAGACGTTGCCTCAACTCTCTCAAAGTACATATCTCCTCATTCAGCTGTCTTTGTCTAGTTCTGGATGCCTGGAGATCCAGCTCCAGGTCTAAGGATGTCCTTGCCATAAGCTCAGCCAAAGAAGATCTACAGGATTGCTGAATTATAATATAAATAAAAAGCATTATAATATAAATTATAAATATAAATAAAAAAATGGAGAGGTTACTCTCAACACGATACATTACTATGTTCTGATAAAGCATATTTTTCAGGTATTCACTTAACTTTTTTATCATAGGATTTAAAAAAAAATAAAGTAACTGATATCCTCTTGTAAAATATTGTGTTAATTTAGAAACACAGTAGGATCATAGGAAAGAAGGGCTGTAGGGATCTCAGTGAATCATTTAGTCCAGCCTCCTCCTCAAGGGAGGATCATCCCCTGACTAAACTATGCCAGCCAACTATCTGTCAGACCTGCTCATGAAAACTGCCAGGAGTAGAGATTCCACAACATTTCTAAGTAACCTGTTCAAATGCTTAACCAGACTAATGGTCAGCATAATCTCCAGCCTAAAGTTCCCTTGTTGCCAGTTGAGGACACTACTTCTAGTCCTGTCTAATAACTGTAGTTCTTTCAGCCTTTCCTCATAAGTCCCAGGCCCCTAAATTTTCATCGTTCTTCACTGGACTCTTTCCAGTCTATCCACATCTTTCTCAAAAGTATTTCTAGTATTTCCAGTATTTCTAATCTCATTCATTCACTTTTGTTGGCACGCTCCCCAGGTCACTATCTAACCTTTAGTGTTTTGAGAGAGAAGGTAATTAAACCAATATATAATTTGTATCTATTTAACTGGGCATTAGTTGCCATAAGTTTTTACAATTGTCCATTACTATTTTAAATCTCGGTATGGACCCCTTATCCTACAAACAATAAGATGACTTTATTATATAACAGAAGTATAATTACATTAAAGTACATTAAAGTCAAAGTTGCGCAATAAAAAAACCCTAAAAACTGAATGAAATAAAGATCTTTATATTCTTAACATACCTGCTTATAGCGCAAGGTACGCCTTTCCAATGTATTTCGGATGAAAGGTGATTTTCTTGGCAGGGTTGAACTATCACTGTCACTGCGGTACAGCTGATTAGAAAAGATAGTGAACATAAGAGACATTAACTACTAACTCATAATTAGGAATAAAGTCCTTGCTTTCTTTCAGACAATCAAATGTTTTTCTAGTTCACTGCAGATTTAAGTTATATCAATACACAAAAGTTTGCATGCTACATGATAAACTACCATTTGTCTCCACATTCCAGTGCTATTGTGCAATTTTTGAACAATGTCTATTTGTTAAAAGATGGCAAATAAGCTTCTGTTAAATTACGAACATTTTTAGTGATATGTTCAAATATCTTCATTATTTCTAACAAGCCAGTATGACTAAATTGCTATTTTTTCAGGTACAGTCAGATGCCCATGGTAAACAATGCATAATAATACAGTTTATTTTACAAATGACTTTTGAGGATCGATTATTCAAAGAAATGAATTAAGCTCAATTATATGGAGTTTCTTCTTTTGAGGACATTTGATTATGTCACTTTATTAAATATGCAATTAAAAAAAAGAATTAAAAAAAAGAGTAAGAGGATAATATTATTTTAATTTGGCTACTGTTAGTGACAAAGAAATACAAAATGAAAATGTACTGGGTACAGAGATGCTGTCTCTCTTTTTTGCTTAATTATGAATAAAGACTAACTTGATCAAAACCTGAAGGTGGCAGTGTATCACTTAAAACTGTCGTTTGGCTATCTCTGCTGTAATAACAAAAGGCTATATTCTCCATTTATAACAAAAAGGTATGCAACAAGCAATGGTGTGGGACAAATATTTAAACTATAATCTGAGCTGTGTAAATTAAGAAGTATCATATCCTCTCATCATTTGGAAGGATAAATGATAAGGAGAGTGGAAAATAAACAACATACAATGAAAAGATCTAAACTGTAGTTTTGTGGGGTTTTTTTGTTTTTTTTTAAGGGAAAACCTGTAATACAGTAATGCTACATACTCTACAAGGAAAAAATATACCATATTTTTCTTGTATACAACACCCCCCCAAAGAACCTCGTTTTTGAAAGAAAGCATGAACAAAGACGTCCTTGAAAATACTGGTAGGTAGCATTTAGTAACCAAGTAGCAACTTCAGCAACAGAAGCCTTGAAGGAGGGATTCAGGGAGAGAAAGTGTCCACAGCTAGTAGCTAGTGAGTCCCACCTACACCACTACAACATTACTTTCATCTTCCCCTTTCCCCAGCAGAAGTGGAAATTGTCACTGCCGTATTTCCTTGTAATAATGCACACCCAAATTTCCAGCAGCAGAATTAAGGGAAAGGGGGCAAGAAAATATGGTAGTCAAAATTAATCACTTTATTTATAAAGTCAAACTTGCGAAAGCTAGAAATGGCCACATTTAAGGACGTCCCCATTTCTGTTCTGCCTACAGTATGCTGAATTTCTAATAAAAGATACTTTTTACAGAAATGTTCAGCAACTTTATGCAAATGTTCTAATCTAAAATGCTTAACATACCTGGAAATTTATTATGTGAATTCTTAAGGATTTGTATTATGTCAGCATCTAGAATCACAAACGGGGCCTCTTTGTACTAGACACTAGGGCTGTGCAAAAGGGCTACATCTCATTTTGATTTTGGATTTGGCCGTTTCAGAGGACAGTGATTCATTTTGTTGTTTTGGATCACTGCTCTGTTTCGATTCAGTCGAATCTGTTTAGGAGTTTTGACGCTGTTTCAGAGATTCAGATCGGCCAGAAAGAGCCGTAGGAGAAGCCCCCATGGCTGCCCTGCCCGACCCCATCCACAGCCTGGCCTGCCCCAACTAGTCTTGGCACTTAAAAAAGCCCTGCACTCATGGGCTCTATCAGCAGCGATTAGGGACTCTGAGGCCTTATGGCAGAGCCCTGCCACACAACACAGGGCAGCAGGGATTGCCCTCCCCAACTGGCACCCATGCCACAGCTGTCACATTGCACAGGTGCAGTGGGACTTGACAGGGCACCACACACTGCCTGGAAGCTGGGGCAGCTACACCTGTCAGCTAGAGCCCAGCACCACTTAGCCCCAGCTCCCAGACAGCGTGCGGCATCTCGCCAAGCTTCACTGCACCCATGCCATGGGGCAGCTGCCGTGTGGGAGCCAAGCAGGGAGAGCGATCACTGCTGTCCCCATTGCCCCGTGCTATGCAGGGGGGGCTCTGCCACAAACCCCCAAAGGTCCTGATCCCCGCTGCTGCAGTTGGTGAGTATGGGAGCTTTTTGTTTGTTTGTTTTTTTTAAAGTGCTGGGAGGCTGGAGCTGGGCGTGTGGGGAGACGAGATATCAGGGAGCAGAGGCTGCATGGGGGTGCTCTGCCACATGGCCCCAGAGCCCCCACAGCCCCTGCTACAGCCAGTGAGTGCGAGGCCTTTAAGCGCTGGGAGGCAAGGCTGGGTGGGGGATGGGGCCAGGCAAGGCAGGGCAGCTATGGGGGCTTCTCCCACTGCTCCCCCAGCAGTACTCAGCATGGGCTGCACCGAGTTGACTTGGGTGTTGGCACTGGCTCCAGCCAGCACGGTAACCTGCTGTCATCCTGTACACAGATCCAGGGGCAGTGCCCCCTGGGAGGGTTGTGGGGCTCTGCCATACTCTTTCTGATGGGTGTGGAACCAGGGATTAGCGTGTGGGATGACAGCAAGCTGCCATCCCTCCCCCAGAGCACTGGGATTGGAAGGGACCTCACAGACACCTTGCAGACACTGGCCAGCTACAGATGTCAGTATCAGAGCAGTCCTTTCCCACCCCTACCTCCCCTTCCCTCTTAGTTTCTGTTTCCCTGCAAGCTAGGCTCAGAAACATCCGAAACATTTCTGATGGTTTTGTTTCATTCTGTTGCCTTCCATTTTATTCTGGATTCGGCATTTTGGGTGCTAAAACAGGCCAGAACACCTCCAAAACGAAATGGCAGCCGAAATTTCGCACAGCCCTACTAGACACCGTGTAGACAGAAGGAAAAGTTATGTAATAGAAGTGACCTGTATCTAACAACCTGTAAGACTCTAAAAGACTATACTATGTTTTAATTATTAATGCTCTTATAGAGCTAAATTCCTGCCTATGTACTCCTTCTTACAGGAATATTTCAATACTGTTTAGGATTATTAGTTAGAACTAATATACACTGTCAAATGAACCTTTCAACTTCACCTTCCTGCAGGTGGAATCACAAAGAAAAATACTGTACTCACTCTGCACACGTACTGACTTCGTGCTCCAGGCGAAAAGGTTTGTGAACGAACAATAGTGCTACTACGAACAAAAGCAGAACCACGGGGCCTACGGCTGTTTCTCTCTTTTGGAAGAACAGCAACTTCCTCTGGAAAAAGATCTTCTGTATTCGTCTCTTTATCCACCTAAAATCATAGCCAAAACAGTAACTTTATTCCAATGATCTCCTCAAAGGAAAAGCAGAAAAGTTTGCTAGTTAAGTTCTGATTGGGCTTAAATGAAACCTTCAGAGCATGGACCATTTCATTTATGAAAACCTGAGCATTCAAGATTCTGGAACTAGTTTCCAAATACTAATAGAGTTTGCTGTCTTCCAAGTGATTAGGAGATTAATATTACAACCCAATAACACAGTAAATTTTTATGTAGTGGTAGTACTGCTGATGTTAATTTAACAGCAGGCCAACTGCCTAACCCCCTACCTCAGTGGAAAGAAAGAACCGAATCACTTTCCAGAAAATCAACAAGTGTTAGTCATAGGGAATGGGGAGACTGTCAAGGTGATGACAGGAGCCTCAACAAATATGGAGATCCTGAATGTCAGAAACCTGTCTGAGAGACTCTCAGAGACTCAAGTTTCTCCCTCCTATGTTTCTATTTGCTCAAAAAAACAAACAAACCAGACCAAGGTTGCCCTGGGATTGCTCTCTAGCCTTATACTAAACCCTGCAGCTGAAATGTGGAAATCTGCCAGCCCTTCTGTAGCGCTCCCATTGGGTTATGAAAGAAATTTTAGGTCCCCCCTTACATGGAGTAGCCTGGAGTATCATTTGCCCAGCAATCATTCTTCCCTTAGGCATCACTAAGGAGATGAACAACAAAAATATTTATGATGTAGGAAAAAAGACTCATACAAGCAAAACACAGTATAGGTTTGGAGACAGAAAAGCAAAATAAGTCAAGTTCCTTCCTTCTCATCTGGCTGCTCCCTAGCCCTTCTTGACACACCTGCCAGTACACCAAGAATTCAGCTTTCCTGCTGATTCTGCCAGCACTGGCCACTCCAGTCACTGGACCACCAAAGCATGGGATTCAAAGACATATTCTATCCTACCTAGATTTCAAAAAGCCTCCAAGATCAGCCCTCCTCATCATCATTATTCTTAATGCTCTTGAGCATACAAAATCCTTCAAAAAGTTCTGATCTCCCTAAGAAACCTGGAGCCCCTCTGGATAAAGGGCCATTACTTTCAAATATCGTTGCTTAGACAGAGGAGTTGATTTTCCCATTACATGCAGACAGTGCCTTGGGACCCAACCTGTTCTGCCTGTGTCTGGGAGTGGCAATTAGTCTCAACCTAGACGGCACAGAACAAGAGAGATTTACCAATTCTTCCCATTCTCTTTCCTTGACTAAACCATATTCAAAACTATATACATATATACATACACACACGCGCGTGCACAGATAACGTAATATATGATGTTATGTGATAAAAGTTACATAAATGGATACAGCATCATATGGGCTTTCCATCAAGATCACATATGCTATATGAGTAAAATAAAACATTCCTGACATACCATGAACCCCCAAAACATAAATGGGTTCATAACACTACACCTGGAAATAAACAACCCAGCCTCCTGACTCTTAAGGTAATATTGATACCACTTCCATGGTGCTGTTTAGAAGTACTAGCCATCTATCACCTTTGACTCTGCAGGGAGCAAATTTGAAAATGAAGTAGGTGAAGTTACTCCTAAGCATCTCTCCCCATCATTGTCAAACACTTTGGCGTTTGATGTATGTGGACTAGGTGGAGGTAAGCAGAGCTGTGCTACTTCTCAGAACTCACAAGGGTACTCTTAGATCAGGGACAGGCAATTATTTGGGCCCGTGGGCCACACAGACAATTTCAGGGAGCTGTCAAGGGCCAGTCAGCCCCTCCCCCCACAAAAGCCCAGACCCTTCATGCCCTCTGGCTCCTCCCTGCCACTGCCACCACTGCCCAGCAGCAGATGAGTGCACAGCCCTGGCCCAGCCTGGCCAGCACCCACTCTGGACTTAACCCAGCTGGAGCAGATTGGCTGGGACCAATGTGCACAGCCCTGACTCTGGCCCACCCCACACCTGCTCCAGACTGCCCACTCACACTGAGCAGCAGAAGCAGCAGGAGCAGGCACAGGGCACGCTGGGGCTGGAGCTATGAACATAAGTCCCAGCGAGTCCAGACAGCCCTCAACCAGTCAGTGACTAGGGGTGGGGCCGTATGGACAGCTCTCTCTACCAATCAGTGGCAGGGGGCAGGAGCACTGGATCCCCAGAGGTGTGGGGGTCCCTGCCATGAAAAGCCCTTGTAAAGGTTGGCCAGCTCTGTGATCTGTCCACAAAATAGGCTGGCTGCCACCTTGAGTTGGGTAGACCCCTACTCATACATAAATATGTATGATCCTGCATTACTGTCTCACAGACTACAGGCATTTTTACATGTGCTGAGAGCCACTCTTATTAAAGTACCCACAGCTTCCCTTGTACAAGCGTCCCCATACTTCAAAATGGTGGTGGGGGTGCGTTAACTAAAACTCATCAAACAAGCTTTAGTTAAAGCGCCCCCACCACCACTGAAGTGCAGGGATGCTGATACATGAGATGCTGAGGCTGCTGGACACACTAATTAGCATACTCCAGCATTCTTGATTGATCAAGTCTGCTCCAACACGCTCTAATTACAGTGCATTGGAGCAGCTTCCCTATGGTAACAAGATCTTAGGCTAAAAACACACAACTGGTTTAATGAGGCCCTGATTAGGCAGGGATATGACATTAAAACAGCCATTTACACACTAGGCTTAAATAGCAATTAACTTGAATTAGACACAATTTTGAGGCAAAGTCTTAATTTGAATTATTCACAGGTATTTAATGTGGGATACGGGCTTGTCTGTTTTTAGCCTTAGAGCCAGATCCTCAACTTGTGCAGACACAGGTAGCTCTACTCACTTAACTGTAATTTACACAAGCTGAAATTATACAATTTCTCTTACATTATCTCAACTCCCTGATTAAAAAAACAACAAATAACTTTTTCTTATATAGTTTCAGCATGCCAAAGTTGGACTGAAAAATCAGCTACATTTACTTTAATATAGGGTGAGTAAATTAATCAAATTAAAGTTTCAGCTTTTATCTCTTAAAATTTTTCCAAGAATGTTATTTCTATAAGGACTGGCATTTTAGGATGGCCTTATCCACAACAGTACTAGAAGAACACGCTTACTGATTGCAAGTGTGCATTCACACATACAGTTTAAATACAGAAACCAATATCTATCACTATACAACTGAGAAAATGAGTCCTTTCAGAACAGATTCAGTTTCATCAAAGCAGTAACTGAATACAACAAGTTTAAAATGCACATGATGATTTTCAAGGCACTGTGGGTACAACTGATATGTCAGTCTTGTCAGTGCATTTCTGATTTCATTTGCAGACCAGGTGACATGCAAATTCAACTGGAACTAGCAATGGACTGTAACAGATGTTTTCAAACTTCCTGAAGTCCTGTAAGTATAAGACTGATGTAGCTATGATGGTCCAGAAATTATCTGACAAGCAAGTATTTCTTAGGGTGGTTGGTATCTTTTACTTATTTTGGCTGGAGGGCCACTTTATGACTTTGGGTGAGCTGCTGAGGGCTGCAAGCATAGCTCTGCCCTCTGACATGTGCCCGGTCTCTGATTGCAATCTTAAGACTAAAAGTCCTACCCCTAACCCCTGACTTGTGCCACCAGAAGCCCCCCACAACCTCCCTTGCTCCTGGAAGTACCCCTTTCGGGAACAGGGTTTCCCATCTCAGAACCTGAAAAAAAACAAATTATATACTAAAATTAAACATCTATTATAACATTTTAATTTTATTTCAAAAATTATTTTTGTCCTGATTTATCTGTGTTTCTATAATATATATTGAGATGATTGTATAAAAACTGAAAATAAAATCTTATTTTTGTATATTGTGCGTGTGTGTGAGGGGGGCTTTTGGAGAGGGCTGTGACAGGGTGGCAGTGGGTTTTGGGCCCCCGCCACACGGTCCCCTGTCCCTTCCATGGAGCAGAGACCACGCTGACGGTGGCAGCAGGACCAGCAGCAGGCAGCAGACCCTTGGGACACTTCTGACCCGCCAGAGGCAGAGCCACCCAGCAGCGCGTGGCTCTGGCTGAAGTCTGGGAGGTGCATGTGGTGGCACAGAGTCCACCAGCCCAGCCCCTCAGGCACGCATTTTCAAACCAAACCAGGCTGGCTCCATGCCAGCATGTGGGGCTCCCAGCACTACAGGCAGGAGCCACGTGCCATCAGGAGCCAGTTCTGTGCCTCCATGTGGGGCTTCCAGCCCTCCAGCAGGGAGCCACGTGTGGAGCCTGCACAGCCTGATGGTACATGGACCAGGAGCTACAGAAAGTTGCATGCCATCAGGCCAGGCAGGCTCCATGCCACTATGTGTGGCTCCCCCCTGGAATGCTGAAAGCCCCACATGGAGGCATAGAGCCAGCCTGGCCCAGCCCGATGGTACACAGCTCCCTCCTCCAGTGCCAGAAGCCCTGTATGCTGGCATAGAGTCAGCTTGGTTTGGTTTCAAGGCATGCATCAGCATGTAATGACACATGCATTTCCCAGGAATAATAGTTTCATAGTTTCTAGGGTCGGAAGGGACCTGACCAGATCATGTAGTCCGACCCCCTGCCATGGCAGGAAAGAGTACTGGGGTCAAACAACCCCAGCAAGATGTGCATCTAACCTCCTCTTGAACACCCCCAGGGTAGAAGCCTATACCACTTATAGCCAGAGCGTGTACTGCCAGGGGGCTTTGCCTGTAGCGGGTCAGAAGTGCCCTGAGGGCCCACCACCTGCTGCTGCCGCTGGTGGCAGGGGCTGCACACCATGGCAGGGGGCCCACACCCACCCACAAACACCATGCCCCTCCCCCGCACTGCGGGCCGGAAGTCCCATCCCCACTTACCAGCTGTCCAGCTGGGAGACATTCCATTTGGTGCCTCCACATGGGGCTTCCAAATGCAGTGCCAGGAGCCTCACAGAGGTGGAATCACAGAGCCTGCCCAGTCCAATGGCACGCAATCTCTGAAAGCCTGCCTCCCACCAACTTTCAGAGGGGCAGCTGCAGGCTGGTAATAATTTTTTTTTTGAAGTGGTCCTGAAGGCAGGATAGAATGGCTTGGCAGGCTGAATCCAGCCCACAGACCATATTTTGCCACCCCTGCCCTAAAGACTGACATGGAGCCAAGAGACTGGCCCAGCAATGGCAGTGCATGACCTCCCAGCCTACTCTGCCATTACCCCCAGTCTCTTTGTAGAACCCCTGATGACCTATGGAGAAACCACAGAGTTCACTGGACAAGTGCAAAGTCCTGCATTTAGAATGGAATAATCCCATTCATCAGTACAGGCTGGGGGCTCATTGGCTGGGCAGCAGCTCTGAAGATAAGGACCTGGGGGTTACAGTGGACAATAAGCTGAATTTGAGCCAGCAGTGTGCCCTTGTTGCCAAGGCGGCTAAAGGCATCTTGGGCTGCACTGGTAGGTGTGGGTAGGTATTGGCCAACAGGTCAAGGGAAGTGATTATTCCTCTCTGTTCGGCATTGGCGAGGCCATATCTAGAGTACTGGGTTCAGTTTTGGCCCCCTCCCCCCCCACTATAGCCAGGACGTGGACAAATTGGAGAGAGTCCAGGGGACGACAACAAAAATGGTGAGGGGGCTGAGGGACATGGCTTATGAGAACAGGCTGAGAGAACTGGACTTATTTAATTTACAGAAGAGAAGACTGATGGGATTTAATAGCAGCCTTCAACTACCTGAAGGGATGTTCAAAAGAGGATGGAGCTAGACTGTTCCCAGTGGTAGCAGATGACAGAACAAGGAGCAATGGTCTCAAGTTGCAGCAAGGAAAGTTTAGGTTAGACATTAGGAAGAATTTTCTCACTTGGAGGGTAGTAAAATACTGGAACACGTTATCCAGAGAGGTGGTGGAAGCTCCTTTGTTGGGGGGTTTCAAAACCCAGCTAGACAAAGCTTTGGCTGGGATGATCTAGTCGGAGATGGTCCTGCTTTGAACAGGAGATGAACAGGAGATTGGACTAGATGACCTCCTAACCCTAATTCCCTTCTAACCCTAATTTTCTATGATTCTAACTCAGTTTGAAAACCACTGCACTACGGGATAAACTTATTTCACCTTTCCATGCTTAATGTACACATTGTATTCTGTTTCCAACCCTAGCAGAATAGGGTCACCCAGGGCAGCGTCCATCTCACTGAGCTGCCCTCTGTCTAACTGATTTTTCTTCCCAGCCTCACATATTTTCCGCATCTGGCTGTCCAGTTGGCCAGCTTCAAGAGGAGGGCTGGAGCATGCTCTAGCTTGCTGGTTAGAGAACTTTGTTGGAAGACAGGGGATGTAAATTTAAAATACCTCTGGGTGAAGGGGACCCTAGAACCTGGCTCCTTCTTTGGCCACTAAGTTACATGGGTAAAATGCAGAAAGATCCTTCTCCCACTTCTCTTCCATGATTAAACTCTTGTTAGTTGTGGCTTCTGTGACCAAAGCTTTGGAACTTGTTTGACATTATGCAAGTGCTTGGGCAATTCTATTCTGCCCTAGAGCCTCTGCAGCTCGCATACAGCCTTCTCAGCATGCTAAGAAAGGAAGTTCAGGACAAGCTGTGCATCAGTGCCAAAAATTACACTTATGTGGCTACAAAAGTGCCAATTGGGCACATCAAAGGGAAACATATAGCGAGTCTTATGTGCACAAGGCTTTTTGGCAATATCTTCTTTACTTACCTTTATAGGTGGGGGCTGCACTTTTCCAGAATTGTACTGGCCTGCTTGAGCTGGAAATGTATGTCCATGCAGTGAGTCACCACAACATGCCTCTGGATAGGGAGGACTGGTCTGCGTGCAATTACTACATCCACTGTCAACAGATTCTGCTTGCCAACTCCTAAAGATACAATATTTTGAGACACTAGTAGATTTGTACTGGAACTGCAAGAAATCACATGCCTTAATTTCTGTTTCCAATCAAGGTTTTATTATTTGTAAGATTTTATTCCTACAGATCAGATGCACATTTTCTGAATGAGGTCTTAACCTAGATGGATCGCTAAGATACACAGCCAAAGTTAAATTAGTCCAGGGCAAAATCAGCTTTTCTAATTTTCTCATAAAGTCACTTCATGGTTTTGGAGCAAAACAGAACAAAACACCTCTAATAAAGTACTACAATGATCTATCAGTATTCAAGAATAAGTATGGTATGAAGTAGAATTATCACACAAGTAAAAAATTGCAAGTATTAGTATATTTTGACTACAAAAGAGAAAAGAATAAGTTTAACACTAATTAAGGTATTCAGTAGCTTACTTTTTTTTCTAAATGTCTCTCATGATACTAGAAGAAGGGGGTGGTACATAACTACAAGACAGAAGAATGTGGATAAAAAAGGTATGATTTGCTTTACCAAATATAAGGGTATTTTCTGATGTCATAATCAAATTATCAAAATTATGTGGGTTTTCCTGACTGAGAGGGCAGCATGGCATCTTGCTGTTTTTTGTCCTGTTGAATGCTGCTATTGGTGCCAAGAAACACAGAAAGTAATTACAGTTTTGCTTTTAATGGCTGAGTCCACTTTTGTTGAAAATGCCCCTTTTCTTACTAACAGGGACAGCCGTGTTAGTTAGGCTCATAGTACAGATAATTTAATATCATGATACCAATACTATATCCTAAGCCACTTGGAGGTGGCCCACTTAACTTTCTGAAGGAAAAATAGTAATGTTTGTGTTTGGTGAAACTGTTAAAGTTGTATCTTTATAAGAATCAGTACCTAAAAAAAACTTATTTCATGGGTCTTATCTCACAGACCAACCACATGCCTGGTTTCCTACAGGAATTCCAGCAGTGTTATAACAAATTTAAAAAATAGACAACCTGGAACTTATACGACTTACCCACTCTGGTCATTAATTACAAAGAAAAAGAGAAAGTCAAAGCATCATGGTTTGAAAAGCCAAGTCAAATTGCTGATAAAGCTTTCTTTCAAAGGATTGGAATGGCAAAAGGGTGCTAAAAACCTCCATTCTTGAATACAATTGCTAAAGGCATCTTATCAATCAATACAGAGGAATAGGAATCGCCAGTCTCATCACTTTTCAAAGTATCTTGAGAACACAACATCTTTGTGTTGAATTTTTCTATGGTTAAGTATTCAAAAATGGGTACCATCAAAACCAACAAATGCTTTAGTTTGAAATGCTAACGACTGAAAAGCCTTGGGGCCTCACTGCATGATCCTATGAGTTTGCATTTTAACATAAACATGTAATGGGTTCAAAAATTGCTGCAGCTGAGCACCTGGCAAGTTTTGCCTTGTTAGTAAACTAGGTTCTGCTAATACATGTTACTATGTCTATTTCTAAAATTGCTCATCTTTAATAACTGCTCAGGTCATCTGGGTGTCAGACACCCCCTAATTAAAGGACAATTAAATGCACTTTGACTTTGTTTTCCCATTATCTTGTCATTCTCCTGTTCCACAAGTAAAAAGCATAAATTTTGCCCTCAACTCAGGCCCTGACAAAATCTTACCACTTTTTGAGCTGTGAAGGGTCTTCAGAACCAGACCTGTGTGGACCTGTCTATTTCTCAAGTGTCCTGGGCAGATGACAGAACAAGGGGCAATGGTGTCAAGTTGCAGGAAGGGAAGTTTAGGTTGGAGACTAGGAAAAACTCTCTCACATAAGGAGGGTAGGTGAAATACTGGAACGGATCACCAAGAGAGGTGATGGAATCTCCTTTCTTGGAAGTTTTTAAGACCCGTCTTGAGAAAGCCCTTCAAGCACCTTCTCTGGACTCCTTTAAGAGTCAACTGGATGTTTATCTTGCTGGGATCCTGTGACCCTAGCTGACTTCCTGCTCTGGGGCAGGGGGCTGGACTCTATGATCTTCTAAGGTCCCTTTCAGTCCTAATGTCTGTAAAATCTATGACTGGAATGATCTAGATGGGGATGGTCCTGTTTTGAGGAGAGGGTTGGACTAGATGACTTTGAGGTTCCTTCCAACCCTAATTATCTATGATTTTAACTACGAAAGAACAATATCATACAGTTTACCCCCTACATGTATAGAGAGGGCAGAGGAAAAAAAGATTTAACTGTGAGGATAAAGTTTACTTTGTAGCAATCTAGCTTTTCCTAGGAGGTAGACTGTTATCTAATCAGGAGAAGAACCAAATTAAATACACACACCTACAATGATAAAACAGGAGAACAGAGTTGAATACAAACAGGATCCACAGATCTCCCTTTTTTTGTAGTCATGTTTGAGAAAATAGCCAAAAGCTTCAGCCAAGACCTTACAAATTATATGTGCTCCATCTTTTAACTAATATTTTTACCTCTCTGATATAGCTTCTGCCTGATCTTCCTTTCTTTCCATCTCTAGGATTTCTTCCTCTGTGTACTCCAATTTCACACACTCCTCTGCCAATTCTCTCTCCACTGCTTCCAGCTGGGCTGTGGTCCTTGCTAAAAGGACTGTCACTGCATCCTGAAAGTAAAACTAGACTTCAAATGACACTGCTTTAACTAAAACTTAATTTTTGTGTATTATACAGAGTGATAGAACTGTCACCATATGGCTCAGAACAAGTATGTGTCCTAAATTATGACTTTGTTACTAAGTGACTACTCAGTTACTGAAACTTCCACAAGGAGATGTAAGACTTCCACCAGAAAAGAATGAATGTTTCACATTTATTTTTAAAATGAAATAACATATACTTAACAGGATTAGTTGAAGTTAAGCACAAACATATGTATTAAGCCATATACAAAACCCTTACTTTTAATGGGCTATGAAAAGTTGCATAAGACTTATCATTTATTTCCAGGACAAAAATTTTCTGATTTTTGATGATTAGTTTGCTCAGCTAAAGCAAATCACAAAATAGCATTCATTCTTTTTCAGAGCCAATTCAATGCAGCAACATTTATGGTAAAAGTAACTATACTTTACTGCAAAATGCAATATGCAATATTGCAAAATGCTTACATTGAATTTCATGGTATACAGCACAATGATTCCTTCAGTATTAGAAAGCATTCAGTGGTTCTTAACCCCATTTTGATTTTTTTTACTGTAGTATGAATCAGTGGGGATCAACTTAACCGACCCTGCAGACCAGATTCCACACATGGGATCAGGCCACAGGCCTGATCCAGGTCGTGGCTGGTGTGCAGGGTCAGTCTGAAGGTGCTATCTGGTGTGCTGGCTTAGCTCCACATGCCAGATGCAGAGGCTGAAGAATTCTGTGCTCTGGTGTGCACAGACCATTTCATTTGGCTTGCAGGGCTCTCCAGATATCCAGAAATTTGGTGGCTGGGGAGAGGCAATTAATGCTGCCACTGCTTCCCCGCCAATCAAATTTCCAGACTGTTGGGCAGCCCCATGGGCTGGATGACATGCCTCTGTGGGCTGAATCTGGACCAAAGGCTGGAGGTTAAGCACCAATGATGTAAATGATAAGATTATTTAAACAATTTCTGAGTTAAAAAACATCTTTCTTCAAGACTCAATATAACCATGCAGCTTTGCCCACATATAATGGGGGCAAGTTATGTTTTGGGTATTGCTTGGAGTACCGTTTGGGACACAGATGATCAACTGGCAGACTGCAGGTTTCTGCAGCTGCCTATTCCACATAGTGGGAGAGGGGGCCTGGAAATTGGGGGCTGTGCACTGCTGGGGCTGCCTGCGTGGTGAGGAGTAGGGGGGGCCACTAGGGGACCAAACACTTCTGTGGCAGCAGGAGAGAAGAGGGTATGAGGAAAGGTGGCCCTCAGACGCACTGAAAATGGACACCCCTGGTTTAGGTAATCTGTTTTTGTGATTTATTTTTTACTGTGAGTCCCCCTCAGCCTTTTTTATGGAGAGTGGTACATAAATCAAATAACCACTTAAATTAATGATTGCTATAATAGGCGATACACATTTTTCATTCAAATGTCAGAGACTCAAACAAAAAACAAACTTAAAATGTGAGTCTCTGCAGTTAATTTTGCACAGAAACAAAAGCAAACAAGTTTACAGCAAGTGAACATCTGTACAGTATTTAAAAAAACAAAAACAATAAAAACATTTCTTCATAGCCATACCGTTTTCACTGTAGCTGTATTTCCAGAACACTGGGGAGTATTTTCTTCACACTGGCTTTTGTCCTTTGCCCCTTGTGGGTCTGAACCAGTGAATATCTGGACAGAGTACCAGTGAAGCTGCATCTCCCTGGAACTCTCATAATCAGCCAGGCTGATCTGAGCAATGCCCTGTAAAAACATTATATCAGCTGAAGTGAACCAATCAAAAACCAGACACTTTCAAACCTAGTCCATTCAACTGAAATACTTTGTCAAAAATAATACATAAACCTTGCAGAAGTGGTGAGCAGAGGGTGGCAGGAGATTCTTGCTTTTCTCTGCTTCTTTAGCGTTAGTAAAACAAACACGTCTTATTTTCTTCTTAACTTCCTTCCCATCTGATAGGGGTCTCCAGCATTTTAATTCATACTACTAAAACTGAGGTCCTTGATACAGAGCAGAGATGGTGCTATTATCACCTTCAGCTCTTGATAATTTATATCAAATCTCTGCACACACACATACACACACACACACACACACACACACACTTGAGCTAAACTGTCATTAAGTGGAAAAAAAGTCAAGCCATTAAATAAAAAAAAAAAATCAATTGATCGTGTTTTACTTGAAAGGTCTCTCTGATGTAATTCTAACAGCTATCCAGGCCTAAAGACTGTCTTCCAGGCAGGTGGAAAAAGGGTAGGGACATATGCTGGAAGACTGGAATTGCAAGGTAAGTACCAAGAAATAGCATTTTCCAGATTTCCTCATACATTGTAAAGCCAAACAGGCCACCAACACAACATTTTTCTAAAGCATCTTTAGAGCTATCAAAATCTAAAGTGACCTACTCTATTATATGGGTCCATATGGCATGTCTGTCCAGTACTACATTAGATACAGAACTGAGGTGACTGAACATATACAATTTTCTTTCATTTCCTTCTCTGTACATAAGTTTAAAAATTGTAGAGCCTGTAATTCACCTACCTACAATTTATACCCTCATTCAGTTCTCAGTGGAACAGTTTTATTCCTATACTAGTGACCTAGCAGCTAGATATATGATTTAACTGGAAGAGGAGTTTTATTATTATTGAAAAGATCAATTATGATAAAGTACAATGTCTTTAACAATACAGAAGGATATGAGCATATATAGAGACTGTATTCAAATAAAAAACGGGTTCATCAGAAAATATGTAAAATACTTATTTTATTTTGCTAGCATGCTGTCAGTTCCCTGGGGCTGTGTTTAAACAGGTGAAAAGGGGACAATGGACAAACGCTTTTGAAATGAACAAAGAATAATGTCACATTAGAAACGTAATAGAATATATAATTATTGTGTCAATATACTGTGTACCAAAAGGAAGACGCTATCATTTTTTTATATTTGTTGACTGTTCAAAAAAGTGTGTCTTGTCTTGTTCCACCAATTATATTTAATTTGGCATAATTCGAAAACCAAAGCCACATTATCTAAATTATGTCACCCTTCCATCAACGGTGGAGAGTTTTAACTTGTTTTTTCTGTTTAGGCACAAACGTTCTTTTGGAGACAGCTCTGACAAACACAGGTGATTAGTTGAGTCTAACTGTAAGGTGGAAGCAGTCCAGTAACTTTAATACATTTATTTCCTTTCTCCATAAATGAAGTATCGGACAAGCCGATACAGCATTTCATATTTCCCCCCCTAATCTGTACAAATGTTTTTTGCACTTAGTCTTGACTATTTTCATTGAGAGAATCATTAACCAGCACTGTCTAAGTGCAGAGAAGGCCACCCTCACAAATGGCAGAGAAAGGTGAGCCTGACATTTGAATCAAAGGCATGCAGAAGGCTGTTATTTTACTGGACTGGATGTTGGAACTGTGCTACAGAAAGTCACCACTCTGGGCAAAGAAAAATGGAGGAGGAACAAACAACTAAAACAGCATAATGTATTTCCATTACTTAATTTTCAAGTCAACACAGAAAGACAACTGTAATATTTAGCTAGAAATAAGGCTGCATGCAGATTAGAGAAGTGTGGAATCCTTAGCAAACTTTATTTAGTATTTGTTCACATGCCTTCAAATGCCATTTTATAGCCACTGCAGGAACAGATATTTCTGTATCAGGCCAGGCTTGTATGTAAAATTGTATTATAACTCAATAGGGGCAGGATTTTTTCTAATGCAGATGTACCAGTAAAAGCCCTATGCTAGATACAATTAAGCTAGCATAATGGTGCCTAAATCTATACCTTAGGGTACAGACTGTTTTAGATCCAAGGCACTCCTGGATAGACTTTGTGGCAGCTCTTAGTTTTCACTTTTTGACTACAGAACAATTTAAAAAGCAGTTTTTCTGTTTCAAATAACTCAGAAAGACCCCAGCTATGGATTTCTATTTGAAATCTCTGGGTTTCTCTCTTGAATCATCTTTGCAAACCTAACAGTGCTAATATTGTGTGTCATCCTGAGGCACTCTTGAAAGGACCTTGAGATACCCCATGTTCTCATGACACCTTGTTTGAGAATCACTGGCCTAGACAAACAATCAAGTTACTTGACTACAAACAAATGAAATGCCTGTACCTTGTACAAACCAAGGGTAAACTATCTTGTTTAGCTTTTACCAACCCTAGAACAACTGCACGCGCATCAACAGTTACTGTGCATTGGTTATGCTATGTTAAGCCCCCACTTTGTTCATACCCATACTGATAAAACTTATTTTGGATTCTGAATCAGAATAAGCTATATCAGTGTACTAGTGCACACTAACAGGAGTGGTTTGCTGCTTTCACTATATAAGAACACTCAGTGACAAAAATTTCCAGCACAGAAAATCCTTGTTTTGTTCTGGCCCTCTCCATACTTAGAAAACATCCCCTTACAAGAACATGACACACTTCTGAAATGTAGTTAAACTGTGTTAGTTATCATATTTGTTTAAAAAAAACTAAACTTTATTTTCATAGCTTAGGCAGGACCAGAGAAAACTGTGCAACTGGATCAAATAAATTTTAAATCAAGTTAACTAAATGAGTAGAAATCCTCAGGATTTCAACGCTATGACTCTTAATTTTTAGCTTATTTCTTTAAACATTTTGCATGGAGATTTTCACAGACAACTGAATAGGAAAAACTGAAAATTGAAAATCCTGTCCCTTTCAGATAAAAAAATCATTTCTTATTTATTAGTAAAGACCTACTTAATTTGCAGTTTTACAGAAACTGAAATTGGGAATTTTCCACAAAATCAACAAAAACATTTTTTTGATAAGAATAAAAAGCTGACTCCCCAATGGGAGCCAGCAGTCCTTACTGCTGGGAGGGAAAGCAGAGAAGGGCAGCAGAGGAGATGGCAACTGCCCCTTCATCCCTCCTTTCCCTGCCAGGGCCTCTCTGCTAATCCACACTGAGGGACAAGACCTCTCTACCAATCAGGACCAAGCTACTGGGACCACCACAAAATGCCTGTAAAATCAGCTCTGTGCTCCACAAACGAGCCGTGAAAAACCCTTTGCCTTCCCATGATTTAAGTAGGTCCCTATTTATTAGACAAGTATCAAACAGGCAATGGATGCTTACCTGCAAGGAAAAATAGTCATAAGTGCATTTAATTAATAAAGAAGTTCCTTTATGAACCCATCATTTTTAATATTCTGTACTTCTATGCTCCTAACTCTCTCTCGCGTCTTTAAACAAGGAGTGTCAACCATATAGCCCATGGGGCTGTCTCCTCTAACTTCCACAGCTTCTGGTAGGCCTGAGAATTCAGAGGTGGGGAGAACGGGGGACGAAGCCTGCTGCAGATCTCCAGGCTATGGGGCTGTGACAGAAAAGACCTTCTGCAGCAACAACTGTGCCAATGCAGTGCTGCCATGTGCACAGCTCCCTGCTCCATCACTGCTGGGTCCAGACCAAGCCAGGGAGGAGCTCCATGGTCCACATGCACCCTGAGGGGATGGAGTGAGTTGGACGCTAGTGGTTCTCAACCTTTTTCGTACTGGGACCCATTAACATAACCATCAGCTTGCTGTGAACCACTCAGTTTCTGACCCACAGAGTCTCTCTCTCTCCCTCCTTCCCCTCCAGCTGCTGCATCCAGCCCCACCCCCTCCCTCAGTCAATGCTTTATGCTGCCTGGCTGTCCTCACCACACCCCGACACTGTGTGCTGGCTCCATGCAGCCTTGCAGTGCTTCCCTTAGACTGCCCTGCAACTCTTTAAAATCTCCTTGAGACCCACTTTTGGGTCACGAACCCACAAGATGAGATACACTGCTTTCAGCTACATGGAATATGCCACATTTTTTCACATACACAGCTTGCTTTTAAAGGCACAATGATAAAAAAAATAGATCTTTTTCTGTAGTGAGTAAGTAGCAGCAGCTAGAGAGCCAAACCTACCCAGCGTTCTGCTCCCTGTGGATCACTGCAGATTTTACTTGCAGTTTCACCTGGAGTGGCAGAAACTGATTTTACTCTATTTCGTGCATACAATGAACAGTCCAATTTCCAGGAGCTGCTTTTTGGGGAAAAGGGGAGTTTGTGTTATGTGATGAAATTCAGTAGTTTTGCTAAAGAACATTTAACAAAGCATTCCAAGACTGTACTTCAGGCAAAATGGAACTACTTACCAACAATTCTTCTTGTTGCTGATGGTCGACTGAACAGATATACAGCTGCAGCGATTTTAATTTCAACACACTTGAGGGCACAGGGATTCGGAAAACTTCATTAAAAATTAACGGAGACTGGAATTCCAAAACTCTGGAGCAGTATGTAGTTGGTGTGCCTGACTCCAGTGGTGGCAAGTAAACTCTAACATGACTAGGAACAGCAGGTGAAACAAAGAAACTCAGGGTCACAGTTTTTATTTTGGAGGTTTTTTTTAATGTTGCTAAAACTCAAACTCTACAATAACAATAAATAGGGGTGCACTGATCAAGTTTCTTTGGACTGATACTGGCCAATATCTACCCAATTTGCAGCCCAGCAGCTTGGATAGCAGCGTCTGGCTGGTAAGGGGGAAGGAAGGGACATGGGAGGGAAGAGGGCAGATAGAGGCCCCTGCAGTGAAGGAGCAGTGCTGGGGCAGAGACAGACACTGCCCAGTCGGGTCAATGCATGGGACAGAGCCGTGAGTAGTTCACTGTGGGGCAGACCCCTCTACTGTGTGCACCCCTGGGGGAGGCATGGAGGGTGTGAGCCTCCCAGACCTGTGATTAGGGCAATGCCAGGCTGCTACTGCCCACTCGGGGCTAGGGGCTGTGCTGGGCTTGTCTTGGCGCAAGGGGCTAGGCCAGGGCTGTACTTGTGCTGGGCGGCGACAGCACTGGGTGGGGAGCACCCCATAGCCCTGTTACTCTGTGACCATACACGCATTTGTGTAGCTTTAGGACACAAATTATTTAGGACATAAATTATATTTAACTGGACCTCCAGTGGGTAGAAAACAATTCCAATGATCAGAAAAAACACTCTCACTCAGTAGGGTTTATGCTAGTTTAACAACTGCATTGGGAAAAAAATATTTTACAACAAAGTGATGAATTTTCATAAATTTTTCATACCGACACAGCTAATTTCTCTGTCGAAATCAATTTCACAATCTGGGTTTTATTTCAAACAGGATTTGCGGTCACAAAACCCAGAGAAATAAACCATTTTTCTGGGTATTAACCAAAGTTATTGTGACGATACGTTTAAAAAGTTGTGAAAACTACAAGACTTTTATCTTGTAGATCTTAAGCTAAAGAGAAGGTATATTTTAGGGGTAACAAATACAATAAATATCTTATCATACTGTAAGACTGGGTATTTGGGAGAAGGGAGGGGTACAGGAGGGTAACAGAAAAGTAGTTATAAATTTTTTCTTATTTCTGATGATGAAGATGCTGGAACTAGACATGGATTATTAGAGCTCCCAACAGCATGTCCTTGCATAAGTAGAATGTTGCCATGATAAATAAAGAGGTTTCCATAACAGTTACTTCTTCACATTTAGAAACATTATTACAACAACAAGACAGACCTAACAGCAATGAAAATGTTTTGCATACCTTCCAAAACGCTGTCTCATTTTACATTAAAAGCACCTGGCTATATTAATTACATATTTAGGAACGGGGCAAAAAAAATAAGCAATAATCATGCCTGTGGTGTAATATGAGCTTACATTTTGCAGCCTTCTTTCACAACAAGACCAGTAAAATTCTTCAGCTGTAACACATGGACTAGAAGACACTCACTTTCACTATCATGCCTGGAAAATAAATTGCTCAATTAAGTTACCCACACTTCATTATTTAGCTGGACAAATTTACTGCATTTACTCAAATCCAAGACAAGGTTTTTTCCACCATCCAAAATGCCTCGGGCTGGAGCCTTGTCTTGGCTCCAGCCCAGGGCACACAGTAGGTGTGGCCCCATACCTGATCCCAAGCTACCCTGGGGGCTGGTATTACCATGTGCTCCATGACCCAAATCAAAGCAGCGTTGGAACTAGAGCCACAATTGAGGGTAAATGGTGGCAGGGGAGGAGGAAGCAGCAGACAAGCCAAGCAGGGGAGCAAGTGGGTGGAGGGCAGATGCCAGTTTGTGCAGCACCGTGGGGGTGGGAACCAGGAACCAAAGAAGGTAGCAAGGGCAGCAAAGGGGTCAGGCTGCTTGACTTTTCCCACTTCCTGTCTCCCATGTTGCCTGCTCCCCTGCTGCTACTTGCCTCCCTGGTGTTACTTTCCCCACTGCAGTGGTGCTAGGGATAAATTTCAGACAACCTCCAATACTTAGATTCTATACATACAAAACTGTAACAAATTTAAATTTTCTATGTACCGAATTCAGTTTCTTTGGGGGTGGGGGTGCTGTTCTAAAATTTAAAGTAATCTTGGAATCAGGTAAATATAGTAGATGGAAGGATAGAAAGAAGGAAAGAGGAAAGAAAGGGAAAGCAAGGAAAAAAGTACTCTGTGTGCAGTCCAACAGATCTTTTCTGTACATACAGTTAAATTAAGTTTGCATCCTAAATGATTACAGCTATCAAAGTAATAGGAAGTACATTATAAAACTGCATCAGCTAGACTGATGTTGCTGACATATGTAACAATTGAAACGTTTCCAAGTTAAATGCATTTAGATCTGCTTCAAAAGGAACTGTTCCAGCCACATACACTCATTCCTATGCCATTCTGATGGAAACATTTCAATGCTGTAGTCACCTTTAGCAGTGGCAATGATTCAAATATAACAAAACCACTACAACTTTTGCCCCTGGATCAAATAATGTTAAACAGTTTTGGATCATTAGAATAATAGAACATTAGGGTCGGAAGGGACCTCAGAAGGTCATCTAGTCCAACCTCCTGCTCAAAGTGAGACCATCCCCAACTAGATCGACCCAGCCAAGGCTTTGTCTAGCCGGGCCTTAAAAACCTCCAACAATGGAAATTCAAACGGGCCCGTGCAAAGCAACAAGTATTCATTTCGGATTCAGCTGATTTGAGGGACAGTGATTCAATTCAGTGATTTGAATCACTGTTCCGACTTGATTCAGCCAATTCAGATTTGGAGGCTCGGCCACCGAATTGGCTACCAAAGCTTCAGACAGCCTTAACAGATAGGGGTACATTCCCAGATGGTGAGGGAGGGAAGGAATGAGGTTGGGACTAGGGAAGGGGTGAGGTGGGGGGGTTGCTGTTCCCGGGGCTGCACCAGGGATGCGTTACCTTGAATCTGCGTACCGGATGTCAGCAGGCTGCCGCTGCAGGCTGGGGCCAGTGGCGGCACCAAGCCAATTCTTCCTGGCATTCGGGGTGAGTGCATTAAGTGCCAGGAACAGTCTCGTGCTGCGACCACAGCCCCAGCCTGCAGCAGCAGTCTGCTGTCATCCCATGTCCAGATCCGGGGGCACTGGGCTCTTTCTGGTGCTCGGCACACCTCCCCCTGCCCTAGTCCCAGCCTCGCTCCTTCCCTCACCACCCTGGGAACCTATCCCTATTTGTTATATTATAAAGTGGGTTTGCTTTATGTGAGGGAAACCTGTATAGCCTATGGCCGAATCTCCAAATCAGCCCCGTATCACTCCAAATCAATTCAGAAGCTTCCAATTCGATTTGGACCTCTTAATGAATCTCCCAATTTTATTTGGATTCGGAGATCTGGCTGCATCTGCTCCAAATCGAATCAGCTTTGCACAGAACTTACTCTCTAGGTAACCTGGCTCCAGTGATTTACTACCCTCCTAGTCAGGAAGTTGTTCATAATATCTAACCTAAACTTTCCCTACTGCAACTTGAGACCATTGCTCCTTGTTCTGTCGTCTGCCACCACTAAGAACACTCTAGTTCCATCCTCTTTGGAACCAGCCTTCAGGTAGCTATTAAATCCCCTCTCAGTCTGTTCTTCTCCGGACTAAATAAGCCTACTTCCCTCAGCCTCTCCTCTTAATTCATCTGTCCTACCCCCCACTAACCACTTCCATTGCCCTCAGCAACAGAGACTCTCTCCAATTTGTCTAAATTCTTTGGGGGGGAGGGGCAAAGCTGGACACAGTAATTTCAGATGTGGACTGGACACAGTACTCTCAGCTTGTTCACAGTAACAGTTAGAACATAACAGCTTCCCTTTTTGAAAAGACTCCAATATATACTAACAGCTTTATCTTAGCTGGTCTAATAAATATCATCTCTTAACGAAGAGTTTTAGAGTTTTGCATTTCTTTTTGTCTCAGACCAACATGGCTACCAATACATCCTTGCAATATTATCTATGAAATTCAAGCAATAAATGCAGATGAACTTGAATTAACAGGCGCACTTTAAGCTATTTTCATAAAAGAAGGGGAATAAGTTGTACTGACATAAGGCACATTTGTTATGCTATAACTTTGTCCACAGTAGCCAAATAATAATTATTTTGAAACTGAAATATTGATAGTTTAACTGGTACAAGACCCGAGTGTAGGGCTGACTTCAGAAAACATATTCCTTACTTTACATGGGGCATCATCTACAGTTTACTTGGGTCTACACTCTTGAATAGAATTCATAACCGTACAAGGCATTAATTTCTTTTGCATCATCATGAATTTGAAAGCTGAACAAAAATGTTGACACATAGTAAGTGAGATTCTGTGTTGTGCTCATCAGGATGCAGAAGAGAACTTGCAAACCATGGGGAAACACTTTCTGAAGACTGGAGGGAGGCTGCAGCAAAACTTTGGTCAGCTTTATGTGCCTGTTTAAAGTTATGACAGGCTCTCTGAGCTACTCACAAACAAACAGCACTTGCCTAGAACCTCTAAAGCATTGTATGCTGTGACCTACCCCTGGCACACCCAACCCACCAGCTGGACCTGTACAGTAAAAGGGAAACATGAGGGGGAAAGCCTAATGTCTACCTTTTACTGTGATCGCACAGGTGATGGCCTCAAACACAGATGCCCTCTCATCTCTTTATTCAAAGAAGCAGTGCAAACAATCAAAAGTACACTGGAAACACAGCAGGAAAAATAACTGTCAAAAGGAAAATTAATAGGAAGAGAGAAAGAGGCAGCATATACACCCTGCATGGGATAGTCCACGTCATCTAGCAAAGGGCCTGGCTTAACTGCATAACCTTCTACTGCGGTTCTTCAACAAGATGTACTGAAAGTTAAGAGTCAGGGATGAGAATCCTGGTAGGCAGGATCTAATGAGAATTACATGCTGTCATTACTTACAGAAATCCAACATGTATTTGTGGCTCTTCACTACTGGTAGCATCACCATAAACAGGTTCTTCAACATCCTCATTCCTAAAGAAAGAAATAAAATAAAAGACGACAGCTGTAAATCACACACTGATTTATAGCAGGACTTTATTTTATGATTAAAACTTATACAGAATCTGCATAATGCAAAACATAATTTGTTTTGTGACTTGCACTATTTAACAAGTCCTATCAAAAAGTCTGACTTGCTAGTTTAAAAAAAATTACTATCAATTTAATTTTTTTCTTCTCAGCTGATGAAATGCTTATGACTAAAATAATAACGTTAAAGGCTAACAGCTTTATTTAAATTTTGTAAACTACTCACAAAGTAAAACAGGAACACATACTTGATATGAAATTATATCTAATAAAGGAACAAGTGTAACTTTCTTAAAGTACTTAAAACTGAAATTTCTGTATCCAAAATATTTATTCTTGGTATACCCTGTTTCAAATGAAAGAAAATATTCCTTATTTTAAGTACTGGCAGTTGAAAGAGAAAGGAATCTCATTAGGGATGCCTAAGGAAACCACATCATCTATGGAGGAGTGGATAAAAACTGAAACGGGACCTCCAATGTCTGTCAGGCAGAGCATGGTCTCTCTTGGTTGGGAAAAGATACAGCTAGAAGCAGTTTGGGTAGCCAAGGTGAATAAGAGGCCATAATAGGGTCCCATTAATCATCTATCCTCTCTACTCTCAAAGTATCTATAAGTGTTCTGAGCTCTGGATATCTTCTGACACTGATGAGGAGGCTAACAAGAGTGAACATGCTATATCCTCTGGCTGTTCTGATGGCCTCAGTGCCAAAGAGAGGATTCTCAGGGAACTCTGTAGAAAAAACACCGGGGGCCCATTTCTGTCAGTGAAATGGAGATAGAGAAAACAGTACAGAATTAGACTCTGTAATATATGCCTGTAAACCACCAATCCAGGCCATTATGGGTTTGAGGAACAGGCGTGGTTTGTTTTCTTAATAAAAAAATTAACAGGGTTGCCAACAGGAAAACTATATTTAGAGAAAAGTTAAAGATGCTACAGATTTACTGTGGTCTTTAAAGTGACAGCAAGAAGCTTCAACTGAAACCAAACAAAGGCTGAACACTGAAAACACAGTAGGCATATTCTACCTTTTATGTTCTTATTGCACAACACAAAAATGTCAAGGTACGTGCAAATTGCACCAGCAATACTATCCAAAAATCCAAGTTTGAATATGCAAAACTCACTTGCACTCAAAGTGGAGCATGCAATGGACAATCACTTGATGGAAAAATATTAGATTTTGCTTTGCTCTACAGCTATCAATAGTTTTCATGCTCAACATGAAGCAAAATACTGAAAATCGGAATCCAGCTATTGAAAAGGTTATTAGTTCATTTAATCCACGTTCCTGGATTACGTTACATTGGTAATTGATAACTGATTAAGAAAGGGCCTCCTACTGCCCCTTCTCCATAGTACAGTGGATATCAATTTTAGATATTTTCCCTGATATTTCCCCAAAAGACTTTAAAATTATTCTTCCTCAGTTTCCATTATTAATAGAATGTTCCCCTCAGAACTCTCTTAGCCTACTTTTTCCAGCTGCTCTTTTACAAAATGTTCAAATACTGTGAAGCTTACTCAAATAATTAAGGGAAACTAAAATACATTTTAGTTTTAAACTGTTTCCACGTTAAAGTCAATTATTTATTCTCTTAATTGTTGCTGTAAACCTTTAAGTACCTAAACTGTAAAGTATATTTTCAGAATATCATTTTTATATTGATTCACCTGAAGTGAAATAGGTGAGTATACACACCTAAATCACAAACATGTCATAAAAAGCCAAGGAAGCCAAACTAATAATTCAGGAGAGAAAGGAGGAACAATTTTCATGGATGTCCATAAAGATACAAAAAACAAACTGGAAGCAACAAATACTTGTGAAAATGACAGTGGAATTGCATGTAGAAACAATTCCTTTCTAAAAGTTTTTAATTTAACCTAATATTTTTACATTTCTAAATGTTAGCAATTACCATTTATCCATTATCAACAGGATCTGATCCATTTCAGAAATTGATATTTTTGCAGATTGGTAGAAAAAAGTATATTTCCAGTTTATTATGCATTTATACACCTGACCTTTTGCTTAAAGCTTCAAACACGCCACTGTCACTAGCCAGTGAATAATCGGATAGACATGCTGAAACTCGCCTGGCTCTCCTCTCCGACCTTCTAGCACTGTCTTCACGCAGAGTTACAGCTATAACAGAAAAAAGCAAAGAAAGGTCAAATTAAGGAAATCTCTCATAAAATACTATATACAGAGTGAATTCAAATCTCTCAAACTACATTTAGAACAGTTCATGAAAATACAGGTGCACATTTTTAGAATACCACCTCACCTTTGAAAAACACATACAGTAGATTTGAGTTCTTTTGTTGGAGAATTTCAAAAGGAAGTATGCGCCTAATTTCTTCATGAAAAGAATGAATAAGCTGATTTTCTATTTGTAGCAGTCCTTATTTTTTCTAGAGAACTATCATTGGGCAAACCTTAAATTACTTTAACCCCAGCCTATACACGCATAGCCACTTTAGTAGCTTTATTTTTAGTATTTATCAACTAACCATCCCTTAATGAACAAGTAATAAATAGGAAACCTCCATAAAGCGTAAGTCTTTTAAACTGGCTAAAAAAAAAAAAACAATTTAAGAAGTAATCTGACACTGACGGTGTTTTTGTGGGGCTTTTTCATTCTTAAATATTAATTCTAAAAGTATAAATATTGTTTGTATCATACCAGAATAGCCTCTTATTTTTTTTAAACAATCTGAGGTGCACTGTCATGATCATTGTGAAATTTTTGACTTTTAAAACAAATGTTGGAAACTAGTGAATTGAAATTACTCAAATGTAAGATGAACCCCCAACCCACCATCAGCATGGGGAAAAAAGCCCCTGAACTTATATTTGCATACAAAGAAGAGGGGAGCAGGCAGCTGTTCTAGTTCTGACTGGCCCTGAACCCAGGTCAAGGCCAGAGTCTGACCCAAAGCAGCCTCCTGCCTGCCCCCGCCAACCTTCCACCTATTTCTCTCCCCCTTTACTGTCAGGCGCAGCTGGGCTCCAGCTTGGACACGGTTCTCTCTTGGACATGGAGCACATGGAAACTCCTTCCCCTGCCTAGCCAATTAGGAGTGCCAACACTGCTGCATGGCAGGCAAGGGCTGAGCTTCCAGTGCTGTGCTCTAGGACAGAGCAGCCATGGCAGTGTCTGACAGCAAGAAGGGGACGAGGCAGAGACAGGGGGAAGCAGGGGTGGATGAGGCAGAGACTAGAGGGAAAGGCAGAGACTGTGTGGTGCTAGGGGATGGGAAATGTAGGTGGGGGGGAGGCAGGGCAGCTGCATGAGGAAAAAGTAAGACAGAAGGCAAGGGGGCCACCTGACCTCTCCCCCCAGCCACTGTTTTTCCTGCTGTAGCAGTGGGGGCCAGGGATTCAAGACAACCCTCCAGTACTTAGATTCTACAGCTGGAAAATTATAACATTTATTCATTTTCCATATATAGAATCTAGTTAGTGGGGAGGGGTCATCTTCTATTTGCTTAAATATGGTCAATTCTCTCTCTGGTCAATTCTCTCTCTTCCCATTGAATCATAGATAATGAAGGCTGGAATGGACCTCAGGAGGTCATCTAGTCCAACCCCTTGCTCAAAGCAGGACCAGCCCCAACTATATCATCCCAGCCACGGCTTTGTCTAGCCATGTCTTCAAAACTTCTAAGAATGGAGATTCCACAAACTCTCTTGGTTCCCTCCTAAGAACAACTTCAGGTACAAAAGTTATATTTACTATCACTATCAATCACAGACAGAAGTGATGACAATTGATGAATAATACTCCGTATAGTTTTGCACACACAAATAGATATTGCAATGGTTAAATCTCTCATGTGCATATACCAATGACAGCACTCAAATTGTACACCCAATGTTTTGCAAAGTCAAACAGCCTACATTTTGAAATATTGTCCATAGTGTCTCCAAGATAGACTTCCAACTGATTTAATTAAAACGTTTCCTTATTGCAAGAACAACTAATATAATACCCACCCCCCTCCACCTCTCAAAGGCAGATTTTAAAAGAGAAACTGGGAGAGCAAGTCAAAATGTTTCAAAGATGGAAGGTAGCAAATGACAGCACTATAAAAGAAGAAAAAAAATAGGAAGAAAATTATACCCATTCCTGTCCAAGCTGAGATGCTTTACTGTGCCTTAACCTGCAACAAGTAATCCTACGTGTGCTCCGGGATGGTGCTTTAATTAGCATGACCACAGTGCTACATTTATTTAGTGTCCCGTGCTTCCAAATGATGGCCGGGGTGCTTGAACTAAAGCTTGGTCAATGAGCTTTAGTTAGTGTCCCTGCTGCCATTCTGAAGCATGGGGACACTAAATAGACATGACGAGGAGCTGTTGGAGCATGTTAATTAACATGCTACAGCAGACTCAATTAACAGAGTCTGCTCCAATGCATGTTAATTAGCATGCATCAGAGCAGATGTCTGGCATATATACAGGCTGGCTTTGCAACTGGCTTTTACATGAAAGTTAGCATCGATTACATTCCAGACTTATGCACCACTGATTTTAAGGATGTACAGGACTTAACCCTGTGCTCTTGGATGAACTTCTTGCCTTTCTGAATGCAATGTTAACTGGACGTTGTGTTTACTTAATATCATGCCTTCACAACAACCCTCAGGTTACAGCATATGTATAGCCTACTTTTTTAAAATATCAATGGCAAACATTTTGGTTGGGATTACATTCATTATATTGTTTCCACTATATTGTTTCCACTTCCACAGGACTTGAACACAGAATTTTATTTTTAACTAGACAACCTACCTCACTGCAATTCTCAGAGATATTAAAATGTTAAAAGCAAATTAAGAAAATAAGACATTGTGAAAATAGCACAATCTGGTCTGAAACTAGCATTCCAATTATTAAGAAGAGAAAGTTATCTTTTGCCTTCACAGATGAAAAACTAGACATATTAACACTTCATCCCAACCCAATTAAATTCCTAGCTTTATCTTTCTAGTAAATTTATGTCAGTGACCAGAATGTCCTATTCAAGCCCCTTTTAAATCAGCAGCAGTGTCTTTGATTCTACAGAAAGAACTAAGCTCTTGGATCACTACTTCCCAACTTAATGGTCCAGTAGAGATCATGTAAATTTCACTGTCACCAGACGGACAACAATTTTTCAGCTCCAGCCAATTCATGGTGATGTGTAGCAGAAAAATAAGGAAATTATATTCCAAAGATGCAAAAGCTACTGAGAAAATCAGAAGTCACCTGAGAAAATCATCTGAGACAGGATATTTAATACTACTTGTTTCCTTTATGGACTGATCTATGTAAGAAAGCTGCACTAGCATAAGATCTGAATTTATATATTTAAACCAGTGCATTTCTTATTTTACCTTAAGGGGAACAGGTGCAACAAAACCAAAATAAGTGACTCATACTGAAATAAGTGTTCAAACAGACTTTTAACTATATCAATTGAAAGGTCATCTTAAGTTACACTAACACAAGTATTCCCTGTAGGCACAAACCTTTTGTCTCCTACTGTTAGATAGACAATTTGTGCAGATTCAGGAGACAAAAGTGAGGGCTATAACCATAAGCAGAACATTGCAGGCTCTTTCCTTTGGGGCTTCATGTTTCGGAAATTGTTCACACGGAAATACTAGACTCAAGAAGCCACGTGGTGATGTCATAAAAAAGTGACACGTTATAGAAATGTTGCTTTTATGTCTGCAGGCATAGAAAACACCTGATAATATCAGCATAGCACAACCCAAAGAATATGGGAGGTGGCAAATAGATCTTTGAAAAGAAAAGAAAATAAACATGAAAAGAGAAACTAACATTTCATTTAAGATATTGTGGCTTTATCAGAGTTAGTATTTCAAATTTGTTCAAGCTGTAAAATTTCATTCACAATGAAAAAAAAGTATATGCTTCTACTACAAGTAAGAAAGCAAGCCTAATTTTTCTCTCCAATGTTATAAGATTTCACTCCCTAGACAAAAAATATTGAACACAATTTTACAATAGCTACTAGTGATATGGTTTCTCCAATGTTTGCATGACCAGCATGAGCTACCTTAAATAGGCCTAATTTTCAGAAAGTTGTAAGAAGTTACTTGAAAAAATGTGTCTTAATATAGGTGCCCAAAATCTAAGAAACCACAATCATTAGCTACTTTAAAAAAAAAAATCTAGGCCACGGTTAGAGATATATATACATATGTTTTGCATAACAAAACATATTTTAATAACAACAACACAACTTCAAAAAGGAAGCTTACAGTGGAGGCACAAAGAGATCCTCACATACCACAGTGTTGTTAGGCATTAACAAGATATAATAAAGCTGAAACAAAGCTTTACCATAAAGCTTTCAAAACAGGTCTCCAAGAATTTAATAATAGCCAAGAATATGTTTAGTTGTTATAGCAAAAAAACTTAAGTGTGCCTTGATGCTTAAACATTATAGCATGATATCAAGCAAAATAAAAATTAGCACACCTTCACTTTTCTTCACATGCAAGTTGCAGAGAACACAGAACACTACACACGCAAAAAGACACACACTTGAGTGACAGGCAAATATAGCAAAATAAGTAATAATTTTAGGTTCACTTACAGCAATTTTTCTGTTGTGCCGCATGAGAAACAAGATACAAAATTAAAGTACACAGTGATAAATTATTTTTATATAGGCCATTTAATTTTTAAATATTCCACACACCACAATTCCCCAAAAATGCATTAAAGCATCTACTTTTGTGACAATCACCATCTTATCCTTAAGATAGCGTCGCAAAAAAAAAATATCAAGGAGGAATCACCCACCTTTCTGTTAACAGCTTTACAGGGACTCGAGAAAGATGAAACAGAATTGCACTTAAGCACTTTAAATATTTAACAGGGGCAGAACAGAATCCGGCCCCAAAAGAAGATAAACATTTAAAAATTCAGTGTTCTAGTTAAGTGATAGTTTTCTTCCTCTCCACCAAATTTTTTAGATCCTCCACAAGTGGCATGAATGTCATAGCTCACACTTTTTTGTCCATGTCACTCTACCACTGCATATTTCAGCAGAATGTATAGTATGCTTTCAGGAGAAGTACAAAACATGTACTAGCAGCAGAGCTTCAAGTCAAGATGAAATCACAGACACAGGAGCCTGTAAGACTGCGACTGCATGCACTATGCATGGCTCACTTGCAACTTTTGCATCTTCTCCCACTTCCATGAGTCACAATTACTAAACATTTTGTTCGACTAAATACTTTAGAACGTTGCCAGAACTACACATTGTTCATTTCCAACTTTTTATTAAGAGACCAAACCGTTAGGTGGCAGCAACTAAGCACACTACATACCAACTTACTTAAAAGCCACAAAATAGCTCTAAAGGAGAGGCTCCCCAAGCTGGGGTTATGTGAGCTTGATATGCTATCAGTTCACTTCATAACATTAAGAAGGTAGCACGTGGACCAGCAAAGCCTGGGAACCTGGAACTGCTTCTTGAAAGCAACTGCTGTAAAAGCAAACCAGCTTTGGGGGACATAATCTAGGAACAGGCCCACATGCTCGACAGACCTCTAGAATTGGAACTGGTCCATACAGCACTTCTGGATCTGGTTAGTATAGCCAGTTAGGGAAGCACTGTGCCCAGTCCAAACAGCTCTGGCTCTAAGTAGAGGTAATTAGAACAGATGAGTTTGGGTGGTGCTATGCCTGGCCAATTAGCTCTACTGAGAAGCAAGGCTAATTAGTACATCTGAGTGCTGCATATATTTTCAATTCAGCAGGCTCCTCGGGAACTGATTTTTCAAACTCAGGATGAATGTCCTGTTTCAGGGAGTCCCTAAGGTAACCAAGACACAGCTCCAAAATTCAAGGCTGTCCCAGAAAATGTGTGACAATTAATCAGTTTAGCTGTAATATACAATACAAACTAATGGAACCAGTGTATTTCCAGAGTTCAAAGTAGCAACCACCTCATTTTTCCCAACTCACTTCTAAATTTGAAACATTAAAAGGGAAGTCAAAAGAACAACAAGGTAACTATTTGGCCTTGCACTGTTGATTTTTTTTATACCCAGTGTAAGTGTTCCATACTATACACAGAGAAGAGCTGAAACCAGAAGAACAGGAAGGCAATCTAGTGACAAAAGCAGAGCGACTTGCTGCCAGAACTTTTAAATAAAAGGAAGGAATGGAAGTTGACGTAGAATGGGTAGAGAGCAAGACTGAAGCAGCACCCTAATCCTTCTTATCCTTACTCTCCTTATCCGTCTTAACCTTCCCCATTTCAGCATTCATATCAGGCCTTCACATTTACATTTCCTTGCTATACTGCAGAACTTTCCTCCCAAAAATCAGCTACCTCAAAATTGGGTTGTGTGTATGAAGCTGGGAAATTACTCTCCTGCCTCAGATAGAAGCATCCTGCTTTGACTCCTGCTTTGTAGTGCAGCAGTTGTGGTATTACTAATCAGGAAGCTGAAGCGATCAACTGACTTAGGGCCCTGTCACATGTTCACTTGAAACGGTTGCAATCATGGGAATGTAATAATCTATTCAAGTTAGTAGCTGTTAGGAAAGGGGTGGGCAAAATGCAGCCTACCAGGCCATTCTATCCAGCCTGCAGGGCCCCTAAAAATTTTAGAAAAGTAATATTAATCTGCCTTGGGCTGCCTTTCACGCAGCCCTCGATGGCTTGCCAAAACTCAGTAAACGGCCCTCCGTCCAAAATAATTGCCCGCCCCTGTGATAGGAGATCACCCTCCCCTGAAAGGAGATGGCTCTGCAACTCCAAGAGGGCACTTAACACATGATATTCTGCTTGTGTTTTAACTGCACTTAAATGTTAAGGTGCATACAGGATACCACTCTTAATGGCTCATTGTTCTTCATTCCACCGGTGTTAATGATCATCTCTCCTTTTTAAATAGCCCTCATGTTCCACTAATAAAGTTAAAAACAAATTTACTGCATGCTAGCTGCTCAATTCTTCAGCTCTTTCAAAATCATAGATCCATTCATGGAGACCTGCCCCTTCATTCTACCTTTCAAAAACAAGGTATTCCTTATAGTATGAAGCATATTATATGTGAGAAAATATGGTACATTGGAAATGTGTTTGCTTTACTGCAATGGGTGAATTTATAATGTGGTTTTCTGATCTAAAACGGTCGTCTGTGTTTTTACAGAAAGCCTCTGCATGGTACTCACTTAAGCATATAACCTATAAGCTGTTGTTCAGAACTGTGCTTATTTTGGTCCAAATACAGTAATATGGGCATTGGCAATGTTTTCACATAGCAGATGTACATCTCACAGCCACATCTTCTGGAAGTATTTCTTGTGTTAAGAAAAGTAACGAGTCTGCACCAAAGTACTGGGGCTGAACAAGCTATTTAGATCAAAATGCTTTAAGTCAGTTCCTTCCCTTTCTTGAGTCATGTGAATGAAGCTCCTGTTAACTGACTGCAAAAAAGTGGCAATTATCAATTACAAGCATGTTTTCTATTTTATATGATATATTCTCTTTTGCCATATCTTTATAATGCTGTTTTGACAAATCATACCAAAATTCATGTTCCTTTCAGCCATTAGTGTAAAATTTGGTTGAGGCCTTTAAATATAATAAATACTGAATACATTTGCTTTACTAGAACAGCATTATCATGTATTGATTAATTAACCCACAAAATATTGTCTGAATAGGGCAAAAGCCTTTTGTATTCTATTAGCAGCTCCTAGTTTGGTTACACAAAATGGGAATTGGAAAGAAAATATTATATAAATACTGAAATTTTGAAATGTTACATGCTACATTTTGAAATGTTCATCTTTTGTTGATCTTTAATATTTATATATTTCTAACAAACTTTTTCATTTTCAGAAATCTACCCAGTTAAACTCCCACAAGTCCCTAGATCAACCAACAGTGGTTTCAGTCAATAAGCATAACCAGCAGCCCTGCTGTCACTAGGGAAGCCAGAGATCCTAAGCCAATTCAAATGAATCCTGCCAGTTCAGGATGGTTAAGTCAACCTGCTCCTGCTTGGTTTGAGAATTATAATGACCAACATAACAAGGAACTTCATCAACTTGAAGTGACTGTGGTTCAGAATACAAACAATACACTATTTTGGTCTTCAACCTATTTCAGGTTGATAAACCAGAAGGACATATTGTATTTGATTGGGAGCAAAAAGAAATAAATAAAAGCCATTTCAAACTGGCTTTAAACAGCCTGGCCATATCCCCTCCTTGATAATACCCTTTTTGATTAATGATGTAGTAAATACCTGGTCAGAATCCTGGTGATGTGTACAGCACTGGGAGACTCCTCTTTACTTATATAATGATTTTTTAAACTACTGAACTTGCATTAAGTAGTGTAAATCAAAAACTAGGATCTTATGGCAACATAAATCTGCAAGTGTGTGCAGTAAGAGTCTAAGCTTGTCTGTTCTTTCTGCCTACATTGTTTTTCTACATTTGAGATAATCCATAGCAACTAATGACATAATATTACAATACCACCACCACATAATAATAATAATATAAGAGAAATAGCACCAATTCTAATATAATATTCAAACATATTATTTTCAATAAATCAGATTATTCTCCCCACTCCTCCTCCATACCCCGCCCCAGTCATTGCTTGCTCTGTTGTTTCTTTCCCCAGCACAGCACTGGGGGCACAAATGTTGACAGCCCTTCAAATCAGATTCTATACATGGAAACAAATGTATAACTTTCCATACATAAAATCTACTTCTGGTGGGATGGGAGGCGAGTTAAATTCAAAATCATCTTGGATTTGGGTAAGTCCAGGAGTTTTCTTCCTAGACTGTTGTATACATGGTAGTTCATAGAAACAGCACCTGTAATGAATCACCCCAGTTCTGGCCCACGTAACAGAGGGCAGATATAAATACCATGTCTTCTAAAAATTAAAATAGCTAGTAGCATTATAAACTTGCAACTTCCTGCCTGTCTTATACCATACAAAGGAAAAAGAAATGATTTGTTTGAACCAGTCAGATTAGTGACTACTAAGAACATGCTCTTTCAGTGGTCCTCTCTTTTTTGTGAGGGCTAAGTATCCATTAAGGGGTAACGGATGGTTACTGCTGTAACTTGTGTTTACTTTTCTCGTTAGGTTCTAGTGAGGATCTTCTGTCCATCAAATTTCCTATTATTAATTATGCATGTTTGGCATACAAATAAAAGTGACATGAGTCCAGCACAGCCTAAAACTGTTTTTATTCAGTATATTTCCCAAGAAGAACCAAACACTCTATTTTTATTAATGAAATTAAAATTACTGAAATAATACTGAAGTAAATTTCCAAACTGAATGCATCAAAAATCAAAAGGGGCATAGGTTGTAGCCATGTTGGTCTAAGGAGATAGGCAGACAAGGTTCTTCAGTTGAATCTGGTATCTTTTATTAGACGGGCTTAAGTAGTTGGGGGGGAAAAAATTTCCTGCTAAAAATTCCCGCCCCCCAACTACTTAAGTTGGTCTAATAAAATGTATCAGATTCACCCAAAGAACCTCAAAAGTCTAACGCACCAAAACATCTCTAATGTATCAAAGAGCCACGACCCACAAACATTATCCTTCTGATTTACCTTTAACCACAAATCTATTTTACTAGCTAACATCTACTTACATAATTGCTTTAAATTAAATTGATGGGGGATAGATACCCTCTATTGTACTAGCATGCTTAGATTTTTATTTTATTTTTCATTATCCCTTATAAAGTCAGCCACATGAAATAATAATAAGGAAACAAACTAACCTCCACCAGTCTGGATATTTGCAAATTGTAGCCCCATTTCTCGCATTCCTTCATTGTCCATAGGGTAACTTGGAGTCTGAGATGAAGTTGTTCCTTGTGTATCATCATCACCCAATGCTGAGGCTTGAGCTCTAAGCATTTCTAGGGCTCCTATGCCAGCCATTTCCTCAAACCCTTCAGACATCTGAGCCAGTGGAGAATCCCGAGAAGCAGAAAGAAAGGGGGTATCTAGTGGAGAGCTTGGAGGAGACAGTGATGACAAGGAGGACCGTGAGGATAGGGATGCCAGAGACTGAGGTGTATCCAAGGATCTCCTTTGCTTATTGAAGTTAGAATGTCCAACAGAATCAGAGTACTGCACATCTTTAGTGAGAGATTCAAATGGAATTATGTCAAAGCGCAGATGCTGTCCAAAATCTGTGACATTATCTGATTTGTCATACTGTGGAAGGCCATAGATATCCGTAAAGCTGACTGAGCTGAGAGAACCCCTGCTGGATGCCAGCGATCCTCGGCTAGATGCCAGTGATCCCCTACTGCTGCCGGAGGACATTGTGAGGGTGCTAGCAGACAAACTTTAAAAAGGCAAGAGAGAGAAAAGTGACCCATTTATACACAACTAAAAACACAATATAGATACAAATACAATGACTCACATTAGGTAGATGATTTTACATACACACAGGGTGTATCTACATGTGTTGCTAGGGTGCCATTGTTACCTGCTTTTGGAAGTATTAAAAGACAGCACAGTAATAGACTATACTGCGCTGTGCGCACTGCACACAGTTATTTTTGTGCACTATATCTCTGTAGCAATGCGCTATAACAAGGGAGCGTGTCACTACAGCTTTTGCCTGTGGATGCTACATTGCCGTAGCATCATAGCCCACAGCGTCATAATACATGGATACTATTTGGCAAGTTAGACTTGTCTCCCTCTTCTCCTCCCTTATCCTCAGGCACAATGGTGACTAAAACAGTATGAAAGATAGCCAGAACAGGTCAGCACATCTGAAAAGGACTGGAAAAGAGGGATTATCACCCTTTCCTCAAATCCAGCTGGGGTTCCATGGGTTTTGATGGCCAGAGAGGTCTGGTGGGATGAATTCATAAAGCTGAGGGCCAGAAGCACCCATTGGATCACTTAATCTCAACTCATGTGTATATCACAGGGCATTAAATTTCACCTGGTAATGCCTGCACTAAGCTCAATAACTGTTTTTTTGGCTAAAGTATAATGTGTTTGGGAGAAATAAGCAGTCAATGAAACAAGGAAATAGTCACTTTACATAGCATGATACCCTAGCAAACTCAGAGTTTCCACTGAAAAATCCCATGGGAGCTTGCAACAATGCCAGCATTAGTCCTATTCCTTCCACTATTCTCAAAGTACTGTAGAGAGAAAAAGCATGGTGTCGGGGGGAAGAGTGAACCAACCACAGCCCAACTTTGGAAGCTGGTGTCCTGAAGAAAAAAAGGATCCTGAAAAGCTAGTCCTATTAGTATATAGGTTAGTTTCTATATACTAATATTCTCAGACCTGTAGGGTTTCCCTGAGGATCTCATGACATTTTTACCTTTACCGGGAAATTTCATGTCTCCTCCCTGAAAATCCCTGCTTGGTGAGTATGTTGTCTTTAGATGTTAGAGTGGTGAATCTAAGTACATTTTACCCTCATGAACTTTCTTCCTATCCTCTAAATTTCTGCACAGCTATAGCCTGTCTTCATCTCTGTTCTCATTTCCAACCACTACCTCCCCTTTCATAACACAACAAACATTGCCATCACTTCTGTCTTTAGCTCTTAGGATTTTTTTTCAGCTCTGTTGCAGATACAGTACTTGAGTTTCTCCACCCACTTAAAATTTTTAGTTTAGTTGTACATTTATCCTTATAGTAACACCCTATGAAGACCAATGAATTTTAAGTGGTCAAATACTTTGCTAGACTGCAAGCAGTGTATGTATTTCAGTACACAGGCTGTGCTTACAGAAAACAGATGAACTAAAAGACCACTAACCATCTTTCATTTACACTACCAATCCACTGTAAAGGGTGTAAAAATAAACTGTCGTATTCCATTTGCATGTTCTTCTCTTCTGATGCAAATTTTAAAATGTAATTAAGACCCTCCTTAACATGTTAAACATGACATAAATGGGTGGCAGAGTGCTACACATGCAGCAGAATAAGCCACCACATAATGAGAAACATGCAAAAAAAACGTTCCATAAAATAGAACATTTTGTATGGCTGGGCCGAAAATCAGCTGATTATCAGCCCTGCAGCCAGGACCACACCAGAGTCTGGAACAGCTCCAGGACTGAGAATCAGCTGATTGTCAGCCTCAGCAGGAGGCTCCTGGGGACTTTAAACCCAGTGCCTGACAGCTCTGATTTAAAGTGCCCAAAAAGTGAAACCCTTCATCTCCCTCCCCAACCCAGCTGGGAGCTTCTGATCCCCTGCACCTAGCAGACCAGCTAGAACTACCAGGTATGGGGCCAACAACTTCCAAGGAATGCACCAGTGCCAGTTTAAGACCCAAGTCAGAGCTGAAAATCACCTAATTCTCAATCATGATCAGTATCATGATCCCAGGCTCCCCCTGCAGCAACAAGTAGTAATGGTGTGACTAGGGTTTGATCACCAATTCTAAAACTGGACTTCCTGCCATGAATGTGTGCCATGGGACAGGAGGTATGACTGTTAGGACAGAGGATCAGGTCCCATCATACCATTAATGAACATGTACTAAGGGCCTAGATTTACTTAAAGAAAACAAAGCTTTTTCCAACTCACCTTTTTAACTGGGAGTGTAAATAGGAAGTTAAACGAGTTGCTTCTTCCAGCTGCATAAGCAAACAGTTCCTCTTTTCCTGCAACAGTATTCTATAATTTAAAAACATACATATATTATTCGCATTGCAATTGTACTTGAAATGGGCTAGGAGTATTCCAATCACAGAAGAACCACTTCTTGTTGCACTTCAGATATGTTGCAATACAAAACTGAATCCTTGTAGATTATCTTTTAGGGTCATATGCAGCGCGCAGGGGTGCACTGTTAAGAGATTTTTTGGGCTGATACCTATAGTCAATTTTTAAGGAAGCATACCAGACGATATCGATTTCCAATACACAGCCGGGCAGCTTGAAGAGCAGCGTCTGGCTGGTAAATCTGTTGTGGTGGAAGGGTTGTGGGGGGTGCTGGGCAGATTGAGGCCCCTGTGGTGAGGGAGGAAGGGAGTGGGGCTGGGGGAGGCACTGCCCAGGCTGGGGAGGCACTGCCCAGCCGGGGCAGGGCAGGGTGCAGGACATAGTCACGGCTCATCTGAGAGGTGCGGGGATGTACCCCAGGAGGGCATGAGGGGGTGTGTGTTCCCAGATTTGCGCAGGGTGAGGCGGGTAGCTGTGCAAGGCTCTTCCCTGGTGGGAGCTGGGCCAGGCTGCGCTCAGGGCAGGCAATGGCAGTGCTGGGAGGGGGCTACAGGGGGGCTGCAGCCATCCCAAAATTCTCCATAGCCCCCCCGCACAACCCCCCCCCACCAGCACCACTAACCGCCCCATCCTGAGCGCAGCCTGGCCTAGCCCTCTGCTGGGAAAAGCCAGGGGCAGCGCCAGCCCCAGCCCACAGTGGCAGCCCACCCCATCCTGTGCAGATCTGGACAGCACATACCCCCATGCCCTCTCAGGGTATACGCTGCTCCCGCTCCCTATGCCCCCCCAGGCAAGCTGCAGCTCTGTCCCACATCCTACCCTGCTTTGGCTGGGCAGCTCCTACTCCTGCCCCTGCCCCTGCCCTAGCCCCACTTCCTCCCTCACTGTGGGCACCTCTGCCCACCTCCATGCCTTTTCCCTTCCCTTCCACCACAGACTTACTAGCTGGACCCAGCTCTCCAAGCTGCAAGACTGTGCTCCTCGTTGCCTATGTGCTGCGCTGCAGCTGCATGCATGCACGGGGCATTTATTGGCCATATCAGGCAAAAAAAGCCTATTTCCAATACAGTTAATTTTCTTTATATCAGCCCCAATCCACTACTGGACTTACATATCGGTGCACCTCTAGCCGTGAGGGAATTCTCACTAATAGCACTGGAAACCAGGAGCTTTACAAGGTACTGTGAGAACTAGAGTAACTAAACCACAAGGAATCAAATGACAATACAAACTCATGGTGGTGAAGGTATACAAATACAATATCAAGGTCTTATATTAAAGTATCCAAGATAACATATAAAAAAGAAAAAAATCCTTAAAAGATAAACTTTGTTTCTTCCAAGCATCAACAATGTAGCTCAATCAAAATGCAGGACTCTGTCACAATATACTTGAAAATGTTCCTGAAAGTTGCCCAATCACCTTGACAGTCTGAGAGGAAAATTTAAAAGGGAAAAAACTGAAGAATGTTTTCCTACTAAGCAATTCAGAAGCAGTCTACATTCCTGGCCTTCATTCAACTAGAGTATATGCAAGGCGAGGAATGAGGAACCACTGGGAAAACACGTAGGAATTAATCTGAATTTAAAAATAATGTCCCAAGAGCTATATGGTAAACTGGAAAACTAGTTTTTGAATTTTGCTACTTATGTTTTCTTGAATTTTTCTCTTTTAAACAAAAGTTATGGCATAAAAACGCTTCCCCATTCACCACCCCCAAAAAAAGAAAACGTGACAATTCACTCAACACTCAAAAGTTTCAGTGTTTTATTTTTTCTTAAATCTATAAAAGAAAAAAATCTTCTAAAAAATTAAAGACAGGGTGATAATCTTCTAATCTTTTTTGTTTCTATCTTAGTATGCAGGAGCCTAGAGAAGTTAATACCTCAGTGCTGCGGTCACAAGTCAGCTGGTAACTAGAATGCTATAAAGTCACTTGGAGCCCATTTCAGGCTGGACATAAGGAAGAATTTCTTTACTGTCTGAGCCCCCAAGGTCTGGAACAGTCTGCCAGCGGAGGTGGTTCAAGCACCTACATTGAACACCTTCAAGACTAAATTGGATGCTTATCTTGCTGGGATCCTATGACCCCAGCTGACTTCCTGCCCTTTGGGCAGGGGGCTGGACTCGATGATCTCCCGAGGTCCCTTCCAGCCCTAATGTCTATGAAATCTATGAAACTGGAGACACTATATTTACCAACTTGTCTACTAGGAACTGAGGAATACCTCATTCCAAAAATCACACATTCTGCCCTCCATGTCTGGAATGGCGGCAGTATGCCCAATTCCTGCAATTGGGCATAACATTTCTCAGATCTCAATTCTACATGTATATTAATTTATGTCTGAGGCCTTGGGACATCAGTTTGAAGACCTGTCCACAGAAAGTCCCAACAAAGTCTCTCACAACTGCTAAAATAATGATGCAGAGGTCTTGATGGGAACATAGTAAAGAGGAAATGAAAGGGAAATGTTTGGGATAAATGAAATTAAGCTGTTAATGTACTAGGGAAATTCCAGAAAAACAAAAAAGCAGTATCCTCCAAAAAACTTCAATTAAAAGTTAACATGTACTTGTACTTTACTGTACAAGTAAAGAATTATTCAGCTGTTTAATACTACATTTTAAATAGCAATAGATAGCCATTACATATACTTAAACAAGAACCAGAACTCTTTTGGATGTGGAGTAGAGAGTGGAATTTGGAAAGAGAATTTTTGAGTCAAATATTTTCTATCACTAACAGGCTTAAAAATAAAATCTGACAAACTACAAGAGTTAAACTAGACTTTGGTGTTATACATACTTTTTTATATATATATACAAAAATAGAGCTCTTAACATACATTATTTTAACTGTTTTAACTCAAGTTCTTGCTAGCATTTGAAATATCAAATATCACACTGGAATGCTGGTTTCCACAGCACAGATTACACCATGGAAAAATAACTTGCTTTTCCTGCCAGCACAGTATGCTCTACTAACATGAGACTCCCAAAACAACCAATAAAAATTTACTACACTACACTGTAAAGCGAACTCCCTTCTCTGTCAATTTTTAAGCTGAACTATCAACATAAAGCTATTACAAAAATCACAAATAATGTCATACAAAACATTAAACACTTATGCTATGAATCGTCTATTATCTTTTTGATTTACTGCCTAAAATAAATATTCAAGGGAAATAAAATTCTGCAAGCCTGTATGAAGTAGTCATGTTCAGTTACATAATAAGAGTACTTAAAAAAAAAAGTTCTACTATTTACATAATATGGCACTGAAGTTGTAAGCGTAGTTTTCTTCAAGTGTCATAGTTGGCATTTTACCATTAATTCATGCTTCAACATGTTCCAAAAATCAAAAAAAAGAATGCCTTAGAAAATCTCATTTGGGGATGCAGGGGGACAATGACTTTAAGACATGGAAAAATATACTAGATAGAAGTATTTCTGCTGAAGTGAAAAGCTTCACCATCAATAAAGTTCAGCAATATTATCTAAATATTAATTTTTTCATGAAACTCAAGTATTAATTATTCAGGATATGCAAGTTTGACAGAGAAGCTCTCTCTATACATTTGAAACAGTTTATAAATAGGGACAGTTGACTGAAATACAAAAAAATCAGACTTTTCTTGGTTCCTTGAATTAGGGTGAAAATTTGTGGCACCTTAAAATAAATCACCTAAAATGTTTTTTGTTTTCATTAAGAACAGAACTTCATATTGATTTTAACTATAAAAATACCTACAGTGAAGACAACATTTTAGGAGCATATCTGGAATCCAACCAAACTGTATATAGGTAAAAGTAATGGGAAAGGCATGTACACAAATGTATCATAAAGCTCATCTTTGATGGGGACAAGTGCTGAGTATGGGAGAAGTCTCTATAACTAATACTAATCCTATTTCTAACTCTAGAATCCTATCAACTTCTCTCTCTCCCCATGTCTATTTTGGTGTCCCCAACCATTCTGCAAAGTCCAGTGGCATGCCCTGCAGGTCAGAGTTTTTCCAAGCAAACTTAAAATTTAACTTGATTTAATTCTGATCAATTTCACTGTCACTAGAATCTGAACAGAAAAAAAAAGAATCTGAATTCAGCTGATTTCACTCTAATGCTACTGCAGAAGCCCTGTGAAGTGTGTTTTGAAATACAGGTGCAGTCAGTAAGTGCTGACTGGAGCTCTAGCCTTTCTCTAAGCAAAGTGCACTAATTATCCTGACAAGAATTACATTTACAGCACAATTAACATGTTAACTGCACCACAAATTGTAACATGACACACTCAACCAACTTACTGTGTGATACAACAGCAAACCGGCTGTAAAAACTTCATATTTCATGTGCCATATTTAATACAGAGCAGCTTTGTGGCTGGTTTATATCACACTTCAAATTCAATGCGTGGCATGTGTCCCAGACCTATGCTGCTCTGTGCCCCACCCTGAGAATCCACTGACTGACATCAAGGGGTCAGCCATAGGGTCTGAGACAGTCACCTCAGGTCCAATCCCTGGGATTACGCAGAAGGCAGAACCCGAGTCCTGGACCTGAATGTCTCCTGTCCAACCACCAAAAGTATCCCCATGCCTGGCTTTTAGAGATGTTCCCCCACCTAAACAACCCCCCTGTGTGCCTGTTAAAAGACACCCTGGTGCAGCCCATCACTGAGAAACTGATACCTCAATGGTAGACCGCACTGGTGTTGCCAGTATCTGGGGAGCCCAGCTTACAGAATCCTGTCCTCCTAAACTGATCTCCTGGCACAGGCGATCTAGCAACTGGGATCTGAGGAATTTTATCCTTGATCCTCAAAACTGTGCATTTGATTTTGCACAACTGGCATGACAGGATATGTGATTTTTGGGATCAGACATAAAATTCCTTAGAAACCAATAGCATGATCAAATGCCAAGGGCCTAATAGACACCACAACATTTACATCTCTCAGAAATCTGATGAAATTCCTCATTCATTTCAATTGAATGCACTCATATCCTGTGACAGACAAGAAAATTATTTGATTATTTCCAAACCTTTCAGTGGCTCCATGAGCAGAAGTAGCCCGAGCACACCGAATTTCATCCTCCAAGCGCCGTTTTTCTTCCTCCAAACGTGCTAAATCTTCTGGAGATCGTCTCTGCTGACTGATAAGCTGTAATTCTTGAAGAAGAGCCTCTTTCTCTTTTATGAGCTGAAGACGGTCCCTGTCCGCCTCAGCCATTCCTGGCCAAGATTCATTATCTAGCAAGGCCAGCTGCTGCTGTATATTGGAAACCCTTGAAAATAAAAAAAAGAGCAGAAAAGACAAAGATGTAGATCAATAATAGGAGAAGAAAAACAACAGATTCTGGTAAGCAGAATCATTCCCAGTTTACTTTCCACTTCCTTACTTCAACTTAGACTCTAAGCAACATCTGAATTTAATAGTGCCAAATCAAGAGGTAACAAACTTAAACTTGACATCTACCATCTGTAAGTTTAATTAAGCAATATTTAAACTGTATTAACACTAGAATGGACAGGGTTATGATAGTAATTTTGCATTATGTTAATTCATATTCCAGAGCTGTTGCAATTACGATGCATCAAAACTCCCATAATGGGAGAAGGGGATGGGGAAAGAGGGGCTACTGCCCTGACTGCCAACCTGGGGAAAGGAGAGGGGAAAAGAAAGAAGTACCACTGCTGTCAGTTGCATGTTCACATTCACTAACAAGAAGTTACTCCTTACTAGGCCTGTGCGAATAGGGGAGTTTTCAATTCGGATTCAGCCAATTCGGAGGACAGCGATTCAATTCGGCGATTCGAATCACTGTCCCCATTCAATCTGGCTGAATCAGAGTTGAAGATTTGGCACAGATTCAAATCAGCCAGAGAAACGAAGGCACAGCTGGGTGGCTGCAAGTTCTCCCCCAGGTGGGGGAACCACAGGAGAAGCCACCATGCTGCCCTGCACAGCCCCAACCCCTGCCCAGTCCCAGCATAGTCCCAGCACTTAAAAAAAATAAAAAGAAAAGAAAAGCCCCACACTCACTGGCTGCAGTAGCTGTGACTGGGGCCTCTAGGCACTCATGGAAGAGCTCCCCGGCACAGCACAGGGCACTGGAGGACAGTAGGGATCGCCCCCCGCCTGGCACCCGTGCAGCAGTTGTTGCATTGTGTGGGTGCAAAGCGCATGGCATCCTGCCAAGCCACAATCTGGGAGCTGGGGTTGCTGGGGCTGAGTGGTGCCGGGTTCTGGCTGACAGGCGGAGTTGCCCCAGCTCCCAAACAGCACATGGCACCTGCCTAGCCACACTGCACCCACACCATGGGACAGCTCTTGTGCTGGTGCCAAGCAGGGTGGGAGGGCAATCCCCACTGACCCCCATTGCGTGGGGGGGGACACTCTGCCATGAGCCCTCAGAGGCGCTGATCAGCGCTGCCAGAGCCGGTGAGCACCGGGCTTTTATTTATTTATTTAAAGTGCCAGGAGGCAGTTGGGCAGGGTAGTCATGGAAGTTTCTCCCATGGCTCCTCTGGCTGTGCCCACCTTTGCCCCAGTGGAGGGAGCTGTGGACGCTATCCCCTGCTGCCACTTGCCCAGCCAGTGTGGTGGAGGGGCGGCACAATGCAGGCACAGCTTGCTCTGGGTGGCAGCACAGCATAGCCCCTGCTCTTGCTGCTACTGTGCCTGCATCAGCGCTGGGAGCAGGGGCTCTGCCCTGCTGCCACTTGCCCCCTTCCGCCTGGAGCAAGCCATACCCACATCCCGCCCCCCCCCCCCCTCCGTCCCAACAAGTTGGAGCAGGGCAGAGACCCCACTCCCGAGCGCTGCCACTCCCCCACCCCCAAGTAGCTCACTCTCCCACCGCAGCTGGGCAGCTTGTCCCAGTCCTAGCTTCAATCCCTCCCTCTCACATCCCTTTCCTTCCCTCCCCTCTTACCCAACCCCAACAGACTTACTGGTTGATGGCAACTGTGTCACCTGCCTGTTTAGCCTATGGCCGAATCTCCGAAGTAGCCAAATCTTTCCCAAATTAATTTGGATGCTTTTAATCATTTTGGAGCTTTTAATTGGTCTCCCAATTTGATTTGGATTCAGGGATTCAGTCCCTGAATCAGGTCGAATCTCCTTGGAATTGAATCAGCAACCAAAGCTTCACACAGCCCTACCGCTTACCCTCCTCCCCCCCCCAAATTCCAGCTCTGTACCTATGCTGCTGTGAATCAAGGTAGTTAGTATGAAAGTTGGGGTTGGCTATTCCAAGGAAGATTTGAGTGTGCTGTCTGTGAAGCTTAAGAAACTACCTTTTGTTTTGAAAGGGAAGATCCATCCCCTTTAGTTTTCCTTCACCCAATATCACCTCCCCAGTTATGATTTTGGGAATGCTTTAAGTAACTTATTTGTCAATGAGTGCCACAGTGCCTAAAGCCAAACTCTTCTTCAGTGATACATAATCAGCTAGGGAAAAAATTGTATGGGGGCTGCAAAAATTTGGAAGCCCCTGACTGACAACTCAAAGATAGAAATAAATAATTCAAGAATCTAAAAAGAAAACTAAGGATGAAGCAAGTCAGTTTTTGTTAAGGAAAACTACTACACACACACACTAATGTAGAGAAGCCAAGTTATCTACGTGCCACACCTCCACCAACTTGTTAACTCTGTTCAAACAAAATAAAAATAAAGTCACAAAACTCCATCTACAACACGTAGGTAGAATTACCTCGGTCCAGAGTTATAAACTGATGGCTGACAGAGAAGAAAGGAAAGAACCATAGTAAGAATAGCAGCATCAGGTTCTGATTTTATGAACACAAACAGTTCAGGCAAGCAACTACAAGTTTTGGGATCTGAACAGAATTGGATGTTTTGAGGTTCAAAAGACTTCTAAGTTTACACAGATGAAAACATAACTGCATCTGAATTTTCAAAAGGTTTCAACGAGGTCCTTCACCAAAGGCTCTTAAAAATATTAAGTTGCCATGGGATTGGAAAGAAGTTCCTTTTATCGTTTGAAAGCTGGTTAAAAGATAGGAAATAAAAGATAGAGCTAGATGGTCATTTTTCAGGATGGAAGGAGGTCAAGAGTGAGGTCCTTCAAGAATTCGTGCTGAGCTCAGTTTTGTTCAACATTTCATAAATGACCTGAAAAGGGGTACGTATGGTGAAATATCAAGGTTTTCAGAGTATACTAAATTATTCTGGGTAGTCATATCCCAAACTGATGGTGAGGAACTGCGCAAAGATTTCATAAAACTGAGTGAGTGGGCAAAAAAGGGGCAGATGCATTTGTCAGCAGTGAAGTTCAAGTACTGCACACAGCGGAAAAATAACCTCAACTGTACATACACAATCCTGAGCTCTGAACTAGATATTATAACTCAGTAAAGAGAGCTTGGGATCATAGTAGATCAGGGGTGGGCAATTATTTCGAGCAAAGGGCTGCTTAACAAGTTGTGGCAAGCTGTCAAGGGCCAGATGGGGAGCCCCACTCCTTGACAGGTTCATAGATTTCACAGACATTTGGGCTAGAAGGGACTCCAGAGGATCATTAAGTCCAGCCCCCCCACCCCAGGGGCAGGAAGTCAGCAGGGATCATAGGATCCCAGCAAGATAAGCATCCAAAGTGGGTGCTTGAACCGCCTCAGGTGGCAGTCTGTTCCAAACCTTGGGGGCTCGGGCAGTAAGGAAGTTCTTTCTTGTGTCCAGCCTGAACCAGTCAGTGGAGTTTGTGACCGTTCGATCTTGTCATCCCTTGGGGGGCCCTGGTGAACAGCTGTTTCCCCAGATCCTGATGAGCACCTTTGACAGGAATCAAGGACAGATAAATTTTAATTTTCTAAATTTTTTTAGGGGTCCCACCACCCCATCCAGAATTGCATTGAATACTCTATGCAATTCTGGTCTTCACATGTCACAACATGGACATAGTAGAATAAAAGAGGCACAGAGAGGCAATCAAGATGATCAGGTGTATGGAGGAACTGCCATACCAACAGCAAATGAAAATGCTAAAACTCTTCTGTTTTGAAAGGAGAAGATTGAAGAGGGATATGATAGAAGTCTATAAAACGATGAAGCATCTGGATAAAGTAAAGAGAACTGTTATTCACCAAGTCCCAGAATACAAGAACTAGGGTGGACCCACTGAAATTAACAAGAGAAGGCTTAAAACAAAGGGAAGCACATTTTTATACAGCACACAGTTCATTTATGGAATTAATTGCCACAGGAAGTTGTAGAGGCAGACACTGTAACTAGATTGAAAAATGTATTAGACAAATCAATGGAGGACAGGTCCACTGAGACACATTAAATAGAACAATCAGGGATGGATCTTCTACTACTGATAGGAGAGGATGGCTTATACTACACATGCCCTGTACATATACTCTCCCTCATATTTTATGCTTTATGTTAAGCCAATTTCAGAGAATAACCGTAGCTACTGAATTGCGAGAAGGAATTCCTGATCATTTTTAGAAGGTCAGGTTGTACTTATGAAAAGAATTCTGGTTGCATCCTACAGCTGGCTCCTCTTGACTCAAATATGGCAATTAGGACATTTACCTTGGCTCTTAGAAAGCTTTATGAGACAAAGTAATGTCCATATCTCCATATGTTGAAAAATATATATTAGCAGTATTGTGCAGTCACTGTGGTGACTACAGCATTGAGGTTGCAAGAAACATTCCACTATAAAGCAAGTCTGAGCTCTGTTAAATATCACAACAAATTATCTGTTAGTTTGAAATTTCACAAATGTGGTGTCCCTGCCAAAGTGTTGTGTGGCAGTCTGAAACATGTAAGGTATGCCATTTAGGAGATGCATAACTTAGGAAAGAGAAGAATATCTCTCTTTTAACGAAAACTTCTATGTATTTTTGCCATCTAAAAAATGGCTTGATCTTCTAGATTTTTAAATCATTCTAGATTTTCTGACATTTAAATCTGATTTGAACAACAGCCCTCAAACATCTACTGTTTTGTTGCAACTCTAAAACATCAGTGCAAATACACATTAAAGCAGATGCTACATGTTTTTCATACTTTTATTTTAATGCAAGTAATAATCAAACTGAAACACCGAAGTATATTTTAGTGTCAAAATATAATTTTCTGCTTTAAGCCTGCAGGATCCAAAGACTGAGCTTAGGGGCTGCTCATCACAACAGAAAGTGATGAGCCACCCTCAGGAGTCATGTAAGGCTGCCCGCTATCAGAACAGAATAGCCATACTGCTGCAGCAAAGAAAAGGACCTGCCTCTGGAAGCATACCAGTTGCTCAGCAAAAGAATCAGATGGCAATGAGCATTTCCAGGTGGCATAGGATCACCTTTCCTGGGCCAGACATGTATTTTAGAGACAAACAAATGCTATGTCCTTCTACACTTACTGGAAGAGAATCTGTGCCTAAAAATGGTCAATTTTTATACTGAATTAACATGCATGTATGCGTTACATTTTTTGGCTTTTACGGAGAGAAGCAGACATTATCTATTTACATCTCAGTTGGTTACAGAAACATTTAACTTTATTATTAAGAGTTGAGCAGAACTGCAGAAGGGTGAAAAGCAGTGGCAGCTTCTGCAAGGCCAGCATAAGAGGTTAGAAACACAGCTGTTTACATGGTGATGGCTACATCTTTGCAACATTTCCTTTTATGACCAGGTGACTTATCACCTGGACAAGGGGGAAAGAGATCAACGTTGTATACCTCGACTTCAAAAAAGCCTTCGATCTGGTATCCCACGATCACCTCTTGGCTAAACTGGCTTACTGTGGTCTTGACATCACCACGATCCATTGGCTGGGTAACTGGCTCCGCAGTAGGACCCAGAGGCTGGTGGTCGACAGGAGCCAATTGTCTTGGTGCGCTGTGACCAGTGGGGTCTCGCAAGGCTCTGTCCTAGGGCCTCTACTATTTAACATCTTCATCAATGATGTGGACACTGGTGTCTGAAGCAGACTGGCCAAACTCTGGGGTAAAGCATCCACACCTGATGGTGGACGAGAACCTGATGGTGGACGAGAACACTGAAAAATGCAAGGTTCTCCACCTTGGGAGGAAAAACCTGTACCATGCTTATAGGCATGGTTAGCACTACAGATAAAAGGGACTTGGGGGTCATGGTTGACCACAAGATGAACATGAGCTGTCAGTGTGATGCTGCAGCTAGTAAAGTGAGCAAAATGCAGATTTGCATCCACAGATGCTTATCAAGCAGATCCCGAGACGTCATTCTCCTGCTGTACTTGGCCTTGGTGAGGCCGCAGCTGGAGTACTGCATCCAGTTTTGGGCTCCGCAATTCAAAAAGGAAGCGGAGAAGCTTGACAGGGTCCAGAGAAGAGCCACGCGCATGATCAGAGGTCAGGAAAATATAATATAAATATAATGAGAGGCTGAGAGCAATGGGGCTATTCAGCCTGGAAAAGTGCAGGCTCAGGGGTGATCTGGTGGCCACCTATAAGTTTATCAGGGGTGCTTATCAGGATCTGGGGGAACGTCTGTTCACCAGAGCACCCCAAGGGATGACAAGATGGAACGGTCATAAACTCCGCTGTGACCGATTCAGGCTGGACATAAGAAAGAAATTCTTCACTGTCTAAGCCCCCAAGGTTTGGAACAGATTGACACACCTGAGGCGGTTCAAGCATCCATTTTGAACACCTTCAAGACACATTTGGATGCTTATCTTGCTGGGATCCTATGATTCCTGCTGACTTCCTGCCCCTGGGGCAGGCGGCTGGACTTGATGATCCCCTGGGGTCCCTTCCAGCCCAAATGTCTATGAAACATATAAGAAAATGCATGCATTGCAAGGTTCTAACGTTTTGTTTTTTTTTTGTTTTTTTTTTAAAACAGAAAATCTGTGCAAGAGGCATGGTTTGCACTCTACCTCCTCTCCATTTCCTCACGACTGGTCTCCTTTCCTAAAAGGACCAGCAACAGTAGCCTTACTCTCTCTGTTGCCTCCATCCCCTCCTACCACAAGGATGCAGCTTAGAAGAGAACGCGCTGCCCATACCTGCCAGAAATGAAGTGGCTTCTGGAATTGGAAAGCTGGGCTAGAACCGACAGGATGAAGTTCAATGCAGAAAAATACAAGGTGCTACACCTCAGGAAGAATAATCAGAAGCACAAATACAAAACGGGGGACACACATGGCTGTATGGCAGCACTATAGAAAGGAATGTGGGAGTCTTGGTAGACCACAAGTCCAGTGTGATGCAGTTGCACAAAAAGTGAATATGGTATTAGGTGCAAGACATGGGCGGTGATAGTGCTTCTCTACTTGACACTGGTTAAACCTCATACTGTGCGAAGTTCTAGGCTACACATTTTTTAAAGAATTTGGAGAGGGTGGGCAATTATTTCAGGTGGAGGGCTGCTTACCCAGTTTTGGCAGGCTGTCAAGGACCGCATGGGTAGCCGTGCCTCCTGTCAGGTGCCCCGCCCCCTGGTCACCATCTTGGGACCAATTTCCCAATGTCTTTGGTCCCAAGACATTAGGACACTGGTCCCATGTCCCAGGGCCAGCACTGGTGGGGCCCAAAGCAGGGCACAGGCTGGCAGGGTTCTATGGAGCTGGGCTGGACTGCACCAGCAGGGAGAGGGGGGAGCTGGCCCGGCTCCATAGAGCCCCTGCCAGCTGGGACCCCGCACTCCTGCCACCCTGCTCTGGGCCCCAGCCTGCACTGGACCTGGGACACCAGTATGGGCCCCGTGTTCCTGCTGGCTCCCTGCCCACTCACTCCTAGTGCCCCCCAGCCCCGCGGTACAGGTGGCAGGGCAGCGCACAGTCCCAACCCCCTGCTCACTGGTAGGGAAGAAGCTGGTGGTGAGTGTGGGGAAAAGCGGGCCTTTGCCCACCCCATGGCTGGCACTCCTTGCTGCAGCCACTCACAGCCCAAGCGGGGCTGTCCTGAGCAGGCACAGGCAGCCCTACATGGGCTGCGAGCAGCTACAGCATGGGGCACTGGCCACGGGGCGAGCAAGGGGCCACTTTTCCCTGCGCTCAGCACCATTTTGTAACCCGGCCCCACTGCCAGCCTGGGCTCCATGCCAACCGCAGGCTCGTCTGTCGGGGCTGCGTATGACAGCAGCAGCTGTGACACCCCCACCACCACCACCACCACTTGCTGTGCCAGGAAGTGTTGGCTGCTGCTGCCCTCCCGGAGCACACACCTCACAGCCCACAGGTGGCAGTGGCAAACACTGCCCAGAGCAGCACGTTGCGGGGGGGGGGGGGCCGTAGCTGCTGGCGCCAAGCGCAGCCCTGACAGGCAAGCCTGGAGCTGGCGGGGCCCAGGAGAGCATACAAGGTGGTGTGGGGAAAGCAGCTCCTTGCCCGCCCTGTGGTTGGCACCCCGCACTGCAGCTGCTTGCAGCCTGCCTAGGGTTGCCTGCACCTGCTCCAGACAGCCCCATGGATTGTGAGCGGCTGCAGTGCGGGGAGCCGGCCACGAGGCGGGGATGGGTCGCTTTCCTTCATGCAGGGAAGGAGCCTGGGGAAAAGCAGAGCGTGGAGCAGGGAAAAGTGGCCCTTCCCCCGTCCCATGGACAGGGCTCCCTGCTGGGCTGTCTAGAGCAGGCACAGGCAGCCCCAGACATGCTGCGAGCGGCTGAAGCACGCAGTGCCAGCCACAGGGTGGGGGAAGGGCCACTTTTCCCCCCGCTCAGCTTTTCTCCGGGCTCCTTCCCTGCCCGGGGTCCTCCCCTGCCTTTCCCCCTCCCCCGTTACCTGCGGTTCCGGGGTGGGGCAGCCACATGGTCCTAGGCTAGAAACCCTGGCTAGGGCTTCCAGCTGTGGCGGCAGGGCTGGGTAGGCCCTGCTGGGGCTTCCCCTGAGTCCTACTGCCCTTGGTTCCTTTCATTTTTGACAGGAACCAAAGGCAGAGAAATATTAGTTTTCTATATTTTTTAGGGGCCCCATGGGCTGGACAGAATGGCCTCACAGGCCGGATCCGGCCCATGGGCCGTATTTTGCCTACCCCGATCTAGGCATAGGTATGCCTATTTTGTACCATTGGTATTTCCCATGCTTCTGGCCTTTGCTGGTTGCTCACACCCCTCTCCCTCTTTTTCTTCTGCTATATACGTCAGAGAGTTTTTAAGCCTCCCTAGAGGCACTAGGTATTGACTAGCACAAAGGCTGGGGACTTCAACTGGGGTATGCCAACTCTCCTGCTGGCAGCAAGGCTAGAGGTTCACAGCTACAAGGTCTTACCCCTTTGCTCAGGATCAGACCAATCATAATATTTGGGGTCAGAAAATAATTGTACTCCATCATCAGATTGGTATGGACTGTGGGGGTTTTTGCCTTCCTCTGTAGCTGTGGCTCTCTAACCAGGACCTCTTGAAGCATGACATTAGCTGCCATGGTTCCTCTAATTTATATGTGGCAGGTTAGGGGGCTAGGTCTATATTCTTTCAGGGCTGACAGCAGTCTTGTGTAGAGTTTAGGTTATGGTTGTATGGAATGACCTCTGGAGATCCTACAGCCCTACTTCTCTGAGACTGTATCTAGCCAGGAGCTACTGAAGAAAATGCAATTCTTCCTAACCTGCTGCTGTGCAGAAGGTTGCCTTAGGCTCAGCTTAGCCTAGCCCTTCCATCTCTATTAACTAATAACCTTAGAGGCACCAATTGATTCTGTCTGATAATCCATATCAAAGTTTGGGACACCAGCCTTTCTGTGGCCACTTAGGAACAACTGACAAACCTATCTCTCTGCTACTGCTCCAAGGATAGTCTACTTATGATTTCTGCAGATCTGGGCAGCAGTTCTGCAGAAAAGGACTTGGGGGTTACAGTGCACAATAAGCTGAATATGAGCCAGCAGTGTGCCCTTGTTGCCAAGAAGGTTAACAGCATCCTGGACTGCATCGGCAGGTGTGTTGCCAGTAGGTCAAGGGAAGTGATTATTCCCCTCTATTCAGCACTGGTGAGGCCACATCTGGAGTACTGTGTTTAGTTTAGGTCTCCCCACCCCCCCCAACTATAGAAAGGATGTGGACAAATTGAAGAGAGTCCAGTGGAGGACAAGAGAAATGGTAAGGGGGCTGGGGGACATGACCTATGAGGACAGGGGAATTGGGCTGAGGGAATTGGGTTTATTTAGTCTAGAGAACAGAAGACAGAGGAGGGATTTAATATCAACCTTCAACCTGAATGGGGGTTCAAAAGAGGATGGAGCTAGACTGTTCTCAGTGGTGGCAGATGACAGAATAGATGCATTCAAGTTGCAGCAAGGGATGTTTAGGTTAGATATTAGGAAGAATTTTCCTCCTCTTACATCTGCATACACAGCAATCTCATTAAATATGCTGTCTATCCTTAAACTGCTGCCAAAAGCAGCATGTACTCACTAATAGAAACCAGCTATGAAGTTGATTAAATGCAGCCGACACTAAGTAGGACTATAAAATGTATGACCCATACTGAGCATCCTGATGGGACCCTTTTATTTTTTCATCCTTAAAAAAAAAAATGAACAAAAAACTGGGTGCGTGTTCTTTCGATGGGAAACTGCCAGAGCCAGCCTTGACACCCTCCCCTTGGTGCCAAAAATGCTTGATCTTAGCCAAAAGGCTGAGGTGCAGCCCATGTGAATAAAATACATGGAGGCTCCCAAGTGCTGGCTCTTTTTCAAGTCATGGTGTGCCACTACACTGAATAATTTCCATTTCCTCTTTACCCCATAGCAGAGTTGTGCCAATTAATCCTGTTTCTTTACCAGTCTTAAATGTCTGGTAAACATCACTAAACAGAGACTCAAGCAGTTCACCCAGAAACCCTTTACTGTCCCCTCTCTCAGTCTGGCGTATATGATTAGTGTAGTCCCATGCTCCATGAGGCAGAGACGGACTAGATTACCCTGCCCTTCATCTGCACATAAATTTTTGGAGGATCCCAGGACTTGTAACAAAAATACCCAGTTCCAGTCATGAATGTAAGACACACGGATCCTGGAGAGGTATTTGGAGCGGATTGGAGGCATACTGCTCAACATTCTCCAGGATTGAGCTCTTAAAAACATGCAGGTTTCCTATGAGAATCAGGGGATTATCTAAAACAGGGAAAAGAAAAAACATGAAGTTCACCATTACCATCCATAAAAATGCCATTAGACCTCTGGAGAGGTATTTGGAGTACTCACACAAACTGAGCAGTACTGAGCTACAGGGTCTGCTTATTGGGATGCCTTTTGGCTTTTAAGGCATCTGCTTCAAGCAGGGTCTGCTTATGGGGATGCCTTCTGGCTTTGAAGTAATATCATGCATAGTTTGTACTATATATAAATTGGTACAAAAATGGTGCTTCAAAATGTATTTATGGAGTACATGTGCTAAAATTTGCAACAGTTTCAAAAAATCTAAAATGCATCCTTTCTGGATGAACTAAATCTATGACTTAGTGTTTGCAGTCTTGGTTCATGACTAATGACTACAGGCATGTTTATTTCAAGGTCAGAGTTTCAGATTCGTTCCTTAATTCCATGTGCTCAGGGAGAGCAGGGTCTGACAGTGAAGGGGGGAGGGATGCAGCGGGAAGAAGGTCAGGAGGGTAGAGAGCAAGAGGGTGATTTGACCCCCCAGATTTATTTTCCCTGCTGTAGCAGTAAAAGAGGAGGAGAGGCTAATTACTGCTTATTTAAATATCAAAATCAACTTTGAAAAAATGTGGTATAACTGCTATTTTTAAGGGGAACAGAAGAGATAGCCAAACTTACACTAAACTTAAGCTCCTAAACTGGAGCTTATAAGTGAGTACAGATATAACATGGCAGCATCTGTTTTCCAACACAGTAACTGCTATTCACTTCACTGTACAGAAATTCACTGACATGTTGCTCCTTCAGCATACATCTAGCCTTTATTTAACTGACTAGACATGTCAAAATATTTTATGCCACATTAAGGACAACAGAAGGAATTTCACTAAGTAATATAAATGATTTTAAAATCCAATTACAGGCTTGTCTAGACTGAAGAAAATCTGCAATGAAGTAATGACAATGCTGCTTTTTTATTCTGGTACAACTCCAATGACAGTACGGGCCTGGTTCATAATGGGGCAGCCAGTGGTACCATGCGCCAGCCTAACTACATCTATGTAACAACATAAAAATCTGCCACAATACAGGACCCACAATACAGGTTCCAACAAGATTTTTTTTGATCATTACAAATACAAGACTAGAGGAGCAAATTATCCAACTTCCTTACAGTGGGAAATTGAAGAAAAACTCAGTGCATGTCTTCATTCACTTAAATATCAAGTCATTCAGTATGGTTTAGGATTGAGTATTTTTAGAGAGAAATTTCAAATCAGATTGCCTTCAACAGGGAATGGGGGGAGAGATGTAGAAAGTATTAACCAGGAAAAAATTTTAATTGCCACTAATGTTTTTCCCCTTAACTAGATAGCAAAGACATAGGTCACTGCTATCTGAAACTACTCTAACCCCTGAGAGTTAGAACACGTGCCCAATTAAAGCTTCCAGTGTGTTTTTGTTCTCATTAAAAACTGTATTCCTTTTAGAAATAAACAAGGGCACTGTATTGATTCAGTCTGCACTTTTAGCATAACATATTGATTCCATGTTCTCTTTGGCAGACAGAATCCTGGTAAAACATCTTACAGTTAATATACACTGCAGCATTTCAGTTTTTTAGTTTGTAGGTTTTAATCCAGCACAGCACATTCCATCACCCACACTGTGCAGCTACAGTAGATATTTCACCAGCCAAGCAGGGCTGAACGCAAAAATATTTAGTGGAGACAAAAGCTCTACAGAAATGCCACCAAGCGAAGGGAAAGGAATGCATGATAAATGAAGAATGTGACCACAGAGATAACTGGTAGGGGCAATGAGCTTTGTGCAGTTTCACTTGAAAGTTAAAAAGCTGATTACTACTATGTATTATACAGGGAAAAATAATGCTACCCTTTTAAAGGAACTAACATGGTTTTGTAGAACAACAAGCCATTGTCAAAGCTGTTATTCCTGGACAGCAAAACTGTATCCTTATTGTAATGAAAAAAGTTATTTTTAATAAAGAGAGCCTTTTTAATAAATTGTTTAAAAATCTATATTTAATCCGCTATTTACTAAGTCATTACTGATATTCAAATAACACAAGTATTTGATACTTGGCTATATGCTCATAATTTCTACTCGTGTGTTTATGCTACAAGCAATAACCAAAAAAAAAAAAGCAAACAATAGACTTTTCCCTATACCAGAACACAATAATTATTCTGGGAAAGGCAAAGAAAGTCCCCAGAGAAATTCAAATAAAAAGTGACCTACACAGCAAGACACAGGTAAGCCTGGCAACATATATGGCCTTTCATTACTGTCCAAGCCAAGACCCTTATCAATTCCTACGGCCTCCACCTCTAGACTTAGTAAGACACTGACCATGCTCTGTAGGGAGATAGGGAGGCTGCAGTGGTTAGCAAGAAGTGTGTTAAAATGGTGCTTTATTCTATGAATCATATTTCAGTCATATCTTCCCAATTATATGAAAGACAATATCTAGTGACTCATATTCCAGTTCTTTCCTTCCCCGTGGCTCATGATACATTAACCTGATCTAACTCAGAACTAAAGCCATGGACAGGCATTACATTTGAAGCACTAGAAATGCCCTTGTAGAACTGCAAAATGAGAGTCTATAGCCATTCCAATGGTTTATAGGAGGGGTGCACCAATAAAGATTTTCTTGGCTGATACTGATAGCCAATTAACTAGCCATATTGGCCAATAACGAACCGATATCCGATTCACAGGAATGCAGCCAGTCAGCCTGGAGAGCAGTGTCCTGCTGTTAAGTCTATTGGCGGGGAAGGGTGTGTGGGGGAGGGCAGATCAAAGCCCCATGGTGAAGGAGGGAGGAAGGGAGTAGGGAAGGGGCAGGTACTGCTGAGCCAGGGTAGTGAATAGGAACCCGGGTCAGGATGGAGCTGTAGGCAGCTCCCTGCTGCTGTGCAGACCACCCACAGAAGCATGGGGGGGCATGTGCCTCCCCCCCGGATATGCGTGCAGGGTGGAGGCAGGCTCCCCACTGAGGGTTCGGGGCCACGGGCTGCACCAGCCTCTTTCTGGTGGGGAGGCTAGGCCAAGGCTGGGGTCAGAGCAGGCAGGAGCCAACCAAGCAGTGGTAGCAGTGCTGGGAGGGGTGGCTAGGGATAATTTGGGGCTATAGCTTCCCAAGCCCCTCTCCCCCCCAGCACCACCCCTGCTCAAGGCATTCTGCTCTGCTGCCTTTTCCTCAGGAGCCCTTCACTGGCCATATGTCTCCTGCCCGCCCCACAGTGCAGGACTCCTGAGGAAAAGGCAGCAGAGCAGAGTACCCCAAGCATGGAGTCTTGTGGGGGGCTATAGCCACTATACATTTCCCCATAGCCACCCCTTGCAGTGTGACCACTGCTGCCAGCTCCGCGCAGCTGAGCCCACCCTTTTTCAAGCCCAACCACAGCCCAGCCCCGCTACCGGGAAGAGACTAGCACTGCCTTTGACCCCAAGAACACAGTGGGCAGCCCACCTCCACCCTGCACAAAAGTCTAAGGGGGCACATGCCCCCCCATGCCTCTCCTGGGAACATGCATGGGGCAGCAGAGAGATACCCCCTCTCCTCATCCCTCCACACCTTCTGGACAAGCCGCCTATGCCTCCATCCCACTCCTGGCCCCGGGGTTCCAGTCACTGCCCTGGCTGGGCAGCACCTGCCCCTTCCCCACTCACTCTCTCACCATGGGGACCTCAATCTGCCCCCCTGCACACTCTTTCCCTCCCCCACGCCCTTACTAGCAGAATGCTGCTCTCCAAGCTGTCAGGCTGCATTCCTGGCCACATGCATTCACACAGCATTTATTGGTAACATTATCGCCTACACCAGCCAAGAAAAGTCGATAGCCGATAACATTAATTTTCCTTTTATTGGTGTTGATCTGATATGCGACCGATATATCGGTGCACCTCGTCTGTAGCACTTAAACCATGGCAAAACCTCCACAAATATTACCTCTTTCAAAGAGGAGCTTCTTGGCAGTGCAATGTTTTCATCACTATGTGGAATGCCTGTACAATTACACATAGCACTCCAGCATCCGAGGCTTTGTTCCTCACAGCTCCAGGGAGTCTCTGACAGCCTGAATAAAGTACACAGATGACCTGCCAGCACTGCTGTATCAGGAGCAGCAAGACGTAAGGGTGGAAGGTTCCAATCTGACCTGGGAGAAAAAATTATGAGCCTTTGGGCCTGGAAACTTTAAGGCAATCCTAGAATAAGGGGGAAGGTTGGGAGGGAAAGCTTTTGGGTGGATATGGTCCCCAGGTGGCCTGCCAATTGGTGCTTTCCTCTGTGCTCAGGTGTCCTTGAGAAACTCCAGAGATGATGGCCCTATAACAGAGAGCCAGAGGGCTCCTGTTACTTTAAGGTAGAAACTGCAGCAGAAAGAGCCCCACACAGTGAAACAGGGGTCAGCTGCAGGGGGAAGGTAGAAGGAGAGCAACTGCAGCCTAGGCAGTAAGCTGCTGCTTAAGGAGCACATTTATACCAGTTATTTACTGCAGAGCAGCCTACTCAGCTCCACAGTAAAACCTTCACATCTACACATGCAGCACTATTAAGCTGCAGTAAACTAATAATTGCCGCCATAGGTTAGTACTTGTAAATACAAGTACTATCCTACTGCAGTTATTTCCTGTGCAGTAACACATGTGTAGACACTGACGGGAGCCTGCCAGCTAGCTCTGCACTGAAGCACCCTCGTGCCCCAGCCACCCTACCATAGCACACTGAGCCAGGTCTGAGCAACCCCAGGCTAGCAGGCTGACCCCCCAGGTTCCCTGCCAGCCTCAGCTGTTGTGACTTAGCTTTTGTGTTGTGGTCCTGGGCACACACTTAAATGCGGTGCCCAGTAGCAATAAACTCCAGTAGTACCAGAGTTTATTGCTATGAATTAACTGCACATGTAGACATGTCCAAGGGTCTGGCCACACCTGCAGCCAGTCAGGAGAACATTTGACAGAATGGGGGAAGGGCCCAGGGGATATAAACCTAGGTTTCTGAGGCAGGAAGAGGATGTAGCTCTGGGCCTTGCCAAGAGAGGAGCTCCTGCCAGCTCAGTCTGGTGAGGGGAGAACTGCAAGCAGGCCATGCACTACTAGGACAGAGAGAATCAGAGTCAGGGATGGCCTGGCAGTGCTGTAACCTGGAGAGGGGGAACAGTGAGTTAAAGTGGTTGCTGGGATGTTTTGTCTCTTAGACCAGTCGTTTGGGAGTGGCTGCAAGGCTGGGGTGGGCAAAATATAGCCTGTGGCTCGAAAATGATCAGGCCAGTCTATCCAGCCTTTGAGACCACTAAAAAAATTAGAAAATATTTATCTGTTCCTGGTTTCCTGTCAAAGACGAAAAGATCCAGGAACAGTAGGATCCAGGGGGAGCTGGCAACAGAAGTCAGGAGCCCAACATCCCACCCTCAGCCATTTCCCTGCCTTCCTGCCCCTGTCCTGCTACACACCATGTGGCTCACGATGTGTGTGTGCATGTTCACGTTCATAGGGCAAGTCCCACACAGACACCCCACCATACATGTATACCCACAGCACCTCACACTGCCATACATGCAGACCCCCACACCCCCTCATACTCCAGCCACCTTCCCCCCTACACACAGCTCCCATACCACATATCCACACACACACACAGCCCCCACACCTATCTACACCCAACAGACACCCACACCCAACATACCCACACACCCACAGCCCCCCACAAACCTATCCCCGTACAAGGGTAAGACTTCATGTTAAGCTATTATATATAATAACATATTATATTAATATACAATCACCTCTCTGTACACTACAGAAACACATGTAAACCAGGGCAAAAATATTTTTTAAATCAAATTAATGGATGTTTTAAATGTTCGCTTTTTAGAATATAATTTGGTACTCTTCTGGTTCTGAGATGGCAAAACCCCTTGCTGAAATGAGTACTTCCAGGGCAAGGGGAGGGATTTCTGGTGGCAAAGGTCATGGGTTACAGGGCAGAACTTCCCGTCCCAGGATGGCAACAAGGGGGCAGAGCACCTGTCAAGGGGAAGAGCTACCTATGCGGCCCTCACACAATATAATGAAGAGCTGTAAACAAAATATATAAAAACACTGAATAAGGACTGCACAGGCATTTCTATTAAATAGGCTTAATCATTTTCCAATTACCGATTACTTTACAACTTGAAAAATGTTCTTTGAATACAATGGTCTGTTTAACGCCCTAGGTTTTAAAAAAATAAAATAGGTAGGAAAAGTCCATCATGTGGCATCATGTGGCCCATTGATCTGATATATTATGGAACCTCAACATGGGTCACTGGCATGGTTGGACTGTTAGATCCCTCAAGTGTCTAGAAAGCATGTGACAACTATGATTACTATACCCTTATAACTCTGCAGATTTCACAAGGATAGCAAAAGATGCTCTCTAACACAAAGACAGCCTCCCTTACCAAATTTTATATGCTTAATTCAAAGCATGAGGTAAGTACAGCTTCTTAAAAAAAGCTAGAATTCTTCAACAAATGAGGAAAGCAATTATTTTTCTCTAACCTCATTCTTATAAATAACAGGGTCTTATAACTGTCAAAAGCCATAACAGAGATCCACCAGCTCCGGCTTCTCAAATGAACAGATACACAATAGCATCCTCAATCACTGACAATTGTGTTTCATTCAAGTTGCAGAGCTGTAACTGAGCACGCAATCTGAGTACACTGAAGTTGCAAGTCTGGCACTAAAAACTCAAATTAGTTAACAATTATCTTGATAATATATAATCCAGGAAAGATTCCAGTTTATTTTTATAGAGCCAAAGCCTAATCAAATCATTAAAACAAATAGATTAAAGGAATTAATGAAGGATGAACCAATTTTAAAATATTTTAAAACAAAAATGTCCCTTGTTAATGAACATAATTTCATTTTTATAAGCCTTGTCATTCAGCTATAAAACTGATTTGCATTCATCTTATTGCGTTACAAGACTTACACCATTTTTACTATAGATTTGGCATGTCACTGTTATTTACTTACACACACTGGAGAGATAAGTTAGGTTTAAATTGTTTTATGACACTTAACACATCAACAAAATCAATTTAAAACATCTTTAGTTGAACTATTATGATTCCTTGTTTATCTACGGCTACTGATACATCTGGATTTTCTTCTGCAAACTAATTTTAATGATAGCATCAACATAAAATTAAGCCTCCACTGCCAAAAAAAATTCAGTTAATTAACCTTTCTAAAACTGCTTCAACATAAGTCCTGAAATGAATATAGATGCCTGGATCGAAATACACATCTAAACCTCAGTTACAAAGAATACAAACAAAAGCTTAAATTTACTTACCTCTTTTTGGCTTCTTCGTATTGCCAGTTCAGTCTTACTTTGTCCACAAGCCTTGTTTTATCATCCAAACCAAACTTTTGGGGTGTTGAGGACCGGGAAGAGAAAGAAATGGGGTGAGGAAGCAGCATTTAAATACAAAAAAAATGTAAAAGACAAAAAGTCTTCCCAACTCCCCAATTTACTAAAAATAGTCAATATTTTTAATACTTCTTCAAAAGAACCTTTCAGATTCTTAACTTACAAAAATCAGGTTTTGATAAAATACCTAAAGGTACTGTCTATGTAAAACTACTGTGCTCAGTAAATTTCCTTCCTGGAAATTAAAAGCTCAGAGTTTGTAAAAAAATAAACTAGTTTGACTGCCAAGGTTCCCTTTAGTCCAAGTCGAAAATGTAAAGAATTTGATGCATCAAAAGACTGCAATATATAAAATTGCTTAATGTGGCTAGTTTATGGAAAGGTCAATAAAACCTTATTGGGTTTTCATCTTTTAAAAACAATGTTCTCTGAATGTTGAGCTGTTAGCCAACATCTTAGCACCTGAAATCAAAACTTGATTTAAAAATGTACCTAGATATAAATTACAGTCAAAAGTTTTATTCAATGAGCTGTACCTACAACCTAAGATGAAGCAATCTCTTCTGTAAACCCCACCCCCTCTCCCTGTCATGTTTGACTTAATGACTAGAGTCTATGCACACCCTCAAATCCATTAAGCTTTAGACCCTTTGTCCACTGCTTGTCAGTGTCCACCATCGCACGTGTATTAGATACAATCCGCATGCATCTCACACATTATTCCTATATAATTATACATAAAGTTTCTTAACAAAAACTCTAACAGAAACTTAAGAATAGAGTTTTCAAGAATAGCCTGGGATGATATTCAATGAGTATTCCCAAGGACAGAAATACCTACTTACCTATGGATATATAAGGATTATGTGGCTTCCCAACTCCCCCCTATGACTATTCCATTCATTCATGTGATATGTGGTTTACCGGAAGCTCAATTTTCTCAAATTCCTCATGGTCCAATAGGAATATTTTCTTTACAAATCTCTATCTTTCTTTCTAGTCATCAGTTTTATCAAACTGATAATGGTAAGTGAAAGGGGACACAAAGAATGAACCAAAATAAGAAGAATAATGAATACTGTTAATGCAACCTATAGACTTAGCAGGCTTGTGAACACTTCTTGGAGAAGTATTCCCCAGTCAACTCTGCAATGTGTCCCTCAAACATGATGGTGGTGGGAAAGTGATCCTCTGAACCCAAGTTGAGTAAACCAAGAAATTGATTCCTTTCTACACTGATCTGCGAGCACATTTCAGAGGCCTTTATCATCCTCAAGTATAGGAACCAAACACATGTCACTACTGAATGTTATCTGCACATTGTTAAACCAAAATGGATTTCTTTGAGCAGGGTAAAGTCTTTTCCCTTCAGTGTTCTTCTAAACATACAGCTAAAAATTCTTCAGATTACAATGGAAAATGAGCCATAGTCATATGCCAAGATAAAAGCAGCCTATTTTTTACAACTAACATCTTACATTGGAACACATACCTCTCCAGTAATGTCAGTCTGAGAACAAGCATCATAGTGCTGTTGAGGTAAACAGGAGTCACTGAGCGAACTAGAATTCTGCTGGAGGTCCTGCAGACAGTCCGTAATACAACAGCTATTTCGGAATCCATCTGTTAGCTTAGCCAAGCTCTAAAAAAGAACATTAAGCAAAAAAAAAAAAAGTGAGTAATAGCAGAATATAAATGTTGGTTGTACTACTTTTTTGTTTTTTAATGCCGATTTATTTTTAACTGAAGCATGACAGGACTTCAATGGAGAAGGAATCCGTGAAAAGTAAAATTGATTGTAATTTTTTTCTGCGACAGTTTTTATTAAAGGAAAACTTTTGGCACAGATAAGCATATATTAAAACAACTTAAATCCAAGATGACTGCATACTGGGGGGGCGGGGGGAACCTATGGAAGCTTCAATTTCCATGTGGGTAACTCTGATCTTCAATTTGTCAGCAGCCATACTGAAAGAGACAGCAGATCAGGCTGTGCTTCATTTGCCCCTTTTCACCTTTCAAAGGGAGTTGCATTCCATGGTGATGGCCAATCCTCTACCACACCTGAAAAACATTTCCCATTGTTTCAACCTAAATCACAGCTGGTTTAATCCCTGGCCTTCACTATCCACAGTTCATACATGCAGAAAGGTTTCATAATTTAGGCTGAGGAAGAAGCAACATTGTGAAATATGTGGACAGAGCAGATAGTGAAAGTAAAGGTTCAAATAAAATGCTATCTGCCAAAGGTTTAACTTTCATAAATGTTAATTAATGGAAGAAAGCTACTGCCGTGATCATTCAGACTTGAAACTTTGGCGTTTTAGGGTTGTTGACTTTGTTTAAAAGAAAAATCCATTTTACAGACTCTAAAATGATCTGTTTTGAATTTTGTAATTTGTTTCTTAGATTACAGATCTTCTCCTGCAAGCAATCTTTGCCATACTAAAAAGTAACATTGTGTAATCTGATATGCATGAGGGAAGCCACAGCCTCCTTCACTGTGATTACATTAGAAGTAAATAGTTTTCCTAAATATTACCAAAAGATAACTTATCAACAAATTTTATTAAAAATTAAGGTTAATAGATTCATAAATATTAGGGTTGGAAGGGACCTCAGCATATCATTGAGTCTGACCCCCTTCCCCGAGCAGGAAAGATCTTGCGCTGGGGCAGAGGGTCAAACCATAGCGAGGTAACTCACTATGATCTTAAAGATCATGGTAACTGACTGCAACCTAACAAAGTATTATTCTAAAATGTAAATACTTAGTGCCAGTGAAAATCACTCTACTCATATGAGGTTTCTGAATACAGTCTCAAGATGTTCCACACGAAATACGCTAATTTGAAATTGCTGATCCTTTGGGATCTGTATGATTCAAGGGATTACAACAACCTAGTTTTTGTACATGAAAAATTAGAGAACTAAAATGATATATTTCTCAGTTCTCAAACTGCAGTTCACATGCCGAAAAATAACAGCACTGCTGGCATTTCCCTCTTGCTTACAAGTGAAGCAAGAACAACCATGGAACCTGAGAGAAGCCTACATAACTGCCAGGTTCACTGTGAGGAGAAGTAAATACAACTGCACTATGAAGCTTTTTAGCCATTCCAGCCTTTTCTCTACTTTGCTTCATACTTAGCCTCAAATCACCACATGGGTCAACAAACTAGCACCAGTAGAGTATGCTGCCAGAGAGTCATCCTAGTGATGACTGTAAATGGAAAAGTCTAGAGTTTTACCTACCCCTTAAAGAACTGGAAATAATTCTCTCCCTGGGCATCCACTGAAAGTCCCCACTTTCATCAGTCTCCCAGCTGAGACAATAAGGAAACTGCATCATGGCCAGAGCTTCATCCCAACCTCAAGCTTCAGGAATGCATAACATGAATACAATATCCAACCTGCTGATTTCTAACCTGAACTCAGAACACCAGAAGTCCGTGTGACCATCCACATATATCTGTATAACTGCTGAGATTGAAGATTAAATAGTGAGGCTTTATGTAAATAAAGTATAATCTATTTTGTACATATGATTCATTCATACTATATTATTTGCAAAAGTTCCAACAAAAGTCCAAACTACCATAACTTAAGAATGGAACAGCTGCAGTGTAAAAACAAGCTTTAGGAACTGTTCTACCCCTAACTGCTCTTAGCAAGTCTCTAGATTAGACATGGGGCTTTCACTGTTTTTGGCTCCCTACATGAGTACAGGGGTCTAGACATTGGCTTTATTTCCTGGGCACTACCTACAGACCTAAGGGGCCAGGCCAAGAAGGCTATCAGTGCCTGGTATCACTCTGAGCCATAGTCTGTGGCCATGTATGGCAATGCTCCAGGCTCTGTGTTTATGGTGCAAGTCTTGGTGAGATCTCCATAAAGTCAAAAGTGGTCCTACCTATAACAGTCAAACCTAAAATCATTTACTCAGCACTCCTAAGTGGTAGACGTGTACCAATCCGTCTTCAGTCCGATATCAGATCAGTACCGATATAAAGAAACTGGCTATATCGGATATCAGCCTGATAGGGCCGATATTTTGGCCGATAAATGCCCATGCTGGGCACAGCCATAGTGCAGCACTCAGGCAGCAAGAAGCAGAGCCAGCAGCAGAGAGCTGCCTCCAGCTGGTAAATCTAGTGTAGTGGAAAGGGACGGAGGAGGGAAGGGGTGTGGGAGGGAGGCAGATCAATGTCCCCCACAGTGGTGGAGGGGGCAGGGACCCAGGCGGGGGGGAGGGGGAAGGGACAAGGCAGGCATGGGTCAAAGTCATAGGTCATTGGGGGGTGAGGCGGGGGTGGCCTCTCACTGCTGCTTACACCCCAGGGGGGTCTCCCCCAGATCTGCACAGGACTCTTCTTGGTGGGGGCTGGGCTCAGAGCAAGTGCCAGCAGCGCTGGGAGGATGCTGCATCCCTCCAGCACCACCAGCACGTACTCCAAGCCCAGCCCCACTAAGAAGAGCTCTGCACAGCCCTGGCTGTAGCCCACCCAATGCAATCCAGAGTTTGCAAGCAGTGGCGTGAACTGCCCCAGAAGCCATGGCTCTGTCCCCCTCTCCCCTGCCTGGGCAACACCTGCCCCTGCACCCTCCCTCACCATAGGGGGCATTGATCTGTCCCCCCCATGTCCCTTCCCACCCAACACACTGAACTACAGCTAGAGATACCTGTATCGGAAATCAAATTGGTACCAATTCATATACCTCCTTAAATATTGGCTATCACTATTGGCCTCAAAAACCTCTATCAGTGCACTCCTACTAACTGGTTGAACTGCTTACTAAAAATATTTTAGGAAGTATCAAGAGCTTCACAACAGACAATTCACTGTGCACCTGTATCCACACAATCCCCTGGTTGGTGTAAGGCCAGGTAGTCCTAAATGAATCCTAGATAAATTACAAAAAATCATTTCTGAGGTTAAATCTGAAATCACAAATTGCCGAGGAACTGAAAGCCAAAGAAATTAATTCTGATGCTTTATTGCTAATCTACTCTTAGCTTTACCTTGGGAGTGTGTATCTATTTGGTATGAGTCAATCACATAAAAATTCTACATTTTAGGACAGATGCAAAACAGAGCTTCCACAAAATTGCTTAATAGATCCCCCACCTACATTAAGCAAATGCTTTCTTGCTCCCAAAGATGACAATAATATTAATACATGTGCAGGAACAGATATTAAAATCAGGAAAAGGGGAAAAAGCATGCTTGTGCATTCTCAGCAGCCTAACCACACACCTTGATTTCTCAAACTTGTATGAACATTCAAGTATCTTGCTGGAGCAGTGACACCATATATTTGGCATTTTTTGTAACCACAGCACCCAGTTTAATCCTGACCACTTCTTCCTTCCTCAAACTCATCTCCCACGTATATCTTGATCCAATTACCATATTCTACAAAAGCTACAATTTTTCCAAGCACCTACACAAGACTGAGTCACCTCTATGTTTAGGTCTACTGCCTACGCCAGACAGATTTAGATTAAAGCAACAGTACAAAATTTCCTTTCCTTTTTTTGGAATGATCTGCCAAGTGTTTACACAATATTTCCAAAACCTCTAAATTGCAGTTTTTCTAAAAATGGTTTCCAGTAACACAAACAAATATTTTTTTTCTCTTGTCCTGTTATAAGTAATTTTAAATTTTAACGGTTGCATGGTCAAGCCGACTCTACAACTCCTAGGTCCGTAAACACAATCAAACTCTGACCTATTTAGGGAAACATTTAAATAGACTTTATACTGGCTCTATGTTAAGTGAATAGAGATGATACAAGAAGCATCAGGGAAAAAAAACAGAAAGAAGGATTTGTAACTAAACTGCTGGAAATGTATAGAATATATCTACCAGTTAAAGGATGAAAATCCTTTGGATTTTCGTTGGAATTGTGAAGGTATATAGAAAGATGGATGGCATAACAAATAAATGTAGAATACATTAACATTAAATACTATGAAATGAAAAAAACAAACTGGCAATAATATAAAACTGTAACAATATAAATTCCTGTCCATCACAGACCCCCAAGAAAAAAGGACAAGTATCTCTCTAAATCTCTCATTCATTTTGTGTGTTTTCTATTCCAGGCTTGCCAAATGAGTCATTTCAGTCCATGGTGCTTGATCCTGCACAGACTACATTTCTGGAAATACCCCTTTGGGGCCACCACTATTGTTCTTCAAACTTCTTTAAAATATGGAATTCTAAAGACTTTAAAAGTCTTCAGCTGGACATAGTGTTGCTAGGTTTAGACTGAAAATAAAAAAATTCTAGTTGGTAGAATTAGGTTAAAACAACTTCAGTAGTTGAAATTATCCAAGACCATTTTCACACATAAGTTTGTAGATTACCATTTAGTTTCCCAAAATGTGCATCAATGCATCCAGGAAGAACTGCCTTAATAATTTTTTTTAACTAGCAAGGCCTGTGGAAGGTCCATTTTAAAAACTGGCAAACACAAAATACCAAATATGTTGAAAGTTGCCAGGACTGAAAGTTTTAATAGACTCCACTGTTCTTTCTAGCTGAACAAGGTTTTGTAGTCCATCAACCGACCTTTGGGTAATACTTCAGAGACTGAATAACTGTATAACTATGGGAATGCATGATAATGTAAATTACAAACTACCCACAATATTTAACAAAAGAGTTAGCAGAACACCACCATGAGGCTACTTCTGAGAGACAGAAAAAACACATTGGAAAAATCATTTTAATTTATTAGCTCCTAACTGTTAGACAACCAAGACACTGTCTTTTACCTCTAACGGTTCTAACACTAATTTAACAGACAGCCTTGTCATTTCTCCAGGTTTACACAAATTTAAGTCTATGCTTCAGTCACTGCTGTGACTGACGCTCATGCAGGCATTCCTGTGCCAGCTGTGAACTAACTAGCCCAAGAACCAATAGTAATAGCCACAGCAGCACAGAATGCAGGGCAGGCTGTAAAACACACTCAAGAAGCTGGATAAAAACTCAGGCAGTTAAGCTCAAGTGGAGCCCCAGTCTGTCCCATTTTAACAAGGGAGGCTGTGACAGACTACATTTCTTGCTGTAATATTTATGGTTTAAATGTGTTCATGCTGCAATAATTTTGAATGCTTCAGGTTTCCCGGACTAGCTCGTACATGGGGAAAGAAAGATCAATGGAATCCTTGTTGGGTCCCAGAGTTGCCAGAGGTGAAAAGAGGGGCCTTCAGCAAAGAACTGAATAGCTCTGAATAGGAACTGCTGAAGTTTTAGGTGGGCTTGATACTCATTCCTAGAAGGAAACACTCTATGGGCATTAAGGTAAGGAGATCGAGATAAGCATCTCACATAAAAAGCAGGTGCTGGCCTGTGAGCTAGACAGTCTAAAGCAAGGGGATGGCAGGCTACTTCGGTATACTTTGGGCTGTGTGGACTGGGGAAGGAACAGTTAAGTTATCCTTGAGGTATTTAGGGTTCTGTGCACTGGACTGGGTTGGGGGCACTGCTTAACCCTTTTAAGGGAACAGGGGGTTTTCTTGTTGGGTGACCTATGCCTCAACTACTGAAGAGAATCTGGCTGCTTTGATGCTTAAAACTTGAAGTGTACTCCTTTCCCTATTGAAAAGGTAAAGTCCCTCTCCAAGGAGTAAACTAGAAGGTAGTTCTCTGAGAAAGGGCTGCAAGAGAGCTGGGGAGGGTCAGCAACCAAATGGCCAGGATCTCCGATTTGGAAGGACTTGGGGCTCTCCCCTACTCTAGAAGCTGTGCCTGGCCTGGATTCAGGGGTACTCAGAGAAACCAGACAAAGCCAGAAGTGTGGAGAAAGCACTTCCCTGGAGGAATCTGTGACACGGGAATAAGCCATCGTTATCAGATTACATTCCAGCTACATAAACTAGTACAACATAGAACCAGCATGGCACCTCTAGCTGCTACGATAAAACAGAAGATGGATCAATCTGACTTAAAAAGGTAAAGCGAAACAGGAAAGTTTTAGAGAAGGTCTACTGTGTCTGACATTGGCAAACTAAATCAGAACAACATGGAAATTCTTCTGCTGCCAACAAACAAACAAAAAAATAGGGGAATCAAGGAAGACACCTACCTTTCTACAGCTATTTGTCCAGAAGCAAGTTTCTTACCTGCATGAGGTCCTGCCTTTCTTTTTCACCCATACATATAGCTTTCTTTATGCTTCGGAGTTCATTCATTATAGCTTGGGCTTCATCCAATTTATAGTTTGTATGAGCACTTGACATCTTCCGGTCAATTCTATTAACAAAAGGTAGGCAAATTCGTAAGTTAATTACACAACTATGCCTAAAAAAAATTAAAAAAATACTCAGGCTTTATTCCCTACTCTTGCTAATGTGTCCCTTTATTTGTATGAATAAGATGATAAATTGCTTTGAACTAGCAAAACATTCAATATTCAAAATAGGAAAGGTAGCCACATAATCAAGTTATCATGAGGTAAGCCAGTTTACTGCCCATGAGCAGGCTCTGACCCTGCAGCAAATGTGGGATACGAGTGTGATGATAAATTCTTGCATTTACCATGGTGTTAAGAGTGGGTATCAGGGCAGTTTCCACAGAAGAACTGACATGCTATAAGTTCATATACTAGTTTCCTCCCAGTGACTTGTTTGGATGCCTATACACTAAGAACTATAAAACTGACTAGAAAATGGGCTCTCCAGAACTGACAAGTTTCAGGATTTTAATCTGCTGATACAGAGCTCATCCACCATAAACATGAACTTTAAACAGTATGTGGATGCAATAAAAATAGCCTTAACTTTAAAACCAACTTAGATAACAATATCACACATGGTAAAGGTGAATTAGGGGGCAGTGGCAACTAGACAAATGTAGCATTGCTTTTAACAACAAATTTTTAGGACTCTGTTCTTGTCTTGGAAGCTTCTAGTGAAGGGACTCTCAGTTCTCCTAGGACAATATTTCTGTAGTCTGAAGTTTTATTGTTAGGAAGCTCTAATATATATCCAGCTTAAAACCAGCACCATCACGGCATTCTTTCTGTTAGATATTAATGTCCATGGCAAGAGTGCTTTTTCTCCATTAACATACAGATCTCAATGCTAGTCTGAAACCAGGCAACTGTCCCAGGATATTTCAAAATCATCTAACATATTCTAAATCTTTGGGTCTGAAATTGGGAAAGCAAAAGTTGCATCCTATACCAAGATCAGATAATATTTCTCTCCAACTTAAAAAGAGTAGCTAGCTCAACTTCCTTCAAGTGGAAATCTATTTATAGATGGCTCACCTTGATGCCTCAGAGCCAATCCAGAAGGATTTAGGTGCTTCATCTCTAAAACTACTGTCAGCTTGACAGCATATCTGGAGGCTTGTTACCAGAAAACACTGAGAAAAGCACTTAGAAACTACGAATTGTACTGATATTGCAAGTCTCATTATATCTGGTGTTTCTTCCCAATAGCCCCAGCTCCAGAAGTCAAAAATAAGAAACTCAGTTTCAGTTTTAAAAAGTTTAACATGCACTTTCTCGATTGTCAGGAAGTGAAAAGTATGACTTTTTAAACTACAAACAATAAAAAGCACTCAAAAGTTATTATGCTTAACGGTTATTCACTCATTGAATGTTAAGGATTGGAAGCACTGGTTTAAGGTTCTGATATGATTAGACTAAATGACAGAAGGAAAATGACTGTGTTCACTAAGAAAAGATACAGCTCTCACAATTCACAGTTTGATTTTTCTACCTTTCTGTACTACAGCAGTCTAATTGACCTATGTCAATAACTTCTGCTTGGAGCAGCTATATCTTCCCAAAGAGGGAATGCATCATAAGTTGGAAACTTATATTGCCTTATTTTCTTGTATATAGCCTATACATTTTTCAAAAAAAACATATAGTGAAATTTGGAGCTTACATCATACATGAGAAAACTAGATTTCCACAGCTGGATGGCTTTGCCCTATGGGTCGGATATGGTCAGTGCCCAGGGCTGGTCAATGACCAGGGCAAGTGCACAGGGTCAGCACGTAGGATACAATGCATGTAGGATACAAGGCAAGGGACTGCATGCAGACAGAAAAATCTCATGGCCATTTCATAGGTGGTCAGAGTGTTTCTCATTTTCTTGATGTTTGATCCAAGGAAGCACTAATGACACACAACTGCAACCACAGTCAATGGAGACTCTGTTTTCAACGAAGAAAATGTTATATACAATGCTCTGAAAAATCAAGTCCTAGACATTTTAAGTTAAGCGTATAAAATTGATGGAAACTTCAGCCTTTAATCTCTGTGCCAGAGTTCTCTACCTGGGGATAAATGGGGATAACACTAGTCAAATGTATGTCACTGGAAGGCTATGAAGATAAATCAATTAATATTGCTGAATGTCACCGAAGAGGCTATGAAAAAATTAGTAATTTTGTCTCCACAGCTGGGTTTGAATAATGTGTAATAAACAAGATGCTGGGCTATGTATTAAAACAATGAGGAGAAAGTGCGCTCCATCCCTCATGCTGTGTACTGTATGTAGTCATCATCATGGGCAATCCTTTGCAGTCAAGGATGATTGTCTTCCATGTCTTATTTGTGGGTCTGAAGAAGGCTGACAATGCCAATCCAGGATTCACAGGTTCTACTGAAACTCAGACACATTTCCACAGGTGATTCTGGATTCTAGGTTGGTCCATGATGCACAATTTCTGCCACTCCAACTCTTCCTTCTTCTGTTGTTGCAAGGCTTCAAAGTACTGAAATTCTTGCAACAGACTCTTCTTCCATTTGGGGCAGCCCTGAATGATAGTCTCCCAACACTTGATGGTGATGTTGTATTTTTTTCAAGTTAGCCTTGAGGATGTCCTTGAAGCACTTTCTCTGCCCTCCTCTTGAACTTCCACCTTGATTAAGCTTGGAAAATAAAACTTGCTTTGGAAGTCTGGAGTCAGATATCTAGATGAGGCATAAAGCCCAGAGAAGCTGATGTCAGATGATCATTGCCTCGACACTTGTAGCATTTGTTTACAACATTATGCTAATGTTGGTACATCTGTCTTCCCACCGGATTCAAAGGCTCTTCCACAGGTATCGTTGATGGTACTTCTCCACCAACCTGAGGCATCTCTTGTCCATTGTCCACATTAGCTCTGTACAGTAAGGGAGAGATCACAACTACTTGATAAACCATGAGCTTGTTTTTGAATCTGATATTGTGATCTTTAAACACCCATTTCCTCTGGCATCTGAAGGCTGGACTTGCACATCTGAAGTGATGCTGGATTTCTTCATCAACATCAGCATTCTGCAAGAGATGGCTTCCAAGGTACAGGAAATACTCAACCTTGTCCTGAATACCACCATGAATCTGAATTACTGAAGCTAGGGACTGCTCATTAGGAGTTTGCTGGTGGAGGACCTCAGTCTTCTGAATGTTAAGCACCAGTCCCATTTTCTTGTATGCCTTGGTAAAGATGCCAATAGTTGCCTAAAGATCTCCTTCTGTGAGCACATATGCTACAGCATCACTAGTGTACTGGAGCTCAATGATTGAGGTCGGGTTGGTCTTGGTTTTGGCTCAGACTTGGCTGAGATTAAACAGTTTACCTTCCATTTGCTAATTTAGCTCCACTCTTACTGGAAGTTTGTTGGTTATATGTAGCATCACAGTAAAGAATATTGAGAAGAGTGTTAGAGCAATGATGCAGCGGTGTTTAACGTCAGTTCTAACTTCAAAAAGATTTGTGATAGATCCATTACTGAGAACCACTGCTAGCATAGTCAGAGAGCAAGTAACAAATGGTAACACATTTTGGGGGACATTCATACCTCAGAAGGATCCTCCACAGCACTTCCCGGCTGACAAAGTTGAAGAGTTCCGTGAAGTCAAAGAAGGCCATATAGAGAGGTTTATGTTGTACCCAGCATTTCTCCTGCAGCTGGCAAGCTGTGAATATTCTGTCAGTTGTGCCTCTGATGCCCTAACCCACACTGAGGTTCCAGGAGAAGCTCTTCAGCAAATAAAAGGAGACTGCAGGAGGGTTCCTGCAATGACAGACAGACAGACAGACAATCCCTGTGTAATTCACAGTCAAACCTGAATCCTTTCTTGAATCCTGTCACAATCATGGTGTTCCTGAGATTATCTGGGATTTCTTCATCATTTTAGATCCTTAAAATGAGGGCACGGATCTGTGATGCAAGTTCCTCTCCCCCCTGCTTGAAGATTTCAGCAGGAATTCCATCTACGCCAGATGCCACGTCATTCTTCATCTGCTTGATGGCTTTCCTCACCTCATCAAGGGTTGGAGAGATTCCAAGATAGTCTCTGACTGGGTGTTACAGGATGGAATTGAGAATACTCATCAACAACAGAGTCTTGAGTGAAAATATCTTCAACATGCTCCTTTCAACAGATCTTGATCAGGTCTTCTTAGGTCTCAAGGGGGTTGACCACATATGGATTTGGTGGCACTAAAGAAATCATGCATATCATGGACATCAGCAAGTTGTTGAATCTTCTTTGCCTTGTCTTCTCACTGTCTGCTCTTCATATTGCAGGCTCTCTTTTGGGTCTTTGCCTTATTCTCTGTCTCTTGATGATTCAATTGCTTTTGCTTGGAACTGGTGGCATTCTGCCAAGCACAAAAAGCATGAAGCCTGCAGCTGATCAACGCTTGGATCTCCCAGTCATGTTCATCAAACAATCTCTTTGCAGGTGATGACAGTGGACTTTAAGGCACCCAAAGCGCTGCCAACATTCTCCCATTGTTGTTGAATGGAATTCACTGGTTTTTCATTGAGGCACTGGTGGAAAAGCTCTCACTCAATTGGGTCCTTAAGCCTTTCAACACTGAACTTCCGTTGATATTGCTTGTGCTGCAGTCGTTGTATGGGAGGCAGTTTGAGTGACATAATCAAGCAGATGAGTGCGTGATCAGTCCAGCAATCATCAGCTACAAGCATTACCTCGACTGATGCGGAAATCTTTGCAATCCCAGGCACAAATGATGATGTAGCCAATCAAGTGTTAATGCTGAAATCATGGGGACTGCCATGATGTCTTGTACCTGTTTTTCTGGCAGAACAGGGTGTTGGTGATCGTAAGTGCATGTTCCATGCATTTGGTCATTTTTCTAATAGCTTCCACAGATATTTGCTGGCATCAATGACATTCCAATGACATTGGGTTCCATTCCAAGCTCAGAGGAAAGTCTTTCTAGCACAGACTCCCTTGACCCATTTTACCTCACTGCTTCTAACCTGCCACTTCCTCACCCCTGGCTCCTCAGCACAGTCTCAGTCTCCTTGCCTAGCTAATCTTAAGGGTCTATTATTCAGGTTTCTCTCCTTCCAACGAGTCCCAGTCTCCACCAATGGACTTGATGTCTCGGCATCAATCTTGCCCTCCTCCCCACACCTTGTCCCAGACTTTGATCATCCAGTCACACTTCTACTCCACCCCTTTGGTCCTTATCTCTTTCCCTCACTGCCCCCACAACTCTAGCATCTAGTCTGCCTCTCTCAATACCTCATCCAATCTGTTTCCACTCCTGGCCCCCTACAAGGTTAGTCTCCTTACCAGGCTACACTGCATTATTTCTCTGCCCTACATTTCAAGCTCCTTGTCAGATCCGTCTTGTTTTTACTCTCATCCCACTGATCTGGCCCCGGTCCCATTTTCCTTGTCCAGTCAGGTCAAGTATGAAGAGCTTTTATCTCTTATCAAATATGAAGAGATTTTATCTCAGTGTCCCCCTTTCTGCCCACAGACAACTGGTCAGGCTTTTGTTCCCTCTGCTTAAATCAAACTGCTTCTTCACTCTATGCTAGCAGAGACTGAATGTTTGTTCCCTCCCCCTGCCCAGTGCTGAGCCCAACCCAACTGGGAACAGGGATTAGAGCACCGGTTATCCACCTTTTTGGACTCAGGGCACTCTCACTACACCAGAGGGACCCCTCCATAACATTGAGTGGCATTGATTAACTGTCACGAATTTCAACCCCCTCCCCTTCCCTCCCCCCCCCCCGGCAGTGGGTGGGGGAAGGAGGAAGGAATCATTCAGGAAGGGGAAGCCGAAGCCTGTGATTCTCTACTTAACTTATCAGCTTATCTCCTGCAAGTTCACAGCACCATTCAAAGGACCTGGTGGCACCCCAGGATGCCCCAGTACCCTGACGGAGAATCAGTGCATTGGAGAGGAAATCCAGCGTTGCCGCTGTAATTTTGGGCTGCAGCATAATCAGTCACTCAATGGTGGGGGGAGGCATGTTGGTACATGTGTAGCTGTGGAAGTAGTATTAACTTTAATGAGACAGAGACTGTTCTTTTGTTCTGTGGGGGATGACATCTGCATAGTCCAGTTAGCACTGGGAGCTGTAAGAGGCTCAGGCATGCTCAATGAGACACACTCTTTCTAGAATCTAGTTGTTAAGCTCTAGCAAGTCTGTACTAAACAAATGTGGACTGCAGTATTCTAAAGCTTTGCCAAATCTGGATGGATTTTCCTAGGGGTAGCAAAATAAACAAAAACAAATAAACAAAAACCTTGCCAAATGTGAAGTGCTGACACCTAAAACTCAAAGATTGGGTGAAGGGGAGAAGACATGTCACCAGAACAGATGTGGTGGGCTAAACAAAAAAGCAAACCCTGTTCTCAGAAATGACTGAAAATTTTCCAGTGAAATTTTCAAAAACAAATTAAAAAAAGAGTCAGCCTAGAACAGATATCATTGGAAATTTCACAATAAATGGTTTTAATTTAGCAAAGGCATAAGCAATTAAAAAACAAAGGCTTATAATGAAAGTACTGGACAACCTTAATAATAAACAGGGTTAGTCAAACTCCTCCAATAACAAAATCCATTCCTACTCTCCTAGGCCAAGATCAAGACTATTGAATCCAGATAAAATATTATTACTGACTTTCATTAAAGTTGGTTTTCACCCTTAACTGCTCATAAAGCCATTCTATACAAAAAGGTTGTTTAAGACCAGATACACACTGGGTGTGTCTACACATTCATTAATGTGCAGTAGTTAAGGAATGTTTAGTTTAGTATTTGCTTAATTACTAACTAAATGCACAGTAACCACAATTACTGCGCAGTAGAGCCTGCACACTTTTTTGTGATGCTTACCATGCTGTAGCTTATTAGCAGTTTTTGACTGGCATGCTACTGCACAGTAAGCGTCTCATATAGACGCACCCACTAGATGTAAACCCCCAAATGAAATGATTCCTAATGTTGCCTAAGACTCACTTAAAGCTAAATAAAGAACATGACAGAAAAGGCAAAAGCTGGATGAGACTCCTGCCATTTTAGATCTGGTAATCCTGTGAAAATGAAATTTAAAAATACTTTTGACTTGACCAAGAGAAGACAGAAAGTAGTCTTGGAAGACAAAGTTTTTAAGAAATGTAACACAAAGATAGGAATTTATAAGATGACTAAGTTTAAAGAATCTGCCAAAAAATAGAAGTTTTCATTTAAAAGGGGGGAAATAAACTTGTATTATTTTCTGACAATGCACTTGCTCTGTAAGAACTGATGAAACAAATTATCAGACTTGCATATAAGTAGAAAGAAAATATTCAAAACAAAGTAAAAAAAACACTTCCCTGCAAGGCTTTTTTTTTATAACACAAACCCTGTGGCTCATAAACCAAGAAGCCACAGTGAAATACACTGCTCAACAAGCAAGTGTACACAAGAGACAATCTTGAAGAAAATGCTAGGCCTGTGGGAAGCAGCTAGTATTTGCTTCGGATTCAGCCAATTCAGGGGACAATGATTCCATTTGGTGACTCAAATCAGTGTCCCAAATCTATTAATCCCAATCTGATTCAGAGATTCCCACTGCCCCACACTACCCCATGCTATGTGGGGGCTCTGCTACAAGCCCCCAAAAGCCCCAACAGCCGCTGCAGCAGCCAGTGAGTGTGGAGCTTTTCTTTCTTTTTTTAAAGAACCGGGAGCTGAGGCCAGGTGGGGCACCTATCAAATGGGGCTGGGACAGCAGGCAGGGGATGGGGGCTTGTGAGAGAGACCCCCACGCAGCCCAGGGCAGTGAGGGACAGCGGGGCTCATCCCCCTACCTGGCAGCAGCTGGTGAATGCAGGGATTTTTTTTTTTTTTTTTAAAGAACCGGGAGCTGGGGCTGGGGGACCAGGCAGGGGATGGGGTCTGGTGGAGTTCCACCCCCCCACCTCCTCCAGCCCCCTAGTTACCGGCACAGAGTCCAGATTCAGCTCCAGCTCCCTGAGGCGACAAGCGGGGGGGGAGGGTGTGTGTGTGTGTGTGTGTGTGTGTGTGTGTGTGTGTGTGTGTGTGTGTGTCTGTGTGTGTGTGTGTGTGTGTGTGTGTGTGTGTCTGTGTCTGTGTCTGTGTGTGTGTGTGCGCACGCAAAAAGCAGGACAGAGTGAGCACAGTATCACAACGTCATCAACAATGAGAATTCACTAGCACAGAAAGAATACTCGTGTTTGTGCTAGAAGTGCTAGAAGTGCTGGTTGATCAGATTCCCAAAGTATCAATTCTTAGTAGCAACTGAACTATCACCTTCGCACCCCAAAGTGAGCAATTTAATCTGGGTTAAGATCACAAACATTAACACTGAGATTCATAATTTTATCTCCCTGAAGGTCATATAAAATATGTAGTTTTAAGGTATATGTAGAGTTGCCTTTAAGCCCCACCTTTTTTGATCTTGGCTTTTTCCTATATAGTGACTAGTCCATCAGAAAGAAAAACAAACAATTGAATGGATCCCTAAATTAGAATCTCATTGCTCTCCTTTTAAACTAACCTCATTTTCATAGGAAAGAAAGGAAAGAAAAGCCGGAATTTATATTTAGTTCAAAGTTATTATTCACAGAGAGAATATTAAGTAACCATGTAAGGTATAAATATTTGTGTGTACGATACAAGCTAACTCTTGCATGACTACTGCAGCATTGTATGATACTGCCTGTTTTGAAGCAGCCATTATTTTTCAATTTAAACATTTACCTTTTACCTTGTGACTTCTCTTATTACTACAATACATTGCCAATTGGTCTTGAGGATGCTATATACATCTATTTGCTTCTAGGTGTAAGGATTACTCTTACGTAGTCTTTTTAAATATATTTAGACTAAGAATGACTAGCTTTTCTTGTCAGTGAAGTCCCCGGCCATGCTACCCTGTTCTGTATGCTTTAAAGCAAAAAAACCCTAATGAGATAAGTATTTATATATTATTAGGTGTGTACTGTTTATAGTCATTTTCCCCTTACTTGTATATCTGTTATTGATTATATAGTACCATATTTAGCCAGCAGAAAAAAGATGAAGAAAGCAAGCTTCCATCTATTGGATTGCCGTATGAAAGTCAGCAATTAATAAAGAAAACTCAAAGTTGTAATAATAGTTGTAATATTAGGGCAGAACTAAATCTGCATAGACCTCCAAATGAAATTACTATAGGGTTTTTTTAAATATTTTAGATGTTATGACTGTTCTGAACTTACTAGTTTCCATATTTTGCATAATTCAAGACTACATTCTGGTTAATATGTGAGCATGATACTTGCTCACACAATAGCTAATGGAATAATAACCTAAACTAATCTGAAACAGTCTTGAATACATAGTTTTGCCTTATCAAAGAGAAAACATTGTAAAGCAGAATAATTCTGATTTTAAAATGTATAGCAGCAGGTTATGTATTAACTAAAGTCCTGAAACATTTCCAATTCAGTAACAAAAATTTCATACAAGAGAAATAAAACCCCTTTGACTCACTCTTGCAATGTTTCCACTCCTCTCTCTTTATACTGCAATTCTTGTTTCATCTGTGCCAACTCTCGTTTTAACCTAGAAAGCTTGAAACAAAAAAAAATTAGGCAAAAACTGTAATAGCACCTCACTAAATAGCTAGAATTGTTCTATAAAAATACAAAAACTTGAGTTAGAGTGTACTGTTCAAACTAAAAAAGTGATTGCATTTAATATTTTTTAAATCTATGAACAACGAAATCAAAAACTTTGTAGAAACATTAATAAAATCCAATCCAACATCCACACCACTAACATATTTAGAGAACAGCAGTTTGCTTGTATTGTCTATTCTTACGCTATCTGCAATCACTTGTACTAACGACCAGCCAGTCCCAGTCCACAGGCAATTTCCCCAAGTCTTCTTGTAGTTGTAGACAAGCGCCCATAGACCTCCCAGGCTATACTTGAAGTATTTTGCAAGAACCAGCTCCAGCAGCTGGAAAGGGGAAGAGGTTCAATTTTATGGATTTTTCACGTGGGAAGAATATTAATGTTTCTAGGAAGAACATTTAACTATTGTCGCATTTTTTTTTTTAATTATAAAACTCACACAAAGGCAAAATGAAACTTGCCTAAATGATCATTTGCATCACAGTACAACAAGCAGCTGCTTATTATAGTGCTCCAAAGATTCAGGTACATGCCTGGGGAGATAAACTAGCAGTTTTTACTACCTTAATTGTCATTCATTAATCTGTGTTCATTTTAATACATATACAAGAAAGACACGGTATGTTGAGGATAGATGTGGTTTTGCATACCTGTTTTGAAAATTTAGTTTGAAAAGTAGGTTTACGGGAGAGACACTGTACTACAATGATTACTATGCTGCCACAAGAAAAGAGTCTAAAAATAAACACTACTATATTCGTTCAAGTATAAGATGCACTTAAAACAAAGATTAAAACAAAAATATTTCCTCCAGAAATAACCTATCTTAAATGGGAGTAAAATAAAAAAGTAAAACTCTCACAAATGTTTCTGTATTCAGAAATTTATTTTTCCTAAAGTGCATTTTAAATTCAAAGCTGTTTTATGTGAAAAAAAAAGGTAAATAAACAGGATTTAGGGTGCCATATATAACTTATCAGGCCACTGATACAGTTTCTATGTAAATCAGTAGATGACAAAATGATTAACATGACTTAATGATTAACATAACACTAAGATGCGGGGAGAAGTGGGCACGCTAGAAGGGAGGAATAGGTTGCAATCGCACCTAGACAGGTTACAAGGGTGGGCAGATAAGAACAGGATGGGATTCAACACTGACAAGTGCAAGGTGATGCACCTGGGGATGAAGAACCAGCACCATACCTACAGGCTGGGGAACTCCCTTCTTGTCAGTGCAGAGGCAGAAAAGGATCTTGGAATCTTCATCGATGTCAAAATGAACACGGGCCAACAGTGTGGGGATGTAGTCAGGAAGGACAACCGCACCAAGTCATGCATCCACAGATGCATCTCGAGCAGGTCCAAGGAGGTGATCCTCCTCCTCTATGCGGCACTGGTCAGGCCACAGCTGGAGTACTGAGTCCAGTTCTGGGCGCCGCACTTCAAGAAGGATGTGGACAACATGGAGAGGGTCCAGAGGAGGGCCACTCCCATGATCAGGGCCAGCAGGGCAGGCCCTATGAGGAGAGGCTACGGGACCCGAATCTATTCAGCCTCCACAAGAGAAGGTTGACGGGGGATCTAGTGACCTGTTACAAACTAGTCGGGGGGGATCACAAGACACTGGGGGAGTCCCTGTTCCCCCAAGCAATACCAGGAGTGACTAGAAATAATGGCCACAAGCTGGCAGAGCGTAGATTCAGAATAGACATCAGGAGGCGCTACTTCACAGTCAGGGCGGCTAGGATCTGGAATCAACTTCCAAGTGAAGCGGTGCTGGCTCATACCCTGGGGGTCTTTAAGATAAGGCTAGACAATCACCTTGCTGGGGTCATTTGACCCCAGTACTCTTTCCTACCATGGCAGGGGGTCAGACTTGATGATCTGCTCAGGTCCCTCCTGACCCTACTAACTATGAAACTATGAAACGTTTCCCTCATCCTTCATCAAACACAGTGAAAAATCACTGTATCATCAAACCTCATCAGATAATACATAGTTAACATTTGGCTTGTCTTATTTTTATGAGAAACCATATAGCTAATATCTTATCCATAAATGTTCTTAGTGTCCAGTATGTTGCATTCTTTATATTAATTCAACATGCACTGGTGTGTGCAACTCAAAAGTTCACCTAACACACATGGAATACATTAGTGACATACAGGCATTCTTTCTACCCTGAGAGTCACTGCTACAACAATACAAGCATTCATCCAATTTCTCCCAGGGCAAACATCCCTTCTAGGAGGAAAGATCTTCCAGGTGACAACCTGGAAGGGAGGAAATGTTGAAAATCTCTCACAAGAAAGAACACTTGTATGTTCCTCTCCCAGTCTGGTCCAGGAGACAAGTGGAACAGTGAGTCAAAGCCCCCAACCCATGCCCTAAACCAGGGACTCTGGTCTGGGAAGAGAGTGGAGAGATTGTTCTCCCATCACCAGGAACAGAGTAGAGGAGCAGCTGTTCCTTGTTTGTCTTCCAACCTTAGTCTGGGAAATGGGAAGAGGGCTTTGACTCACTGCTCCATTCCCCTTCTGGACCAGACTAGGAGTGTTTTTTCTTGCAAGAGACTTGCTCCATCCCTTCCAGGAAACTTCCCAGAAATTTCCACCACTAGAAATGAACACCTGTTCAGGGCCATGTCACTTTGCTAATGAATCAGAGGAGACAATGAAGCATAATCTATACATACATGGAAAACCCTCTTTAAACAAACTGGGTCAATTTATCTGAGACAAATCAAACGCAATTTTCTTGTTGGATTCTTTTCTCTTTTTTTGCACATTAAGTCAACTACATACTGTTTTGTAAACACATACAGATAGATTAAATGCCTTTGATGGGTGGCAACTAGGATTTATTTACAGAAACACTTAAGTGGAAAGTTGATCAGTATGTGATAAAAACAAAAACAGGAACACCACCCATCAGAGATATGCATTTTATTTATTTCATGTGCTGAGTGTCTAGCATGCTAAGCTCCCCTTTATGTATTAATAAAAGAAACACTCAATTCAGAAAGATTTTGGGGAACTTTAAGTTATACACTACATTTTGTAATTGCTGAAATCTACTGCACAGTTACACATGAAGATTTATCCTGTTTTCTATTAAGAGTGTTATGGCTTTTAGAAAGCCACCCATAATGCATCTCTGCCACTTCCATCTACTTAGAAAAGACAGCATCCTGAAGTGTGCTTCTGCTCTCAAAAATCACATAAAAATGGCACCTTATGACAGAAAGACATTCTATGTACTTAGAATTATATATTATTACTGTGGGGTGCTTTTGCTTTTATTCCTTTATAAAACAGCTCTGGTCAAGCGAGATAAAATTCATCCTGGCTTGTGCTCCCACTGAATTATTAATGATGTTCCAAATACAAATGATAGCCTCAGTTACACCCCGGGAGCCTAATGAAAATAACTGTAAAATAAGATGATAATTGTTTCGAATAAGTGTTAAATGGAAATACTATATGGACTGCAAAATATTTACTCCTGGTGACAAAACTGAGACAAAATTTTTTTTCAAAATTCAAGTTGTACAAGGTGTCATTCATATCAGAAAATTCTATATGCTTGTAAAATGACCTAGTTTGCTTTGCAAGTCACTGTGACATAGTAAACATTACATTTTTTTATTATTAAACTGCTTAGAATAGCAACATTTTAAAAGCATTCAATTTTAGAAAGCATGTCCACACAACTTAGCTTAACATTAACAAAATAAGCAGAAGCACAACTAACCAGGACTGTGCCCTGCGTAGCAGGCTGGGGAGCTGGGGGAGGAAGCAGGAGTCTTACCTGCTCTGGGGACTTAAGAAGGCCTCAGCTGGTGCTGTTCATTCTGGTTGTTGCTGATACAGCTGCAGCATGGTATTCCAGCACCCAGCTGCTGCTGCAACAGTAGCAGCACAGGGCTGCAGTTATTGCTAGAATAGTGGCAGGGTGGGAAGACAGGGGTGGGATGGGGAGAGGAACCATTCTGGTACCCCAATGTTGGCACCTGAGGCAGGTGCCCTCCTCACCTACCACAAATTACATTACTGAAAAAAAATTAAGTTTGTATGCACACATATCACTATATATACATACTCCTTGCTCCTTTAAACTTTGTAATGCTATTGAAAAAAGATTACTCACTCTGTCACGACGGCTTGCTATTTCTGCTTTAATCTGATATGGATCATACTTGGTATTAGTTGAAAATCCAGAAAATGCTAAAAAGATGGAAAACAATGGTACAATAAAATATTCACTCTTCAGTGCATTAAGTATATGCACATAGTATGCCACTGCAGATAGACTGACCAATTCAATACATTTCTAAAACTCCATGATCCTGTTCATATCATGTAACCACATGCGCAGAAGTCAAGCATACGCTTAAATGTTTATTATATCCGGACAATAAATAAGTAAAAAAAAAAAGGAGGTCTTCAAATCATTTCAGGTTCCCAAGACAAATCTCTCTTACTCTAGGAGGAAACAAATTTATTTGCAAACAGATTCCAAACTGCTCTCTTTAAGCAGGAGTGGGAGGAACTATAATCCCTTAGTTAAAAAAAAATGCATGCAGCAACTGTTTGGAACAAAATGCCTGCACCCAAATTATTTATTTTTTACAGCAAAAAAGTGGAAAGAGTATGTTCAATGATTTTTTTTTATTTTTCTTTACTGTAAATACCTTCATAACAATGTAACAAATGTAATCTCTCCAAATCAAATCGGAACCCTCTGAATCGATCTGGAGAGATTTGGACATAGACACGGCTTTAAATGTTTTTTCTACACACCTCAAGTTACCAGGTGCAGCTCATGAACACTGAGATGGTGGGGCGTATGGAGCATCCCACAGGAGCACAGGAAGGTCCTCACCGCACTCAGCAACAGATCCAGAAGTGCACCAGAAGCACTTCCAGTCCACTTTTGGGTCTGCTGGGGAGCATGTGGCGGCCCCCATGCACCCCCTGCCAGCTTGGCTACTGGTGCCTCCTGGATCTGGGGGCGGGCACCTGGGGTGCCCCCACAGCCGCTGAGCCAGGGAGGCACTGGGGGGGCAGCGCCAGCGTGCTCAGCAGCAGACCCAGAAGTTGACTGGAAGTACTTCTGGTCCACTTCTGGTTTAGCTGCCAAGCACGCGGGGGGGGGGGGGCCCTCCACGCTCCCGTGAGACACTCTATTCGTCCCACCATTGCAGCATTTACGAGCTACACCTGGTACCTCAAGGTATGTAGAAAAAACATTTAAAGCTGTGTCTGTGGCCAAATCACTGATTCTCTAAATCAGCACTGAATCTTCAGATTTGGATTCAGCTGAATCAAAACGGGACAGTCATCTGAATCAACTATTCGAATCACCGTCCCTGATCTGGGCTGAACCCTTCTAAATCAAATACGGCCCATTTCACACACCACTAATGATCCTATGATAACATACTTTATTTATCACCTCTTTTGACCCACATTTCACAAATAACAGGCAAAAATGACTTAACTGTTGAGTGACTAACACAATAAATATAAAAACTGTATCACTGGTTAAAGTTTGGGCCACTTCATTAAATAAGAATCAATCTGGTACCAAATGGGTATAAAGCACATAAAAACACAGCATCATACATTTCAGAAACCTTGAAGAATTATTTTTTTAATCAAAAAAAATCAATTGGTTTCAGTATTAATCATCACTGATTATACCCGACTTGCTAGCATCTCAATACATTCAGTGACATGCCACGCTGCAATTCAGAATTTTCCTTCCTCTCAGAGTTGCAACTTCTAAATGGAAGGGAGGGAATTTAATCATAGGTTTTCATTACAGTTTCTGTTTAAAGACACCTCTCTATTTTCTTAGAGGCCTTGACTGGGTTAGCTAAGGCCATTTCATATGCCAACATGTTCTTTATAGTAAACGTGCAAGTTTTCAAGTCACCCAGTAATATATTCCAACTGGTAGATTATCTTGATGCAAATAACTGTAAAAAAAAAAAAGGTTAAGTGTATGCAAAGTTGACTTTTAAGTGTTTTGAAACTGTTGGATAAAATTAACTGTTAATAACCATCAGTTAATGGAATTATCAGGAAAAAGCTTAACCATGCAAATAGGAAGTTAGCTCCCAAAGCATGAATAGTGGGGGGGAGGTATGACGTACACAGAGATGGCTTAGGAAGGGGTCAGGACAGACAGTCACAGTGCAGTGACTCCAGGATGAGTCAAGAAGCAACTAGGAGAGTAAGAGTGTGGACAGATGCAACAGAACATCTTAAATCCACTTTAAACGCCACAAGTCTAGACGGGCAGGCCACTTAAAACCTATTTAAGCTTCCTGGAACATTTTAAAAGTACAATGGGAAAATCAAGTGCAGTTTTGAACCAGTCCTCCATGAACCAAAAAAAGACATGAGAACACAGCATTTCATGCCTAGTGTCTGCTCGGTCCTTCAGGCACCCCAAACTGCACTTCTCTTCATCCTTCCCAAACAAGGGGCAAGGGGCTGTTCTGGAATGCAGCCAGGACTCTACAACCTACCTAGTACAGAAGCAGAAAACCTCTGTGTCAGTTTTACTTCCTTCTTAGAGACCCTGGGTGTGGGTCCCAGGGTCATTTGGGGCAGACAATAGTGGGAATGAAAGGGTTGCAAGATGCTGGGTGTGTATTTGGCCCCCTGCTCATGGTTCACTGGAGGATGGGTACTTTGGGGTACCCCAAAAACTCTCCAACTTTTCCAACCGTGCTTGGAAAGCTACCTTCTCAATCTCAGATCCCTGCTACAGACCCTGGGCACTTCAGCCCCCAGACCTACACATACTACAAGCAGGGGCAAAATACATCTGCCCTCCTCCACAGCTTTTGGCTACCCCTCAATTCTCACCACCACCACAAACAAGTTTGGGAGCCAACAACTCAAGTGAATGCAGTTGGAAGGTGAAATAAACAAAATAGCTTTTTAGGGCAGATGTTGAAAAGCCCTAGAGTTATTTGGTGAGGGCAGGGGGGAAGGTCAGAGCACCTATGCCCCCCTGCCATCCCCCAACACCATGAGCATCAGGGTCACACAGCATTCCAAGAACCTGGAAATCCCCTACCCCAAGTGAGCTTACAACTTTGCAACATAGGGTATATTTATTCAGGGCACTGAAACTGACAAAATGCTTTGGTAAGTGGACAACAAAACAGAGTTGGGGGGGGGATGTTGGGGCCCTCCAGAGCATGTAGCACCTCCCCAGCCCTACATGCAGAGGGAAGTCTGCCCCCCCCCCACCTGGCAACCCCTCCATTCCCACCCCCTACCCAATAGAGCCTGGGATCCGCAGCACAGGCCCCGTACAGAGAAGTGACATTGACAAAATGCATTCCAATGCAAGTCTTGCAAAAAGCAAAACAGTGGAGATCTTGGAGAGCCTGTGGAGAACCCAAGCCCCTGGGCAACACATGCAGGGAGTCACAGCCCCCGACAGCAATCAGCAACCTGTCCATATACTCCACATACCCATCTCCCCACCTCAAATGAGCCTGGGACTCGCAGCTGCAGAGGCCACAGAAGAAATATGAAATTGACAAACTAGCTTTCAGGACAGGTAAGGAAAAGCCACAGAGTTCATGGAGGCCCTCAGAGTCTGTAGCCCCCTGGGAACCAGGAGCAGGGCATCAGAGCACCACCCCTGTCCCCCCACAAGCACCTGGTAGCCCTTCCACCCTCCTGACCCAAATGAGCCTGGGACCCACCAAGTGGGGCCCAATATCTGTGCTGGGGTCTAAGCTATTCACCCCAAGCCACACCTGTGCATCCCCAGTGAACCGCAAAGTGTTCTTTATTCAATTCAGTCTTTTTAACTCAATGGTTTGAGATGAGGAAGCAGAAATTTTCAATTGAGGGTGGCATCCAACCAATCTAGGTCTTCCTCCCCATCTAGGGAAATCCTCAGGAAACTGCAGCACTGCGTCCTGGAAGGCACAATGGTACAAGTACTCTACCTCCCCTAGGGGCTTTCTGACAGCAGTGTAATCTCCAGAGGTAAGGATTCAACTTAGAATCTTAGCAGCGTACTTGTGGACACTTCTGCCCAGGGGAAATTGTGAACTGGCTCCAAATCAGTGACATTCTTGGAACAGTTCAACTGCTATATCTGTCTGCATCCCAAGAGTCCAAGATGTTGGACTGGAAAGGGCCAACCATGATTTACTGGTTTTATTGCTTGAAGAATGAGGACCTCCTTCCACTTTGTTGTGGAAGTTGCAGCCTGCTGCTTCACAACCATCCCTTGTTTTCATTCATCCATATATCATGATGAAAAGGGGAAAAAAAAGAGATCACTTAAAACCATGCACTAATTTGCCAAAAAAAAATTAACAACAACTGCTATCGATATGTGAACTGAAATTCTCTAATTTCAGACATCTTAAGCTTTTTCATAGCACTGATCACAACTTAAAAGTGAGACTGTTCCATGGATACCTCCCATCCAACCCACAAGCATGTGGACCATGTCTCCTCTCACAGAAAACAAGCATTTTAGGACTTTTAGCTGTCTTTTAATGCAACTTGACAGATAGAAACAAGGAGAATTACACGAAAACCAGGGTTTCAGGTGTTCTGCTTACCACAGAAAAACGAGGTGGGGCAGGGGACAACATGGATTTTCCTTCTTAATAGAGAAATACAGAGATTTCTTATTTTAATGGAGAAGCGTGATTGATCATTTTAATGAAGAAATGTAGATTTTCCATTTTTGCAAAGAGCTCTTTTCAGGCTTGCAGAGTTCCAGCCTGCAAAGGGCATGGGGAAGTGGGAGGAGGGCAGTCAAGCAGGGAGTGCCATGCGCATGTGTGTACATACAGGCAGCCATGTTGGGGAGGGAAGGGAGCCCCGCTTTGGCCTGCTGCACCAGTTCTTGCCCACTGGGTTGCAGACTCCCCAGGGGGAAGGCAGCAGGGCAGGGAGCACAAGCCCACAGAAGAGACCTCCACCCACCCAGCCCACAGGCTCCATTCTTGTGGTGCTGCCCATGGGAAAGGGAGAGCTGGGATCTGCGTTCTGCTCTCCCATGGCAGCCACCACCTTCCATGGGCAGCAGCCAGAGTTTGCGTGCTGCTCCAGGGGGCAGGAGGCTCTGGACCTAGGTCCCTGGCCCCACAGCCCTGGCAGCTGGGGGCCCACACAGGCAGGACGGGGGGGGGGGGGGGCACTGGTAGGCTTCCAAATTGCTTAAAAATTGTCAATATAACAATAAAACATTGTGTTCAATTGATTCATGATTTCATTTTAATCATGGATTCTGGGGTTTTTAGTCAGAGGATTTGCTCTTTTTAAACAAAGAAAACCAGGATCCCTGGCGATCACTATTTGATCAACCAGGCCTCTGCATTTTTCAGAATTGCTTGATCCAGTCCAAAACCGAAGTTTTAGAAATATTTACTAACCCTGAACACATCAATACTGGTACATATTTTTATAAAGCTTTACACATTTTTATAAGGCTAAGTGAATAAATTAAAGATTTATTAAAATAGTTTTCAAATATTTTGCTAGGTTATTGAGTTTTAATCTATATTAGGAGGAAAAAAAATAGTAAATCCAGAAATTATTTGCACTATTGCTCCAATAATCTCAGAGCGAAGTCTGAATTGTTATTTGTATCCTACTCGGTTTCTATTATTAAGTTTGTATTTTTTTAAAGAAATGGTTGGGGCTATTGTAGCTTATCTATACTGACAAAATAAAAACAGAACCTTTTCTCCGCATATATGTAACAAAAATTTCTGTATAAAATGACTTGCTATAGCTCCACAAAATTAATTTTCAATAGCTCCATAAGACTTATGAAAACTGTGGGGGAAAAAAATTAATAGCCTGATGTTCCTGTTTCAAACTAATTTAAATTGGTATTTTCTCTCATCCCAATTCTGAAGTGATGTTAGCAACCAATATCACACCGCAAAAGATAAATTTAGTTTTTGTGTACACTAGTGTTTGCAATTGCAGTGACTATGGTTATGCCAAAATTTAAGTGAGAAGAAATATGGTAATCTAATTGCTGCAATTTCTATGTCTAGTATTGTACAAAATAAAAAAAAAAGACTTACAGAACCAAAAACATTAAGTTCCTATCTTCTGAACAACAAACAGATTTTTTTTTTTATAATGCTGGTGGTTTGCAATACTGGATCTTGCCACTGAAGTCTTAGACCAATAGAGGGGTTTTTGGCATAGATTCTAAAAGTACATGTGGTGGACTTCTGATATCTCCTGGGTAATTTCAATCTTATTCAGATAAAAGTACCACAAAACGTAAGGGAGGAATTAGGGGACACTGATCACCTATGATCATGGGCTAGGTCTTCTACTCCTGACATTAAGAATACTGGATCCAGGATAATTTACAAGACTTCCCGTCATGGCATAGGGTCCTGCAGGAGAGCCATGTTCTCCCAAAGGCCCCCTTCCCATGTCAAGTTGGCCCAAAGGGCACCCTCAACTGTCGCCCACCATGTCTTTGATGGTAAAATATATAATAGGGAGGCTGCCTTACGCACTCTTGGACACGGTTTGCTGTACACTCCGACCCTGTGGATTCCTGGTACCCCTGGTGGGTCCCGCTCCAAGCTAAATGACACAACGGGTGTTTCGGAGCACCCTAGCCTTATGGGCTATGCATGGCTCCAACCACCCCATTACTACGCCCCAAGCCTCACAGATGGAACTGATATTGTTCGGTCTGGGCCTTGTTATAATTTGGCCCCCTTGTCCTCCCTGGGCTCTCCGTGGCCCTGTCTTGCACTGCACCCTCTCTGGCGCTCGGGTTCGGTGCAACCCCAATGCCACACCCTCTCTAGCTCTGGGGTCCCCATGCTGCTTTGGACCCACTATGAGGCCTCCTCCATCCCCTAACAATAAAACAAACAAAAGCCCCCGGGCTGTAACAAACTCAAGCCACCCGCTTGTAATGTCATTCAAATCTTACCAGGGAACACTGCATCCCACCACAGTATTAGGAGCTGCTCATGCAGTCAGTCTCCCCTTTGCTTGCTCAGGCAGAGCTCTCTCCCCCTTGGCTGCCAGCAGGGAACCTGCCTGCCTAGCCTCAGCCCTGGGGTTTAATGTGAGCCAGGCCCTGCCCCTTCTGGTCAGCTGACCACTGGCATGTGTGGGTCACTAGCTAACTCTGGTTGCCCTGGCAACCAGCAACTGGGGCTCCTCACTCACTGCTAGGGCTCTTTCCCTAGCAGCTGCCCCTCTTTAAAAGGAGCAGGGCACTTAAGTGCTCTGCAACACTTCCATTTGAGGGGATAGGGTTTTTTAGCAAGTGAACAGTTATCTGAAGGACTTCAGAGTCACTCTAAATTTACTAAGATCTATACAATTACCCACTACAAGTACCATCTCTAACGAAACTGGCATAGTCCTAAACCCATGTATCCAGAGAAAATAGAGGGAGTATGCATTGCAGAAATGATCAGCGTCTGCGGGAGCTTTGTCTCCTCTATTATCCAGATGCATATGCAACCTCAGATATAGGGGTGGTGGTTATTTCTATTATTTCTATCTCCTCTGTCTTGAATTGAATCACAATTTTTTAGGACATCAGAGTTTTTCAACACAGAAACATATGATATAATGAATGTACCAACATAAATGTAAACATAATATTGAGTAGAGGAAAAAAGGCTGGAAAGAAAAAAAAAATCTTTTTCTTTAATAAACGTGCCAGCAGCATCTATTTTAAATACAAATAAATACATTTGTTTGAATGTTTCCTCAGTGCATATATTCCTTGTATTTCAAAATAAAATAATTATTTGCCATTTTCTTTGTTAACTATTTTAGTTTCTTTTTAGCGTATAGTTTATGAATACTTTTTACACCGTATGGCCTTTGTTTTTTTGTGTTTTTTTTTTTAAATAAAGCCTTTTTTGTAGCTGTTGTACAGGGAGCTGTAATATGTTCTTTCTGCTGTTAGTTTCCATAGTTATTTTAAAATTTCTTTACTGAACTTAACAATCAGCTAATAAGCAAAACTGAGTTCCTTCAGGTATTGTAATCATAAGAAATCTCTTGAGTTGTCTAGTCTTTCTCTTATACAGGTTAGTAGTAGCAGGTTTCTACAGAATCCATATTAATTATCTGAATGAGACTGGAATTACTCAGGAGATTGTCAGGAGTCCACCACATGTACCCCAAGGAATTCCTAATCTGTCATAATGTATTGTATAAATCTATGTCCACAACATGTACCCAAAGGAATTCCTAATCTGTCATAATGTTATTGTATAAATCTATGGAACACCAACACCTTGAATAATGCATGTAATTATGGTGTGCCCCCGCTACCAAAGGATAAAACCAAAAAAAAAAATATAAAAAAGGGCAAAAAGAATGATCCAGGGTATGAAGAACTAAATTATCTCTCCATGCCTCTGTTAATCCTTGTTGATGCTAAGAGGCATTAAGCCAGCCAGCCACCAAGGATGCAGACAGAAGTGACAATTTTTGCCCAATCTGGCCATAGAAAGCACTTTATCGATGTGACTAAACACAAGTGCACGGCGGCAAACAGCTTCAAAAATGGCCAATCGGATGAAAATCTGACCCCTTGTTGCATGAAATATCAAATAAAGACATTTCAAAATGCAGCAACTTCTGTAACTTGGGTCTGCAAAGCTTCCAGCCTGTTGCTGTTTTCAGAATGGGAGGGGGAGAAAGGCAACAGAGGGAGTTCAGTCTGGGCTTTTTCAGCCTCCACCCCCTCGAAGAGGGTGGGGCAGGTGTATTGGAGCCCCACACCCATATGTCCAATTCATCCATGCCATCCTTAAGCACTATCTGGGGAACCCCAAGAACAAGTTCCCTCTGCTGCCTCTCTCCCCTCCCATTCTGAAAACCGCCAGTGCCCAGTACTTGCTAAGAGCCATGGCCACTGCTATGGGAACCTGACTGCAGACTCCCAGCAGGCAGCTAGATTCCTCTCCCCACTAAAACCAACACTGAACTTCTGTTTGATCTGGGGTAATATTGTAACTCAGAACTCTTTGCAGTAATCATTCTGAGTTACAGCGAGGAGCAGCAATTCTGTCTGCACCTTTAATGTTACTTCACACTGTTTCTTTTTCTCCCCTGCAACATCCAGCAGGTTCCTTGTCCAACTGATATACCATGAGCCAGAACCCAATCCTCCACTTCTCTTGTTCTCCTTTAACTGCTTCTTGTCTGGAACCCCGGAACTTTTTATTTAAGTATCAAAAGGTATGGGAAATCTTGGGTATAGTTTAGCCAAAACTGAACTATGTAGGTCATAGCATGACAGATTTTAAAAGCCAAGGCAGATCAGTCCTGCAACATATCTGAAAATGTACAAGGCAGCAGCACATAAAAGCAGTCTGAAAGTGGAAGTTTACTGGACACCTGCAAGTAAAGGAAGTAAAATAGCATGTGGATAGAGAAAAAAAACTAGCAAGGATAAATGGATTAGTGGGGAAATAAAAGGAAGGAACTAATTTTAAGGTAAAAGAAGCTTTTCAGTCTTCCAAGACTTAGTTTAAAGGCTGTTAGATTTGCCACCTGCTGATATACCGTGCTGTTGATTAATATAATAAGTTGATATTAGTGTCTTTTCAAGTATGAGCAAACTGAAGCAAATCCATGTTATCATGTCCAAATGTACCTTAAAATATTTGAATCAAGGAGGTATTTTTCACTAAAGCAATCTATGGCTTTCTTATTCAGAAGCAGAAAGTAAGACTGTCTACTTAATTACTACACTAATACCTGCAATACTCTGCACACAGATAAAAAGAGCAGTCTTCTGTCCTAAGAAACCACCCTGCAAAAAAGCAAGTTCAAATGAAATTTCTAGTTATATCAAAGAAAAATGCCTTTTGAGGGGCCTTCCCCCCACCTGTTAAAGTACAACTCCTCTAAGAATTTAATATGAGCTTCTTCATGAGTAATTTAAATTTGTTTACATCACCAAAAAATAAAGTAATGGGTACAAGTTCTCAAATAAATTTGTGAAAGCTAAATAGCGAGAAAAGTGTATTAACAGAAGAACAAACTCACAGCTGGCATAGGAACGGCTGTCATCCTCACACATTTTATGCAGATGCTGATACTCTTCTTGAGCCAGCTCAAAACGCTGCTGTTTAATTTGGTAAATTTCTTTCTTGGCATTAAGTGCCTCTTGGGCAACAATTAAATATTCCTTTAGCATGCGTTCCTGCTCTCTTCTCCACTGCTCTCTTGGGTCCTCAATTTGTGTAAGCTCTGAGGAAAAAAAATGTGAAAAAATGCATGAGTCCTTTTATTCCACAAATCAAACTACTTTTGTGGTATCCAACTTGCATACCTGTGCTGACAGATACTAAACAAGAGAAAAGTTTAGTATGAAAGCATCTAATTCACTAAATGTCCACTGTAAGCACAGGTTTATACTTGATTCTTTTCCTTACAGAGCTAAGATGAAAAATAATATTTTATCACAAAATAACCACTCTCACAGACAACTTGTTTTAAAATGGTACCTTAAAGACAAACTCAGAAAAACAAACACAGTTACACATATCTAGTTTAAAATGATGGACATGGTAATACTCTCCACAAGCAGTGTCATTCCCCTCCTGGTAATAAATCTATAATATGCATTGTACTTGAGAAAAAAGATTGGTCAACATGATGATAAAAAGGCCTATACCCTATCTATGATATTTACTTGAATCCAAGACAAGATTTTATTTCCCCATTCAACACTGGGGAGCTGGGGGGAGAATATTTTCATCAATTTGACTGCAAGCCAGGGTGGGGACAGGGCTGCTGTGGCTCAAACTCCAGCCCTGACATAGGTTCAGGGTCAGAGAGGCAGAAGTTGCCCTCCCCACCCTTGTCCACTCCATCTGGTGTCCCAGGGCTTGGTGCTGCCATGGCCACAAACACTGCTGCATGGCTAGGCCAGAGCCAGAGCTACCCTGTGCTCCGTGTCTCAAACTAAAATGGGGCCAGAGCCACACCTGCTGGCCCAGAGGGGGCAGAAACTAGAGGTGGGAGAAAGAATGGAAGAGCCCCCACCTGCTGCTGCTTTCCCCACTGTAGCAGTGGAAGAGATGCATTTAAGATGACCCCCCCCGCCAGTAATTAGATGAAATATTCGATGCAAAATGTAGTAGTTTTCCATGTACAGAATCTAATTATTGTGGGGGAGTCATCTTAAATTCAAAGCCATTTTGGATTCAGGTGAATAAAGTATATTGCAAGTATCACTATTGATACCACATACCTTAAATGATAAAAATGTATTTATGTCATTATCTTATTTTTAGTTGTAATAATTAACAGTGATAACAATCATTAACTGTCATTACCTTAAGGCAAGGGTGTCAAAGGCATAGCCCATGGGGCTGGAAATTTTGCAGTGGGGTAAACAGTGGCAGTGTTGTCACAGCTCCCAGAAACCCAGTAACTAATGCTGCTGCTCATCTCTGAGCCAAATTCTAAGCCCTGTGGGTCAGATATCTGGTGACCGGATGAGCAGCAGCTGCTGTGGCTTTGGAAACAGCTGCAATTAATACTGGTGCTGATTTCCCCACCACCAAATTTTCAGTCCTGTGGGCTAGATAAAATGGTTCCATACTCTGGATCTGGCCCACAGACCTGCTCCACACTACTCATCTGGCCCATGACTCCAGATGAGATGACACCCCTGTCTTAAAGGTATACAGCAGCTGTCATAACTTGAGGAGACTTGGGGAGAGGTTAAACTTCAGTCACAATAAGTTTCTGCAGGTTACATATACCACACAATGTATTTCTATTATGGATTCCCAAATCATTAATAAACGCTCTCTTTGGGACATCACGTAAACTGTTTCTTTGGGATATAAGGCAAGTCATGTGACAGATGAGTGTAATTTTAAGGAAGGTATTTTCCTTTTTTTTCCCCCCTTTCAAACTTTTCTTTCATTGTAAATACTATAGTAGAAATAAAAGACAACTCTTGGTAGTACCGATAACTGTGCGGAATGACACTAAGCAGATCAGAAGCAACTATGAGGCTCTTGGAAAGAGGATTAAGGAGCTTAGAGCACAAGTGGTATTCTCATCAATTCTTCCTATGGAAGGCAAGGGTTCAGACACAGACCATCATATCCCGGAAGTAAATGCATGGCTGAGACGGTAGTGTTGACCTAAATGTTTTGGCTTCCACAACAGCAGGGAAAATAACTGTTTAACTCTGTTGGCTAGAGTGTGGTGCTAATAACACCAAGGTCGCAGGTTTGATTCCCAGTTAGACTAGATGATCTTATGAGGTCCCTTCCAGCTTTACTTCTCTATGAAATGATCTTGGGATCCATCTGACAACAGCATCATTACATGGAGCCTGGTCAAGCTAGTAAGGAGGGCTTTAAACTAAGTTCCAGAGAGGATGGTGATCAAAACCCTCCAGGAACAAAGCACACAGTCCTGAGGGGAAAGACTCAAAACAGCAGTTCAACTCTGGGAAAGGGCCAGAGAGCTACAGAACTGCAACAACTGGCTCAAGAATGAAGTGAGAAGGTCAAAATGCAAAATACATCCAATGCATGTATACAAATGCAAGAAGTATGGGAAATAAACAAGATGAACTGGAAGCCTTAGCCTGTGAGAAGAACTATGATCTGACTGGCATCACTGAGGCCTGGTAGGACAGCTCTTATAACTGGAGGATTGCACTCTGTTTTGGAAGGACAGGGTTGGGAGAAAAGGAGGTGGTGTTGCCTTGTATCTCATAAACTTGCACTTGTTTTCTAGTTCAGAAGGAAGCAAACAGAATATATTTAGATGAAGATAAAAAGGTGAAAAATGCAGCACCTACATAATGGTGGCGATTTATTATAGACCACCTAATCAGGAAGAGGAGGTAGACGAGGCTCTCCTAAAGCAGGTGACAAAGCTATCCAAAAGCTATGGGACAGTACTGATGGGAGACTTCAATTTTCCAGAGACCTGCTAGAAGAACAATGCAGCCAAACACAAAACATCAAGCCAGTTCCTAACTTGCATTAAGGACAACCTTCTGTTCCAGAAAGTAAAGGATACAACTAGGGATCACCTATCTTGGATCTCGTTCTAACCAACGGGGAAGAATTAGTGGAGGATGTCAAGGTGATAGGCATCTGGGAAAGAAGCAATCACTATATGCTAGAACTCCAGATCCTGAGACAGGGAAAGCATGAGGTCAGCAAAATTAGAATCCAGATTTCAAAATGCAGATTTCATCCAACTCAAGTAGCTAATAGGCAAGGTGTCATGGGAAGACAGACTGAAGGATCAAGGCACCTGAGGGGGCTGGGAGCTTCTAAAAGGCGCAGTGTTGGAAGCCCAACAAGAAAGTGTCCCAACACAGTGGAAATATAAGAAGAACGGCAAGAGACCAATGTGGCTGCACAACAAGCTTCCAAAATGCTTCAAATGCAAAAGGAAAGCATACAGGCAATGGAAGAATGGGCTGGTCACCAAGGACTCATACAAGGAACAACCAAGAACCTGCAGGGACAAAAATCAGGAAAGCAAAGATAAAGAATGAGTTGAACCTCACAAAAGAGGTTAAGGACAACAAGAAGAGGTTCTATAAGTAGGCTGCCCAGAAAAGAAGGATCAAGGAAGCTGTGGGTACTTTGTAACAAGCCAAGGTAAACTAACTGAAGATGGAGGGAAGGTGGACCTAGAACAGCTATTTTGCCTCAGTCTTCACAAAAAAATTAGGCTGCAGACACACACACCTAATATGAGTTATCTGGATAAGGAAGGAGGCAAGCTAAGGGAGGAGATAACAAGAGTTGGTCAGAGAGCTTTTGTTGTGTCTGAATGAATTCAAGTCAGCAGGGCTGGATGAACTTCATCCCCGAATCCTGAAGGAACTGGCAGAGATCTGGGTAACCTTGGCAATGATCTTCATGAAGTCGTGGGAGATGGGTCAGGTACCAGAGGACTAGAAAAGGACCAGTGTAGTGCCCCCTCTTTAAAAAAGGCAAAAAGGAGGACCTGGGGAAATACAGACCAGTTGGCTTTACCTCACTACCTGGGACGTACTGCAGCATATCCTAAGGAAGGTTATTTGCAAGCATCTGGAGGAAAAAAGATTGAACAAGCACCCAACATGGATTTATGAAAAACCAACGGTGCCAAACAACCCTGATATACTTCTTTAACCAACTAACTACTTGGGTAGATAAAGGGAACACCATGAATATAACTTATCTGGCCTTCAGCAAGGTTTTTGACAAGGTCCTGCACGACCTTCTCATAAACAAATTGGAGAAACATGGTTTAGATAAAAATACTACAAGGTGGATAGCTAACTGGGTCAATAGCCGCAAGCAAAGGGTAACGATTAATAGTTCTGTAGCAAGCTGCACATAGTAGAGGCAGCTGTCCGAAGCAGGCAGTGTTGGCTGAGATACCGTAGCATCCCCTGGCCAGGATAGTGTTTACTTAGGTTAAGTGAAGTGCGTAAGGTGGCATATGCTCGAAGTGAGGTGAATGCCAAAGGTTCAGGTCAGGTTGAACTCCTGAACCCTGATTACCTCACTACCCACTTTCCAGATCTGAACATGTTCAGATGAAAGGAAAGCTCTGGGTTGATTGGGCAAGCAGAGTGGATTTGATTTAAATTAAATCAACTTAAAATCACTGGACAGGAAGCCTTAACTTCATTACTATTTTCTATAAAAAGTATATTCTCATTGTTTGATGTAGCCTTCATTAAAATAGTCCCAAACAGGGTCTCTTTTACAGCCTAGCAAATCTACTGCCATGATAGGTTTTCCCTTCTATCATTCCATTCCCTCACTGGAACTCAAGTCAGTGGAGAGGCTATACTCAGAAACTTTTCCCTCAAGACTTCTGGAATAATCTGCTCAAAATGTTTCTCTTTTGTTTTTACTGCTCCTCCCTGCCTGCATTTATCTCCAGACTCCTCCTCCTTGCCCAGATCTACTCCACCCCCAACAATCCTATATTCATTTAATTTCTTGAAACTCTGCACTGTTAGAAAAAGGTAAGGGCTTCACTCTGTGTACACAAACTTGCATGGAGACAATAGCGCTGATGAGCAGGAAATCAGGTCTATTATCTCTCGTCTCCATAAAGTGCTATTAACAAGGTTATTCTCTGGAGATGAAACCTCAGTTTGAGAACTGAAACTAAGCACCACAGAAATGCTTAATGAGATCTTCTGCACTGAGCAGGGATGATCTAGGCATAGTTATGCTCATGTTCTACTATGAATATCTCCCATGCTTCTGGGCTCTACTGGTTGTCCCTAGACCCCGCCCTCCCTGCCCCACCACCACCACCACCACTTCTCTGCTGTGGCAGGGTATTTTCAGACCTTCCCAGAGGCACTGAGCATTAGCTACAGCCAAGGTTGGGGACTTTGACTGGGGTGTGCCAATGTTCCTGCTGGGACCAAAATTGGAGGTTCCTAGCTAAGGGGTCTTGCTCCTCTGCTCAGGATCAGACTAATCACCACATTTGGGGACAGGAAGGAATTTTACCCTATGGTCAAATTGGTATGGACTGTGGGGGATTTTGCCTCCCTCTATAGCAGGGTTCATAGCCCTCTACCTGGGATCTCTTAAGCATGTACTGACAACATTTCGTAGAAGTAGGACATTGGCTGCCATGGTTCCCTGCTTTATCTGTGGCATATTAGTGTGTTAGGCCTATGTTGTGTCAGGGTTGACAGCAGTCTTATGAGGAGTTTAAGTTATAATTTATATGGGATGGTTTGGATAGGACTGATCCCTCCTCAGGCCTCTGGGGGTCCCTTCCAACCCTAATTTCTCTATGCCTATGATTTTAATGACAGGAACAAGAAATTAAAAACTACAGTTTCCTCCTCTAACTAATCATAACAATTGTCATAAAGAAAACAGGAGCTGTATTATTTAAGAATGACTTGAAATATAATTTTAAAAAACTAGAAGATATCCATGAATTAAAAAAGAAAGAAAATGTTTAAGATGGCACAGAAATCAATAAATTACTCTTCCTAGAGTTCAACCTAGAGAACAGATCCCAAGAGGAGGCTCCAAATTAAGAAGGTGCTTCACCATCTGCCACATGCTTAGAAAAGGCTTTGTCAGCATATAGCATCTTTCAGACAGAAAAGCTTCTTCTTTGTATAATGCTGACATACTTCTATGGATTGTGAAAGTATAGGCTACTCTTGCCTGGCATAAGACTATGGAGAATAGACTGTAGTACTTACCATATAGAAACTGAAAAGGGAAAATAGTACTGTCTATTCAGTCTAGAGGTAGAGTCACTAATTTAGTTCCTTCTTAAGTGCTTGAAACTGCTGTAATCATTCAAGACAGCCTAAAGCACGGAATAAGTTTTTCCCACAACTGGTTACAGGTGATGTCAAAGGCTCTCAAAGACATTGAGGAAGAGGGAAGGAATTTTGTGGTGGAAAGCCAATGACACTTTTTACGCAGTGGTTGAACAAGAGTCAAGCCTGCTTATGCCCACATCAACAAAATCCAAAAGTAACAGGACAAGATACAGGTCAGGACTAGTACATAGGTGCAGGTAACAAAAGGAGTTGGGACCTACATAGTGTGAAAGGTTCCTGCATAATTTTAAACACCTCTGATTTGATGCTGGTCTTGCATCTTATTCCAGTATTTCTTGTAACTCTTACATACAATTCTACTATTTTGCCCACTAATAATCTAAATTCCAGCTGATATGCAGGACATAACTAGGAATCAGTAAGTAAGGATGGAAAAGGTCTAAGCAGCCAGTCTTGTTCTCCCACTGGATAACAATTCCCCAAAAGTTACTGTGACTTTTTTTAGGGTCTATCTCAGAACTTTTGACTAACAGATTCTTTCAAAAAAACCCTGTCATTGTCTATGTCTATGCTCAATGTAGGTGCATTACCCCCATTTTAATATCCTATTTTCCCCTAAAAGAATGCATCAATACAAGCTTTTCAACATTTTGTGGTATCCACAGTTTAAAACTAGATAAAGTTTTCTTGTAGCAAGTTTCATGAATGTTATATACTAATAAAGCACCACCTCAACATTTCTACAGTGTTATTTCCTTTGGATATCCAAGGATTGCATTATTCTAGGGAGCAAACTCTGTAGCAAATTCTGTAGCAAACACCCAGTCACCATTTAAGATACCAATCTGTGGTTCACAAATAATTAGTTATTAAGCAAGAGGCCAATTCTGCAGCTTACTTAACGGCACTGAGTCTTTCTAAGTAAGGAAATATATTCCATAAAGATTTTCTCAATATAAACCTTTATGAAATCTCCATTTCTCTAGCTTTACTTTTCTGCTTACTTCCCTTCTACAATTAACTCTAACCTACTCTGGCCAAAATTCCCTCTCTCCCCTCTTCACCTATTAGCTCACTAAGGCAATTTTTCTAGTATACCACTTGGGAAATTCTGCCCCATATTATTTCTCATTGTGAAGAGCTCTTCAAATACCCCTTTGATCTTTACCACTCCGCAACCCATTTGGAGAAAATCTCATCTTCCCCTCTCTACAACAGAGCTCAGCAGTAGCAGAAATGATAGGGAGAGGGAGAAGTAGCTACCCCCCTGACTTATAGCTTAGAACAGGGATTGGTAACCAATAGCCTATGAACCCCTGGATCCAGCCCATGGATATGGGACTTCAGCAGCATTCTCAATTTCTTAATTTTCTTAATTTGATCTTATACATAGACTGTATTTTCATTACCTTTGCTCCACTTCCTAACACTAGTAGGAACAAAGAAAAAGAAGTTTGAAAATCTAAATTAAGAAATTTTATTCTATAGGGCAATGACTACTATTCCTATCAAAACTCATTATCCCTGTCTTATTTACCTGCATACCACATGCACTCCACATAAATTAGCCCTCCAAAATTGGGGTACATGTCTTAAGTTGGAAGCTGATTTTTCTGAGCAGAATAGAAGCATGAAGAAGCTATAAAATGGCTCCTGTTTCTTTTCCTTGTCTCCTCATACCCCCAGAAGCTGCTTATAGTTTTCAACAGCAGATACAGCTTTAACCCTTTCATAGTTGAATTGGAGCAGGGACAGATGTAACCTTCAGCTCACTCACCCTCCCTTTCCTGTTCCGGCAAAAGCAGTCAATTAAGCTGTGAAAAGGTTTTCCTGAACAGGAAAGGGAGGGTGAGTGAGCTGAAGATTAGGAGCAAGGACAGAGCCATATGGCAATAGGTCTGGAATTTTTTTTTAACTCCTACATTCTGCCGCCTTCCTTAAAACTAAGATGTGTCTTATTTGGGGGTGTTGGGTATGTTAGAAATACAATGGTAGGGTTTTATTAGCCCTTTTAACCATGGGTTCACTTAGTTCACTATGATTTAAGTCCTTTACAAAAAAAAAAAAAGATTAATGGGAACGTCCTGAATTAAGTATCTTACATGTATATACAGAATGCATGTTGATGGTTGTGACTAGAATAAGCATGTGGGCATCACATTCACTATTAGTCTGATGAAAAGTTTCTCTTTTATTATTTTTCAGCAGTAATAAATAAAAGCGTCCAGGACAGCCTAAGTGAAAATTATTAAAAATATTCTTTAATACCTGACTTTTGATTTTTCCCTTGAACTGTTGGCCAAGTTATTTATACTTACAGTGACTGTATTAATGACTGTTTAAAGATTTTTAAAATTTGGGTCTTTGTTTTAAATGGAGGAAAGGTGGGGAGGGGAGAAGTCTTCCATACAACAGCAAAATTGTATTTTTATTTAACAATCACCCTGAAAAAACCCTCAAAAATATGCAAAGCAATTCTGAAGTTTGCCTCACAGATGAAATATTTTTTTTAAATTTAATACTGACTAGCAAACAGTATTGAAGTCATTTTTGTAGTGAGGACCATTGCTTTTACTGCTTGTATTGCTACCTCCTCCTCTTCTGTCCACACGCTAGCTGCCAGTTCCCACAATACTGAAAGCATTCATTCAGTGATAAGAAGCTTAATGATGGCAGCACTGCAGAAACAGCAGCAATAGTACAAAGCTGTAAAGATAAGACATATACTTTAAAAGTACAATTGACAAGTATGCCAGACATGATATGAAGCTCAGCAAAGGTCCAACAGCAACAATGATGGAAATATTTTCTCCTCCTTTCTCTAAAATTGTAATGTCAGTATCCAGTTGTCTGTCTCACTGTACTGTTTAGCTATGCATAAGCACAGAATATTCAGTGCTTAGAAGGGGACTAGAATTCTGATTTAAATAAAAAGCTACAATAAATTTATCCTTGAATAACGTAAAAAAATTGAGAGGAAAAGGTTTTTTGTGATATCTTTTATTAGACCAACTGTATAGTTGAGAAAGATGTTGGACAACATTTCAGGAAAGGAATTTTACAAACAGCTTGCCTAACATCTCTCCAATATACACTTGGTCCAATACAAGATGCCACAAAACCCCTTTGCCTCGTGTACATTTCCCAAACCCTCATGGTTACAACATTCTCAGCATAGTAGACAAAAAATTGCTAAGTAGCTACTACTGTACAGTGAAACAATGCCACATGCACTCTCGGGCTGTTTTGTTTGTTTTTTTCAAAGGCATGAGAATCAACTATCGGTACTGAAAAGATACAAGACGGGCTAGGATAGCACAGGCACTAAGGCAGCCCAGAGGTCAAAGTTCAAGGACACATCAGGAGCGCTCATGGTGTTGCCCTGTCAGATTCCAAAGAATTCATTAAATCTGCTGAATACTTTGCCAAAAGGACATGAAAAAGGAAAGGAAAGGTTCAACACATACACAAAACTGAGTATGAAAACACTAACACCTGGAGTATCACACAGCTCCTCAATACTTTTCTACGAAAACAAGGATTTTTAGTATTGATTGGGAATGTCCATGTTGAAAATTCTTTCTGAAAAAATATTTTTTCTGAGATAAAGTTATGAACATTGCATGTCACCTAGCCATAGTAACACCATTTCCCACCCACAGATGTTAAAACATTTTATAAGAGGAAAGTATTATCCCCACTTGAAAGATGGGGAAACAGACATGGCAAGAAGAGACTTGCTCAAATTCTCAGAGTGACTTGAAATTCAAATTAGTATCATCATAAACGTAGCTGGTGTTACTGCTAACATCTGCTTGTGAATATTCATAAAAGTAATCAAACTTCTACTCACGATTTATGTGGTCCATATAATAAACTCCAATCTGTTGATCATAAACAGTTTCCCATCCTAAAGGAAGCTCATCGCCAACACAGTCAGCAAATGTTAATGGCTTTGTAATCCTGTAAAAGCATACATGTAAATAAATTCAGGATGTGCAATGAAGGCTACTAAGTTTTCTTATTATTATTTATTTATTGTCCCACAGAATAGGTAACAATAACTTAGACAACCTGTACAATTTGACTCAAGTTATATAAATTGCTAGGGTGACACTGACAATAAACTACAAATGAAAATTTCATTGTAAAAATGTGTGCTGAGAGATACTCCCCAAACAGGTAAGACAACTTTTCCCTTTAAGTTCTGTGTTTAATGATTTAATTATGATGGTATGTAGCCCTGCCAGTTTTCCCAATATGGCAGTAACAATGTAAAAGCAGAGCTGGAATTCACCACTCCTGACAACTGTTAGGAATTTACGGCTTCCAAGTTTTCAGAACGTCAAAAAAGTAGAATTTGCAATCCACAGAAGCTCCAATGTAAACATACATTTCTGCCTTTTTCAAATTTGCCCATATACAACTATTTGTGAAGTACTATAATTTCAAAACAGGACAACCTATTCCACCACACTCCCTGGCAAAAGGGAAGGGATGAAGGGAAGAGGGTAAATCACTGAAGATGTTAAATGTGTTTTGATATTCATGGATTAAAGGATATAAATATCTCTATTATTGGTAAAAGCAATACTAACAAAATATTTTGAATATCATACCACATCTATAGCTACTACTTTACAGATCAACAGTAATAAATAAAATAAAGAATTTTTAGCATTTATTTGAGTACTGGTAGTGTCATTTTCCTAATATTCCATACACAACAGATTCTACATTTGTTCTGCTCTCAAAAATCAAACCTATAGAAAAAATTAAGACAAACAATGGAAAAGAAAAAGATGGACAGAATCAAATGCCTGAGACTTGTACCATATTTATTTTCTAAAGAATCATTCCACTAACAAGTTAATCAATCACTTTACTTGAGTTTCTAGGTAAAGGTTTGGCTTTTTTAAATGAGCTAACTATTCAATGAACTCAACTACAAAGGGGAAAAAAAATCTATGCTTTATTATAAACAAAATACATGACAATTCATCATTTTTTCAGACTTTTACAGAATTCAGTTCAATAGTCAATTTCATAAATATAAGTATTCAATAGACAGGTCAGTTCTAACTTAACGTACTTTAAATGAAGCATACTCACCACATCTTGCATAAGAGCAATTTCTAGATTAGTATATAAACATGCAATAGCCAATTACGCTCCCCTATCAAACATGAGGATTTGGACCACATGGCTAGGGATAGATATTACAAATAAACCAGTTTAAGTGATCAGAAACTGGTTTAAGCCCGTAACAGAACATATGTTCAGTGAACATAAACCAGTTTGAAAAAGGCTGAAACTAGTTTGAGATAAACCTGGTTGAATGTAGTATCAGACAACTGATTTACCTCAAACTGGTTTATACAATGTCTGTCCCAGACCCCTTGCTAGTTTAAGATAAACCAGACACCCCCAACATCCCAGCATGCTCTCTGGGCTAGGTAGGCCTCTCTGTTACACAGCAGGGCTGGCCCTTCCCCTCTGCTCCCTGGTGGCAGCTACCCCTGCCCCCTCACCACTCCCTGCTAAGCAGGAATTCCCCCCCCCCACCCCCACCCCGCCGAGGAGATGTCTGTGTATTAGCAACAGAGATATGGGTGTTCTGTAAAATTTTTAATTAAAAAATTTTCTGGAAAATTTTTCAATGCCGTAAATAGAACGTGATCTGATTTAGCATGTTTCTTTGACATATATTTAGTAAACAATACTAAAAGAGTACCCCATGTTAAGTTTATGTCCCAATAGCCACAAGTACCGTATTTTTCGGACCATAAGACACACCTGACCATAAGACGCACCCAGTTTTTAGAGCAGGAAAACAAGAAAAAAAAATATTCTGAACCAAATAGTACCGGTATACTAAAATATTTATTAAAATAAAGCAAAATACGGTAATATTTAACAGCGTAAACTCAACAGTGGTGTTAAGAACCATCATCACTTCCATTAACAAATGAGGAAAGACTTAGAGGCTCAAGCACTTTTCTAGTTTTCTGGAAACCCTAAAAACTCATCATCACTAGTGTCAGAATTTATGAAGCTCTGTTGCTCTCTGTGTCTCTCTCCTGCCATGACGGGCTCCTTGCCTGCCTGTCAGGGCACTGTGCTGCATCACATAGTCCCGGCCGGGACGTTACCTGGTACCGTACCTAGCTGCCTCCTGTCTCAACGTTCTAATCCTGTCAGTCTGTCAGTGTCACACACACAAATGCAGGGGAGGCGTGCGCTGTGCTGATCATGTGACCTGACTGACTGACTGACATTGAGACTCCAGGAGGCGGGACTTCCCCCACACACACAGCAATCCACAGCATGGGAACGGCAGCGGACAGCGGACAGTAAGCGGGCGCATGGGACCGCAAACAAATGTTCTGGGGTACCACACCTTCAGACCATAAGACGCACCCTCGTTTTCCCCCCACTTTTGGGGGGAAAAAAGTGCGTCTTATGGTCCGAAAAATACGGTAATCGTTTCCATCTTCTCTAAAATAGTATTTTCACCACTGCTAAAACAATAGTTTTAGAAACTCCGGATATAAAAACGGATATGCAACCTGAAAAGTCACACACAGCTATTCTTAAATGTATAAAGTACTTTATCATTTATTTAGTAATTTATGGTTTAAATAGTTAATCCTACTTAGTATCTCAGCTATGATTTCCAAATGTCCTTTGTACAATAGTAAGTGATATGCATAATTAATACTAATGTTTCCTTTTGCTTTTAAAAATTAGGATACAGAATTTGATGCTTTTTACGCATATCAAAGCACATGTTTCTGAACCTGCTGGGACAGTAACCCACAACATTATCACTTAAAGTTATAACAACAACACATGTTATGTAGACTCTAAACTACATGCTACCTCCTCCGCAAAAGGAAAAGCAACGATAAACAGGAAGTCTTAAGAATTTTAGGTTCTACAGAAGTAAACTATTTACACTAAGTAATTAGAGTTTAACAACTCTAATTGAGGGGAGGTGCTGATTTTGAATGTTCTATAAGAAGTTAAAATCTAATAAAATAAGAAACTTTTACAGATTAACAGATTACATTCACAGCATTTTAACATAAAATGCTCTCTAGGACTACCACTACTTTTAAAATTTCTCATTACCAGTAGATATGTTACTTCATATAGCTCTACCCTTTCTAGCAAAAATGGTCTACCCATTTTCAGCATTCCCTAAGAAAAACTGTCATTATGGAACAGCATAGATATTCTTTCAGTAATCTAATCTGTCTGAAACTTGAGAAGGCAAAATACTGTCAAAATAGCTGATTTCTCAGGAATTCAGTTCAATTATGAGTTATAGTCATTAATTCATTAATGACTATAATTAAATCAACTACCATTGATAGTTTTGTTCTAGAGAGACCATGTTTACAGCTACACAAGCAAGTCTAGACATTGGTTCCCAAAGTATCAGGCTATAGACAAGATTTCTTTTTAAACAGGTTTTGAGATATGCACACTTATACATACTATACCTTATTCATAAAGAAAACCTACAGATGGTATTCTACCCTTCCCATAGTATAACAGCCTTAATCCATAGATCTTAAAACTTCAGGAAGGTGTACTTTAAATCACTGTCACAGAATAAAGCAGTAATCCTCAACCAGGTTGACATGAGATCCTTAAGAGTTATGTGCAATATTAGCACTGTTAGGTATGAAAACATCTATACATGATTCACAAAATAAGCCCAGAGATTTTAAATAGGAATCCACAGCGCCAATAATTCTGACCTATTGTGGCCTTTTCAACTGTTTGCAATAGAAGAATGCTCTATTATTTTTCCAAAGCCAAATATTAATGATTCAACTAAGAGCTAGCATTTGCGGGGGGCGGGGGGGGGCAGAGGGGAGGGGCTTCAAGGGCTGAAAACCACTGTAATGGAGGATGGGTAACAATGAAAGAAAGGGAATGACTTAGCTGTAATAACTTTTTGTTAAAAGGGTTTGTTTGTTTTTTTTAAAAAAATCTATGTGAACAGTTACTGTCTGAAGGAAAACTTAAGTCTGTTGAGAATTAAAGCTATTCTCCAGAAAGAAAAAGAGGAAATGTAGAAAGGTTTCCTTTGGAAGCCAACCAAAATCACAGTCAACAATTTGGTAAAAATGTACATGCAATTAATTGGGGGAAAAATAGTCAAAGTTGTACCACCCTGATGTACTTAAATGAAGGCACAACATTATGGACCATTAATTGATATAAACCTCGTATAAATCAATGCATCATGAAGATTCCCAACTAAATTAACACAAATCAAAACAAACTATGTTTATATCAACTTAAGTTTCATACCGTGTTCTTCACTGGTTTAAGTAAATCAGTTTAAGAAGAACACCTTCAGTTAAACTGGCAAAACTCTGAACAAAGCACAGGAAAATTTTTTTCCTCAGCTAAGCAAACTCCAAGTTCCCAGAGTAATAAAAAAGTAAAACTGTAAAACTGTTTCTATGTTACAGATATGGATGCAGCAAGTCAGCCAAAAAAATACAGCAAAAGCCTACTGGAATTAAATGTACTCTGGAAGTACCACACCCCTCTTTCCAATTTCTGATTAGCTTAAATACTACAAAATGGGAGAGGTCTCCCTTCCTGCTTCTATACAAGGAATTGTACAAAGGATGAGTACATCTGTAAAAAATACTTTAAAACATTTAAACTAGGAACTAGGCAGCAAAAGAATAAATGTTCTTACCTTTTACCAAGCAATTATTTCTTATTTATAGTCACAAGTAAAATCAACTTAGGCTTTCCTATTTTTCCATCTGATCACAATATTAAACCACATTACCATTAGGCACAATTAGTGATCTCTATTTAGAAGAAAGTGGACGTTAAATGACTCAGTACAATGAAAGGTCTACTGGAAGAAACATTCAGAGATGTATGGAGTTTAAGACCAGAAGAAAATACCAGACCATTTATTCTGACCTCTTCTGCATCACAGGTCATTGCATTTCACCCAGTTACCTCTGAATTGAGACCAATACCTTGGGTTTCGTTAAACCATACCTTCTAAAAAAGGTATCTCATTTTGATCCAAAGGAAAACACAAAATTAAAAATCTCTATCATTTTCCTTGGAATTTGTCCCAAGGAGCTGAAGTGGAAGTTTCTGTTAGTTCATTCTAGCTTCACTGTTTAAAAAAAAAGATGCTATTTAAACTGTATTGGAATAATCTTGGTTCAGCTTTCAGTCATTCATTACAAAACGAGTATGGTGCCTGGCTGCATTATTCTGTAATAATGTGGAGATGACCCCTAACATCTTGTCAAGTTTAATTCTAGTGCCAGGTAAAAGTTATTATATCAATCACATCTCACTCACTTGTTCTGTTCCCCATATGCCTTTGGCAAACAAGATGTCAGGCATTTTATTTTACTGATAAAATGGTGACAATTAAAAATCATCCAGTACACAATAAACTGCCATAATAGCATTTTCTGGTACCATTCTTGATACTATGACATGAAATCAAGATTAAGGTTTTCTCACTTCTGATTTAACACAATACTCTCCTGACATTGCATCTACTTCTTTTTTGTCGTCTTAAAACCTTCAGAAACTTGCACCTTGAAGCTCATTAGAAAGCCTCTGGAATCTGAATCCCACTGGCTTAAACACTGATAGCATCTTTAAGAACCAAGATGCTTTGCTGATTGGGATGGCTACCCACTGTTGCCAGCTGCTTAGGTGCGTCAAATTCACCCAGCTTCCCCCTCAAATCCACACTCCCTACAGGTCAGATGTGAATTGCAGGGCTCCTCAGAGGCTGCATCCAGACCACAAAAGTCCAGAGTCTGGATCCAAACCCACTTCTGAAAGCAAGACAAGTAGCAGTAGGGCATTCAGCAGCATCAGCTCCAAAAGACACAAGGATTAAAAAACACCGTTACTCACACTGCTCCCTCCACACCTGCTGCTGAAACATGTTCCCATGGGGCATCATACCCTGGATTTCAGTGGCAAGCAGTATCACACTCCCTCTGCTCCCAAATTCTCAGCATGCCCAAGAGCCCCACTGGCCAAATGAAACTGCTTCACAGACCATAGCTGGTCCATGAGCTGCATCTGTCACCACTGCTTTAGGTCTAAGACTCATACATATGTGCAATAAAGCAAATATTCCTGTAAATCCTGGTTTCAATAATCTGTAGTCTGCCAATTACAAAACCAAACTAACTATAAGAATGCAGAAATGCAACTATAAGACAAGAGACTCAACATGAACATTGCATGGGGCTGCAAAGTGAGTAGTTTCTAACTTAATCAGAAGAGATTTCCTCCCACACACTCATTTGTTCATGTTAACATGTGCGCTGGATAAATGACAGGCTCTCCTCCACAACAGCAGTCAGCAACCTTTTCAGGCTGTAGGCCAGAGTGACCCAGAAGCAATGCCAGATGGTGGGTGCTAGGACTCAGCTGCCACCACTGCTTTTCCCCATGGAGGCATGGGGAGAGGTCCTGAAGTCAGCAGTTCTCCCAGAGGTGGCAAGGGAAAGTGACTACTGCTGAAGCCCCCCACTGCTGAATGCTAACAAACCCTCATATGAGAAAGCTGGGTTAACTGGCTCTGAGGGCCACATACAGCCCAAAGGCTGTAGGTAGTTAACCCCTACTCTAAACAATAAATGCTTTCAACTATAATCACTCTAATACCATTACAAAAGTGAATGTAATAAATGTTCTCTAAAAAAAGTGTAGGTTGTCAATAAAGGGGTAGGGGGAGAATAACCCTGTAAATGAATTTCTGTATAATCTCTTGCATCAAAATTTAATCCACTTTATAAAAAAAGAAACTTAATTTTTATTTTAAAAAATGGAAATTTCAGTTTATAGCAAGAACAGACTCAATCACATCAAAAGCTACAAAATGCCTATTACTAAAATGATTCTGAGTTCAGAATCAGATGTCAGCTAATGATTTCTTCTGCCTCTCCCCAGCCTCAAAATCCAGTTTGGTTGTTGTTATACACCAAATATATCAAAGTTATTTCTTTGCAACACCTTGATCAGAAACTAAGGTAAACAATGAGGAAAACAAAAAGCTGGAACACAGTGAAGACCATTATCTGTTCCTTTAAACCCCTGATCTGGAAAAAAGCCAGAAATTCAACTGGTGGAGAGCTGATTAAGACAATCCTAAGTTTTTGTCCAAAGACTTTCCTTCAAGATCGTGTATAAGGAATCTAATAGGTTTTAAGGATGGAGCAAGAGTGTGCAGTGCTACAGAGCTTCTGGGCAAATACATCAACTACATAAATTATGACAGTCATGCAGAAGCAGCCCACAATTAATAAGATTCAGCATTTTCCAAAAGAAGGAAGACATTTTGAATGAAAAACAGGGAAAGAGAGACTATTAGCTACAAGGTTTTTTGGATGTACTAATGGCAAAAGGAGAAGAAAATTCTACTGTCCGTTTCTCACTGAGCAACTAGAAAAAATGTTTGCTGATCCTATTCTGAAAAGGAGATTGAGATAGATGCTTTTACCTTATCAATAAGAACTAAGCAAAATATTAAAGTTTACTCCTAGCACTGCCCAAGTCACAGGAAACTGAAAACAACTACAGGCAATTCAAAACAGGAAAAGGTTAAGATGATGCTGAAGTTATGAATTCAGCTCAAGCTGATTCACTAAAAGTAAACATACTGCTGTAGCTACTGGCTACAGCTGATTAGGATAAAGTGGATGGTGAAATGGGTGCAGGGATGAAATGAGAGGACATGCCACATAATTAGTGTCAACCTGAATTTTGTCCTAATTAAATTTGTTACTTTTCATATTTTACATAGAATTATGTAAAAAATAGCCATCGTCACAAACTTAAGTTTGCTTGTGAGCCTGATATTTGAATTATCTCCCCCATCACCACCACATATAAAACTATGGAAATGAAATGTGGAAGAGGGCTTTTTTGTTGTTTCAAAGTCATTCACAGGAAAAGCTGGTGGGGGGGGAGGGGGAGGGGGAGTTTAGTCACATTCCAATCCAAAAGGAACTATAATGACTTCCTTCACCTTTATAGCTACAGCCTGGCTAAAAGTACATTCCAAGGCCCACAGGAACTTCTTTGAAGAAAGCCAGTTTGTGGCCACTGAACTGTTCAGCTGTATCCCTCCTGCAGCCCTCACCCTCAAACACTCCTCCAAACAAACTAATCCAAAGAGAACTTGCACACTCCATGCCTAAGAAATCCCCTGCTCCTTCCCAGCAGGACAGGACAGTATTGAACAAATAATGAAAACACTCCACTGGTCCTGCAGGAATGTGCTTTCTCAGCAATTTGTCAAAAATATATTCTTAAAAAAAATGCTAGCATATCTTTAACAACATGGCAGCAACCATGCCAAAAACACATTTTCATACACGATCAAAAAAAATGCATCACAAGCAACAAGACGCACATTGTACTACTTTCAGATATATTATGTTACTGTGCTGTCCATCCTATGTAATAGACTCCACTGTAACATTTCAGAATATGTTAAATGTTCAAATCATAAGGTAGGTATTATGATGGAAGCTCCACCCTTGGAGGGTTTCAAAACTCAACTAGACAAAACTTTGGCTGGGATGATCTAGTTGGGGATGGTCCTGCTTTGAGCAGGGGGTTGGACTAGATCAGTGGTACTCAACCTTTCTGGTGCCAGGATACATTTGTAAACATCAACAGCCAGTCCCAACCCAGTGTCCCTCACTCCTGACCCACTGCTCCCTGCCCCAGCCCTCCAGTGTGTGGGGCAAAGGGGTGGGTGCATGGGGCAGCCCCTTCCAGGCTGGAGCTCTGCCAGCCAGCAAGGGAAAGGCCATAGTTTCCCAAGGTTTTTCACCTTTGAAGGAGAACCTATTTTTTAGAGTTTGTGGATCCATTTTTTGTTCACAACCCTTTTATTTATTCTTGTGACCCACTTTTGGGTCTCGAGCCATGAGTTGAAAAATGCTGGACTAGATGGCCTCCTGAGGTCCCTTCTAACCCTAACTTTCTATGATTCTATACATACCTATAAAGGTGAACTCTTGAACAAAAAACTAAATGCTAGTGATGGATTTCCCTTGAGCAGGAAGATAGCGAGGTCAAAAGAAATGGGTTGGTTCTATGAAAAAAAATGTACTCTGTGTGTTTCTGTCCTTTTAAGTTTTTTCTGTAGAAGTTCATTCTGGTATGTAGTTGTCAGTTAGTTTCACTGGCATATTTACCATGAGGGGATCTGGTACATTGGATCAGATAGATTACATTTTGAAAAAGGCATGCGTAGGGTTACCATACATCTGTGTTTTCCCCAACATGTCCTCTTATTTGGCCCCCTGTCCAGGTGGGTTTTTAAAATGCAAGCAAGTGTCCAGGTTTTTGCTCTGCCTCTGGCTTTCCTCCAGCACTTCTAGCTTGGTTGTTTGGGGCTGGGAGCAGCAAGGCAAGGTGACTGGCTGTCAGGGGATCATGTGCTCTGAGCTTGGGCCCTGGTAGCTCCTCACAAATAAGAGGCACGGAGACTGTGTGCATATGCGCTACATGGACAGCACGGCTAGGGGGGACAGGGGGCTGTGGGTCAGGAATGAGGAGCACCAGCAGGGTGGGAGGAGGCAGGCAGCTACAGTTCGGGAAAGGCACTGGCAGGGCTGATGCACAGGGGTCTGTGAGTTGTGAGTGAGGGGCACTGGCAGGGCTGGGGGGACAGGAGGCTGTGGATAGAAGTGAGAAGCACTGGCAGGGCTGGGAGAAGGACAGGGGATGCAGGTCAGAAGTAAGAGGCACCGGCAGGTCTGGGGGGCAGGGTACAGTCATTCAGGAGCAAAAGCAGCAGCAGGGCTGCAGGTACTGTGGCTTAGGAGTGAGAAGCAGAAGCAGGGCACAGGCATATACCACTGCCCTTCCCCCCCTTGCAATCATATACCCTTTCCCTCTCCTCCACCCTACAAGTTTCCTTTTTTGATACGGGAAATATGGTAACCCTAGACATGCATAGGAACCATGGATTCCAATGAGTCTATTATGGGAGATTAAGCATCTAAGTTGCAAAGTCAAGGCTGTGTCCCATTTGATGTCTGTTGAGCAGTGGGGAGTTTGCTTCTGATAAGCTAGGCAAGGCTTGGGGCTTGTTTGAAAGCCAGGAGCAGAGGGGCTGGGAACATTTCTCTCAAGGCTTGATCTTCATTGAGCAGTCTTGTCCAACATGTGGCCCTCCAAGCCATTTTCTGAGGCCCGAGGTGCTGCAACAGGAAACAAAAGTAAACACTGTACTTTTGTTGGGGGGGGGGGGGGTTACTTTTGTGATACTGCTTCCTGTGAGGTCTTTGAATATGGCTCACCGGTCCACTGGGTGATAAAAAGTTTATGATCCGGCCCCACATGCAAAAAGGCTGGACACCCCTGCCATAGAGTATAAGCTGTAGCTGCTTGATGATTCTTTTAAATCAGTTTTAGTGTATGGTGACAGGGGATCAACAGAGGTGTGCAGTCATGGATGGGTGTGGGAGGGAGGGTTTCTATTACAGAAGGTTACTATGGAGTATTCAGGTGGCTCTTTCAAAATAAGGTTAGGGTCTCTCTCTCAACTGAAGTATCTTTGTGGTATGAAAGCAGATTTTAAGTATATGGTCAGATGAACACCATATACTTTATTGTTCTTTTAAGGAAAAAAAAAGAATGCATGTAGAATAGTATTGCTGAGAGGAACCAAATACACATACTTGATTTTAGCAGCATTAGGCTGGTATAAATTGTAACTGGTATAAGACAGAAGCAGAACACAATAACAACTCAAAGCTGATTGCATTTGAACAGGTAATAATATTTTTATGAACTATCAAACCTATACTTTAAGTGTGAATGTTATTCATCTCTGAAAATGTGATTCTACAATTTACCCTATATTGAGAAACACCTGTAACTACCTATGACTAGTTGCAGAAATTGCACCACACACAGCACACAAGCATCAATCCTGAAATTTGACCCATGTGGAGAGATTTCCATGAATGGGGAAAGTCAACGACAGTCTGCTGACAAGGGTAAGATTGCAAGAATGGGACATTACAATCTTCTCTCACCAACAAATTATTTGATACTATTTAGACTTTGGTGACTACTATGCAAGTGTAGTGAACTAATTTGATTCACATTGTTTACAATGCTGCAAAATGAAGAAAAACATCAAAATAGTAATGGTATCAGAAACCGTCACTACACAAAGCAAATAAGTAAAGAACAATTTGTTCTGGCATCTGAAAACTGTATACCAATTTTGTTGCCCAAATTTTACAGATTCTTATGCTCTGTACTATGGGACATACTGTATCAATTCAGAGACTGCCAAGACAACAAGACTTCACTTCTTATTCAGGATTGTAAGGGGCTGGAAGAGACCACAGAAGATCATCGGGTCTGGCCCCCCTATACCACGCAGGAAAGACAACCAGGGTCAGATGACCCCAGCAAGGTGACCGTCCAGTCTCCTCTTGAAGATTTCCAGGGTAGGCTATTCCACTACCTCTGGAGGGAGCTAATTCCAGTCTGGACACCCTGTGAAGAAGTGTTTCCTGATGTTGAGCTTGAAACAGTCTTCCAGGAGTTTGTGGCCATTACTCCTGGTTTTCCACAAGGGTGCCCTGGTGTAGAGTTGTTCATCGAGCCCTTGATGCAAATCCCCTGATGTAGCAGTAAGCTGCTACCAGGTCCCCTCTCAGCCTTCTCTTTTTCAGGCTGAAGAGTCCCAGGTCCCTCAGCCTTTCCTCATATGACTTGCTGTGCAAGTCTCTGATCATATGGGTGGCTCTTCTCTGGACTCTCTCAAGCTTTTCCACGTCCTTGTTGAAGTGCGGTGCCCAGAACTGGATGCAGTACTCCAGCTGCGGTCTCACCAATGCTGACTAGAGTGGAAGAATCACTTCCTTGGTTTTGCTGGAAATGCATCGATTGATGCATGCCAGATTATTATTTCAGCCTGTGCATTCTCTTTTTACATCTCATCATCCGTCTGTGATAATCTGCCAACCAGGAAGTTATTACCAAATACACCACAAACACTGTAATACAGTAACATACTCCAAGTATTTTCTGCTACCTTACGTAATCCATATGAAGAAAATATGCATATGTAACATGAAAAGCTGTTATCTGTATTAAGCTTTTGTTTCTGCATGGAAATAACCTATCTGAAAAGGATATAGCCTCCATGTCTGCATAAGTCAAGAGAGGAGAACCTAATCAAAATGGTAGCTATCTGTTGGATTTGGGCTATTTCGAACTTAATATCCATTAAAAATTATTCTGTTTATCATCAATCTGAGAAGGAATTATAGTACTTCATATTAATCATCTTCAGCATCTGCATACCATTGTGCTGAAACTAATAAAGCTAAACCTGAAAGTCTTCCACACCCATATCTGTTCCTACTGCCTCTTACCTACCATGTAAGCCTACAAGCAATGAAAGTTAAATAATGTATTATTATTCTTCCTGATTGTATTCTGAAGAGGGAGAAGGGGCTACAAAATGTTTTATTCCATTAAAACTTAGAAACCATACTTTTGACTCAACTCTCCCATGTAAGCAATATATGCAGCAGCAGAGGAACTCCTGCAGTATGTCACGAATAACAAACGAATAAAAAATCCTTTCAAACAGCCACAACTTTAAAAGGTGATTCCAATGCACAGCATAAACAGTGTACAGATATACACCCAAAAACATGTGCCTGCAAGAAACTGTACACCACTAAATCAAAAGGACTCAAGCTACATTTTATAAAATCCGGACCCCAGTTAGAGGTCAACAAGGTGTAGAAGAAACACAGCATACACACAGTCACTCTCCCAGGAGAACCTCTCCAGGAAATGATTTAATCCTGGTTGCTTCCAGGTTATTTTTCTCCTGGAGCAGCCGTTTTTACCCTGAGAAGGGGGAGAAAAAGCCTGAGCATCTGTACACTTGTGGCTTCTCCTGGGAAAGCAGCGACTGCCAAAAGAAACGGAATATCTATATGAGGCCTAAGAAGAGCAGAAGAGGAAGGAGACCTTAGCAGGGGGTCTGTCTGATAGCAGCTTAGAATATGGGACTGAGGATCTGGAATTAGGCAAAAACACACCCTGTCACTGCTACAAAGCCAGCAAAAGGTGGCACAGGTCACTGGACAATGAGGTAAAAGAGCTAGGTGACTACTAGGTTTAGTATCCCTGTATACTAGAGACTTTCAGTGGGTGCTGGCTTAGTAACTGCCAGTTAGATCTTTAGTGCTGGAACATAAAAGTAAACGTTGCCTCAGGTATTTGCACTATTTTGCCAATCCTGAAAAAGCATTCTTCTGTTACTCAAGATCTTTTAATGTTTCTGGGAACTTCCCACAGCTAATGAGTTCAGAGCCTGCAATGCTCGCCTCCACATAGACGTGGCTCATAGGAAACATTAAACGTTTAGTAAGGACCAATACCACACAACTCTCACAGTGGGGTCAGTAACAGTACTGTTACAAGAGCTTTTTGTACAAGTGAACTGGAGATGCCAAAGTTTCTATTTGGCCAAATGCTAAATACTGGCCAGAAACTGAATAATTACAAGAAAGTAAACTCAAAAGTTCAGACTGAATGACTATGGTATTTTGAGTAGGGGGTTGGAATTTAAACCCAGAATGAAAACTTTTCAGTGGAGGCCCATCACTACATAAAACAGCATCAACCATTAGAAGTGCTTTAACTTGGACCATATTTATATTAATAATTAAGAAAGAGACAAATGGACTGATTAAACTGTTTTGTTATTGTACACATTCAAAGCTGTAACATTCTTTTAAACATTCATGTGTATGCTTCAGCCAGCAAAAGTCACAAAAGCTAAACAAACAGCAATAGGCATGGCTCTCAGTCACTACAGTTCAAAAAACTGCAAACTACTTTATTTACAGTTCAACTGATGTACCATTGCTGCGACTGGTTTCTCAAAAAATATTTTATTTAAACCTCATTTTTCATTGGCAATTTAGCAGCATGTTAACATTTGTTCAATCTGAGGGCATCTCTTAACATCATAATGACCAGTACCTGAGCTGATGTGATGCAACCTTAAGATTCACAAGTAAATCCATATTCCTGTTTCAGTATTTCTGCTTTTTTCAGTAACTTCTGGGTCAGAGTATATTTTTATTGTGTGTAATTGGTAGTACATGTTCCAGTGACTCAGTTTTACTAAACACTCTCTGCAATGCTCTCTTGGAAAGGAGTCAGTGATGTGCAGCGATCCTGGTTTTCTCCAATTGAAAAAAATCCACAATTTTCAGTTAAAAAAAAAAGTAACCCCACATACAGTTTTTTTCTGTGATTATTATGAAACACGTGTTTCATTTTAAAATATTAGTGGTGTTTCATTTCAGTAATGGAAAAGTTTGAATTTGGGCTTGCTTTTTTTTTTTAAAACCAAATATAGGGAATTTTTTTAAATTGGAGAAAACCAGGATCCCTGGTGATGTGGCAGTGTTGGGTTCCTTAGTTCTCAGCACACATTAAAGCTGACTTACTAAAGCATGACTTTCTAAACATCTGACCAAAAACAAGGTTGCACTCAATTTTGTGAAGGTACCTGTAATTGTTTGTGCACCGAGTTCTACCGTGAAATATTCAGGTTGGATGTTTATATTTCTGGCTAGCTTCCCATGCCAGCTTTTGTGTACTACACAGATCACTGGTTAAATAAGTTATCCAGTAGTTGCCTGTATGGTGCCATGATAGACAGACATATAATCCCAACTCATCCAGCTAACATTTTACTATACTTCTCAACATGAAAGTGGTAAGAAAACAGGTTTCTCCCTGAACATTCACAAGTTTCATCTAATGGCATTACACCATATTTACTCCAAAAGAGGATGAGGCTTTATTTCCCAATCAGCACAGGGAAAAATTGCCCCTCGCCTACAAGGAAACTTCATTAGATACACTATCTATCATTAAACTGCTACCAAAAAGCAGCATGTGCTCAGTAATGGAAATTTCATAGATTTCATAGACATTAGGGCTGGAAGGGACCTCGGAAGATCATCGAGTCCAGCCCCCTGCCCAAAGGGCAGGAAGTCAGCTGGGGTCATAGGATCCCAGCAAGATAAGCATCCAATTTACTCTTGAAGGTGTTCAATGTAGGCGCTTGAACCACCTCCGCTGGCAGACTGTTCCAGACCTTGGGGGCTCGGACAGTAAAGAAATTCTTCCTTATGTCCAGCCTGAAACGGTCTTGCAGGAGTTTGTGACCGTTCGACCTCGTCATCCCTTGGGGCGCTCTGGTGAACAGACGTTCCCCCAGATCCTGGTGGTCACCCCTGATAAACTTGTAGGTGGCCATCAGATCACCCCTGAGCCTGCCCTTTTCCAGGCTAAAGAGTCCCATGGCTCTCAGCCTATCATCGTAAGATCTGTTTTCCTGACCTCTGATCATGCGCGTGGCTCTCCTCTGGACTCTCTCAAGCTTCTCCACATCCTTTTTGAATTGTGACGCCCAAAACTGGACGCAGTACTCCAGCTGCGGCCTCACCAAGGCCGAGTACAAGGGGAGAATGACGTCCCGGGATTTGCTCGAGAAGCATCTATGGATGCACGCCAGCATTTTGGTCGCTTTACTAGCTGCAGCATCGCATTGGAGGCTCATGTTCATCTTGTGGTCAATGATGACCCCCAAGTCTTTTTCTTCTGTAGTGCTAACCAACGTAGCACTGCCGAGCCTATAAGGGTGCTGCAGGTTTTTCCTCCCAAGGTGGAGAACCTTGCATTTTTTGGTGTTAAACACCATGAGGTTCTCGTCTGCCCATTTGCTGAGCTTGTCCAGGTCAGCCTGGATCACCCGCCTATCTTCTGGTGTGGATGCTTTGCCCCAAAGTTTGGTGTCATCGGCGAACTTGGCCAGTCCACTCCTGACTCCAATGTCCACATCGTTAATGAAGATGTTGAACAATATGGGTCCCAGGACAGAGCCTTGAGGGACCCCACTGGTCACAGGGCACCACGATGAGTGACTGCCATCAATCACAACCCTCTGGGTCCGACCACGAAGCCAATTTCCCAGCCAGCGGATCGTGGTGGAGCCAAGGCCACAACTGGGCAGTTTGGCCAAGAGGTGATCGTGGGATACCAGATCAAAGGCTTTTTTGAAGTCAAGATATATGACATCAATCTCTTCTCCCTTGTCCAGGTGATGGGTCACCTGGTCATAGAAGGAAATAAGATTGGTCAAACAAGACCTACCCGCAACAAACCCATGCTGGCTGTCCCTTAGAATGTTAGCCTGGGCCAGTCCCTCAAGGATGGCCTCCTTAATAAACTTTTCTAAGATCTTCCCCAGGATAGAAGTCAGGCTAATGGGCCTGTAGTTAGCCGGATCCACTCTCCTCCCTTTCTTGAAGATCGGCACCACATTGGCCTTCTTCCAGTCTTCTGGCACTACACCAGATATAAACTATATACATAACTATATATAAACACCAGAAATAAACTATGACGTTGATTAAAAGCATCAAACATTGAGCACGACTGCAAAACTCATGGCCCATGCTGATGAGAACTTAATTTGGGGTGGGGGGGGTTATGGAAAATCTTCAGTGTCTCAAATCAAATTGGCCAAATCAACTCAACTCCATGCAAGTCTTTCAAAAACCATATATGACCTGGCTACCGGCTAGCATCCTCCAACCCTGCCTGGGGTTTCAGATACTTCCAAATCCTTTGGCAGGCATCCTACATGCAGGCCCAAGCCTGGAGGCTTTGGGTTCGGATGCCCCCAAGTTTCACTTGCCCTCAGCCATATGGCCACAGGAGCAAGCTAAGGAGGAGTCTCCCATTTCCATCAAGTCAGAATGTAGCTGAGATCCTCCCAATGGAAGTCGAAACAGGAGGCTAACTATGAAGCTCTTGTAGGGAGTCCTGTCTGCAATCAGGCAAGGGTGCAACCCCTTCCACTACACAGTAGCATCTGAATTGCATTACCTTGGTCAGGGTACTGCCCCCTGCCAAGGAAGTGGTTTTCCCCTGCAACTAGGAAAACCACTTAGTGGTCATGATAGGTTAGTGCATCTGAATAAGTTATATGGTAGTAGCCATTGAACTCAGTCCCCCTCAGCATTAACTCTTTTTGAAGTTATGATGAGCAACTAAATTAAATACATTTTGACATTCTCTTCACACATCACTCAGCTGTGCCCTTCTGCCCCATTCCCAATCATTCCTGTTTCTTCACTAGCATCAGATGTCTGACAAACATCACCAAACAGTTCACCCAGAATCCTTCTGTCACCCCCTCTCTCAGCCTGGCACATGCGATTAGTGTGGCCCCACCTCTCCATGAGATGGATCAGACTGTCCTGCGTCTCATTTGCATATAAACTTTTTGGAGGATCCCAGGACTTAGGCAAGAACACCCAGTTCCAGTCATGAGTCGGGGGCTAATTACCACATGGATTCTTTGTGGGGACTATGTGGAGCATGCAGCTATTGATCAATGCTGAGCTGTGCAGTCACTATGGCTTGAAATGCTGCTGACACTGCTGGGGCCCAGCCCAATAAACTATATGGTAAATCATGAGCCTGTTAGTTTTATACTAATGCCATATAGAAGGAGGTACAAAAGTGCTGCTTAAATGTATGTTTATGGAGTACCTGTGCTAAAACTTGGAGCTGTTTCAAAAAAGGTAAAAATGTATCAACTCTGGATGAAATTTATGAAATCTATTAATTAAATCTATGGGTATCTGTAATAATTTGCCTACATGGTAAATTATGTTCATTTCAAGCTCAGTGTTTTCAGATTTTCTTCTCACTTCAATGTGCTCAGGGAGAACAGGGTCTGACAGTAAGGAAGGAGGGAAGGGAGTGCAGGGGGAAGACATGGCAGGGAAGTGAGGGAAGGGAAGGGGGCTACCTGATACCCACCCAAATTTATTTTCCTCTATGTAGCAATGGGAAGGAGACAAATTGAAGGCAACCTCCAATACTTGGATCAGGGGTAGGCAAAATGCGGCCTGGGGGCTGGACGCAGCCCACCAGGCCATTCTATCCGGCCCATGGGGTCCCTAAAAATTTAGAAAATTAATATTAATCTGCCCTGGGCTGCTTGTCATGTGGCCCTCAATGGCTTGCCATAACTTATTAAGCAGCCCTCTGCCCAAAATAATTGCCCACCTCTGACTTAGATTCTATACCTGAAAAATTTTAACAAATCTATGAATTTTCCATATATAGAATCTAATTGTTGGCTAGTCCTCTTATAGTCAGGGTCACCTTATATTTATGTAATTACAGTAAAAGTAAAAAAATATATATTAAAAGTAACAGATAAATGTTTTGCAAAGCCTGATAATAATCTGCATATTTAAAAGGACTAGAATCTTCAAACATTTGTACAGAAGCTTACAAAACAAATACTGTTTCTATTATCAGATTGTTTTCTATTTTTTAGGTGTGTATGTTGTCCTTTCTGTCAAATGCTCATTTATATAATCATGCTATTTACATATTAGTCTACTTTATGTAATTACAACAGTCTCTAAAACATCTGTAGAAATTACAAATATGCATATTCACATATTAGATATTCATAAAACAGTTCTCAAAAACAAGCCTCAAATCTTAAATCCAAAATTTGTTACAGCTACTTATAAAACCCAAAGCATCTTTCTACAAGGCCTTTTAAAAGCTGCCCCTGCATATTAGTGGACTAAAAAAACAGCAGCAGATTGAAATACATTTTTCAATCTATTTAATAAGCTTTATCATCTATTTAATAAACTCCAAATGTTAAAAATAGTAAAATTCAGGAGCAACAAGATGTATGGCACAACTAGGGTATATGAACATCTGAAGATATAGCCAGTGTTTTAAACACAAATTTAATGTTACTGAATACTTGGCATCCAGAAGGGAACTGGTGATAGTGAAAAAACATAGTTTCATAGATGTTAGAAGTTGGAATGGACCTAACAGATCATCAGTTTCAGGCCCATTGCACTTGGGCAGGAAAGACTGCTGGGATCAGATGACCCCAGCAAGATGGGCCTATCAGTAAAGCTGAATTTACACAGGTAACATGGTAATTGAAGCTTGAACATTAGACAAGATACCTCTCATCCCCCTATTCCCCTTATAAAAATTTAATAAAGTTAAAAATGAATACGTATTTCCTTAGATTATTTTATTCAAATTTCAGTGCTTTAGAAAAGTATATTTGGTTTCTCGACTTCTTATGCTTGTGTTCAAATAGGAGGAGTGTTAAAAACACACTTCATCCACTATAGCTCTGGAAACTGACTTACATGCCCTGTATTATATGCATATAGAAACTTACTGGCATTTCCCTCAGAAAACTCTGCCTTTGTGCCATGCACTGAGGCACAGTGAGTGTTATGTATTGTTATTGTCCAGCACCATCACACTTCTATTGAAACACTCCTTTATAGGCAGCAAAAGCAGAAATAAATGTCATTTCAGTGATTAATTCCCAGACTTTAATTTACCAAAACACCAGAAGTAGTGGAAGGTGAGAGCTGCAAAACTCAGCTAAAGTTCCCTCATTCATGATCCGCAGTCCTGGAGAAAAGCCTGAGCAGCAGAAAGCCAACTCCAGCTTTCATCATTAGGTCCACAATGGTACAGAGAGGCTTGTGTGGCTAGAGCAGGGGTGGGCAAAATGCAGCCTGTGGGCCAGATGCAGCCCACCAGGTCATTCTATTTGGCCCACAGGGCCCCTAAAAAATTTAGAAAATTAATATTATTAAAATAATTATTAAAATAAATTCCCCTGACTGCCTGTCATGAGGCCCTCGATGGATAAAACTCAGTAAGTGGCCCTCCACCCAAAATAATTGCCCACCCTTGGGCTAGAGAATGTAGTTCAGATTTTAAAGGGATCAGAAGAGACCAGTGATCTTCTACAGCTGACCTCCCCATAATATAGGCTATACAATTTCAGTTGGTAACTGGTAGTTGAGCTAGAGTGTATGTGCCAAGTTAAGAGCAGTGTTCATCTACAATGGAAAATATGTACATAGGCTACAACTGAATCAACTATTTACCTGAAAATATTCTCTACCAACATTCAAATGGAACAGCAGATATATTTGAAGATAATCCATACAATGGTCTGGCATAAAGAAATCTGACTCTTTACAGCACCATTAGTATAAAAATGGTTAGTAGTTAAATCAATATATGTTTGCCCAGTGTTTCTCACAGCAAGTCTCAGTTTCCAATTACTTACAACTTCACCAAACAAACTGTTCTTGCTGAAGTTTTCTATGTTGGATGTCTGCCTCAGGATATTTTTTTCTGGAAAGTTTCAGCTAAAATGTTTCAGCCATTTCAAAGAATAAAATGAAGGGGAAACATGCTGCTTTGCAGACATTAAGGCAGGGTAGTCACTGCATGGAAGATCCTGTGTGTTCCTCTACCTAATCTTGAGGCCTTTCTCCATTTCCATGAAAATAAAGTAATTCAATTTGGTGTAGGTACAAGCCTCTAAAAAATACCAGATTGTACATGCTGAGTAGAGCCCTCTCCAAGTTTGACAGCTAAACTCTCTGCTGATTCCATCCACACAGCCCAATTGCCACAAGGTTGTGTGATCAGTGCATACAACCCTGAGCTGCAGTGTCTGAGCAGTACTCTCCTGCAACTGCTTTCCCATTCTATTTGGGCTGCTGTGGCATCGTCATTGGTGTGGCAAATTCAACCGTCTCTTCCTTTTCTCTAAGTGCTCCCCTTGTTGGAAGGCAAACAGCACTGAAGAAAAGAAGAACGCAGGCATACTGAAGTGCAGGGGGCAGAATATAGGGAAGGTTGCAAAAGCCCGAGGTGGAGCACACAGGCAGAGAATGAGAGGAGGAGCAGAAGCATACAAAGGCCATTTCACACAGAACATTTAGCACATGTTAACTGCCCTTAAAACATCAGTATCCATGTGTTCAAGGTAAGTACTCATGTATGATAGCATACCGTAGCCTTTTTGAGCAAGAAATATCTCCAGATGATATTAAGCAGCATAGGCTAAGCTAATACAGGACTGCTCCAGGGAGTTAGTACAATTAATTGAGGTCCTGGGATGACTGATGGGACCCAGCCCCAAGATCTCATGGGACTCTCCATATGGCTCTGTTACAGTGCTGGGACCAAGACCCAAAACAAGCTGATTGTAGGTTCCAGTCCAGAGACCACATAGGAGTCTCCAACTGGCTCTGGTGAGGTCACGGCTGAGATGGAAAATAATCAGCCCCAGGACAACACCAAAGCCAGCTGGAGACTCCCACTGGGGTGGGGGAGAAACAGGAGGTGGAGTTAGGACTGAAATCAGCTGATTGTCAGCCCCAGCACTGTATCAGAGATGGTTCAAACTGCAGGGTGGTATGGTATAGTAAGCATCATTGTACAAACCGCTCAGAATACAGTCTAACTTTTAATACAGCATGGTAATGCCCACTATGATCTCAGATAAGCCATGTCCTAAGTAACCCATGCAACAAAGCCAAATGAGGGCAGGAGAAGGGAAGGGAGGGACAGAGGTAAAAAGATACAATTATTAAATACTAAAGAACTGAACCCAATATTTCTGTGTCTACTCAGCAAAACAACTGTAAAATATACCTGTGGGATCTGTGTTCTTCCTCTCTCATCCTCCACTTACTCCCCATTTAGAAATCAATGCACAAAGAGAATAAATATCCTAGTATTGTCAGCAGTTAGTCCCTTAGCAGAATACAGACCTCTCTCAGCCTCAAAGATGGTGGTGGGGGGAGTGGGGCTGGATACAGGCCACTGTCCCCAGCCACCCCCATCATCTTTTACAGGCAACTGGCTACTAATACTAGAATACTCAAAACATATTTATGTGGGTTTTTTTCTTAAATGCAATGCTGTGAAATTTTGAAAAGTTTTAGGAGGGGTGAGAAGAAGTTGAGAATCACCAAGTTAGTTTCTCTAACTTTCACAGCCTCTTGATTCTTACAAGCAAATTGCAACTCCCTAACTATTCTATAGCTCACCATTAACTTCTTTGCCCAGGTCTCACCTCCTCACAAACATATCCAAATGAATAGCAGTGCTGCTGTGCATTGGTTTCTCTGGCAGACAGACTTAAATCCACATACCTCTTCTTTACAGGATATGACCAGCAGTTCTACAACTCACCATTTGCCAATTTCAGCTGGTATGACTTAGGAAACCAAAGTAGCAGCAGAGGCACTGGAATTACATCTGCAAACTCAGGGGAACATCTACACATTGGTTCATACAGCTAAACATGTATTTGCACCCTGCTCACTAAGTTCAATAAAAGCAAACATAAGCCACTATTGTTAAAAAACGTACTGTCATAAAGAAAGTCCATATATAATGGCTTCCCCAAAGGAATTACCATCAGCAGTGCACCCTCTTCCACCTCTCAAAGATTCTATAACTAAGGAACAAAACAAACATTTAAATAACCATTCAGTAAGACTGCTTTTCACTTTTTTCACTGTTTTCCATTCTCTTGCATGTTATTTGCTCAGATTACAAACTTGGTGTGCTAAGGAAGCCCTCGTCTTACAAGTGAGTAAGAGGTGGCATGGGGCAGGTGGCAGCTGCAGCTCCAGCCCCAACCACAGGTCAGGCCTGGAACCACAGCTGCTGCCTGCTTCAGCCCCCATAACCCCTGCCATTCCTCACCTGCAGCCTCAAAACCCACTGCCCCATGCCCCTGCACTGCTTCTTCTCTCCTCCCCTCTACTGTACTCCCCTCAACTTTGTTCTGTCTGGTGCTGGCAAGCTCCATCTCCACTACAGCCTGGAGCATAGCCCAGGCCTGCAGCAACAGTCCCAGCTCCCTGATACAGCTATGGGGCTGGGCTGGAGTGGTGCTTGCTTTGTGCAGTGGGGGTGCACAGTAGGGCAGGAAAAGATGGGTGGTGGCCTGAGGCTATGGGGGGAGGGGCGAGTCAGGGATACAAGGGTGTAGTGGGGAGAAGCAGCATGGAAGGGGGAAGAGGGAGGGAAGGAAGGAAGGAAGTCAAGGGCCTGGGGCTGCCCAGGAGGCAGACACAAGGAAGTAAGTGGGGAGGGGGAGACACATGTAGCAGGCGGCAAGCTGCCTGCTTCCCCCACCACCTGCCCTCTTATTGCCTCCTTTACTGCATGCCCCATTATGGCCCCCCCACCACCTGCCCTCCCACATACCCACCTACGTCCCCCACTGTCTGTCCCCCAACCACCTACCCCATTATTGTCCCCCTCATCACTTGTCCCCCCACCAAATGTAGTGGTATGCAGGACAAATTTAAGACAAGCCTCTAATCAGATTCTATACATGGAAAATGATACCAAGATTTCCATGAACTGAATCTAATTATTGGAAGGTCATCTTATATTTAGCTATTTTACTGTCTACAAGCTTGATATTTATATAAAAACCAGAGAACCAGAGAAAGACAAGATAGTTAAACAAACACATAAAACTACATGTGGCTGAAGGGTAAATAGTGAAAGATTTGGGAATTATCTAAAAAAATGTTTATCCTTGGTGAATTAGGACCAAAAGGTTTACTAAGGGTACTTTACCCAGTCACCATTATTATTTATCCTAACACCACATTTAGGAGACAAATAACTTTTGATACAGAGAGGCACAGTGAAGTGGGATGCTCAAGGACACAAATCTGTAGCAGAACACTGGCCGGAACCCAAGGGAGCAGACAGAAGTGACAATTTTCACCCAATCTGGCCACAGAAAGCAGTTTAGAACTGTGACCAAACACAAGTACATTGCTGCAAACAGCTTCAAAAATGGCTGATCGGATGAAAATCTGACTTTTCATTGTATGAGGCATCAGATTAATATGTTTAAAAATAAAGCACCTTTTGTAACTTGCATCTGCAGAGCTCCCAGCCTCTCACTGTTTTCAGAATGGAAGGGAGAGTAGAGGGAGTTCGGTCTGGGGTTTTTTCCAGCCTCCCCCAGAGGCTGGGGAAGGTGTATTGGAGTCCACCCACAATGTGGGGAGGCTCCAATTCACCTACCCCACCCTTCAGCACCAGCTGGGGAGCCCCCAGAACAAGCTCCTTCAGCTGCCTTCCCCCTCCTCCCCCCTCTAACTCCAATTCTGAAAACAGCAAGCACTGGGCAGTGACAGAGCTGTGGCCACTGCTAAGGGAACCTGGCTACAGGCTCCTAGTCTGCAGCTAGATTCCTTTCCCCCTGAAACCAACAGTGAACTTCTGTCTGGTCTGGGGTAATGTTGAAATTCAGAAGACTTTGCAGGAAATATTTCAAGTTACAGATGGAAGCTCCACTTCTGTCTGCACCCCAAGTCTTCCAAGCCCAAAGTTAATGCCATCCCCACTCAATAATCCTTCCTCTGTACACGTGGCACAGCAAAAATAGTAGGGAATCTATATTTTACACCTTCACCACAGCATATAGACCAGGAAGGCCACGCTGAGACCTAAGGAAGATACAGAGGTTGCAGTACTAGAGCTAAGCAACGATTCAAAGGGCTCTGAAGTGTAAATTCAGAAAACTGTTTCATTGGAAGCTTACAGCAGGCATTTAAAATCCTAAAAAGTACAATCTTCTAAGCACTTTCAATCATCTACCTTTAAAAGTCTTAATCCTTCACAATGGTCATCAGAACTAAACTGTCAGTACTGAAAAACTTCCAGATGTCATCCTTTTTGCTTCCATGATCCTTGCTTTAAGTCAGTTTAAGAGCATTGTAACAACATATTATGTATGCAGTGAACTATCAGTTTCCAGTTCATTGCTGCTTATTTGTTCATTTACTAAAGAGTACTAGATACTGTTAATATACCCATTTAATTAACGCTAACCCAAAACCATTCACTGGTAGTGCACACACCCATTACTCTTATACACATGCACGGAAATAAAGCATTTCATTTTAAAAAAATTTTAAAAATAGAATAAAAAAGTAAGAGATTACCACAGAATGAAAAGTCCAGCTTCATTTAAAGGCTCATCTACACTGTAAAGCCACAGTGCAAGTGAACTATGATGTGAATGTAGAATACAGTAGCTGCTTGACAATATGCAAAGAATAGGTATTTTGTGTTATTTCACACTTACTGCATAAGAGATAATGTACTATAAATGTAAACCTTACTTTGCTACACTCTTTCTTACATTTTTTTAAATGTAATCCAGTGAATCAAATATGGGTTAATTGAAGTTAGCAGAGCAATGTGGAGAGACTTTTTTCATAGCAAAGAATAAAGCATTGTTTGACTCAACGATTCTTGCCAGAGCTCCCAGAACTTCTTAAGAACACATCTCTACATATAATAACGACAGATTTCAAATTGCTGGAGAAGATCAATAAACAAGTTAATTTCTATTCACTGTTCTGTAAAGCACCAGAATTTTTAATATAAAAAGTATACTAAATTATTTTTCAATTTAGTTACACATGTAATGACTAGGTATTTAAAATATTACTTTACACAAATTAAGTCAGGACAGTAAAGATGGTAGAGTCTGAAATTTATATTAAAAGGTCAAGGGTCTCCAACTGTTTCCTTCTGTTCTGATGATAATGGATGGAAGTCCACCAACACAGTATGATTATGGTAATATATTTACCCTAAAAGTTCAAAACATGAAGTAATACCATCACAAGATTTAGCTTTTTTATCATTACCTGTTTAAAACAGCAGTTAAAAGATTTGGTATTTTAAAAATGAATTTCTGGTTTTTGGGAACTAGCTAGTAAAAACCTGGCAAATGGCAAAAAAATTGCATTAAACTGAGGCACTGATATAAAAAGAGCAGTCATATTTTTCATGTAACCTCTGCCATGCCTCTTTAAAAATTATGCAAGTAAAGCAAGATGTCAAGCTCAGTGATCTGCAAAGTACCTCCTCATTCTATCCTAGACACTCACGTGCAAGCTACCCAAATATTTTCCCTACCAAATGTTATTTTCTTTAAAAATACATTAAATATTTCCTTTAAAAATCCACAGCAGGCCCTATTTATGTGAGTATTTGCTGGGTGGAACAGAGTTAGATGCTAAGCTGGAAGCACTGTAACAGCTGAGTATTTTAACTGGCAACACCCTTGTAATGACATGCCTGCATGTCATATCAGCTATGGAATCTACATTTTAAAAATACAAAATCTCCCAAGTTGAAATTTAAATTCACTTGGTATGTATGTACAATTTATTTACACAGATACCCTTGTGCTTAAAACAACAAAAACATTAGGTTACTGTACAAGGGTTTTTCCCCCCTTGCAGGTGGCCAACTTGTGAATATAACGTGACAATCCCAATGAGCACTTTAGATAGGCTGTCTCACCTTTTATGAACTGCACCACATATTTCATAAGAGCCTTATTTGTTATTTTAAGAATGGTTCAGAGGGTTTCTTTGGTTCCTTACATGGAGCTTTCTATTACGTTCTTCCCCTATAAAAAACAGGTGCATAGTTACGAGGAAAAATTCATCATTTTTCTCTATATTGATGGGTACGTACATGTACCTGGTGTGTCAAAAAATTGGCTTAAATACGGAGGCTTTACAAATATGTTACAAGATACTATATTTGTTTGCCCACCTACAGTTGTACCTTTTTTGTTTTATTATTTCACATGTATGTGATGATGACACAAGAGAAGGCTATCCTAGTGTATCCATGGCAGGCACCATGGTACTTGAGAACATAAAACAGTGTCATCCAGAATTTTGGTATTTTTTGGCACTTTAGTGCTACACTTTAACTTTGTATTAAAGGGTGGAGGTTGCATTTAATATATAGTTACAAGGAAAGGAGTGGAAATACTGCTGGTAATCCTGAGTCGGATTTGTCAAAAGACAGAAAATCTTGATTAAAAATAGCTGTCTTGATTCAAAATGAGCTGCCCTGGAAAAAAAAAAAAAATCAAAGGACTAGAATTTGGAGACCTGCCAGTTCATACAATAACTGTGTTTATTTGTCCTAATAAATATTTTTGAAACATCAATTATGGCATTTGATATTACAGAGTCCACTGTAGTAAAAACCCCTTCTTCATGACATAAGCAAAGACAACCTCTCCTCCTTATTTGTTATATTTCTCTTCAATGTTCAAGGCTAATCTAGTTTTAGGTCAGGAAAAAGACTGTAGTCTATCATTTTAAACAAACCATTGTAGTAAAATGTGAACAGGAAATTCCTAACTATGTTGCTCAAAAAACACAATGATTAAAAAAAAAACAAAAAAAAAACCACACACACACACACACCACAAACTTACAAAGTACAAGGAACCCACAAGTGTCTCCCAAATTTAAATGGCAAACAAACAAAAGTGTATAATTACCTGTCAATGTTCCTTTCCTGCCCACCTCCCACTCCCAGTTGGGCAAGGGCGCTTCATGGGTGTGCTCAGGGAAAAATATTCATATTTGGAGAGAGAGGGAGAGCAACATATACAACTCTGTCTGATTCTTTGGGAATACCCAGCCTGCAGGAGTTAGTGCAGGCATACCATTCATTCCACAACATATAAATGCCTCTCAGAGCCTCCTCTGAGTAGCAGTTCCATTTGGATTTTGAGGCACAGGTCTGACTGTATTTCAGTATTTAAAAAATAAATAAATAAAAATGAAAGAAAAAGAAAAACAGCTTGCTGCTTTATTAAAAAAAAGGTTTTTCAACACACTGCTCCAATAACCATATAAATACTGAAGTAAAACTTGGACCCAAGGGTCTAACCAAAATCACATTTATTAAAATTGTATATACATCAGGCATGCTTTTTTCCAGAAACTTGGGCTTACAAAAAACTATACATACGGTAGGAATGGCATGTAATAGATGATGGGATATTTTATCAGATTCAAACATGACAACCTAAGAATCCATGAATTGAGAGAGAAACATATGGTCAAATAAGACAATCACCCAGTAAAAATAAAGTCCTTACAGAGCAGTGCTAGTCTCAGGGCAGGAGGTACCAGCCCAGCATGCAGGATGCTGTCCCTGGAAAATATAGAGCAGATGGGCAGAGAAAGTTTCACTGGTACATGGTAACAGACAGAAAAATGTGCGAGACATTTCCAGCTACGATGCAATGTGAAATCTTGGAGTATAAAGTAGAACAAGAGACAGGACTCATCTGCAGGAGCCAGCCAGCATGGGACAACTAGAATCTTCCTTACTAGCCCAGTTGTAAGTACTGTAATCAAATGCTTGCAACTGTAATTATTGTGTAGGTACAGTTATTAAGTGTAGTAATGTTGCTAATGCATAATTATTTTGTTATAGAATTTTAGAATATTAAAAGTAACTGCAACTGTAACTGCTATGAGCCTTTCGATTTAATAGAAATATTTTAGTTCAATTGTGTACTGGGTCACTCAAATTACACAATGCATACTGTAATACTACTTTTAGATTATAATGCAAGATATTAAAAATAATTGGTATAAACATTTTAACCAAGATGGTTCTACGAATCTGACCTACAGGAGTTTCTCCCCACTAAGTTAAAAAAGTCCTTATCTTGAGTCTACTCATTTGAGGTAAAAATCGTAAGGGAACTCAAGTTAGTAGGTCATGTGAAACCTAGCAAAAAAACTAAAGGGAAGGGGTAAGATTTACCTTGACCTACCAATTCATGTTTTAAAATGGGAATATGCGTTTTTCCTAATGACATCATAACCAATTAGAGAAATTAATTATTAGGTTTTTACTCAACACGAAGAGATACCACAGAGCTCAGGCAAAATTATTTTTCAGATTTGAAACATCGTTGTCTTACCACATGACCTACAATATATGATTATATGACCTACAAAAGCTCAGTCTGAAGGACTCCATTCACAGACCAGAGGGTGGAATAAATTTTTCAGGGCCAGGCACATTTTCCACAGTTCTTTAAATGAAACTAGAGTTTTTGGATACTCAGTCGTTTATTTTTAAAGGTATAGAGAGCCCTTATTAGAATCCATAACTACTTTGCTTTGACCACAGACAAGACTTCTCTTTCCAAACATTATATACATTTCACTGCTTCTCCCTAATAATAGTAAGAGACTTTGAGAGGTATAAGAAGAAATTTATATTCAGACATTTGATTAAGAAGTTTAAAAATACCCAAATGTGCAAAACCTTTAAAAAATGCACACTTGTTCATGTACTGTACATGATATATATAGCAGGAATGTCAACAATATTTTACCAAAAGAATGATGCGGGATTTTTTTTTTAAAATGGGGTACTGAAAGTTATATTAACAAGTGGAGTGGGGGGGGGTGGAAAAATCTGCTAGATTGTGTGGTTGGGGGGGGGGGGGGAGGGAAAAGAGTCATATGCAGCTAAGCGAACTTGTAAAGGAGGCTGAATTCTTTAGTTCACAGAACTGAATTCAGTCCAGGCCAGCAATGACCAAAAGTATTTACAATTTGAAAGCTGTTTAGTTGATTGTGTGAAATAAAGTGGAAGACTTCGCTAGATCCTAAAAAATAAACATCCAGAAAACAGAAACCAAAGCCAAAATGCAAACAAACATGCATGCAACTACAGGCTCAGTCCTAGAGGCAGTCCATCTAACAAAAGTGGGTTAAACCGTGATACAAGGCTTAGACAGTGGATGCCCTTGTTGCATCTGTTCAATGGATGAGGCATTTCATTTTTTAGTCCTACAAACATTCTCTCTCTCAGCTAATAAAAGCAGATCAAAATCTCATATTTACCAAAATCCAAGATGACTTTGATTTTAAGATACCCCCGCAAGTAATTAGATTCTATACATGGCAAATGTAAAAATGTTATGTTATAGTTTTCCATGTACAGAATCAAATTACTGGTGGGGTGTTTAGAGGGGGGCCAGGCAGCAGCTGCAGCTCTGTTACAAACCCAGGGTTCAAGCTCGAACTCGGAGCAGGAGCTGGAGCAGCTGCCTGCCCCCACACACCTCACACCCAACTCCAAGACGAGCCCCCCCACCATGTTAAACAGGGGGAAAAGACCTCATTTTGAAATCAAGTAAATACAGTACTGACATAAAGGGACTTGGGGGTCATGATTGACCACAAGATGAACATGAGTCTTCAGTGTGATGCTGCAGCTAGTAAAGCGAGCAAAACGCTGGCTTGCATCCATACATGCTTCTCAAGTAAATCCCGGGACATCACTCTCCCGTTGTACTCAGCTTTGGTGGGGCCGCAACTGGAGTACTGCATCCAGTTTTGGGCTCCACAATTCAAAAAGGATGTGGAAAAGCTTGAGAGGGTGCAGAGAAGAGCCACGCACATGATTAGAGGTCAGGAAAACAGACATTACAATGACAGGCTGAGAGCCATGGGGCTCTTCAGCCTGGTAAAGCACAGGCTCAGGGGTGATCTGGTGGCCACCTATAGATTTATATGGGGTGCTCATCAGGATCTGGGGGAACAGCGCCCCAAGGGATGAGAACATCGAATGGTCACAAACTCCACCACGACCAATACAGGCTGGACATAAGAAAGAACTTCTTCACTATCCAAGCCCCACAAGGTTTGGAATAGACTGCCACCGGAGGTGGTTCAAGCACCCGCTTTGAATGCCTTCGGGACACATTTGGATGCTTATCTTGCTGGGTTCCTATGATCCCTGCTGACTTCCTGCCCCTGGGGCAGGGGGCTGGACTTGATGATCCTCCAGGATCCCTTCCAGCCCAAATGTCTATGAAATCTATGAAATAATTGGGGTTCAGTTATTTGTTTCTATAACAATCATTTTAATTATAAAAAAGGAAAATGAAAGGTTTGAAAAATTCTGTATCATTTGAATCATATCTATCTGTGTATGAAGATAGCCAACTAGGATCATATAAACAAGCATCCCTGTTTTTTTGTGTTTCTAAAATCTCAGTGCATTTTGTATAACCTTCCACTGTAAGCAAACAACTTACAAACACTGTACACATCAAACTAAAGTTACATCATCTGTGAAAGAAAAAATAGGAAGTCCACAGAAAAATTAAGCTTTTCCGTTCTATGTTAAGCAAAAGCAGTGCATAAGATACTTTTACAGCCCATTTTTTAATCCCTGGGAATGTGGCTAGATAAAGAGGAAAAGCATGTCAGTATTACAGGACAGCCTGGACCATAATCAATGCAAGCCACAAAAAATTAGCTGGGCAAACAAGCCTTCACATCTCACATGACCATGGGGTTTGGTTGCCCTGCACAATTAAAATAAGTGACTTAAAATTCGATTTAGAATTAAAGAAATACCATCTTTGTAGTTAGAATGGCAACAGGCAATAATGCTCTGTGTGGTCAATACCAAAAGGCACGGACATTTCAAGGCCCTCTTCAGACCCTGGATTCAACTCCCAGCTCCTGACCCTTGGCTTCTATCCTGGCTGAAGACTGTAGCCATGCTCAGAAGTACTGTCAAGAAACACATCCCACCATTATGTGTCCAATTCCAGAAGTGAGGCAATGTAACTGCTTTAATATGGCCCTGAGATCACACCAAAATTTAACCCTACAAAATACAGTTTATGAGCTACTCTAAACACATGCTTGGGGTCATTCTGTGACAGTTACACTGCCTCCCTTTGGGAAGCTGACGTACAAAATGGGAGCAAGTATTGTATATACTCAAATATAAAGACAACCCTAACTGTAACATGACCCCCTCAATAATTAAATTCTATATATGGAAGATGTATGCGTTTGTTATGTTTTTCCAAGTATAGAACCTAATTATTGGAAGTTTACCCTGAATTTTCCCCTTCCACTGCTATATCAGGGAAAATAAATCTGGAGGGAACCCTTGCTTTTCCCCTCACCCTATCTGCCAGCAACTTCTTTCCCCTGAAGCCCCTTCCCCCCTTCCTTATTGTCAAACCCTATTCTCCCTTAGCACATTGTGCATATTTCAAAGTCATTTTAATTGCTTGAAATTTGGGGTAATTTAAAGTATACTAAAAGTTGGACTCATTCCATTTTTTTAAATAATGCTTAAAGTGTATCATCAATAAAAAAGCTACTTTTGAGAATATGAAGTGCGACTCATTTTACAGCGAGACAGATCTTTTGTTACTGGAGAAAACTGCATCTTTGTAAAATAAGAAATGTTTATCAGAGTATAGGAGTCAGAATGTCCATAAAGAAATCTTGACAACCTTCTCCTAAAAAAAAAGTCTCAATGTACTTTTTAATCAATCACATTGTAATTTTTTTTCCAAAAACACCTTTCTGAATATTTAAATATTTAAATTGAAGGTTCTGATCTGCAGGAAAAAATTCAGAGAGCACTACTGCCTTTTCTTGCTTATTGGACAGTTCTCACTTCAGCTATGTTTTAGAACAACTTTGGCGGGGGGGGGTGCAGGGAGGGCAGGGCTCATCATCTGTCCCAATCATCCTCTCTTATCAGAAGCTATATCTTTTTTTTTTTTTCCAACCACTATCTTCTTCCAGGACAGAAGCTACTACACCTAATACATTCTTGAAGAATAAGAATAGCAACATGGATTTTCCCATGTATCATTGCCTGAATTAAAAAAAAAAAAAAATGGATGATAAGAAAGTTGCTTATATTTCTCAACAGTCCAGTGAAAAGAAAACAATGAAATGTGCTAGAATTCAATACACAGTTATTACAGGAACATAGCAGAAATCCAGAAATACTTTTTAAAAAATCTTAACAAATATATTGCCTAATCTGTGCTTGAGTATTTTGTTACATAGCTGTGACTTACTCCAACAGACTAGAATGGTCCAGCCACTGAACCATTCACAATTCCTTCAACAAACTTTGCCAGGTTGCATGTGGCTTCTTATGATGATTAAGAGAAATACTCGGTATAGATGCAGATCTCTGTGGAGGCCCAGTGGAGCTACTGAGTAATGCATAGGGGCATTTACTCAGACAAAACACATATGTAAAACTCTGGACCTCACAGCAGACCACAAATGACAATTGTTGATGGCTTATAGCCAAAACAGCTGGAAAGATTTTCACCTGAACAGTAGAGAGCAATACTCTGGTGCTAAAACACTGCTAACTGACAAATTTTTAAGTCCCTTCCCCACAAAGGAAAGATGTCAGAACTATTCACAAAGGCTGGATTTTTGTAACTGAAAGCATTAAAGAATTTTAATATTGAGATCTCTAACACTGCCCCTAGACAGTCCAGACAGCTATAGCTGGACCCACACCCTGGTAAGGGGCAGGGAGAGCTCTGATTTCCCATGATAAAAAAATATCAAAATCAAACACCAAAATATATAGGTATTTAGAATTTATTTTATTATAATGTTTGCGGCACTGGTAGCCAAATTACTTTAAAACTGTACATATATCAATAAAACAGTGTGTTCGACTGATACCTACACATAGTGGCATTTCATTTTAATTGCAGAAAAACATGGATTTGGGGGTTTTAATCAGAGAATTTGGGATTTTTAAACACAGAAAACCAGGATCCCTGGTGATGTGTATACATACAAGCTTGAGCTAAATATTATAATTAATGAAGAACTATCAAATTCTGGTTCAAGTCACACTCTCCAGAGATGCTTCACCTTGAAAATAACTGAAAGCTACCTCTTTTTTTATTCTGATTCTGGTTGGAGGATGTTGAGATCACAGTATATTTTTCATTTTTTGTCCTATCATCAACAAAATGTACTAAAATGTAATAGGCATATTTATTAAGAACAGTAACTTTGGTCTTTCATATTCACCAGTGCAGACTTCACAGTAAACCAGCTTCTTCACCTAGCAAACTCAAAGCAACAGTACAGAACATCTTCTATCATGTAATCAACAGGACTTGAATCCACTTATTTAATACATTCCTACAGTCCCCAAGTAAAGCAAAACACTCATCAAATGGACTCTGTTAATAATGCAGACAAGTACTCCAAATTAAACCATTCAACATACACCCAGAACTAATTTCAATAGTGAGGGAGTGCAAACACGGGTAACTGAAATAACATACTGGGCCATTAAAAATTAGATGTATTGTGACCCTTAGAAACCAGCTCGTTATACTTTCATTATACTTTTGTCAAGGCCACACTAAAATTGCTTATCTAGAATCAGATCACATGACTATAACAGTCCCTCCTGGCATAGCAAGGCCAAGACCTAAACTGAGGTCTTGGTTACGTCAGTACTGCGTGGCCAGCTATTCTAAGATTGCAGGCATACTCTTCCCCACAAAATGTTCCCATTAATCAACCACAAAGCACAGAAACAATACCACAGATGCAACCTACATTCCCCCATCCAGTGCTCACATCTGTCATCTCTTTTCAACATTACATAACATTTTCTTCCACCAGTTTATCTTCTCCTACTCTTATCCACAAGTCCACAAAAAGTCCCCCTTTTCCCACCCAGACCTCAAAAGTTAGGGGAGTCCTAGGCTATTGCCAAAAATCATTTCTCACACACACTTAAGTACTTCAACTACCTCTATTTCCCCTTCTGCATCAAAACTTGTCAACCTCCTGGACTGTCACAATTTAGCTCCCTCCCACTTGCCTGATCTACTTTCAAACTCTTTTACACAATTCCTTTACTCTGCCAATGTTTACCTCTAATGCTCACCTGAAAACTTCAGACATTTTCCATAAGTAGAAATACAGACTTGGAAGAGGCCTCGTGGCCCAACAGGTCCAGAACCTTGCATTTAGAAGCAATTAATTTTCCATAAGGGAGCACAAGAACATCTACTCCCTTGACAATACCACAACCAGAGTGCATTGCACCTTATTTAAAAGCTATAACATACCACAAGGGAAGAGCAGAAGAGAAAAAGGAACCATCAATGTCTTACTACGACACTGACAGAAAAGTTATGCTTGTACAGCCAGAGAAAGAGGATCACACCCTGCACAACACAGGAAAGCAAATCCATATCAATCTGACCCGAGCAAAAATTCATTCCTGATCACAAATTTGGTCGCTTAATCCTAGAGGAAATGTGATCAGGAACCACACCTACAAAATAGACTGCAGCTCCTGTGAGAAGGAACTCCCTCCCTAAAATTATTCCCACTACCATCTTCCTTCAAATTTAATAGCAAAGAGTCACCTGTAAAATACTGAACTATACAATGATAATGGTTAGTTGTACAGCTTATTAGTGATTCACAATTCTCTGCTGTACATAGTTCAACTTTAAACAACTGAAACTGCCATATTAAACTTGAATCAAACTTATCTAGATATAACCCTGATCTATTTATTTAGTAGTTAATTTTAAAGATCACTTAACGTAAACACAGGGCTTTTTATTCATAAATTACTATTCATTGATTTAGCTGAAGTTAATTCCTTACTAACTTAAGCTTTAACAGAGGACAAATTTTAAAGTGATTTAGGAATATCCATAAAGGAGTAAGTTCCAATTTTTCTGCATAGTTAAAGAAAGACAAACACCATTACTTAATATCAACACACATCTGTGCTTAGGTAAATCTTGAATATGAACTCCTGTGTGCCTATTACAGGTTTCCCCCGCTTTATGCGGGTTCTGTACGTGCAAATTCACTCTGATGCGATGACCCCTTTTATACCAAAAATTTGTTATATGCGAGGTAATTTCACTCTTACGTGATTGGTGTGGTGGAAGCTCGCAAATCAGCTGTTTTGTGCAGTGCGTTGTGGGAGTGACATGCACCAAAATATAGTCTCCTGTGTGGATCTGTGCTCCTCACTCATTGTCTGCAACCTGTTTCTGTAGTTGCCATCCCCTGTGCTTGCGTGTACTGTCTGCTGTTGATGAGTACCAAAATTATTTTGTAAAAAAGTGGTAAAAATGGGTCTGGGGGTCAGTACAGTCAAGGTGTTGGAATATATCCCTACTTGTTACATTGTAAAGTGAGTTCCCTTTATGCAAATCTGAGTTATGCGCCATTTTCCAGGAATGTGTGTACAGCATAAAGCAAAGAAAACCTGTATTTCACCTTCTTCCCCACCATCTGCCTCCTCTGTCTTTCTACATTCCTCCATTCTCTTGCCCATATTTAGACTGTAAAGGTTACAGGACATCTTAATTGGATATCAAATATCCTGCATAGTAGATCCAAATGTTGTTTAGCACCTCTGGAAATTAATGCAATACACCAGACTCCTTCTGTAGAAACAGAAGTAATACCATTTCCCATCACGGATTTTTTTTTTTTTTTTAATTCAGGAAACCTTATTTTTTCATTGCATTTCTTCAAAACAAATTCAAATAACTTTTTATGTAGCTATATGCGAGTCTGTATAGGAAAGTGCTTCCCCCACTCCAAAGTTAAGATCAAGCAGTGTATTCAATAGTTTATGTAGGCAAGAAATTCATCAACTTATAATGGAGCTTATCAACAGGTTTAATGTGATATAGGTAAATTCCTGTAACTGTTTATTTTTTTAATAGCCTGCAAGTTATTTGTTCTTATGTTTGCATAAAGCTATTATTTGGGAGAGAAGTAACAATTCCTGTTTCAATTAATGCAAACCAAACTGATATCAACTACTGTTAAAAAAGCTAACATTTAAGTGACTGTTCAGCAACAAAGAGATATTCTTTCCACAGCACCTCCAATCTATATTTATCTTCACATGTTTACAAAACAGAGCCTCCCTGCTCCTTGCAGCTTACAGTTTTGACAGCATCTGATGTGCAATCATTACTAGACATGGTTAATATTAAAACTAACTGCCTTACATTGAGAAATACAAGGCAGCAGTAAATCACAAATTATCAAGAACATAAGACAATTGTTTTCCAAAAAGAAATCCTCCTTTGCAGAGGTGAGATGCTCAGGCAAGCTGAGCATCTGCATTTATGTCAAACTTCAGGGTGCTCAGCACCTTTCAGGACCATCCAAGACAGAACTCTCATCATTCCTTTACACAGAATACTACTATCTTTTTTATTAGACCATAAGAAAAGGTCCACCCCCTTCAATCAGTACAGGGGAGAAGCTCCTCATTTTATATTTGCACACTAAGTAGAAGGGGGAGCAGGCAGGTCTGCTACAGGTCTGACTCTGCTGCCCACCCCTCCCCACAATTCCCCACTGCAGCAGAGCCTGAGGAACTTAGGAGAAAAGGCAGAGACTGAGGAAAGCTGGGGATGGTGGGGGCAGGTGGCAGGGGGGACAAGAAATCTGTAGGGGGAAGAAGTAGGCAGGATAGAGGCAAGGGGGCCACCTGACCCCCATCCCCCCAGCCAATGCTTTACCTGCTGTACCTTTTTTTTTAGCGGGGGGAGGATTCAAGACAACCTTCCAATACTTAAGATTCTATACCTGGAAAATTATAACGATTTTATAAATTTTCTATATAGAGAATCTAATTTTTCAACGGTTGTCATACATTTGAGTAAACAAGGTATTCTAGTTGCAAAAATGTTGTGCACCTTCTAAGCACACGTCTTCGATGATTTTTAAAGTAAACATTAAGAAGCCTAACACATTTTCTAGTTTTTTAAATACAAAAAATATTGTCTGGCCTAATCAAAGTTCTGTGCTACCCATCTTAAATTAAAATACATTTTATTTGTAATAAAAAAAAATCAAAAATTACCTAACCACTGTACCCTATCATTCTGACTATGCTAGAGGAAATATGTCTTTGCCTTCGGGGAGATCAACATCCATGAGCTAATGAATGTCTTCCATCACTGCCATCTATGATTCAGCACTACTACCCTCAATATATTCGAGGCCTGTACTACTTTGAATCTTCAGTCACACAGGAAATCCAGCCTTTATGTTTAACAAAGCAATTCATGAGGAAACATGTGGATATGGAATTAAGACAGGCAATGCTTTTCCCAAACAAGAGACACGTAATTTGGCAAAAACAAAAGCCTAGTATTTGTTTCAAAGTAGCCATACCACATAGTACTGAAAGTTAGTAAAATAAACAGCAATCCCACTTATCAATAACAAACAGACAATCATCTATTAGGGAACACTACTTTTGAATAAAGTGTGCCAAACCACAGAGCGGGGCCTAGGAGCTTCCTGCTGCCAAGGCATGGGGACACTGTCCCTACCCCAGCTCCTGCCCCTTGCTGCCCAGGAGCAAACGTGAAGTCAGATAGCAGAGTCCTGTAAACATTTTGTGCCCATAGTTGTATTTAATTATATGAGTTGTTCTACTCCTGACATTCATAAGCAGGGATGGGATCCTGGGTTTTTTACATTAAAAAAATCCCCAATTTTCAGGTTAAAAAACTAACCCAAAATCCACATTTTTACATGATCAAAATGAAACATCACTATCTGCTAGTGGTGTTTCATTTTAAATCAGAAAAAACCAGGATCCCTGCTCATAAGTGTAAAAGTTAAACATGTAAAGGGTCAGGGTCCTACTAGCCAGGGGGGAAAAGGTCTGTAATCTCTTGCATTTAAAATATACTGATTCATATAGTTTAAAACCAGAAAGGCCTGCAATAATTACTTAATCAGATCATCTCAGTAACAGAAGCCTTGGTACTTCTTCCAGTAACTTAAAAAATCTGTAGTAAAATAAAGGCAGACCTCCAGTCTTAGTTTAGAGAATTTTAGGACAATTCACCCTATAACTTGGTAATTTATTCCAATAACATTTTAACCATGAGACAAATTAATACCTTATTTTCTTCTAGCTTCAACCTCTAGCTACCAGATTTTGTTACAACACTATAACCTTGAGTATCCCAAGCATCTTCTCTTTGTGTAAGTACCTGACAAATCACCTTTTAACCTTTCACTGTTAAAAGGTTCCCACTGGCTTCAGCTTGGAAGAGTTAGCGCTTCTTCATATCAACCTCACCACAGGCTCAAATCAGTCACCCCAAAAATAAGGAGCATACAAGTTGTGACAATCTTTGAAAAGTGTGGTTTGAATGATTTGATTTGCATCGCGTACCAGCTTGCAGACACCAAGAATTAAATCCAGTTTCCCCAACAGTATTCTAATTCCCTTAACTATGAGACAATCCTGTGTCCCCTAGCGCACTCTAAGCACCTTCAAATTTGTGCAATAATTGAAGTAAAAATAATCCAGACAACAGACTTCTTCATCACACAATCCTAATGCAACCTCTGAGCAGCTCTATCCTGTGCACTAAAAGATGCAAGAGATACTATGAAAAAACAGTATAGGATCACTCAAAGTCTATACAGGCATACCTCGGAGATATTGCGGGTTTGGTTCCAGACCACTGCAATAAAGCGAATATCGCAATAAAGCGAGTCACACAAATTTTTTGGTTTCCCAGTGCACATAAAAGTTATGTTTACACTATACTGTAGTCTATTAAGTGTGCAATAGCATTATGTCTAAAAAAACAATGTACATACCTTAATTAAAAAATACTTTATTGCTAAAAAAAAGCTACCAACATCTGAGCCTTCAGCAAGTCATAATCTTTTTGCTGGTGGAGGGTCTTGCCTCAATGTTGATGGCTGCTGACTGATCAGGGTGGTGGTTGCTGAAGGTTGAAATATTGCGAGAATTACCAAAATGTGACACAGAGACACGAAGTGAGCAAATGTTGTTGGAAAAATGGCGCCGATAGACTTCTCGATGCAGGGTTGCCACAAACCTTCAATTTGTAAAAAACCCAATATCTGCGAAGCGCAATAAAGCGAAGCACAATAAAACAAGGTATGCCTGTAATATAATATAAGCGCTAAAGAAAGCTGAATTAAGGTTGCACAGGCAACTAAATCTGCCATTTCCTAACTGCCAGGTGGTTGCCTTTGCAAACTTCATAATTATTTCCTTTTAAATATATTTTTCTGTTTTCATGCAGGTTTCTAGACTTTTAAAAAAAAAAAGCAAACAAGGAAACAAATTCTACCATTTGGCATTTTATTGACTCACATATCACACAGCAGCAGGGTGGGAACATTTAGAGCCGCAAAGCTTTGATGCTTGAGGTATTGGAGTAACTAAGAGTAGTCAAGGTTGTCATCCTCTCCATGAACAAGAGTTAGAAGGGAATAAGGCACATTACTTGACAGTGAGCTTCACAGATATTTGCTAACAAAAACACTGTGAGATTCACGAATCTCAAGTTCAACTCCAGAGTCCAGAGAAAAATATTTTCTTGTAAACACAGAAGCTTCTGCACGTTTCTCTCACACTTGAACCTTTCTGCTCCAGCCCCTAAAGCCTATCCACATCTCGTCTCTTCCTCATCCTTGCTCATTATTCCAGGCACGCGCAGTCCCAGCCTCCTTGTCCAGCCAGTCCTCCCAACTCCTCACCTGTCTCCTTCCATCTACTCCCAGTCCCTGTCCCCATACTTCACCGCTTACCCAATCTTATTTCCTCACCTTGGTCTCCAGACACTGCTTCACATCACACTGCTAAATCCAGCTGGCTCCCAAATTCAGTCTCACCATTGTTTCTGCTTCTTCCTGCCCCAGGCTCTCAATATAGCCAGTTCCAGACTTCCAGTCACATCTCAGCTACTCAGATCCATCTCCCCCTATTTTCTTCCCCCTTTCCTAAAGGTCTCCAAGTCAGGTCCCTCCTTACCCCCTATTTTCCTTCCTGGCTCCCAGTTCCCAATCTCCTTGCTCCATTAGACCCAGTCCCTTCTCTTTGGCAGCCTCCAACTCCCCCCATAGGCACCTGGTCTCCAACCTACTCCCCCACAGTCCCAATTTCCATCCCCTCTGTATTCAAGTCAGGCAGCCTCCTCCTCCATGATGTCAGGGGCTAAATCAAAGGTAACAATGAACACATAGGAGCTTGGATCTCTGTTCAGAAGCCCTGACCAGGCTTGACCTTCAGCAGTCCAAGCCTGCTCAGCTCTGGCTGGAGTACAGTACGCTCATGACAGACAGAACCTTTAGCTGTTAAAATCTAAGTCTCTGCCTAACACAAGCAAAATTATTTTTAAAGGCTTATTATACCTCAGCCAAATTTGGATGGGTTTAATGCACAGGCTTTCCTGCACCCTTAAGTAAACCTCTGTTCTAAAATAAGGGGGAAAGGGTGCTACAGTACCTCAAAGATCAGATTGCTATAATTTCTTAATGCAAGCAAGCCAACATATTTTCCCAGCCTTATTTTCAGAAATGTTTTGATATTATTGGCTGAAGTTGTTTGTTTTTTTTTCGGGGGGGGGGGGGGGGGGGGGGGCGCAAGCCTGAGACAGCCTGGAAAAACGTTGGCTGAAACCTTTAAACTTCTAAGACACTGAAAATATGGTCTCATAATGGGACATACCTAGCAACTTTAAAATAGAGGAGGCCAGTCACCCCACCTATAACAACTTACTGCTTGTCATCATAGTGCCTAGAGGGGCCCGGTCAATGACTAGGGCTCCTGTGTTAAGTGCCACTGGAATACAGAACAAAAAGGCAGCCCTTGTCCTGAACAGCTTGATCTAAGAATAAGACAGGGAGCAATAAATTGATCTCTGACCTGTTGATTATCCATTAACAATTACTCGTTCAGATTTAGCAACTAGTTTGTACCCCAAGGATTATGTCTGTAGTGATTTTCTAGTGCTAAGACACCTAAATACCTCCCACAAATCAGCTCACAAAACTGCTCAGCTCATCTGTCTTGTATTATTCCTTTTTTCTTCTCTTCCTGACCTCATTCCACTTTTCCTCACTGCAACAGATCATAAGGTATCTATTTCTGAGTTATCTTCACTTTCCATCTCCCTCCTCTGGCTCTTTTTCCACTTTGAATTCTCTCCCTTTTTCCTTATCCTTGCCATCTCCTGTTTTTTTACACCAAATCCCAGAAATCTTTATAGTATACTTTTCTTCTTGACTTTTCTTATCAGCCTCTCCCTTCTTCTGCCCGCTGCCACTTGGATTTTAATCACTGTAAACTAATCTATTTGATTAACAGGTTCAGACTTCTGTTGAAAAGTGTAGGAGTGCAAAACTAACCGTGAGAAACAGCAGTACCCAAGGGCAATGGCCGAAAGAGCTGACCCACCAAGACCCTGCTGCTGGGAAAGGAAAGCAACCCAGCACCTTAAGAGGGTTATCCCTGGAGCATGTTTGGGTAACTCCATCCTTCTCAGAGGCCTGAGCATTCACCCCTTCTTGTTCCCTTTTTTGCTAAGTGAAAAGCATCCCATGTCCCCCAACCCACCTCAATCTCTTCCTATGAGCAGCTTCAGGACCTCCGCTGCTTTTCTTCATCACCAAAAGGCTGAGAGAAATGTGAGGTGGCTATGTAACTAGTGCTTTACCATTTCCTTTAATGAACAACACTACTGTCTACTTTTCCTTCCTGGGCAGATCTTTCCCAAGCATTCACAAAGAGGGACTGACCTGATTCTCACCTGTTGCCCTTGGGCTCTAAATAACTACAGCTTGAAAGGAACCTCTAATCAGGGGGAGACAAGGGAGATGTCTCTCTGCATGCTTAAGACAACTGCTGTTGTGCTTACTCCAAATTTGCATTTGGAAGGTTGTCCTCCCAAAACAAGACTAGAAAGAAACTTGGAATTCTGAAAGTGGGGATGAGTCTTGGAAGGGAGGTGGCATAGCATCTTCTATGCACAGGTCTCAAAATTAAAATGTTCCAATTTCTGCTAAGCAGACTGGGCAGATTAAACGAAATGAATCTAAATAAATACTATGCTGAATCTTCACCCAAAATATTCTAAATTAGAGTTAAATGCATAAATTAGGTCACACAATATTTAAGCACAACAAACTAAATTCATACCCACCTCTGACAGCATTATACCAAAACTGAATTTAAGATGCTACAGTAAGCTCCTTAATGCTTTCCTCCACACTCTACATATAATGCAACATACCACAGAAAGCCATACTCCAAACCTGGTATTTAATAAAAGTATAAGGTATGGGAAGAGAAACCGCTGAGGCATATTTTCATGCCTTCCAACACCATTAAAGGTAGTATGTTTTAAAAAGGCAAAAGTAGCACTAACATATATAAAACATCACAGAAAACTGAGTCAACTGCATATAAAGACAGATGTGAAATACACCCACAAGCACACCCATATAAATGTACATGTAACGTGCACAGATAATATGAAGATTAAACACATTTTTTCAAACAATAAAACAGTTTCCTGTATTTTCTAAAGGCAAATATTTAGGCTACTTAAACAGTTATATATAACTGTGCAAAAAAAAAAGAATTGTACAGATTATTATTACAGTCTTTAATGCAGACTCTGCTTAAATGTTTCTGTGGCCTGCTTAGCATTCCAAGCATATTTCTGGCAAGGTAGCTCTGGCTGAAGTTCAAACTGTCCTTGTCCAACTTTCACTTACTATAAAAACATTGTTCAATATAGAAAAAGTATACAGAGACATATGTTTCTTATTTTACAGACACCTAAAATACAGACACTTGTGTTCAGTAACTGCGTGGAAACTTCTCAAAGTGGGATTGTATGAAGCAGACAGCACTCACTGTAAGTGTTAAACACTTTTTTAATCTTTAAACTGTAATGTACTCTTGATTTAATTTTTTTTAACACACACACTTGAAACCTGTATGTTTCACCCTCTTTAACAAACTACTTAATCTGACTATACTTTTGCCAATTCTCCAAGACATAAAGAAATTATTCTATAACTATATTACAGAACCATTTGTAGCATATCATATGTGCCGAGCTGATGTGCAGTATTTCCTACCTTGCTTGCTTCCACACTAAACATTATCATTTCATGATGAGGCAATCTGCTAAATTATTTCAGAACATCTCAAAAGTCCCAAACTGCTGTGTTGCCCCTTAGTTCATCCCAGCTAATAAAAAGTCAACACAACTAGGCTATAAAGATCCAAAGGCTATTAAGAATTCAGTGCTCTACATGAGCGTTTGGAAAAAAAAAATACATGCCTGCTTGTAGCTGTACATCATCAGCAAAACTACACAGGCCCACTGACCAGGGACAGCAAAGCTTTGTTTATTTGTCGAATAAAATGGGTTTGGGCTATTCAAACAGTCATACTGGCAACAGACTGGAAGTAGAGAGACAGTCATCGTCATACAAGATAGAAAGAGAGAAACTCGGTAAGTAAATAAATAAGGCCCAGAGCCTGCAAACACTAACAGCGTCTATGTTACAAAATTTGAGCTGGCCTACTGAAGCTAGATAAATAAAAACCAAGGATGTACACCATTTCTGCAGGATCTGGGGCTCAGTCAAATGACCAATTTCAAACCCATTCTTCCCTCTGCCAGAGCTGCCATCCTGCTTAAAACCCAGCCATGTTTAAAAATTATGTGGGTCAATACGATTTTTTTTTTTGTTCGTGCTGAATTACTTGAGGTAGGTTACTTGCATGGGATATGCTGCCCACAAAGAAGAGCTGGAAACCTCCCTCTGAAAGAGACCCCACTGAGAAAGCAGCAGCTCATTGCTTGGGACAAAAGAGGGGCAAAGCCGGGACTGATGGTCAGAGGTTCCTCGAACAGGAGACAAGGGGCCAGAGCAGCCAGGTGGGGCCCTTAGAAGAGTCTCTCCTGGCTCTTTACAATCCTAGAAAGCCAGGGCTGGAAGGGCCCTCAGGAGACTACCTAGTCTAGTGTTTCTCAACCCATGGATCATGACACAAAAGTGGGCCACAAGCATATCTGGAAGGGTTGTGAACAAATTTTAAAAGAGCAGAGCAACAAACTTTGAAAACAGATCCTCCCTGCAAGGAGGAAAACGTGGGAAAAGGTGAGCTCTAGCCTGCAAGGGCTCCCCCCTACCCCACACTGGGGGGGGGGGGGGGGACGGGGGACACAGGAGAGCAAAGGGGTTGGGGCCAACCACAGATTTCATTGATATTTTTAGAGTCAAAAGGGACCTCAACAGATCATTAAGTCCGACCCCCAGCCCTGGGCAGAAAAGAGCGCTAGGGCCAGACGACCCCAGCTAGGTGCTTGTGACAGATGTTTACAAATGGGTCCCGGTCCAAAAAAGCCGGAGAACCACTGCCCGAAGTCCAGCCCCCTACTCAAAGCAACACCCTCCCCACCTCACATCGCCCCGCAAGGGACCCATACAGGTTTTTTTTAGGGAAGAAAAACCTTAGGCCAGGCTTAACCTAGGAGGCCTTCCCAGCGGGCCCTGGCCCCAAAGCCCCCCCAGCCCACACGCAAGCGGCGGAGCCGCAGCCCCAGGCCCAGCCCTACCTGTCGCGGGGGTCGATCCACGAGGTCTGCCGCGTGTTGTGGTCGATATAGAAGACGCGGCCGTCGAAGTCTCGCGCCTCCTCCCAGCCCGCGGGCAGCGGCAGCTCCGCGCTCTCCCGGCCCCGCGGGCCCGGCCCCGGCCCCGGCCCCGGCTCCGCTGCCGCCTGCTGCCCCTGCCCCTGCCGCCTCCGCCCGCTCAGCCACGGCATGGCCGCCCCGCCGCTGCCGGGCCGCCGCCGCCGCGGCCAGCCCGCCTCGGGCCCCGGGCCGCGGCCGCCCCGCGCCGCCTCCAGCCCTACCACGCGGCGCGGCTCGGGCGGCTCCGGCAGCGCCGCGCCGGACTCCGGACCATCCTCCGCCTCCGCCTGCTCACGGCGCCGTTGGCTCCCCCCGCTGCACCCCGGCGGCGCCTGCCCCGGCCATCTTCCTCCCTCCCTCAGCCGCCTCCTCCCCTGCCGCTGCCGCTGCCCCGGCCCCTTCCCTCAGCCTCCGCCTCGGCCGGACACGTCCCGGCTCCTCCCGCCGCCTCCAGCCCGCCCCTGCTAGGGGCTGAGCCTGAGCCCCTCTCCTCTCGTGAGGGGCTAGGGCTGAATCCTGCCCCTCACTCCTCCCTCAAGGGCTACGCATTTCGGTGCAAAGCCGGGAGGAAACTGAGCTCTCCCCCCTTCCCACCAGCTGATGGGCTGACTCGGCTGGGAGAAGGGGGGATCCTGGTTGTGTTTCCTGTGTAGGCTTCCCCGCAGTGGGGAAAGGGGCCTGGGCTGTTTTGTTGTGGAGCAGGACTTCCCTGCTGCTGCGACAGGGGAGGAGGAGGGCTGGGAGGGGGCTCCAGCCATCCCCTGGCCCAAACCCACCCCTGCCTGAAGCAGAATTATCCCCCGTGTGCCATACATCCCTGTAGAAGCACCCCTCACCCAATTTTAGTGAGCTGTAGTGGCAAAACCCAACCCTGCACCAGCAGAAACCAAGCACTCCAAATAGGATCCAGGGACCAAGGCATCAGGCTGGGGAGCAGCTGCTGTCAAGGGGAGGCAGCAAAATTTAACCACAGACTTGCCCCGCCTCAGAAAAGGGTCTCAGGCCCAGCCCTGTAGAGCCAGACTGTCTTGCAGAGAAAGAGCCACGGTGACTGGCATGAGGGGAGGCTGCTGGGACCACAGTGCAGAGGCCTAACCGTTCTGTCCTTAAATGCCTGCGTCCAAAAACTCAGTTACCGCAGGGTTAAGGTAATCCAGTGGTGCTTTGTACCTTTCCAAAATGAGGAATTTAGCCAAACTCACACTTTTGACCTTGAAGAAAGGAGGAGTGGACAAGACTCCTGTTGTATGCCCACAGGTCCTGCAACTCCAGAAACTCCCCCAAATCAGAAAACGCCAAGCTGAAATGTATATCAACACAACCTTAACTCTGCCCTCTTCCCTCCACTCCCCAGTAGCTACTGGGCACTCCAGCACACCCTCCAGGTTAGCTGTGAATGCAGCTGCAACGAATGGCAGAACAATTAGATGACAGAGCACACACCCTACTCGCCATATGGTGTGCTACTGCCACATAGCGATCACATGAGTCTATACGTGCAAGGCAGCTACAGCGCTGTAGCAGCATGCCCCCCTCCACCCCTTTTAGTGTGCTGCTATGGTGACATAGTGGCAAAATCTAACCATGAGCACAGCACAATACTGCAGTTACCAAAAGGAAGTACTAAAGCACAGCACCGTGGCAACAGCACCGTATGGCGACATGTAGACTCACCCAGAGATGTGATTGTAAACTGAAGAAGTTGGGGGAGCGCCTTTCTAGGAGACTGCAACCAGGGCTTGTAATAGAGATGATATCTTTTATTAGACCAACAAAATTTTTGCAAAAAAAAAATTCTTTAATTGCAAACTTTGGGGCACAAACACCCTTTGTCAGGCATTGGAGAAAAGATTGTAAAAGTTTTCGTGGGTAGAAATGAAAATTCACAACCTGGATACCTTTCTAGGAGATCTGCAGTGCTTCCTTCCTTCCCTGCCCCAAAATGTAATGAAGGAAAGAGGTGACCGTGTGCTTTGAGGGATGTGGTGCATGTGTGCTGTGTGCCATAGCAGCCAATGGGCCTCCTTGTCACTGGGAATCTTAGCAGTAAGGTAGGTGTTGAGATAATCATGTGAAGAGGGCAAAGTCAGTGTTGTATGCATGTCTACAGCAGCTTTGTCTTTCAGATTTAGGTTTAGCAGAGCTAGATGTTTTTCAAGCATGCAAATCACCATTAAGCAACCTTACTTCTGCTTCAACAAAGTTTCTGACCATTTCATTACCTGACTTAAAAATTTTTTTCTCTCTACCAGTCTCTCCTGTTGAGACTGCTTCGTTTCACACAAATAAATCTTCATTGGTATACACACTTGAATGTAATTCTCCTGCACTGCAGTTGAGTGCAATAGCCCAGGTCTCCCTATCCACCTTCCTCATCTCCTTTGCAATAATAAACCCGGATGCAGAATGAGCTGGTTGCATGTTAGACCTTCCCAGGCCTCTGCATCATCCACTCATCTCCCTCTCTTTGCCTGTCTAGCACACCCTTGTTCTTCTTCCTTAACCATCCTACCAGCAACAAGGCAGACATCAAAATAGGATTAAGGGTGAGCCTGGAGGTTCTGGGATCATTTCTGGAAAAGCAGAGACAGTCATTGTGGAGGGTGTAAAAGAAAGCATGTCCCAGCTGCTTAAAGCCTGGGCTTGGGTATAGTTCCTTGCCTCTTGTGGGAGCCATTTAGGGTTAGATCCAAAAAATGACCTAAGGCTCAGAAAAAGGGTTTTCATCAGGGTAAATTACATTGTACCAGTTTCTGAAATCTACTAAATGAAATCTATGGATGGAAAGAATGGATGAGGCAAACCCCCTAGCCTAGGGTAACTTCTCCCTTTCTTGTGGACAATTACCCCTGAAAGCAAGACTGAACTTTGCCAATGTAAGTTATGCTGACTAAGGTACTGTGTGTCCACATCCGTTGGGGAATAGCTGTTTGCTAAAGGTGCCAAAAATAGGATATGCAGAACCTGGCAAAACAGGGAGCTGCTTAAGATAGTCAGCGGGAGACACTGAGAAAGGAGAGGGACTGTGGACCTGTCACTTATTAATGGTTCTCAGTAGTGAACCATTGCCAGTGGTTCTTAGCAGTTAGGTCCCTAACTCATCTGGAGTTGGGGGCCTAAACCAGATGAAGCATTTCTCCTAAAAAATGAGTGTATCCAGTAACCCATCATACACAGTATGCCAGTCATCTGAATATACAGCCAAAGGATCTGTTTCCTGTCTGCATATTTGGAGTAGACACTCTCAACTCCTAGGAAAGTCTCTAAACCACCAGACTATAAGGTATTCTGGATTAAGTTTCTCCTGCTGAGGCTGTTCCACTTTACACAAATATTTATAGGCATACATACTTGAACTTAACTTTCCCTCATGGCAGTTAAGTTCAATCTCATATGTCTCCTCTCCCTTGACTTAGTAGCATTTCTTTCACAGGGTTTAACTTCTGCTTGCTGTAGGAAAGAAGCAGAGAGATGCAACCATTTCTGCACATTCAGATGAACTGCAGTAACCTACCAATTTAAAGTGATATAATTTTTTTCCAGGCCTTCTGAGGAGCAAGACAAAAGAGTAGAAGTGCAGGATTAGGTAGAGCCTATAATTTTAATAGGAGGGGAGAAGCTGGCATAGTAAGCTCTTGGTTGCTGAACATTATGCTCTTCCACCTTTTACTGGAGGAGAAATGTGGCCTTTGCTGTCCACCCCTTCACAGTGAGCTTCTTTGTTCCTTATCAGGAAAAAAGGAGGAAAACAGGGGAATAAGGGACCCAATGCACTTTGGAGTTTCTCCGTAGCTGATAGATCAGCAGGTACAACCAAACCTGAGTGTTCTGTGCAATATGGAACATTTAAGTCTGCTCTGGTTTTGGTTTGCAGTACAGACCATACCATATCTAAAACATGGATTGGCAAATCTGCATACATCCTAACTTTTGCAAATAGGAAAAGGTGCGGTGTATTAATATAAACATTCATCTATTTACATGAATTTGCATCAACCTACTGTCTCTCTCGCAGGCATCCACTCCATATTTTTAATACATATGTCTCAACTGTCATTTATTTCACACACCCTCATCCACACCCACTTTCATTCCACATCCAGTCTTTCCACTCACAAACATGCTCAGATTCACTCAACCCCCAGGCACAACTCACTCTGCAACTACCCCAATTCATTCCACCTTTACACACCCATTTTTCATCATGCACACACCCCTCACTGCCATTCTCAATAAATGTGGTTGCTCATTCTGCTCAACTTTCCGTTCACCTAAACCCTGTCCTTTCTTCCCTCTCTCATAACTCCCAACCTTGTTGACTAAGGATTCAATTTTTTTTTTATAGATCTACAAAGAATAGAGGCAGGGAAATTGCTACCTTATTGTCTGTTCTTTTACATACGCCTACTTCTTGGGAAATAGCAACCCATCATAAAGTATATCAAGTGTAGCCAGCACCTTCCAATTCTGAACTGACTTACCATTCTACTTCATTTTCTCCATACTATTTTCCTTACCCCCAGTGCAGACATGAACTGCAACTTATGTGTTACCACTAGTGTCCTTTGGAAGGAGGGGAAAGCTGGTGCATGCCTCCTATACCAATGTCTTCACCATGGCCAGCTTAAACGCATCACCAGGGATCCTGGTTTTCTCCTATTTAAAAAAATCCCAAATTTTTGGATATAAAATAATAATCCCAAATCCACATTTGTCCCTGATTAAAATGAAACTGTATATATTAGTGGTGTTTCATTTTAATCATGGAAAAATGTGGATTTTGGGTTACTTTTTTAATCTGAAAATTGGGGATTTTTTTTTAAATCAGAGAAAACCAGGATCCATTCTCAATACCCTTTAGTTTTCAGAGGGCTACCATCCTGTAACTCAATAGAGAACAGGGATCTTAAAGAAAAAGGATGTACTCTCATTTAATACACAGACCCAAAAGTACACCAGGAGGGCTTGCCTTTACAAGCCAACTGAGATCTACCAGCTCTATCTCCTATGAGCTTCAGTCCATATGATGGGAAAACCTCACTGACATTGTCACTGAAAAACCCCTCCTGTGGGAATGGAACTTCACTTGTCCTGCTTTCAGGAGACCCTGGTACTTTCTATTGGTTTAATGGCCAGAGATCCTCTTCGTTGTCCTCCTCAAAATTTGGGAGTCAGGGGAGTTGGTTGATTGCATCTGAAACCAATGGGTTTAAAGAAGAATATTGACGTTTCTCTAAACAAGGACTGTGCTAAGGTAGGAGCCAATGTTTGGATTTAGGGGTGAGGACAAGATAGAATAGTGAGATGGCATTAGTGGCTTGGAGAAAGAAAGGGAGAGGCAGGCAGTCCATGGAGATAACACATTGAAACAGGGTGCCACATAAAGAAGGAATCAGGGACAGCATAGCAGCACATAGGGACATGGGTATATAATGGGAGTCTTGTGCATCTGTCATCAGCAACAGAGAAGTTGAGGACTACAGAAGTCTTATCTCTGCTTTAGCCTCAGTAGCCAAGAGCAAAGTTCTCTAGATGGATGGCTGATCAGTATCAGCATCTTCACTCCATGGCCTGAAGGGTGGGCAGACAGGAAGCTGAAAAGTTGTCTAGGAGAATAAAATTGCCATCTAGGCATCAGGGTGTCCTTTAAATGTTCTAGGCAACCAGACTTTCCATCAGCATATGGAGCAGCTATGATATGTTTCTCTTCCCCTTCAGAGAGCAATTTTCCCCTACAGGGAAAACATATATGTTTGGCAGAACTGAATTCTTGTTGCAAAATTGTTTTTTTTAATTGTACTTTTTAAAGACCTTCTGGCAAGTCTGTAGATAATCATGATGAAAAAAAATTGAATCCTTAGTCAACAAGGTTGGGAGTTATGAGAGAGGGAAGAAAGGACACACCCCCATTCATTACCATAGTGGGAGATCTGAAGTCAACATCAGCTATATAATAATGTTCTTCTGCTCTTTTTCCGCCACATGTATAGTTCTAAGTAAATGACTAATGTCTATCTAATGTGGCTAATGTAATCTGCCTGAAAGTAGCATTCCTCTGGGGCTAAGAGAAAGAGAATTCCAGCACTGTCATGGGTAAAGCATTGAAGCTGTAGTCACCCTTGCAAGAATGCAAGTCAGGTACCTGGATATCCAAGTGCAATAAAATGCCTCCACAATGATTTGTTCTCACTTAATTGTGCCTAGAAATATTTGGCAATGCAGAATCTTAGGCAGCTTCTTAAGCAGGCCTTAAATATATCACGCTTTCCTGCCAACATGTGTCTGAAAGGTTGTGCTATTAAATACAATGTTATAAGAAAAAATCTTAATTTATGGCTTTGGTTAGTGGTAATATAAAAGAGAAAGCTATTGCACACAGCATTAAAAAACATACATAGAAACCATGACATATGATCTCTCTCTAGGCTCACTTGCTCAATAAGAGTGCAATAACTGCAATTAGTAAAGTTGTGAAATATACAGCAGTTAGTAAAGTTCATCCTGCAAGAATCATAGCAGCCTTTTTGTGTGGATTAGTTCCTGTGAGCTGCTGGCATGCCTGGAGGCTGCCTGTGTGTCCCCCTTTTTAATCCTCGCTCATTCATTCCTAAGAGAACTGTGATGAAGGCAGTCTCAGTCCCTGGTTACAGCACCAGTTGGCCATCTCCAAACTGCTTCATGAACCAGGTAACATATAAATCCATGGAAAACAGTTTAAACTGCTCTTACTAAAGAAATCATACAGTCCAGTTTTCCCTGGCTAATACCAGTTTTACAGATATATCAAGTGCTTTACATGTCCTCATTTTTCATTTAAACAATTCAAACATTTCAGATTTTTTATAACCGTGGATGGTTTACTTGTGACTTCTTGTTATACTGGGCACATCTACACATGCCCCTATGACACTGTTGGAAGTACTAAATGATGGCGCAGTAACAGCCTATACTGCACCATGCCAGTGGCATGCAATTATTTTTAGCTCCTATGTCACCATAGCAATGTGCTGTACTGAGAGAGTGCATCACTACGGCGGTGTAGCTGTGACATCATGGTTTGTGCCTGCTGCTGACACTACATTGCCATGGCGATGTAGCATCATGTGTAGATGCACCCACTGACATACAAAGTTTCTTACACGCCTGTTTCATTCCCATTACATAGTCAACGTACATTTCATGCCAACCATTATTTAGGGGCAAAGATCCCAATAACCTGCCAGACAACATGTAGGAAGATGAAGCTGAGCAAGCAATGGACTAGTCTGATCCATCCCAAACTACTGCTCTGAAAGAGTATAGCAGAGACAGTAACAACTAGTACCCAGGCCAAGCCCACTGGGAAAGCAGGGGAGCAAATAAGTCTGAGAGCAGGTGGGGCTCACAGCAGCATTTTGAGACGTGTAAATCAGCTGGAATTCTTGCTCAGTCCTCAAAAAAACCCAAAAATGAAAACAAAACAAAAAACTCCAAAACCATGAAATAGACACTAGGGAAATAAAGGTAAGACTTAACTAAGGATCTGGAGGATAGAAGATCTGAGGTTGAGTGAGGTGCTGACAGAAATGACATTTGTCACATGATCAGCCCCTTGAAGATGCTCTACAGCTCTGCCCTGACAGAAGTGTATAGTTGCAGGGTGCTTTAAAAGTCCCCAGTCACATGACAAATTAACCCTCATTACATGAGGGTGCAGATGAAGGCACTCCAAAGTACAGTGACTTCATTAACTTCTGTCTAATCAGGGTTGGGCTGATGTGGGTGGACTGCATCCCCCACCTCAGAGGGTAGGAAGGAGGGGGCTATAATGCATGCCCCCCTCCAATGAAGGCTAGGCAAACCCCAACCCAGAGCTCCATCCCCTCTCTTCTCCCCCTCCCATCATGCAGACAGCACCAGAGCTGGGATGCTGGGGTGAGGGTAGGGAATGGGACTAGGGCAGAGAGGCTGCAGCCATACAGCTCCTCCTGAATCATCTCCAAAGTGAACCTCAATTTCATCAACAGCAAACATCTGTTGGGTCAGGGGGGTCACTGTAACTTATGGTGCTTTCTGTGAAGTGCCATGACTTACAGCGGGGAGCTGCACATCTGTCAGCATCCACAGAGGCCCACATGGGAAAAGAAGGTTAAGGTAGCATCAAACTAAAAGTAAACAAAAAGTGCTAAAACTGACTCAAATTTACCTGATGATAATCAAGTACTATCTGCAATAAATTTATATCATTGTGATTTCAAGGACTGTGATGACAAACATTGGCTTGCTTTTGTAATTGTAATGAATTGAAATAAGAAACAATGTTTTTTCTTTGAAAAAATTACATGTAAGTTGTTTGACTTGCTATGAAAATGAAAAATGTCATGCAGCCTGGGGGAAAATATTTCCTTTCCAAAATGCTTGTCTATTTTATAGAAGTGGGAGAGGTTCTTAACTGTTTGGATGTGTCTATACATTCACTTTAATGTGCGTTAGCTTTTTTTAATGCACATTAAAGCATCACTGTGATCTTTAGGTAATGCACACTAATATAAGCTAATACGCATTCTTCTAGTACTTCACAATGGAAGTGCTAGGTTTAAAGTGCATTAATGAATGTGTAGATGTGCTCTTTAATACTTAAAAAACCTATCAGAAGCCATGTAAGAGCTTAGCAAATTTTAATGAATGAAGAGCACCATGTTTCAAGCAGGATCTCAATTTTTCTTTTTTCATTGGGTAAGGCACACTAACACTATCACGCAGTGGTCAGGAAGTTCCATTATTACCAAATTCCTATTGTTCTCTATCTGTTACATGGGGTCACCTTAGTTTAGTTTACATTTAAAGGCATAAAGACTGGTTGGTTTTTAAAGTTAATCTAAAAAATTGTAAAATCATTCTTTTTTCTGCTTAAGAATGTCCTATAACACAAATAGGCACCTTCCTAGGTAAAGGACCTCATACAGATCCTGCAGAAAATCCAGTATAATTCTAATTTACTTAGGCTAGGGACAGAAGTTGCACATAAAGCAGTTTAAGTCATCAAATACTGGTGTAAACCTGTAACAGAACAGACGTTCAGTGCACATAAATCAGTTTCAAAAAGGCTGAAACTGGTTTAAAATAAACCTGGTTGAATGTAGTATCAGACTTAACTGATTTGGGACAAACCAGTTTATGAAACTTTTGTCCCATTCCCCTTCCTGGTTCATATCAAATCAGTCCTCCATCATCCCACCATGCTTTCCAGCCCCAGGCTGGGGTGTGCTATCTGCTCCAGCAGAGAAGGGTTGGGGGCAGGGAAACTCTGGCTGGGGTCTGGGTCCAGGGATAAGGGTTAAACTTCTCTTCCCATGCCCCCTTAAAACTTACTGCTGACTGCTACTTTGGACTACAAATTCCAGAAGTACCTGGAAGCAGGAAGAGCAAGTGATGAACATGAATCCTGGTTTTCTCTGATTTAAAAAAATCCCCAATTTTTGGTTTAAAAAAAAAGTAACCCCCAAATCCACATTTTTCTTCATTTAAATGACAAGTGGTGTTTCATTTTGATCATGGAAAAATGTGGATTTGGGATTACTTTTTTAACCAAAAATTGGGGATTTTTTTAAATCAGAGAAAACCAGGATCCCTGGTGATGAGGAACCTAATAGAGTCCTACTGTTGTGATTCTGGACTGCAAATCCCAGAGAACTCAGGGGCATCAGGAAAAGGAAGTTAACACACAGCCCATGCTGTCTATATGCCAGAGAGCCAAGCTCTAGTGCCCCCTGGCTTCTGGCCTTAGCCACTGCAGGCATGTGGCTGCATTTCCTGAATCAAAAGTGAATCTGTCCAGTTGTTTCTTAGTTTAATCTCTGCATTGTAGACTAATCTGCAAAGACTGAAATGATTCAGCCTTGAGCTTTTTGACTGTCTGTACTTAGCCCTAATGACTTCTGTTTACTTCAACAAGACTGTGCTGCTTGTTCTCAGACTGACATGACTAGAGAGGTATATGTTGCAATTCAAAATGCTTGCTGCAGAAAATATACTGCTTTTGTACTACAGTAACACATGATTATGGCTCATTTTCCATTTCAAGATAAAAAATATTTTGGTTGGGGTATAATGAATGCTCAGAAAAAATATTCTTTTTCTGTTTAACAACATTGAGTTTGGTTTAATAGATTACAAGTAACATTCAGTAGTAAGAACATATTTGTTCTTGATAAAACATGATAAAAGTCCTCTTGTGTTCATTGATTGACAGAGGGAAGAATCTGTCCCTGAGTTTTATCATGACTCATGGACAGAATGTCAGGGTAGGCTATAGGTAATAGCTCTTCACAGGAGTGTCCACAAACCTGCCCATTCAATAGGTCTGTCTTTTTATACTGTCATGGTCAGCAGCAATTTTCATCAAGCATCAAACTGTTACTGGTATTTGCAGAAGGAAGGGAAATAAAGGGTTGCAAATGCCTAGTTTGAAGTTTCCCCTCTAGGACCTGTTCCCATTTAGGTATCATGTTTCCTTTTACCATGATGTGTTTCTCCTTTCAACTAGCTCCAAAGAGTCGAAATCTAAGATTATCTCTATTCCTTTTCTCTAAAGCAGAAGGAATTTTACAATCTAATAGCTTGGTTGTGCCTCATGGGTACATTCCTTTGTGCCTGTATCTTGGGAAGTATGGGGTGTAACTGCATCATCCCAAAAAGACTTCCAAGGAATATTTCACTAAGTAGAGACAGATTTCCTTCCAGAACTCCCCAGTGTGGATGGGTAAGAATAACAACAGTCTCTTATTTTTACAGAGCCGTTAAATTCATACACTATACATCAAATGGTTTCTCCTATCTGGTGTTCCATTTTGTTCTGTTTTTTATTTTAAACAACACTGTCTCATCAGCTGCTCCTCAGGTACCAAGTTGATTCTTGGTGCCAGGGGTTGTAGCACAGCTCTTTGCCAGAAACAAAATGCATTCAAGGGACTTCTAACACCCAGTGATTAAGGATGTCTGTGCTGTGCAGCTTCTAAGCATCACTCTCCCTTAGCAAACATGATTTGTCCCATGGAAAATAAGTAACTCATGCAGATGTTATGAGGGCTGGTAATAACACCATTAAAAAAATAATTCCAGGACCAATCACAGCCTTTTTGTGTGGGAAATCACAACCTTATCCTGATGCTGTGTTTTTAACACAGAAAGTTTGTTCCAAGCAGGTTTCTGTAATCCTTTCAGATTTCAGGAGAATCTAAGGACCACAACATATTTCTTCTTAATATGGCTCTGATATAGGCTAAATGGAGAAGGACCTGGGGAATTCTCCACTACTAATTTAGATGAGCAGCCAATAGTCAGTCATTGTAATCTGACTGGCATAATATTTCATAATTTGGTAAAAACCTAGTTGGACTGGTACTTTAAGCCTAATATGGCCTCCCATGGACCAATACTTCAAGTACACTAAAGAAATCCTGAAGTTACTAGCTTGGCATGTTGTGTCATTGCTGCCAATACTAAGAAGGTACTCAGTACTGGACATGGGCATAATTCCTACTTTTTCTAGTGGCGCAGCAACACAAAGTAGCTCCTCAGCTAGAACTCAGTTTAACCAACAGGCAAAATCTTAGCTGCTCCAAATTAGTTTAGTGCCATTGTTTTGTTTGGTTTGCTTTTTTTCTAGTTTACACTAATTGGAGATTGGACCCTTTGCTGATTGGAGTCTTTGCTAATTGCATCTAGAAATATTAAAATATTTAATCCACACAGTCTCTGAAGGAGGTCACTTCTGTCACCAGCTCCTGGGGGTTGACAGTTTTTAATCCCTTTTAGTTGAGACTTCATTAAATCCTTTTTTAGCAATTCACATTATGCATTTCATTCCATCTTTATCTTAGAAATGTATACACCCATACTTACACATACACATACAAAACCACATTAACTGAATATTAAGCACTCAAAATGTAGGAAAAGCCAGTTATGGATGCTCACCAAATGGTATGCAAATTTATTTGTATACTCAGAACTCATTGTGTGGCCTCCAGCATTATTTCTACCCCATACCACTTACTCTAAATCCTGGCTGAGGACCACTGCCCTAATCCAGATGATGAATTTGAGAAATGGTACTTGCTCTACAAAAGCTTGTCTATATCCCTCCCAACTATACGGTTGGTGCAATAAATGATACTACCCACAAAAATCCTTGTCTCTTGAATACAGAATTAGTATTTCCTCACAGGCTTTTCTATCATGTTTTCACCTTATTATCTGGGTACTTCACAGGTATTAATTAATTTATCTTCATAACACTATGCTCCTGCAAAGTTTTAAGATGGGAATAACAGTTTAATGATGGGTAAATATAGGCACTGAAAAATTCAAATTAAAATTGTCAGAAATATTCACTGAAACACATCCATGATTTTGTGTTTTTAAAATTTGAAGACTTCTTTGGAACTTTGGGTATTCAAAGTACAATCCCCATTGACTTAAGTTGCAACTATGAGTGCTCCACACATCTGCTGATCTGACTTTGTGCATCTCAACTGGACACCCAGGAAGTGAAGAATGCATAATTAATAGTGGCCATCTATCAAAATGTTGCTTTATATGACTTTACTTTAAGTGATCATTGCAAAAGAACTCTGGCAGAGGTAGGGATATAAACCAGTTCTTTATGGCACCATTCACCTATCTTTTCTATGCAATTATTCTGGTTGATTATGCTTAACCTTGCCCCTCTAACATTTTTCCCATAATTGTTTTTTTTCAATCAAATCTCACCAGGTTTTTTTTAAAACAAACTTATAAAATAATCATGCTGAGAGCACTGGGAGCATGGGACAGAAACTTTCTCTCTGTTCAAATCCAGTGCCTGGTGCCACAGTAGCCTTTGCCTGATGGGAGGGGCAGTTACTAAGGAAGTTTTGCCTCCCGCTGCTCTTCTCAGGCCACACCCTTCTAGTATACTCAGACACTCACTGAGCATGTGGAAATGAAGATATCTTACTTTTAAATCTTAGCCATATTTGGGCAGATTTTCCTTCACAGGGAAAGCTAAAATAATATACCTGATATATTATTATAATAAGGCATTTAAACAGCATTTTTGTTACAGTGTGGAAATCTTATAAGGCAACAATAAAATAATCTTATAATGGAAAATGTTGAACAAACTTAATATAAAATAACCCTATAATGTATTTCCAGGAACATGTGGAATAGGGCACCTGTCTGTGCAGAGGTACAAAGCTGTTTAACCCTTCCCCTGAAAATAAAGGGTAATAAATTCTTTCAATGCCTTTTCTCAGCCACAGGAGAAATTTTGGTTTTGAAACTCTCCCTGAGGGCATACATAGAGACTGGCATTTCCTTTATCTAGAAAAGACCCCGTGCCTTGTCCCATACAATCTTCTCTGTCTGCAGTATCTTCTCTGATTCTGCTGCAGTGCACTCTGCCTTTTCAAAACCTTTCCAAGAGCACTTTCCAGTTTTCTGTTATTTAATCTGTAAGCTCATCCTTCACTTTGAATGCTGTCCACACCTTAACTTTCTTTTTAAAAAATGTGTCCAGACAGGAACTTACTAAGCACATTTTGTGCTCTTTCACTGTTATAAACCATTTTCCTGCACACTTCCTTTATTGTTGCCTGTCATTAAACAGTAATTTCAATTTGGACAGGAACTTGTCATTTTGTTTGTCCTTAACACAACTTGGTCACCAGTGGCATTATATAAAAACAATAGAACAATAGCAAACTGATTGTAATAACAACCCCAAAACACAAGGAATTATTATATAGCAGATGCTTTCTCACACTATTCCATTAAATGAACAGCAAACATTTATAGCACCTGGGGGTTTTTTCAAAATTCTTTAATATACAATTAAAGTGATCAATTACAGAATGAAACACTGTTGATATCATTTTGATATTCTTGGAAATGCTTCTTTGGCAATTAATATGCATAGCTGTTTTGTATTTGTGACCTCTAATTACCAACTTACTGAAACACAATTACATAGATCTTGGATTCACAGGGTTTACCCTGATTAATGTTACAGAGTATCTTATAAGGAAGATAAAGATCCCACTTATTAGCAACAGGACACCAGACATGAACCCAATTGGAATAGCAGTCCCCATTTGTTGTGCCATTGGGACAGGTGGCAGATGGAAAGAAGAAGGAAAAGGGATAGTGTTATGGGTTGCCACTGAATAGCCATTCCAGGTCACTGGCACTAAGACACAAATACCAGCAAATACATACAAGATTCCACCAGCTAAATGCAAGAATTTAATCCAGGTTTTGTTTCTTGGACCTAAATAAAGTTGCCATGATGGTAAGAAAGTGAAAAATATTGCTAATCCTCCGGAAAAACCAGCAATAAGCAGGAGTATCTGGGCAAGAAGCATTTCCAAAGGGAAGAAGGTTTCATTGAAACTGAATTTATGACAACACACAATTGTATAGTTATCAGGGGCTTTTAAGTTTGGGGGGAAACATATTTTCCAGATTCCAATGTAAGTGATGCCAGAGGAAAAGACAGGGCTGCTCTTCACAAGCCACAGCCTCCATTCTGTGTGATTCATTGTGATAAAGGATAAAAGCCAGCCTAGACAACCCAAAGAAAAGCTAGCTAGTTTCAGGTGAACTCTTTTAACATGGGAGAACATTGTCTTGAACTCTTCAGCTGTCTTCTAGCAAGCAAATTAGCAAACCAGATTGTTGAAGGAACACTGAAAAGAAACCCAACATATTAGTGTTTTTTTTAATTAGTCTTTTGTATCAAGGAACCTATATATAATTGATGGTAAAAATCTTACATCAATGAACTGCACAGTCTTGCAACTGTGAAATTGCACAGTCTTGCAACTTATACATACATAAAGCTATAAGGATCTGAAGAGGAATGTCTTGCATTTGGAAGTTTGTCTAACTCTATCCAAACTATGGTTCCATAAAAGATATCACCGTAAGAAATCCTTTCCTCTTTCATTGAGGCCTTTCTTTTATGCCTTACCCATAGAAATCCTTGCCTCTCTATCATACTTATTTGTATGATATAGCTTGTTTTTTAAATTCTTAGATGAAGAATGGAAGTTTCATCTTGTTCCTCAAAATGTTAATTTGATTGCTGCTTGAGCTCAGTATTTCCTATGGTATTTCAGATGATCCCATGAAAAGTGTCATTTCTCACATGATTTGTACTCTTGCTAACATTTGTGTGTATGCACAAGCACACACGCATGCTACACATGTAATATATAATCTTTTCTCAAAAAATATTTTTTTCTCAGAGTTGAAAATAACTAGGGCTTTTCCCTACTCTAAAAATCACATCTGGGTTGACTTTAGGCAGGAAGTACTCATAGAACATTTAAGACCACAGTGGCCCCAAGCAAGCAAACTCATAGAGCGATCTGTGACAGTGGCAACAGGAGGCATGAGAGGTACCATTCGGATGGCCAGACACTTAGGGACTGTCTGCCATATGATATAAGGCAAGTAATACTACATCTCCTCTAAACTATACCAAATCAAGACAGACCTGGCCAGAATCAGAGTGTTTTTTTACCAGGTTGCTTAACAGCCTCCTCTCTCAGCTGCAATACAGAGTCTGGTCTATCATTCTCAACTTGATAATTTACTCATTAAAATAAGACTATACCATTAAATTCCACTCAATTATTAATCTTCAGGGCCTTGACTTATATGCTAGTGGGACTATTAATAATCTTTACACTTGTATGATGAATCATTTTTCTGAACCAGCAGGAGAAAAACATTTTCATATTTAAAATATTTGTTGCTATAAGACAATGTCATAGGGGTTGAAATTGACAAATCAAATTCTAAAAACATTCAGTTTCACTATGTTTTAGCTTTATTAACAAATCTAACTTATTTCATTTTCAGTGCTTCTAATGTTGATGTGTATTTTGTAATAATTATTTTAAGTCTTTAGATGTGAAAATATTTACAACTAGATTTGTAATTCTATAGATTTTTATAAGAAATCAGATTTATGAACAAAACCTATGGAATGTATTTATCTAGAGAAGAAATGTCATGAGTATAGACAAAATAAATCAGATATAGCATTTCTGAATCTTGCAGTTTCAGTGAAATTGTTTAAATGCTTATGTTACATTGCTGCTGTCTCCTGGAGACATTCCTTTCTGCTA